>NC_060212.1:95637500-96957500 GCF_021130785.1 Homalodisca vitripennis | reverse complement strand
TGGTGTTCCAAATGAAGGATTACCAAGTACTAGTGGCGGTAATCAAAAATAATGACGGATACCAGGTATGTCAACTTTCATGAGGAACTATAGGCCTATTCCCCACAAATGATAATGAATGGATAGATGTAACCAATTTCGATCAAGGACCCTTCTACTACTATTCCGATTTATAGTGTAAATACTGGGCCTAACTTGCCCACCAGCTTTGATCATAAGACAAAACCAATTGGACTATTTTGCTTTATTTTTTAATGATGACTTGTTAAAATACATTTGTGATGAGACTAACTATTTTTAATACAAAAAAAAAACACGTTTGTTGTCACCAAATTCTCGCCTACAAAAAATGGACAGACATATCTGAAGTAGATTTGAAAGCTTTCTTAGGAGTTATCATCAACATGGGCCTTTTAACTATGTCTAATATTAATAATTATTTCTCTACTAAGTGGGTTAAGCGGATGCCATTTTTTCAGCGATGTGTTTTCTAAGGACGAGTTTCTCAATATATTTTGGAACATCCATTTTAACCACAACGAAACGCAACTACTAAGAGATTAAAGGGTTTCTTGTGAGACCTATTATTGATCATATAAAGAAAATGTGTCAATTGTTTTATAATCCAACTAATTCCGTAGCTATTGATGAAAGCACAGTTTCCTTCAAGGGAAATATTAGTTTCAAGGTTTATAACCCTCAGAAACCTGTAAAATTTTGGAAATGAAACTTTTTGTTTGTCTCAGACTGTGATAACGGTTATGTTTATAATTTTCATTCCATATTTTGGAAAAGAAACCTTGATTTCTGGTTCAAATCTATTGAAAACCACTCAAATTGTGAAAGTTCTCAGTGATTCTGTAATCTATAAAGATGTAACTAATCCCAAACGCGGTCTTCATGTATATACCGACCGCTACTATACAAGTCCGGAATTAGCCGCAGAGCTATTGAAAACTCATTGCCATCTCACGGGCACTGTAATGACGCATAGGGTTGGAATGCCACGTGGACTCAAAGAAAAATATAAAAAAATGAAAAAAGGTGATTTATTTTCGTACCGAAAAGGAGACACCTTAGTTGTGAGTTGGAGGGACAAGAGAGTTGTTACCATGCTCAGCACTAAGAGCAAAGGGAGCAAACACGATATGACAATTGTTCCAAGTAAATGGCCCAATCAACCTCCAATACCAAAACCTAATGTCGTCCTAGATTATACAAAGCACATGGGTGCTGTTGATAGAAGTGACCACTTCATATCCAATTACCAATTCATGCGCAAAACAAAGAAGTGGGTATAGGAAAATATTTTTCTGGCTACTAGAAGTAGCAATTGTAAACTCTTATTTGTTGTATAAGAGTATACAAACTACACACGGCCGAAGACCAATGTCACATGAGGAATTCAGGGAGAGCCTTGTTGAAGATCTTGTGGCAGAGAAGGCAAGTCTACGGAGAGAGAAGAGACGACGGCGCGCGCCAGCTGGGCCCCTTCACGAGCGGCTAAGTGGGCGGCATTTCCCATCAAAGGCAGAAAAAAGGAGAAGGTGTGTTGTTTGTATGCAGAACGGACATAGACGTGACACACCATATTTCTGCAAAACATGCACATCAACCCCAGCACTTCATGTAGAAGACTGTTTTGAAGCATATCATACAAAAGAACATTTTTAGGTAAAATTTTGATTTTTTTATTTACAAATATGTATATAATTTTGCTAATACAACATTATAATTAGAATATTATTAATTTTTGTTTTATTTTTTAACATTACAGAACCTAAAAACCAAACATAGCTTTTAAAATTTAAAATTTGTATTTTTTACATAAGTTTCAGCTTTTTGGGTACATTTAGCATTTGAGTGCATAGCGCGGTAAGGGTTAACATATTTGAAAAGTAACCTCATTTTAAACATTTATTTATTATGAAAGAAAGCGGCTCCTTAATTAAACCAATTGTTTTTTTCAATAAATGATTAGAAATCCAATAAACATCAGAACTTTTAGAATTTGAGAATTTAGAAACTATTTTTTCCACATCTTCTGAATTAATATTTGTCCAATTAAAAGAATTTGGATTGATCAGTTTACTTCCTAGTAAATCATACGTATGTTAGTGTTAGTGTCTGGAATTTGACTTGCCAATTCATCAACAGAATGTTTAAAGTGATAATTTAATTGTTCAGGGTCAAGTGCGATGTCTCTAGGAGGACCTTGAAAGGAAGTTTAAAAAGTAGCATATCAGTCGACCTGCTTTCAGATCATCTCAGTGAGTATTTGTGCAGAAGAGAAGTACGATTTTCTATATTTAGTATTTCCTGTTATAGTAAATGTTTCCATGTTGTTATCATTTCATTATTATTTATGAGTTTTTCCTATTTCCAGTTCTAATAGTTTGTTTGATTGTTAGAGCTCATTTATTATTTATAAGATTATCACTATGTGCGAGTTATTTTAATTTAAAATATAGTTAGTTGTGATTATGGCTATACATATGTTGATATGATTTATAAACGGGTATTCAATAAATAAATCGATAGTATTAATGATTTACTAATCTGTATAAAATAAACGGGTCCGCTTATCGTACCCTAACCCTTAAATATGGTACAAATTAATTTACTTTTTGTTCTTGTTCTGAACAATACTCATTCAATACATTAAAATGAGCTAGCAATCATGAATTTTTAGAGGACTATAGTTAACAATTTTTTGTATTGGATAGTTCAGGTATTTCTTTTTAATAATTTGGTACCATGACTTGATTGTGGTGGTGGCCGCTTAAGTACTATACTGCAGCCAAAAACTTCCTAACATAATGAAAATTTCATGTGACTGATTAAAATTATTAAAACCTTGATAGTAAACAAAATATCTTAAAAAAATAAACTGGTAATATACTTAAGCTGTTGAGTGTTAAGTTTGAAGCCGCACTCTGTAGTTTCAATTCAGTATGTTGTGTAAACTGCAGCTATCATATTGGATACGTCCCATGCTTGCCAGAAAAGAACCACTTTCTGAATCAGTGGAATTGCCCTTACTGTAGAGTCCTGTTCAGATCTCATGTTTATATAAAGATATCATCTCTATAGAACTAAACAATCTAGCCTAGTTTCCAGATGGAAAAAAGTGTGATAATGAAGCATAACAAGGTTATATTTGCAACAAATGGGCTTACTTTACTTCTCAGTTTATAAGCCAACTAACATATTTATATACAAACAAACAATAATTCACTTTTTTCAAATACTTTTCTCAAAACATCATTTCATTTTAACATCAACAATAATTGTCAAAACTGGAATTTTCATATCAGGCTCAAATTTTTGGGAAGACTTTCGACAATAATATGGATGAGTTTTGCAAATGTATGGAATAATATATGTAAATAAAAGAAACTATGTACTTACGAGTTAAACTGCGATTAATTACTATATTTAAATAATAATATAAACCATTATTAGTACTACTTATCAAAAAAACCAACATAACATATCATGACGTTGACATACACAACCAACGAACATTTGGATTTGCTCCTAGCTTCTGCTCTATACCAAGGCTTGTCTAAAAGAAAATCCAAGTTTTATAATCTACAACATTGATTAAATTAATATAACCTCTGTGGAGTTAAATATATATAAAAACTTGACCCTAAAGAATAGGTTTTAAATTGAATTATTATACAGCCTTGTTTGTAATTTTAAGAACAAAACTTAGAAATAGTTTTTATTAATTTGATGCTGCGCTGTTTATCCACAGATGTAGTCATAGACGATGTACCATATCGCTGTTTGACTAATGTTTTTGTCCATTCCATTTCACCAACAGGCTTATAACATGCAATCAAGTTATTCTTTTTTTAATTCCAAGTTAAGGCGATAAATCATCTAAATTTAACTTTTCTATTTCAAGCGTTGTTTCAAAAGTATCAATCCTTTTACTTGATTTTAAGATCCTTTTTTACTTTAACATTAAAATTTCTCAACATTTGTTTGAAATTGGTTGCACTGTTTTGTTAATACAAATCATTGGAAATGAAGTCGCTCAAAAACTCAATAGAAACTGTTATGTTAGATGATTATTTTAACTTTCTCAGTGTTGATCGGAATGATAATATGATAGTTTACCTAATATAATTGAATATTTGAAGTATTTCAGCCGTACTGTGAGGACTATTTTCGATCAAAATATGTTAAAATAAAAATATCTGTTAGTGAAACTCGTCCATAACAGCCCATGCTAATATTATCACGATTCTCTAGGATGACTGGAGAGAGGCTCGCCCTTCGTGCACTACAGAGCAGTCTCAACTTGTTCAGCGACTGGGTGATGGATTAAATTTTACACAACGTAATCACATTGGTAATCGCAGAACTGTTCTTGGACTTAGTATTCATAAGTCTCAATGTGGTAACAAACTCTATGCCCTTATTACCTATTGATGTCCATCATCCAGCTTTATATATCACAGCTCCATTGGGCCCCTTAGTATCACAAGTGGTATCCATCGTTAATGATTGTCATAGGTGTAACCTAGAGCGAACTCTTGCTGACCAGCAGTCAATGAGCCTTATGAGCGACATTACAGTTAGCAATGTTAACCAGACGTTTGAGGCTTTGTGCAATAAGATCCGATCGTATGTTTGGACATTCATCCCAACTAAGAAACTGGAGGCTTCGAGGTTCCCATGCTGGTTTTCACATGATTTGAAACAGCTCACGATTGCGAAGAAAGTGCTTCACTAGAAATACAAAGAGTCTCGAACGAAACTTGTATATGCTGAGTTCTCCCAAGCATGAAAACAATGACGTTTGCTATCGAGACAATGCTTTCAAGCGTATGTTTCGTATGTCCAGAAAATTACTGGCACCAATCCCAAACTTTTTTAGTTGTTTTAAGAATTTTCAGAGACAGAGCCCTGTGACCTCCACCCAGAGGTTGGATCATCGTGCTACTTAAGACCCAAACGACATGTGTGAACTTTTCCTGCCATGAGACTAAATGCATGTGGCATCCTGGGAAAGCTTCATGACTGTTTTCTGAGCTATCTATCGGATCTTAACTCATCGTCAGGTTCGTCGGATCTTTCTCGTAGGAGTTCTGTGCCTCATCTAGTGTGCCGTATGGATCGAACTTGGATGCAGTACTATTCTGCCTATTATTAACAATATTACGTATTCAATCAAGACTGACTTCTATCTTTTTGCAGACGACATCGAGATTTTTACACGAATTTCAGCTATTGATGATTGAAGGAACATACAGGATAGTTTGGTTGATGAAAAAACTTTGTGTGACATCAATAATAATTATGTTCTTGAACTTAGAAAATGTACAAACATTACCTTTAATATAATAAAATCTCCGATTGTTTTTCATTACCACCTTAAGAGATCAACTTCTGTTCGTGACTTTGGTGTGATTTTGACCCAGGATCTAGGTATTGCTCTACATTTTGACACCATTTGTACTAAGGCATACAGAACTTTGGGCTTCTTTACTCGAACCTCACACTACATGGGCAATCCTGGGCTCTGAAGACCCTATTTTGTGCTTTTGTGAGATCATATTTTAAGTACTGTTCGGTGGCGTGGTCACCACACCAGGCCACTTCAATAAAGAAGATTAAGCATGTACAGAAAATATTTCTCCGTTTGGTTGGTCTTCGGATGGGTTTTGATATTAAAGAGGTTCCTCTTGTTGAGCTATAGTCCTTTCTGAATATAAACATGCTGGAATGTAGACGACCTGTAAATAACGCCACTTTTTTATTCAAGGTTATCAACAAACACATTGATGCTCCAGAGTGACTCAGTCGCATTGCTATCCGCTGCCCTGGTCAAACAAGGTCTCAAGAACATTTTGCTCGTCACCATAACCTTGCTAACTACAAAGCATTCAGTAGATCAAGCAGGTGGAGAGGATCTAGATTGGGAAACGTACTACCTTATGATGTTGACTTATTCCCACTTACAGAATACAGAATAGAATACAGAAAGCTTTATTCATGATCATCAAGAACAGAATAGTTGTCAATCAATAATAAAAATAAATAAGTTATGAAACATAACATTGAAAGGAAAAGAACAAAAATTAACAACAAAAACATTACAAGTCAGGAGTTGAGAATGTCATAAAACTCATCGAGACTGTAGATAGAGTTCTTCACCAGCCACTTGTGTAGTCTTCTTTTTTAGAGTTTTAGCGTTCCGTCTTGATGGCATCAGGAATGGAGTTCAGAAGCTTGATTCCAGCAAATGATGGTTTTTTTGGTGAAGAGCGTTGTTCTATGAGCTGGTAGAACGGTGAGCTTGAGCCTGTCTAGTGTAGTAGTTTGTGCACCTCACTGTTTCTCGGGAAGTTTTGCTTGGAAGCATATATGATGACTTCGATGATGTAGATTGAAGTCACAGTGAGAATGTCGAGTTTAGTAAAAGATTCTCTGCAGCTGTCTCGGGAAGAGAGGTCGGCCATGATTCTTATGGCCCGCTTCTGCAAGATTAGTACCCTCTGGAGATTACCATTTGAAGAACTCCCCCAAAGGATGATTCCATACCGAAGATGGCTCTCAAAGAGAGAGTGGTAGGCTATTTTTAGAGCAGATGTTGTGCCCGTAGCTTTTATCCTTTTGAGAGCAAAGAGAGCAGAGCTGAGCTTTGAGCTAAGGTAATCAATGTGGCAACTCCATGTAAGATTTTGGTCTAATATCATACCTAAATGTTTAAGCTCATCCACTTTTTCTAGATCTGGTGGCCTGATATGTGGTCTTTATGTCTGCCTAGTGCAAGGAGTTTTGTTTTGGATGGGTTGAAAACAAGGTCGTTATTTAGGCAATATTGTTGGGCCATGCTAACAGATATATACGTGTTGATTTCTAGTGACTCCGCTGTTGAACTGCTGGTGATAAGAGCTGTGTCATCTGCGTATGATACAGGATGACTAAAAGCCTCGAGTGTTTTAACCTAGATCACTAGTGAATAAAATGAATAGGACGGGTCCCAACACAGATCCTTGCGGAACTCCTCTTCTAACATACTGTGGAAGTGAATGAAGAGCCTTCGTCAAGCCCTTAGCTGTGTGTTTCAGCTCAACTATTTGCTGTCGCCCAGAGAGGTAGCTTTTCGAACCATTTCAGGGCTATACCGCTGACACCCAAGGTTCTGATTTTGTATAAAATAAGCTTATGAGACAGTGAGTCAAATGCTTTACTCATATCGAGAAAAACAGTTGTTACAGTATTTTCAGACTCAATATTATCAATTATACACTCAATGAGCTCAGCAAGGGCGGTGATAGTCGATTTGCCCGGGATGAACCCATGTTGTCCTTTTGGCAGCAGATTGTTACGCTGAAGGTGCTCTAACAGTCTCGAGAGAACTATTTTTTCCAAACTTTTGATACAGTGGGCACAAGGGAGATTGGTCTATAGTTCTTGATGTCGTGCTTACTCCCTTGCTTATGCAGTGGATATACCTTTTGACATTTTTAATTTTGAGGGAAATAATCCTGAGTCAGAGACTTGTTGATTACATCCGTTAAGGGTTGGCAGGTTACAGAGCTGCAATACTTCAGTATTTTTGAAGAAATGTCCATCATAGCCTGAGGAGGAAGAGGATTTTAGAGAATTTATAGTGTTGAATACTTCCTCATTAGATGTAAGATTGAACATGTTAAGTCCTGTTCCTGTGAAGTTTGAACATAAGTTAACGTCTTTGGCGCTAGGAGCATTGTTATGACCGAGAGTTACTTCTGCAATTGTTGTAAAATAGGTATTAAAATGTTCAGCTATGGTAAAAATGTCGTCTAGGTAGGTGTCATCGTCAGTATTTTTTAATTTCCACGTGGATTCTGAAGCTTCTCTCTTTGGTGCTCTTTCGCTATTAATGACGCTCCAGACTGCTTTGCTCTTGTTGCTTGCTTCGGCGATGAAGTTGGAGTTTGTTTCCCTTCTAAGACTTTTTAGTTTTAAGTCGTAGGATTTCTTCTTCTGGGCAGCATCCTCTTTAGCCTCAATTTGTCCACTGGCTAAGTAGCGCTCGTGGGGCTTGTATGAAAGACATCCGCAGTATGTTTACTTCAGGGTTTGTTAAATTCTTGAGTTCGGTTCCTGGATCTGTTTCTTGATGTTGTATGGGGGCATGTAAATGTCTAATGCTGCAGTCAGAGTTCCAATGAAGTTTGAGTAGGCATCCTCTGCACTTGGAGAGTTGTATACCCGATCCCATGATTGAATTTCAAGAAGCCCCTTTAATTTGAGATGTTATCTGGACTGAGACGTCTTCCATTTGATGAAGATTGTTTACTTGATGTGGAGGGGAAATCCATGAAGTAAAGTTGTCCGGTGTGGTCTGAGAGCCCGTTTTCAATGATTTCGAAATTGAAGCTATGTGGTGCCAAGTTGGTGCAAAAAAACATCAATTGATGTAGCACTTGTAGGGGTTATCCTGGTAGCAGGTTAGGAGGCATCGAGTCAGGTTATACTCAGATAGGAGGTTGTTTAATTTATTGTTTTCTCTTTCCATCAGTGTGCTGAGCCAGTCAATATTGAGATCACCAACAATGCAAATTGCAGAGAATTGTTTATGGGGAGTTCTTCTAGTGACGAGTTTAGTAATTCAAGAGCATGATCCAGTGGGCTTCTTGGTGGTCGGTATACACCCAGAATGTAAACATGATTTTTTTTTGTTTATATTGATTTTAACAGCGGTCATCTCACAAACAAGTTCAATGCTTTTGCTATCAAGATTTACACTTTTCCACCTCATTGTCCAGATTAAACTCTCTTGAATATTGCAACACCACCTTTTTGGTGCAATTCCCTACTATATTCTGCAATAAGTACATAGCTAATTAATCGGACATTTTTCAATAAATCAGCACTGAGGCCATGCTCAGTAAGTACAAGTATGTCAGGTTTTGAAAAGTGTAGGAAGTGGTTTTAGTGTGTCAATTTTATTTCGAACTCTGTCAATGTTTTGATGGTAGATTTACAAATTTGCTACCTTTTTTTAGATTTTCCTTCCTGTCCATTGTTTTTGCAACAGCAATTTAGGTTTTGGGCCTTCGCTTCTCTCTCAACCCTAAAAAATAGTTGTCTCCACCTGTCATGTCATTAGTATTCAGTTTTTTTGTTGAGGTGGTTTGGCTGTCTCCACCTGTCATGGCGTTAGTATTCAGTTTTTTTTGTTGAGGTGGTTTGACTGTCTCCACCTGTCATGGCGTTAGTATTCAGTTTTTTTGTTGAGGTGGTTTTGACTGTCTCCACCTGTCATGAAATTGGAATTCATTTTTTTTGTTGAGGTGGTTTGACTGTCTCCACCAGTCATGAAATTAGAATTCAGTTTTTTTGTTGAGGTGGTTTGACTGTCTCCACCTGTCATGAAAATTGGAATTCAGTTTTTTTTGTTGAGGTGGTTTGACTGTCTCCACCTGTCATGAAATTGGAATTCAGTTTTTTTTGTTGAGGTGGTTTGACTGTCTCCACCTGTCATGAAATTGGAATTCAGTTTTTTTGTTGAGGTGGTTTGACTGTCTCCACCTGTCATGAAATTAGAATTCAGTTTTTTTGTTGAGGTGGTTTGGCTGGCTCCACCTATGTCACTTTTATTTGGTAGTTTCGTAGCATCTTTCCTTTCCATGCTTCTGTGAGGTAGGAATGGATACTTTCCTATAGAATTGTTTTCTTTACAGGTTGTTTCCATTTCTTTGTGATGTTTTGCAAGATCTACTTCAGAACACTGCTGACCATAACGTATCCATTTAGTCAGGATATCCTCTTGAGTTGGAGCAATGTACGTGAAAGACTGAGTGTGACGAGATATGGCGACAAGACAGTGTGGTAACTGAGTTGTAGATGTCTTCGTTGTTGGATGATGTCCTCACTACTACGATGTGTGGAGCCTGCTTCCCTTGATATTCGTGAATGGTAGAGACGTTATGGCCTAATTTCAAAAGTTGTGCTTTTTCAGTTTGTTTAAAAAACCAGCATTTTGGTGTCTTTTACCATGACTGGTATACTATTGATGTTGTCCAAAAACATGTTTTACAAGCTCTCTTTTTACATTGCTGCTTGTTGTCATACCTTCTGAATAATATTTGGAAAGAATGCAGGCAACTGTCATCGTACATCTGTAGGAGTGACTTAAATACTGTGAGATCTCAGTGATTTTTGTAATGTCATGGAACTGGGTTGAGTGGCCTTGACCCGATTAATATAGGGGATTTGGTTCATGTCGCCCACCATCATGACCTCTTTGGCTTGTGAAAGTTCGACTGCGTATAAGATTTCGCCAGCATGCACCATGAGTGCTTCATCTACTATCAAGCGGTTTATAAGTTCCTTCCTCCATTTTTCAAGTGGTTTGTCGAGTTTATTAAAAATGAGTTGCACAGTTCTACAGTAGTTTCTTCACATCATCTTGAAGTTCAGGATGGCTTGTCTTTAGCCGGTTTGAGAATTCAGTAGCTCCTTCTTTTGTGGGATATAAGACCAAGTCTCCTATTTTGAAAGTTCTTCAAGATGAAGGATGTTTTCCCACATCCCTGGCACCACCTTGCACTAAGTTTAAACCTAGCCTTGGAAGAGTATGTGTTATCGATCTTGGTATTTTTTGTTACTATTGTATAATTTTAAGGTCATTCATTAGTAGTGTGTCATCAGATACCAATATTAGGTCATTAATTACACTAGCGTTAGAGCAGCGGAAAATTTTGATTGTTCACCCTTTGTTAGATCTACAAAATGTGCTCCGTCAAAGCCGCACTGGTAATTCTTTGTTAGGGTCCCCAATAAGAAAGTTGCCACTCTTCAAAATCAATGAGAGCAAAGTTGTCTCTGTATTTTAATAATGTGTTTCTTATATCTTGCGTAATTTTTTCTCTTTTGCTTAGGTTGTATTCCTGGTACATTTTTGAAAATCTTTTCAGGAGTAATTCTTCTTTTATCCTCCATAGGTCCCTTTGTTCCACCATAGCAGTTTCTGACAAAGTTAGATTTAGAGTCAATTTGGGCCAGAGGAGTGTTGTTGTAGTCGGCGCATGTGGGATCTTAGTTCTCCAAGTGTTTGTAAATTCCTGAGTTGTTGCTGCTGCATGTCATTTGGAAATTTTTCGTTGATTTAGCTGCTGTTTGTCCAGGATTTTATCAACTGATTTTTTCAATTTTTTGTCACTTGATTAAAGTCTCATACGATGCAAGTAGGCATTGCTTGAGAATTGCAACAACACTTGTAGAAGGTCTCTTTCATTTAAGAGATGTTGTTTTAGAAATCCAACAGTTCTTTCTAGGTCAATAGAAAACAGTAGAGGGAATTTAAAACAGTCATTTGCTAGTTCCATAAATTTATAAAGACGTCGCTTCCAGTTTCCTGTTTTCATGGATTGACAAATGATTATGTATGGTTTATCAGAGGTCGAGGTAGTGGCAAAATTGTTTGTACGAGAGTTGATTTAGCTCAAGTCTTCTTTGCAGTGCTTTTAAGGACTCTGGGGTAAGTGAAATTGAGCATTCTCCTGTATCTTTGTCATAAAAAACACAGACCACAGCTGTCTCTCCAATTGTCATCCATGTCAAGTTGTGTTGTCACAAGTGGTGTTTCTTCCGGATGAAAGGAAAATATTTTTAGATTTTCCAGAGAATTTTTATCAAGTGAGTGTAGTGATGACAATTACCGGTATTTGAATTAACAGCAACACTGCGTATTACTCTTTTCATCACAGGTCTGGTCTCTGCTGTAACATTTTCATCTTCATCACTGAGATAGGCAGGAGAGTCCTATATTTATACCCTCGATGAGTATTGACTGTTGATTATTCCTTAGACTAGGAAGCCTCTCTGTTTGTTCATTTTCCCTGACTATCTTTTCTGCAGATCCTGCAATTACATTGCAAATCTGTGTAGTTTCATTGCTAGATGAAGTTATTTGTCTTGTATGCTGTTCTTTTGATTGGGAAGTAGTCAAAGTAGTTATAGTATATTCACTGTTTTGGCTGTGGTGTGGTCTTCTTTCTAGAGCATAGCTTATTTAAGCAGGTTATTATGTTCGCAAAAGGTTTTTATAACCTTTGGTGGTAAGTTTCCATGGACAGTTAGGCATTTAGTTGTCAGTCTTTTTTGTGTATTACAGAAAACCCACTTGTTTTTCTTTACACAACCACTTGATATTTGAGTTTGCGTTATTTAGAAGTTTAGGAGGAATTTTCCCATCTTTCATGATGCTAATTTACTATTATGGCGGAGTTGGGAAATTTGTTTTTTGTCACATTTATAAGAGTATAAAGATAGCCCATGGCATCATCCGGTGATTTTGACAAGTGCAGTATGTCTGCACCCTCCTGAAGTACCACAAATTTTGGATTCCAAGTGTCTGGTAAGCTTATAAATTTTTGGGAAATCATTTATAGTTTTAATTTCAAGGACTTTAGTTTCAAACATTTAAAATTTTTAGTTTCCCAATAGGCATGTCAGTGATTACCAAGCAGTCCAACTTCTCAGTGATATTTACAGGGCATGGTACTGTCTTGTTGTCTCTATATTCTTCAGTCTTACTTAGTAACGTGTCATACTCAATTTCAAATTCATATAAAGTCTGCCTTAGTAACTGAATGGTATTCTCTGATTTTGTAAGTTCCTTTTTTAAAGACTCAACTTGGCTTGAAAGGCATTCCAGCTCCTGCAGCAATTCATCGTTGGAAGGTGGATAAGGTATAATAGTTTCCATTAGACAGTTATTACTTTTAAACCAAAGTTTTAATTTGCTGTTTTTAAACTATCAATTTCTTTCAAGTAGAAAGCGCTTTTCAACTCAGCATCTTTTTTTACTATTTGTTATTATGGTATCCAGAGATTTTATTTTTTCATTCAGTTCATTTTCTGAGGAGTTGTGTATGCTAGTACAGCTTTTATGAGGAGAGTGGCTTAGTTGTATTGTCACTCATAGTTTTTCTTGGTGATAGGAGTATCAGGGCTTAGTGTCTGGTTTTGATTATGCTTATTTTTGGAGACTATCTCCTCTAATGCCTTGATTTTATTGACATAAAACCTATTTTCTTTATTTATTTGTTCTTCCATGTCCTTCCATAGTTTCAGTCCCTATCCTAAGTTTATTTTTCAAGAAATGACTTTTCCAAGCTATGGTTAGTTTTTTAGTTCTTCTATCGCATGCAAGAGGTTTTGTATCTGATCATCTGTAGCTTTTAACTTGTCTTCAAACTCTAGCTGAAGCTTATTATACTTTACCTTTAGGTTGAAGTTGTCATTTTTTAAGATATGATTTTCATTGAGGAGAAAATTGCCAGCCTCAGCAGCTATAGTGAGGGAGGTTTCTAAGTCTTGTTCTTCATTTCCAGATAAATTTGATATTTTTTCTCTTAGGTTATTTTTCATTGATTTGAGAAAGAGAAAGTTGCACAGATTTGTTTGAAGAGAGAGCTTCATAAGCTTCGATCAGTGCCTTGTGTAAATCAGGGTTTGAACTGTTATTTTTGTATAATTCATTGTCTGAGTCGAGTTTAAATTGAGAAATATCTTTTTCAGAGCATGTAGCAGTCTGTTTGGTGCCATAAAATATAACATGATACCTGGTCCTAGTTTTAAGATTTTTCAATTCTTTCGATGTAAGCAGGCCAGGGTGAGTGGCCCCTTATTTTTAACAACTACAGTTTCATTAAGCTGGAACATACTATCTTATACTTAAAAAGTTTTATGGAATCACAGTTTCTTTGAATTATTGAGTTTGAGGAGGTGACAGGCAGACAGACAGTTGCAACTATTTCAGCAGTCTGCAAGCGAGGTCACTGCCCGGCTTTGCTATGTCTGCATATTTGAGGTGTGATGATAGATGTGCTCATCACTAACATACTGTGTTAATGAGGTCACAGTATACATACGGCTCTATAATGTTAGTGTGCTTAATGTTAAAACGGGTTGGATTGTCGTGATATCTTTTTTTTTTTTTTTAATTACTTACTTGTGGATAGTAATCTCACTTGGATTGGCCAAAGTCCAGGTAAGAACCCATTTTACACACTAAAAGTTAACTTTTTTTAGGGAGTGAAATGCACTGACACACTACACATCCGCCATCTTGTACTTTGTAATCTACCTGCCTTAGAAGATTTGTAATCTGTAGAAAACTGTAGGATCCTACTCTGTGATGATCGATCGGAAAGGACATACTTTTAAACAATTGGCACAGGTTGTTACCAAAAGAAAAAGAAATGAAAGTTCACACTGTTTCACTTTATTTAACTATTTATTGTTGTTTACTCCAATCAGCTTGCTTAGTAATTGTTTAGCATTAGCTCTTCTTTATTTGCATGTCAGTACTTGTTGATCTTGTTTATTGTTTTGCTTATTATAAGTGAATTAAATCTTAGTCGGTCTAATTTCTGGAAATTAATCTTATCTTTGCACACTGCAACTTGTATTCATAGCATGTCATAATTTTTGTTCTCTTTTAATCCATATTGAATTCAAAGCGGCATTCGATTATATATTTCGTTATTTGCTGTTTTTACTTATTCATATTAATTATTATATTATTATATGATTCTTCTTCTTTAGTGTTATTTATAGTAATTTAAGCTTTAAGTTAAATCAAACCTCCTTATTCGTATTATCATCTCACTTTGCATGTTATGAATGTAAACAGTGTATTACCATTTGTCAGAATATTATCTTGTAATGACTTTTAAATGGTTACGACCGTTGAATAAATAATTAAATGTATAAAAACATGACTATGTACGTCCAATCACAATTCTAGAAAACTTATTTACGAGGCCTTAAATCTCAAAAACATACAGGGGAGGATTCTCGAAGACTTCATTTTTTATTTTATACCCACTATACCTCCATGAGAGCATCAGCCTTCTCCAGAATAATTTCACCACTGCCTACTGATCATGTAACTATTATGTTACAATTGAAAATAAAGACTTATATTCATATTTTTAGACTCAGTTCAGAAATTTAGGAAACAGTTTGAAAATACCCCACCAATTCGGCCGATTTTTATTAGATCGTCAAAAACTCGAAAATAATACCAATTAATACCAAATATAATCCGGTCAAGTAATTCTTACAGTCTCTAAATTTTCTACTTATAAATATACCTGGGGTTATCTAATCATATACTAAAAACATCATGCCATACATACCATTAGTAAACATTTATTGTTAATGAATATTTTCCTCAGCAGCTCAAAATTTCTAAAGTATAATGGTTTTAAAATATTGAGACAGACTATTGTCAAATAATATCGTTTATTGTCAGTAGACCAGTTTTGTTCTTAAATATTTAAATATCTTATATATAATGAGTTGAATTTATTTTTTTAATCTAACAAATTACTTACTGATTGACAATTTGGATTGAGAAGGAACTTTTTACAAATCAAAGAATCGTTGAGGATACGATGGAGGCACTTGAAACGGGAGTTAGTATCTATGCTTTTGTCTGTCTCCTAAGACTTTTATTGCATACCATTTGAAATTTTAATTGATAAGTCAGAATTTTATGGGAATACCTCTAATGCTTTCAGTATTATAAAACAATCCTACTTTAATGGTTGAAAACAATTAGTTTGTGTACTAAGGTCAGTAATTCCACACTCGCAGATGTAAGAACCAATGTTTCGCAGGGCTTGATCCTTAGACCTTTCTTTTCACAGTAGCACTTAATGATCTGTCTTCCAACATTCCTATCAAGTCTGTGATTTGTGTTGATGACATCAAAGTTTTTGGTGCGTGCAGAGATCTGGTCCAGATATTGAATATTTTAGGAAGGACCCATAAATCTGTTGTGGATTGATTCGAGGGTAACAGATAAATAAGATAAACCACAACAATCATTAATAGTTGAAATCATCAAAATAATTATCAATCTGTAAAACTATTAGGAATTAACATATACTCAACATTAAATTGGAATGCACATTTTGAAAATATAAGCAAGAGTTGTCTGAGCTAACTATATATTTTAGAAACTTAAATCCTTAGTTAATGTATCTGCAACAGTATATTTTGAATTCTTCCAATCTCACGTACCGCATGGTATAATTCTTTATTGACATTCTACTGAAAATTATTATTTTATTATTTTTTTAAAATCATGTAATCATGTCTTTAGCAGGCCCGATGAAGCAATGTAAACCAGCAAATTCAAACTTAAATTTATTAACAGTCATTAACGTATACATTTATAGAATACTGGTCCATAAAAAAATTATTTTTCAAGAATTTCTGTTTAGAAATTAATAAAATACATGACATACAACTTTGATTAACATCCCTCAGTATCGATTTGTTTTAAAACGGGTGTTATTCAAACTTTAACGTTTGAAATGTTTGATAAACTTCCAGAATGTGCTAGTTTTGTGAAGCTTAACAACTTTACATCAAAATTATTTAATATAAATATCTAGTTAAGAACGTATTTTATTAAATTGATGAATATGAATATTTGGACGTGCCTGTGAGGTTTCATTTCATACGAAGAATCATAAGATGAATGTTATTATCTTAGTATCTGAGTATTTTCCATTTAACAGGCTCGTAAACTTGTTATTATAACATTATAGCTAAGTACTGTCTATAATTTACTTCGCCTCTTTCACTTGATTAGTGACAATAAGTATTACTCATTTTTCATTAACATTATGCTGAAGAATGTTCTTGCATATATCGTGTTTTCTTGATATAAAGTTAAAGTAGCACAAAAACACACACACACACACACACACACACACACACACACACACACACACACACACACGCACAGTTAAAGATATTTTGATTTGATTGTGACTTGAAAGGGTTTATTTACCAACGTTTATGTTATAATAGTTGTTACAAGAAAGTAATTTCTGAGGTCTAAGAGTAATAACAATGAGTAGGAAGTGGGCATCGCCTTATTGTATACTCTATGTTGCAATCTTACTTTTGGAGGGATATGGACATAGAATTTCAAAGATTTCAAAATTCAAACGTCAGTTCAGCCAGTTTCAGTTAGCAAAACTAGTGAAGTTCCAGGCGTTTCTGTGTAGCATTGGTTGGTGAAATTCAAACTGTTCTTAGTCATCAGTTTTCTTTAAATTTTCAATGTTCATTCATATTTTAATAATTGCATAGTCTTTTAGTATCATATATTTGGGTTTTTTGTGCCTATGTTTATATTTTAGTGTTTATAAAAATGGATCATGGTATTGAGAACACCATCATAGACTATGAAAATTCGTAAGTAACCAACAATTAAAACTACATATTATATTAAATTATATATATTTCATAGGTATCATATCATGACTTCTTGTGTTAATCTTACACAATCATTCCTTCTGTTATATTATATATTAGACATTTATTAAAATGCTACAATTTCAGTTTGACCAGCAAGCATAAAAGATGAATGAATGATATTTCTGCCATTCACAATACAATAGGCTATCTAGTGTAAGATTGTTTCACCTTACAAACTATACACTAAATTATAACTACTAGTAGTGACTAGGCCTATGCAGCTGCACCCTGTTAATGTCTTGGTTAGAGTTTATAAAAGCCAATGTGTAGGCCTACACTTATGTTATAGAGTTCATTAATGTTATATAAATGGGGGGTACGGTCCAATAAGCGGACCCGGTTTTTTTATATCGAAGAATATAATCATCGATACCTAATATTCGCATATCGAATCATAGACTATCAATCGATATAAAAGTAATAACAATCATATGTTTAAATTAAAATGTGAATTTAATGATAACAAATAATAAATGAACATAACCATAACTCATAACTTTAACTAAATGAAACAGAACGAAAACGTTTTTACTAAAGTTGTGTCCACCATTACCTTCTTTTTTGCATCTGAAGACGACCATGTTAGCTCCTCTGACAGTTACATTTGTTACCTTTCCACAAATATCACATAATGGATTCTTAGGTACTAACCCAACATCCTGAAGCCATAAAAAACATATTTTATCGTCTTTTAAAGCAATTTCGTGAAGCTTCCTAAGATTGACGGCCATTTTTAATACACAATGTTACGTGAAATTTAAAATATTACCTTAATTGTATTATTTGAAAGTGTTTACAGCTGTTCATATAGATTATTTAAGTTGTTAAAAATAATTCATCAGTATCGATTGATTATATCGATGGTTATGATTAAGTAATATCGTTTGCCAATTTCGATATAAAAAACCGGGTCCGCTTATTGGACCGTACCCTAAATGGGTCATTCAGTATCCATTCTAATATATTTTAGAAATTATTTAATGGTTATTCTCTATGCAGACTGAGGAAGCTTGTTAAAGAAATATTGTACTGTTAATTTTGAAAGATTTTCTGTGGTTTTGTGGAATATCAAGTGTAGCCTTCGTTTGTATATTATATTCACAACAATCCTGCGGAAGAATTAAACGTTGAAGATTAGATTTAGTGTAAAACAGACAGAAAATGCAAGTGTATAAGTTATCAACTGTACATATTTTAAAAGAAATAAACAGCAGCTGACAGTGCTACAAGGGTCTAGCAGCTGTAGTATAATGTCACCGTGACAATAAAATCTTCAAACCAAATTATCGATTGAAATACATAAACTATCGAATAAAAAATATTGCTACTACTTATAGGGGTTTACGATTAATTATCATCAGCATTTTTGAATGGGGTAGGGTCCAATAAGTGGACCCGGTTTTTTATATCGAAATTGGCAAACGATATTACTTAATCATAACTATCGATATAATCAATCGATACTGATTAATTATTTTGAACTATTAACTTAAATAATCTATATGAACAGCTGTAAACACTTTCAAATAATACAATTAAGGTAATATTTTAAATTTCACATAAGTAACATTGTGTATTAAAAATGGCTGTCAATCTTAGGAAGCTTCACGAAATTGCTTTAAAAGACGATAAAACATGTTTTTTATGGCTTCAGAATGTTGGGTTAGTACCTAAGAATCCATTATGTGATATTTGTGGAAAGGTAACAAATGTAACTGTCAGAGGAGCTAACATGGTCGTCTTCAGATGCAAAAAAGAAGGTAATGGTAAAGGTTATTTGTTACATCATTAAATTCACATTTTAATATAACATATGATTGTTATTACTTTTATATCGATTGATAGTCTATGATTCGATATGCGAATATTAGGTATCGATGATTATATTCGATATAAAAAAAAACCGGGTCCACTTATTGGACCCTACCCTTTGAATGTATTAAGTAATAACAATGCTACTTTATTAATTCAAACAAAGTAAAATTATTTGTGTGATATTTGAGTGATGGCTTCAAGTTAAATAGTAGTGGTGAACTTGTGTTATTTGTGCCACAAGCTGTCAGACACATTTAGCCTTCAAAACAGTGGAGAAACAAATGTTTTTATACTCCTTTGTTTGTTACATTTAATAAATACATATTAGATAGTTTTTAATTAATCATTATATATTATTACTTTGTTGTATATAAAATCATAACCGAACTATACTATAATTTGAAATACCTATAACATAATTCGGTTCAACATTTTGGTATTTATATTGTTTGGTAGTATAGATAATCAGAAATATTGATGATATTCATGATCATGGCTGCTTATTATGCTGCAGCCATGAATCTACAATACACCATTTTCTACACAATATTCATTCTATAAAAGACTATGTTAGACCCAATCACAATATATTATTAAAATGTAGGTTACATATAACATTTAATGGTTTAATTAACTGGATAATTCTTAAATTAAGTAATTGTTTTGGTTATTGTTTACTTGTGTTCAACTTTACATTTTTTACTAATTTTTTTATGGAAAGTGCAAGAAGTTAATAGTGTATATAGCAATATTAGTACATTTGAAAAAATACATACTCCCAAAAGCAATATTAGCTAATTGTTAAAGTCCATCAATTTGTCAAATTTAAATAATACACCCTGCTGTAGACAAAATAATGTAATTTTAATAAATTTCATAACAATTCTGACCATACAGTAACAGTTATTATGATGCTAAGAAAACTGACTTAAAATGAACTTAAATGCTTTGCTGAGATTGGCTTATCCAAGAGCACATTACTCAAGAGCCAACAGCTGTACCTGATTGTCTGCCACGCAAGTTAATAGAGATTTTCTTTCTTTCGGGAATTTCTTTAGTTTTGCAGGTTATTCTTCACTTTATTTTATTAATATTGCTAATTATTTTCGCTTTTTAAGCACAATTCCATTTAGAAAATCAAAAATAACATTACTAGTTTGAATAACATTCAAAATTATAAAAATAACGCAAAATCACAAGCTAAAAAATATAATTGCAAATGTTTTCATGGATTGGTGACATGACATAGTTTTAACACATTCCAACATGTAAAGACTATGCACTGTTAAAATGTTTAGTTGAGCTACAAGATTGTAAACTGATTCTTCTTTCTCAATGTTTAACATTATTTAGCAAAGCTTTTTTTACAATAACTTATAAGAATTTTATTTAAATTTTGGTTTGTAGATCCTCTACACACCCATTCTGTATGTAATTTGAGATTGAATATGGCCATGGAACACCATATTTAAACTGATAAACTGTATTAATAAGACAGCCTTTTAATAACTTAAATTCCAGAACTGATATGATTAATGATCTTCTCAACATTAAAATTCCAGGTTAAAATTCCAGCTAAGATCGTTTTGTAAGACTATAGACTGGAACTTTGTGTTACACAGTTGATCCAAATAGGTATAATTTTATTAACTTATTAATACTTAAATTTTTATATCTTGTTTTGTACTGAAAGAAATAAAGTTAGTTTTTTATGTATTTAGAACCAATCTATTATCGATGAAATATGTTTCAGTTGTAATTTTAAAAGCTCCGTCCAAATATGAAGTTGTTTCTATTTCAACTTTTCTTTTTGTGGTTATGATTAAGTTTCAGTCATCAACAAATGAGGAGACCTGATTTTTTGTATTTTAAATTTTACTACGCACTCTGGCATATCCTTATGTAACATATAAATAATAAGAGAAAGAAATTTCACTTGGGGGCCCTTTATTTCTTACTATGTGGGTGTCGATTGAAATTTTTGTAATCTGCTATTTCCATGTAAGATATTTCAACATATTGTTTTCTATTGCAGGAGTGTGTGACGAGTCTTGCATAAAAAAGTAATTAAAATATCAGTATAACATTATAAAATGTTTTTAGATTTTATCGGATATAGTTTAATTAAAAAATATTAAGGTGTTTCAAGATATTTTACATGCCATGTATAATGTATAAAATAATTAATGCATTACTTTATGGTAAGGATGTCAGAAGTACATTTCCACACAAAGTGATAGGATCTCTGTAGAGATTTGTAAAGTTGATGGATAAGTCCGGGCAACTAACTTGCAGTTATTCAGCTTGGTCGAGGAAGATCAATCATGATGAACTGAGGAGAAGGGACGCGTGCATGATAGTAGGGTTGATCATAGGGGTTAAAGCTTATTCAGATCAACCTTGGTATTATTTGAGTGCAGTGTAATTTTTTTCAATAAATATTTCATTTTAGCATAAGCCTTTTTTACATTTTGCAAAAATAAATATCAGTGGCAACGTATATAGAGTACTTTTGTGTCCCATAATTTTTTTTATTTTTATCGAGCCAAAAGAGCACTTTTAATTTATTTTTAACATTGATTTCATTGTTTAATATTATCCTTAAAAAATAAATCAATATATATATATATATATATATATATATATATATATATATATATATATATATATTTCCTCTTTAGGTTACTATTTAACGTTTTTAATCTTTCATCCTAGATATGCTTCTAGGATTTTCTTTTGTGTTTTAGAGAGACATTATTGTTTTATTTTAATTTCATGCGAAAATACGAAAGCTGATTCCAAGAATGTTTTGAAACTTCAAAAATCTGCCATTTTGGATAGGATCAACCTTTTAAGGTCGAGTTTGTGGCATTGTATTCTACCGTGATCTTTAATTTGATATGCTACCCGACCTGTTTTCCTATAAACATCAAAATTTAAAGTGTTTTAGCCCTATTTGTGACGATTAAAATAATACGGAACTAAATTGACACCCTGTATTTGTGATTATTCCATCGTTTCATTGCCATGATTCTCTGTTTCATTAATATTTAAGTTTTTATTATGTTGATTTGATTGTTTTCATTATGATTGTTTTTATATTCTAAAGGTAGTTTTTTAACTCTTAATTACGAGAAGATTAATAAAATCTAATATAATAAAAAATTCACTCTATTTTAATAACCATGACATCAATATATACTAAGGTTGGTAGTTGGTATTGTGGTCAGGTTCCGTTATTTCACCCCATGTTTTTAAATCGCTACGATAGCCACGGAGTTTAACTATTTATGATCATAGATGAGTACGGAGGTACTAAACTAGATAGACACTGTTTGTTTTCCTTGACGACGTCTTATCTTATCAGCATCAGGCATGCCCAGACTGTTCTTGTTATCGAAATGAGACGAGTGCCTCCGGCCATCAGCGCGGGCTTCGGCAGCCCGCGCTGATGTCGATAACAAAAAAAAAAAAAAAACATCCCTCGAGATAGTACCTATCAGTAAAATATAAAATTCTAGAGGGGCTGATCAGAAATATAAATTGAAATGATTAGTTCACCTCAAACAATCAATTCCGTGGCTATAGTAGCGATTTAAAAACATGGGGTGAAATAACGGAACTTGACCGGTATTGTTTTTTTTTTTTTATATTGTACATCAGCTTTCGAAACTATGACTTAAAAAAATTTTACCGTCCATAAAAGTATGTGCCTGTAACTGAAATAAGATGCTGGTGTTTGACAGGAAATCTAGAGTAATAAAATCGTAGATCATTTTGCCATTAACAAAAGAAACGTATTACTGTTAGGTTAATTTTATGACACTCATTGGGTAAAGTGAATAAAAACAAGTAAATAGTAACAGCAATTACCGAATCTCCCCTAGCAACGCGGTAAGATAAGCGTGTATGGCTCAAATGCTTGATAAGACTCATGCTCAAATCACCTTTTGATGATTCTGTCCAATAATGAGCTTAGAGCCCTTATGGTGCTCTGACAAAGAACGTGGCAGAACACTTTTTGTTCAACTTTTAACAGAATACGCAAAGTAAAAACCGTAAAATTAGTGTATTAGTGAAATTACGAAGCTCACAATATAAATTATGCTTGCGAACGTGCATGGACATCGTCCAACATCATCGTGCATGAACTGAAACAAAGTCTGGCCTACGCCAGGCTGCCCAAATACTGAACAATTACTACAAAACGGTAGTAGTAACTAGGTTTCATTCCATTAATTATTAAAATATAAATCTGTATATATATATATATAATAGACATACAAAAATTATTAGTAAAAAGTGAATTAAAGTGGATGTATATAATCCTCATTAAAATAATATTTATATTGATAAAATAAATTGACGGTAGGTATGTCCCAAAATTTAGTATTGAGAAAATATTCTACACATTATTCCCAGATATATTTTATAGTAGAACAATTAGTTTTTTTTTAGTTTTCTTTTAACAATGTGAAGGAAACAGGATTTTCCGGACATTTGCCACTGTTCAGTGATATAAGAAATCAGTAGGCTACTACTACGTTTAGAGAGATCTACAATCTGATTTCTTACCTAACACATAACTACAATTTAGGTGAAAATGAACAAATAATACCAGAGCATTGTAACACGCATAAATCTGGAATCGCAACAAATAAGTTGTGTGTCAATTCCAAGCATTGCGTTTTGCTTTCATTAAAAAAACCCGTATGTATTGAAACCGAGCCAAAGAATACAGGTTACAATAGGTCTGAACTGAATGACCGACCAAACGCTGAAAACTGATCGATCAGTGGCCAATAGTAAATGGCGATCGTGACGGCAGGAACAAGATAGCGGCAAATCAGGAAACGGGAGTGAGTCTCATTATTGGTTCATTCTAGATGAACTTCTTTAAAGCCCCTTTTTTGAACTCGCATAGGTTTCTTAGTAATCTTTAATTTGTTTGATGCTTTAGTTTTCTTGGTTAGTTACTTATCAGAATTGGTAGCTAAATCCAGAGAAAGACAGATCCTCGCTTATCGCAGTCAGAGCGCTTATCGCTAATACAGATCACGGAAGCCGAAATAACAATGTTGAGGTACAATATTTCGTCTTTAAATTTCAAATAAAGATACTTATGGTTTTTACCTATTCATACTGGTATGCGTATATAGGAAAAGATCCATATTCCTTGCCACAACTACATTTTATACTGTAAACACAGCTTTTGGAATCCCGTGTATCATCTTTTGTTTTGTTCTTACGAGACTCGGTCTAAGAGTGTTGTGTGTTTATCTAACCCGCCAGCAGGCTCGTGTATAGCTGGCATCTAACATTTGACACCAGGCAACATGATCGCTTAATATTAAATTGTTTACAGTTAAAACGGTTGTTATTGTTTTTATTTCATTTTACTTTAGTAGTTCCATTGTTTTTCTAAATATTACGATTCTAAAATGTTTTATACTTGTAAAAAATAAAATAATTCTGTCTGTTTTTGTAATTAAAACGTTAAATCCCATTATATTATAACAATCCCAATATTATAACATATTCATATTAGAAATCAAGGTCATTGCAAATAATGTTAAGGTATTACGAAAATGTGTAACAAGTTACAAGTCAATACGCCTGAGTCTGTACAGATTACCCTTCTGCGGTGGCAATGCATGTGTGTTCTTAACATTTGGATCTACTGTAGTTGTGACATTTATAGGGTGTAAATTTGTTTTTCCGCACCGGACAGTAAAGGCCGGTATTGACAGTGCGAGGCTGCTCGCTGCGAATGCCTCGTGCCATCTGCCTCAGGGTGAGCTCTTCAGCCCCATTTACACTGCCCAAACATCCCCGAGCATCGAGCATTCGTGATCGTAGCTCGCCGGTTTTCAACGAGCACGAACGCAAACGAGCCCTCTGTTTACACTGCTCGAGCATTTGTGTCGATCAGTTTCTCGTGAGCGTTTGCAGTGAATATTGATGATGGCACCTGGACTGTCAAAACTTGCGGTTTCCGCTGCGGCCGTCCTCATCCTGTTACAGGAGGAAACGCGAGGAAGGAAAAGGCGACGCGTGTGGGAGTCTTCATTTTTGAAAAAGAGGAACCACACTATTTTGCTGAGAGATTTGAAAGAAGACCACGGAGGGCTCTTCGAAAACTTCAGCCGAATGTCGTTAGACGATTTCGCCATCATATTGGGAAGGATAGAAGGGAAAATTGCCAAAACCGACACCAATTTTCCGAGAGTGCGTTCCTGCATCAGTCCGGTTGGCGATAAACTCTTTCGATTTTTAGCAAGTGGTGACTCGTACGGTAGCCTCATGTATCTCTTCAGGGTTTCAAAGCCTACAATTTCTTTACTTGTTCCTGAAGTCTGTCGGGCCATCGTAGAAGCACTACAGGAGTATGTCAAGGTAAGAACAAAAATGTATAATATAATTTTTATTTTTGGAAATATATATATTTGGAATAAGTACATGAAAAACGTTGAACGGAACTATTGAATAAAGTGCAAAACGTGTGAATATTTTTAACAGAACGAGGAAAAGAATGTTCCTGCTTCTGAGGGTACCCCAGTTCCAGGATCCGAGGCAAATACGGAGGCGAGCGGATCTGCATCATCACTGCTTGATTGATGTGAATGGTCTGTGGTGGGGGGTTGAGGTTCTAGATGGTGGTATGTAGGAAGAGAGGACAGAGGTGAAGTAGAGTCCCCACTGTACTCTGGTGTAGTCTGTTGTGGATGTAGTAAAATAGCCGGAGAAGGTGGGCCAGAATTCGCTGACGAAAACGTAGTAGCAGGGGACGGAGAGGCTGAATATTCGGCGAAAAACTGATGAGATAAAACCGGCGATTTTGATGAGGAAGTTCGTCATAGCGGCCCATGTCGGCTTCGAAAAGAATGTTGTTGACGTGGTGCTGGACAAACGCTTGTGTCCTCTTGGAGTAAGATTTTAATTTCATCGCAACATGCTCACCATACACATCACAAGCATCACGCCTCACAGCATTATGCAGTATTGCCGACCACCTCGTCAACTTGAGACCGTGGAGAGGCTGGCGTTCTTTGCGCTTCATTGGAGTAGGCTTTTGCAAAACCCAGTGCCGTTTGACTGGAAGCCGATCGTATCTCTTGAGATTGCTGATGAGGGAGGGTTTGAGTAATTTGGGAAGCAGATTCACTTGTATTGTCGTCCTCTTCCTGAATGAGCTCAACCTTAAAAATGAAGAAATGAATTAGCAAATTAACTAAAATACTTGAGGGTTTTATTACAAACTATTGGTTCCGCTATAAAAATTTAATTGTAGTTATTTAATAGTGTGTAGGTATATAATTTAATTTTGACGCTATGGTGTACGTAATAAGAAATATTGTTCATTTCAGATGCCCGAAAATGAAGAACAGTGGCTATGCGAATCCAAGAAATTTGAAGAGAAGTGGGACTTCCCCCATGCTGTTGGAGCCATCGACGGAAAGCATGTAGCAATACAATGTCCGCCCAAAAGCGGGAGCGAATACTTCAACTACAAGTCCTTTTTTTCAGTTTTGTATTATTTGCGCTTGTCGACGCTGATTATAACTTCATGTTTGTGGACGTTGGATGTCAAGGCAGGATTTCAGAATGGTGGAGTTTTCAAAAATTCTCAGTTGTACGACAATATTGAAAAGGGCAACTTGAAACGTCCCCCACCATCTCCACTGCCGAATTCGAGTATCCCCAGCCCGTACGTCATTTTGGGGGACGATGCTTTTGCATTGAGTGACAGTTTGATGAAACCGTACTCTGGTTATCATCCACAAGGGTCCCCAGAAAGAATTTACAATTACCGATTGGGCCGGGCCAGAAGGGTGGTAGAGAATGCTTTTGGCATTTTAGCTTCTGTGTTTCGTGTGCTAAGGAAACCTTTGCTTTTGGAAACTGAGAACGCCAAGTGGGTTGTAATGGCCTGCGTTTACCTCCACAATTTTTCTACGTAGAAGTGCAAAGTTCGTCACGTCTATATTGTCCAGTGGGTGCTTTGGATACCGAGGAAAATGGAGAGGTTACACCTGGTACCTGGAGAAATGAGGTGGCTCCAGGCATCCCTTCTTGGTTTGAAAAAAGTACCCAGGAGATTCAAATTCTACTGCTAAAGATATCCGCGAGCCTTTGCAACATACTTCATGACAAATGGAGCCGTATCATGGCAAAACGATTACGCATGATAGCATTCTGATTGCGCCTAACAACTTAGCTTAAGGACCTTTTAAATTGAAAATTAAATGTTTGTTGTTGGATTTCTGCTGTTACAATATTGAAGAGTTTGTTAGTTTGATAAGTCAGGTAGATAGACTTAGTAATTAGTCAAATAATCATTAAGCCTAAGCATGACGTTGTGTCGCATTTGTGAAAATGTTTACCACAATAAATTTTCTGATTCTGATTCATTACCTATTTATTGTACTACCTAGGAGGCATATTATACCTGAATCTATTAGGAGGCATTTCAAGCTTAAGTACATAAAAAATGAATCTCTAATAAGCCATGCAGGTAAAAAAAGTGTAATTCGTGAGCTTACCTGTGAATCATTCTCCTTTGAAGCGTTTTTGTGAAGTACATGAGTTGATGGTTTCCTTGCACTTGTTCTTATCCTTCAAAAACCCAAAAGCTTCGTAAGCAAACCATTTTCTCCCTGTAGATCTCGTCTGCACCTGATAAAAAAATAGGTTACATTTAATTATCAATTCGTTGAAAACCGAAAACAGGTGTACTATTCAGAGAACAATGCACCGTCTGGCTGCAAATCACAACATCTTATTTCCATTCCACCTTTTATTTTCTATATTATAAGAACGATAATAAAGATACTTAACTTTTTTATATATTAAGAGATGATCACCTTCTATTTTTATTATTATATTATGATTTCTTGAAAATAATAATATGTCAATTGGTGTATTCAAAGTGTATGAAATTGGTTGAAAGATTTATGAATTTGGTTGAAACAATTATGAATTTCACCGGAAAAAGCTATAAATTTGCTAGAAGAAGGCTGACTTACCTTTCCAGTCCCTTTTGAAGTTTCTTCCTTGTTCTTCTCCCTCCTGAAGGAAGCCAACAAGGAGGTTATTTTGCTTTTGACGGTGTCGGATGTCGTCTCCAACTGCGTCGCTATAGCTTCCCAAGCGTCATTTTTTTAATTTTGTTGAAGTACAGCTTGAGGTTCGGCTGCCACAGCTCTGGGTGCCCCTCATAAAGAGAAACTAAAAGGAGGCACTTTTCATTCTCCCACTCCATGCTGCTTTCACGAAAATTACTACACAGAATAAACTGAAGAAAGGAATTCCACACTCGAAATGGGAGACGTGTGAACTCGACAGCCAGTAGGCAAGAACAGAATTCGGTGAACGCTGTTCGAAGAAAGAAACCCGAGGTGTTTACACTGAGCGAGTGGCGAACGAGCATCCCTTTGATGATCGCCGGAAAAAACCGACATCGGGCGGATCAGGCTCGAGCACGAACGAGCATTCGATTCGACCTTGCTCGGCTCGCCGAAACTGTTTACACTGCCTGAGCCTCGAACGAATGATCGTTCGTCACTCCTGTTTGCGACGAATGCTCGGGCAGTGTAAACGGGGCTTAAAACCGACAAGCACACGGCTCGCCTCACATTGTGTGTGACCGCGAAACGCCTCATAGCGAGCAACCCCGGTATCCACAGTCCGAGGCAAAGCCGAGCATCCGCCACGAGGCATTCGCAGCGAGCAGCCTCGCACTGTCGATACCGGCCTTAAAAATCTTTGGATTTCGCCCAACTCTTCTGGAGCATCTATCCGACTTGAAATTAGACCTTCATCAACAGCCTTGACGTTAAAACCCCTAATTTTGAACTAATCAGAATACACGAATAAAGTATTAAAATGTATGACGCCAAAATACACAATTAAAATTTTGTTTAACACAGCCAAAGTTATTCAAGTTTCCAGGAAAGGGTGAGCACATCCTCACAAACAACTGTCGTCCAGTTTCAGTCTCCAAGTCTTCAGCAAGTTATTTTCCAAGTCTGCGTCAGACTCTGACTAAACAGTAAGTTCCGTTTGACTCCCAGGTACTGGCGTGGGTCATTTGTAACATCATCACTGGTCTGCCAGACCCGCATGTCAGTAAATTTTTAATACACGTACCAAAATAAAAAAGAGTACTACCGGGGGAAATTAATTAATTATTTATGAAAGAATGTTATACAATGAGTCCTTATGAGTCAAGTGCTTTATCCGCATTGGTTTAATACATTTTGTACAGGAAGCACTTGTTCCTTGTGCAGACTACGCGTTGAACTTTCCTTCTTTTCACATTTGTTCTGTTGGTGTTTCCTTCCTCCAATGGAACTTGTACAATCTTCTGCAGACTGCCGGATATATTTTGGAATATGAGTAATAGCACGTTGCCCCATAGCCAATGGTGTTACCATTGCAAATCCAATTTCCTTCCTCATTGTCATCCGTAGTATAATTAGTGTCGTGGCCAGAAGCACTGATATGACTCAAATCAAACCTGTTTTTTGCTGAGACAATAATTACATCGTATGGAAAAATGTGAATTAATAAGGATGTCCTCAAATTTATGTCATTTAAACTACAATACACATAAAATCTTTACAATCACACCTCTTTCATTCATCGCCAATGCAACCCACTTCGAACAGCGGGGTCAGTCTTCTAATTGGGCGGCCTCCCAGTTGAAAGCCAAAATCTCATCTGCATTATAAAATGCTTGAGACACCAAGAAGCGTTTTAGGCGGGTATGAACGCCTATGACGTTGGAGCATCTTTGATTGAATTGGGCAGTCTGTTGAGGAATTGAACACCCGCTTGTGAGGGCAGGCTTTCATAAACTTCCGTTCTGTGTTTCCCAGTTCGGTAGTTATTCTGCCACGTGTCTAATACATACAGTATGTATGTATTGGAGTCAGCCATCAAGATAGCAGGTCCACACTGGTTGCCCGCAGTGCGCAAAGAAAAATTTAAAACGTTGGTTTTTATAGAGTTTATTGCGAGGTTGAGGCTGTTGAAGCATTGGACACAGTTTTTGATATCAACAAAAGCCTGTTGTTCCAAAACTTCACTTGGCCTTGCATTGAAAAAGAGAGCCGTATCTACTGCAAATTGCACTGTTTTTATTGAATGTTGAATAAGAATGTTACCAACTCTAGAATTTCATATCTCTAGAGATATTCTCTAATTCTGCCTTAATAGCTTCTACTCTGAATCCATTATCAAAACTGTAAACTCGAAAGAAAATAATACACGAAAATCACTTTTTAATGATAATTAATTACATGGAGAAGTTCCAACAGCAAGAAATCACATAAAGAGCATTCGAACTCTCTGCACTGCAGTAGACTGACATGAAATGACGAAAACCACTGTTAACATCACGCATGAGTTAACTTGGAACTACTGAGAAACGCAGAATCGCAACTAACTCCTTCCGGTTGTTATCTCTAGATTTACCAAGGTACACAGGGTTAAGTACTAAACATTCTAAAATCCAATATCTACTCATTCCAAAGCGTTCTGCACTGTTGGTGATACGATGTTGAGCCGCTACAACACGTATAACAAACAGATGGATCTGAACGCTGTGATTTTCGGGATATATGTTTGTCTGTATGGAAAGTCCAAGTTAGTATGCATGCCATTCGATATTTTTTTTATTAATTCGATTGCAATACAACAGAATTACAATCTATATATATAAAAATGAATGTTTGTATGTTTGTCCTTTATGGAATCGTGAACTATTGGACCGATCATGATGAAAATTTGTACGTATATGTATTTTTCCACGGAGAAGGTTTATAAGCTATGCCCATCCCTTTCCCGATTCAGGATTCCGCCCCACTGGTTACAGAAATACCCATAAGAAATGCATTGCAGCAAACATATGTTAACGTCTTTTCAAATTTTTAATCAGCTGTTCTTTGTAAACATATATTACACTTATAGTTTTAAAGCATAGAGTAAGCTTAAGAGAAACGACAAATTTTGTTTAAACTGTTTTTGCAATCACTGTTAAACATAGACTTTACTATCCAGATAATACAATTCAAATTTGACGTAAAAATTCACCTTTAACTGCAATATTTATTTAATATAAACCATGCTCATGCTTGATCAGAAGAGTAATGCAGATATCATAATTACTATCTTACGTTGGCTACAAATATAAAGAATGTTATAAAATCAACCTTAGTTGTTTTTTTTGACAGAAGTATGGTTCTCAAAACTCCGTGTGTACATATTCTCTCGATCGAGACAACAAAGCAAGCTCAATCGTGGCATCGGAGATATAACTAATTTAATCTAAAATTTATTATAGTAAAAAAAAAAATTTACTAAGTAATATAAGGACTTCGGTTCTTAAGATTTGCGTGCGAAGCCGTGGGTAACAGCTAGATAGAGGCAGGAATATGGTACACACCTTCATAATACGCCCAAGAGGCTCACGATGGAACGACTATCAATTATCTCAGCAATGTTTAGAATGTGATAGAAAAAGAATAAGTGAATATAGTGTACTGTTTTCAACGGGAAATTGCGTGCGAAGCCGCGGGCAACTTTTGCAAAAAATTATTGAAATGCGCAGCAAAGCGCGCCGGGCCCTGTGTTTGTCCTTTATGGAATCGTAAACTATGAGGCCTATCATTATGAAAATTTGTATGTATATGTATTTTTTCCGCTGAGAAGGTTTATATACTACGCTCTTTGATGTAACTCGCCACCAGACGGCGCTGCAAAAGATAAAAGTTTTCAAATCGCCTGCACATTATAAACTGCAATTACAAGGCAGTTAAGTATATTTAACTGCCAAGTACAATTTGAAGGCGCTAAGTTATGATGTACATTTGTCTTTAAAATAAGTTTCTGGTTGAACTTAAAGGTGTTAGACCACTTTATAATAAAGGACATGTACGTGTACAATACACTTTTGATAGATTTTCATGATCGTGACATCAAGGCAAACTCTACATTGGCGATGGAAATATAATTTACTTGAACCAGAAATGCTCTTACAAGGGCAAAGCTTACAAAAAGCGTGCGAAGCAGCGGGAAACAGCTAGTTATAAATAAAAAAGGTCATTGTATAACTTGATGTTAAATTTTCATTCGAAGTCGTTGTTATTTTCAAATAAACAATGCTCCTATTTGTACAATAGTTTTCTACATCTATTATGCCTTGTAAGCGAACATATTAAGCGATTTCTTGGATGGAATGATACGTTAGGAGTGACATAACACCTCAAGAGTGCACCCAAAAAGTAACTGGCTCGTGTGCCTGATACTACTTATTAACCTTATAGCAACTGTCCAAACCATAAACGTGTTGGCTCACCAGGAAACGCTTTTAAATTTAATATTGTTTCTTAATAGTGAACATTTCTTTTGGCACGCCTAAATGCTTAAGTTTATGTTCGAATAAAGTCAAACTGTAATAATTATTCTCTCTTTTTTTTTATTACATCCATCTTTGGTGGGTGGTGAATAGGTATCTTGATTTTTATGACAGAATTGTTTCTTAGATACATATATACTGGGCACCTTAATGAATCCCAGGTGAGCAAAAATTTCTATACAACAGGCCATAAGTGGAATATGTAGCAGGATCCAATGGCTTTTTTCTTCCTTATATTATGTTTACATTTCCGACAGAAGCCCCCCTCCACAAAACTATAGAATGCAAACCCGTTGTTCTACTCGTCCATATTAGACGAGTAATGTCCATTCTACGTTCTTGTAAAATGGACACACTCTGTTCTACTCCATCTTCCGTTTTCCTAGTCTGTTCATCCCATCTAGGCACTCTTTGCTAATCCACCTTCCGGTTTCCTAATCTGTTCATCTCATCGACGCACTCTTTGCTAATCCACCTTCCGTTTTCCTAATTTTTTCATCTCATTGACGCACTTTGTGCTAATCCACATTCCGTTTTCCTAATTTGTTCATCTCATTGACGCACTTTGTGCTAATCCACATTCCGTTTTCCAAATTTGTTCATCTCATTGACGCACTTTGTGCTAATCCACATTCCATTTTCCTAATTTGTTCATCTCATTGACGCACTTTGTGCTAATCCACATTCCGTTTTCCTAATCTGTTCATCTCATTGACGCACGTTGTGCTAATCCACATTCCGTTTTCCAAATTTGTTCATCTCATTGACGCACTTTGTGCTAATCCACATTCCGTTTTCCTAATTTGTTCATCTCATTGACGCACTTTGTGCTAATCCACATTCCGTTTTCCTAATCTGTTCATCCCCTCGACGCGCTCTTCGGTAAATCCACCTTACATTTTCATAAACTGTACTTCCCATTGACACACTCTTTGCTAATCCACCTTCAGTTTTCTTAATCCGTTCATCTTATTGACGCACTTTTTGCTAATCTACCTTCTGTTTTCCTAATCTCTTCATCCCACCGACCTTCGGCATGTGATTTGTACTCGTCATTCTCAACACTGTTTTGTAACAAAAGTATTTTGATGGTATAAGTAGTTTAATTCTAGTCATAACTACAAAATGATGTGTTACAATTTTAATCGCTGGCTCAAGAGGTATTTATTGTAAAAAGTAGTTGTTTGTAAGCAGTTGGTTATATACGGTATGGCTAATGCGGCAGTTTTATAATGTTTACTTTGTCAGACTAAATATACTATTTAGGCAACAGTTATCTCTTCAAGGTTAAACTTATTATGCCACACAAAAGTACTGCGTCAGGCAATTCAGAAAACTATGATTCGCTGTGTAACACTTTCGTCGTGATATGTGCAATTGCGTTTTGTTCATTTATTGCCCAAAGGAACACATCTCTCGAGACATGCGCTGTCGGCGCATAAAGTCATATTAGTCATTCATTGGGAAGATCAAGATCTATTTACGTCGTGTGGGTGACGAGGAGGCAGTCGGATGGGTTCATTCGCCCCGGTGTCACAATCGATAGTCGTGTCGAATGTTGGTATCGATGGCCGGACAGAGTTACCGTGTTGACTGATACAACAATGCCGCACGGAGTACATAATCTACGCGTACTTACTTTTCATAAGTACAACAAACGTGTGATGTACGCACTATTATGTACGGATTTCCGTTTAATTGTGTCTTCGCTTCTTTTACATAATACGTTAGCATAGATTGGTACTTTAAGATAGTGAAGAAGTATTTTAATATTGTACTCAATTCAATATTTATTTTCAGTTTATATAATGGAAATCCTTGTTTTTAGAAGCTACGAAACTATAATTCTAAACAAATGTATGGTACTCTATTTTTTCAACAGTTCCAAAATTAAAAATGTTTTAAATTCTCACTAAATGTTTGAAATAGTTTAAAAATACACGTAAAGCCACATAATATATAAAATTTAATAGCCTAAATAAAACATATATACAATGAATATTTTAAGAAACACAATAAATGGTAGGCGTACCACACAATCACGTACACGGACCGCTGTTTTATTTGACTTTCGTGTTTTTATAAACCTGATGATAGGACTTTCGTCCCGAAACATGTAGTGAGAATTTTACAAAAGCGAATTTTGCACCTGTTAATAAGGTAAAGTAACATATGCCGGGTGTCTTAAAAGTCTCACCCCCCCACTATTAACTATCTCATGAATAGAGATTGTGATATTTACTTAGTGGAATGTTTATATGATCAGGAGTTTTTTAATGTAAGCGCATTTTTTATTCCCCCAAGTGGGGTATTTTGGTGGTAAGTCAAAATTTTAAATGCGATTCCCTAGCAAGTGATACCTCAAGGTGTAAAATTAAGGACAACAATCGATGATGCCTGATACTTCATCACACCTGAAATGTTACAAAATGCGAAACGCAGTGTTGAATCCAGGCGATGATTTTTTAAAGAGGTACATGGTAGCCATATCGATCATCTCATCTGAGTGAAATTGAGGTGGGATTTCAAGATAGGTACCATATAATTTCGTTACAAAATTATTTACAAACATTGGGGGTTTATAGACCAATTCAATCTTTAATTAGCCACCAAATTTGATAGGGTAACATTAGAGACCCCTAGTTTGTGCCATTCTACTTCTTTTTTTTTAAATACCTTTAAAATGACGTGTCATTTGGTAGGGGTTCGTATTTAAAACGTTTGACTTACCCCCCAAAACCCCACTTGGGGGGAGGGGCAAAAATGTTCATACATAAAAAAACTCCTCAGTTGAACGATTGGGAAACCACGTAATTGGCTGACCATGTGATTAGAGTGGGAAAATTATGTAATGAATGAGAATTTGGGTGAATGAAAAACTGTAAGTCTGAATGAGAGTCACTGTAGTGATGAATGCAAAGTTTTAGCCTTTAAATGTCATGACAATTGCGATGCAACTTATATTGTCTTTTATGTATTAAAACATTGAATTGAAAAAAAAAAATGAATTGATCATATAAACATCCCCCCAAAGTAAGTAACTCCATCTCTATTCATAAGAAAGTTATTAGGGGAGGGAGGTCTTTTAAGACACCCGGTATGTATTTTTGTCTAATATTAATAAATAAAATTAGAAATTTTAGTACTAAATACGAACCGATTAAAGATTATCGTAATCGCGGTTAATTATAACGAAGCAATTTGGTAAAATACGAATGTTGATATCGCCATAGAATCGAATGTTCGTAGAGTTCGACCATCGATATCAATCTACTATCGGTTCCAGTGAGCACTAACTGTGGCGGCAGCCTGAGGTCAAATTGATCAGTGCGAGAGCGGTTCTCGAGAATGACAGCTGGCCTGCCGAGCTCACGCGCCGCTGTGATCGGTTGGGAGCGACACCGCGTGTCCCCGGTTACATCTCCCATCCTGCGCCTGGAGTTACCCATCACTTGTCGCAGACCCACCGTAGTGCGCCTGGCCTGTCTGCAGGAGCGAGCGTCCTCCCGCCGCGCTACCCTCTAGTGTACAGTGACTGAATAGTTTAGTTCCGAGTTTTCGGTGAGATGTCGGACAAAGCCGGGTTTTCGGGCAGCCCTCCCGTTCGGTTAGGGAGGCTGGCTATTCCGCCCAGGTAGGTCACTTCGTGTTAAATCAGTTTATATTACAATTTAGAAATAATTCGGTTATTTGACGACTATTCAAAGGGACCCGAAAGATTTAACTTTCTTATGTTTTGTTTATTATTTTTATTTTGTTCAATTGAGAATGACACACTTATTTTAAGGATTATTTTTGTCATAGTGCGTAGTTTATTTTGAATAAGCTTAATGAAAGCTTAAGTTGGCAACCCTCAATACATTTTTTTTTTCATTTTAAAACTGACCTAACATCAACATACTATTGTCAACCACCTCTAGATGACTTGAGGTAATGCAATTAATTACGAAATAAAGTGCATACTATGTTATTTAGACTTACATTTGCCTCGATTGCTTTTCATTTCAAATACAATTCTTCCTTTATATTCAAACTTAAATGAATGAACAATATTTTTGGACTGTTTAATTAAACTGTATAACATTATTTATTATCCGGCATACAGACAACGGACATGCTGTAAGGTGAAGGTCGAGAGACAATTAAAAAGGAGCCTTGTTCTAGTTAGCTATTTGCTATTGCACATACAATTATAAATGGTTTTATTTCAGAAAGTATAATATACAACGTGTGGATGAAAACATATTACTTGTTGTTAAATACTTTGCATAGGTTGGATTTTTAAATATTTGGAAGATCTCAGGGGATTAATTTTATTTAATTGCAGTAGCTATGTTACGAACATTGATTGTACTTGCTGTTTATGTTAACTGCCGGTTGTTCTGCTTTCCTGGAGAAGGAGTTAAAACTCGAACTTTTGATTATACAGGATGTTACAAAAGTTCCGCACGGGTTTGATAGTTCCCGAAAGATTACAAGTAAAGCAATAAAACTTGTTACATAATTACTGCACCTATAAATCTACTTTGTGATGTTACTCTAACGTTTTTATTGTAGCACAATTAATAATTTGGGGAGTAAACGTTTTTCTTTGAAAATGTAAAATAAACGTATTTCACACCAGCAAAATATGTTTAAAGCGAATAATAATTAAATTATTGTATAACAATAAACTAATACGGGTAATACGACAAAACTTAATAACATAAAAATTAACAAAACAGTTCGTATGAAGGTATGTCCTAAAACCTCTAGTTTTCCGTTTATCTGTATGTATGTGTTTATTATACAAAACAATATATATTTTGAACCAGTTAAGATAAAGTTACGAAACTTGAGAGTTGTATTGACATTTGTTAGACCTTTTTGAAAATAAAGTATTAACAAAATCCTTTTATCCGTTTCAAAATGGCAGACTTTAGTAGGTTTTGAGTTATTTTTATGGAATAATTCAAACATCCGATATTTTGAAACAGGTAGAAGGATTTTGTTAATATTTTATAAAGGTCTAACAAAGGTTAATACAATTCTCAAGTTTCATAACTTTATCTTAACTGATTCAAAAGATATATATTTTTAATTAAAAAGACATACAGACAGATAGACGGAAAACTAAACATTTTAGGACATACATATGAACTTTTTTGCTCAATTTTATGGGTAGAACAAAATCCCAAAGTATTGGGACACTTTCCTGAACACCCTGTATAAGATTGGACGCAAATAAAAATTTAAAAATAAATGAACTAATAAAAAAAATAATAAGTGCATAGAATATATTCATCGTTTATAACGCGACTTGTAGGAACAATAATTGTTCCGAGAAGCCAATACAAGTTGACGTTCTGTACAGAATTGGTCTTATAAATATCTTGGCTCGCTAGGTACGTCATTTCGTTTCAATATGGCGCTCGTTGAAACCTTAACAAAAATGCATAACACCGTTATTTATGAACGTCTAGAAAAAAAGTGGTCTGCAAAGATTTATCAGAAATTTCGTGATTAACAATGCTTTTGTACAGTTAAATGTAAATCCCAATGTATCACAATTAACTTGCGATAAAAATGCTGAAACAATCTTATAAATATCTTAACTCTTATTTTCTATATTATGCAGGGTGTCTCATAACTCTCTGAACAAAAAGGTATACCACGTTATTGCTCAGGTCAAGACAGACATACTTCACGATATGAACATAGGTCTACGATACTTAGTTTCCCATCTGTCTGTATGTGTTTTATAAAAAATTTATGTCTTAAAAATCAATCAATTAAATTATAACAAATTTGGCTCAAATGTTTATGACAACAAGGCCAGTTACAGAAATATATATATATATAATTTCATTATATATACAATGAAATTATCTTTAATATTTTCAAAATGGCAGTCATAAAATTTTAACTTTCAATATCTTAAGAACCTGCAGTTTTTCTCCAGAGAATAACAGTTTTTAGAGAGTTTTTTTTCACAAATCTAATGATAGTAAAAGGATTTAAATCGAACAATAAATTACTGATTTAGAGCAGATTTACTGTGACAAGACATGGCCCACATTGAGAGCTGCCATTTATTCAGTGTTGGTTATGTTGGCTATTCACTGTTTGCTATAAAAAAGTTGTATCTGGAATGGTTTTCGAACCTACTTTGTCCGACTTAGTTGGAAGGACTATTACAAAAAAGTAATAAAAGCTTTCCTATTAAAATCCTAATTTTCTTTTTTATAGTATAGAAGGTTAGTTGTCGTAATCGGTATTAGTACAATAAATAAAGTGCTAAACCTTTATGCATAGTAACAACAATGCACAACACCAACAATGACCTAGTAAGATATAAATTCGTAATTAAAAACTTATTTAAAATCGTTTGTTGTTCGGAAATATACGAGTAAGTACGGCACTGCTGTTCATTTAATGGCCTATATGGGCGAACTAATATAGTAGCCCTGGCCCCATTAGTCGAGTGCACAATTGAAACCGTCTGGTCTGGCAAGGCCAGTTTTACTATTACGCTAGTTTCACTGTGAATAGTTTAGTTTTTGGATGATGACTATTTACGCCTCTCAAGTGCAGGCCATGTTAAAACTGTCCTTAGTATTATCCCATGTTAGACCTCAGGCTAAACCTATTTACTTTCTTATTTTCGGCCGCAGTGCTTTGTGGTGCTCGTTTTAAGGTGCCCTTTATGAGCATCGAAACGCTTTCATGGTTTTGTAAAGTGGTCGTAGTCTTTTCGTCGAATTCGATCTTAGGGCCAAAGCGAAACTGTGTTTCGTTGACTAACTGGCAAATATTTCGTTGACCTATTGTGACAAACTTGGGAAGATTTGGATGTGTATAGATCTTAAAAATATATAAAAGTAGACATGTCAAAGATTTCTAGAACCACAATAAGGAGTTAGAATGGTGTCACATTTAACATTGTTCTTACTAGACCATAATCAGGGTAAATTGTAAGACAGGGCCTTATGGCCCTAAATTTGCCCTTTTGTACGTTATTTATATGATACAAATAAAGTCATTTGATGATGATGGTGATGGTGGTGGTGAGGATGATTTCAAGATGGCCGTAAGTACAAGTGAGTGTCTATGCACAGCTCCCAGCACGAGTAGTACAAGAAGAGATACGGCCGTCTGCAGACTAGCAAGTGCATGCATGCTGAGCAGGGCCCAGACTTCCTTTTGTGGCCAGAATACTAATCCTCTACAACGAGTATCCACGTTCTGTTTTATTCTGGAGGGTTTCAATTTTGAATTCATAACTCAAATTAACTCCTATGGGGAGAAAGAGCGACATTTGCATTGGAAAGTTGATTTCAGCAACCTCTAAGACAACGCCAAGACTTCTTATTTGTGTCCTACAATTATAGACTGTGTACTACCGTATCGTGCGGGATCTGAGGCCGAAAGAATCCAGTGAAGTCAGTGGCATGTCTGTGTGGTTGTTCGAGGGGTGCTTCATATACCTCTTGACTTCAATCACCCGACTGATCAATCTCACATTTGCTCAAGGCGTAAGATTGCAATGCTAATTTTCAAAAAAGGCGATCCTTGCATTCCAAGCTACTATCGTCCAATTTCTATCCTCCCAGTTTTCAGCAAAATGTTCGAAAAAGCTTAAACAATTTGAACGATTTCTTGATCGTTACGAGGTTCAATTTGGGTTCAGGAAAAACAAGTCAATCGATTTCATAACGAATTTCAATTACATGTTGTCGAGGGCCTAGAGAGGCGAGAGCAGGTGCTAAGCATATTCCTCGACCTCTCTAAAGCTTTTGACTGTGTGCATCATGCGACACTGTTGCACCAGCTGTGGTCAAGTGGTATTCTGGGACTGCCGCACAATAGGATCTCTCATATTTGAAAGATAGAGAGCAGTGCGTGCAGATTGCGAGTGTCTTGCTAAGCAAAGTCAAAATGCCTTACGGTGTCCCACAGGGATCAATGTTAGGGCCACCTTTTGTAAAATTTATGTCAACAGATGGAACTCAGCGACCTTGAATGGAAGAATGATTGACAGTACGACTCTCTGCATCAGATACAAAATCAAACAACGAACTTGAAGAGGAGTCATTAATTGAATTGAATTCATGCATCGAATATTTCTCCAGAATCATTTGAAAAAATAGTACAGAATTAAACGTCATAACTTTTCTAAAATGGAGCAGACTCCATTAAGTTCCTTGGAATGTCCCTTGATCGGGGGCTGACATGGGACGATCACATTTAAAACGTTTGCTTTAATGTTGCTTTAGAAATTTATGTCCTGCAAAATTTTGTTCCTTGGATGTATTAAAAATTGCCTATTTCGGTCTGATATATCCACATTTTACATACGGCTTGAGATGTGGGGAAGCTGTTCCAAATACAGGTTTGAAGGAGTTATCAAATCTCAAAAGAAAGATGTCAGAATTCTTTCAGAATTAAACCCCAGAGAGTCGTGCAAAGATGCCTTTAGGGAGCTTGGATTGGTGACCCTGCCCTGTCTCTATATTCTCGAGGTGGCCCTGTACTGCCGACTTAAATGCGGGTTGGTGCGGGGCAGGGATGTCCACAATACGGGACTAGAGGCAGGGATAACTTACGAGTCCAACAGCACAGAACGGCAGCTTTCGAACACTTGATATCATAAGTTGGAGTCGGACTAATCAATAGGTTCTCTGAGGGCATAAAAAACTCAATGGAACAAAAATATTCAAAACTCGACTAAAACACTTTCTTGCCAGGTGTTTTACTCGACTGATGAGTTCATGATGGGCCGCTGGGAAGAACATTTTTGAAATTAACAACAACCACGAAACCCTCGGTTCTGATACATATAAGATTTTACTGCATTGTATGTAATTACCTTGACGAACATCATTTATCTGATGTAGTTATGTACTTTATGTAGTTACGTTGACGCATTTCATGCAATGTTGTAGTTGTTTCACGCAATAAAAAATGTTATTATTATTACTTTATCCCGTTATTTTTGTTGGAATTCCTCATAGTATTATTTGTCTTCCAAGACAAATAATAACGTTTAATTTCAATTAAAACTATAAATATGGAAAGAATAAAAGCAAAAGTGCTTTACTATCGGTTGGAAGCTGAATTTTAAATGAGAAATTGGAAAATTAATTTGAATAAAAGAAAATAAAGTCTCCCCAATCAAAATGACGCAATAAGGGAATATAACGGTTACAGCTTTAACGTACTTTTAATAGAACTGCTTGCGCGATGATGAAGTAGATTCAGTTTCAACTTCTAGGAAAGAGCTGAACACGTCACATTCATCCTTAGTTCAGAGTTCCCCGTAAGACGATTTAAATCTTTACCAATCTGTTGAGAGTCAGACCGAGAGCAAACTAGTTTTTTAACCAGATTCAACTACATTTTCATTTATAAAGAAACCTAGTCAAACCACGATGTCACATACAGTTAAATGTGTTTAATTTATCAGTAAACTGTACTCTGCTTATCGCTGTAATTTTGAAACTCTTGTGTGCAGACGAAGTGACATCCATTGGACAATTGTATAAAGTGTTATGTTATTTTCAATTAAAATTAACAATAAAATTATATCAAGATTTTTGAAGAATGAGTTGTTCCATTATTAAAAATTCGATTTCAGTTAATAATCCGAGGCACCTCTAAAATTCCTTCGTCTTCATACTTTTACAAGACTCTGTGATATCCAGGAGAGTTCGTGCAGATTTAGATGAAGAAAAATGCACATCAGTTCAGAAGGGCGACCAAAAATCTTCTTTAGCATTTTCAACAAAATGCTAGGTTTTCGAAATTGGAAAACGGAACAACTCCCAATGATATCCTGACTAGTTTATGTTTTTGCCGCTGTTTGTACTGAAGAAGTTGGCCTCTTCTTGCTAAGCATCAGGAGCAAGAGCCTTGAACAGAAGACCTTTTGCGAAGGCAGGAATGGCCCCAAAAGTAAAGTGAAATTAAAATAGTAACAGGATAGAAAAGATCGCGATTATTGGGGGCCTTCTTAATCTATTAGTATTATCACAGGTTTTACTTTATTTTATGTCTTCCAACCCGATTTTAATTAATTTGATCAGACGGACTTTCAATTTGGATTGTAATAAGAGCTATTAGCTAGATTAATAGATAATGACATGTTTTGGGGTCTTCATATCAGAATCTTAATGAATCAGCATTTCTTTATCTGAAGTTACTTTTTGACGATGGAAAGATTGTGAAGGAAACAGTATTTTCCGAACATTTTTCATCATTCATTGATACAAAAAAGCAGTAACACTACGCTTCGAGATCTGCAATCTGATCTCTTCTCCAGGTAAATAACTGACCTGACACATGATTACAAGCTAGGTTAAAATAAACAAATCAGCATGTGCGCTACTCTATCCCTATTCTCTGTCTGTCCGGTAGTTAACGATAAGCTTAGAGGCTCCAGTAAGAGGAATGCCGATGGCCAAGTGGTCCAAGACGTCGGACTTTGGATCTGAGCTAGATGCTCTGGATAGCGCAGGTTCAAAACTTGTCAGTGACCCCAACACTTTGTATCAGCACCATCGACCTTGTACTTTGTCGGCTCTCCCGCTTAATCTGTTCGATAAATCAAATCAAATATTTAATTGCTCGTGACAATTACACATTGTATGGCAAACGTCATAATTGATTCTAAATTTTAAACTATCGTACCACACTACCACCACGTCCAAACTTACATAATTTTACTTACATTCCAGTCTCATTCATCCTTCGCCAATCTCAACCCACTTCTAGCGCTGGAGTCAGTCATCGAATTGAGCGGTCTCCCAGTTAAACGCCAAAAACTCGTCAACGCTGTAGAATGCATTTGACACCAGTAAGCGCTTAAGACGAGCTTTTGACGCCTTGGACGTTTGGGCGTTTTTAATTTGGCAATCTGTTGATGAAATGAACACCTGTCTGGAATGCAAGTTCTTAAACCACCTAGTGGCCATTGAAGACTGGCAGAATGAGGCTTAAAAGAAAGCGGCCTCTGGAAAAAGGAGTTCTACCAAATCTTGAAGTCCAAGAACAAACAACAGAAGCGGAGCTGTGCAGTGGCCAGTGCTGTCTGTGACCGGGCTTGTTGTTTTTGGTGCGTGTCGGCCGAGGAGCTGGAAACCGTAATTATGGGGAACACGTACTGGTATAGAGGCACGTGTAGGTAACCGGTAACTGTGTCGGTGCAGTGTCGGTACGAGTGAGTAAACAGACAAGTCGGTGACAGGAATGTGTGTGTTACCCTTGACACCACCGGTTCGGGGAACAAGTCTGACAATTATCTGCACGCCAGAAGAGACGAGAGCTCGGTAAACACAATAAGTGCCTCAGTAATATCCAACTGGACCGTCCCCGACACGCTCCCTTACCCTTCACTCCGGCTGCGCGAGGTTACCACAAGTAAGGTTTTGGTTTACTCGTGCTCGTGCTGAACTCTCTCTGTGAATTCCACCGGTGAATTCCGGTTTACGGAGATATCGATAGTGATCGCGGTGATACACAAAACCGAACCGGTCAACCGTCAAGAGATGGCCGCTCGCAAAAAATGTCTTAGCGGATCTTTGAGTACCGTAAAGAAAGCTTACTGTTGTAATTGTTGTGCAATAGAGTATGCTTCGTGGTGCTACTGAAGAACACGCTGCTGGATTAAACTAGTAGTAACCCGCGGTTTTCCACGCAATTTCGTAGGGTTTGCGCGTGTATGAGCACTTCTGATTTGAGTAAATTATATTTTAGACGCCAACTTTGGGTTTGTTTTGATATCCTGATCATGAAATAACACATACACAGGTCTGAGAAGCCTACTTTGGTCATAAAGAGTCTACTTTCGGCCATTGTAATTTACTTCCAGTCTAAGATATTTTTGCTGCCAAAATCGAGTACGCTTTATTGTCCTGATCAAGAAGATATGCAGAGTGTAAAAAATGACCCGCACAGGCTTGATAACTCTCGAACGATTACAGATAAATAAATAAAACTTGGTACATCATTACTGCACCTGTAAATATACTTTTCTAACTAACTACTATTTTTTTTACCATGTCAGGGTGATGGCCCGTTAGGAGTCAGAAGAAAATCTTAAATGGAAGCATAGGTCGAGTAGTACATCGATGGCGAGTGTTTAAAAAGTACAAGGAGAAAACATTCTGTCAAAGTCACCGGTAGGAATTTAGATGTCACGATATTCAAGAAGTGTCAGAAACCTTGTATCGTTTCTCCACTAAAGCAAAATAATTACACTCATCGGCCAATTTCTAAGGATTCCAATGAAGATGTTATAAGTGAGACCGACCACTAAATTGAGGTTATGTGTATGTAGAGAGAAGTTAGCTGCAGACGGTGGCAGTGGCGTGGATTGCGCGTGGCCATCTATATCTGTAATTGTATCACATTGGCTGTGGAGGCCGGGCCTCTCATAGGGCACAGTTAATACACAGTTACAATTTGGCAGCCCGCTGCTCGAGTCAACTGGCTTCCAACCAACACAACACGACATAACACAACACAACACGTCGCACGAACCGGCCAAGGACTTCTTTAAATATTCTGGATTATTTACTGTTTACCCGTTCCGCATTGTTGCCTCTGAAAATGTGGTGATGACTCTTCCACCACCAGTCCTTGGGACCTTGGAAAGGGTTGACAATTGTTTTTTTCCGGCATTGCTTCTACATTGTGTGGCCTTATCTGGAGAGTATAGATGTTATCGGAACATAATCTATGGGTAGTAAAGAAAGGGTGTGCCACTACTTGTAAGGTGCCTGCTCAGTCACTGGACTATACCATTGAGAGCAGTGATATGTCTGGTAAATACCTTCGGTTATATCAGATACATTTTATTTTTAAATTTTATCAATACTGGATATCGTATTGAATAGCCAATCAATCAATTGCCTTCATGTTTTTGTACAAAACTCTTCCTCAACAGTGCACATGGCTACTCATTCGTTCTTCTTGGTGGCAGTCACGTTTCTTTTTAAAAAGGCTTCGCCTAATTTTGTTAAAGTCTTGTAATTCTATTTGAAAGAGGTTGGTTTTATAGTTCGACGTGGTTTAAAAATAAAATAAGAGAGACGATTGGTTTAACTATTTAATATTTATTGTATCTCGTGATACGCGTAAATGCCGGTATTTAACTAACATTTTCTGCAAATTTCTGGTTAGAAAACCTCTGACTTTGCACAATACTTGCAAGCGCTATGTGTGTTGTGAGTTATTTCACCATTACAATAAAAAAGGTTTCTTTCGTAGAAGGTTCAGGCGTGGAAGTTTCTAAAAGTCACGTAGAAAGAGTCGTTAACAACTTCAAAGTATTGAATAGAACTTCGACTCGAAAAAATGTGTTTCTCATGGAAATAAGTTAAAGAAATATAAGGGACAATATTCATAATGAATACACCTTGCCACTTTCGTCTTAGCAAATTATTGTTTTGATGATATTAGTGACGATTCGAGTGTAGATTAGCTGGAGATGGCTATCCAAGTTACGCAACACATATGAGGGTTTCAGAGCTATCTCTGGGCCACTACGTGTGGCGGAACAGTTTCCGGTCGCAGTTCAGAATGAAACATGTTCACGTGATTTGTAAGATGACGTAGTAAATACGATAGCACTTTTCACCTCTGTAATCGTTGTCGGTGACATCTCCCGTCATGGCCGTAATTAGTGATTCGAGCGCTTTCATTTACGGTGCCACATCTGCCGAGGTTCCTCTCGCTCATCACGAACAGTATGACAGTCACGATAGATATGGGAAATACCGTTATTTTTCAATATCCTATTATCAAAATAACGTGGTTAGTTGCTATTACGTTATAGAACCCGTTACCGTGGTAACATGTTACCAGCCGACCCGTGCTGTTACTGAACTGACGTTATTAAGTTGCCAGTAAACTGAGTCAGACTAAATCTACAAATGTGAGACTATTTAGACATAGTGTACGAAAACTGAACTAACTCATTACAATGTAATATTTAAACTAGTAGACTGCTTATAGTTACGATAACTAAGAACGAACAATTGAATGACGAATAAGTTTAGGGCTGTTTTCTTTTTCCAGAAATAAATCTACGTTTGTATTTTGATAAATATTCTTTATCCATATATCATTATTTATTTCAATCTGCTATTTTATTCCCTGTCCCTCCCGCATCATCCAGCTCACTCCACTACACTATTGGTTTCCAGTAACGTACCTGTAATACCAGAAAAGCGTTATGAGAACGCCAAATCATTCAGCCCACCTGTTACTGAAATAACAGGGTGTTACTGGTAACACGTTATCCTGGTAATAGGTTACCACTGGATAATGATGTTACCGGCACTAATACGTTATAATACTGCTCATCTCTAAGTCACGAGGATAACCTCACAACAGTTATCGCAGCATTTAGTTGTTCTTCAGCGGGATCTTTCACGTCTGAATGAAATTGGCGCGTAACCAATGAGCTTTTTAGTGAATTGTGTGGTCTATTCATGTCCGCGCCGGTGTTGTGTGACGGACAGGGTTACACAACGGAGTGACCGAGGGCTGTGGTACATCAGTCCGAGGGCTCTGCCGCCGCCAACAGCAACAGTCAACACACCGGGTCGAGCGGAGCAGATACAAATACACACGCCGCCTGGCAGTCGTTATCTCTGGACTCTGACCCGTCCTTCTCTCGATAGGAGATAGCGATCTCGCGCGAATATTAGACAGAGATAACGTTCGCTGTTTGCTTGCTGACTTTGAGTCAGAGATAGGTCATCGTCATAAGAATGGTTTATCGGGTTTACTTAATCGCTTATCATTTCTTTCCGCGAAAGGAGAAAGCGAACGTGTATATTTAACTGCTTTTGAGAAACATTTGCAATGGTGCGTATATTTAATTCCAAATGGAGGTTTAAAAGCATATTATATTACTAGAATGTTTAATTTTAAGAGTTTATTTAGGAAATTACTGAAGTATTCAGTGATGAAATGCTCAAAGCTGTATTAAATTACTTTTGCTTTACGAGTGTTTATGCCTGAAGATGGTAAAGTGCTATTGGATTTTGGGGCCATCTACTGAAATTTTAAGAGCACTTAAACCCCAAAAGAGGATTGTTCGCGTTATGTCAGGATCTGGTCATCGTGCTCACTGTAAGCCTTTTTTCAGCAACTGAATCTACTGACTCTTCCAAGTATCTACATACCTAAAGTTACGACTAATAATTTCCCATATTTTTATACAGAAATTACCTTCAACCATCAGTACAATACCCGCCACAAGGCTAACATGGTCTACCCGATCCATATAGATTGACACTTGTTGAAAAAGGCATGCACTATTCAGCTGCCTAGACACCTGAAAAACCTTTCTAGCTAAAACTTTTCTTGAACAGTTAAAATAATTTTGCTGGAAAAAATGTTCATTTACTGTACAAGACTTCCTGTCAGATCTTACAAAAGTGTACATTATATTAAGCGACCTTATTTGATTGATTATTTTAGTATGTGACTTTTGCGTTATTTCCGAAACAAATGACTTCTGCTTATGAATCTACTGCTACATAACCACGAATTCTTTGGGTTTATGGAAGTAAATAATAAGGGTACTCTGAGTCTCGAATCTCACAAGGGACGAATCTGGCCGCACTGTACCAGTACGGCAATAGCAGTACACTCTGACACCAAATGTTCGACACCTGGTGTTGTTTATTTACAAGCTGTAGTGGCGCTAAAGGGTTTCGGCTGTGTTTATGGAGCTTACATGTAGCCTGCATGTCCTTATCCAGTGAGTGATCATGGCTGTGCTTGAAGGAGAGACTTGCCCCCCCCGCTCCCCTCTCCCTGCCTACGGAGCGGCGTAATCGCCGAGTTGTTAACGGGGCGATTTACCTTTCAATTGTAAGACATCAATTTGGTCGGCCTGGATTCTGCTTGCGGCGCCGCGCCTTTTTTGGCCCGCGCGCCCTCCTCGGGCATTCCTGGGCGATGATGTGTGCTAGGGGACGTCTCCAAAGGCATGTTCAGTATTATTTCTTAAGAGTTCTTAATATAATCTGCAAAGTTAGGGTTGTAGGTACAAACTTTGTAGTTTTGAGCGAGTTTTCGTTGATGTATCAATGCATAATATTGACCATGACGAATCGGGTGACATGAAAGGGAGGGAGGGGTTAGATTTAAGATTATGTCACAAGGTATTTAATGGTTGCTCATACAGGCCGTGAATAATTAGGTGTTAAGCTTTCTTTAAGATGTGGTACAAGCCCCTTGGGTGTGAGAGACCTCAGCAATTTTCCTTTCGTCCACTGCGAGTGTCCAATGAGAGAGGCCAGTAGATAACGTTTCGCTTCGTACATTGAAACGCAATGTGAATTCTTTGTTTGAAGTTTGTTTTTTACGATGGAAGTATTGTGAAGGAAATAGGATTTTCCGGACATTTGCCATCGTTTAGTGATAAAAAAAAAAAACAAAAGTAACACAACGTTTCGAGAACTGCAATCTGATCTCTTCTTCAGGTAAATAACTAACCTAAAACATAATTACAAACTTGGTTAAAATAAACAAATCATACCAGAGCGTTGTGATACGTAAATCACAGCCGCAGGAAGTCACAGGAATCACAACCACCATGTTGTGTGTCAGGTCAACTTCACCAAATTATTAAGAGCATGTTTTAGAGCTAGTGAAGTTGACACGCAACATGGTGGTTGCGATTTCTGAATTACGCGTTCACAACGTTCTGGTATGATTTGTTTATTTTAACATAGTTTGTAATTATGTCTTAGGTCAGTTATTTACCTGAAGAAGAGATCAGATTGCAGATCTCGAAACGTAGTGTTACTGATATTTGGTAATACTGAACGATGGTAAATGTCCGGAAAATTATGTTTCCTTCGCAATGTAAAGATGGGTTTTTTCATGAGTACGGTTTTACAACTCTTTTAAACTCGTGTAAGGATATCAACCAGTATGGTAATGATGTTACGCTTCAATATTGAAGTCGGCTCAAACGGAACAGATGAAATTATTGAGTGTACGTCCGTGTCGGCAAGATCTTCAATACGGGCAGTCTTGTTGACGTTAGGATTCGACTAAGAACGCACTAAACGTCCGTCCAACCAGTCACAAAAAGCTTACTGAGTATTAAATGAACTTGCTTGGACGACATAATAAATAGCAAATAATAACAGGTGAACCAGAATTACGGTTTAGAAAGCTGACAGACGTAGAGAGTGAAACGTAATTTATTTTTTGCAAAACCAGGCATCGCGACTGCAACCAAACCCCCTTCCTAACCCAACTGTGTGTTGGATATCACAATGGTTATTCACTTTTTTCTGGATATGTTTATATTGGTAATGTATTACTTCTCGTTGAGAAGCGAGTTAATAAACCTTTCATAGATAAATAACAGTGCACTTTTACTGCAAATACTAATAGCTAGCCTTACAACTGAATCCTGAGATGAATGTGTAACAACTGTATAAAAAGTGATGTAATGAAAATGTGTTGGGTTTTAGAATGGTAATATACCTTGGGTTTTTAATGTAAGTGTTACAGTCCTCGCAAATGTTCTTATGTGAAAAAAAGACTCTTAATATATTATGAACTGAACTTTCTTTTCAAACCGAGAGGTTGGCTGCACTGAGTGTATTACTGTGTCTATCCAGCGTTCACTACTCATTACTCATCGCTTAAAACCCCTGACACAGGCACGCGTTTTAACCGCAGTAGCGAGATGAGAGGCTGTACCAACTTCCGCTCTTCCCTCGCACTTCCGCCCACATGTCCCGGGTGTCTCTCTGCTTGACGGAAGGGATCTCTTGTCACCCCGCTTCAGCAGCCAGCTGGCCGATCAGATGCCGGCCCACATGCTCATTTTTGCCGACAAATGTGTTTACAAACCGCTGTTGAGAGTAGCACCCTCTGTCGTATTACAGTCCAGGTCCTTTCAAACATGTAAACTAACACTAGGCCTTCGTTTTGAGTGAATGCATATCTCCAAATCATAACCATGAGAGTTTATCTTCTTAATGGGTTTAATTTTATACAGGGTGTTCAGTAAAAGTGTTCAAACACTTTGGGATTTTTTTCTACACATCAAATTAGTAAAACAGTGTATATGAAGGTATGTCTCCTAAAACCTTTAGTTTTCCGTCTATCTGTCTGTATGTGTTTTATTTTTTTTTTAAAACTACCCCTTTTGAACCAGTTAAGATAAAGTTGTGAAACTTGAGAATTGTATTAACCTTTGATATACCTTTTTGAAAATAAAATATTAACAAAATCCTTTCACCCGTTTCAAAATGACGTCTGTTTAAAAATGTTAAAGTGAAATAACAAAAATAACTGGTATAGGTATTAAACATGTATAGGAAACCAACTATTTAGTCATTGTTTCCCAATTCCAACGGAACCTTTTACAAAGAAATCCGTCAACGCATAAGCGAACACGATCACTTTTTAGGTATGTTTGCACAAGCCTGGAGCAACTAAGATCTTGTCTTTTGATTTGCATCAGCTGTTTTACATAGGGTATACAAATATTACAAAATGCCAACTATTTTGAAATAGAACAAGTCCAACGGTACTTTTTCGAACGAAATCCGTCAACGCATAAGCGAGCACGGCCACTTTAAAGACACGCTTGCACAAGCCGGGAGCAACAAACAACTAGTACCTCTCATCTGTGAAATGTTCGGTTCTCCCGGCTTGTGCAAGCGTGTCTTTAAAGTGGCCGTGCTCAAAAGATATATATATATATCTACTATATATATATATGAAGCTCTACTTCAAAAACATTTACAAGTAGTTCTACACAAAAATCATACAGTATATTTGAAGACTTAACATGTGAATCAAAAAATATTGTTTACCAAATTCAGTGCAAGTTATGCCCTAAAGATTATATTGGTTCAACGATAAATTCACTTAGAACAAGGATGACTGGGCACAGGTATGCATATAAACATAAAAAAAACAGAGCAACCTGTAGTGGCACATGGCTTAATACATAATTTAAATTTTGAAGAAACATTTTCAGTGAAACCAATTAGAAAAATATCACAAAATTTAAGTACACACAGTCTGAGAACCATGGAACAAGCCCATCAACTCGTCACTAAATCAAAATTTCCAAGTGGATTAAATTTAAGGTGACTTAGTCAACAAAGTGAATTTATAAAATTAAATCATATGTTCACCATTGTACATAATTCATTCTTATTTTTCATTTTCTGTGTTGATGTTTTATGTTTATTCTGTTCTTATAGCCCTATTTATATAATTTTTGTAATTTCCTGAAGACGGCTTAAGCCGAAATATAGAAAATGTTTATTACAATAACTGAAGAATTCTTATTGAAGATTAATATATATATATATATATATATATATATATATATATATATAAAATAGAAAACTTATACAGACAGATGGACAGATAATTAAATATTTTAGGACTTACTTTCATATGAACTTTTATTTCATTTTTATACGTAGAAGGCAATCCCAAAGTATTGGAACAGTTTTACTGAAAACCCTGTATAACCGTACTCATCACCACTTTTAAATGTACCTAGCTGAAGTCTCGTACACCCAGGGGCTTGTACCGTATCTTCGCGAATGTGTAACTCCAAATTATTCACCGCCTGGCTGAACAACCACTAAATAACTTGTTGTACGAGTTATCACTCGTACAATCTTATATCTAACCCCTCTCACCCAATGCAGAATTCACCCACATTTTTTCTACTAAATTTTGGGGTTTGAAGGCTGTTAAAAATTGTGGAATCCGCCGTATTAAGGACAGAGAGGTCTACTTTGCGTCAAAACATTTATTTTTTTACAAATGTTAAGGAGCCTATTAATATTTTTGCTAATGTCCTTATATTTCGGACAACCACGGTTCATTTTCATCAGTTGATTTTTCTCCTGGATTATATCAACTTCAAAATATGTCTGCGCTGTTTATGCTCCAGGCGTGGTTGTTAAACAAGAATTGTACATTTTTCATTGTCAGTTTATAGTCATGTATGAAGTATTTTCCGCAATATTTGTATGAAACTAAACCTGCAACAAGGGAATGAATCAGATCATAGCCGATGGATCATATTTTAATACTCCCAAAATGCTGATCGACTGATACCTTCATAATGCTGCACCTCACCATGCACGAGCAGAGTTTTAGAACTGCTGTAAACTGATACTCCAGTATCGGGGAGACGATAGCAGGCAGGATGAGGCAGCCTAGTGGTGATAACACAAACCTTATCGGAACTGTTCTCGTCCAGACCCACTCCCTGGGTAGGAATTACTAGCTACAGTATCCAGGAAGCGTGGCTAGCTCAACTGAAAGTTGTACTTAATTGTATAGTGTTCAGTCGAATCTTAACAAGTAAATCGTGCGGTTAATCCGCAGTGTGCACACCCCACAATTAACAGTTATTTTAAACATGACATTTTTTTAGTTATTAATGTACAAATTAAAAACGTTTAATATAAAATTGTACAAATTCCTAAACCAGAATTTGAAAAAATTATCAGAATTAAAAAAAATTTAAAAGCTAATTTTTCAATTTATTCTCAAAATGTTTACTATTTTTACAATATTTTATTTGAAAAGGCACAAGATTAAAAAACTTTGGACCCAAAAAAATCTTTTTTTAATTGACTTGTTTACCTTCGGTCTTATGAACAGACCCAGTACGTCACCTCTTCTTTGGTAAAATCCCATGCAAAGAAGCCTTTAGGGAGCTTGGATTTCTGACCCTGCCCTGTCTGTTATATTCTCGAGGTGGCCCTGTACTGCCGATTTAAATGCGAGTTGGTGCGGGGCAAGGATGTCCACCAATACGGGACTAGAGGCAGGGATAACTTTTGAGTCGAGCAGCACAGAACGGCAGCTTTTGAACACTTGCCATCTCAAGTTGGAGTCAGACTAATCCCTGAGGTCATCAAAAAACAATAAAAAAAATCAAAACTCCTAAAACCTTCTTATGTCAAAGGCATTTTACTCGACTGATGAGTTCATGATGGGCCGGCTGGGAAGAAAATTTTTGAAATTAACAACAACCACGAAACTCCCGGTTCTGATACGTACAAGAATTGCATTGCATTGTATGTATTTACCTTGACGAACATCATTTATCTGATGTAGTTATGTATTTTATTTAGTTACGTTGATGCATGCCATGCAATATTGTAATTGTTTCACGCAATAAAGAATAGTACTATTATTATCTGTCATTCCTGTTTCCATTTTTCTCATAACAAATTTTTAATACTTCGAATAAAAATAAATATTTTAGTGAAAATATTCTTAGATATTCATAAATAGGTAATGCAGATTCATAATTTTTTTCTTTTTTGCAATTATTCTTTGGATGCAAATTCTAAAAAATGAACTAAAAAGAATACTAAAAGTATCAAACAGATTATATATTAGAGATAAAACCAATGCGGAGTCACCGTATGGTTTTAAGAAGTGAATCTAGCATGAACCAATAATAAAAAAAGGCCCATTCCTGTTCCCCTTCCTTTTTATTACCGCCATCTTGTTTCTGTCGTGACGATCGCCATTTGCTATTGGCCTCTGGTCAGTCGTAGGTGGTTGGTCGGCGAATGCAGATCTATTGTGACCTGTATTCTGTAGTTCAGGTTTTAATAATTAGTGTTGTGTTTAGTTTTTTATTAATGGCATGTTTTAGAGTTAGTGAAGTTGACACACAACATGGTGGTTGTGATTCCTGACTTAGGCATATCACAACGCTCTAGAATGATTTTTTTATTTTACCCTAGTAATTATGTGTTAGGTTAGTTATTTCCCGGAAGAAGAGATAAGATTGCAGATCTCGAAACGTAGTGTTACTGATGTTTTGTTTCACTGAACGATGGCAAATGTCCGGAAAAATCCTGTTTCCTTCACTTATGAAGTGGTTTTGTGTTACGAGAGTTATCCTCGACTCTCGAACGTGATATGCCCCTAGGAATGGACATAATAGGTCTAACATGCTCTTGCTCCGGAACAGGATTGTATCCAGGAGTGCAGGAAGAGCATATTCCTCGGTCCCGCGACCCCACACACTACAGCGATCTTGTCAGCGCTTTTAGACACAACATTGAACAGGCCCGGCGTGTGCTCTACAATAATAACCGTGCAGGGCGAGGCCCAGGACGGGGAGAATTGACGGAAGTGCTCATCCCGCACGGCTGCACTTGATTTGAAACGCTCGTTATTAGGGGATAAATTTGGACCGCATATGCAACGTGGTTCCTTTCATATTCGTCTTTGGTGGCGTTTCGTTTTGAGGCTATTGTCGATAGAGATAGTCAGTGTCTTCCTTGTACATCAGGGAGTAGTGTTGTGTTTCCTGGATTTGGTGCGAGAGCGATACACATATAACATTTGTATTTCTGTTGTTAGCTATATGTATCCCTTTGAGGTAGATAGATGGGCTCGTTAAAAGCAAGTTACTTATGCAGATTAATTATGTAAAACCTTCATCACATTGTTTAGTACTTTAATCGATAGTTTTTAAAAGTCGCTTTATTGTATATCTCGATGCATGTGGTAGAGTGAAAGTAGTCATTGATATTGTATTTCTGCGTAGAAGAAACTCTGTTGTAGATAATACAGTATTGGATTAGTTGGTTGATTGATCATCAGTGAATTCTAAATTTGTCTTATAAATAATATCAATTGTCATAGTTGTTGCAAACTGTTTTCTTGGACAGATCACTGATGTGGCGAAGATCATCAGTCAGGGATGCTACAGGTCAGGGAAGTCAGGGAAAAAACAGGACTGGAAATCAGGGAAAAGTCAGGGAATCCGGTCTCAAGTCAGGGAAAAGTCAGGGAATTTCGACGTTGGTCAGGGAAAAATATAAAATCCCTTTACACAAATAAACTTACTGCCGCCGCGCCGAGTCCAAGCCTGCAGACGACACGGCGCATATTTTACTTCTGTGTTGTAAAAGATCATTTAAGTCAATCTTTTTGTACGTATTAAACTGTGTTCACTTTATTTTTTGCTTTTTTTATATTTGCCACCCTGTTAGCCTCAACACCGCTCTTTTCCACCCATTAATTGCCAAAAACCCTGGGGATTGCGTCGAAAAAAGCCAGGGAAAAATGAAAAATTTGGTCTGGAAATCAGGGAAAAGTCAGGGAATTTCATTATTGGACTCCTGTAGCAGCCCTGTCAGTACAATTTGACATTTTTAACATATAAATTGCCATTGTTGTTGAAACCCGTTTTCTTGGACAGATCACTGATGTGGTGAAGATCAGCTAGATCATCAGTAGAATTCTAAATTTGTGACATCAATTGCAAATGTTGTTGCGAACTGTTTTCTTGGGATAGATCGCTGATGTGGCGAAGATCAGCTAGATCATCAGTAGAATTTTAAGTATGTGACATCAATTGCCAATGTTGTTGCAAACTGTTTTCTTGGGACAGATCGCTGATGTGGCGAAGATCAGCTAGATCATCAGTAGAATTTTAAGTATGTGACATCAATTGCCATTGTTGTTGCAAACTGCTTTGGACAGATCATTGATGTGGCGAAGATCAGCTAGATCATCAGTAGAATTTTAAATTTGTATGTGACATCAATTGCCATTGTTGTTGCAAACTGCTTTGGACAGATCATTGATGTGGCGAAGATCAGCTAGATCATCAGTAGACTTTTAAGTGTGTGACATCAATTGCCAATGTTGTTGCGAACTGTTTTCTTGGAATAGATCTCTGGCGTGCAGAAGATCAGCTGAACGCGCAACAACAAGTCTATTGCGCCAAGCAGAGCAGATGACGGCCGGCGCCTGTGATTCACAGAGTGGGTGTAATGATGAGACATTAATCAAGTGTCCAGTGGAGTAATGTCTGGACGCAGATGTAAGAGCCTCTTTCCTCATTAGAGCGAGCAGTAACGGCGAGATAGGCTGTCAGTGTCAAGTAGTATCAGCCAGGCACTGTGACACTGTGGGTGTAGGCAGAGTGTCTCATATCCTCCGCCCACGGCTCGGCACTGACCTCTTATTTGAGGGTGACAATCCTCGACACGCGAGGAGACAGCAATGATCTCTTCATTGCCCTCATCTCCTGATATCCAGATTTGACTTGAACATTTGTAGATTCGATAGATCTGCATTGACCGACCAACCGCTGAGAACCGACCAGAGGACAATAGTAAATGGCGATCGTTACGGCAGAATGGTGGTATAACATCAGTGGGCACTCTTAACCCACTTACCCGTCTACGGTGGATATGCAGGTGGATATGCGGTTTGTGTACAGTTGATGCAGTGTGTTGTTTATATGATGTTCTACGGTTGTCACATTTACAGGGTGTAAATTTGTTTTTTCCGCTCCGGACAGTATAACACTTTGGATTTCGCCCAACTCTTCTGGAGCATCTATCCAACTTAAAATTGTACCTTCGTCAACAGGTTTTGCCATCATAAAAACATAATTTTGAACTAATAAATAATCAGAATACACGAATAAAATATTAAAACGTATGACGACAACAAACCACTCCGACACGAAAACACAAACGTTAATAGGCTTGCGAGTAGACGGTACCTAACAGTAAGACTGACACAGTGAGGCTCGTGCGTAGATGGCAACTAACATTACTGGCTCTACGCTCTTTCATTGCCACCACCCCCAACCATTCAGCCTACAGATAAAATATACAATTGCAAAGTGTAACATGTTCCTAACATAGTCTTCTGATCACTAGAGAACGCTCAGGTGGCAGCGCTAGCTATTAAAAACAATAATTCTTTAGTGTGACTAATTTTGTTAGATGGCATCTAACAAGGAGTTTAATGGCGGACTAAACGTGTATTTTTGTTGTGAACGCGGTTTTAATGTACTTTCTATTTACTCGATTTTCTCTGATAATCCTAGCACATAATAAGGGATCGACATAAACGCAAAGTGTTCTCTATTCGAGAGAATCATTCTTCTTTTTCGTTTTGAACTTTTTTATTATTTTATTCGTGTTTCGGATTACCGCCACAAAACTTCTTTTGACATAGTAATCTGAGCACTAGATGACGCTCAGGTGGCAGCGCTAACTATAATAGAAAATTCTTCAGTTAGACTAATTTTATTAGATGCCATCTAACAAGGAGCCTGATGGCGGGTTAACACGATACCTTACTGGCTAACCTGTAAGCTTAACTGCCTATTGGTTATATAGTCCACGTCCACGAGTCCACAGCCAATGTGCATTGTATAAGTACACAACCTGATGTTTCTTGAAAGCGAGAAAAGTGCGTTCTTGAGACAGAAATGAATCGTCAGCCGCGCTACATTTGGCGGAGGTAAAAATGGAAAGGGGAAAGGGTTAATGACATGTAACGATATTCATTTCTGTTCCTAATAATATTCTTAGCTTTTCACCCATTCAGGGACGTCAATGGAGGTTAAATCAACGGTAGCTGACCAAATACAGACCAACTAAAAGCGAGTTATTCACTCTTTACTTAGTTGTGTGAGTAGAATTGGTTTCAAGTATGAAGGAAGACAAAATGAAGATAACAATTCGCGACTGACTGCACACTTTTCACACATGCGCGGTACTTCAGATCGCGTTAGCATAAAAGTGTAAATGTTTACACGTTGCTTATTTTCTTGTTTTGCTTGCGGAATTAACACGTTTAAACTTGCTCGTATCTCAAGGATATTTTAAAATCACTATATAAAACCCACATGGGTTCATGGACTTTCGTGATATTTCACGGAGCCAAATGTGTATATCAAAGACAGTAAGAAATACATTCTGAATCCATAACGGGTTAGCAGTATTTCAGAAATTGGCCCACAGCATTGAAATAAGGACAAATCGAATGGGACATATGACAGAAGAAGGATTGTTTTTCCGTTTGACCGTACGTATTTAATAAAAATATTATTTTTAATTAAAATTCGTCAAAGCTACATTTTTGAAATTTAGTAGACACGTCACACTGTGCTTCATGCATTATAATCTTCACAAATAACAATACTTTTCAATATAAATAATATATTATATTATTTAGTAGTATATTTCACATTATCTTCATTTAGATCGTGTCTGGTGTTCGGTTTTTTTCCCACGGCCTAAGTTATCGGTTTCCTCCATTTATTATTATGTGGGAGGCGACCACGACGTACAGCGATTGTGAAAGTGGTTGCAATTATTTGGTTTTCTCTAGATATTATTGACCTTAATTAAGTTGTCCATAGTATATGTATCACATGTTTTGCTCCTTACCCGAGTCTTCTTTCAGCTTAACCTCTGTGTAGTTGTGAGCACAGTTGTACACAACACAGTTGTAGATTAAGTCCTGATACGCCTGGATATATTCCAAACGGATTGAGATATCGATGTACAACCTCTACCATACTAATTAAAATACTTTTTTGGATTTTTTAATCATAAAAACCCATATCCCTCCCTTTCAAAGGTGGTGCGGGGGTAAGTTTAAATTTTCAAATTGCAACCTCTATCTTGTGACATGTAATTAAAGGAATTTTCAAAACATCGCTACGACAGTCCTAGCAAAAGTTATGGGGAAATAACCCTTTACATTGTAATGCCACCTGGAAAAAGTTGGCAAACCAAACAATACAAGAACCAAACAACCAAAACTTTGTACACCAGAAACATTAGTACTACGTAAAGGGGATAAGCTGGGCATCTCAAGTCTTACTAAAACATATCACGCATACATTGTGTTGAAATGCGCGACATTGGCATTATCCCTACAAATTATTATTTGTTTTATTTGCCTATAATGTTTACTAGAAACGGCGCAGAGATGTTTTCTTAGTGTAATTTTGTTCCTAATAAATATGCCTTTAAAATGACAAATGTCACAAGATAGGAGTTGCAATTTGAAAATTTAAAGTTACCCCTCCGTACCCCCTTTGAAAAGGGAGAGAGAATTTTTGAAGGTGAAGGTTTTACATCGATATCTCAATCCGTTTGGAATATATCCAGGCGTATCAGGACTTAATTTACACCCTGTATATGAATAATCTGCATACGAATCAAAATCATTGTCCTTTCCCTAAAACAACAATCTTTCCAGTAACTTAAAGTTGAGAAGAAGATGTAGACATTTATTTGCAATAGCATAACTACAGATAAACATGTTATTGAACTTACAGTTTGATTTAGTACAGCGACAAGACCAGGCGGTGTTTTATTTCTGCCGCGTAACCTACGTGCATAATGTTCGATAACAGGTGTTGTATTATGCATGGCGTTCGACACCGGGGAAACCATAACTATCAGGGGTTTGATGTTCACCTATACAGTACATTATATCTATACCATATTGTTCAAGGATTAGATAAACATGTTATTGAACTTACAGTTTGATTTAGTACAGCGACAAGACCAGGCAGTGTTTTATTTCTGCCGCGTAACCTACGTGCATAATGTTCGATAACAGGCGTTCTATTATGCATGGCGTTCGACACCGGGGAAACCATAACTATCAGGGGTTTGATGTTCACCCATACAGTACATTATATCTATACCATATTGTTCAAGGATTAGATAAACATGTTATTGAACTTACAGTTTGATTTAGTACAGCGACAAGACCAGGCAGTGTTTTATTTCTGCCGCGTAACCTACGTGCATAATGTTCGATAACAGGCGTTCTATTATGCATGGCGTTCGACACCGGGGAAACCATAACTATCAGGGGTTTGATGTTCACCTATACAGTACATTATATCTATACCATATTGTTCAAGGATTAGATAAACATGTTATTGAACTTACAGTTTGATTTAGTACAGCGACAAGACCAGGCAGTGTTTTATTTCTGCCGCGTAACCTACGTGCATAATGTTCGATAACAGGCGTTCTATTATGCATGGCGTTCGACACCGGGGAAACCATAACTATCAGGGGTTTGATGTTCACCTATACAGTACATTATATCTATACCATATTGTTCAAGGATTAGATAAGCTGACTCTCATGTAGAAGAATATATCGTTGTTTTGACAGCAGCCTATTCGTCACCTCTTACAACCAACATTTTCTGCCACAGGAATTCTCATCCTACATGAAATCATATGTCAAGCTGTTTATAATTTTAAGTGAATTAATAATTGATCAAATTAAAAATTTAGATTTGGGTACTACGAACAGAAATTAGATTTTAATATTGTGATATTAAGTGCAACATGGTAAAGTGTTCCAAAAACCAGTGTCCAATATGTACAGAAGTTCAGATGTACAGGAACTCGAGAGCTAAGTAACCGAAACATGCACAGGCTATTATACTTTATTGTTTTCAAGTTACTAAAGTGTTGAATGATTTTAACTAGTATCCTATAATATTCATGGTTATAGCAACTTCAATAGTTAATTTAGTTGTCTGATCTTTTCAATGTTACCTGGCCAGAAATGCAGCAACATATAAAAAATTTGTACAGTACAGTACAGGCATTAGAGTTTAATAAAACAAACAACTGATTGTAAAAAACCTGTAATAATGATTAATTCTAAAATTGTTGAGGGTATAAGGTATGAAAGTTAAGTCCTTATAATTATGTTATCAGACATAGTTTAAAATATGTACATTTTCTCAGTTATTTACATGAATGTATGGTGAATTTATCTATCAGTCACATCATGTCTAAGATTCCGCTCAAAATAAACAGAATCGAAAATAACAGTTTTTTTTCGAGAATAGAAAGTTCATTAAATTAATTAATATAAATTATTTTTCTATTAGTATTTTTACTAGCAGAGCTGAAATAATACTTCTCCATGAAAGCACAGTAAAATAATTGATCTTAATGAATTTAAGATCAAATTCTATAAGAATACAAATTAAATTAAATTTAATCAATACTATGAAACTTTACAGAAATAGTGTAGAATTCAACGTTTCAAACATTGGATTTTATCTGATGTTTGACAATGGACAACTTTCTCAAACTGGTTCTACCACGAAATTAACGATTCACTTGTAAGCAAGGTAAATGTTATCTGGAAGATAAAAACGAGATAAGCCTTGTATTTTTACCCTCTCCCAGTGGTTGTTTGAGTGTCTTTTACGTACTACAACTATTTATGCTTCTGATTTGTACATTTTGTGACGAATTAGGATTTATTTGTAAAATTGAATAGATCGCTTTGAACTCTGTGTTTGTGCAGTGAAGTGATAAATTTGCCATATTTACGGACTTGAGTGCACACTCAAATGCATTGCACGATAAAATTGTATTAGTCGCGGTTATGTAGCTACATCTAGGGGTGCTCTATCTGGACCTTTGCCTGAAAATATTTTTTGGGACCCTGTATGTACTTGCCGCCATTAACCATCCAGACTAGAACACTACTAAATAGTATCTGCTGGAATTCCGGAGTTTTAGATTTTCGCGTTTCAGGGGTTCCTTGCTACTAGTTTACGCTTTCATAGAACTCAAGGTACTTCGCTTTGCCAAACTTGTCTGGGAGAAATAGCACTACAAACAGTATTTAGTCGACTTTCCAAAACATGTATGGTTCAACAAGTTATATATCATATAACTTTCTCGTATATATGTATAAGAATACTTATGCGTATAACATTAAAAATAACTTGATCGCTTCAATACATGTTTGTAACGAATTTTGATTATTATTTATAGCAGCATTTTGTTTTGTTTCAGGACTCTTCCAAGCCAATTAGATGATACCAACCAGTTTACATTTGATGGACGTAAGTACATAATTTTTTAAATGGTTAAATTAATTTCATAAGTTCCTCAAACCATAATATGCCTTTCGCCTGTCTGCATGTTTGTGTGTGTACTAAAAACTTGTAATTGTGTAAGCATTAAACACAGCGTTTAATGACAAAGAACTAAGTTACTTTCTTCATTATTTTCTTCCAACAAACATATCGGGGCTGCACATTAGTGATTCTCATGTATAGTGGCAATTACATGTAACTCAATTTTAGTAACATTTGAATAGATTATTTTTTATTTTCAATTGGTATTACAAAATACACTATTTAATTGCTTAATTAGTATGTAATATACATTGCAAATAAACATATACTAGTGAACGAAAAAAGTGTAAACCACACAATTCTCAGTTCTTTGCTCTGTAACTAGCTCACTTAAATCAGATTGTACAGTTATTTTATACAAAATGTAAGTTTAACACCGTAAATTGTAAAATATACACTTTTGAGTCTTTAGGTGAGCTAGATACAAATCAAGAGAATGAGAATTTCAATGTAACGCAATTACAGTAGTTGTAACCAGCTAGTTCCTCAGTCCCCTGTCGATATTTTAAAATTCCTCTCTCCTGCCCATAGGCTCCGTATGGATTCAGTTTCTTTCTGATTTTCTAGAGCTAACATCTGAAATCTTACAGATTTTAAACTCTGGGGACGGGTAAATTTGATGTTTGAGTGGGAAAATAATTTTTTTCATGTTGGCATACCTGTAAATTCTCAAAAGAAAAGGTTTTGTTCAGCTAAACTCACAGCTACTACATTAACTGCTGGATTCATAATTTTCAGAGATAAGTTAGTATTATTTACTATTGTTATGGAAACTGGGAAAAATTATAATGTTGTCTAGGTTTTCACAAATGTATTTACTTACATAAAATTAAGATAAGTGGTATAATCTATTGTAAAACACCCAAAGTATAATTGAATCTGTATGGATTCTATAGACATGACAAGTTCATTGTTTTATGGTAGTGAAGTTCTTTCTATGCCTGTAAGTGCCATATGGATTCAGTTATTTTGTTCAAACGTCATGGTTCCGGCTGTACCTGTCTGTAGGTGCCATATGGATTCAATTTGATTTACCTGTGACTAGTGTGTAACTGTGTATATTGCAATCTGTAATAATTTTGACTAGTATTGTAAATAATACATTGTTAATGAAAATACAAAATGTTATTGTTATTATTCTCCTATGTATCTACCAGTTTGTTTTTTGTAAATTAGTGCCATATGGCACCTATGGGCAAAGAATAGTGTAGTGACAAAGTAATTGATATTGGATACTTGTGTTCCTATAGAATCCATATGGACACAGTTTCCTAAATGTTTAAATTGTAATGGATTTTCAAAATAATTAATGAAAAGTGTTTATTCAAAGTATAAATAAAAGCATTTTTACAGAAAATATTTTTTTCTTACTTTTTCACAATTTGGGCATGAAAGGGTTAAATGAATAAAGAAAACAAATAATCTGTCGAAATATAAATCAACTTTTCTCAACAAGTCTCAAATTTTCATTTCTCGAGATAGCCATGTTACATAGGTCTATGTACTAAGTTTACTGTTGAATTGCTGAAAGTTTTCTCCAGATTTTATAGTACTTGAATTTATTCGACATAAGTCCCCTGCCTTAAGTTATCAAGTAAGTATTCATTATAATATTTTTATTTAATGTGCTATGTAGCATGTTCAACGAAGGACAAAATTTAATTTTACTCATTTTTAAATGTGGTGCTTGGAACTTGTTCCACTGTAAACCTCCATCATTCACATAATTCTCAGTCTCGTGCCTGAAATATGACAGAGGACTGAGAGTTGAAACTTACTAAATAATTTTGTGAATTTTGCCTGCGAAGGAAGCAAATAAAACATACACATGGTGACCTTATTGAGATAAAATCATTTCTACTAATAATGGATATTCTCAATATGTCCAATAGTGTTATAGTAAAAATTACTAGGATTTTTCTTATAAAATTCATATTGTTAGTAAACATTTTTGAGAAATTAGATTGTATAATTTATTTTACTTTGTTTGTTATCATCATTGAAAAGGTTTTAAAATATGCTTTACGTAAATTCTGATACAATTATTTAAACTATGTTCATGCTATAAAGTAACTATTTTGTAAAACACCAGTACACTAATCAATAATACCCCTAATTCGTTTAAATAAAACTAGTATAGCAGCTTCACTGATTTAAATACTTTTTACATTGAAAATCACAAGAATAAAAAAAATTAAGTAGAAATAATTTACTTCTTCGAAAAAGAATGCGAGAATGTCATCAAAAAATATAAGATGGTCCCACATAATAAGAGTTATTGAAATAGAAAGAAAGATAAAAGCATGAGAAAAAGAATAAAAAGAAACAACGCACATTGATAAAGGACATGATTTACAAAAATTGAATACATATTCTGATAATCATTACGAACTCAAAACAGCTGAAGCAGTATTTTCCCCAGAAGATCCCCAAAACTGGGACATTGATAAATCCGCTCAAGATGTACTTAGTTAATCAAAGGTTATCTGGAGGAAAAAAGTTAACAGAATCATAATTAAAAACCAATCAACGGAACTAAAGAAACTTAAAAACCATGAAGGCTAACATAATAGGTACACCTACAACGTAATTAATTTTGCTTAATTTTGTGTTTTCACGCTTAATTTTGTGTTTTGTGAAAACACAAAATTAACCAAATTGCAAACTTTGTACAAAACTAGATATTTTAGACTTTTAAATTAATTAAAAAATTTTAATAAGGAATTGTCACCAAACAGTGAAGTGAATCAGTAAATGGAATGTAAAAAGCAAAGTGTATGGTTGCTAAATGTTTTCTGAAAAAGTGTCAGAAACTCCGTTGAATCGTAAAAATGTTAGAAACTCCGGTAATCGTGAAAATGCTTTAGAACAAAGATATTCTGAAAAATGTAAATTAATCAAATATCTAATTTATGATCAAACACTGCAATAATTAAGAAATCTTTCTTAATTATTGGAGTGTTTGTTCAAAAATTAAGCATTTGATTCCAATAAGAATAAGCAAGTAAATACAAAATATAATCAAATACGTTTAAAACCGTTTTGAGCAGCAGGATATTGTTTAACTAATAAATCAAGTCAAAAACAAAACAAAAACGAGAATTTGTGCATTTAAATGAAGAATTAACATTCAGAGATTTCTTTAAGATGATGAAAACAGTTGCTTGGCATCTGGAAACAAAGATGTCATAAAACAAAACAATCTGAAGTAGAAACGTCACCTGAATGAGACATTAACACTTTGATTGCGGCAATCGTCTTACGGCGCACCATTACAGTGAAGTTGGTGTCACTCAATAGACAGACTGTTATTGTAGCGTTTTAAAAAAAGAATTAATTTCTGAGTTTATCATGAAAAAGTATAATGCATAACGAGTATCGAATATTAGCATCTAATAAAATTTATATTTTAAGTTTTAATTTTAATTTGGTCACTTATAACGAGGCCATTTTTAACCAAATATAGGAAACTAGGGTTATTTACTTTTCTTACGTATAGCTGTATAGTACAATTATTTAGTTTAATTAATTAAAGCCTTTGTTTTAAAATATTTTCAATATTTTTAGATTTGGAGTTACCGCTCTTCCGTGTGATGTCAAAACAAAAAAAATATCGCAGAAGCACTGTAAAGGTACATGGGTTATAATTCCCGTACATACTTAGCGTGAGGCAGTCAATACAACAGTTTTATATTTTATTTTGAACACAACACACCATAGGGAACAGAAATGCCCATTGGTTAAACTGTAATTCTCAACTCGGTTTCTTGGAGGCTTCGGTCCATTGTTCGTGGAATCTGTAATATAATTATTTATTAATAAAAATATTTTTTCCACTAAACGGGTTTAATAACACAACATAATCGCGAAGGAATACAATGATGTTTCTAGATTGAGTGTTTCATTAATGAATTCTTCGTGAAAACGCCAGTAGAAATTAATTGAAAGGTAATGTAATTTAATTACCTTTACTATAAATTTATGTGCATCCTATTAAATCTATCGATAAATATAAACACTTTGTGTGCATCTAGGTTAGGTGATGCCAAAAATAACGTTTAGCCCGAGAAAACATTTCCTTTATTTGCATATATTTCATTATCTAAATCAGGCCCCTATATTATAACATTCCTGCCATCAAATTCCAGAAAAGACAAACTTACGTCATGCGGAATTCATTCTACGAAATTCGGAATTATTACCGGGTGTCAGAATGAAACACCTTCCCGTTATAGCTCGGCATTTCGGAGTTTGCTTGTTTGTGTGAGCAGTAAAAGTTTACGCCTTGGCCTATCGTCAGGAAGTTCGGTGCTGACTCACTTCTCAGCCACGCGGCGCGAGATTAAATTTGAGGTGTGTGGTTGTTGGGGGGGGGGATTAATGTTCGTCGTGTTTTGATCGAGCCAAATTTATTAAAAGGAAACAGCCATTGTGGTTATTAGAATTGTGGGTAATGTAAACGAAAACAAATATAAATGGAAATTGGATTAAGTGCTGGTACTCACAATACCATTGTTCTCGTACGTGGGAGAAAGGTGGACGCAACGTCTGAGCTGTAGCCCCATCAGCTCTGGTGGTGGTGGAAGCCTCGAAGATCTGTGGTAGCGATAACGTTGGCAGCGGAACGTTACATCCAGACTCGACAGGGTTCCGCGGCATATTATGGAAATGTGCGGTATAGTGTTAAGGTGGCCTAATCAATATACCTGTAGAATACCTTCAGTACTGTATTATTACTGAACGTACAAAATTATAGCAGAAGTGCCAAATTCTCACGAGGCGCACCTCCCTGGCAGTGTGTGGCCGATGATTGTGCCAGATGATTATTCAGTTCGCTGTTTGACATTCTGTGTTTGTTGCTGGCACAGTGTCTTGGGGTGAGAGATTGAAACCGTCAGCAAGTTGTTAAGTGCATATTAGCCTGAGCTTCACGTGTAGTACCGTCAGCAAGTTAGCGACTACCCATTAGCCTGAGCTTCACGTGTATTTCCATCAGCATGTTACCTATTACGCATTAGCCTGAGCTTCACGTGTTGTACAGTCAGCAATTTAGCGACTACGCATTAGCCTGAGCTTCACGTGTAGTTCCATCTCTTTCATTTATCTTTCGTGTGTATACTGTAGTTTTTTTATTGAAAAAAATCATATTTTATAACTAATGAACCAACTTTAATCAATTTTAAGTATATCGACAGGATATATGAATAGTAAAATTGATTGCATTTTAAAATTAAATTTAAATATAGCGGCATTTTAAAATGTTTGAACTGAAAGATATTTTAAAATAACAGTGGTAAAAAAGGTTAACAAATAAATTTCTGTAGAACATTTTATAAAAAAATTAAATGGCAATCAATGTCAAATTTAGAGAGTATAAAGTTTTATCACAATAAGGTTACAAACAGTTCATTAATAAAATAATTTAATTAAATGGATAGATTCAAAATAATTTGTTATCTGTCACATTTATCATTGTAAAACTGTTACATTATTGTAAAGAAATTTGAGATTGAAGAAGCTTGGTCGGACTAATCATGCTATAATGCAGTTATTCAGTTGTTTTCTGACTTCAACATTAAAAATGTCAATAGGTTTGTTGATCAATTGTTTACAAAAGTTAATTTTTGTAAAATTAGTACAGTCCTTTGTAAGATGTTTTTGTGTAAATATTTTATTGGCAGCTATCTGAAATTTAATTAGCAAATGCGATTAAACCTTTTTACTGATTGGTCCCATCCAGAGAAAAGGTGTACTATAGTAGTTTTGTTGTAAATCGTAGTTTAAAAATACGATTTTTAACTTAAAAACACTTACAGGCAGACAGACGGTAGACGAAAAGAGATTAACTAAATGGGTTGCATTTAGCTTTTGGGGCCTAGTTTCCATGGAAAAATGTTTGTGTGGAGAGTTTTGTTACATCCTGTATAATGTGAGCCTTCCACAAGACGGTCCTCAGACGGATTGGAGCCCTCAGAAGCGTGATGATAACAGTTAGATGCACGTCGTACGTTCGTTTGCTCCAGGAACAACGATCGCGATTGTCTCTCGACTTTGGATCTCTTCAGACGAACACGACTCCAGATTCCAGGAGTCAAGTCTGAGACAGCGTCAGATACCAGACGCTGCAATAGAAGGAAGGTGAACTGGAGCTAAACTCAACATTCAATTTAATCAACCCTTCCTACCATAGCTACGTTATGTGTAGCTCTCAATTTTGTTTTTAAGTCGTTATTGATGTATAACATCAGAGATTCACTCTTATGTGAGTGAACCTTGTCTTGTGTCTCTGTACACATGTAGTAGCGAAGTTACCTGAGAAGTGCTATTTGTTGCAAGAAATCTTGAACAATTTTCTATTACGTATAAAAAATAATTTACGCCTCTCGTGACCTTTAAAGACATTTTATTTACCAGTATTAATTATAGTTGCGATATATCACTAATGACTTTTTTAAATTATACCCATGCCAATCAAACTAGTAAGTAATGTGCTACGTAGACCTATAAACGTAAAGTATAAGTTGTAAATATAACAGCGGCATTCTCAGTTGTTATATGTGATGAGACCTCATACTGAGTATTCCAGTCAGTTTTAATTCCAGAAATGTAATATTTGATAAATAAAATTAGTTTTTATAGGTTCGCTCGTCTTTATAACAAATCCCTATGGCATACACGCAACGGTTGTCAGTAAAAAATGTGACTATGAGTTAAATCAATGAATGCTTTTAGGGTTTTACCTCTTCTGTAGTACTCGTATAGCGTGGTAAGGAAACCAATCTCTACTATCAAATTGCAGGTTACAACCTTTCTTTATTGTTACGTTTAAAATTATACAGGCTGTCCCACAAGTAACCTGACAAACTTCTCAGGTGGTTTCCTATCATCAAAATAATGAAAAATGTTCATATACACATACTGTATGTCCGGAAACGCTTTGTTAGCGAACTACGGCTAGCGAAAGATTTCGCTTGATTTTTCTAGGAAATGACGGAAATTGGAATACAAATATTTTGTTTTTACTAAGAACATTCGTTTAATAAACAGATGTTGCATTTTCTGTCTTGTTTTCGTTTGTGTTGATTTAATTAAACATTAATTTTTTTAACTTTGTGTTTCTTTATTAATGACCTTTTTTTGCATCATTCTGTTCATAATTACATTATCTATAAAGTTTTGGTTAAAAAGTGTTGCGTGTTTATTACGCATTTAGTGAAGTTAATGTACTTCAAATCTAAACAATACGTGTTTTTCGTGACCGAAGTTTGCATATTTTGTCTGATATCTCAGAAATGGGTCGTCTTACAGGTCTGAGACGTATTTTATTTAATTTTTCAGTTAATTTTACATAACATACAAGAAATTTAACAACTCTCTTTACGCCATAAAATCGCCAGTTTCGCTTTATTTCCGCCCCTTTCTAGAAAATCGAGCGAAATATTTCGCTAGACGTAGCTCGCTAACAAAGCGTTTCTGGACATCGTTTATATGAACTTTTTTATTATTTTGATGAGAGGAAACCACCCGAGAAGTTTGTCGGTTTACTCGTAGGACACTCTGTATATTTTCAAAATTATACAAGTTTAAGTTGTATCACAGTGAGGTAAACAATTTAAATTTTAGTTCGCTACCAAAGGAAAGATAACAGTCACAGTTTATGACAGTAACTCTCCATATCTGTGCGTATTGTAATATTTATTCTAATGAGTGTGCAATTCTATGGAAATACATAGTAAGGTGTTGCTCACAATGGAAACTGCATACATAGCAACAGACACATTCATACTGTCGGAACTGGGTATGTGACAGTGATGTGGGAAAGTGCTCACGCCCATGTTGGATATCAATGGATTGCACTTAGAACATAATTCGCGATTCGTCAGTTTTGCTCAATTATGAGATCTTCATATAATTCAGAATAAATGAGTATGGTAAAAATGTAATTTTTGGAGCAAAGGCGAATATTTGGGTTTTTAAAATTATTATTGATTATTATCTTTTTACATTTTAGTTGTTATCTTTAAATAGTCAAATTGTTCAATGTGCCTAACAGTTAAAATGCTGCAAGAACATGATTCTCTCGGTTTGATATCTTGTTGGATTTTGGAACCGATTTGGAAGGTCACCAGTTCAAATTTGCTACTGTACAGTCCATCGGAGCGATACCCGATACCCCCCCCCCCGTGTGGATACAGTAGTCTGAAATATGAAAATCGTTGCGGCGGCGACCGGGGCCGAAATAAATTTCCATGTGAATCTCTAAATTTGGACGCGACCAGACAATTTTGTTGAGAGGAGAATTGAGTTTATAAACCCGTAGCATTCTTCAAGGCAATAAAATTTGAAAACTAAAGAACTGCCAGAGTTATTAATTTGGCATGCCATCGAAAAGCTCACATTTTCGTACTGGCATTTGGCCAATTCTGTAACGAGGTTTAATATGACACAGGATGTGATTTTATATCCTGTTTTCCCAATTCTCCAGCTAAAAAGCGGTGACAGCGATCATGACCGCAGTAAAACTCGACTTCTGCTGTTATAATATGAGAACTTAATTCAAATTCTATACTATAATTTATATAATTTCGAATTGCACAATTTAAAAACTTTTTCACCTAAAGAAAATAAATTGTAACACGACTCATATACAGTATGGGTTTTATTATAGTTTTTATACAGTTGTATAATACTAAAGAATAATTATTATAGAACTAACAAGTTTTTTTTTCAACTGATTGGATTATTGTGGAATTCTAGGACTTGGTAGTGCTGTGGGGTTTTTACAGTAGTAGTCTTCAGAGCATAAACACAGCGGGGTATGTAATATTTATGATTTATATTATAGTGTAATATAGTGATATCAATTTACAGATACCGGCGTCTGATAATCCAAGCGAGCACGTCGTGACTACCGTCACGTATCAGTTCACCCCGTTCGGTCAGAATAGGTCATATACAGAGTGTTCAGAAAACAACTCCTGTCATACTAATATACACCGAGAAATGTTATAGTCGACATTTTGTATTTATTTTAGACAAAAATTAATATCTCTAGAACTAGTAAAGCTACAGACACCAAACTTCGCAAGTAGGAAGTAATACATAAGAGGAGAGATAAAAATAATGGTGTGATTTTATTCAGTATTAACAAAATGGTGCCTGTTGGAAAATGTTAATGTCAAATAACAAAACAACCAGTAATATTCCTAAAAGAAAAGCTTCCATTTAAAAGTATCGTTTCGTTTTTTTAAACACGATTAAAATATTTTTAATTTCGAAATGACAGTTTTTTAAAGAATGGTTTTCACAATACAGTACGGTATTGGGCGGACAGAATAGGGACAGCTCAAGCCGCAAGTGCAGCTTCTATAAATACACGCGTGTCATGGCACTCTAGTAGCATTTCACCGCTCGCTCGCTCGCCCGCTCTGCTAAATCCAGGCCGCCTGGCAGCGAAGTCCAAACCCCCTCCCCTCCCTCCCTCCCGACACTATACCCATCATCGTCTAACACAACTCGGGGAAACCCAATCACATTTCCGTCTCTGAGGAATCCTTGGATTTCATCCTCAATTTGGTCCTGATTATATAATAAAGATCCGTAAATTACAATTACGGTCGGTGAACGGTACTTCGTGTTAATTAGGCTACAATTAACCGGCCGGTACAAGCGCTAATCGGAGGTCAGCTGTGTGGGAGATTTGAGGAAGTGGTGGCATTCCGTGCTACTTGGCCGGTTTCCGTTTCCGGTAAAGATCCAGTAGGACGTGTCCAGATCTGACAAACAGTGCCATTAAAACATAAACAATCAAATCATAATCTACAGCAGCAATGGTACCACTTACTAAAATCATTTGTGCCATCAAATTGGTTTTTATGACAGTAACAGTATCTCTTGATCGGGTAAGCAAGGGAAAATTAACTATGGCCCAAACAATTACCGGAGTAAAGTACAATGGCCTTAGATATAAATGTTTTGACATATTTTATTGACAGCATAACAGGATTTCGGACATTTGCCATAGTTATATGTTACAACACAACGTTTCGGGAATTGGAATATATCGTCTTCGTCAGGTGGGGGAGGTATTAGTACAAAAATAAAGAACAGAAAGAAGGGAAAGAAAAGAGTTTAAGTATAACCAAAAGCTGCTTGGAGTCTAGTCCAGGCAGTCTCCAAGCAGCGTTTGGGTATGTTTGAAACCTTTTCGTTCCCTTCATCTCTTCTTTGTTGTTTATTTTTGTATGTACTAATTCCTCCCCCACTTGATTGACGAAGAGATAGTTTCCAATCATCGAAACGTTGTGTTATATCTTTGTAACATAAACTAGGGCAAATGTCCGAAATCCTGTTATCCTGTCAAACCTTCCATCGTCAATGACGAACTTTAAACAAAGAATATTTTATTGATCGTGGCAACAAGGCAAACCGAACGTTGGCGTCAGAAATATAATTCACTCGAACCAGAAGTGCTCATAGACGTGCAAAGCCTGCGAAATTTTGTGTGCAGCCACGGGTAACTAACCGCTGGTAGTACATAAACAGTTGGGTTTCAAATAAAAAATTTGACGTTTTCTCTGTACTGGACATTCGCAAAAAATCTATAAGAGGATAGGTCACATTAAGGAACACTTGTATCAAATTGCTGAAACATGCGGTATTGTAATCACATTCATATTGAAATTATAAATTATCATTCTATACAGGGTGTTCACAAAAGGTTGTTACAAACTTATGTGGATGATAGGATTCATCATTCCAAACAAAAATGTAATATACACATAGGTCAAGAAATGTCTCGTTTAGCCGCTAGCCGTCATTTTTTATTTGTTATACAAAACTATATACCCTTAGAACTAGTAAAGCTACGGATACTAACCATGTTATTTTGGTAATAGGTTATTGAAAAGTAACGTTATTTCCCGTTTCTGGATGGCTGTTGGAAATTGGAACCAGATTACGTGCCTATCGGTCGAGCATTGTTAGCCTACCAGAGGTCACGTGATTTTGGAATCTCTGTATCGACTGGATACTGATAAGACTAATCGAGGCGTCCTCATTCGTGCAATCTACTCTTATTTATTTATAGTACTCTTACGACCTTACACTCTTTTTGGGCGTTATCTTTGACTGTGGTGTGGACAAACTCAACTCAACTATGGTACTAGAAATTGATCTAAACATACGGAAGTTGACGCTTTTTTGACCAAATTAGGTTTTTTACAGACTTTTGCGTATATATTTATTCACACAAAAAACTTAAATTGTAACAGACAAAATTTTATTTACGTTTTGAATCTGTCAACTTTGGATACTGAAATAAAATGTACCTGACGTGTCTCCTTTTGTTTAAACAAATTTTAGGGCTCCATCATATTACATTATAAATGCTTTCAGTAAGAAAGCTACAGCCTTACATTTTGAAAATTTCGGGTGAATCCGAGGGTTACTGCTAGATAACTTATATATTAGTTATTGCTTCACCAAGATTTCGACGCGGATCTCCGACTTTCAACGAAAGGACGCTTTATACTCCGCATGTTTCCACACAAGACAATATGTATCACACTATATATCACACTCCTTTCAGAATGTCCTTGAAAGAGTGCAGTAATAGGTGATGTCTACGCGAGGGAAGAGGCTTTGAAAGAAATTATTTACAACACTGCAGTATTTTCTCTTAAAACCTCAAAAATAAAAAATTATAAATATAAGACCCAGTACGTTTGAACTGACATAGTTCTCGAGAAAATATAATCTGAATTCTAGAGCGGTAAGAGAACACTCACAATCGCTCATCTATTACTACCTTCCGCAGACTCGCAGAGTCGATTGTCACTGCCGGTGTCTTTCGTCGGCAGTGAAGAACAATAAGGCCCTTTGCACAGTACACGATTCTGTTCTTCCGGGAAAAAATCCGGACGGGCTATCTTTCTTAGTTGATTATTGCAATGCGGAGATCTTTCACATTGTCCGGTGCCACTAGAAACACGGTAACCGTGTCACCCTCCCGGCTCAGTGACCAAACGCAAGCTTTGACACTAGATGGGTTTAGTGGTCCGGGCTGTACGATGCAGTGTGCATTCAGTTTGGTTTTAGGTTGCGTTTTGGCGGTGTCTTCAGTTTGTGTGTTTCATTGGCTTATTTAAACGTTTTTGAAGGAATTGACGTTGAATCAAAAGCTGTCCATCTCATACAACTCATCAAAAGAAACAACTGACATACAAAAGAAATTAAAACACGTCCGGTCGTAATTTCCCATTTCGTAAAAAGGTCCTGACTTCCTCACGTCTCTGATTAATTGGATGAACCCAGAGTCGATTGTACCTTTTTTCCGCCGACGATACAGTAGCCATGGGAGAATTTTTATAATTATATATTAACATGCCCGGAAAAATAGGTGTTATTTCATCAACAGAACACAATAAATCGCTCACGATCCATTCACGACCGCACCATCAACAGAACTGAAGTGTTGTCTCCGATTTGTCCGATTGTCTTTTTCCCGGTCGGGCGGAATCGTGCACTGTGGAAATAGCAGACTACAATTTAGACCGTCCGATTTTTCCCCTGACGGGCAGAATCGTGTAGTTTGGAAATCAGCAGATCACGATTTAGAACCGTCCGGTTTTTTCCCCTGACGGGCAGAATCGTGTAGTTTGGAAATCAGCAGATCACGATTTAGACCGTCCGGTTTTTCCCCTGACGGGCAGAATCGTGTAGTTTGGAAATCAGCAGATCACGATTTAGAACCGTCCGGTTTTTTCTCCGGACAGATAGAATTGTATAGTGTTCAACGGGCCTAACCCGACACACTTGTTCCGAGCTCATCATTGACGGTGAATGATGTGAAAGGATAACGAGATTACGGATACATTCCATCGTTAACGACAGAAGCACCAATTTTCAGCGACGTGTCCTCTTACAACACTTGTTTAGTTAAACATACAAGGGAGCAATTCACGGAAGCAGCTCTGTACGTCATCCAGCGTCAAGTTGGGAGAAGCAAGAGCGACATAAACGTGCCACAACACGATTCACGTACCGCAACAGGCAACTTCCGTTTGATGACACGTTTCGACGACAGAGCGTCACAGGTCTTCTTCCATCGCCGTGACGATTCGTCATAAAACTTAAAATTGAAACAAATAACACAAATAGACACATAACACAAATTAATAAACCAATAAAATGACATTAAATACGTATTTACTGCATAAAACGATTTTATTCATGAGTCTCCCGGCCGCAATTGTTTGGCACTTTTCCACGAAACGTGCACTCGTTTTTTTCACTGTAAATATGTATTTAATGTAACCTTATATATTTAATAGTTTGTGCTATTTGTGTCAATTTTAATTTTTGTGGCAAATCGTTAACATAATGCTAGACCAGTGGATGCCACAGTGCTTTTGAAACACGAGAATTTGCAGTATTCCGACATCTTGTAATAGCAAAATTGGCACACACTGTTCATGTTTTGACGTACAATTTTTTGTAAGCTTTGGTGAGTTAAATTGGTTACTCTGTTTTAGAATGAGATACCTGCAAATAAGTAAGAATTATATTAACTAAATATCGCTTGTTAAAAATACAATTATTTGGTGTTAGCATGTATATAAAATGCAACAATCAGCTGTTTATTAATCAGAAGTTTCACAATTCTCTATCGGTGTATTTGAAGTGATATATGGCGCTCACTTCGAGAATCATCCCCATTAGATTATTATTATTGTTTTAGAGAAATAGATTTGATATCAAAATGTGCATTTCAAAGTAGCTCATATTTCACTACGCTTATACACATAATCTTTCATTTCTGAGTTATTACTTATTCAATATGTTTTATGACCGCCATTCTCAAACCTGATATAATATTTTTCTGAAATTTTTTAATACGGGTCTAAATTACAATATTTTGGAGTTTCAACTTTATACGCTTATTCCATATAAAGATATACCTTTTAAAAAACAAAACATAAAACAGACAAACTAATGGTAAAATAAGATAGACAGGGCACACTGTATATGACATTTCTTACTTATTTTGCTCTGACAAATTAAACTAAGTTCGGTAGTGCAATTTAAGGACACCCTCTAGAATGTAAATTGACAAGCAGTTTGTTTAGTTTTACAAAATATAACTATTTAATACAAAATATAACTAAGAATATCATATTGAAATGTACGTATTCTGTGCTAAATAACTTATTGTGCTTGTTAATATAAGTATAGAAATGCATACATATTCATTGTCTTTGTTATTTAAGTTAAAAGTTATTATGACGGGAATCGTTAAAGAAATATTAAATAAAACGTGATCGCATTTAGAAATGTAAACTATATTTACTACTCTTAGATTTTTGACTTGCATTCTTGTTTACATGAATTGGTTCTTTTATTTGTAATTTAGACGCATTAAGTCTCAGCGGCCAAATCTCAAAGGGAACAAACACAACGTGTGGCCTACCAGGAGGCGTTTCATAAATTCTCAATTTTATCGGGAATGAAACATTTGTGACCCCATATGTATTGGACAAAACGTGTTTGTATTCACATCCTCTATCAGCCATGAAAAAGCGCACATTTATCAGGGTTACCGTATAGAGCTATGTAAACTGAAACATAACTCACAACACATCAAAAATAAGAGCACATGAACAGTTTCATATTGTTATTATTGCGCGGTAAAAGTCAAGGCCGTTTCAGCACTCAGAACTGATGGTCAAATAAACGCACTTGTAAAGTGGTGGGTGACCTATTTATTGATACTGTGTAAGAAACAAACCGGTTAGAACCGGTAACATGCGCGAGCTATCAGATAACGTTTATATCGTGTCTGGCTACTGTTACTATTGAATGTCCCTTATCTACACTCAATATCTAACCTATTTAATTTGAAATACCCGATTACTGATTGTATTGAAAACTGTAAACAAGGCAGATTAAATAATGACAAATTCGGCATTTAATGCCGTTTCCGCCGTTATCTGTAACAAGAAAAATAGCTGTAACGTTTACATACATAATGTCATTCGTTGTCTTTATCCTTTGTTACAAATAGATTATATCTGACATAATTATTATTGGATAAATATTATGTTAAGTGCATGTAATCAAAAGAAATTACTAGTTTTTAAATTAGTAATACTTTATAAAGATTTTCTTTAATTTCGTTTATATTTACTAACAATATTAGTTTAAAAATGCATTATTAATCTATTGCAATATATATAAAACGATATTTTTTAAACCAATATCTTTAGTAAATCTCTTATATATATATTAATGAAAATCTGTAATATATATTAAAGATTTTCATTAATTTCGCTGAGATTTACTAAAGATATTGGTTTAAAAAATATCGTATATATATATATATATATATTAACGATATTTTTACAACACATTTATGTGATGTAACATAAACATGGATCAGAAACGGTTAGTTTAACGTGTGTATGTATTTATTTTTATTTCATAAATCAGTAAAGATAAGAAACTCAAATTTGAAGCAATAATATTTGCAGTTTCAAATCAAGTGAAAAATTAATATTCTGCTATCGATCGTATCACGTTTCAAAAATATTGTAAGAAGTAATGATTATGAAATGTTTAAAAGAAACAATAAAAGTTGTTAAATCTAATTAGAAACATTGGGACATCATCTACATTGTAAAAATCGGCCTAGAAATAATGTACGCGTATCTGTAAGCTTTTAAGAATTACAACCGTTACAAGCTTATATACACATTATTTCCTCCTTAACGTCCGTAAATACAGTACTATAATATATTATACTACTATAATATGTTTTCTCCGGGAGATGAACTGTCATTCTTGTGATTCTCCAGTCATTTTCGCTACAGACCAAAATATATTGCAGTAGTAGTTTGAAATAATCAACAGCAACATTTCAATGTAAACCGTAATGGTGACGCACACTCTCTATTAGTAAGTTAAATTATTTACTAACCACTAGAAATAATTAATATGCCCGTATACTACTTCGGATTTACAAAATTATCCACAGAAATATGTTACTAAACAGCTCACTTGGGTAAAAATGTCAGGCTTCCCTCGTATTTGATCTTCGCTACCCGACATCATAATTATGTAGGTTAGACGTTTTAAAAAAGGTCGGATTGTCCAATATATGATGTTAAGGTTTAAGGAACCGGTTCAAACTAAAGTTATGTACGAGAATAGATATTTATTTTTCGGGACAAAACAGTCATGTGGTAATTTATAACTCACAAAAAATTATAACACAGACCTCTATGAACTTGTTTGTATAAAACGAAGTTATGCCATTTTTTTCTATTTATTATAAAACTAGCAGTTACTAGCGGCTTCACACGTAATTTTCTAAATCAAAGGCCATTGCTTTCTAAGTGAAAGCATTTATGATGTAATATGATGGGGACCTACAATTGTTTTAACATAAGTAGACGCCAGTACGGGAACAATGGACTCTGCGAGGCTGTAGCAAGTAATAATAGATGAGCGATTGTGAGTGTTCTTTTACCGCTCTAAAATTCAGTTTACATTTTCTAGAAAACTGTGTTAGTTCAAGCGTACTGGGTCATATTTATAATTTTTCTTTTTGAGGTATTAAGAGAAAATACTGCAGTTTTTATAAATAATTTCTTTCAAAGCCTCTTCCCTCGCGTAGACCTTGCCTATTACAGCACTCTTTCAAGGACATTCTGAAAGGAGGCGTTATAATTATTATTGTCCTGTGTTGAAACATGCGGAATATAAGTGTTCTTTCGTTGATAGTCAGAGATTCGTGTCGAAACCTTAGTGAAGCAATAACAAAATACAAGTAAATTAAGATCGTCTCATTTGTAGATGTCGATGCCTTTTTAGATCATGGACACCTAAAAACAAAAACCCGTGTGAAAGATTTGAAATCCAGTGCAATATTTAAACTATTCAAGCTGTCATCTTGGCCATGGTAAAGAGTCTAGCTACTAGAGCAGAAAGACGGTTTAAATAAATCTGATTAGAATATCATTCACGACCTAAAGTTCTTTTGATAATAGAGGATATTCTCAAAACATTATAAATAGTAATACGAAGATTTCCTCGTATCAATGAAAAATAATGACTTACTTAATACAAAATTGTACTTGTAGGAGCTACAACTATCAAGAAAATTTACAAGTACTGTACATACTTTCTAAGATTGTACAAAATTAATGGTATCGTTAAAACAGCACATAATATTTACATGCATCGCCTTTAATAAGCAATTCATTTAGTAATCCATCTGCAGTAAAATTCAAAAGACCTAAAAACTTAAATATTTATTTCTACGAACTAAACTACCCCCTGGTAAACTATTCCAAAATATCAAAAAACCTTTGGCTGTAAAGCTTGTTTTAAACCTTTCTGCAAAACTTGTAATTTACTATTAAAATCTAAAAAATCTCTTGTAGCGCAATACAAAGAAATTATCAGATAGTTGGTAAAATGACTTGTGAATCCAGCTACGTCATTTGCTTATAACTTGCACCTTTATTGCATATTAGAATGAATAAATATCCCAGATATTTTAGTATTAAAATTAAATGTAACCCTATTTCAGCGCATACAAAAACTTCGATTAATGTTTTCTTTAAAATCTATTGACTACATTTTAGAATTCGCGTAAACTTAATAATATTCATCATTTATTAGTAGTTCAGCCGAGGGTAATACCAACCCCAACAATGCATTAAATCTAAGGCATCGTTAATCATATTTAATTTCAATGAGCATTTTTAATGTTATCTTTGGTGTTCTCATAAAATTACGTAATAATTTATTATTATACTTAATTATTTAGGTAAATATAAGGTTCCGTGTCATTCTTTGTTTGAAGTTTATTTGTCACGATGGAAGGATTGTGAAGGAAACAGGATTTTTCCGGACATTTGCCATTGTCCAGTGATACGGAAATTCAGTAACACTACGTATAACCTGGTTTGTAATTAATTATGTGTTAGGTTAGTTATTTACCTGAAGAAGAGATCAGGTTGCAGGTCTCGAAACGTAGTGTTACTGATTTTTTTGTATCACTGAACTACGGCAAATGTCCGGAAAAATCCTGTTCTATGTAAAATATGAAATTATTTATAATTCGTGTAATTAGAAATGTATTTAATTAAAATATTTTTCCTTCTTTTTTAATTTATAAATTTTAATTTTTCTCTTGAAAGACAAAATAGACAGAGTTTCTAACACATGATTTGTTCTGACAATATTGAATATATAAGAAAGACTTCTTAATACTCTTTAATATTTCGAATTTTAGTTTTCAAAAGAGCAAAAACTTTGTGAAAAATAATGAAAAAAGAACAAATATACATACAGAATACACGAGGATATGTAAGATTGTTCATCATTGGAAATTGCGAATATCAACCATCAACATCGCGTTGTACGGAAAGTATATAGATTTCACTTTTCAGCTGTTGAAATAAACAGGTGTTTCTCATATTCGAATGTTTATTTCTGTTTGACGTATCGTTGTTTATCCAAAATTATTAAAGTTGACTTTTGGTACTCCGGAATAGTCGAGAATAAACGATCACGACTAGACGAGATTTCTCATAGGTAGTTACTGTTGCGGATTGTAAAGAAGACAATCGAGTTGTGTGCTCGTGTGTGGAACGTGTTTCATAACTTCGGCTAGAAGCGTATATTGGGGGGCGTAGCTCCGCGAGCATAATTTCCTGTGTCATACGTCGATTCCCGGGGCGTACCCGCGCACACCCTCGTCATGTCTGGGCTCTACGCCTGCGCGTCGTCGTCCTTCCAGTCGGCAGGTACGGACTGGTGCTGACATGTCCGCAGTAACCGGCACAGACACTGTGGACCTCTCGTAGTAACTTACTAGTGATGGGAGAATCGGATACAGTGTATTCAAAAGCACCCTTATGTTCGAATACTTTTTCTAACAGACATGTGTAGACTTGTCTTACTTCCTTCCGGTAATCCACTGTTTCTCGGTTATTTGGAATTGCCCTGCCAGAAAAGGTGGGAAAATCGTTTGCCTTTTTGTGCCTCCTGCAAACATGTCATACCCATGATTTGTGAACTCTAGAAAAAACATATTTGTTTACCTGCTACTTCAGTCCTGTCTTTTTACCGCAGGTTTTGCCACCAATTATCGTAGAAATAGATTGAAGCCAAAAACCTCAATCATGTTTTGTTTTTACACACCAACATGAGATAAACATTCGTTATTGTGTTTATTGTTTACAAATTTATTTATTAATTGAATAATTTTACAATTATACATTTTGTCGAGTTTGAAAATGTTTAATTACTTATTCCCCTTGTTGTTGAATCTCCCCTTAATTATTATTTTCATAGTTCAGATATATTTTATTTGAATGGTTTATTTGAGTACTATTAGTCCTAACGAATGAATACTGTAGGTTTGAATTCAATTCTTCAAAAAAATTGTATTCATTTTAAAAGTATTCGCATTAATTTTGAGGTATTCTAATATGTGAATATGTATATTCGAACACTATTCGATTCTCCCATCACTACATAGTACTATACGTACCGCTAATATTGATCTGTATAAGCTACAATCGGGAATTCCACCAATTATAATTCTTATGATACAAACATTCTTATAACAGATTAATGATTTATTATTCATATCTGCATTTGTTTTTCTTTCGTTTCACACAAAAGTGATAAACCCCATGTTTGTAATAAAGATAGGAAAGACACATTTTCTAAAAATCAAAAATAACCACTGTTTTTGTAGTTCATTTGATTAAATACAGATATTTTGAGTTTTGACGTGCTCCCAGGTCTCCTATTGTTCACAAATTAGTTTTTGTTGGGCGCGTTACTCTTAGAATTTACATCCCGGTTTCAAATATTTAAACAAAAACAAAACTATGCAAAATAAAAAACATTTATCTTCAAGCAAAGAGTTTTAAATTACTAAAAAGATTGTTGTTTTCACTTTGAGTTAACTCGAATTTAAATCTCTGCAATATTAATATCAAGCGGATTGATAGTAATAAGAATTCAATATAAATTTCCAGTTCAATATCGAAGTATCGTTTTCAAGCTTAGTATCAAAGTAACGTTTTCAAGTTTAGTATCGAAGTAACGTTTTCAAGTTTAGTATCGAAGTAACGTTTTCAAGTTTAGTATCGAAGTAAAGTTTTCAAGTTTAGTATCGAAGTAACGTTTTCAAGTTTGTTAACGTTGGTTTGGATTCAAATGCCACCTGAGCAACACAGTTTAGTGTGACGCAGTTGTGAAGAGATAAACTGTTGCCATCTCTTGACGTAAACACGGTCTCTCTTGGAAAACACAAACAATCAATTGAGTTTGTATCGAAGGTCCTGGACAGGGACAAAATAACGACCTATTGTATCTAAACTTAGAACCTCTCCATATATCCTGTGCCATGTCTGCTGTTGTAACAACGATCTCTGGTCGGGTGCCAAGCAGAAAAGTCAGATTTTAACAATTCTTTTCTCAACCCACCATAAATATACACATATAAGAATATTGTATAAATTGCCTTTTTTTATTTAAGTTCGAACCTGTGTTCATCAAGTGTGTTTTTATACCAGGTGATTCCGATAAAAGTGCGTATTTTTTCAGGGTTGATAGAGGATGTGAATACAAACGTTTTCGTCCAGTACACGTGGGGTGTAAATGTTTTGTTTTCGAGGAAATTTAGAATTTGTGAAAACGCCTCCTTGTAGGCAACACATAGTGTTCCCCTTGCAGATTTGGCCGGAAAAATGTGAAGCTGCTGAAACTAAATGGTTTTTCTTAATTACAAATAAAAGAACCACTTCATGCAAACTAGAATGTAAAAATATATTATTAAATAAGAAAATATTATTAAAAAAAAAAAAATTACTAAGCAGCAAAAGTGGGAGAAAATCTCCGACTTTTTCGAAATGTAAGACAGTCAATGTTACAAAGAACTCACCTTTGCATCAACACAAGTAGGATAAATTTTGGAATTCTTGTTCACATTATGTGGTTCTTTTATGTATTATTACAAAGGAAATAAGTTTTGTTTCAGCAGATTTGCGTATTTTTGTCGAATCTCAAAGGGAACACTATGTGGTGCCTACAAGGAGGCATTTTCACAAATTCCCAATTTTCTCGGAAACGAAATATTGCGCCCCCATGTGCATTGGACAAATAAAATGTTTTCAGCCCTGAAAAATGTGCACTTTTATCGGAATCGCCCAGTATAGTTTGTGGTATAGATTTCAGATTTCTCCATATATTTTTACACAGTTTTGAATCACTATTATGTATAGATACTGGCCAGTAATAGCCAAAGGTGTACAATACTATGTAGACAGAGTAAGATAAGAAACAATAGTGTCCTTTTTTCACCTTTAATGTATTTTGAAAATTGTTTATAAATTCCTTTCAACTCCCACAGAGTATTAACATTGTCACCATTATGCCGCAGGTCAAATTCCCTTCAGCCCGACATCGCCGGGTAAGAGATCGCCTGGGCGGCCCAGGACCATGAAAGAGTACGAAGAGGATTTGGTTAATCTGAAGAGGGAAAACTTCAATTTGAAAGTGAGAATCTATTTCATAGAGCAGAACCGCATCGACCCTAACCTGCCCAAGGATGTGGATGAACTGCGTGGTCTGTTCACCGATCTCAAAGTAAGATATTTGATTTCAAACAGTTTCTAAAAAGTAATCTATCTATCAAAAATTTGTTTTTATCATTCCACATTATTTAAATGGGAGTTTTCAGTTAATTTTCCCCATTGTGAAAGAGATAGCGATCTCTGATTTTTCCAATTCTTTTTTTATGCTCTTCAAAATGAGGGGTCACTTGAGAGGGGTTTACTATTCACATTTTTGAGTTACCCCCCAAATCCTCCATTTTTGGAGGACACACAAAATTTTGAAAATTACCAAATGAAACTTTCTTTTCTCATTATACCACTACCTAAAGGATATCTCCTTATATAAACTTTAGAACAATATAGAGAGGGGTCCTGACTTTTTTTATTCATCCTGTGTAGTTAGTTGTTGCTAATTAATTGTGTTGTGATGTGTTAAAGGGGGGGAGGCTGTAGAGTTGGACAGTATGAAAGTGTTACTATTGTAAATCAGTGTGCCATGGTGATACAGGATCTACAATTCAAAAATCTAAAGACAATAATTAAATTAAAATATTTACACTTTCTTATACATTTAGTTTAGCAAATTATCAAGTCCATTGTTATAAAATGTGTGTTTATTTGGAATTATGCTATGGTAATTTATTCCTCATAGTCTATTAAGAAGCCAGCTGAAGAGAGAAAGATTGAGTTTTATTCCATAAGAACAGTGTTTAACCTCAAACACTTTTATACTTTAGTTTTTACTCTATAAGAACAGTGTTAAACCTTAAACCACTTTTACACTCTTGTTTTTACTCCATAAGAACAGTGTTAAACCTCAAACACTTTTACACTCTTGTTTTACTCCATAAGAACAGTGTTAAACCTCAAACAATTTTACACTCTTGTTTTACTCCATAAGAACAGTGTTTAACCTCTCAAACACTTTTATACTTTAGTTTTTACTCTATAAGAACAGTGTTAAACCTCAAACACTTTTACCATAAGAACAGTGTTTAAACCTCAAACACTTTTTATACTTTAGTTTTTACTCTATAAGAACAGTGTTAAACCTCAAACACTTTTACACTCTTGTTTTACTCCATAAGAACAGTGTTAAACCTCAAACACTTTTACACTCTTGTTTTACTCCATAAGAACAGTGTTAAACCTCAAACAATTTTACACTCTTGTTTTACTCCATAAGAACAGTGTTTAACCTCAAACACTTTTATACTTTAGTTTTTACTCTATAAGAACAGTGTTAAACCTCAAACACTTTTACACTCTTGTTTTACTCCATAAGAACAGTGTTTAACCTCAAACACTTTTATACTTTAGTTTTTACTCTATAAGAACAGTGTTAAACCTCAAACACTTTTACACTCTTGTTTTTACTCCATAAGAACAGTGTTAAACCTCAAACAATTTTACACTCTTGTTTTACTCCATAAGAACAGTGTTTAACCTCAAACACTTTTATACTTTAGTTTTTACTCTATAAGAACAGTGTTAAACCTCAAACACTTTTACACTCTTGTTTTACTCCATAAGAACAGTGTTAAACCTCAAACACTTTTTACACTCTTGTTTTTACTCCATAAGAACAGTGTTAAACCTCAAACACTTTTACACTCTTGTTTTTACTCCATAAGAACAGTGTTAAACCTCAAACAATTTTACACTCTTGTTTTTACTCCATAAGAACAGTGTTTAAACCTCAAACACTTTTATACTTTAGTTTTTACTCTATAAGAACAGTGTTAAACCTTAAACCACTTTTACACTCTTGTTTTTACTCCATAAGAACAGTGTTAAACCTCAAACACTTTTACACTCTTGTTTTACTCCATAAGAACAGTGTTAAACCTCAAACAATTTACACTCTTGTTTTACTCCATAAGAACAGTGTTTAACCTCAAACACTTTTATACTTTAGTTTTTACTCTATAAGAACAGTGTTAAACCTCAAACACTTTTACACTCTTGTTTTACTCCATAAGAACAGTGTTAAACCTCAAATCACTTTTACACTCTTGTTCTTACTCCATAAGATCAGAATTAAACCTCAAACACTTTTTACACTCTCGTTTTTACTCCATAAGAACAGTGTTAAACCTCAAACACTTTTACACTCTTGTTTTACTCCATAAGAACAGTGTTAAACCTCAAACACTTTTACACTCTTGTTTTACTCCATAAGAACAGTGTTTAACCTCAAACACTTTTATACTTTAGTTTTTACTCTATAAGAACAGTGTTAAACCTTAAACCACTTTTACACTCTTGTTTTTACTCCATAAGAACAGTGTTAAACCTCAAACACTTTTACACTCTTGTTTTACTCCATAAGAACAGTGTTAAACCTCAAACACTTTTACACTCTTGTTTTACTCCATAAGAACAGTGTTTAACCTCAAACACTTTTATACTTTAGTTTTTACTCTATAAGAACAGTGTTAAACCTTAAACCACTTTTACACTCTTGTTTTTACTCCATAAGAACAGTGTTAAACCTCAAACACTTTTACACTCTTGTTTTACTCCATAAGAACAGTGTTTAAACCTCAAACAATTTTTATACTTTAGTTTTTACTCTATAAGAACAGTGTTAAACCTCAAGCACTTCTACACTCTTGTTTTTACTCCACTAGAACAGTGTTAAACCTCAAATCACTTTTACATTCTTGTTTTTACTCCATAAGAACAGAATTAAAGCTCAAACACTTTTACACTCTTGTTTTTACTCCATAAGAACAGTGTTAAACCTCAAATCACTTTTACATTCTTGTTTTTTACTCCATAAGAACAGAATTAAAGCTCAAACACTTTTACACTCTTGTTTTTACTCCATAAGAACAGTGTTAAACCTCAAACAATTTTATACTTTAGTTTTTACTCTATAAGAACAGTGTTAAACCTCAAGCACTTCTACACTCTTGTTTTTACTCCACTAGAACAGTGTTAAACCTCAAATCACTTTTACATTCTTGTTTTTACTCCATAAGAACAGAATTAAAGCTCAAACACTTTTACACTCTTGTTTTTACTCCATAAGAACAGTGTTAAACCTCAAATCACTTTTACATTCTTGTTTTTACTCCATAAGAACAGAATTAAAGCTCAAACACTTTTACACTCTTGTTTTTACTCCATAAGAACAGTGTTAAACCTCAAACAATTTTATACTTTAGTTTTTACTCTATAAGAACAGTGTTAAACCTCAAGCACTTCTACACTCTTGTTTTTACTCCACTAGAACAGTGTTAAACCTCAAATCACTTTTACATTCTTGTTTTTACTCCATAAGAACAGAATTAAAGCTCAAACACTTTTACACTCTTGTTTTTACTCCATAAGAACAGTGTTAAACCTCAAACAATTTTATACTTTAGTTTTTACTCTATAAGAACAGTGTTAAACCTCAAGCACTTCTACACTCTTGTTTTTACTCCACTAGAACAGTGTTAAACCTCAAATCACTTTTACATTCTTGTTTTTACTCCATAAGAACAGAATTAAAGCTCAAACACTTTTACACTCTTGTTTTTACTCCATAAGAACAGTATTAATCCTCAATCACTTTTACACTCTTTATGTTGGCCATGTAGGTATGTTGTATTTATTTAGATTATCTTGTTAAATTTAAACTTTTTGAATATTTAAAAAAGTACAAAACCATTTTAGTTTTTTTTATAATCAGTAAAAACATGTAAAAATAAGTTAAATAGATATTAATAGGCCTAACATTTACATGATAAACTTCTTATAATACTAAGATTTAAATAGAAGGTATAAAAAGGTGTAACACTGTTTGTGTGGGTTAAGATCAAGATGGTTATCGGTAAAGGTGGCTGTTAAACTAAACACTTTCCTTGTATTATGAACATTTATTTGGTGCTTTTAAGACACCATAACTTTTAGGTTTTCTATTGGCTAAAATTAACTTCGTACATAGCATATTCTATTTACTAAAGTATTCGTCCACTAGCAGTGGATAAATAAAACTAAAAATATGTAAACAATCAGTGTAAGACAGCAGAAATTGTTTGTTATTAATGTACTACATAGGTCAGTTACTGTTAAATTATCTAATAAAAATATATTGTACTACAATAATAGGTTTTTAATTGAAATTGTTAAGTATTGGTTTGACTGTTAAAAATAATGTTTTTTTTTTTTTTTTTTAAGTCTTTTAGTCTAGCCTAAAGAGCTAGTTTACACTTACTGTTCACAAAATATAAGCACAGAGTAATAAGGTATATATACCTTATTACTCTGTGATATAAGCTCTAGAAATTTAAGTTATAATTTAATGCACAAGAGCATAAAAAGAGTAAAAATCAATGATTTGTCTAATTCACTTTGTATGTATTGCTCTGTTGCTGTTATTTGTTTACTTTAGTTTCACATATTATAAATATTGATTATACAGTTGTGATTCTGTATGAGGTTATTCCACTTATTTGGACTTAGCTTTATGCAAAAGATTAAATCCACATGTTCTTAAAATCCTGATGTCAAATTTCACATAAGTGACAAAATATAAAAAGTTGTTTGTACAAAAATTGCCCAAAGGGCAAATTTGCTATTTCAATCAACTAATTGTTGAGATAAGATTAAAAATAGACCAAAATAGATTTTTATAAGTTTTTGTAACAATAAAGTCTTTTGATGGTTACCATTTAAAAATAAAATAAAGGAACAAATATTATTTATTTTAGCTTTAGGTCAAAGTCAAAGTCATTTATCATTTATTGCCACAAACAATACAAGGATTGCACAGGCAGAGGTCAAATTAAGGTAAAATTATCTAAATTACTAAATTTAACATTACATACAGAACCAAAACATAACATACTAAAACTAGTCTTTCTTCTCAAGTAAGTAATCCTGGACACTGTAATATTCCTTTTGAATTAAAAATTCTTTCAATTGGCTTTTAAATTTGTTGGGCTCCTTAACATTCTTTAGATACTGTGGTAGAGAATTAAACAGATTTTAAGTTAAAATAACCAAACAAAATACAATGGTACAAGTAACATTTCTTCAAAATAAAAAATAAAAAAGTATATGTGCCAAACTAAGCGAGATAAGATGAATGGTTTTAGAAACATCTTTGATTAATGTTTCCATGTATGGATTATATTATTGAAGTCATTTTTTAATACTCTATATTATATCTAATTTTTTCTTGATTTTAGGTTGAACATGAACTTACTAAAAAAGATTTATCAAGTAAGGAGGACTTATTAATAAATACATACAAAGCTTTGGATGTCCAAAAACAGCAATTAGAGGCTATGAACAATGATTTTGACGCATTAAAAACGGAGCATGAACAGGAAAAGTTGGAGTTGCAGACTAAAATTGATGCTTTAGAAAAGGTAAGTTTGTGACAATGTTAAATGTTCCACTGTTAATATAATAAGTTAAATTGGTATCTGGTTTAATTTTCTTTATTGAGGAAAAACAAATAACTGTTAAATTTGCAAAGTATTTGGCTGTAAACTTTATCACCTGATGCAAATAATACAAAGCTAAATCCTGTGAAACCTGAATCAACACAGAATAGTCAGCCGGCAAACTAAGCCAACAGTTTTGGTTGAAACAGATTGCTAAATTTTCTTTTAAAAAATTAAATGTTATCAAAAAAGTGAAAGAATAAGACAATTCAAATATATAAATAAGCTTTTATGGAAATATTCTATGTTAATATGATAAACCATAAACTGTCAGTGTGTGTGTGATATGTTTTTAATTTTTCATTACAATTCGAGTTTATAGACAATGAAAAATATAAAACGCTTTTATCTAAATATAAGAAACTGTTTTGTAGGATTTTTGCCAATGATTTTAATTACATAAACACAATATTTCAATATTTTGCTGAATTTTTGTAAACAATAGTTCTTTTATTAGTAAATTAGGTTTAACTTTGTTTTTATAATAGTATTAATGTACTGTAAATGTTAAGTATATTCAAATTTAGTCAATACTGACAAAGAAGGTGATATTTTTGTAACTACTTATCAGTTGACTTAAAATGTTTTAAAACTCCCTAAAACTGCATTGTATTTATGTTGAAAACTAATACAAACTGAAAACTTAGTGCAAAGCCAAAGGGAGGGCAGAATTGACGTGTCTTTAGATTCTTTCAATTCCTAACACACTTTGAGGACTTTTACACTAATTTTGAGATGTTTTCTTTTTGCAATCATTTACATAATTTAAATCTTTTTAGTTAATTGTAAAAATCGAATAATTCTAAAAACAAATTGTGTGTGTCAAGAAAGGCTAGCGGCCATTTCACAGCTCTCATAAGGATTATTTTTATTATTATTAAACATAGATTTTCTACTACACACTTAAAAAAGTTGATAGAGAAGAGTGTCCCTAAAACGATAGACTACTCTTTCAATTGAAAATCTTTTGGAGTGTATTTATGGAATTTTTGGTTATTTAGAAAAGTTTCTCCATTAAAAATGTTTCATTTTTATTTAGCTGTGAAATATTTACTATCAACTGGTAAGTGTTCTATTTATTGATGTATAAAGTTTTAAAAATCGTATTCTCAATTTCTTTTTTTTATATGGTTTATTTATGGTTGTGTTGTTCTTATGAAAAGTTTGTATATCACTAATAAAGAAACAAGCTAGAAATAACTTTTGCAATAACATTAAATTGATTATGTAGTCTGTGGACAACCTTACTTGATCCATCAGGGGTCAACAGTCAAGTAATTGAATGAGAGGCTCTCTGCTCTAGCTCAAACAGGCCTTGTAGTTTCTTTACATATTTTCCGTTGAGAGATTTTTATTTAGCTATAATACAGTACCTCAATATTAACAAGATATAGTTCAATTAATTCAGCTCTTATCTCTTCTTCTATATTTCTTCACATGACCTTGACTTCTTCACCCAGTTCATCGAAAGAAAAATGTTAAGCGATAAATTCACTCACATATAAAATTCCAGTTTTTATTCCGTTCTTTTATTTGACTTATATTTTAAAGGTATAAACAAACGTTTTACTATATGCTTTTAAAAGTATGTAGGGCAATATTTTCTATGCATGATGTTTTTTTTTTACTTTTTTTACAATACTTGTATTATTTTTTTATCAACAGAATTTTATATACAGAGATTATTTAAATAATTAGTATATTCAGAGAAATAGTTATTGAAAATAACCACAAGTTTTTTTGAGAAGATTCCACATTACAAAAAAATTACAAATAATCGTAAAAACGTAATTGTGAGTAACATGTCCTTGTGTCCACCCCCATGTTACTTCCCCATGTACATGTTACTTGCTGTTGTAGCTCCAAATAGATGTACTCTTATTACCTCCTATTTGCTCAAGAAAGTTTTGTCTGTGACTGATCCAAATTAGAAATTTGATATTGTTATTTGTATTAATTACTTTTGGTACCTATGTTAAAAGAGGCTAAATGTGTGGTATTTAAGTATAGAAACATCCAAATAAGCCATTGAAAATCTTGGATTTATTTGAAGAACTGTTTGGTACCTAAATGTGAGGATTTTCCGGTTACAGGAGCTGAAGGATTCGTACGCAAAATTTATGGAGACTTCTATACATCTTGACGACACTAACGCCATGTACGCAATGACTTTTGGTCTTGACAAGAAAGCGACAGAATCCAAACAACCTAACCCCTCAGAGATCAAGGTAAATGATAAACAGTTAGTTTTAGATTATCTTTATTTTTGATAGTGTAGCTATAGTGCATGTCAGCAGCTCACGTAACGTAATGTCATGTGAGTGACAAATATTTTAATATACATTTTGGTTTTCATTGTTCTTACATTATATAGTCTTACCTGGAAAAATATCTTAGAAAACTGCATTTTCTGTATTTAGGAGCCTGAATATTCCCTTTTAACACAACAAAATATTTACAACAGTACTATTGTGCAAAAGCATTTCTATCGAAAAGCAAGAAAGAAACATGAGATGATTAGAACACAATACAATAGAATAAACACTTTTTACACAGTAATATGAGATTCAAGAGAACCTAATCAAAGAGCTAATTCAACTTCTGTAAAATAAAATCAGTTGAAAAAATTACTATTTCCTGTCTGGCATTGAAGAAATTTCCTGTTCCTATTCCTGTATTGCCTCACTCTACTAGACCTGGAAACCTCTGACTTCAAAGGGACATCATTGGATATCCTTACCTGTTGTCAAGATCAATCTGAACGTTTTTAGTAATGATCAAAGGATGTTTTGGAACACATCAACAATCGTATATGTGTGTCTGACGGTGTGCTAAAAGTTCTTACGGCTATAACAGTACTAGAGTTTTACCGATAGTCTATATTTTAGGTTAGTTAAGGTTGTAGATAACAAAATGTAGTGTTACTCAATAGTATTGGGAAATGTCGAAAATAATCCTGTTACCTTCTCAAACTCTTGTCATAAGAACAAACTTTAAACAATGAAACACATTTGTTGCTAGATTTATTTACTTTAATAAAAACATTCTATTACTTGATTAGGAGTTAATAATTATTTTTCAGATAAAAGAATTGGAGAGTGAGTTAGCCAAAGAGAGAGAGCGTGTGTCCGTGTTGGAAGACATGATCAACGTACTGCAGGCAAAGAGTGCCAAGGATAAAGGATCTCTAGAACAAGTTCACCAGCAAGTCTGTAGCCTGGCAGAGGAACTGAAGGAGGCTGTGAGAGTGAAAAACGTTTATCATAAAATGGTAAAAGATGCACATGAACAACTGAAGACCAAGAGTGAATCCATGGAGAGAGAAATGGCAATGAAGGTAGGCCTGTTCCTTCAAGAAGATTTTTCACAAATGAATCTGATTTTTATATGTCAATGGTGCAGTGTAGTGAGTGTGGCACTTATCATAAGATAACTGAGTCAAGCTACTTTGAGCATGGCTGCTGCTTGGATGGGTGACCGCTGAGGTATCCAGTCATTAGTGATGGTTTCGGAAGTTGCCTTTAAGCCATTGGTCCTCAAATTAACCATAGAATGCCTGTAGAGCTACTTTGTAGATCTTTAAATGTCACCTTTGGTGGCCGTGGAGTTACAATGTAGTCGTTTTGGCAGCCTTTTGTTATAAATCAACATTTCATTACGAAATACTGCTCCAAATGCAAAGTAATGCATACCAATCTAAAATTAATTTGCTATTTCATGTATAATACAGCCTCATAATTAATATAACATGGGAGAGTTAGCGGCTGAATGGTCTTTGGCTCTGAATTATAGATAGAGCAGAATCAAACCCCATTTGTGACCATTGTACTTTTTTCAGTAACATTGACCTTGTACTGTATTGACTCCTCTGGTATTTTTCCCAAAAAATTTAAACTTGCTAGTTATTCCATTACACAAGGGAAACAGCGAATCAGACGAGCAATTATAGACTGATCTCCTTGCTTAGTGTATTCAGTAAAGAAATGTGTAAGAACACAATTTCAAAATAATTTAAAATCCAATAACGTAATATTGGAATCACAATTTGGTTTTTAGACAGAGCAAATACTTCAGACACTGTTTTCAAAATTAATAAAGAATGGATTTAATAAGTGAAAGTTTTTTTAATTCTCTTGGTTTTCTGGCACATAGCCGAAGCCTTCGATTCAATTGAAAGAAATTTATTGTTTAAGAAATTATAATGTGTTGGTATAAGAGGATTTGTTTAAAAATGGTTTGAAAGTTATTTAACTGGTTGGAAGCAATTTTTAACAAAAAATCATTGAAATAATGCTCCATTGGAAGTAAATTACGGTGTCGCTCAAGGGAGTATGCTTAGTCCGTTACTTTTTCTTGTTTATACAAACAACATAGGTAAGCTAAATAAAACCGAAAAATTACTACTGTTCGCAGATGACACAGTTATTGTTTTCAAGGGAAAAACCTGGCAAGAAAATTATCAGGTTGATTCGAACAATGCTAATGCTAATTAAAAATTGGTTTCATATTAACATTTTGACAATGAACGTCAGTAAACAAAATGTTCACCAATAGCATTGAGGAATGTGAGTGAGCCTGCTTTTAGTGCTACACTCATGTGGCAACTCAGCTAAAACTGCCTGCCACTGCCAGCCTATCGGTTAGACCAGTACAAATACTTAGCTATAATTATTGTAAAAAATCTTAAATGGGAACCACACATTAATTATTTATATCCTAAACTTAGAAAATTGATTTACGTGTTTTATCAGCAAGGGCAAATCTTAACCCTTTGAGTGCCAAGTATTTTTTGGGTGGGTATACTGAAAAGTGCCAGGTATTTTTCTAGTGGGTGTACCTAAAAGTGCCAGCCCTTTTTCAGGCATTTCGCAAGGTTTTAGTAAAAAATTCACAGTTCGATTATTTAATAAGCTATCAACATGATTCTTTTTTTATTTTTCTCTGAAAACTCTGTTTAATTAACATAAAATAACAAAGTTACCATAACACTAAATTTAGGAATACCAAAAATGGACTTACCCAAAAAAAATTCAAAAATATTTTTTAATTTCATTTTTCAACCAAATTATTATGACAAAAAAAATTCATATCCTTTTCTTAGTTCATATCACTGGAAAGTGTATGCAATTGTCTGTAAATCTTGAAAAATTTATATTATTATCTTCAATAATGAGTAAGTTATACAACTTTTAAGAAACTATTGTCACATTGTTTCTGGTAGCTATGGTAACCGAAAATGTTTATATGTGAGTGTCATAATTTAAAGTTTGATCGGAAGTGTACTATAACAATTTATTTTGAAAAGAACGATTCTTCACAAACATTTCAATATGATATTATTTAAAAATATTAAAGGGTTACAATTTTTAGTGACTTTTTCCCGAACGTCCGGTAAAATCGGACGTTGGCACTCAAAGGGTTAAATTATAGTAAATTAAAAACTGTTAATTTTGCATATGTTCAGTCTATTAGAGGCGTTCAAAACCATCATTGATCCATTGAATATGTTATTCAGAAATCGATTCTCAAGACAGCTTTAAATAAGTTTAAACATTTTTCATCAATTCAGTTGTTTATAGAATCAGATCTTGTCACGATCCATCAGTTATATATCAGAAATGTTATTTTTTTTGTCTCTGGAGAAGAGACTGTTGTCTCCGCACGTAGTCCTAAAAGAACCTGTTCACCTCCCTTACTTATGTTTATATATGTGTATATATATATATATATATATATATATATATATATATATATATATATATAAATTGTCAGTTGCTATTAACATTATTTTAATTAAAAACTGGCTGTCATACACAAAGGCCTTGGCCCATATGACAGTATTTTCAAATAAAAATGAAATCGTAACTATTTTTTAAAATGTAAAATAAAGAGTAATTTTGATTTGATATGATTCTTCTTTATTCAGTTTGATAAGATCAACGCACAGGCCAATGCCTCATGAGGATAAACAGAATAAGGCTTAAAAGGGGAACAGCCTCTCCTTAACCCTTTGAAGAGTAGCAGAAAGTTGTGCCTAAAGAGAACTAACTGTTATAGCTGTTTGATCCTAAAAGAGTAACGACGGTTTTTACTGTCCATCACAAGCTTGTCCAAATAGTCAATATTATGGCTGTTTACGTTCTTCAGCAGCATTATTATATAATATTTCGTCTTTGAAATGTTCAATGTTACTATTTATGTAAAGTGCTGGCTCCTAGAATATATAATCACAGCATGCCGGCAAATGTCCTGTCATTTTCTCTTGCCAAGTCTATCTATAGGTTATTCTTGGTTCTTGTAATCACTTTAAGCCATAATCCCTCTAATTCGTCTCAGAACCTAAATATAATCACTGAGAATTTTCCGAAATTAAAGGTTTCTATTTATGATTCCATCTAATGAAATTTTAACATGTTTGTTTTTCTTTCTGAAGTATCAGCAATTATTTTACTAACACATCATCAATTCTTAAACCACGTGCTAACAGTCGACAGAGTGAGTAGAGAAGACTAAACTCTTGTAGAAATCTGAGAGGAGATGAAAGGACTCCATCACCCCAAACTCGCTCTTAATGTGTTTGTATTTTCACTGCAGAAATATCGTTCTGGTTATTTCTAACCACATCTCATATTTTATTTGTGGCACATTCTTTTTATATACTCATTAAATTAAATTTAGGTTTGTAGCGGCCATTACGGTTCAAACCGATTTAGGTGCAAAAATGGTAAATACAACGTCTTCACTAAAATGTTGCCTTTTTTAAATTGTTAAACTATTCTTTTGTTTGGATATCTGCCAATACTTTTCTACAAAGGATTTCCTTGTTACATTAATAGTACTGGATGAAAAACTAAATAGTAAATTTTTGGCTCAAAGTGATTCATGTTCTTTTATCGATACATTCTTATTCTGTCATAGTTACATATGACACAAGAGTATGCAGATACAACAAGACAGGTGACAGAGTGCCTACGTGCCATGTGATGGATTCTGTTGTGAATACATTATTACTTTCCTTGCCTTCCTAAAATCATGGTATCTGTCATACGTCTCTGTCTGTGTGATAACTCTTGATAGAAAGGTTCTAGAGACATGAAACTTAGTACATTTTAATTTTTTTGTTCTCTAAGAACAAGAAGCTTAGAAAATTGCACCTAGTTCTACAGGACCTTTGCGCTGCTTCCGGAGTGACAGGATATTCTGGATGGGTAAGGTGGTGGTGGTAGGGGCCACCTCCTGTCGAGATTCACGAGGAAAAGTTTAGGGAACTAATTTCAAGTCATGTCCTCTTGGAAGAAGGGAAAGCCAGCTCTGAACCAGCCTCTCCAGTCAAAACAGGCAAGAGGTGGCACACCCTTACGTCAAGGGTAGCAAGAACTTTTGAATTTTATGGAACAAACCCTACCAACTCTAACAGTCATCTCTAGCAGTAGACTAGACCTATCGAATTACCCTTGCACCCCAGAATCTTGACGTTTGCAGTTAGTGATGTGCCGCTCCTGGACATCCATAAAGTTGCCCAGATTTAAGTGACATGTCGGTTTTTGCTGTGCCCAGTGCAGGTTCAACTGGAAGGTACAAACTAGCCAGAAGTGAAACCTCTGGGGCAAACTTAGTGCATAGGTTCCAAGATAGTACTCTAAAACTTCTTAATAGGTTCCAAAACTTCTCATGATCCAAGAAAGTACTCTATTGATTTAGGGGTCAAAAGGTAAAAACATTTTGACTCCAGAATACAAACAGCCCTTTTGGGTTTCCGTCCATCTCATCCTTTATTGTGGCCATCCTCATGGGCCACTGGCCTGTGCAAGAATTTTATCAAACAGAATAAATGGTAGAGTCGATACAGTATAGGGTCTATGGTAGTGATAGTGCAACCATTACAAAAAGGATTTAAACCTACTATATCTCTCATTCAAACCCAACGTCTCAGACCACTCAACTATCGGCTGTCTTTCGTAAACAATCTTTTCATACATAATCAAACAGCATAAACCCCCTTTCATTTTTTCTCACCTCTTTTCTGCTTATCAACACATACATTCCTAAATAGAGAACACCACACCATGTGTTGCGTAACAGGCTTTGTTGAAGTTGCGTGCAAAATTTCAAATTTATAACTCATTTCATTCTCGAGATGTCCTGAATCTTGAAAATTTCACAAAGTAAATTGGCACAAAAATTACACCCAGTCAAATTCAATCATAGAACCCATTCTTTTATATTGGGAAATGAAGTTTCATTTAAAATTTCAAGTCTATAGGTCATTTGGTTTTCAAGGTACATGCAGGCAAACAGACAAATTAAGTTTTTCCAGCCCCTCGAGTTGTAGGCTTTTCTAAAGCCAATAATAAGTCACATTCTTTTGACCATATGGTTGTATTTAATATAAACTTACTGCCTGGAACCTGTTGCAGTGATATAATTAATATTTTTTCTTACTAATCAAGTTCAATTCTTCCACCACAGGAAGTTAAATTGTTTTTTTTCAATACATTGAACAAATAATCCTGTTTTCTTCTCTTAAATAAAAGAGAACAACCTGAGTCAATTATTTAAGAGTCACACATGTAACATACTTTGAATATATTAATCAAGGAGTGTTAGTTGTAGTTAAACTTTTAAACAAGAAGGAAATTATTATGAGAACTTTCTTTTAGGAGATGGAACTGGAAAACAAGAGACGTCAATTGAAAAATGTGCAGCGCAACTTAGACTTAGTGACTCGTGCTTCACAGGAGAAACAAGAACAAGCCGTCAACATCTCCACTCAGACTGAATTTGAGAATAATGCTCAGAGCATTTTCCTGCAAAACGTAGGACTGAAGCAGGAGGTAAGATTAAATATACTGCAAATAAAATTGTTAGAAAGGAATTGTTTAGAGGTTTTAGGCATGATGCCCATCTACAAAATGTGTATTTTATGCTTGTGAATCAAGGTTATTTTAATGGAAGAATGAGATATAACTTTATGGCTAACTAAAAATCAGTAGTTTTAATTAATAGTCTGATTACTACATGCAGTGAAAGAAGTTTATCAGTTTCACCTGGAGTTTTGAACCATACAAATTTGGTACTTAGGTGTTGAAATTGGTTACTTCAATCTAGATTCTTTTGTCATGATTTTTTATCCCTTCATCATTCAAGACAATCCAAGTATTTTAAGGACTTTTATCAAGAAATTGTTTTTTTAATCTCCTACACCAAAAAGTAACTTGAACAAAATTGTAAAAAGTATTAGGGATTCTGAATGTACTTGAAGTGACAACATTGTGCACTTTTTGTGTGTAGCTAGATTGTTGATGGTTTCATTTGTTAAAGTAGAGATTTCAGAAAAATGTTCATTTAAGTATGAATGTGAAAAAATTAACATTTATAAATTGAAATTCATCAAGGTCTGCTGTAGCTTACAATTTTAAGAGAAATGTTAACTAACATTTTTTTAATTGTAAGTGGTAATAGTAATTAACAGATGCTAAGTTGTAAATATAACTCCTGTGTGTGCATTTTAGTGAATTTATTGATTTATTTTACCTAGATAATGGAAACATTGAATTTGATAATTGGAACAATGATTTTGAACCATTTAGATAAAAGTGTGTATAATGCCACCCACTCAGGCACATGTCAAAACGTTGAAGATTTTTATGTTTTTTTTAAGTTGGTTTTTAGTATTAGAAGGGCAAAGTAATAAAACATATATTTGGTGTCAAATGTAATTACCCCTTAGTGACTCATTAAAATGACTTCTCTACAGAGCCATATTTTTTTTAAACAGCAATTTAGTCACATAATTGTAAGGAATAAAAAAAAACACAAAATCAAATTTTAAATGCTATTCCTTTTATAAGAAAAGTTTGATTTGTAACTTTTGAGTTAATTACTATAGTTAAACAGTAATCAGGTTTTGTATAATAAATTCATAAAAATAATGTATGTGTGTGTGTAGTATTAGTTTCTTTACAAATGTCTTTAGTTTGGAATTTTTTTTAATCGTAATCACTATAAGACAGATTAAAAATTGTTTGTTGTATTTACTTCTAATTTTCAACATTTTGAACCCAAAATCAATAGAGTTTTTCCTTGGATCAAGTTATGTTTTAAATAGTTTAAAATACAGGGTGGCGCAGAGGAACGGGAAATTTTGAAATAATCATAACCAATGAATTGTACAACAAAGTTTTTTTTTAATGCTTAAAATGTGTTAGGCGAGAGTGGAAATTACATGAGAAATATTCTAAATAACTATAAAGTTAGTCACTTTAAAAAAAATAACATCAGTTAAGTGCTGTCCAATGCACTTAAAACGAATATTCAATCGATTTAGAAAACTTATCATTGTGTGACGCAATGTGTTCTCTGGGATGTTGGCGACGTGTACTTCAATCTGAGTCTTGAGCTCAAGAAGATTTCTTGGCGTAGTATGGCACACAACGCTCTTTAGATGTCCCCGTAGAAAGAAGTCGCATACTGAGAGGTCTGGAGACCGTGGAGGCCAAATGACATTAGCATTCCTTTAAATTATGCGCTCCCCAAACAAACGCCTCAGTGCTGCCATTGACAGATTGGCAGTGTGTGAGGTGACTCCATCCTGTTGAAACCAGGTTTGCTGAATGTCAATATCTGGAAAAGCATGAAGAATATCTGGAGCAAAAAATGGCTCCAGCATATGAATGTAACGTTCAGATGTAACAGTAACAGTGGAACCATTACCATCCTTAAAGAAGTAAGGTCCAATTATCCCTCAACAAGACACTGCACACCATAAAGTAACTTTAAAGCTGTGTAACGGACGTTGATGAAGTTCACCGGGATTTCTGCGAGCCCAGTAACGCATGTTCTGCTTGTTGACATGCCCATTTAAATGAAAGTGGGCCTCATCAGACATCCAAAGATTTTCGAGGGAATTTGTGCCCTCAATGATTTTAGTCAGTAGCTGTTCACAAAATTGTAAGCGTAACTCACCGGCATTTGGTTTTAGAGCTTGGACAATCTGAAGCTTGTAAGGATAAAACTGCAGGCCATGGAATATTCTTTGCACACTCCGACGCTCAAGTCGCAATGATGAGGCGATTTTTCGTACAGAACGACGTGGACTCCTTTCCACTGCGACTCTCACTGCATCAACATTTTCTGGGGTTCGAACAGTCACTATACGCCCAGGAGGTTTTTTCTTTAAGGCCGAACCAGTCTCTTCAAAATTCCAAACCCATGGCATGTGAAGAAGGAACTCGACTGCGGGTAAGAATCTCATAATGGCGTCGGAACACTCGTGCAGCTGTCACCATTTTTGTAATATGCTCTCACGGCAACGGCATGCTCCGCACCACTCCACTGCTCCATCTCAACTAAATGACCGTTACTACTTGGCGACATGACTTCCGTCCCCCACTCCTACGAGACTTACAGGTGTACCAACAACAACTTCAAAATTTCCCGTTTCTATGTGCCACCCTGTACATAGAACCTCCTTATCAAGATAGTATTCACAAGCATAGACAGACAGGCAGACAACAATGACACCATTTTAAGAAGGATCTGTCAGTTCAATTCGCTGAGCGTCAGTGAAGCCTATCACTTGAGGGGTTGGAAAAATTTCATTTCTGTCTGTCTGTCTGTGTGATATCTCGAAAATGAACTGACTTATAGTCTTGTAATTCATTGTATATGAAGCTTCATTTATATATGAAGAACACTGAGTTCAATAATGGTGCATGTCATTGCATGAAATTTGGCTGGGCATTAACGAATATTCTTGCATTGGTCTTATGGGTAACCATGGTGGCAACGAGAAAATAGCAGAATAAATAAATTTGTAAACAAACTCGGTACACTCATTAGAGATTTTAACGTGAGACATACTACTACATCCAGCCTAACTATCCCAACACATACATCATTTTATTGTGACTTGGTGTGCAGACTTTTTTTATTTATACACTCGTATAAAACCCAATTTAAAGAACAAAAATGTGGGTGAATCTTGTGGCAAGATATCTTGAGAAATATTTCATCTGTAGATTTAAATTTTTGCATGAAACTTCATTTCAAGAATGAGTTCTTTGATAGTGCATGTCCAACCATTGGATCTAGCTGAGCATCATTGAAGCCTATCACTCGGTAGACTGACACAATTTCTCTTTTTTTTCCCCCCGAAGTATGGGTAGATTTCTTTTGTATATGATTATCTGTATAATAAAGTGAGCTACAGACTTGGACTTTTGGATTGGATCTCAGCGAAGCCTGTTGCGTGACTCGATGTTTGCTTGTAATAATAGCAAAACACAAGAATACTACATTATAAATTTATAACAATGGCTGAAGACAAAATAATATGAGTTCTACTCATGATCGAGTGTGGAAACAAAACTATTCTCAGATGCGACCGTCGACACACTGAGTGTAGACTTTGTTGGCTCTGTAGCTGACAATGACCGAGAGACTGGCTATTTTTCCATCCTGACTATCAATCTACAAGCTCTTGTTACTTGATCATTACATCCTTATTTATGGTACTATAAACATTGATGGAATTTACAAAGTGTAAGAAATTTTGGTGAAGTAATCAGTGATCAAATATATTGTAATATGAAATCAGTTTTAATATCATCTAAAACTTCTATTAGGTAAAGGTGTCAAAATGCTGAAAATATGGCAAATCTCAAATTTTATTCAGTAATGAATTGTTGTGGTGGTTATCTTAATATTTTTGACTAAACTTTTCTACCTGCAAATTTTCTAAATACTATTAAGTTTCCCAAACAACAGTTATTTTATTTTTAATTGATTAATTTGATACAAATATTAGCTTTTATTTGTGAAGACAATCATAACAAATTAAGTATGACCAACTGTGGCATTCCATTCTAAACAACTGCTAGCATTACAAATTAAATTAATTAAATTCATATTATAGAGTTTATAATAACCCGAACTCAAAATAAAAAAAATTATTTATTGTTTAATACTTAAAAACTCCATAATAGGGCCAATACAAAGCGTACAGTTAAAAATAACTTACGAATGATTGAACATAGTCTCTTAACATGTTCACGACGGACATGTACTCCATCAGGTACACACCGGGCTTCTGTAAAGTGCATCGTGTGCCCAGATCAGGTACACGATGCTATGCATATCATTATTGTGTTTTATTGTTTTCCTGTCTTGGTAGTTTGTTAAATTTATCCCGTGCTTAAATAAATACCTCAGACTTGCAATAAAATAGATTACAAGTAAGTCCATGATTTTTTTTATTTAGATTCAACCGGACTGTTACTCCCAGATTAGGAACCTGTATTAGTATTATTGTATTCATATTTTGACTATACCTCATAGTACATTTTATTTCAGAAATACAAAACTCAAAATTGTAACTTGGAACAGAGTTTATAAAAAAGAAAATAAAACCTAAATTTAAAGAGTATAAGAATTGAATTCATTGTTTTAAAACAAGTATTAAATTCATAAAAATGTTTGGCTACTGCTTAGTTTTAATGATAAATCTTAAAATCTTTGAATAAACATTCGGATAAGTTACAAAATTTTTGTTTTTTAATTTGTTACTTAAGAGAACTGAAAAACTAAGAAATTACCCATATTACTAAAAACTTTAAAAAGTATCAGATTGCTACATATTATTACAATCCAATGCATTTTCAAATGATATAAAATAAATAACTTTATATTAGTGAATGATTCAACAAATCCAAATATTCAAGAGATTAAAAATTAGTGAATAAAAATTTTTTTAACTCATGGTAGACAGAGGAAAAATTAACTTTTGTTCGCCTTTTTAACCAGTGTTTAGCTAACTAGAGTTTGTTTCAAATTCATATTTCTCCCAAACATACCAAATTGTAACAGAGATAAAAGGACAAAAATTGTAAGTGTTTGACCATTGTTGCGAGTCCATTGTGTAAACTACTGAGTGAACTGCCTGTGTGTGGGGGGGGGGGAGCCCAAAATATCCAAGCAGGCCTCTAGCTGCTGCAATGCCTATTTCAAGCCAGTTTCTAGCAGCCTGTCTGCCCGATTCTGTTCAGCCAATAACTTCCATTAGTGTTTTATTAAGTCAATGAACTTTGGCTTTTGAGTGATATGAATAAGTTAACTCAATCAAGTCCATGTGCTTCAGTGTGAGTACCTGTAATTTGAAATGTTATAACTCCTGTTAGTAACTAGCTATTATTTCAAGTGCAATTTTCAATTGGTTTTTTTGTGGAAATTATTTCGGTTGAAATAATAATGTTGGATAAAATAGCTGACATGTCTGTGTACCCATAGGAAGTACAGAGTAGTTACAAATTTGGAGCATTTCATTTCTATTGAGATGATGTATTGCACTTTTTAGTTTTACTTGTTACACCAAAAATAACTAAATTTGTTGGATAATATTACGGAAGAAAATTTTAGTTTACGGATTTTATACTTTTAACTCCTTCTTGACATAAAACAAAAACTTACTAAGGAGTTTGTTTTAAATTTGTTGAAGTATTGTGTGCAAGAACTCATCATGAATTTCTTCTGTTGTGCTTCAAAAATTCCTTCTTCTGGTAATGTGCGGACAAATCTATATGAACGTACCCTACCTACAGTCTAAGGGGTGGCACTTTACCACGACAATCCTTAACTTTCGCGTACTCCTTACTATTCAATAAACAAAGATTGGAGCTAAATCTTTCTGCTGTATGTCAAATTATTCTTCTGGTAATTTTTGACAAAGCTATACGAGCATACTGTACAAGGGGGTGGCATTTTACCATGAAAAAGCCCAACTTTTGCCCACTCCTATAATGGCACTCAACCACTAAAAACTCCAATTTTCACCCATGTTTTACTATTCAATAAACAAAGATTTGTTCAAAATCTCTCCGATGTATGTCACGAGATATTGTCCAGACAGTCCTTTGCTGACATATATGACAAGTTTTGTAATTGTATAAACCAATTATTGTTTTTAATTATGTGAATTAAATTAACATGTTACAATAGTGCTTGTCATGTGTCTTGGACAATTTTGTAATCCAATATGATTTGACAAGCAGCTTCAAGTAGTCATTACATTTATGCAACATTTTAAAATGTATGCAGTAAAAACAACAATATCTACTGTATATAATCTATACTTTATGTGAAATAACCTACATTTCTGGTTTGGTCAGCATAACAAATTTTATGTGTATGTGATTAAATAATAAAATACTTAATGTCACAGAAAACTGTAAAATCCATTTCTTTATGTTTTGATGAAGGAACTCTACGGATTTTCTATCAATTAAGCAGAGAGAAAAGTGAATTTTTGGTTTCACCAAAATAAAGGTTTTGAAGTTTTCTTTATAACATTTTTTCTAAATAGGAAGTAAAATGTATAATATTGTAGGTGTTACATTAGTTGTTATCCAGTCATATTTATTGTAAAATTTGTTAAATATTTAAAAAACAAATTGGATTCTTAATCAAATGGAATCAAGGAAAGTATAATGCCTACTTTACAGGATATCGTGGTTGAAAGATAAGATTAACTGTGGTATTATCTTCGTCCTTAGAGGGCATATAACTCATTAGTCTATATCTAAATCAACTGAACCTGAAAAGGCATTGTAGGTGAAGTGTGTGGAGTCTATAAGTTCCATAGTTGTACATCTTTAAACTTGTAAAGGTTGTGTGTAATATTTTCTGTGAGCTGAAATTTGTTATTACCTATTTTGAATGAGTAAGAGCTAGAATAAGCATTCTGTAACAACTCTCAATATTTAGAAGTCTAGGTAAGGACATTTTGAGATGGTTTATTTTCTATTGTTTTAAATGTTGTTTGTATGCATGTAAATTATTATTCTACTTAGGCAACCTGATATATTTTATATTAATCCTGTGAATGTCGTATATATACCGGGTGTCCCATGAAGAAGTTTAAACATTTGATTTTATATTACCCATTTATTCACCAAACATTTTCAAACTCTACCCAATTAATAAAGTAGGTTTTAAAAATATTCTGTGAAAATTAAAGGTCCCTAACAATTGTAGAAACAAAATGGTGACATATTTAAAATTTTACCATTTTGCTTCCTATAAAAATTAATTTCTTGAATTACCTGATTTTATTTGATTACAATGACTGGGCATAGGTATGAACAGGTTTTGAATAAACAAGTCTTGCCTCATTTTATGGTTACATAAATGGATCAAGCAATCTTCCAACAAGACGGTGTTCCTCCTCATTTCGCAAATCTGATCAAGCGATTACTAAATGACAACCTTCATTGCGGTTGAATTAGTCGTGGAAGTGATTTTTTAGATTGGCCACCCCTATCCCCAGATTTAACTGAGTGTGATTTCTTTCTATGGGGTTACTTAAAGGAACAAGTTTATACTCGTAGGTTTAATAATGATGAGAAATTAAAACAATCAATTGAAGAGGAATTTCTCTGGATGCCACAGAATCTTTGTAAGAGCTTATGATTCATTTGTTAAGCGCTGTTTTCAGTTTGTTGCTGTGGATGGATTGCAGTTCGAATAATTGTGGACTGTAATTGTAGGTTTTTTAATAGGCTATGTTGTAATTTTCTGATTGAAATGCTTTATTTCCTAGAATATGACAATAAATAATTTTACAAAACCAAAAATACTGTTTTTAAAGTATAGTTTTTCAAAATGCCATCATTTTGTTTCAACAATTGCTAGAGAGCTGAAATCTTTACAGAATATTTTAAAACCCTATTCAATGAATTGTTTAGAGTTTGAAAAGGTTCTGTGGATAAATGAGAAAATAATATAAAATCAAAGTTTAAACCTCTTTGTGGGACACCCAGTATTTTTAGAATAAAGATGGTCATAATTTTGATGTGTTTGAATCTTGATTGCTAGATGTTCAATATCTGTTTCAGGTGAGGAAGCTCCAGAGACAGATAGAGGAGCGAAGCACGCCGAGATCGTCAAGGGAGCGTTCGACCGGCCGGCGCAGCTCTGACCTAGACAGAGAGCAAGCGAGACAACTGAGACAGGCTAATGACAAGTTGGAGGAGTTGGCCAAGGAGATAAAGGTCTTGAAGGAGAGAGAAGCCAAGAGCTCCAAGGGATATCGGCTGCAGGATGCTGAAAGTTTTATCCAGGCTTTAGTCAAGGAAAATAAACTCCTGAAGAGGGAAGTGGAAGAGTTGAAGGCAGCCAATCGTAAGCTTAGTGACAGGCGTGCAGACTTTGTCAAGGAAGAGGTAAATAAATCTTAAATGATATTGTGGAATGCTCCTTGGTTGGTAGAACTGTTACTGTTTGCTTTTCATCATGCATGTTGCATTTTATTGCCTCATCTATTCCATAAACAGCTTATTTAATTTGAGTAATTGAAATTAATCGCGTAAAAATTGTGATATTCTAGTTTCATACCTTTGAGATTCAATATTTCATGCAGTTTAGTGAATAAAGAAATAATAAACCAGCGTTCTATTTATGGTATATATTTTCAAATGTAAGTTTAGCATGGGAAAACGTGTAAGCATGCATAATAGCACTAATACTTTTACAGGATTTTGGCCGTGAAGTCAACATTTATGTTTTGACATATTTATTTTAATACATACATAATTTTCACAACCTTATACTATTAAAGTAAACATTGTGTCTAATTTATAAAAATTCAATATTAAATCTTTATTAAATTAATTTTTCATATTAAAGACTGGATTAACATAATACTTATATTTTAGCATGCAACATTGAATCTTAAAGATTAGATATAAACTGGCGTTTAAAAAATATATGTTTCAATCCATACAAGGTACATCCAGAAAGATTCGTCCATTTTAGTGGTAAAAGAAAAATAATGCATATTAAAAAAAAATTATATATATTTCCAAAGATCTATGTTCCACAGTTTGTAAGCATTTATCATATTGTGGCTTAAAGCATTGTATTCTTTTATCGTAAAAGGTTGTCTTCTATGATTTCAACCAAGTGGTAACATGGTTTTTGATCTTGTTTTCATCGTTGAACATCTTGCCAGCAAGATCAAACTTCAGGTATAAGAAAATAAAGTAGAGCAGTCCCTAGAAGTAAGTTTGACATGTACAGAGGGAGGACGGTTGGTTTGTTCCCAGCCAACAGTTGTGTCACATTCACATTTACTGTTGGTGAGCATATCACAGCTCATTGTTTCACCCTCCAGAAAAAATTACTAAGAAAACACCATGTCTATCACAGAAACCGAACACATGATTTTGCGATTTTTCCTGGTATGTAAGGACAATGTGTGCTTCCACTGTATACAGTGATATTATTCAGATGTGTCACAAGTTATCAAAGTTGTCTCTTTAGTCCAGCGACTGTACTGCTAAGAAGGTTGTCACCTCCATAAGTGCAGTTTTACAAATTCTTAAGTGCGCTACTCAGAGGGTTTTGTTTGTGCTCCTTGGTAAGTATTTTTGGTACCCAGCGTGCAAAAAGTTATAAAAAATACAAATTTTTAATGAACAGTTTGATAAAAAAAGCAATCCTTTAAGTTTTTGGAAATTCCATTTAAAGAGCAAAAATTATAAACATGTTTTTTTTTCCAACAATCTCTGACCATTTTAATCATTAACAAGAAATAGATTTTCACTTTGTTTGTCATCACACACAATTTGACATATCCATTGTTAAACTCCCTCACCCATCTTACCATTAAATCGCTCATGACATTTTGTTCCACACCTCACAGACCTGTTGATGACTTGGTTTAACGTTTATCGCATTGAGAAAACGTTGTACAGGTGTAATTAAATTGAATTCATATCTTTGTTCATGAAGAACTTATAAAAAAAAACTATTAACGATTTTTTTCATTTTAACATTTTTAAGCAAGCAACCTCAAAGTGCCCAAAATTACATAAACTCCTTGTTAATGAGTCAGGGTTAGGTTTAGTGCTGGGTGTGAGAAAATTAGTCAAAACTCTGCAACAACAAAAAACACAAACGGAATTTACTTTCTGTACTTACCTTGTAGTAAGTTTAAGTAGTGTAAGTACATTTAAAACTGTTAACTATAATTAACTAATTTGATGTCTATAATTAACTTTAGCCACAGCTTAATTACCGGTAATAAATCATGCAAAATAATTGGAATGGGCTTTAATTAAGACTGATTATTGAACAAATTGATCTGCCAAATATATTATGATATTTTCTATTTTGTACATTTTATTAATTTTTAGGTGTAATTTTACGTATAGAGAATTTAACCAGTGATATTATATAATTAAATTACTGTAATTGTAAATGTTTTATAAGGTCTCTAATTTTTATTCTAAACATTCTTTAGATTGCATATCACTGTGATTATTTGATTTATTTACAATAATTTGTATACCAGATCGTAGAATTTATCAATTTTCATAATACGAGTATGTCCCATTAAAATCATAAATAATAAACAAACAAAAAGGTTTTAAATATAGAAACTGTTTTAAAGTTTAACATGAAAATGTAAAATACTTCATCATTTAAATTGTAGTTAGTGAATGCTTTTAAAGTAAGTTACCTAGTTTTTTTAATGTTTTTATAAATGGTAGTAGGCATTAATAACCTAATGTTGTTTGGAGAATTGTATAACAATGTTTAGTTAACTATAATATATTGTATTGTATGCTGTGATTCCAAAAATAGTCATTTAGAAATATACATGTTACCCACTTTGCATTTTTTGTTGATACATTTTTTAAATCTATACATCCTTGCTGATAAAAAATGTTGTGTTTTAATCCTTCCGCTGTTGTTAGTTCATAACGATTATTAATATCTCCAAGTTAAATTTTTTTTAGTAAAGTGAAGAAAAATGTGCTTCCTCTTAATGTTTAGTTTAATATTTAGCTGTCATCTGTAATTTAAAGTAATAAGATTTCTTGTTCATTCACATTTGGTTGTATTTAATATATGTTATGTCTCAGCTTTAACTTATATTTAAGATGGTAATAGTTTAGCGAGTTTTTTTCATACTTGCTTACTTAACTTATTATTAATTTATTCTTAAATGTAATTGTATTTATTTTGTTTGTTGTTTATAGCTTGGCATTTTCTAGCGTTTTACGGTTATATCGTGTTAGCATGTCTGTTTCATCAACAATTCATATCCTGTGATATACTGTAAATGTTATTATATTAGTTATTTATAAACTTTTTTAATCACTGATTGGCATCATCATAGTTTTGTGGATAATATCAGATTTGTATTATAAATCACTCTGGTGTACTTCTTTTCCTGTCCTTTTTCATCCTTAACTGTTCTGCTTTAGATATTGTGCATGTCGGTTGATGGATGACGTGTACATTTTTCATGACTTTGCTTTTGTTGTCGTTACCTCTTTGCATGATAATGATTAGGTAAGTTAGGACTTGCGATGTGATGCTGTAATCTTGCTTCGTGGCGACAGTGTTTGGCAGATTTCTGGTGAGAGGTATCAGCATGTTGTGATTACAAGTTCATAAGCTGTCACTTATACTCAAATTTGAACAAAGAACGGTTGTTACCCAAAACCGAGGTATACAAAGGACAGTGTAATTGAACACATCACACAAGCCCAAATATCTCTTTTTTAGTTTTAGTAAACTATTCAGTCCTCTTATAACATCTTAGGTAATGATTATGCGATTATTAAATAATGTGATTTCAGTCGTGATTGGATAAGAGAACTGTTACGGACATCTTGTCGGTTCTTCAACAAGTATTTATTTGAGTTCTGTTAATACCTCAGCTAACCAAATTGATGATTCTAAAGCTTCAACAGTTAATCTTATGATAGCTAATGAAAAGCTAGGAATACTCAGTTCAACTGGAGGGAAATTATAGCTGATGGAATTTATAAAACAGTATTAAAGATTTCCAAAGCCATGGACCTTTATTGGCTTTTTAAGTATATTACTTAAAAATCAATACTTGTTATTTGTTTTCCACTTTCTTTTTTCTTATTGTCGTCTCTTGACTTGCTTGCAGTTGAGATATTTTCCAGCATCAGTGAAATGATCAAAAGTTGTACCAATTCTTAACAAGGAGGATAAAAATCTGCTTCAGAACTATCAACCTATTTCAATAGTCCCAATTTTTTCTAAGGTTTTAAATATTTTATGTACAATCAACTAATTGAATTTCTAAGACAAATCTACTTTCTGAATCTTATTTTGTGTTTCGTAAAAGCAGCTCTACCGTATTAGCCTTCACACTCTTTGGTGTAATGAAGGGTTTTGGTTGTATATCATATGACATCGTAATTAAAAATGTAGAAAACAGGTTTTAATTTCCAATTATTAAATATAATTCAGTTATATCTTAGAAACTGGTATCAGTGTGTTGTAGTTAAGGGTAGGTATTTTGAAGTAAGGAGAATTGGAATTGAATGCCCCAGGGTCAATTTTGGGCCCTTTTCTATTCATAGTGGCAATAAACTATTTACCTAAGCAATTATATGAAACCATTATATATGTAGATGATACAACCATAATGAAAACTAATAAAAATCTACTTGAACTCTGCTAAGGAGGAGATACTAAGGTTGTCATGGGCAACATATTGCATTGTATCTCTGATATAACGCAATCTTTTCATTAATTTTAGTAAAGACCGAAAAGGAATCTCGACTTGTTAGGTATTTACATTGATTCTTAATGGAATCAGAAAGATAATACAAATAGTATTTATAAGAGAATAGTGAGGACTCTTTATTTGTGTTAGAAGTTAAATGTATTATTTAACAGAAATAATCTTAGAACTTTATACTTTGGAATCTTTCATTCTTGTATAATTCATCTTCTTCTCTGGGGTCATTCTCCAAATGTAAAGTGCGAGAACTCCATGTTTTATTGCAGAAAAGGTTATCCAAATAAGAGCTGGAGCTAGTTCTCTAGATCACTGCCGGCCTTTGTATACTACAACTAACCTCCACTTATTTAGGTACAGTCATAACAATAATTCTGACGATACCATTTAACAGTCACTAGCAGTTCGTACAAAATTAACAGTGTAAAATTTAATATGCTCCACTGTCTGCCTGGACAACTATTGTTAGTAATTTTAAAATTTTGATATGGCTAGCTACTCCTTAATTAATTTCATTCTATGAATGATTTTCATGACTGTGATATTGGTATTGTTTTTCATAGGCTTTTGTTCATTTTAAGTTTATATTATTATTTTATTGTACCTGTCGTTGTCATGCCCTGTTCAAAATAATCATCTTGCAGTCATCGTGAACTTCTGCATTCTCATAGTAAAAATGGCAGAAATACTTAAACTGAACAGTAATATTTATTCTTAGTAACATAGTTGTAAGAGATATTAGTAACATCATCTTGTGTTGTACAGAGTCCGTCATTGCCTCTCTGGAAGTATTTCTCCAGTGTTAATTCACACCATTTTGGATGTTCCCATAGAGTCTTCTCTAACAGTCAAAATTCCAACAGATCCTTTTTTGCAGAGAAAGAATAACACTGACTTTAGAATTTTATGGTAGCTGAGAGTTTAATTTTTATTTTGAATGAGTGGAAGTCATATTAAATTGAGTTGGAAGAGAAGACACAACAGTTTGGAGATTAAGGAAACAAATTTGTTCCAGTGCTGGTTTAACAGAAAACGAAGATGATTCTTGGAAGACAGATTACAAGAGTGATTACACTCAAACTTCACTGTCTTAGTAAAATTTAACACTTTTAACAGTTTAACATTTCAATATTAAAGATAAATGACTGTACTCATTACTTTGGCTGTGTTTAAAATAAAACAACTTTGAATAAATTAATATGGTGTTATTGTAATCATTATTTTATAATATTTGTGTTGTGTATAAATTCAGATTTGGAATTAACCAAAAAACAAATATTTTTTTACGATAATTCTTAACAGATTTTTAACTCAATTTTAGGGTATGCACAATATACTATACATGAATTACGAATCTTCATCAAATAAACAATTATATCAGATGAGAATTTAGTTTTAAATTTGTAATCTTCAGCATATTCTTCTACTCAACTGCTTTGTGTTTTGTAAATTTTCCTGTAACGTGCAAAATCTGTATTCTATATGCTATTCTATATGCTGCATCTATATTATCAGTCATCATCTTTGGCTTTAGAAACAAAACACACTTTAAGAAGTTAATAATTTTCAATGTTAATAGCTATTATTTTATTACTTCATCATATTTAAAAAAATTTTGATTATTGAATTTATTATTAGAAATTTTAAGATATGCTTTGTATAAACTCAGTTATTTGAAGGATAAAAATACAGCCAACCCTCCTCATCAAGAGCCATTTATACCTTTGATAGACCCTGGGCACAATTACTTAACTAAGCTCTTCTCCTTCTTTGACATTATCTACTGTTATTGCTGCAGTGTAGATAAAGTTGTATAGATTAGCAAGAACTGCACCAATTTGTATGTTATCAAAATTTCATATCACACACAAATATGATATGGATGATAAATGGATGTAAAAGGTTATGTAATGTTAATATCTTAAAATATTGTTTCCTAGCTCTATTGCATAGGTGTAATCCCAGGGAAATTTTAGGCCAAGCAACTGATCTTATAAAATTGGTACGGCTAAAACCTGTCCCGTCCCTATCAATACAACTTAGCACCAAACATACAAGTTAGAGTAGACAGACAGTTTATCATATGATAATGTTACATCCATATCAGAGTGTCACTTATTATCTTATAACAGTACGAATTCATCAGTATATATCTGTTACCTGCACCGTAATTTTGGAACGTCTTTAAGTCATTGATTTATTATAAAGCAAATGACAGGACAAGTTGTGTAAACTCAATATGTAAAGTTTGTTAAATCTAGCTAAAAAATCATGCTTGCATCTCAAAAACTTTTTGTTCTCTTAGGACAAGAAGCTTATAAATTTCACTTAGTCCTATAAGGACCTTTACGCTGCTTCCAGAGTGACAGGATATTCTAGATGGGTAAGGTTGGGGACCGCCTCCTATCAAGATCCATAAGGGAATCCATAAGAATTTGGGGCACTAATCTCAAGTCATGTCCCCTCAAAAGAAAGGGAGGCCAGCTCTGAACCAGCCTCTACAATCAAAGCAGACACGGGATGACACCTTATAATGAGGCTAGCAAGAACCTCTGACACTTAAGAAACAAACGCCACCAACTCCAACAGTTATCTTCCGCAGTAGACTAGACCTATTGAATTTCCGTTGCACACACCAGAATCTCAATATTTGCTATTAGTGATGTGCCGCTCCTGGACATCCATAAGGTTGCCCAGATTTAAGTAACATATCAGTTTTTGCTGTACCCACTGTGGGTTCAACTGGATGGTGTAAACCAGCCAGAAGTTATCCCCGCTGGGTATCTCAAAATGTTTGGTGTAGTGTCATATTAAATAAACAACTACTCACCTTAACAGTCCTTTTGTAGTGTTGTAAGACCGGTTTTGATTTAAATTAAATCTTCGTTAGGCAAACAGGAAGACTTTCCTATCACCCGTTTGGGATTGTTGGTTGATTTAAAATGTATAAACACTGGTCATATAACTTACTTACATTAAAACATAAAACTAATATTTAACACTTTTATTATTTTGTGAGTCCTTTCGATATCAAGGATATCTTCTTCAGACACATCACAAAAGTGTTTTGTGATGTGTCTGAAGAAGATATCCTTGATATCGAAAGGCCTCACAAGATAATAAAAGTGTTAAATATTGGTTTAATGTTTTAATGTAAGTAAGTTATCAGTACCAATATAAGCTCCATCTACAACAACTGGTCATATACATACTGTACACATCAGTTATGTTAAGGTGAGTAATCATTTATTTATTAATAAAAAAATCCAAAGGTGTTCACTATGAGTAAGTTGTATTTATATGTGTCCCAATGATCGATATCAAGCAGAGAAACTTAATTTTATATGGAGCCAGACTTGGACTCCTAGTTGATCTCTGAAATAGTGATCTTACTTTACAAGGTCTGTATCACTCAACCGAGGAACATGTTTTGTACAATCTAGTCTCAAATTCGACTTACAAATACATGGACTAGTGTCAAGTTATCGTTCCAAAGCCCAGTGTCTGTTGTAGAGGAAGAGTAAGAAGTACAAGAATGTTGGTGGAAGAGCATGGAAAACTTTTAACCTCTTGTTTTAGACCTCTGTACAGTGCACTGGCTGGGTTTTTTTTATTCCAAAATATTGTCATGCATTAGATACTTACAAAAGCATAACATTTTTTAAACTTATGATAGACTCATTACATAATTATAAAATTATCATAAAGTTATAAAATTATATATACAACTCTCTGGACAAAGGTATACCACGTTATTGCTCAGGTCAAGACAAACACATTTCACTATATGAACATGGTGTTTTATCCAGGTGTTTTTTATTAAAAACTTAATATCTCAAAAACCAATAAATTAAATTATACCAAATTTGGCTCAAATGTTTATGATAACAAGGCCAGTTATTCAAAAAGATATCATGAAATTATCTAAAGACAAGTATTTTCATAATGGCGGCAATAAAGATTTTAAAACTGTGAATGTCTAAAAAACCAGTATTTTTTCTCAAGAACTACAAGAATAACAGTTTTTAGAGGATATTATCACAAATCTAATGACACCAAAATTATTAATGAGAGCTGCTGTTTATTTAGTTTTTGTATTGTTGGCTATTCAATGAGAGCCTCAATGTGGGCCATGTCTAGTCACAGGAAATTTGTTCTAAATCAGTTATTTATTATTTGATTTAAATAAAGTTGGTGCCATTAGATGTGTGATAATATCCTCTAAAAACGGTTATTCATGTAGTTCTTGAGAAAAACTGCTGGTTTTTAAGATATTCAAAGTTTAGAAGTTTTAATGGCCGCCATTTTTGAAATACTAAAGATAATTCATGATCAGTTTTTCGTTAATCAGCCTTGTTGTCATAAAAATTTGAACCAAATTTGGTATAATTAAACTTATCAGTGTTTAAGATATTAATTTTTTTTTTAAATCACAGACAGACAGACAGATGGGAAACTAAGCATCAGAGACCTATGTTTATACAGTGAAATATGTTTGTCTTGACCTGAGCAATAACGTGGTATACCTTTGTCCAGAGAATCACTGGACACCCTAAGTGTAGCACTAAAATAAATATAGCAAAATTGTTTCTATTCAAAATGTATAGAAGATTTCAACCAGTACATATGATGGATAGTTTTGCACACAGATATTCTCATTAGATTTCAAAGTGAATCAGGACAAATGTTCAGTTTATCATGGCTGAAGTTTTGTTATCCTTTTAGGAGGTTTTTATGTTACCAAAACTTGTAGATTCCAACATGTTGTCAATCATTCATGTTACTATAGTATAAAACTGAACTGTCTGAGTGATTGGTGCAATGTATTGGGCACTTTTTTCCACTTTTGGCCTAGAAGAGTGAAATTTCGTAAGGTAACATTAATAACCTTGACATGTGTACAGACTTTATAAACAATAACCCAGTATTTTGTTTTGAGATTCCCAACCCGTAAACTTGGTGTACTGAGGATTTAAAATCCATAGACTTTGTTGTTTCTAATTTAAAAGCTGTCCGTCAGCTGCACATTCCTTTAGAGGGAAATGTAAAATTAAAGATACCATTATTCACTTATGAAAAATTCAAGTTCCATTTTGTATGTTGTTCTTCAACTAAACGCATTTAATTGTGAAGTCGTACATTTTTATTTATATGATTTATAAAAGTATATGTAGCAATCGGACAGTGTAAATCTTCTTCACAGTGTAAATTATTTGTTAGGTTGCACAGTACTTCCAATATGTGTTTTTTAGACAGGGTTTTATATATAAAGATTATTTAATACATAACTTACCTATGGTGGGATGGGTTGATTCACTGCAATTGTTGAGTTTAGTTCCAGTTTACCTTCTTCTTTGTGCAGTGTCTCATATTTTACACTGTCCCAACCAGTGCACAGATAATTTAAATTAGTATATTGAATCTAATTTAAAATAATAAAAATGTGAGTGTGGGAAAATTGCATTTGCGTGATCTCTCACGTGTGTTAATATATTTGAAGTAGTATAAAAACAAATATATTTTCTTTCTAAATCTGGCAATGCTATTAGTTTTTGAAAAAAAAAAAACAAAAGTTCTGATTAAGACCCAATATTTTTGAATAAACTACATGTTTCAAAATGAACTTGAACGAGATATCACAAAAGGCATTTTCCTCCCGAATCTAAAATTATAATGCAGTTTTAAAAAGATTTGGAAAAAGTTTAACGTTGTATTAACCAGTGGTCAAAATTAAATGACATGCCTTATTGTTTAAAAAAATTTTAATGTTTGAAAAAATACTGAAAGGGTTCATAAAATTAAGAGTATAATCTCTTTGAATATATAAATGCTATTAGCTTTTGAATAGGTTAAGTTGTGGTTCTGGAAGGCTTAACTGCAAAATTCTGTGCTTTAAAAAAATATTTGACTAGGCTCTCAATTAAACAAATATTGATGCTAACTCTGAAATAAGAATTGACTTGAAAAGTAATAATGTTCAGTTACCAGCACAACTGTAAAAAGTTTTTGGTATTTTGGTATAATTTTCGGAGGCCAGTCTGTCTGTATGTACTACTTGTTATTACGCGATATAAGTAAGTTTAGATGAGGTTATCATAAATTTGTTATTAGTAGTACCAAAATTAAAGTTATCCTTTGTGAGCGCTCACGTGATATGAGCTAGAATTTGGGTACTATGTCGAAGGATGATTTTCTTTTTCGTTGAATGTGTCACCGAAGCTCACACTGATTACCAGGGCTATTTCCGTTCGGTACTTTCCTAACCTCAGATCACGTGTCAGATCATCCAATGTTATCTGAGGTCGGGAATGCTCCTGGCCATCAGTGCGGACTTTCGTGACACATTCGATGTAAAAGAAAATCATCCTTGGAGATAGTACTTAAATTCAAGCTCAGATCACGTGAAGACTTGTAAATGTTAACTTAAACTTTTTCTATTTTTTATAGGTACGTATGTATTTATCTACTTATTTAGCCAAATAACTAATAGTGAATAGGGACAGAGTGGGCTCCAAATAATACCAAAGTACCAAAATGCCTTAGTCATGTATTTGTTTGTATATGTAATGACAAATTGGATAGTATAAAATCAAAATCAAGATTATTCACTGTACTATATTTTCTTACGGTTTATTGTGTGCATGAGTATGTGGGAAGTATCAATTCTAAAAAATCCACAATGCAACAAAAAAACAATAACATTTTTGTATAATATAGCTAACGTGAATGACTGGATACATTAATTTGTTAAAAAAAATAGCGCTAGTTATTCATTAAGTTAACAACTACAAAATTAATTATACTGATTTGACTTTTACCGCAGCTACTTTAACAACAAAACTCAAGTCAGAGAACAAGGAACATAGTGCAGTTGTTTGTTGTGTTACTGCAGTAACAGAATAAACCTATACTTTAAAAAAAATCCATTTGGCTGAGCTTTAGCGAAGCCTCTCACTCAAGGTGCTGGAAAATTTTATTTCTGTATGTTTATCTAAAAATGATTAAAAACAAAAATTACTATAGACTTGAAATTTTGAATCAAGCTTTGTTTTTATATAAGCAGGTTTGATGACGATGCATAACACCCTATGGGATTTGGCTGAGTCTTAGTGAACATTTTTATATTGGTCTTATGGATAACCATAATGGCAACGAGAAAATTGCAAAATAAATAAATTTATAAACAAACTGAGTACAATCATATGTCATTTAATAATGTAACACGTGTAGTTTAACTACCTCTACACATACAACACTATCACTTCATGACTAGGGGACTTTTATTATTTAAACATTGCTATGAAATCCAGTGTAATGAATAAAAATTGTGAAGAATGTATCATGTAACAAGATATCTAGAGGAAGATTTCATCTGTACACTTTACATTTTTTGTGAAACTTCATTTCTGCATAGACAAGAATGTTTCTCTGATGGTGCATGACCAAGCCATGGGATTTGGCTGAGCATCATTGAAGCAAATCACTCAACAGGCTATCACAATGTCTTTTTTGCCTACCTGAGGAATGTAAAAATATATTTTGTGTATGATTGTCTGTCTCTGCAGGAGCTCTTGAGAATGAAATGAACTGTAGACGTAAAATTTTGCATGCAATCTCAGTGAAGCCTGTTATGCAATAAGCAGTCTGGTGTACTCCTACCTTATATTTGTATTAATGACAATAAATTGTTTTGGATTTGAAAGATATATAAAACAAAGAATACATAATAAGAATTGTATGAAATAAGGGCTGTATCGATAAGATATAAAGTAGATGTGAAGGAATGTGTCACTGCATTTATACCGTATAATTTATTTTTTTTTAATCAACATTTAAAGTGTAACTTAAAAGTACCTTTTTTCTTAAATAATCTGTTGTAATATTTGGTAATGTTGGTTTGGAATTAATTTGTTGCCAATTTTCCCGAAATGTTCTTTGGTGGGTTCACGACAAAATATATAACCCTCAGTAAGAGCTACTGTACCATTTTGACCTTCAGTATTAATAGTCTGCTCTATGTATTTTATTTCACAAAACATCTATACCATTTTATATTAGTTTAGTTGTAATAGCAAAGGCTCCAGAGATACTAAAAACAATGATGCGTGTTGTAAAGTAGTTTGTATGTTTGACACTGAGAGCTTGCACAATAGTTGGGAGTTAATAAAGAATGGAAATAATAGTATATGAGTAATAAGCATATTTATCATCGTTTAAATAATATTGGGAACAAGAATGTATTCAGAGCTGAGTCCCAAACAAAAACAAAACAAAAAAACAATGAGGCAATCATCTTGCGCAGGTATACCTTTAAAAGCAACTTTAATATTTAATAAAACTGCACAAACCCAATGATCAGGATGAATTTTATTAGACAAAAATAGCATGATGGGGGGGTTGTTAAAACCTTTATTATAATAAATATGTTATTACGAATACCACAGACATCAGTAGAGACAAATTGTACATAATTTAAGTATGGTGTTCTTCATTCCCTGCATGAATATCTTGCATCTCTTATTTCTTGCATGTGTGTAACTTGAAAAATTTGTGTTACTGCTGGAACCTGATTTGGAAATATTCCTAGAAGGGATCGCCACTTATGTAGATTATAAAAAAGTAATATACTAGTTAGTTTGTGGTATTAAATGCAATATAGTGTATAAAAACATTTACAACGATGGTACTTTATTCTACAATCAAGTATGAATGAATTAATGAATGTTTATTGTCATGTTACATCTTACAAGATCCAGCTATGTTGGTAAGACAGATGACATAGTCAGAAATAGATCAATAATAAACATTGTCACTGTTACATAATATAACCTAATATTATATGATATTAGAAATTAAACACCATTAATAAACTTCACATAAAAGCTTTACAAAGATGTCAGACATTAATACGATAAACACTGAAATTTTTCAAACTTTGACATCAGTAATAATACTGCTAAATAAATGTAAACGTATACATCAAACCATTACCTTGCCTCAGTCTCCCTTCATTATTAATAACAAGATTCCAACCAAAATGATTCACTAACAAATAAATAAACTCTAATATAATATTAAGAGTATTAAAACTTCTTATGTCAAACCTTTATAAACCTTTTATAAAACATTACTGAGTTAGATAACATTAAAGTATAGCACATTCATTGTCATCATTAACGCAATTAACAAATAAAACAATATAATTAGTAGTAATATAACATATTCAAAATAACAAAATGGAGATTAACCATTGATTTTCTTATTATAATTCAATTAAATTTCTTAGGAGAAAACACTGAATCTACGTAACTAGATTATTACGTTTTTGTCATTTTTACTTGTACTTTTAATGATTTCTGGAAGTTTTCACGTTTTTCAAAACACTGTATTTTTAACCCTAAATAAATAATATTAAAAAGAACAGGTCAATCTAATCCCTTCTTCCTAATGAACTATGAGACTAGATTTAGACCTCAGCAAACTCAAATTGTGGAAACACAACTAATTGGAGATAAGGTGTTTGATTACTGCCAAATATTAAAGGTACTATTACTGATTGCCAGAGGTGAGTGACATAAAGATGTTTGGAAGTATGAAAATAGCAAATTTGTTCATCTAGTTTACTTTTATTGAAGAGGAATGCAGCTGGAAGGTAATCCACTTCCATTATTAATTACCGCTCTCAGAATTTTATTTTGTGTACTCAACTTACGATCATTTATGATCAACTTTTCTATGAGATTTATACAAACCTCAAAGTATGCATAAGCTTAGAATTTCTTTATTTCAAAACAATTTAGTTTTCTTAGTTGTAATGATTGGAAAATATACGAGACCAAAATTCTTAATATAATAAACAAAACTAGTGGGATTTTACTCCTTTAATATCAAAAACAAGAAAGCCAGAAAAATCTAAATACAAAATTTATTGTCACTGTGTTCACAGGTTGTCAGAGAAATTGAGGATTTAAGAAAAATGACGTCAGATAAGGATGTTCTGATACAAGAACTCAACTACAAGATACAGGTAAATATGAATAAGTACTTCTGCTGTACTGACAACTTGTGCAAGTAACTGTGTTCAAGGTGTCGGTGAATAACAAGAAATATATATTGTTGTTTTGAATTGTCTTGACAATAGACAATAGACATTACCATTAAATTGTCTGATTTGTCCACAACAGCACTGTTATTATTAAAAGTTTAAAATTATATCAATATAAATATAATATTAAATTAATAGTATTTGTTTTAAAAGGCTTTTCATATTACAAAATAAATATATGCTGATAAAGTGTGTATTTAATTATGCTTATAAATTAAAACACTATTCAATAGAAAAAAAGTGTTCAACCAGTTATAGTTAAAAGAAATAATTGTTAATTAAAATCACCTTCAAGAATTTAATAGCATGTTTAATGTGACTATGGGCCAAATATTAATTGAAAGAAAAGAATTGTAATGGCAATACACATGTTAAAATATTAATTTATCACTTATATTGTGCAATTCTTTTTGTCTAATCCTTGTACATTAACAATTGATGCAAATTTCTAGTATGGTCAAAAAACATTACAAACTCTCAGTACTCATCACTGAATAGTTCTGCAAATAAGGTTTTAAAATAAAAATGAACATTTTCAAAAATTACATTTTGTTATAGGAGTTGAAAGAAGTAATAATTGAAAAAGAATGCACTCTTCAGGAGTACAAGATGAAACTTGAGTCCATTCCTCATAGCAGTGACAGTGCCAACGGGAAAACCGAGTCTGATCTAAAGAGCTCAGTTTGTAACTCCAACAACGAGGAACAGGAAAAACAGAGTTTAGTGATGGAGTTAGAGGAGAAGAACAAGGAGGTGGAGTGTTTGAAGAAAGAGTTGAGGAAAAGGACTTTCAACCTACAAGGCTTAGTGAATACGGAGTTGTGGGACAAGAATCGGGAAATCGAAAAGCTGAACAAGGTGTGTGAGCGGAGACAGCTGGAGGTGTTGGCGCTGAAGAAACAGTTGAGAGACTTCCAGGTGCAGGACAAGGTGACAACTCTGGTGGCTCCGATGTCGCTGCAGAACTCTGGGATCTTCCTGGAGGACAAGGAGAACCTCCAACCCCGATCAGACACCAAGGATTTACTACAACAGCTAGCTGAAGAGAATCGGTCAGTATACTTGTGTTCACCTCAATATTAATATTTGGTCATACAGTTCTAGAAACTTTGGAGAACATGCATTAGTTTTAATTTATTCAAGACTACCTCTTTTTGCGATATTAAGTCTTCAACTGAAAACATGTTGTTTGTCAAAATACTAAACTAACTACACAGACTCAACTTGGATTATGTTAATCTTATATTTTAGTTTACAATTTGGATAACGCTATTCATTTTAACTTTAGAAAATAAAAATAATTAAATTCATCCAACATGAAGGTAACAGGGCTAGCGCAAAGTAACAAATCGATGAGCAAAAGAAATTAGGTAGAACATAGTCAATTTTAAATATTAGCAGAGCATACCCTAATTTAGAGTTTACTTTATGAGGAATTTTTAGTGAGGGTTTTTTTTTGGAATCATATTTTGGTTTGTGAAGCAAACGAAGAGCCCTTAACCCTCTAAGTGGCGGTAATATGTTGCTGGAATGGCGGGCTATTTTTCAGAGTCAAGCAGGACTATCTTATAATTTAAAAATAAAATGCAAATTCTAATATGAGCAATGCTTGTTGTATATCAATCTTTTCGTAATAAACTACAGAATAACATAGTATAGTTATTTCTTACATACCGTAACCTTTTTTTATGATATCCACACAAAATTTTTCAATAAAACGTTTTTTTTTCTCCACCAAACTTTTCATTTTTACGTTCTGTAACTTTAAAAATTTCATTCCCTAGGAGATTATGTTAAATGCAACCTTTAATTCACAATTTAATTCTAAACAAAAAAACCTTCAATAATATTTTTTTTCTATTTACAACACTGTAAAAGTTATATGGGAAAAACTGAATCTAGAAAAAGCACTTTTTGTAGTCAGAATCGCTAGAAGTTGCTTGCCTTTTCCTCCCTTTCCCTCAGTAAAAAAAAACAGACTGCGGGAGAAAACTTAGGATTATTGGTACTTTGGGATTATACCGACCACACCAGTATGAAGAACACAAAAATATAAATTTATAGAAACAAACATGATAGAACGAAAAAAGAACTCTTTAATTACAAAATTAAAAAACTTACAAGCATTTCCAGGTATTGTAATCGGTATTGTTGTCTCTGTTATCTTATCTTTCTCGAGAATCCCGATTACGGCAGGCCGCGCGGCATCACAATGATTTGCACGGTACAATAATTGCCTTTCCATTACAATTCAATTTATATTTCTGGCCCTTTTGGAATTTGATATTTTACTGATAGGTACTATCTCGAGGAATGTTTTTTTCTTTCGTTGACATCAGCGCGGGGCAGCACCATTTTGGGTGGCGGAAATGTGATCAAGAATAAAAACAAGTTTTTGAGTGTTTTTTTCAATAAAGAGTTTAGTTTTAGTTTGGTAATGTTTGTTTTTATTGAATTTTTGTGTTTGGAGAAATGTAGAGGTAAAACACGGAAGTACAACAAAGCGACGCGACTCTGCAAATCACGTTATCTACTAGACCGCTCGACTTTGACCTCTGTCTGAGGATGGGGAGGGTTTGCCGATAAGACAATTCCTGTTTTATATTGACGAAATATTGTTTTACGCTAATCTAGTAATCAGTAGAAGCAAAATGTCAAATAACGATTCATGTCTGGGTGTGGTCGGTATAATCCCAAAGTACCGTATTATTTCAGTTAGTACCATTGGTTATTTCAAATCAAATCAAATCTTTATTCACATATACATTGAGTACAGCGACTGTGTCATTTGAATTACAGTTGTTAAGTTCGAATTAGGTAAAAAGTATGTACAGTAAGAGTTACAGAATTCGTCATTATTCATCTTCATTGCTGAGTTCTCCAATCCAAAAACTCCTGGACTGTGTATATTGTTCGTTCCAGCAGCCAGTCCATGAGTCTTCTCTTCAGATTCTTCTCAGGGATTCTCTTCATTTCTTCTTGCAGACAGTTGTAGAAGGCAGCTCCTCGATAAGATGGTTTCTTCTCGAATAGACAGAGATGATGAGTGTCAAGTGCGAAGTTGTGCCTATGCCTTGTGTTGTATGTGTGGTGGTCTCCTAATCTGGCTCGGCCTATTTTTACTGCATGCATTACTGTTTCAAGAATATAGAGTGCAGTAAACTGTCAAGATCCTGAGCTCCTTGAAGGCTTCTCTACATGTCTCTTGTGGTCTTAGTCCTTTCAGTGTTCTTATGGCTCTTTTCTGAATTACCAATACTCTTTGGAGGTTTGAAGCGCTTTGTCCCACCCCAGGCCACTAAACCATATCTTAGGTGGGTTTCAAATAAAGAGTAGTAGGCTATGATGGCTGTTCTGTTATCACTGACCTGCTTTAGCCTTCGTATAGCATAGAGACCCATGTTCAGTTTTTACAAAGTTGGGTCACATGAGGTGTCCATGAGAGATTGTTGTCAAGGACTATGCCTAGATATTTATTTGAGTTTAGTGTTGTTAATTCTGGAAGGCCTTGGTAGTCATTGGGAAGTGATGTGTATATCAGTTGAAAGGTTTTACTTTCATTCAGGACCAGATAATTTTGAAGGCAGTACTGTTTTGCCATGCTGTATGCCACATAGGAGTTTATTTCAAGCTCTTGTCGATTTTTGGTGGCAACAAGTAGTGCTGTGTCATCAGCAAAACATCACTGTCTCACAAAACTCTGAAAGGTAACTTGGAAAATCATTGGTGAGGAGTATATAAAGTACAGGGCCAAGGACAGATCCTTGTGGCACTCCTCTTTTCATTGGGAGGGTTTCAGATTTTACTGTGAGAAGGGTGTTGTTATCCTTGTAGCTGAGCTCAACCAATTGTTTCCTATCGCTGAGATAACTTGTGAACCAGCTGGCTTCTTTTCCAATTATCCCAAGTGCCTTGAGCTTTCCAATTAACAGGTTGTGGTCCAGGCAGTCGAATGCTTGCTGAAATCGAGCATGACACTTGTTGCAACACATCCCTGGTCTAGTTTATCAATAATGTACTCAATTAGTTGTACTACTGCAGTTGTTGTTGATCTGTTCTTGATAAATCCATGTTGTCTAGAGGTCAGGAGGTTGTGTTGCTGCAGATGTGCTATAAGTCTGTTCAATATTACTCGCTCTAGGATCTTAGAAAAATTTGATATCAGAGATATTGGTCGATAGTTAACAGCGTCATTGATTTTGGCCACTTTTGTAATTGGGATAGACTTTAGCCACTTTTTAGACTGTTAGGGAAAATTCCTTCGTCCAGAGATTTGTTTATAAGAGTTGTCAGTGGGGTTAAAAGTTCACTTTTACAATGTTTAATTAGCTTTGAAGAAATGTCGTCCTCTCCAGCAGATGTTTTAGCTTTCATGGAGTCAATAATTGTTCCTATTTCTTCTTCAGTAGTGTTGTGGTGCTGCAAGTTAGTAACAAAGTGGAGCCTGAATAACATTTGCTGGTGTAGGATTTTGATTCAGTGTTTTATTTTTTGTCAAGTGTCTTCTGCTATTTCATCGTGATGTTGATGATACTATATGAAATGTATTTAAAATTTAGTGGTGAATGCAACTGTTGCAAACTAGGCGTAAAAATAATTATCGGTTGCCTAGCAATAAAGCGCAATGTGAAGCGACTTCTAAAGACGTCGCTTGCCACGTCACGGCGGTGTAAATAGAACGTCTCAGGACGTCGCTTGCCACTTAGAGGGTTAAAGAGGATTCTTTGAATCTTTTTAGTCTCAAAATCTATTTATTTGTACCTTATGATCTTTAAAATGAATTTGACATATTCATTGGCCTGTATATGCTGACTGTTCTATGCATTCTTACATTAGTTCCTTCACTGTTTGGTAACATACTGTAGCTAGAGAAATTAGGTTAAACAAGTGCCCCAACATAACACTCTATGCTGCTTGATACACTGTTATCATTTAAATTTGTGATAAGTAACACTGTAATGATTATTTTTAATCAGGATTGTTGAGAGGTAACCTACATTCAAAATTTTAAAGTTTAAAAATTTTACACTTTATGTTCAGATATTTTTAGAATGAAAAGTAATGATGTTGCTTAAAAATAATTAGGTAATTGAGCACTAATTATTTTTATGAAAATAAAAAATACATTTGTGCAAATGTGCCCAATTGTAAGTTGTAATTTTGAACCAGTTGCCAGTTTCAGAATTTGGTGTATTTATGTACAGTGTCCATATTCTGACCAATGAATGATGTCATAGATTGCCTCTGTATGGGACATAACTAATTCTCAATCATGTATTTGAAAGCTTGTCTCAAAGTTATAATAACTTAAACACACTTGGTTACACTTTTTTGTAAATGATTTCTAAAAATTTTATTATAACGTTTAAAACCAACTTTGAACTAACTATGTACAAGTATACACTCTAAAACTTTTACTACGTGAAGATTTTTAAGTTTATTTGAGTATCACATGATTTAAATAAATACATTAAATATAATAAAGTTATGGAATGCCAAATACCCATAATAGAGGAACATCTGTAAATATAAAACTACTTTACCTGTCCTGTTAAGTGTTTTACTATACTGGGTTCTCTAGATATTCTGCTTGATAAGATAACGAAGCAGCCTGTATATGTGTGGAGAAATATTCAAAGTTAGAGAAGTTAAAAGTTTCTTTATAAAAAAGTCTAAATGATTATTTCCAGACAACTGTCGAAGAAGGTGGAGGAGCTGCAGGCAAGGCTGTTAAATACACCAGAACGCGATGCAGACAGCCTGCTTGTACAGACGCTGCGAGCTGAGCGTGATCAGGCGGATAAGTTGCGTAAGGAGGCAGTGAATGCCTGCGTACTGCTCACCACACGGCTCCAGGAACTGGCAGACTTCCTTGACTCCTTGCTGCCCTCCCTCTGTGGCAAGAAGCGTAGAGTTGTACAGCAGGCAGTGGAGCGTAGCAGAGAACTTTCCAGGTGCATATAAATTATCAGTATCTAGGATAGTTCAAGCTTTTTAGAATCATTAACAATATTTAAGATTTATTCATTATGCTCCTTTTGGATTCAATTGACAAATTAATTAGGTATTCTTACCTCCATCAAATACAAAATCAACCAAAGAGGTCTTTTCACCTTTACATGTTTCAGAGATACAATCTACCTTCAACTACAGTGTATAAAATCAAATGGCTTAATCAAAAATCAAAGTTTTAGTGAAAATTACCATTCATTTGTATTTTTAGACTTATATATTGTTAACATCAAAGTTACAATGGTTATGTGGCATGGCTAAAGCATAAAAAAATAAAAACCAGTGACATCTATACTATTATACAGAGTGTAAATTAAGTCCTGATATGCCTGGATATATTCCAAACAGATTGAGATATTGATGTAAAATCTACACCATACCTATTAAAATACTTTTTTGGACTTTTTGGGGGGTAAAAATATTTCCTCTCACTCTTTCAAAAGGGCTAGAGGCGGGTCAATTGAAATTTTCAAATTGCAACCTCTATCTTGTGGTTGTAATTTGTTTATCAGTATATCATTTTAAAAATCTATTTAATGTTGTACATAATGAAATACATCAACATGAACAAAACATTCATAAAAACAATAATAATATTATTATTATTATTAAATTACATGGGGTTCCTGTTTTTTTTTTCTTTTTTTTATAAAATTGTGTGTGAAGCAGCGGGTAACTGCTAGTATATACTATAGTGACACTGTCAATAATGTTCATAATAGTAAAGATTTTAACCCTTTCAGGGCCAGGACCAAATATGAGATGTTGCAAAATGTTTTCACATCTCATATCCCCTTGTGACTAGTCAAAAGTGCCAGGCTAAAATTGGTGATTTTGCAGTCTATTAGATTAAAATTTATTACTTTTCAAAAAAATTAGAGAATGACCTAAAAGTTGCACGGAATTACTCGTATAGATATATACTATCAAAAAAAATATAGAGATCTAGTTTTAAGTAATCTAAAATTAAAAAAAAAAATTGTTTTAATAGATTACATATACATTTTTTTATTTATTTTTTTGCAAATAACTAAAAAAGGAAAAATAATTTTACTGTGGGAAGCTATTTTATTATATTGTACATTTAGAAAGGAACAACCATACAACATTTTGTGTTATTTCTCTCATAAATAAATTTTTTATGACACATTTTGTATAAATACGCATAATTGTACTTCGCAACATTTTATAAGTGTTAAAGCAACTGACTCTTACATTGCAAGAAACTTAAAATAAATATTCACGTTATGGATTTACCGGTAAACAGATGATTGTAGGATCCATAAACAGTTTCAATACAGTTAAAAAACACTATTTACCAAGAAATATTTACACAATTTTATTTGAAATTTATTTACACTTTTTCTATTTACAAATATGCTACTTACAATTTCACTCCCGTGAGATCGCAAATTGTCAGTCGTAACTACTACACACAATAGCTAAGCACGTAACAACTAATATTTACAACCACAAAATCAAATAATAATGAAGAATCCAGCATACAATAGTACGATTACACTAAAGCATAAAGAATTAACAACAAAAGATCGAGTCAGCTGATAATGTCACGTGACAATTATGAAATAAAAATGCATAGACCTCCAAAATAAAAATGATATTCATATTAATTATCTACAAATATACCAGGGAATAAAAAAACATAAAACTTTAATCATTTGACGTCGTATTTATTTAAGAAAACGACGAATATCAAGTAGACTATATATTGCCGCTTGGCACTTTTCAGACGCTATGGTGGCAATATTTTGCTGCCTGGCCCGGAAAGGGTTAAGGTACTATTTTAAGGATATTTTTAATATGATTTATAAAAGTAAAAATATTTAATAAAACTCAAACTATTGACAATAAAAAGGTTTAATAATTAACTAGCCATAAATTAATAAAGTTACTTGTATATTCATATTCAGTCACTTGAATATATTTGTTTCATAGGTTGTCACCATAGCTTCAGAAGCAGATCATTAATTCACAAAACAATGTCCAAAGTAACAGCTGTTAGGTTAACTTAATGTACCAAGTATGAAAGGCTGCTCTTGCAATACTTCTGAATAAATGATGAACTGATGTGGTAGAGAAAAGGTACATTATTCCGCCTTCACAGTCTAGCTAGGCTCTGGCTTGGTTCATTCATTGGTAGTTGTAATACTCCTTATCTGTCTGGTCACGTCTTGACAGCTACCACCAATAATGTAGAATTTAAAATTATAAAGGAAATTCAGTATTTGGCTCAAAAACATCATATTAATATTACAATATTTAATCCTCCAACTGATGACCGACGGCACATACTTTCATCAATACCGCTTGTGAACTGATAATGACGGTACAGCCGTCAGTCAACTTTCCGCTATTATTATGTGAAAACCGTTTAAGTTAGAAAGACATAACTTGCACCAGTCGAATCCTCTACTCATAAATACCAATTCATTTGATATAGTTTACATTCATAATATTACTCGTTGTTAGCTGATATCAATCTAAATGTTGTACGGCATACAGCTGACGGACTATGCAGCTGGTGACACCCTGTACGGCCTTTATGATCTTTGTTGCTAGGTTCAGTAGGCTTAGTGACAGTGAAAACAATTCATCATTATCTGATATTCCTCTTCTCCAAAGAATTCATCAAACACCAATATGGATACATACTTTACATTTTTATGAAAAACTTTTTTTGTGTTGTAAATAAGTGTATATATATAATAATATTCTTTTTAACTAGAAAACTGTGTATATTTTGTACATTTTACAGTTTCTTATTATCTCAAGTCATATGAAAGTTACATGAAGTGAAACTTAGAAAACAAATAATTTAAAATACACATTTTTCAATTTATTTATAAATAAAATAACAATACTCTAGTAAGTGTATATTTGCATTATTTTACATTTTTCTCTGGTTTCTAACTAAAAACATGATATATAAAACACTTATTACTTAGCATTTAGCACATTTTTGTTTTTAATATCCTAAAAATATACTGCGAAAAAACAAAAAGCAGTGTATCATTCTGAGAGTTTCTTATTACCAGTCGGAGGGTTAAAGAATGTTCTTGTCTGTTTCAGATCTCTGTCGATAGCAGCAGAAGAATCGACTCTACATCACTGTAGTGCCTGGACAGAGCTCCAGCCCAGCCTCTACGTCCCCCTGCTGCCCGACATCTCCACTGTGGACTTCTGGAGCGGGGACGAGTGCCAAGAGGCGTTCTCAGACGGTGAGGAAGTCGCCAAACTCAAGTCTCAAGTTGAAACTCTGACCGAGGAAGTCAAACAAAGGGACGGAGAAATAGCGAGATTCCAATCGGAGAAGAGTTTTGGGGACAACTTCTTGAAATCAGCGTTCGGTAACAACGAACAACAGTTCATGGACAATACAGAAAGCAGAATTATAGAGGAGACGGAGTTTTGTGGCAACATAGCGGACATCACTGAGGGCTCTCTGGTGGAGACGAGTGATCAGAACCAACCGACAAAACTGAACCCGGAAGTGAGGAGTGCCAACATTGGCAAGATAACTCTGACCAGCAAGAAGAAGAGTGTGAAAAGCTCACAGACTCCTGTCAGCTTGGAAGGAACGGTTAAGCACCATGACGGGTTATCTGAATATGAGACCTGGTCTGAGCCAGATCGTGATGTTTCCTACGCGCGGATGGGACTGAAGGAAGATCCGACCAATATGACTAAATCCATGCCAAACAACTTTGGTGACACTTCGGAAACAGCTGATTCGGCACAAAAATCACCCTGTAAGTTCTTGTAGTTGTTAATCACATAACATATTACTTAAAAGTAAAGTATCTGAGAGAAATAAGATTCAAATAGAATAAACATGATAAGAATACAAGTGATCACTTTTATACAGTAAATTCTTTTTCAATTAGCTATTTCTAAAAATTTGTATTGTTTTGATTACGTCAAATAGTTTATTTTTAAAGCAATTGGAGGTCATGTTTTAGTTTGGTTGTTTGGAAATGTCTATATTTTATATTGGTAGGGAAACAATAAAGAAACCAGAATGGCCAGTAGCGTTTGACGCGAGTTGAGAGGATTTTTTTTAAGAACACAAAGAGTTAAAACATTCCTTGGGAATTTGCTCCAATAATATCAGCACTTCTAATTTTTCTTTAACTATGTAAATGTTGTGTATTTTAAATGTGTATTGTTGTAACAAATTCAGAACCCAAATAGCTCCCACATGCCTTATATAAAGGGTGTAACAAAAAGGTTGGGCTAGTTATATATTTCCAGATTCTATTATGTGACTCTAAGCTAAAAATGAAAAATACATTTTTTTTAATTTCCACTTTGTTTTGCAGCTATACACTATCTTTTGTTTAAAACCGCTTTATCTTCGTTGTTATCTTTACAAGTGTTAAGAAACTTGGTAAATGGGTCCATGTCAGAAAAAACAAAAAAATGTATAATCAGTTTTAATTTAATTTAGTTTTATGAAATATCTGTTTTTATCTAACTTTTATACAACACAAAAAATGGTTTAAATATCTTTTATTATTAATTTAAACGTGCTGAATACATTATTAGTTTAGAACACATTTTTTACATAGGAAATGTTTCAAGATCTGTATATTGATAAAGCTGTATCTAATTCTACAAAGTGTTTTTCTACCTCAACTGATATTTTTTCTTCAATGTAGAATTAATTCATTAAAAATTTAATATTTACAATTTGTTCACATAACAAAAAAAAAAAAACGTTTTTTGTAGCATCTAGGAGAGGAAGTGAAATCCAAAGACTACAACGTAAAATTCGGAATCTGGAACAAGTAAATGAAGCTCTGCGAAGTGAGTTGGTAATCTTGCATCAGCTGACGCCTTCCGCACTGTCCAGACAGGACAAAACAACCAGCATTGAGGTAGGTCAGGTCGACTCTCTTCCTCTATTCCCTCTTCATACCATTAATTGTTTCCTGTGTCTTATCTTCCTATTATTTATGTTTTTTTGCATCTACTAGCAACATACTCTCCTTTAATTATAGAAATACAAAAAATGGTTTCAAAATAATGTTGTTACCTTATGTAAAGACTCTAGTACTGTAGTACTGTATTTCATGCTCATATTCAGTTATATATATCCTATGGTCTATGGCGGGACCTCAAGTCAAAATCTAAATAAAATTCTCAGCCTTAAAAAAAAAGGTCTGAGAACAATCTTTCGATTAAGAAGTGATGATTCTGTCAAGGAAAATTTACGAACTTAAGAATATTGACAGTGTATAGCCAGTATATTTTTAATACTTTTAATATTTATGTAGAAAATCACAAACTCAATTTTAAAACTTATAAAGAGGTACACTTTTACAATACCAGAAACAAAAACACCATTATATTACCTCATCATAACCTAGAAAAATTTAAGAAAGGCATCAACTATACTGGAATAAAATTTTTAAACTATATTCCCAAAGCAATAAAGGAAATAAATTAATTTACAAATTTCAAACTATGATTAAAAGATTTTCTTTTGCAGCACGCTTTTTATTCACTAGATGAATTATATTCATTAGGACAGTCAGTATAACTCATAATCATACAATTAGTATTTTTAAGATTTTTTACTATTATTTTATTATATATCATATGAGGTTTTATAGTATAAAGTAACATTGTTAATAGTAGTTTTAATGTACTTGACACTATTTATTGTATATTTATAAATTCTAAATAAAGACTTTTTTATTCGATTTGATTTGATTAGTCAAATACAGAAAAACCAGTTGAAAATTTGTATAACCATCAGTAAACAATTAATTATAGAAATGAGGTAAATGAATGTTTGTTAGAATGGAAATAATAAGTCTGCTACATACTACAATGGAGCTATAAATAATTGTGGATTATAATCTATTAGTAACAAAGCAGATTGATTAGGTAAAATTAATGTAATGCTATTGTATGCCACTTTGTGTAACCTGAGCAGGGCTTTTGATTGTGTTGATATCAATGATCTTACCATGAAATTATCATACTATGGGTTGGGTAGTGTACGTCTCTCATTTCTAAAATCCTATTTAAGCAATAGAAAGCAAAAAGTTTATAACGATGGTAACTGGTCTCAGGAAGTAAATGTCACGTATGGCGTCCCCCAGGGATCCATATTAGGTCCTTTGTTATTCTTGGTCTGTATTAATGACTTGCCGTCGTCAGTCTCTGCCACAACAATTTTGTATGCAAATGACTCAACATTTTTAAATGCAGGCAATAGCATTGAGAAACTAAACACTGTAACACAAAATACTTCAAGCTGGTTTAAAAACAATGGTTTCCATCTAAATGTATCTAAAACTCAAAATATCCTGTTCAGTTTAAGAAAATCTGTAAACTCTCAAAGCAATCTATTTAATCATGCTAAATTCTTGAGAATTATTATTGTCAGAAATTTAAATTGGGATGCCCATATTAATTATCTTTCAACTAAGTTATCTAGAGTGATTTATCTTCTCAGACGGCATATACTCTATGTTAATATAAATTATGTGAGAACGGCTTATTTTGCCATTGGTCAGGTTCCGTTATTTCACCCCATGTTTTAAAATCGCTACTATAGCCACGGAATTGATTGTTTTAACTATTTATGATCATAGATGAGTACGGAGGTACTAAACTAGATAGACACTGTTTGTTTTCCTTGATGACGTCTTATCTTATCAGCATCAGGCATGCCCAGACTGTTCTTGTTATCGAAATGAGACGAGTGCCTTCGGCCATCCTGAAAAACATCCCTCGAGATAGTACCTATCAGTAAAATATAAAATTCTAGAGGGGCTGATCAGAAATATAAGTTGAAATGATTAGTTCACCTCAAACAATCAATTCCGTGGCTATAGTAGCGATTTAAAAACATGGGGTGAAATAACGGAACTTGACCTTGCCTTTTTTCAATCCATTATAAGGTATGAGCCAGTAATGTGGGGCAATGCAAGTAAAATTAATAACATTCTTATCCTAAAAAAATCTATAAGAATTATTACTAACTCACAGCCACTTGAACATTGTAGACCTCTTTTTACTATTTGTAAAATTCAGACATAATAAACCTGTATCTTTTTGGTCTTATGAAATGTATCTTTCAAAATCCTCAATTGGTAAAGCCTAGCACTATCAAACAATCCCATAATACCAGGAATAAAAATGCTGCGTCTATTAATTTTAATAGATTGAGCAAAACTCTTGAAAGCCATTCTGCTATTGCACTGAGGGTGTACAACCATTTGTTATCCTTAGTCCTAAAGTACAATAAAAAAAATTTTTTAATAAATATTACTTATGGCTGTTAGATAACCCATTTTAAGTACTGGACGAGTACCTCCGATTAAAAAACATTTTATTTTAAATTCGCCAATGCCACTGGCTGTATTTGAGTATTGTGGTTTATGTTTGCGTAACTTAAGATATAATTAATCTAACTTTGCCAATGATCTTTATTTTATGGCAATAAAAAATGTTGATTGATTGATTGATTGTATCATCACAGTTATCAAGACAGAGTCAGTTTTGTGTCCCGTCCCACCTCCTGGAAGAAATCCGGCACCAGAGGGAAAAACTGGAAGCCTCTCTGTTTCACAATGATTACATAAGACGCCAGCTGGAGTCCACCGATCCCTCCCTGAGGAGAAATCAGGTAGGCAGAGGCCATGCATTCGCTGTGTTACGAATAGGAACTCGTCTCAAACTCATAAACATTTCTAGTGTGTCAATGCTAATGGCTCGTGATAAATTGTATAATGGATATACGTTTTTAACAATTTATTAGCATCAAGATACTAAAATCTAAGTTTCTGAAGTGATACATTTTTGGTTCAACTACCTAATCTTGGCTCAACCCATCATTATAACACCAGAAGCCGTGATGAGTATACATTTCCCTGGCACAGGTTGGAGCTATTTGCAGGGAAGTCACCGGATGCGGGAATTAAAGTCTTTTATTAATTCCCTAGTAATTTAAGAAATGAAAAAATTCAAAAAAATGTTAAACCTTTTTAAAAGAGTATCTGGTGGATATATCTTTATATTCAATTGAAAATATTTTTGAAAGTTATAACTTTTTATTTTTTGTTATACAGTAGAGTCCCGTTAATCCGACCTAATTGGGACCGAGCCCTATTCGGATTATGTGATTGTTCGGATTAGCCAGAATTACAGAAAAATACGGTTTTAAACTTGAGATGGGTCTATTTTGTTATAGAATTATCAATATTGTTTATTAAAACATGTTTTCTGACTGTTGCATTGTATTTCTTGACAAATAAACGTGTTTGCGAATACTAAGCATATTTACCGTATTTAGTGTGAGAGTTCTATTGTTAAGCAATGTGAGCGTACTGGATATTGTACGGGTCCACGCGTTCAATAGTTGTACGAAACTACGCGTCATCCAATAGACTCCCTTCAATGCGACAGAAGAGAATAACTGAATTTATGTCTTTTAACATTTAATATTGTACTCAATAATAATATCAGTACTGTACGTCCAATTTTTGTTTGATTTCACTTCTTAATACAGTAATTTAACTCATACTTAACCTATAAGTCTTAATTTGGTACTGTATTTAATTTCATTATTTATGTACTGTACCGTACACAATTTGTCTTAATAAAATACTGTATGTCTATTTAATTAAAGTTTTCTTTGTTTATGTACGAAATGATGCACCCATTTTCATTTAGTATGTAATTAGTTCCTATAACTGTTCATTATCGTTATAAATAATTCCTCCTGGACCTGTTCGGATTAACCGACGTTCGGATTACACGTGTTCGGATTAGCGGGACTCCACTGTATGTAAATTGTTTTAATATATGAAAAGTAGTAATAACGCAAATTACGTGAAATTTACTTGACAATTTAATAGTCTAAGAGTAAAAATAGCATTTTTAATTATAATTATTTCTTCATACACTTTTTAAAAATATTGACACCATTTGTATTATACCACGTACTTTTATTGAATAAAGTTGATTGGTTGGATATGAGACTGTTACTATTTATAATGCAGTTTTAAACTTTATCCCCATGCAGACAGCCAAACTAGCTTTTCATCTTAAAGAGTCTTATATAGGGATAATACATGTACAGAGTTAAAAAAAAAATTAATACTGCATGTGACCTAATTACATGTGACATGAGGTACTATTGTATTGATAATATCCTAATCTATATATATAAAAATGAATGTTTGTATGTTTGTCCTTTATGGAATCGTGAACTATTGGACCGATCATGATGAAAATTTGTACGTATATGTATTTTTCCACGGAGAAGGTTTATAAGCTATGCCCATCCCTTTCCCGATTCAGGATTCCGCCCCACTGGTTACAGAAATACCCATAAGAAATGCATTGCAGCAAACATATGTTAACGTCTTTTCAAATTTTTAATCAGCTGTTCTTTGTAAACATATATTACACTTATAGTTTTAAAGCATAGAGTAAGCTTAAGAGAAACGACAAATTTTGTTTAAACTGTTTTTGCAATCACTGTTAAACATAGACTTTACTATCCAGATAATACAATTCAAATTTGACGTAAAAATTCACCTTTAACTGCAATATTTATTTAATATAAACCATGCTCATGCTTGATCAGAAGAGTAATGCAGATATCATAATTACTATCTTACGTTGGCTACAAATATAAAGAATGTTATAAAATCAACCTTAGTTGTTTTTTTTGACAGAAGTATGGTTCTCAAAACTCCGTGTGTACATATTCTCTCGATCGAGACAACAAAGCAAGCTCAATCGTGGCATCGGAGATATAACTAATTTAATCTAAAATTTATTATAGTAAAAAAAAAAATTTACTAAGTAATATAAGGACTTCGGTTCTTAAGATTTGCGTGCGAAGCCGTGGGTAACAGCTAGATAGAGGCAGGAATATGGTACATACCTTCATAATACGCCCAAGAGGCTCACGATGGAACGACTATCAATTATCTCAGCAATGTTTAGAATGTGATAGAAAAAGAATAAGTGAATATAGTGTACTGTTTTCAACGGGAAATTGCGTGCGAAGCCGCGGGCAACTTTTGCAAAAAATTATTGAAATGCGCAGCAAAGCGCGCCGGGCCCGCTAGTAATATTATAAATGCAAAAGTGCCTTTGTTTGTGTTGCTTTCACGCGTAAGCTATTCAACCAATTTAACTGAAATTTTACATGGAAATTCTTAGTATTGAAATATGGGCCTATTCTTGTTTCGAAAATCTCTCCAGGTCACGCCCCACTGGTCTTTAAAGTTGCGTTATAGCAAACACATATTAATAATTTAATAATAATTAAATAATAATAAAGTCTGTTGTTTATATAAAACTTTGTATATGTATATATATTTTCTTGATCAGGGCAACAAATTAAACTCAGCTATGGCATTGGAAATGCCTTAAAGTCGAAGTAAATTATAATGGCTAAAAGTAGATGCTTGATGAAAGAAGTAGACTTTTCAGACCTGTGTGTGTATGAATATTATTGATCGGAGAAACATGGCAAACTCAGCCTTGGCGTCGAAAGTATAATTCATGCAAATCAGCAGTGCACATGCGCATAGTCAAAAATAAAAACCATTAGAAATTTTGCTTAATATCTGAATCTCTTATCCATGAGCACTGTACCCAAAATATGTCTACTTCTATTTGAAAACTAAATAGAACCCTCTATTTATTATATCATAATTGTAATAGCTGAATAACTTAAGACTTCAATTTTAAGATTCCTCTACAACGGCGTAAAATTATTTAACTGTCACTAAAAATCGTTGTAGCTATTAAATCAATAATCATGACATGTTTGAGAGATATTCAAATTGTTTGACTACTTATAAAAACTGTTTCACACTCTAAATTCTCTGCCTCAAAGCTTTAATCTAAAATGTATCAGGAGATCTCAGGAATGTTAAGAATTCTATTTAAAAGGAATATGTCCACAATGTCCATGTTTTTCAATAGGAAATTGCATGCAAAGCCACAGGTAACTGCAAGTACTAATGATAATTTTCCTGATATTGGTTTTTATTATTGATATGTAATTACCAATTAAAAGTTATGTTGATGTGGTTTTGGAATAAGTTTAGCTCATCTTCCTTATGGGTGGCAAGAGCTTGACAAATTTCAAGTTGTAGTTAATTAAAACGTTTTTATTGACAAGCTTGTAACATATTTTGTTGTGTTCAATCAGCTAAATATTTAAATGTTTTAGGAATGAGTGGATGAAGATTAAAATGTTGCATCTTCAATTATTATTATTATAAATAGAGGGAACCCAGTAGAACTATCATAGTTGTTTAGATCTCCGCAATGTAAACTTTGTTGAAATATTGTAATCTATGCTGTTCTGTGTTAACTTTCTCCTTTGTTCCAGGGGGATGATCAAGAGAATGCATCACTTGCACGGCTGAAAGAGGTCACTACCCAGTTAGAGTTAGCTGAGAGTGAATTGTCTGAACTGAAATCGGAAAAGGAAAATTGGAACAAACAAGTGAACTTATTGCAAACTACTTTGCAACAAAACTCATCAGAGCTGATTGAGAAACAACGTGCCCTGCTAGAGTTGGAGGACAAAACTGCTCAAAGAATCAAAGAAGTAGAAGAAGTGTTTAGTAAAAAATGTGCACAATCTGAACAAAAATGTTTGCAGCTGGAGCAGAAATGGTTGGATTTACGAAATGAAAAAGATGAGTTATCAGCAAAAATGTTAGAGAGCAATCAGCACGTAAACAAGCTCTTAGCGGATGTTGAACGATATGAACAAGAAGGAATAAAGAATAAAAAACTCCAAGAAGATTTGAACATTCAAATCCAGCAAATAAGCCAACAAAAAGAGGACCTTAAGGTTAGACTAAATATTAAATGTTTAGTTTATATAAATTTTGCCTTCAGCTATCATAACAAAGATGTAATTATTAAACAAAAATAAGGTGGGGTTTGTTCTTGAAAGAAAAGCTACATACTTTTATAACTCATTGATGAAAGAATATAGAATGTTAGGTTAATTTTTATCTCTCTATTATATGGACTACGTTAAAATTTGTTTAAAGTAGTCATGAGATCATTTTTTTCTATACACAGAAGTGTATAACACACAAATAAATACTTATTTTAAATTTTGTTACTAGTTGATAGGAAAATCAGCAGGTTTACCCAGAAAACTATCTTCTAGAGTTCACTGATTGAAAGAACACATAAAATTACGCATAATTAGAAATGTTCGATTGCACTGCAATCTTTCACAACCAGTAGAGATCATTATAGTTGACTGTTCACTTTAGGTTGCAGAGTCAGTGTGGTAAGCAGTGTTCCCAATATACTTGTTATAGACAATTTTATCACTTTATGTATCGAGTACTATATTAAATATTAAACATATATGGAAACTGTTAGTCTTCTGAGGGGAGTGGTGGGAGGGACTTATCTCAGGTTTAGATTTGTAGGATTAGGCTATTGGTTGTGAGTCTTTTGGTTCTTAGTAGGTGAGGTATTTGTAGTGGTAATTGTCTGTTAACAATATTGATAGTAATTTTTTATGGAAAAGGGAAGAAATGAACGCAGGATCTTGTATTAATAAAACATATTGAAATGTCAATGATGTAAAGAATAGTATCAGTTTAGATGATGTGGTCATTATAAACAGTATAAATAAACTTGTTAAATGTTATCACTAATAAATTGTATAAAAGGACTTAATATGTATAGCAAGAAAGTGTTTGTTAAGGTGAATTCCAAAAACTGCTCAAAGCCGTGTTAACACATTTAAAAAGTTTTGTTTTAATAGATTCTCTCTTTAGCTTTAGTTTACTAAGGCTATAAAACTTGTGTAGGGTACTTGGACAGAGTTGGGGAGAGTCTATACAGTAAGAGATGAACAGAACTCACAGAAGTGCTCCCATCTTGGACAAGATACGAATGAGGCCAGTTCAAGCTCAAAGACCTTATGTGGCCACTGGTTTTCATACTTTGGCCCAAAATCTTTCAATGAAAAGTTTCATTTAGGAAGTAGTCCTTTTCTGACACAATCTGTAATTTTGGAGGGAAAAGATATTTTGCAAAATATGATGAAAACTAGTCACTAATGTTGTATTAGAAGTGCTCCATTACATTTTTGACTAAGGAGAGAATTTTCAAATGTAGGTAGGAGTTAATTATATGAGTTAGATTGTAGCAGTAAAATGGATACATTGAAAATACAAAAGATCATACCATAATTTTGTATGTCAAAGGAACAGAGTTATATGGATATATCAAACTAGGAATAAAGTTATATGGATATAAGAAACTAGGAATAGAGTTATATAGATATAACAAACTAGGAATAGAGTTATGTGGATATAACAAACTAGGAATAGAGTTATATGGATATATCAAACTATCACATATGAGTGACAATGATTGTTTGGTCTGCAGAGGATTGTTGCTGAGCAGGAACAGCTGTTGGCCGACGCTGAGAGAGAGCGGCAGGAGTTGGCGACCCAGCTGATAGCTCGGGACCGTCAAGTGAGCGAGCTACAGAAGCGGCTCAGCTGTCTGGAGTTGAGCAGTGGCGAGCTGGAGAGAGCACTGCGCTCACAGCTGGACCTTGCACTCGACCAGTGCGCTCAGTTCGAGGCCAGGGTACGCGATCTGGACAGCTCCAACAAGGTAACGTTTCTTGTACCAGTGGACCTGTATCGTATCTTTAGTTGTGTTGGGTAAATGCATGGGTAAAGTGGTGGTGGTATCTCAGTGGTGGTGGAATTTGTCTCAACATTATTGGCAAGAGGGGGATTGAGAAGTAAAATTACTACACCATAGTATAAAAATACACTATTCAAAATTGAGATATATAATTTTGTTACAAAGGCAAGTTGAAAAAAATTATACTGTTTTAACATTTCCATAAATTTACTTTTCATAAACAATGAAATCACCATAAAAAATTAATAATGACCTACTGTAATTATTTTGTTCATGTCAAAAAAATATATTACATACCTAAGGCTAAGACAAAATGTTATCAAAGGTAAATATTAAGTTTATGGAATACCAGTGAATCCTCTAGACTATTTTAAGGGACATATGTTTTTATTTTATGGGAAATTATATATTACTGTTTTGCCATCAGTTAAATTGGAGAAATTAAAAGAATTACTCTTTCAAATGCTTACCTTTGAAAGTAACATATCTATTATTTTCATATCACAGTCATCCAAAATATGATAAATTTTAACTCATTTGTTATACAGATTAATTTTTGTCAATTATCCATAAAATTACATTAGAAATATAAAAATATTTTTACATTATCTGTATAAGTAGTTTGTGCATAAAAGTTAAATTTGGGGTTAGCAATAAGTGTGTAGATATTCATTCAATTAGTTTGAATTTTTCTGGGTATTTAATTTTTTTTTACCCTCTTGTAGAACTATATTTGCAGAGTATCGGGGAAGTAGATTAGTGTTGCATCGTTAGTTGGAAGTTGTGGGAGTGAGTGCGGGTGTTGGTGTTGGTAGAGGCGGGACGAGAGCTCCGCAGTGGTGGAGGAGCTGCAGAGGCGGCTAGACGCAGCCAGGTTTGCGCACTCCGAGGCTGTGCTGCAGTACACTCGAGTGGCCAACGAGAACATAAAGCTGCAGCAAGAGTTGCGGCGCAGACAACACGAACCTAACGTACTCAAGCAGACTAATTCTGACTTCCTCCACAAATATTGCATGGCACACAAATTCTAGCTTTGACCGACTGACTAATTTTTGTTGTTTTTAAATTATAATTGTGTACAAATATATTTAATTTGTATTCTTATAGTGGTTTTCTTCTGTCTTTTATGGTTTAACTATTCATTACTAAATCCTTTAGGCGCTAGGCTATCGTTTATTGCTGGTGGAACTATAAATAGAGTCATTCAGTTACAAAAACCTGTAGTGTGACCATTCAAGCATGTGGGTTTATACACATTAGAATGGCTGTGGTCCAAGGATCCCTGACACTAAAGCCTGTGATATCAGCTTATATGAAGCTTGAATGGTATCCGCCAATATACAACACAGATTATCTACTTTTATTTACTAAATATTGCATTTTGGAGTTAACACAGTACCAAAGAGTTATGGAAAGTGTAGATTTGGCTGTAGTGTAATTAAACTCACAAGTTCGAGTGCGTCTATTTAAAAAAAATCAAACAAATTTGTAGTTATTTGAAGTGGTCAATACATGATTTAAACATGTTTCTTAAACTAAAAAGTAATAGTTAAATCAAATTATTTAGGTTGTATTGGTTTTGTTTGCAAAATTATAAATTTTTGAAGAAGAATATTATAATGGGTTAGAGTAAAATAATTATTAAAAATGCAACAGTGTTTTAGAAGTACGAGGGGTACTCAGAAAGTAAGGAACGTTTTTTAATTAAAACTAGAACTATGTACAAGAAAAGCATCTTATTATATACATATGAAAGAGGGACTATTATACTACTTTTCTACGTAATCACTATACAAATTCATGCACTCATCATAGCGGTGGACAAGCTTTGAAATTCTGTGTCATAGAATTCTGCAGCCTCTGATCTCAGCCACTCTATGATACATACCTGGAACTCATCATCGTTGTCAAAATGCTGTGCTGCTGCTAGCCAGGTCTTCGTTTACGGGAATAAGTGAAAATCACTTGGAGCAGGACTGTAGGGGATATGAGGAAAAACTTCCCAGTTGAACAAGTTCAAGAATTCTTGCGTACGGTTTTCCGTGTGAGGTCGGGCACTGTCATGCAAAAGCAAAATTTTGGATGACAATTTTCCTTTGCACTTTTTTGAGATAGCTCTCCTAAGGTTTTGCAATGTTTGGCAGTACCGCTCAGAGTTTATTGTTGACCACACTTGAGAAAATCAATATTCATCAATTTTGGCTGTCTGAGGTACCGAGCATGAGCATACCAATATAATATGTATATGATTGGCACACGGCTGCCGGCATCAGATGTTAACATTCCTTACTTTCTGAATAGCCCCGTTATTTATATATTGCTAATATAATGAAAATGAAACCTTCAGCTTGATAGATTATATAATGGGTCTGTATTATAATCTCATCACTGTTCAAATAGAAATATCAATATTTTATAACTTTTCAACAAGAAAGAAACAAATTGTGGAGTTTTAACGTATAGCGGGTGGTGAATATTGATTAAAAAGCGTTAAACCTGTTTTTGTAAAATCTTTAATTTTTTTAAAACATACTTTTTAGATCAACATTCTATGAAGTAATACATTTGAATAAAATGGTTTATTTATCCAGGCTTTGCAAGAAAATATGCAGGAATTGTAAAGTTGTGAAAAATTAGCCCAATGGTTGAATCATTGAACATGCACCAAAGAATATAAAAAGAAAAAATTAAAAGTATAATTTTATAAAACATTTTAGCACTATACAATAATTTTTCCCTGTAGGGAGTAAATATGATAGGCGTAGGTACAGTATCTTGTGTCTGGTAGCACATGTTGTGGTGTGATCATCTGCTAGTGCCTAGAAGGTTGGGCTTGTTTTGGTTCCAAATACCCGCCTTAAATAAACAAAACAAATTAACTTTGACCTGTGGTCTAGTATGCATGTAGTAGTACCTTGAGATGCTTGTAGTGTATGTTCCTTGAATATATAACACCCAATATAAAAAATTACCTCATTATAATATAAATAGTAGTGACTGACAAAGTTTTGCAAGGCTTTAACCACTTTGTACGTCTGTCGCCTTTTAAACAATTATGCTAGCAACTTGTAAAGTTTGATTCAACATTATCCACTTGCAATTATTGTTTTTCATTTTCATTGTGATGTTTGATAATTTTTTACACAGTGTATTTGCTTTCAGATTATATTAACATATAATTAGTTATAGCGTAGGGGTAATCATTTGATGGCAAATCATAGTCAATATTTACAGTTACAATATTGTAAAAGTTTATAAAAATACACGTTTGACATGGACACTCCATTATAATTATCATTAATTTACAAAATTTATTTAAAAATAATTAATATTTAGTTACATGGAAACATTATAAAATTAAAGTGAGGTCGATATTGAATAAAATATTATATTTATGAAATTACTAATATTTAAACTACATAATAAAACATTATTATATGCAATATACGGGATGATTACCATTTTGATAACCATAAACCGAGTCGGACCGTAAAATATTACTTTATTTTTGTAACATTGCGTTTATTTGTGTTATTCCACTTAGTCTCCTAGTTCTAAAGGGTAATAAGTATTTATTTTATAGAATATTACAGGATGGTTTTGTGTTCAGAACAGTACTTTGTTCTAATTACAATTATTATAATCTCCCTATATATTATGTTGTTCTTAAAAATTTTAATTAAAATTGGGTTTCTAACAATGTATGGGTTGCCTTAAAAGCCATGTCAAACAATTCTATAGCATATTCTATACAACTGCTGCCGCATTGGAACAAAAAGGCATACCGAGCTGGCCAATGAATATGGCTAAGATATATTTTTGTTCCAAATTTGAACTTTTTCACCATTTCCCTCATCGGTTTTTAGTGATTGGAAACTTTTTATAGAATTTAAATGCTATCAATAACTTAACTTTTTATAGGATTTACATGTTATCAATAAACTCTTTGAAATACAACAAATTTTTTATCATAAAAATTGTAGGAAATGTTATAAGCATTTCTTAACATTTTTTAAATTTTCTCTAGGTTCATAAATAATATAGTGAGGAAAAAATGTTAATGGCCAATATATTGGAACGTAATAGTGTACCGATCTGACCAACAAACATAGGACCAATGTTTATACCAAGTAATTGTTACATAAATATAGTAAAAATATATAAAATGAGACACATATACACTGTGATGGGGGGGGGGGTTTGTACTCTGGAGGTCATGTTTCGTTAATTAGTGTCAAAATTTTTAATAAGTTTTACCATGAAGACAATTCCAACAGGCCGGCATCATACAAAAAATTATATATTTGAAATTATTTAATCAAAATTATATTACTTTTTTGACACAAGGGCACATGTAATAAATGTTTTTAATTAAACCATTTAGAAGGCCATTTCTGTAAAAATAGTCTCCTTGCAAAATTATGTATAGTGGGTGGGGATAGTGATTTAGCCATCTTGTGGAACAGAAGTTAGTGGGAAATGGAGGCAGTGTTGCTTATCTTCTTATTTCTATTCATGTTCATGGCTCAGGCTGACTCATCTCATGTTTGTTGCAATAATTTTAGCTTCATGTGTTCTACCTTTTACTCAGAAACTGTGAATTGCTTACATCTCTTTACAAGGCAGTTTTTATAATGGAGACAACAACGTTGGCAATTGACATACTTAACAATTCATGAATTAAGAATCTTGGAGCATTGGAAAAAGTTTAGGACTCTTATTCATCTGTGAAGTTGCCTGATGATGGAATCATATTCCAAAAGGTCTTGCAATAATAAAATTGATATTGGAAAATTTATACTCATTTACCAGTGCTTCATTTAACAATTCATATTTAAAGCAATGGTTGTCCATCTCGATACTGTCATGTAACTATGTTTTGTAAGATAATGGAGAATAAATCAATTATTATTATTATTGAAATGAAATGAAATATGCCTTTATTTAAGAGGCGGAGATAGGGCTATTTAGCCCTCTCTACCACTCAACCTCAGATTGGGTTGATTAAACGCTATTCCATTACAACAGCTGTGTTGTACAAATATTTACTGTCTTATAAATACACAATGTGGTGTAATATTAGTCTCTGATTTTGTACTGTGAAGAATTTAGCAATGGAGAGAGAAAGGAATGGTGGAGAAAATAAACTAACTACCGTTAAACATCAGTGATCCATCCAGACAAACAACACAATTAGGATTTTCCTCTTTTCCTGTTGTTACTTAATCAAACATTGCTCATATCATAGAAATGCACTCTTTCTTTTTAATACACTTCTCATAAAGTTCAAAGAAGGGATTGTGTTCTTTTTTGCCAAATACAATTACTTTACAACATCATTTTGTAGAACAAAATTGAACATGTTCTATATAAAACAACTAGCAAGTAGTTAAATAATGTGTTAAATGTTTTTAATTTCGAAAGTTTTAGGTGAGGATGTAAAATTTTAGTTGATATTAAAAAGATAACATAATTTATATAGGTAAAAAAAAGATTTTGTAATAACTTTGCTAGGAATGTCATAGAGATGTTTTATTCATGTCATTGTGTTTTTATTAAATTATATGGCACAAGATAGTGATTACAAGTTTAAAATTTAAAGTTACCCCCTCCCCGTACTTTTTTTTTTTAATTAAAAAAATCCAAAAAAGTATTTTAATAAGTATGGTGAAGGTTGTACATCGATATTTTAATCCGTTTGGAATATAATCCGGTGTATCAGGACTTAATTTACACACTATGTGTGTATAGCAAAAACTTAGATACGTCCAGCAGACTGGATATAGCACAAAAGTGAGTGGGGTTCTGTTTGGTTGTAGCAAGTGGCGATAGTGGAGCGGATCAAGTGTGAGTTGGAGCGGCGGGTGGCAGAACTGGAGGCAGTGAACTTGGAGCTGGAGTCGAAGTTGGCCAGTCTGAACCTGGTGAAGCCCCACTACTCGGACTACGAGACGGATGGGGGTTCCAGTGTAGCGGGCAGTCCCCGCCGCCAACACCCCCCACCACTACTCATGCCCTCTTCCCCGCCCTCGTACAAGACTCAGCGCAGCCAAGATCTCACGTCAGATTACATCTCTGACCAAGAAGTGGCTTTGTCTTCCCCTCAGGTACAGTTGTCTCAATAAATTGGCATGTTTAATAAAATTCATTTCTAACATTGTATTAAAATTTGTTTTAAACTAATTCAGTCTCAATGTGGCAAAAAGAGAGGGAATTCAATAGTGTTAAACTCCATTCCATAATGTTGGAAATTAAAGTATAACCCATATTTTACTATGGGGTGTATTTTACTAACACAGTAATCGCTTTGAAAGTCTACATTTTTTTAAGGCCACGTATCTCTAAATATAGTTACAATGAATTTTAACAAAAATGTTATTCCTAGATTTTAGTCCATCCATTTTGTTCTTTAAAAGAATTTTAGTCTGTGGAACTGTTAGTTTCTAGACACAACCTATTTAGTTTAATGATTGTATTTTGAATTCTAATGTCAATGTTTTTTTTTTTTATTTATACAGACTATATTAGAAAATTTATCAATTTTATATAATTCTGTTATTGTAATTTTTGAGGGTGTGTTTTACTTGCTCTTATTATTAATTTGTTATTTATTTATATGTTATATACCTGTTTTAATTTATTTATTTATTTAAATTTTAAAATAATATTTAAATTATGGCATGACTGTTTTGGCAACTTCATGTTTTGGGTACCAAATTTTCCTTATCTGGACTTCTGCTAGTTTTCACATTTTATACATGACTTGTGTCAATGCTTATGTAAGCTTTATGGCAATAAATGTATTTTTATTCTTATGAAAATTTCACTATATGTTTGCCTTTGATTGGTATTAAATTTTGCTTGTTAAACCCATGTGAAAATATATAAACTAATTTATTTAAAAATAATTATAGTAACAAATTTTTCTTTAATTTTTATTAAATTTGGCTAATAAGAAACAATTGTGTTTTGTATTTGTGCTGTCTAACTGATATTCATTCAAGTTTGTTTAACGTTCAGAGCTCAGGCAGAGATTTAGTCTGAGAGGAAAACCGCATTTACTGCGCTATAAAATCCAGAGTATCACATTTTTCATCTGTTCAAACTTCTGATGAAACTCAATCAAATTACTAATTATATATTCAGATGGATGATTATTACAGCAAAATCACTGTACTGTATCGGGTCCGGCTTTCTTCCGGGTATTATTTACTTCAGTACTTTAGGATAACTTTAGGTATAAATATTCTTTGGAGGCCCACACATTTTTTTTATCATGCCAGTTTCTTTATTTCAAATCCATGTATGATTCTTTTTTTCTAAACTTGTATAAATAACATACCACAACTAGTACTCATGTACTTCAGTATTCTAAAACCTTTAAGTGATTGCATTTTTCTTGGAAGGATCCCCTGGCAATGTGCAGAATTACAGATGTGTAATGATATTAAAAAGTAGCTTATTATGTCTTAAAAATGAGGACTTTTAATGTTATGAGTTAAACGAGTAATTAAAGTATTAATTCCCAGGACTTTTTTACTTCTCATGTGCGAGACGCATCTGTCACTTTGACTGTCCTGATACTTTCCTACAGGGTATTATTTATTACCAACAAACAACTTCTACAATGAAAAATTTTGCATGTTTTATATTCATGAAGATCAATTTTGCGTTTTATATTCATAAAGACCAATTTGGCGTGTTTTATATCCATAAAGATCAGGCGCAAATTTACAAAGCATACAATCTTGAAACATTAAAACTTTTATAACAAGTTTGAAATAATAAATACTATTCTACTGCAACCCTCCATAATAATATTTTAAGTAAATTAAAATCATTTACTTATTTATGACCAATTTCAAAGTTTGATTTTTGTTTTTAGACACAAGCACGGACCATGTGGTACCCCACATCTCCTCATTCTCATGCCAGTGCATCCCCCGACCTTGGTATTGAAAGTGACCATGGACGTCTGTCTAGCCTGGAAACTCATGCATCTAAGTCAACAATCATGCCATTAGGTAAGTACAGAATGTTTAGTTTTTTTATAAAGCTGTTTGTATCTGTAAAGCTCACAGTTTCAAAATTAATAACAAATGTACTAATTGAACTGATTTCACTCAGCAGGGATCACTTCTGGCTTATACCTTTCAGTTGAACCCACACTGGGCAATCCTATGTAAATGTACAGAAGCGGCACTTCACTAACCGCAAATGTTGAGATTCTAAGGTGCTAGGGAATTTGATAGATCTAGTCTACTGCGGGAGATGACTGTTGGAGTTGGTGGGGCTTGTTCCCTAACCTTAGAGGTTCTTGCTAGCCTCAACAAGGATGTGCCACCCCCTGCCTGTTTTGACTGGAGAGGCTGGTTCAGAGCTGGCCTCCCCTTCTTCAGGGGTGACATGACTTGAGATTAGTGCCCTAATTCTTCCTCTATATATGAGGATCTATATAGGAGGCGGCCGCTACCCTCCAACCTTACCCATCCTGAATATCACTCCAGAAGCAGCGCTAAGGTTCTTATAGGACTAAGTGCAATTTATAAGATTCTTGTCCTAAGAGAAAAAAACCCAGCGGCTTAGATAATTGAACTTCTACTCTACTAATAATTGATACTAACACAATTCCTACTTGGTTTTTTCATTCTTTAAGTAAATGTTGGGCATTGACTGTATTCAGTGTTTGTCTAATTTGTGGGATTGTTGCCCCAGGACCTCCAGCCAAGGACTTCCTGAAGCTCGAAGAAGAGAACACTCAACTGCGTCATAACCTGCAGAAGACCAGGTTCGCACTGGAGGAGACTTTAGCTCAACTCACTGCTGCCAACCAACACAAGCGGCAGTACAAGGCTCAGCTCAGTGCTGCCAACCAACACAAGGCCGAAGTCGAAAGGGCTATCTGCCATCAAATAGACAAAACTCACAGCATTCTGAAAAAAGCCCGTGTCAACCTGGAAGAAAATAGCAAAAGCAAACGTTAAGATCTGTTTGGTACAATACTCTATTGTGCTTACATCTTTTTAACATGATACCAGTTAATTCTGTCCAATTTATTTTAATTTTAATTGTTTAATGATTGTTGAGAGTTTATTGAATTACTTTTCCCATGAAACACTGAGTTTCGGACTACTTACCTTGCCTGATTTGATGTTATTACTTTATTTATTGTTATTACCAAAGAGAAATCTGTTAATTTCTTTGAAGTAAATCTTTTAACCCTTTGAGTGCTAAAGTGTTTTATAGGTTATGTGCCATACATGAGTAATGAGCACCGAGTGTCTTTTAAAACTTAAGTGCCAAATTCAAAATAGGCTAGTGCCAAAAATTATTCACTTGTTAAAGGTAATTGAAAGTATATAAAATTATACTTTAATATGATAACTTTTAATTACTAAATATAGTAAAGTGTTTTAAATTAGCATTTTCCTAGTAAATATTTTAATTTATTATTTTTAAATTAATTCAAAGTGTTTATTGTGTAAAATCTATCTCACTTCTATGTCAAGCTGGGAACATGTATTGAAAATGTTAGGAAAATAATGTAAATAATTTACATTACGTTGGATACAAAATTAATTATAGAAGAATTCCTCAAATTAGTATTAACTTGTAGTATTACATAATAAAATAATACTGATTATATGACAACAGTTTATTTGTTTATATAATTTGTTTACTAACATATTGCTCTGGCTCTTATCACATGTAATAATTGCTAATAGTGTTAAGCAAAGATCTTTCACATTATTTTGAATCAATTATTAATTTTTTACATTAAATGAAATTTACTTGTATACTCATAGTAGAAAGAAAATTCTTGTGGCTTCCGTTGGTCCAAAATTATTGACCCGTGGAATACACAAGAGGCATTCAAAGGGTAGTTCTTTGATAATTTAGTATTAGTATTAATATTTCACATGGCTTTGTTTTAATTTTAATCCCTTATTTGGTTTACTCAGTTTTTTTTTTTTTGTGGCTGATTTTGGTTGTTGTAATACAAGAAACTAGAGTGTGCTCATTGTTGTGCCAATTATAATTAAGTGCCTACAAATATTACAATTACAGTTTATCATGAATTGAACAAACAGAGCCGTAACAAACATTTGTAATAAAACTAATATGCCTAAAAAGTATACTGCAATACTTTTTGTAAACTATTAATATGTTTATATAGTTGAACATAATTGTAAATGTATATAGTGCCTTAAGCTGTGTTAATATTTTTATAATTTTTGTAAAAAATATTAAATTATTACAATTTTTATTTTGTTGTTTTATTTAATATTCCTTTAATAAGATTTGTTCACAGTTGTATCTTTAATTTACTTCGTAAATCAAAGAAACAAGAAATTTGTTAGACATTTTAGGTTTTACTGAATATAACAGTATACACTGTGGTAGGTTTTATAATTCTCCCAAAATTGATTTCACAGATTCCCCATTTATCTACATGTATTCCAAAGTAAGTATTTAAACCCTTACAATTCATATGTCAGACAGCAACCGACATTGTGATGGTGTCATTTTACTTTATTTTCAGCCGGTCCTCGATGTTTCCAATTGGTGCTGCGATCACAAAGCATTCTGTTGCATTGCAATTTTCCTTACCCATATTAGGAACATGTGTTAAAGGTTATATCCCAGCTAGTAATGTGTAATGCGAATGAGAAAAATTAGGATCTTCATAAACAGATCAAATCTTGTCAAAAATCCATTGTCACCACAACTATTTGCTGATAGGCCAAGACATAGACTATCATCACTGTCACTGTCTGTTATGTCTGGTGTCGGAAGAATGTCGTCATCATCACTTTGTATATTTTCGTAAATAATAGAATCGTCATTCTCTAACTCAGGAATAACTTCAAAATCAGAAACAAAATGCGTGTTCTGTAACAAAATATAAGTTACTTACATGAAAACAGCTAAAAATATGTGAGTAACTGCCTACAAAAAAATTCTGCAGCTGTCATTACTTTATTAGTTTCTGAGAATGGCGTAGTATCACAGCACCAATCGGAAAAATCTTAGACCGGCTGGGAGTAGAGTAAAGATTACATCATCGTAATGTCTGATGCCGTTCAACATACAAGTTGTAGGGAAAACATTGTACTACTGCAAAACCTGTTGAAAAAATCCTGGTTTTCAACCAGTAAAATAGTTTGAAAGATATCACACCCTGTTTAAATATAAAACTAGTTAGTGGAAGTATATTTTTTAGCTTGATACAGTAAATTAAACATATAATAACTTGTATACTTTTATAATCATTAGATTTCTATAAATTAGTTTTTCACTGAATATTTGCTAAAATAATTACAAGCTGAGGGGGTAAACCTGTGTAAGAATCCGATTGAAAAGGGTTAATTGACGAATTTGCTATTATGCCTACTCTATTGGGATGAATAAAACATCATCTTAGTTCTAGACTTACATGACAGGTGGCATGATTAAACATCAAAGTTTTCCAGTTCCCACTGGGTCAAAGCATTGCTTACACAAATTAATATGTTCTTGAGATATTTTAGCTTAGCTTTTGGTAGCCATCTTCAGACAACAGACGTTAAATAAAAAGCAGATTAACTGAAGGTGGCTCTCCACAGTGAAGATGAAATATTTCAAGAATTTAACTACGCAAGCAGTGTTTCAGCGTAGTGTGAACCAGAAAAATTGGATGTTTGTGGTAACGTTAGATAATAACGTGTTCAGTTCTCAAGCAAAAACTCAGACTGATATGAAATTTATGAACTTGTAGCTAAATTAATGAATAAATTATTTATTTCCTAAACAAAATACTAGTACCAAGACAAAATCATATGAGTATTACAAATTTATACTAACATAAAATAACATTCTGTTAAGAAAAATGAAATATATAGTTTTAAAGAAAAAATAGGGTCCTAAAGGTAAAGCCTGATTAGAGATTCCATCAGATAAGTTCATCATTTAGATAAAGAGTTCATTTGCAATGGCAGACACTAAAACTATATATATATATATATATATATATATATATATATACACAGGGTTGTACATAAAGTCCTGCACAGGTATAATATTTTCTGAACAATAACAGATAAATCAACAAGATTTGGTACATCAACACTACACCTAAAAATCTACTTTTTGAAGGAACTATCAGTTTTCTGTAATATCATGGGGACGTCCCGCAAGGAGTATACCAAACAGAATTAATGAAACAAAGTTACCCTTAGTGAATTTAAAAATAAGTACTTATTTTGAAGAAAATATATGTTTTAAATATTGCTACAGATTGCCAAACAAAAATGAAAAATACTAAAGGTTTTTATTTATACACGGACGCACACTTAATTGTGGGAAACTCAATACACTACCATATTTACTTACTACAGTAACATATATTATAAGAGAAAATAAATTTGTTATTGTATAATAGTTAAAATATCCTCCGTGCTGCTTCTATCCGTACTTAAAATATATATGTATTACATACTTTAAGACTTGACTTTTTCAGTATGGGCCTGTATTGTAGAAAATAAAATATTTTACTTGTATTATGAGTTTTTCATCTAATGATTCAAATCAAAACATGTAATATATAAGTTTTTGAATGAAGAATACATGACTCTGACCCTGTCTGGGTACAGCCATGTGTTACTATTGTAGTTGACAACCAAAAAACATGTAAAGTCACATCATATGTTTGTGAATCATAACATTGTCTGTAAACAAAAGTTCATTGAGTAGACTTGGGTGTAGTAATATTTTCATTTATCCTGAAAAACTATAATAGTTTAAAATTGAAATTTAACAATTAATTTTACAAGTCTTAATAAAATCATATCAAACATATAAATAATAATGTCAAGTACAATACTAGCAATGGACGACAATGTACCTCATTTCGAAGCTGAAGATAATGTATCAAAAACTGAACATCGGAAAAAACTGAATGGTAAATTCATTTTGAGAAAACCAGAAGACGAAGTTGTTGCCATAATTCTCTCGGCCATTATTGGGAGCATAATTGAGAGGTTACCTTAATCTTTCTTTATTTCATTATCATTTAAATATAGTATATAATGTGTTGTGAATATAATACAAGTTTCCTGGTTTATTACTTTCCAATTAGTGCAAGTTTCCTATTTGTACAATATGAATGTGAGATTGAAACTTGTAATAAGGCAATTATTTTAGATGAAAGTAACAACAGATGCGAGAATGTGCTTTTATAATATATTCCTCAAAAAAATTTAAAAATAATACTGGGTAGAGTATGAAAAGTGGACCCAGCTTTTTATATCGAAATTATCAAACGATATTTAATTATTATACCCATTAAATATCGTTGATTATTATACCTATTATAGTTGATATAATCAACTAATAGTGATCATTTTGAACAATAACTAAATCATCTGTACTAACTGTACACACATTTTCACATTCTAAACACAATTCGTTCTATTTGTAACTTCTTTTAAATAAATAAAGACAATTAAGTTTAAAAACTAAACAAAATAACACTAAAAAAATGATTTAACGTGTCTTTCTCGGTTTTAAGATATTTGTTTAGTTGTTAGGTTTTCTTTATTATTTAAATTACATTTTTTCTGTCGCCTTTCATATTTTTATCAATTGATTAATGGTTATGGTTTCTTTATTATTTATGACATTACGTAATAGTTTAAACTATTTTAATTAATTTGAAACATGACTAATTTAGTATTTTAGATACATTGATATTGATTGATCATTTTGTTATTTGATATATAAAGTATCAGTTATTGTAATAAGCAATATAAAAACCGGGTCTGCTTATCGTACTCTGCGTGTAATACTTCCTAACCTACTAATTTTTGTTATATATATTAGTAGACTTTCTTTTCAAAATATCACAGTATTGTATATTGTAGTGATGGGGTACTTCAACTTGTAGCAAAAATTTGATATCTCTTTGTGTAAGGTTTTGAACCAGTAACCTTCAGAACACAAGTCTAGTACCCTACCAGATGAGCTATCTGAGTGATGGCAATTTGCTGTAGTCTAGATGTGCTTACTATGCCAGTTGGCTGAGTAACTTGTAATAAAGCCTAGTTTAGTAAATAGTAAAAATAGTAAACATTTCAGAGTTATCAAAGTCTATCTGGATAGGAGAAGATGTGATAACAATGTTTATAAACATAATAATATAATATTATGTCCTTCAGAGCAGCTTGTTGTTATCTGCTGAAACAAAGGTCAGAAACTTGCACCCCAATCTAGTCCCTTCTTATCTGATCTCAAGTGGACCTAATCACTTCATTCCTGAATTCACAAAGAGTTTTATATCTTTAGTTGTAGTTACTTTTTCGACAACAATTTTTCACACCAACTATTTACTCGTTCATGTAGATAAAATTTATGTTGTCACTTACCTGTCAAGAAATTTCTTAAACAAATATATATCACCACTGTTATTACAAAGTACTGGGAAGCATATGTTCTTATATGTAACATGGATAATTATTATGTAATATGGAACTTCTACAGGGTTTTCTACACATAACGTAGCTACGATGCAAGACTTCAATTTCAATATTGAGTGTAATTCCATTTCAATTTTTCATTTTTAATTGTGCACCTCATGAGACAATGAGAACACCTTTTCATCTAGTTGTACACTCAGTGAAAGAATTCCTGGAGAGAGCCCTTGACTAAATGAAGACCACATAATGAATTTACAAACACTGACTATTACACTAATTTATAACATTAACACTTCTTCTTGACCTTTGTTCCGTTCTCTAAGAATACGTACAATAAAGAAAATCACAAATCACACTGAGTGGGTGCTGGATAACCAGGCAGAGCTCTTTGTAGTCTGGGTGTCGAAAGGATGCAAATAGTTCGCTTTGAATGTCTTCGTCATCGACTCTTTTGGATCTTTATAGACACATGTGGAGTCAAATTCCAGGATTCAAGTCTGTGACAGTGTTAGATTTCAGACTCTGTGAGCAGAAGGTGAAATGGAGCTAAACTTAACATTCACATTCTACAGGGTGATTCTGATAAAAGTTCACATTTGTTTAGAATACATAGAGGTTGTGGAAAGGAACATACCTGTATTTTGTCAATACACTTCTCATTGCCAGTGAATCATTATCGAGAAAATAGAGATATGGTAGCATGAAGGCAACTTGCCTGCACATCATATATTGCACAATGTGTACGTTTTCCAGTGTCTTAATCAGCAGTCCATTACCATCCCGTTTAATACTGTTCTCTTATGTACTGTTTCTGAGGTTTCTTGTTATATTCTATCCTCTTTGTCATGTTTAGAGATTTATGTTTCAATGAACCCTGCAATGCAGGATTTCCTCGGCAGGCAGTATCCGAGATGGTTGATAGGAGAAATGGTCCTTCGACTGACCTGCGAGATCTCAGGATATTACCCCGCTTGACTTTATCCTTCGGAGCTACCTAAGAGATTTAGTGCACTAGACACCAGTTGTCAGTATAGAAATAATCATCACTGCAGTGTCAGAAGGAGGAGAACAACTCCCTATTGTTTGTAAATGCTAAGCAATCAATGTTATGTAAAGCTCAGCTTAGCATTGATTAACAGGATAACTTTCAAACGTTTTCCATCATTATTATAAGTTTATAACAAATTTTCAATTTTCTTGAAAACAGAACGTTGGCAACCCAAGTTTATTGATGAAAAGTTTTCACATTGACAACTTTATTCAACGGTGAAAATGCACACTTTTAACATGTTGACAGCGGCAGTCGCCCTTGAGTATTCAGTGTCATATGAGAATCACTCGGTAGTGAAGGTGTTAACAACATGTATTATATCTAGACAGTTATTGTACAGTAGGTTAATCAGAATTACCACTTATAACAACTCATTAACAATTACAGAGACGAAGTAATAGTAATAGACCAGGGCACTTAAGAATATTACTGATCTGTGATTTCCAAAGAATTTCAACATTCAACAGAAAACTAAATTTTTTAGATGGGAGTCTATCGTCACTGCTCAGAATGGAATGAAACCTCCTACCACAACAAGTGAGGCAGAAAATGATGACCAGTTACAAGATGAAACTCGTGTTAGTTTTGGCAGTTTAAAATCACACGACAGTACTACCACTGCAAAAAAAGACAGTATTAATGAGGTATCTTCGTCCAGCAGAAGTAGAACATCAAACAAAAGCGTACATGAGGAACCCGGTGATGTGGCTCTTCACCACAATGATCAACCACCAGAAACGTAAGCTCTTATAGCAATTATTACTGAAAATTTCACTCCAAAATTAATCAACGAATAAATTTGTGTCAACAACATTTTTACTTGATGCTTGGAAAAAGCGAGAAGTGGTGATTCAAAGTCCATTTCTGCTCCTAGGCAATGTTTGGCCACACTCAGCTGCATTGAATCAGTATAGGTTTTACCAAATTAATTTAGAAACACTTTAAAATGCATCCTACATTCCTTATTTAACACTGCATGACTTCAACATGTATTTATGAATACTGCAATGAATCAAGGTATTCAGGTATTGAGTATTAGAATTTGTTTACATTGAACAGTTGATCACATCAAACAAAATCTTCTATTTATAACATGTTTTTGCAGTAGTGGATTTCTTATAAACATTTTGCAATTTTATAGGCCAATGTGACGAGCCTCGAGATCAGCTTCTAAGGCACAAGATAAGCTTATAAACCAAACTTCATGTCTATATATTTTAGTTTTTATGTGTTGATGAATCAGTCAGGACATCTCCTTTAGATAACAAAGTATTCAGATGACACGCCGCTACACTACAGGAAATGCCTATGTTGATTTTCTCATCAGTGTTCAACTTTTACTGGTGCAAGTGTGATATATTGTTTTGTGCTCTTGACTTCTGTGCAGTGACATCGCTTAGGCCCAATTTCTCCCTGTCTGGACTTCCTACTATCGGGGTACCAGTCAGGTATTATGAAAGATTTTTTGAGTGGCAGACCATTTTCACACTTTTTTAAGTGCATGTTCATGTATTAGGTTTTTACAACTGAGGAAGAGATTAAATTTCCATCCTTAAAATGTAGTGTTATAATTTTTGTAACATATAATAAACAAATGATAATCATGGCAAATGTCAGAAATCCTATTATCCTTCCTAACAATTAGCTGATGTGCTGTGATTATTTAAAGGAATAAACATCACGTTAACAAGTTTGTATACACAGTGAAAATTGCTTATTGGGAAATATTTATTCTATTTTAATTGTTCTAAATTTTTATTATTGATTATAACAATAATTATTTATACTGAATGACTAATTTATACTAATTATTATCATTAATATTGATTGCCAAAACAAAACACTATTTTAATGGTATACGTGTTTATTTCAGAACAACAGATCAGCTATCTGAAACAGAACATTCTACTAGTGATGTATCTAATATTTCAAACACTGTTAGTGAAGAAATTGAAGAAGAGTATGAGATAGAGTTGAAATCGTTTTTTGAACACCTAAGAGAGAAAATATTTGGTTGGGAAATTCTTAAAACTGATACAGAAGTAGTAATGGTTTTTAAACAAGGACACTCCTATCAGGGTAAACTGGTAAACTGTCGTATGCATGGACACGGGAAATTTTACTGGGCTGACGGTAGTGTTTATGTGGTATGTTGAAAGATATTACAACTTTTTAGCATCTTAGCTACATTTGGACAATATTTTTAAGTTTTTAATAAATTAAAGAAACCTATTTTTAAAAATTATTGATTTATAAGTATAATTATGGATTAATAAATTCAAAATCTTGTTTGTAATTCCTTAATAAAGGATTTAAAACAGTTGACTAGAGGTGGAAGGGAAGAGTTAGACTTTATAGTTGTTGGTTGTCTTACAGGTACCACAAAAGGCTTAATTAACCCTTTGAGGTCTCGTTAAAAATCGGTCAAACTCATGTATAATGATGTATGGGATTATTGGAAGGGGATATTGTTATAACTCAGCTTGGGAAGTTGCAACTCTCTTGTTCTTATTCAGTGCACGCAGAGTGATGCGTAGAATGATGACTATAAGCGACTTTACTACAGCCAAAACTGCTTATCACACTCTCTTCGAAACCCATCTGCGGTATGGGATTGTTGTTTGGGGTGGAACCACTATGTTAAACATTCAACGTGTCTTAACTCTACAAAAAAGACCCATGAGAATACTGGGGACATTACCACCTAGACAAACCTGTAGAGGAGCTTTCTGTGAAGCAGCAAACCTGGCTGCAAGAACGACCGTTTTATTCCTTGAACGAATTTTACAATTGGAGACAACCATGTTTATAAAGACAAAAAATTAAATTTAATATTTTTACTTTAGTTCTATTACATTGTTTCACTGTATTACTATGTATTATATCGTGTTAACGCCACTACTAGTCTTGAAGACTATGTAAATAAAGAGATTTTGACTTTGACTTTGAGTGTTTGTTTTGTGGTGTATTTCAAGATTTCCAACCAATCTTCACAGGGTTTAATTGATACGTAGGAGAAATACTCCCATAAATGTACCAAATTAAGGAAGGAAATACAATAATTTGATAAATCAAGCAATACTTGAAGATTTGCGGCAAAATATTTTTAAGTTCAATTGTGTAATGGTTACATTATTTAAGATCAATTTTAAACTTACAGACTAAAAAGGTGTTTTACAATAGAAGCTTTAACACCTCTAATAGTAGTTTAGTGTAACAGTTTTGGAGATAATATTTATCCATTTTCATAAGAATATGAAATATTTAAAATTGCAACTAACCTCGTACATGGAATTCTAACAAAGGCACAGGGAGACCAGGTATTTTTAGAACATTATTTAATGAGTTAAGAAATAATAATTTAGTTCAAGACATTATTCAGTCCTACATATTATTTTGTTTAGTACACTTTTATCTTGAATTTTGGAAGAACTGCTAGTTTCGTTTTGAGAAGAACCTTACATTAAAACTATCATAATTTGAATATATTTTTTGTTGAGTTGTTTCTAAATTTTAGTTTGTCTTTTTAATTAATTAAGGAGAGTATTGTTTGTTGTTTCGTGACATGCTACAGGCATGGACTCAGTTTACAAGTAGCAACTTCTTGTATGTACTGTTCAGGGTGATTTTTACAACGGAGAGATGTCAGGGGATGGGTACATGCAGTGGGCAGACCTGAGCTGGTATGAAGGCCAGATGCAACAAGGCTACAGACACGGTCTTGGTCTGTTCGTGCAGAGTGTAGGCTTCTACACGGGTAGCTGGCAGTGTGGGAGACGGCATGGGCTGGGTGCCATGTACTACAACCGCAACAACACCAGCCGAGACTACTACAATGGGGAGTGGGCAAGAGATTGCAAGCACGGCACAGGGCTACGCTGCTACCCCTCGGGAGCCATGTACTCGGGCCAGTGGAAGGGCGGAGTCCGGCATGGACTGGGAACTATGGTCTGGACCAATAATGATGTATGTAATCATGTTATGTGTTCTGTACATTATTTCAGTTTTTATTGTTCCTTTTTGTGATTTCAGAACAACAGACAGTTTTAAAGAGAGCTTGTATAAGGTTGTTGATAAAGGATAAATTAAATATAGAATCAAAGTGATGTCCTGTGCATCTAGGTATAATTTGTAATCAACTGATTGTATCATGAAGTATAAACAAAAGGATAAAAAGTAGTGTCGTAAATTTAACTACAAGTAGGTTTTTGTGAGTTACAAGAAAACATTGGACTATATCTAAAACTGAGATTAATACATTGGCTGCGGCAGACTCCTTAAAGTGCAGTCAAGGTGAATGTACTCAAGATCACTCAAAGAGCGTAACCATAACAAAATGTTGGGGGGTCCAGACAACTGATATTTCCTCGTAGTGGACAGAGAGTAAGGCCTCATCTTGTTCCTTCAAAAGTTCTTGACCAGTTTCTTTTTTGAGAACGCTATTTCAGCAGTACATGTCAGTAATACTGAATTATTTCAATAATAATAATCGTTTACTAAAAAAGGTAATTTAAAAAATTGAAAATTTGGGTGGTCCGGTCCTCTTAGACCCCCTTGCTGGCTACATTTTTGGATCACTCCTTATAAAGCCGCAGTGGAGGTGTTAACACTTTGCAAGACAAACCGTAAAATAAATGTAACGATTCAAAAACTTAAATAACCCTATAAGAGTGTAAATGAGGTTTTTTTAAAAAATTACGGTTACAGAAAAATGTTTATAATATCAGTCATAGGTTAACAGCAAAATCGGAATGAATTATTACTTGCACACTGTACGTTAGCGCTTTGTTCAATATTAGTAAACCTAATCAGCCATATTAACAATGATAATCAGTATACTGCTGATACTAAAATATTTAATGTTCAATCGAAATCAAGATAATATTGGTCTTTGCCATGTTTTTTGGTTTCTGAAATCCTGTTCTCTTTCTTTAACTTCATGATTATCATGTCAGTATGCAAAATATTGAGTCCAACACATCTCAATCTAGGCCTCTTTCTTGCGTTGCATACTTACTAATACTAGTAAAATATTGGTCATTTCCTTCTTTCTTGACTAATTCTTTATTATCTCATTCAATAATTATGTATCAAAGCTGAGGGTTGACACCTGCTGCCACAGCAAACACTGACCTACCATCACATCAGCTGACAGCAGCTGTTTAAAGACAAGGCACTTGATTGTAACTTATTCAAGACCACTATTAAACCAACTTTTAAAAATAATTCTTTAACCTGGACCTCAAGATTTTTGTACATAAAAAAAATATTGATTATTTTCACAACTGGACTTCAAGATTATTGGCATAAAGAATCAGCCAAACTTTTAAAAACTGATTATTTTTAAACCTGGACTTCAAGATTTTTGACATAAAGAATCAGCCAAACTTTTAAATACTGATTTCTTTCTATACCTGTATTTTAAGGGTTTTTTTCACTAAAGATTTCCTTCAAATAAACTTACAACCAAATAGTCATAATGACAATGAACAAATCCAACCATTTTTGTAAGGGAGATTTAGTCTTTGTCAAGATAAAAGGATATCGTCATTGGCCAGCAAAAGTTATTGACATGATAAAAATAACATAAATTTAAAACCCTTATTTTTGGCGATAACACAGTGGCTCAAGTAAATGAGTAGCCTTTTTTCTTACTCAGAAAACATCCACAAATATGGCATCCCATAAGTAAACAACTTTAGAAACGAAGCCTTCAACAAAGCACTAATGGAAGCCAAGTCAGCTCTGCAAACTTTAACCTCTGACAATACTGTTCAATCTGACATCAGTCTTAAACAAGATGACTACAAAAGTAAGGATGACCATCTAAGAGACCAGAGGGACATCCTAAATAGCTTTCCTCTTCCCCATTTCAGTCAGGACACTTTTAAAATCCCAGGCTGTGAAAACCCTCTAGAACAAAGCATAGCCAAAATTAGCTTAGGTAATGTGGTAGAAAAAAATCAATAACTACCGGGAGTTGGAGGAGATGGACCTGGAAATGTCCCTTACCCTGGCTGCTGAAGTAGGGAATGCCTTACTGCTTGAAAATACAGAGTTCAAACAAGATATTAATAGACTTCTTAATCAAATAACTGAACTCAATAACCAAAAAATATCCCTACAACAAAAATTAAATGATTTCAAACAAGAGAATCAGCACACAAACATGACATTGAAGGCAGGCTCATATGCAGCCAAGAAAAAGTGAAGAGCCTAATCTCAAGGAACTCTAAACTGGAACAAGAAATTACTTTCCTGAACAGAAAACTAGCTAAAGAATATAAATTAAAAGAAGAGCTACTTATACAATCTAACAATGAAAAGACCTTTTATAGTGATGAAATAAATATTCTTAATGCTAACATTCTAAACCTTAAAGGCAAAATCAATGTACCAAACACTGCACTTTCAAACTTGGAAAAAAAAAACTGTTGTGGGGGAAAGAATAACTTACCTTGAAAACAATGAAAAATTCCTCAAAAAAGAAGTAGAAGAAGAAAGAAAGTTATCTATAACCCTTAAGCTACATCATAATGAACTACTTCGAAAACTAAAAGACCAAGAGGTGGTGAACTTAATATCCTAAATGAAAGCTTATGTTTCACAACAAGCCCCTTCTATACAACAACCTGTTGATAATCTAAAAATAATAAATAAGCCGACCTTGCCTGTGACACACGAAAACCAAACTTTAGGAGACAGTAATACTACACAAAATAAAATTCACATACTCTCTCCAACCAGAGCTAAGAAGAGGAACGTGTTTAGTGTCTCCTTGCAAGTAGCAAAAGCGGCAGAAAAATCGAACCACTTGAAATTACAGCTACCTGCCACCTCAAACATAAAAATGAATGTAAGAAAGTCCCCACCATTGAATGCTAAATTGAAAAGAAATGATGAAAATTATGAAGATTTCTTCTTAAAACACATATTCTACAAGGAGCACATGAAAGAAAACTATGGCTACACTGAGCAAGCAAACCTATCACTGGCCTCTTCTGTTACTAAACCATTAAACTCTCAGCCATTGTAGTAGTCTCTATTCCCATTAAACACTAATAACCAGTCTCTTTAAGAAATCCATCACTCAGAACATTTTTTAGAATATGCAAGCTTAATCAAGAGCAAATTAAAAGCAGGCGGGACATAAAATCACAGGTGTTACCTAAACAAAACGTTAAAAAAACTCTCACTATCTTTCACCAGAATGTAGACAGAGTTGCCAATAAAATTGAAAGATTAAATACACTCTTATCTTCATTAGAACCAGATATAGTGGCACTTACAGAACATTGACAGAAGAAAGAAACACTTTTAAACACAAGATTAATAGAGCACACACTAGTAGCAGAATAAAGCAGAAAGTCACACTTAAAGGGGGGGTGGTCATTTTTATTTAAGACATACTGAAAGACAAGGCTGAAATGATTGATATAAGTCATTTAAGTATTGAACTTGGCTGCCATTAAGCTAAATGAAGGCAGATATACTCTTTTTTTTATTGGAGTGTACAGACCACCAAGAGCCTTCACTCCGGCATTGAAGTTTTATCTGAGACTCTTGACAACATTCCAATTGGGAACCACCCAGTAGTGCTTATGGGTGACATTAATATTGACTGTCTTGAAAAGAAACAAGACTATGCATGAGCAGCAACATATATAGACTAGATCTTGTGCCAGTCACAATCTGTGTGATTGTGGGCACATCAATTGGGAACCACCCAGTAGTGCTTATGGGTGACATTAACATTGACTGTCTTGAAAAGAAACAAGACTATGCATGAGCAGCAACATATATAGACTAGATCTTGTGCCAGTCACAATCTGTGTGATTGTGGGCACATCAATTGGGAACCACCCAGTAGTGCTTATGGGTGACATTAACATTGACTGTCTTGAAAAGAAACAAGACTATGCATGAGCAGCAACATATATAGACTAGATCTTGTGCCAGTCACAATCTGTGTGATTGTGGGCACATCAATTGGGAACCACCCAGTAGTGCTTATGGGTGACATTAACATTGACTGTCTTGAAAAGAAACAAGACTATGCATGAGCAGCAACATATATAGACTAGATCTTGTGCCAGTCACAATCTGTGTGATTGTGGGCACATCAATTGGGAACCACCCAGTAGTGCTTATGGGTGACATTAACATTGACTGTCTTGAAAAGAAACAAGACTATGCATGAGCAGCAACATATATAGACTAGATCTTGTGCCAGTCACAATCTGTGTGATTGTGGGCACATCAATTGGGAACCACCCAGTAGTGCTTATGGGTGACATTAACATTGACTGTCTTGAAAAGAAACAAGACTATGCATGAGCAGCAACATATATAGACTAGATCTTGTGCCAGTCACAATCTGTGTGATTGTGGGCACATCAATTGGGAACCACCCAGTAGTGCTTATGGGTGACATTAACATTGACTGTCTTGAAAAGAAACAATACTATGCTGAGCAGCAACATATATAGACTAGATCTTGTGCCAGTCACAATCTGTGTGATTGTGGGCACATCAATTGGGAACCACCCAGTAGTGCTTATGGGTGACATTAACATTGACTGTCTTGAAAAGAAACAAGACTATGCTGAGCAGCAACATATATAGACTAGATCTTGTGCCAGTCACAATCTGTGTGATTGTGGGCACATCAATTGGGAACCACCCAGTAGTGCTTATGGGTGACATTAACATTGACTGTCTTGAAAAGAAACAAGACTATGCTGAGCAGCAACATATATAGACTAGATCTTGTGCCAGTCACAATCTGTGTGATTGTGGGCACATCAATTGGGAACCACCCAGTAGTGCTTATGGGTGACATTAACATTGACTGTCTTGAAAAGAAACAAGACTATGCATGAGCAGCAACATATATAGACTAGATCTTGTGCCAGTCACAATCTGTGTGATTGTGGGCACATCAATTGGGAACCACCCAGTAGTGCTTATGGGTGACATTAACATTGACTGTCTTGAAAAGAAACAAGACTATGCTGAGCAGCAACATATATAGACTAGATCTTGTGCCAGTCACAATCTGTGTGATTGTGGGCACATCAATTGGGAACCACCCAGTAGTGCCTATAGGTGACATTAACATTGACTGTCTTGAAAAGAAACAAGACTATGCTGAGCAGCAACATATATAGACTAGATCTTGTGCCAGTCACAATCTGTGTGATTGTGGGCACATCAATTGGGAACCACCCAGTAGTGCCTATGGTGACATTAACATTGACTGTCTTGAAAAGAAACAAGACTATGCATGAGCAGCAACATATATAGACTAGATCTTGTGCCAGTCACAATCTGTGTGATTGTGGGCACATCAATTGGGAACCACCCAGTAGTGCTTATGGGTGACATTAACATTGACTGTCTTGAAAAGAAACAAGACTATGCATGAGCAGCAACATATATAGACTAGATCTTGTGCCAGTCACAATCTGTGTGATTGTGGGCACATCAATTGGGAACCACCCAGTAGTGCTTATGGGTGACATTAACATTGACTGTCTTGAAAAGAAACAAGACTATGCATGAGCAGCAACATATATAGACTAGATCTTGTGCCAGTCACAATCTGTGTGATTGTGGGCACATCAATTGGGAACCACCCAGTAGTGCTTATGGGTGACATTAACATTGACTGTCTTGAAAAGAAACAAGACTATGCATGAGCAGCAACATATATAGACTAGATCTTGTGCCAGTCACAATCTGTGTGATTGTGGGCACATCAATTGGGAACCACCCAGTAGTGCTTATGGGTGACATTAACATTGACTGTCTTGAAAAGAAACAAGACTATGCATGAGCAGCAACATATATAGACTAGATCTTGTGCCAGTCACAATCTGTGTGATTGTGGGCACATCAATTGGGAACCACCCAGTAGTGCTTATGGGTGACATTAACATTGACTGTCTTGAAAAGAAACAAGACTATGCATGAGCAGCAACATATATAGACTAGATCTTGTGCCAGTCACAATCTGTGTGATTGTGGGCACATCAATTGGGAACCACCCAGTAGTGCTTATGGGTGACATCAATATTGACTGTCTTGAAAAGAAACAAGACTATGCATGAGCAGCAACATATATAGACTAGATCTTGTGCCAGTCACAATCTGTGTGATTGTGGGCACATCAATTGGGAACCACCCAGTAGTGCTTATGGGTGACATCAATATTGACTGTCTTGAAAAGAAACAAGACTATGCATGAGCAGCAACATATATAGACTAGATCTTGTGCCAGTCACAATCTGTGTGATTGTGGGCACATCAATTGGGAACCACCCAGTAGTGCTTATGGGTGACATCAATATTGACTGTCTTGAAAAGAAACAAGACTATGCATGAGCAGCAACATATATAGACTAGATCTTGTGCCAGTCACAATCTGTGTGATTGTGGGCACATCAATTGACTGTGTGTGCTGTAACAATCGTGATCCGGATACTGTAAATATTAAAGTAATAAACACAGCTATCACTGATCACATGGGACAACTCTGCACTATCCACTGGACCACAAAACCTGCTTTAACCACTACAACAGAGAGGAGAAACTTCAGTAATAAAAACCTGCTTATGCTAAAAAATCTACTTCAACACAAAACTGGACAGAGGTCTACTCCACACTGGCACAGATCAAGCGTATGATAAATTTAGCAACATTCTAAATCAAGCAATAAATCTATCATGCCCAATAATAGTTAAAACAAAAAATTCAAAAAGAAAACAAAATTATATGTTAAGTGTTCCCACAGCAGTCAATTTAAAGCAAAGGTTTAGTGCAGCTCAAAATCTTTATAATACAACAGGTGAAGAGGAACACAAAAGAAGAGCTTCACTTTTAAAAAAAGAGTATGACCTTCACCTTAGACTCTTAAGACAACAAGAAAAAATCTCAAGGATTGCTGACGCAGAAAACAAAACAAAGGCTGTCTGGAACGTAATTAACAATGAAAGAAAGCATAAAGAAGACACATTATTACCCTCGAAACTTAACATTGACGTGGATGTGAAATGACTAACCCACAAGATATTGTGAACCATCTTAATGACTACAAATTTAGACTATCGTCAGTATAGCTGAAGATATAATAAAAAAAGTGGACCACATGTAACGCAAGCAATAAACCTTCCAGTCCAGAATATTAATATTCCACATTTAATCTTAAGGCCAACAACTAAACAAGAAATTAACCAAATCATTAGCTCACTAAAAACAAAGACCTCAGCAGGATATGATGGGATCTCCTCTAAGCTATAGAAAACCTGCAAAGAAGAACCTATCAATCCTCTGGTTGATATAACTAATAAGTAATTTTGTTCAGGAGTTTTCCCAACATCATTGAAACTGGCCAAAATTTATCCTAAATTCAAGAATGGCTCAAATACTAATCCATCAAACTATAGACCAATTTCACTGATCCCTACTTTCTCAAAGTTAATAGAAAAAGTGGCACTAGTACGACTACTATATCACCTATCAATATATCAGCTTTTAACACCTTTTCAACACGGCTTCTTAAGAGGATAATCTACTTTCACTTCTCTAATAAGCCTAGTAGACTTCTTGCTAGAATATGAAAAAGGAAATACTACTACAGCCATACTACTAGACTACAGTAAAGCTTTTGACAGCCTTGACCACCAGCAGCTTTTAAAAAAACTGACAACATTTGGGATACAGGGCACATCAAGAGATTGGTTTAAAAGTTATGTAACCGGAAGAAGGCAAATGGTAGAAATCAAGCACACAATCAGACAGAAAACAAATCAAATTAAATCAGAAATTAAACCCATCACCTGTGGAGTACCCCAAGGATCTGTACTAGGGCCTTTGATGTTTATTATATTTACAAATGACTTTCCACAATACATACAGAATTACAGCAAAATGGTGATGTATGCAGATGACACGGTACTGTTGCTAAGTAGAAAGAAACCCAAAAAACTGGAAATTGCCTCATATGTAGCTTTGAACATGGCAATTCAGTATTTTTACAGCAGTGATCTGGTTATGAATGAAAAGAAAACCAAGTAGCTGATTTTAGGATGACAAAGAGACGCCACAGGAAGAATACCTGGTCTGGAGGAGGTTGCCTCGGCTAAATACCTTGGTTGTAACAGTTGATGATGGTCTTACATGTACACCCCACATTGATTCCCTGTCGTCATCTCAGCTCAGGACTTTATGTAATACGAAGACTGAAGAACATAAGCAACATGGAAACAGCTAAGTCTGCCTACTACGCGCTATTTAAGTCACACCTTCGCTATGGAATTGTAGTATGGGGAGGCACTACAGCTGGAAACATACAAAGAGTCCTTATGCTTCAGAAAAAAGCAATAAGAACCTTAGGAAACCTCCAGTACAGAGAATCTTGTAGGGAAACCTTCAGGCAGCTAAAAATCCTAACAATAGTAAACCTTTACATTTTCGAAGTCATTAAGTACATCTATACAATGGCTCCAGAAGAAATCAGAACGAATGCTCAGATACATGACTATAATACACGACATGCAACCAATTACTGACTTTCTGCATGTGTGCAACTCTCAGTGCAACTGAAAAGAGACCATACTACATGCGAATGTGGAACAACCTGCCAGAAGACCTAAAAAGGACTAACAGGAGATAGTTTGCTCAGCGAGTAAAAACATGGCTTCAGGACCGACCGTTCTACATACTGGCAGAATTCTTTAACAGGAGAGGAACTCAAGTGTAAACTGAATAAAATACAACTTTATATACTTATGTTAATTTCAATTATTTTATGTTACATCTTGTATTAAGATATTTTAACCTATGTGTAACTTGACGTAATTACTGTTCTTGACGAATATGTAAATAAAGTATTATGACTATGACTATGATAACTTATCCAAATTTTATGTTTTTATTTTATAATTCTAATTCACTTAAACTCATTTACAATATATTAAAAATATTATATACAATTAAATCTGCAAAAGACAAACAGTTGACTATGCTGTAGGTGTACAGTGGAAATTGGGAAAACAATCGGATCCATGGCTATGGAGAATACACCTGGGAGACTTTCTTCAACGAACAGTTGGTTGTGCCTCAAGAAAATTGTTACTATGGGAGCTGGGATAAAGGGGTACGGCATGGTAAGATCATTATTTTCTCTAACACATTATGCAAAATGCTGTTTCCATAATCAAGCTGTATAATATTGATGTCAATGTGTAAATATTATCTAACAACTGTATTAATAACAAGACCCTGATTTCTTCACATGAGAGATTTTTACTTTCTATGAGAAAAGGCCAGTTCTTTTATAGTCTTATTCTGCCTATTTTCCACCAGAAGAACTATAGAGCTGCAGCGTCAGCTAAAGCAATAAAGGGCATAACTGTGTAACATTTTACTATGTTTTTGATTTTGAATACTAAATAAAATTTTACTATAATAAATAAAAGACAGTCAAATTGAATGGATACGAAATAGTAAAGAAACTATTTAGCTCATATGGCGATTACAATAATTTATTAGTAAGCTAATACTAGCAATAATCAGGGGATAAAATATTTTTTAAAGCTGAAAAACAAATTATAAACATTTTATTATTGGCCTCAGCAGTCAAGGTTCTTCACTGTAATTGGTATTATGTACTGGCAATAGGCAATTAATTCAATAAAAAAGAAACAAATTTCAAAATGTTTTAATATATATATCTGTTTGTTCTTGAGATATCGTAAGGATATAAAGATGAGTAGAAGCAAATTTTTCATCCTTTTTGAGTGACACGCTTTACTAATGCTCAGCCTACAATATACATTTGATTATGCCAAATAATCTCTCCTGTTCTGTGATATTAGTTCTGTAAACTTTTTATGATAATATTTATATTGTTGGTTATATCAACTTTAATATTTTACAGTAATTTGTGGTTTATTACTTGAGGATGAAGTTCTTGGTTCTTAAAATTAAAAAGTGGATTTTATTGTAGGAAAGGGGACATTAGAAACAAGTTTGGGTGTGACAGTCCGTGGCACTTGGAAGAACGGAAAGAAACATGGGCCAGCCGAAGTGATATGTAGCAATGGCAGTTTTGTGTACAGCGACAATCTCTTCACACATGGCTGTATCTCTTCAGTTTCTGACATTGAAGTCGATTCTCTTGTAGATGACAGCATATGTTCACTCAACCACTACAAAGTTCCAGTAACCGCACCACATCACGATATAAATCTCACATTTTACACCGGAAGACTCAGTGCTTACTTGAATGATTCCAAGAGGACTGGTAAAACAGAACGTCACACAACTATAAGAAGCACAGTTTACAGTAAAACAGACTCTAATAATTTAACCCCCTTTACCTACAATGAGGATGAGAAGCTAGAAGCGGGATTTGAGGAGATTCTTTTGCGCAATGTGGTACTACAGTACTTATCAGCCATGAAGGTGGTTTATGTGAAGTACTCAGAGTTGTGCTGCAAGACCAAGCCAACATTTCCGACAGTTCTGATGAGGCTGATGTTCTGGCAACTGCTGATAGACTGTAACCTTCACTCTAGAGGACTGTCTTTGGCTGATTTTGATATTCTTATTGGTAAGTTTTTGCATTTACAGCATGCATTCGTCTGCACAATCCTCTTCAGATAAAATCTATTGTTAGTTTATTTTAAATAACATTTAAATAATATTTGTTTAATTGTTCTTCTCCTAAACTATGACTAATGAAAAACTGTAAAAATAAAAACTTTTTGACATAACAAAGTATTCTACCATTGATGTGAAGAGAAGAATGCCTGATTTGGAAGATTCCATGTTTTACACCATTTCATCACTGTAAACACTACATATCTTATAAATCCATTGTGAATAAATTTACAGAAGATTGTTATCACTATTAGCAGCACATCATTTCTAAAGTAACCTGCTGCTTTCTGATTGAATGATTTTCACTTCTTCTTCTAAGAGGTGGCCTATTACCATGCACTTAAGCCTCAAGGGCCTTTTTCACACCCCGGATGTGTACCATGAGGCCAACCAGTTTACGGTTTCAGCAGTTCTAAAATTGTTCCCCCCCACCTCTAGCAGTTTGACTACGAACAGTCCGTTCCATACTCTGTGTGCTTCTGACAATACAAGTCGCTTCAGTCCATGACAGCACTAATTTTGGTCTGTACTGTACCATGTGCTTTTGTGTGGACTGGAGAGGAAGGGTGGCTTGTTTGCATGCTACTTTGGATTCCACTTCAAGCTAACCTTCCCAACAAGTCTAATAATTCCCAGGATTGTTATTTATATTCACAAAGGAGTGCTCTAAAAAAAATGTATATCTTTCTGGGATTGGCAGCACTGCTAGTAAAGTATTAAATCATTTGGCATTGTTTTTATTAATGCCATCCAAAACTAGAAGTATACAGGATTTTTCCGGATGTTTACCATGTTCAATGACACAAACAATCCGTAAAACAACATTTCGTAATCTGCAATCTGATCTCTGCCTCAGGTGGATAACTAACCTTAACCTAACTACAATCCCGGTTAAAATAAACAAATCATACCAGAGCGTTATGACACGCATCAGCAATTACAATGCAACAATGTTTTGTGTCAACTTCATGCACACTTCCTCTCAAACATCCACTTAATAAAACAAATGTACTAATTATTAAAACTGAACTAAAGAATGCACATCACTATAGGTCTGTACTGAACGAACCACCACAAAGAACTTCACAAACTATCATTAAATGATGGCAAATATCCTGAAAAATTCTGTTTTCTTCACAATCCTTCCATTATCAAAAACAAAGAACTGGAAGTTGTCTGATTACCGCAGGAAGAGAGATTTCCCCATCAGTGATCCTTTGCTTGAATACATGGAAACATTTCCAGGAACTTTTTTACTACCTCATTTGCTTTTACAGTAGAACCCCTCATATCCGGCCTCGGTTTTACCGCACCTCGGTTTATCCGGCCACTTCCCGCAAGCCAATATCGAAATTTATTTACCACGGCTTGCAGACGCGCAGTTGCACGCACTAGTCTCCCACGACTCTTGCGTTATTTTGGTGTATCTATTTGTTTACATTTTCCTGTGTTGTCCTCAGTTGAGCTAATAGGTTTAACCTGTAAACAGTTCGTTGATTATTTCCACTCCGGTTAGTACAGTACAGTACAATTGTTTTGTTTCGTCAAGTGCTGTGTACTGTAGGTTGGTTTATCCGGCCGAATCGTTATCCGGCCAGGGGCTCGGTCCCGTGGTGGCCGGATATGAGGGGTTCTACTGTATTCAGGTTCTTGAACCTAATTTTTCACAAATTTTCCAAGGTTTAAAAGCGGGTGCTAAGTAGGAGAATAAAATAAAATAAAATAAAAAATAAACGTAATTAAGGAATAAATAATTAAAAATAAGAATTAAAACATACTGTCCACTTTATATGCTTTCTGTCTCAATGAAGTGAAGGAATTGATACATCTATGGTACGATTTCAGCAAATAACAAGGCCTCCCTAGTCAATGCAGTCCATTACCCATTCGAAAGATTACAGTTTTGGCAGTTTTTGCATTGCATTATAGAAGTATCATGGGAGCTGTATGGGAAACGAAGGAATGGTACACCAAACATCCAGGGTTATCTGGCAGCCGGATTGCACAAACTTATTACTTCGGACATTTTGCCTAATGCTGGCCGCCATAGAGGTATTGTTAAGTTATACCAATACGTCAACTGTATGTAAATTCATTAACAATCCTAACTCTATTAATAGAATAGGTATTTTGAAGGTATCATCTTTTATATTAAAAAATCCTTAATGTCTATAAATCAAAACGTTTTCAAATATTCTGTCAACCATCTTATATTGGATGAAAGTGGAACAAATAAATTGGTTAAATGTTTTAATAACTAAAGATTTGACTACAAATCTTTAGTATAACTTTCTCTAAAAGTACAGGATAAACAAGTTTTGATCACTCCAGTGTTTATGAGCATTTTTATAACAACGCTAAAGGGAAAACAGTTGAAGGAAACGGCATGTTGATAGCTAGAAATAATTCGCTGCACCCTCCCATTGTTAATAGATTTTAATATTTTTATTTATTTTCATTATATTGTCTCTTGTAAGTGCAAATTGATACACAAAATGTATTTTAGTTTTAGTTAGGTTATTTTATACTTGTCTTTTACGATGCACCTGTACCGTGTATCTTGTACCCATATAATACGTAATGTGCAAATAAAGAATGATTAAATGACAACAATAATGTCTGTATTGTTCAAGGTCAAGTTCTATTTAAAAAAAGAAACTTGTTGAGCCTGGACGCCCTGTATTGGTACTATAAAGGACTTGGAGAACCCCTTTCAGCAAGGAATTTCTTAAAGTGTGCATTTGCTCCTTTGGACAAAAACGGATATAAAAAGCCCATTCCCAATTATCCCGAACATCTTCTACATGGTAATATGAAGAATGTGTAGAATATCAAAACATTGTATCTTTATAACACGAATGTGCATGTATATATTTTTTTCATAGCATATTCAACTGACATCTGTTGACTTTGACTATGTTCGACGAATCCAAAAAGTTTTAATTCACTGAGTTTACGTTCAAGTAATGAAAATGATGTGTTGATGAGTGACTTATTTACTAAACTCCTTCCCTGAAAAATCATTCTAGCTAGACACCACCAGTTTTTTACTGACAGACATGATCTGAAGTTGAGATTTAGATTGACAAAATCGTGAATAAACCTAGGTGCAGTTCTATAAAATTTCTCTGTTTACAAGGGCATATCGTTACTTTGAGCCATCTCCTTATCGTTTTTAAAACTTATTTGCTTAATAATACAAAAACTAACATTCAAAGCAATAATTACTTTTTAAATTAAAACAAAACGAACATTTGATTTTTGTATGTGTACATTTTTTGGGGAAGAGTAATATGTGATAAACAATTAATGTTATTAGATTTTGCTTAACCTCAGTGCCATTGTCGCACTGTGCAATGTACTTGAACCACTTCAAAGAGTACTGTCATATCTTTTTGTCAGATACAAATGAACAGTTTAATCAATAATTGCATTCTTCCAAAAGTAAAATAGGAAGCATTCGACTTATTGGAAGTACTAATTTTGTAGATTTTTTGAAGTATGAGAAATAAAATTCAGCTGTTGGCGTACCCACACAAACACACAACAGCAGTTTTTTATTATTTATTGAACTGTGTATTTTACACTATAACTATATTATTTAGCTTTTGTGTGCTAATATGTAAGACCAATGGTGCTGTTTATTTTGAAGAAATATCCATTTACTAAGTACTTATGTAGTAGCTAACATTATTTGTAAACTGTAGCATAATTATTGTTTTCAAAATATTTCTGTGTATCTTTTTAAAAAAGGTTTGGTGTAAAATATATCTTGTTCAGAATAATATTTGAAATAATTGGTAAATTTTGAAAAATTATTTATACCAATTAATAAAAAAAATTAAAAAACGTTTTTTGTCTGCCCGTAATAACATGTCTACCCTTTTAAACACAAAATGAAAAGTATTTTGGTTTTATTAGACATTATATATGGCAGGTTTTTTTCTGAAAAATGATACATAATACATATTTGAATACTTTTTTGTATTTTAAAGTATTTTTCTTTACCTTATGGTATACACTGGAATGGCCCAGCACTTTAAAGTATTATAGTTAGCACCTGGAGGGTTAAACTAATAACTTCACACAAATCTGATCTGAAACTTCTGCAAAATTATGGGACAATAGAGGAAATATAAATTTATAACAATTAAAGACATTACATTAACTTAATATTGAGTAGTATTACATTAACAAATGTTATTTACTATACACATATTATAGAATTATAATCATATATTGATAAAGGTGTATCAAAATTAATTTCTTCTCTGAAAATACTGTTGGTAGAAAAGTGAACAGAGTGGTGTGAGTAGAATATCCCTTAGTCTCCTGCAAGTAAAATAATCATACTGGTTATAATTACATATCATACATTGCAGGTAAAAATGTAATCGGAGTTGGAGGAAAACTGACTTATTATCCTGCTGATGGACCGATGTTACCTGAGACAAAATGTGCTGACAACACTCACCCGCAAGATCTGACATGCCTGAGTGGTATCGGGTTACTCTCCGTGTTCCAGTGTCTTCTAAAAGTATGCCCCAACATCGCTGTTGGTGGAATTGTCATAAATATCGATTACAAGGTAAACGGTAGACTCACTGTCCCGAGTATTTCGTACTCACTAAAGTAAAGCACGTCATCAGTCATCAGTCAAGGTACCAGAATCAACAAGTTTCTGGGATTATGAATCCTGCTGAAATGTAATTATCTTTGGGAGAGTCTGTGGCCTCAGTGTCTAAGGAACTGAGCTTTGTTAGAGATAAAGTAAATCGAAGTAGGTCATTCAATCAATTATTATTAACACATTCGCTGCTGAACAAAATTTGACCGGTAATGGTAAATGCGGGAAAATATTTTTTTTTAACTTATCCAGAATGAAGTCAGAGCAACCAAAAAGGTTGTACAAGGTTGTTCAGGCAACCCCACTGCCAGATTTGGTAACGTCACAACTGTGACAACAATTGTTGTCAGCCGCACCTGACGCCGGTCCCCGCTTAGTCAGTACCGCAGGACACTGGGTATAATACTCCTGAATGGCACTGTCACTCGCAGAAGACATTGTCAATTGCACAAATAGTGAAAAAAATTGTTTTGTGTAAAAAAATTGAAAACAGTCCATAAACATGGACTGAACTCATATCGGCAGAACTCTCTGAACTTGAATCGGAATTGTTCTGTTCACTCATAAAGTCTTCCGCTAGCTAGTTCATTGCCGTCCTCCATATTGCCTAAATACAATAAAAAACACACATACAGTCACCTTACACCATACACTACACACAATTAACAAAACAGCACAGCCAGCGAACGAAAATTGCGAACTACGAAAGGATTGTGAATAAACAATGTATGAAACAGGCACAACACGCAGCAAACGACACAACATTCCACAGCAACTGCTAGGCTCACACTGAGGCAATGGCGGCCAAGCGAGCAGATGTCTGCTGTTGTCACCCGCATGGCGCGCCAGTATTGCTTGACTACAATAATTGTCGTCACCCGCAGCGAGTGTGTTAAATATAAATTTTCTGGCATGATTAAATAATTATCATTAATGTTAACTTAATGGAAATAATACCAATATCAGTTTGGTAATTAATTTAATTTGATTAAAACACTAAATAAAATTAAAATCATTAGTAAAAAGTTTGATAAGGTAGAAAACTTTGACTCTACCTTGTAGTAAAGAAAATAACATTTATGGTTTTTATTACACATATTTATATTTTAAAAATTATAATATAAAGTCAAGACCTTGACCTGGAGACTTCTGTAATGTAACTTTAAAATATTTTTCAGATTGTATTTTTAGAATTCTATGAACTTTTATTAATGTGTGCAAAATTAGCTGTTAAAAAGAGAAACATAGAAAGCAAAGCCGATGCAGCTGAAAAGTCAATCGAGGATATTCCAGAAGAGGAAACGCATATTGATGAACAAGTGACATTTGATGAAGAGACTAAAGTGTCCGAAACAGAAGTAAAGCCAAAAAAATTATCTAAAACAAAGAAGAAAAAGAAGTAATACTCCTCATTTCTGTCCTACAACAATTGTATGTGATTTTGATTGTTTTAAAAACTAATAAATGTTATTTCTTTTAAAACTAAACGTTAATCATAATTTTAGTTTTAAAATATGACAAATTAGTTATGACACAGTTTTTTTATTTTCGATTACTTCAGGCTTCATATTTATTCCAAGCTTTTTAAGATGTTTTTACAAATAATACAATATAAGAACAATATGCAACTTGATCTTGGCCAGACCCAATTTTTTGTTCTCCCTTAGTCGGAACAAATTTATAGTAATTTTCAGAGAAATTTAAGTTTTTAAAACTGGTAATGAATAGACTGAAAAGGACACTGAAAATGTTTACTGTTCAATTGTATACATTTTCATTATAATTAAAAACTAATAAATTATAGTTTGGTTTATTAAATCACAAAATAAACATTTTGTTGTTAAACAAATTTTAATGCAAATTTTCAGACTGTTGTAATTAGGGAGAGTATTTGTTCAATACGCGCTTGAAAAACCACAGATCTCATGATAATTATAAATAAATACTTTTTCAAAATTTTAAAAATAAATGTAATGAAAACAATAATAATATTTGTGGTGTGAAATACTCATAAAAACATAATTCTAATTTCTTTAAGGTTAAATTATCAATGGTTATTTACACCTGAAGCAAATTTTGAATTTTGTGATTGTTTCATAACGAGATTAAGTTGAATGAATAATGGTTATATAAATAAATTAAAAGATAAAAGTTATTAATGAAACACAACACATTGTAACAAATCATGCAAAATATAATCTTTATATAAAACAACAAATAACAACACACCAAAATTGTACAAATCTACATAATGAGCATAACAATAAATCTTCCTGTTTCTGAATATAAAGTCAAAGTAAAAAAAATCTTTATTCGTTTTAATGTTTTTTACAATTATTTGTCACATTCAAGCTTTATTGTTATATTTTAACACTTATAAAACATAAAATAGTTATAATTTAGTTTTTACATCTTTGGCATTAACACTTCTTAGATTCAATTTGGCTGAAAAGAACTTAATATTTTACCAAATCTTTCATATAATCACTTGGTTAGATATTAAATAACATGTTTTAAAGAAAGTTTTAAATTAAATATATGATTTTCCCTCATTTACTTACAATCAGAAAGTGCTTATGGACAATTTTAAATATTACTCAAACATATAACATATTAAAATTGTATTTTATTATCTTATATTTCATGTATTTAGTTGCCTAGCAACAATTGGTTTATACCAGATCTACCACTAAAAATATAATTATGCGGATCATTAGCTTGCCTTGGCCATTTCCAAGTTTGAAGTTAGCCTTGTCACATAATTTTCTTTAGTCATCAACATTACCATCACTCAGTTCATTTTTACTTTCATTGAGTATGTTCCCCACAAAGTTACTAAAACCTTCAGAAAAGAACGTCATTTCAGACAACAACTAATCAAAACAATAAACATATGACACAACAATCGATTTCTAGAGAGTCAACTTACTTCAAAATCGGACATGTTATAATTACAATAGTAGAGACAAATGCCAAAATGATCGATATCAGGAATATTTTTCGACTCCAAAATTACGAACTTAACGTAATGGGCAGCGCCTTCTGAGGTACTCAAAATACTACTGTAAATGTACTGTCAGTGAATCAAGATCATCTTACAGTAAAATCCTTAAAAAACTTAAATATACTGTCTACTAACTACTCTTCACCAAAAACAGAATTTAGGGCAGCAAAGAAATGAGATCTGTTGACAACCACTGCAGGTCTTTGTTTGTGTTCACCATCTGAAAAAATGAAAAGAACAAACTGGTTAATTTCAACACTTCGTGGCTGATCTAGTGCTCAGCCAGAACTGTTTACCACATTACTTCAGGCTTAGTTCAGATGATTAATTGTTGTGGTGGTGTGCTTATAGAATTGAACCAGTTCCACGAGAAATAGATGTGATGCTAACAACTCAGCCACCAGAAACTTAATTTTTTTTTAAGTAGTACGTTTACTAATAACTAATAAGTTTAATCAAAATTATTAGAAGATTTATTGTTTAAACTCATGTTGTTTTGCTGATTTTTTGTTCTTTTTTACAATAACAAATTTGTAGAGCTTAGATATATTCTTTTTATCCAAAAATGTTATTTTTAGTATCCATGGCCGTGTCATCATCACACAAACGAAGCCAATTGGGAGAGGGCTTAGAGTGATAGGTTTAAGAATAAGACTGACCCCAAGAATTACTAAAGAATGACAGAATCCATTAGGTATTTTATAAAAATTTCTCATCTCGTACAAAAAGTTTATATTATTCATTTTAAGCAAGACTTAAGTATGAAAGAGGGGAAAGAAAAATGATAACAAAAGATTTGCATGAGCTGAAAAGTTCTTGGATGGGTTGTTCAATGCAGAGAAGATTACATGTACACACTTAAGTCTTTGGTAATTTGGTCCATGTCTAGAGAATGTTCTTATCAAATTCTAGAAATAAGACTCAATGCAAGCACACGCAGACACAGGTCATACACTCATTTCACACACAAGTTACACACTCAGGTCACACACTCTACACAAAGCTAATACATGGTACAAAGCTTTGTTTTACTAGTGTAATGACTCATTTCATACACCCATCTCACATTCATTTCACTATTTAATTTAATTTAGAAATTTATTAGTAATAATAATTAAGGAATAATTAATTTTAAATTGTCTCAAATTTTAATACAAACAATAATAAATACAAAATTAAATGTATTAAAATTAATCAAAATTCACCTTATTACATATAAAATTCAAAGTTATAAAGTGAACTAAAGTCAGTGATACAGTGTGCAGGGATGATTGTTGAAGAGTGAAGAGAGCAGAGTTTTAAAAGTTTAGAGGAGAGATGGATATAGAAGAAGTGAAGCAAGATTAACATTATAAATAAAGAAACTGGTTACATTTATTCAGCAGTATTTGAAAGGTTACTTTATTAAATTCATATTATCACTGAAGTACAGAGAAGCAGAAGACAGACATTGGGTGAGAAAATTCCTTTTAAATTTAACAGTGATCCATTGGAAGAATATAAAACCCAGGAACATTCGATTTGGCTAACAATTCAAAATTAAAATAGCCTAGTTAAAATTTAACAAAAATCATTTTTCAAAATTGCAATATCTTTTATAAAAACAATACCTAATATTTCTATTTCATTAAGCCAGCATGACCACCCTACCCTAAAATTTAAGAACTGTATTTAAAAATTTTAAATTTAAAATTCGGACGTTGGATTATTGTGCGTAGTTTGCCAGCGTCCGTATTTTCGGACGTTGGCAGTTTAGGCGAAGATTGCCGGCGTCCGTATTTTCGGACGTTTTGTAAAAAATAAAAATAAAAATTACTTTAATTAGTCAAAATAAACATACTTGTAATGTTTTAGAATCGCAATACAACGATCTTTCTGATAATTACATTACCCAGTTTATAAGTCATACTAGGTAGCCATATTTTGATTTTAAAGTTGGCTATTCTGTGCATTTCGTTTCTCAGCTGTCAACATTAGACAGCATTGTCGTTGTTGTTTACAGTTGTACTTTAGTTGTTCGTGAGTGTTTTGAGTGAAGTGAGATGTGCTAATGACTTCTTTCTATCAAAATGAAACGTTCTCATTCACCTGTTAGTGATAATACTATCGCTAGATTAGTAGAAAGTGAATATCTTTCAGACGGTTTCGTGAGTGAAATTTCAGAAAATGAAAAAGTGTCGAGTTCAAGTTTGGTTGTTGACGATACAGATAATGACCCGACCTACGATCCCGTTGGACCGACAACTTCCTCAGGTAATCGAGGTTTAGGACTGAATCGACTAAACTTGGTAATTGATACAAATTCAGATGAATCTAACAGTGATTCATCTGATAGTGAACCATCACGTCGTCATAGGGCTAGGCCTAACCAACAAGGCCATAGAGTGATACCTCAAAGATCAAGGCTTAACAATAGGGATAGCAGTAGTAGCTCTGCAGAAGACTCTGAGAATGAACCTGACTGGGTGGAAGTGAATGAAACCAATGATATTGAACACAGGCCTAACCATTCCATCAGGAACAGCCAGGAGTCAAGCACTGTCCTCCAATGAACTCTCCTCCAAGTGCTTATTTCAAAATTTTCTTTACCATTCCTTTGATTGAAATAATGGTTCGGTTTACAAACAAGTACGCCAGGAACTTTATTGATAAAAATCGCGATAGAATGAAAGAACACAGTAGGCTAAAATCTTGGAGACCTGTGACTGTAAACGAAATGCAAGCTTTCCTTCTGGTGTTGATAAATATGGCTATCAAAAGACAAAACACTATCGCTTCCTTTTGGTCTACTCTTAAAAGTCAATTGATTCCTTGGTTCCCTAGAATGATGACGAGGAACCGTTTTCAGGCAATACTGAAATTTTTTTTCACTTGGTGGATACTACAAATTTACCTAAGTCAGGCCAACCAAACTACGATCCTTGTGCTAGGTTCGAACCACTGATTGATCACATAAACCGGATTTCCAAATTACATTTTACACCAGATAAAAATTTATCTATTGACAGAAGCATGATTGCAACCAAAACACATTCACAGCTTCTCCAGTACAGGCCTAAAAAGCATCACCGGTGGGGTGTGAAGTTATGGATGTTGGTTGATGCTACCACTCATTATTGTGTAAGTTTTTTTGTATACAAAGGAGCCAAAGGCAATGAGAAGACAACGGTAAAAGAAAAAGGTTTAGGCTTTACAGTAGTGGATAAACTAATGAGTATGTCTAATTTGTACAATAAGGGATACCACGTGTTTGTGGACAATTTTTTCACCTCCCTGACATTGGCAACACATCTATATTCTAAGGAATCCTTTATAACTGGCACTCTAAGGCACAACCGTAAAGGTATCCCTGCTCAAATGATAAAAAATTTTAAAGTTGGAGAAACAAAATACATGAGGAAAAGTGAAATGATTATTCTTGGCTACAGACAAAAGCAGGCACAAAAAAAGCAGGTTTTGCTGTTGTCTACAAATGATGTCGCTGCTTCAGAGCGTAAAGTAAAACGCAGAGGAAATTTTACTGTCATATCTAACAAACCAAAAATGATACGTAATTACAATGCTAATATGGGTGGGGTTGATGGATCAGACCAAATGCTATACCAATACCTGGACGATAGGAGAAGTTTTAAATTTTGGAAAAAAATTACCTTCAATCTCTTATCCAGAATGCTTTTGAATGCCTATATATTATACAAGCAAAACACTACAAAGCCTAAATCACATCTAGAATTTCTGGTATCCATTGTTGACAAGCTAGGTGATCAGTGGCTTCAGTTGCAGGAAAGTGCCACCAGTCCAAGACCTATGGCAAGCATCCGTGGTGGTGGTGGTGATAATGCTGACGTCAGAAAATTTTTTGAAAAAATTGGAGAGAAAAAAAGGAAAAAAAACTGTTGTGTGTGTAGCGTAGCAAGCACTAAATCAGGAGGAAAACGAAAAAAAAATCATCCTATATGTGTGTTAAATGTAAGAGAGGAGTGCACACCAAGTGTTACCCTCTACACTTCTGCTGAATGTTCTCTTCAAATTTTCTATTTTGTACATTTTTATGTAAATAGTTACTTGTTATTTTAAGTGATCCTTAGAGAACAATATTTATTTATTTCAAGAGAGTTACTAGCCTATTGATCTGTGAAATATTTTGACTCTTGTGTTAAGACCTTCAAGAAAACAAGAAGACATTTAACAGATTAGGCAAAATGGAGTGTTTTTCCAGGTTAGCACACTTTTGGATGTTCTTTTTGTTCTTTCACAATTTTTAATTTATCAGTTTGAAAGTTTGTAAATTTCAACAGAATAAAAGTAGGAATTCAGTGATGTAGTCAATGTTTTTCCAATGTTCATTTTACTGTTGTGTATCACAAGTTAAACTCAAAAAAGTAAAAAAATAAAAAAATTTTAAATACTAATAATTAAATTTTTTTAAAGTAATGTACACCATTTTTTGTCAAAGAAAGTGCAGGATACAAAATAGAACTATTTAAGTTAAAAACAAAAAAAACCCCATGAATTTATCTTAAAAAATAGTGTAGTTACAATTGTTTAAAGAATTACGGTACATTTTGGCTAAACGTGGCTGGCAATCTTGGTACAAACATGCATGTGTACGCCTGGCATTCCTGGTACAAATTTTGAAAATTTTGTTTGGCACTAAAAGGGTTAATATAGCCTAATTAAAATTTAACAAAAATTATTTTTCAAAATTGCAATATCTTTTATAAAAACAATACCTAATATTTCTATTTCATTAAGCCAGCACGACCACCCTACCCTAAAATTTAAGAACTGTATTTAAAAATTTACCATTATTGTATCCTCCATCTTGATTCAAAATTCAAACCTGTATATCAATTTATCATCATTAAAGTTCACATTTGTATCATACTGAATTATTTGTTATTTCTAGCTATAATCATCAGAATACAAATTAAGTTTAACAATTTAATTAAAGTGTATAGTAGTAGCAAATATTACACTAGATATTAAATCTTCACAATATGGTAAGCTGAATTTCATATTCACCAAGTAACAATATACTTTTTACTAACTAAATAGTTTTTATTTGTAGAGGTTCAATAAATAGAGGGTGTAATAGGATGTACTGATGCAGATTACTGCATATTTAAGACAAAAAGAGATTTAATGGACACAAAATACGTACCGAGGATTAGCTGACGTGCACACGACAGCCATGCGGCTGAACACAGAGCTGAGATCTGAGCTCCGGTCACACAGTCTGGCAGCAGAGACACTATCTCCTCTAAATTCAAGTCTGAGGCCAACTGTAATCTATCAAAACAGATGTTGTAATTATTCCATAATAAGAGGGAAGGAAGGATAATCTTTCCCCCAAGTTGTCTTTTTTCTTCATTTTGTCTACAAAATATGAACAAAAGGTTCAGTGAAACAAAAAATCAGTAACACTACGTTTCAAAATATGCAATCTAATCTGCAACACATAATTACAAACTAGGTTAGAATAAGCAAATCATACCAGAGTGTTGTGATACGCCTAAATCAGGAATTACAACCACACCATGTTATGTGTCAACTTCACTAACTTTAACACATGCACTTAATAAAAAACTAAACATAACATTAATCATTAAAACTAAACTACAGAATACAGGTCACAATAGATTTGCATTTGTCAACCAACCACCTACAACTGGCCAGAGATCAATAGCAAATGGCAATTGTCACGGCAGAAACAAGATGGCGGCAATAAAAAGGAAGGGAAACAGGAATGGGCCCTTTTTTTATAATTGGTTCATACTAGATGAACTTCTTAAAACCATACAATGACTCTGCATTGGTTTATTACAAATTAATTTATTACACTCAAAACTTAGTGTTACTGATTGTTTGTTTCACTATAAAAATCCTGTATCCTTCACAATCCTTCTATCGTCAAAAATAAACTTCAAAATATGAACAAAAATCAAAAAGTGAAAAAAATGGATGTAAATACCACAATACTAACAAAATAAACAAATGTGTTAACCACATCATTGGTTAATGTTTGAAAACATTCACAACAAAATATTACAGGGTAAAATTCACTAAAAAAAATACAAGCTTAATAAATTGCTATTAATTAAATTAAAATTCAAAGATAAACTTTACATAAACAAGGAAGAAAATAAGATTAAAAATTATTAATACAAACTCTGTTTAAAAAATAGTAAAAATACAGATGTTTGAACTCAATCATATTATTCCACCCATAAATAAAGGCATTTTAATATGAATTAGTAGATTTTGACTAATTACATTTTTTACTTAGAGAATTTTGCAATTACCAAAATTCAAAATTAATAAAACACTTACTTGCGAGTGAGGGCAGTAATGACACTCAGCTGAGAGCTACGATCTTCACATGGCCCCACATATAACAGCTTGTCCAGCCTACAAAGTGCACCTTACTATTATTTTATTCCAAACAGCATAATTGGAAATGTAATGACTCATTTCATACACCCATCTCACATTCATATGAATACTTAATTTAATTTAGAAATTTTATTAGTAATAATAATTAAGGAATAATTAATTATAAATTGTCTCAAATTTTAATACAAACAATAATAAATACAAAATTAAATATATCAAAATTAATCAAAATTCACCTTATTACATATAAAACTCAAAAGTTATAAAGTAAACTAAAGTCAGTGATACAGTGTACAGGGATGATTGTTGAAGAGTGAAGAGAGCAGAGGTTTAAAAGTTTAGAGGAGAGAGGGATATAGAAGAAGTGAAGCAAGATTAATATTTTAAATAAAGAAACTGGTTACATTTTATAATATTTAAGCAGTATTTGATTCAAAGGAAAGGTTAATTTATTAAATTCATATCATCACTGAAGTACACAGAAGCAGAAGACAGACATTGGGTGAGAAAATTCCTTTTAAGTTTAACAGTGATCCATTGCAAGAACATAAAACCCAGGAACATTCGATTTGGCTAACAATTCAAAATTAATATAATTAAAATTTAACAAAATTATTTTCAAGTTACAATATCTTTTATTAAAAACAATACCTAATATTTCTATTTCATTAAGCCAGCACGACCACCCTGCCCTAAAATTTAAGAACTGTATTTAAAAATTTACCATTATTGTATCCTCCATCTTGTTTCAAAATTCAAACCTGTATATTAATTTATCATCATTAAAGTTCACATTTGTATCATACTGAGTTATTTATTATTTCTAGTTATAATCATCAGAATACAAATTAAGTTTAACCATTCATTTATTTAAAGTATAGTAGTAGTATATTACAGAAATAAAGAGATGTAAATGCGATGAGAAGGGTGGTGGGTGTTGGTACAACTACCTAACCTTGTGCAGCCCCCACAGCTCTGGTTCACTTAGTGAAACTTTTTGATGACACACAAGAAGTTACCCTCAAACTGACAGTTGAGTTTTCTCTAACTGAGGCGGGGAAAAAACTGTTTACTGTACATTTTTCTATATTTGGTGCATTTTGATCACAATAAACAAGAGATAATACAATCTCTCGAATTTTCTTTGTAAGTCAAAGTTATAAAAATTGGCAATTATAATGAAAAAGAGGTAGGGGTGTACATAGGAAAAAAAAGAAATAAACGATTCTGAAATAGCCAAAACATTTTAAATTCATTATAATTTTAGAAAATGTATAGTTTTGTATGTTTTTATAGGTATAAGTTTTTTTATAAATATGATTTACAGTGAATAATCAACGGAGTATGTTAATTCAAATTTGTTACTATGGAAACATAAATTTTAGCATATAAAAGTTTAGCACAAATTAATATATTATTTGTTGTCATAACATGCTCTATGAACGTGGTGTACTGTTCTGAGTCACTGGTCTGTGGTATAGCTGGTGGGAGGGCTCACCTTAAAATTAACAATAGTTGGCTTGGGTGGAAGTTGATGAGATCAGTGTATTCTTGTATAAGTGTACCACCAGACTCAAAACACTCATTTTGCATTTTTTGTCTATGCTATATTTAGTAAAAACTGAAAAAAAAAACACTAACTACTACTGCTCATAAACATCATAATAGCTTTTAAGGGTTAAAAACCACTTAAACCACATCTAGCATTTTAGTAACAATTACCAGCAATTAGAAGGTTAGTTGACAGTGAATGATATAAATCGACAGATTGATCGCCGGATGACTAATGCTGTAGTTGATGGTTATCAAATGAAATCAAATTTAAAATTTCTATTTATGAAATGTCATACATTAACACGTTCACTGCGGGTGAGGTCTCGGGACCTCAAGTGGAGGGTCTGGCGCATGCGCATGAGGTCTCGGGACATCATGTGCACATCACTTCTTTCTTTCATTAGTGTGTCCTTGGCACCTAAGACGGTTGAGGTTATGTTTGTTTGGTTGTATGGGCTCGGCTGAATTCTCGGCAGGTGTAGTTTACACTTCCTGTGCTCGGCGAGTCTGTGGCGTTTTATTAAAAATAAACGTCACAAGTATGGAACCAAGTTGTATACATTGTGATCCCCATGGATTTATGCTTACATTTGTAATTTACTGTGGAGTTTTGGACGATATGGGGGGAAAAGGGCACGCCGCGAATGTTGTTCTGAATCTAATGAGAGAAAAACTCCACAACAACCACAGTCTGTATATGGATAATTATAGAAGACATTTGGGTGGCTGGTAGGGATGTACATATAATTGTAAATACCTAGTTATGTATATATTTTAGCTTTCTCACAATATTTCTAGACATAAGAGACAAAATGTGTTTTTCGAGCTAATAATAGTGACAAATCGGGTGCTCTGTACGCGTTAGGTCTCAGGACCTCAAGTTTTATAAATCTCCTATATGAACTTTTCCGGGCTACAATTGAATATATATTTTACCTTTCTGACAATAATTCTATACATAGGAGACAAAATGTATTTCCTTTGCGTAAATGATAATAACAAGTTGGGTGCTGTGTGCGAACTTCAAGTTTTCAAAATGGCCAAAATAAACTTTTCCAAGCTACAGGGTGACTGCCGGGAACCGGACGAATTTGCAACAGCTGTTACATTGTTGTTACACGTTCTAGGGAGATTGAGGTTATGTCATTGTTTTGAGTGAGCTTTACCATTTTAGTCACGATGGATCAGTGGTCAGTTCAGCATCGTGTTTTTGCATATGACACATTTATTAAAAATGGCGAATCCGTTATCAAAACACAGCGTATCTTCCGACGCCACTTTAATATTGCGCGAAATGACACGGTTCCAAGCCGGAATACATTGCTAAGATGGGTGCACAAGTTCAGAACAACAGGAACAGTATCAAAGAAAAAGCCACCTGGTCCAGCAAGAACAGTGAGAACACCAGACAACATCGCTAGAGTGAGAACTGCTTTGATGAGGAGCCCGGGTCGCTCTGCACGAAGACACGCACAAGAGCTACGCATGAAGCGCGATTCTGTCAGAATAATTTTAAAATCAGATTTGAAATTTCATCCCTATAAAATACAGGTGGTACAGCAACTGAAAGAGAGGGACTATGGACAAAGAGAAGATTTCGCAGTACGTATGCAGGTGTTGTTTACTGATAATCTTGATGTAATGATGTTAATGAGCGACGAAGCTCACTTCCACTTAAACAGTTCAGTGAACAAACAAAACTTACGATATTGGGCTCCTGAAAATCCATGTAACTTTCATGGAAAACCACTCCACTCTCCAAAAGTAACGGTTTGGTGTGCTGTAGGCCACTTTGGGATAATTGGTCCGTATTTTTTTGAGGAAAATGGAGTCACAGTGACAGTGAATTCTGCACGCTATGTTCACATGTTGGAAACATATCTCAAGCTACAACTTCGGAGGCGAGGAATAAACGTGAAAAATGTTTACTTCCAACAAGATGGGGCTACAGCGCATACTGCCGCTGCATCGATGCGAGTTGTGAAGAAGATGTTCCCTGGCAAGTTGATTTCACGTTTTGGTGACGTGCCGTGGCCGCCGAGGTCACCAGATTTGTCGCCCTGTGACTATTTCTTATGGGGGTATTTGAAAGCTCGTGTCTATGTTCACAAACCACGAACATTATTGCAGCTAAAAGATGCAATCACCGAAGAGGTGAATTTGATTGGACAAGACATGTTGATGAGAGTGCGTAATGATTTTCTCCAGAGGTTGGAAACCTGTATCCAGGTTAACGGCCATCACATACATGCATGATATCATCTTTAAGAAATAAACCCAAACTAGGATAAAAGGTTCCATAAAACATATGTTTTTTGAAATGGTTATGTTTTCACCAATATATATTCCACAATTAAATAATTTTACTATATAAAATAAGGTTGTACTATTCATTTAAAATACCTCCGGTTCCCGGCAGTCACCCTGTACAATCAACAAAATACCATCCCCAGTCTACAAGAAAACATCTAATGTTAAGTTTAAACAAAAAATATATTTTAGCATATTGGGTAGGTGGCTGAAATTCAGTAGTGAACGTGTTAAAACACTGAATAGCACGATGCATTTTTAATTAAAAACTATTCAATTTAGTTCTAAAATTACAACAACAACAAAAAACAATAGTTACATGAATTAACAACTAAAGCTACTGAAAAACACTAGTTCCTTCTTTCAGCAAACTCCTGCAAGTAAATATAGTTTTAATTGTTTTTTTAATAACTAATTTCCTTCAAAATGTAAACAGCATATTCAAAGATTTTTCAAAAGACAGAAATTAGTGAAACTGGTCTGTAACAAACAGAGTCTCTCAAATGTTCTCTGGTGAAAATCAGTTTTCAGAGTTTATTACATGAGAAAGAGGTTTTACAATTACAGACGTGGCTTCTTTAAAAATATTTCTAGAAATATCATTTCTTTATCATCAAAAGAGAATATTACTTGTCCTAACTATAGTTTGTTACTGTTACAAACACATATCAGAAAGAAAGATAAAAATTGGGAACATTGCAAGGGAATGTTTGGTATTACAAGCTCGTCTACTGCTGCAATAAAAAATTAGGAAACAAATTAGTTACAGCAACTTCTTGATGACAAGTCAACTAACTGTTCACTTACTAATTTCGCTTTAAAATATATTTTAACACCTTGTACTTACACGTATTCAGGTATGGCAGTACATTTATATAAATTATGAATAAAAGAGGTTCCAAAACGGATTCCTGTGGAACACCGTTTCTTACAAAGGACTTTGTGTACAAAATACAAAATGTTTCCCATCTTCGAGGTAAGACGTTATTTTGTCAAATCCATAAAACTTCAGCTTAGAAACCAAAATGCCATCATTTACTTTATTAAAAGCTTTTGTCAAATCATAAAATGTAGATTTCATTTGGTTTTTTTGTATGGTCTAAAACCAAATTGCAGGCACGAGAATAGATTTTTTTCCAAATATTTTGTCAGTTATTAATGAACTAAATTTCAAACGGATGAATATTTCCAAACTTTATGTGGTGCTATAATTGGTATGTCTGATATTTACAACAATTTTATGTAAACTCCTTTTTATCAAAACTGCTAACAATTTTTTGTACTTATAAATATAACTGACCTGCCCGGACGTAACAGAGCTGGATCGATCAGGTCGGGGCGATTTGTTGCTCCTAGAATGAAAACATCGCCAGAATCTCCCAAGTCATCCATTTCTGCCAGCAACTGTGATACAACTCTACATGGAAACATACCAACTATTGATAGATTCACCTGACACTTCAAATACTCATAAATCAATTAAAAAAATTATTGACTAAACAATTGTTGTATGTATATGTATGTATGTACGTTGTGATTCAATGTTTATTGAAATTAAATTTGGCTATTGGCCTTCAAACAAATTTAATTAATGTACGAGGGCTGTTTTTTAAGTAAGGGCCGTTTTTTTTTTTTTTTTTTTTTTTTTTTTTTTTTAAATAAACAACAATTATTTTTTTCAAAATACATTTATTTTCAGAATCTGCATACTTTTCTTTATTTTTCTACATAGTTGCCTTGTTTGTTAAGGCACTTATCATATCTTAAAAGTAAGTTTTGAAATCCCTCTTCAAAGAAATCTGCCGCCTGCTCTGACAACCAGGAGTTCACGGCCGTCTTGACTTCTTCGTCGTCATTGTAGCGCTTCCCGCCAAGATGATTTTTCAAGTAACGAAAAAGGTGGAAATCGCTCGGAGCAAGGTCGGGGCTGTACGGCGGATGATTCAAAACTTCCCAGCCAAAAGAGTCGATCATTTCCTGTGTCCGAGCAGCGGTGTGAGGCCTTGCATTGTCGTGGAGGAGCAGAATTCCCTTTGTCAGCATGCCGCGTCTTTTGTTCTGAATGGCGCGTCGGAGACTGGCCAGGGTTGCGCAGTAGGCTTCTGAGTTAATCGTCATTCCTCGCGGCATAAAGTCCACTAGCAAAACACCGCGCCTGTCCCAGAACACAGTTGCCATAACTTTGCGCCGCGACAGCGTTTGCTTGGCTTTGACTTTGACTGGAGATGTTGTGTGCCGCCATTCCATGGACTGTTGCTTTGATTCAGGAGTGATATGGGATACCCATGTTTCATCTCCTGTGACAATTCGACTCAACATGTCGTCTCCTTCCTCGTCGTAGCGGGTCAAGAAAGTCAAAGAACTGCTTAATCTCTTTTTTTTTTTGTGATCCTCAGTGAGGAGTTTGGGTACCCATCTTGAGCACAATTTTTTAAAGTTTAGGTTTTCTGACACAATTTTGTACAGTACTGACCTGGACAACTTGAGGAAATTCCATAGAGAGAGTGGTTATTGTGAACCGTCGGTCCTCATGAATTTTTGCGTCAACTGCAGTAATCAAATCTCCCGTGATCACAGATGGCCGGCCTGAGCGATCTTCATCGTGGACATTTTCGCGGCCATCTTTAAATTCTCGGACCCATTTCCGCACTTTACCTTCACTCATTGCCTTGGCACCATACACCTCACAAAGCTGACGGTGAATGTCAGCAGCCGACATGTTTCTTGCAGTCAAAAATCGTATCACTGACCGAATCTCACACGCGGCGGGTGATTCGATAATCTTAAAACATTTTAAAGATCCACAGTAATGCATACAGGTTAGCTACAGAGCTGCAACTGGCATGAAGTTGTTCGCTAAGAATGCCGGGAGGCGGGGCGCACGCTCGTTATGGCAGGAACGCGAACTACTACCGTGTACGGGAGAACGGCCCTTACTTAAAAAACAGCCCTCGTATATATATTATTAGCACTACAAGTAACAATAATTTTGAAATATTTTTTCAACTATATTAAAAATTAATGTATATATATATATATATATATATATATATATATATATATATATATATCAAAATCAAATCAAAATCAAAATGTCTTTATTACGTGAACATTAAGTACAGTAATTTGTCAAAATATAATACATAATGCAAAGTTAGATAATTACAGTTTAATAGTGTCATCATTGTGAGTTTAGGAGGTTTATGCTTCAATTTTTAAAATCACGTGGTTCCAGTGTTAGCAGATTCCAGGAACTCTTCAATGGTGTATACAGGTCTCTTCAGCAAAACTCTCGAAGTAGGTTCTTTAGTCTGTTTCCTGTCAGGCTGCGGAGGTAGTCTGGTAGAAGGTTTTTAAATTTCCGGCCAATGTATGAAGGTTTCTTCTCATATAAAGCTGTTCTGTGTTGAGGTAGAGTGAGCCTTGAGGCATGGCGTGTGGGTAATTATGAGGTCCATGTGAGTCTGCAGATGTAGTTTATCTACGTGCAAGATGGCTTCATAAATGTAAAGTGCAGGTACTGTAAGTATGCCTAGGGTCTGGTAGGCCTGTCGGCAAGTTTGTAGTGGCTCAAGGTTTGCAAGGGTCCTGACTGCCTTCTTTTTGAGTACCAGAACTCTCTTGAGGTTTCTTGGGAGGTTCCCCAGACTATAAGGCCATACCTAATGTGAGACTCTATTAGCGCATAGTAGTGCTATTTTTGCCGCTTCCAGAGAGCCTACCCATTTTAATACGTTTAACAACGTAGATGCCTGTACTAATTTTATTGCATATGTTGTTTACATGATCTGCCCATGAGAGTCTGCTATCGAGAGTTACTCCCAAAAACTTGATCTGGTTAGCCACTGGTATATTGGGAATGCTTGCTGGTACCTCTTTCTTCCTGCTAAAGTGTACCTGTGTAGTTTTGTCAGGGTTTATTGCTAGTCATTTAATTTACTGTAGATTATGGCGCTTTCTAATGATGTGATAGAGTTACTGTACAATTGTTCAGCTGTGTCATTTCTTAGAAGAAGAGTGGTATCATCTGCGTACATTATGCAGCTCGTACTTTCATTTTGAATTAGAGCTGGGAAGTCGTTAGTCAGCAGAATAAACAAAATGGGTCCCAACACAGATCCCTGTGGGACTCCTCTAGTAATTGGTTGAGGACAAGATCTGAACATGCTAGTGACGCCAGATGTAGTATGCTGAATCTCCACAATTTGGGATCTCCCTTTGAGATAACTATCAAACCACTTGTTTTCCAGACCTGTTACTCCCAAAGCTGCAAGTTTTTTAGAGATGAGGCTGTGTCCTAGGCAATCAAAGGCCTTACTGTAGTCTAGGAATAAGGCAGTGACAAATTGTCCCTCCTCTATGCTGTCAATTATAGATTCGACCAGACTTATGATGGCAGATAAAGTAGATTTTCCCTTCTGGAAGTCATGCTGGCAGTCAGTAATTAAGTCCTGTTGTGTAAGATGTGTCATTAGTCTCTTCATACTATTTTTTCAATAATTTTGAAAACGTTGATATTAAGGAAATGGGTCTATAGTTTTTTGGGTCAGTTTTTGGTCCTTTTTTGTGCTGGGGATAGACCTTGGAGACTTTAAGCTTTGTTGGGAATTGGCCCAGGGAAAATGATTTATTTATAATTGATGCAAGAGGATGAATCAATTCCACTGCGCAATGCTTTACAACTTTTGATGAGTATTCGTCTGTACCACTCGATGATTTGTTTTTTAGGTTGTGTATTACTTGACTTACTTCTTCCCATGTTGTGGCGGTCAGATCAAATGGTTGTATTAAAGGGTGGTTTAAGAGGTTTAGGTCCTCTTCTAATCTGTTGTCTCCTGGCTGTTGGTTGTTTTGCTGTAATGTCACTTCTGCTATCTGAGTAAAGAAAGTGTTTAGTTGTTCAGCTACCTGAAGAGGATTGTCTACCACTACATCGTCAATGTTTTAGCTTAGGACACGTTTTGCTAAGTTGTTTGGCATTGGTCTCTGTATGTATTATGTCCCATACAGCTTTGGATTTTGTTGTCAGATGTCATTATTTTCTGTGTATTTGCATTTTGTTGCAACATCCTTAGTTTTTCTGTCGTACTTCTTTTTTATGTTTACCATAGTTTCTTTATCTTGTGCCCTTCCGGTAATTTCATAGGTGTTTGAGCCTCTTAAATAGGCAGCTTTTATCTCAGCTGATTCTTGGTCATAGTAGTGAATTGGTTTACTCTTAGTTTTATTTTTGCTCTTCTTGTGAGGGCAGGAGATGTCAAGGGCAGTTTGGCAGCACTCCTTCGAATATGTTTATATGCTGTTTCCGCATCTTCAGCATTATAGACAGTATCCCAGTTTTTATGGAAAGCAGTGACTTGAGCTGGTCAAGGTTTCTCCTTCCCATTTGTCGCCGAAGAGTTTGCGTGTTGTCGTCATTTTTTACAAAAGTCCAGGCTACATATTTGGGCGGTATGATCCGATAGTCCAGTTTGTAAAATTGTTGCACTAAGGTCATGTTCTGGAATATTAGTGCATATATACAGTCAATTGAAGTGCTTGTGTCAACTGTAATGCGAGTTGGTGGCAAAGGGGAGCCTTCTTATGTTGTGTGTTGCCAATTCGTTGTCAAACATCAGGCTGTCCGGGTTGTTGGGTTTTAATCTGTCAATGTTTATGTCTTCTGTCAGAATAAACGACCTATTATGTGCTTGACTATTGTCCAGAATGTTTGATAGGATGTCCAAGCTATTTTGAATGTTTACCCCGGGAGGGCGGTATACGCCAGGAGAAAGAGATGCTTCCCTTTGATTATAATATGTGCCATTGCAGCCTCAAATAGTTTTTCTTCGCAGTGGTTACTCATGTCTATGGCCTCTATATTGTTTATTAAGTTGTCTCTACAATAAATAGCAACCCCCCCAGTCTATGTTCTTTTCTGCAGTATTCAGATACGAGAGAGTATCCTAGAAGTTTTTGTGGTTTCAATATCGCTTTGCTTGAGACCGTGTGTTCTGTTAGAACCAAGAGGCTGGGGCATACTTCACTTAGTAGATGGTTTAGCCGGTTTATTTTTGTATTGAGACCCTCTTATGTTTTGATGACATATTGTCAGGTAGTCATTTTTATCTGCTGAGTGCTGCCTAAAAAAACAGTTGTTTCTGTTGAAGATGACTCTGAGCATTGCGGAATTTTTATATTACTATTGCAGCTTGACATGTTGGTATGGTCTAGAAAAGAATTGGAGTGGTGTACGTCTGCTTGCACCAGGATCTGATGTCCAGGTTCCTGTGGAGATGGTGGCGGTAGAGGAAGGTGATGATTAGGGTGTTGCCAGGGCTATTTCATCTGTCTCCTGTCCTAGTGTTTCCAAGAGACCTGGTGAGGATCTGAAGCAGTGCCTCAGAAGAAGAAGTCATTGGCATCATGTTCCTAGTGACTGCAGAATTTTCCTGAGTTTTAGTCATAATCTGAAGGTAGAATTGAATATTCATTGCAAAAAACTCATCCAAACTTTGATTTTTTCAGGCTTCAGTTTTTGCATACATAGGTGGCGATTTTGTAAATTGTGTTTTTTCCTTGTCTGACTTACATAAAGCTGAACTTACAGGGAAGATGTGTTCTCTTACTTTAGTCAGTATGGATTCAGTGTTGTTAACGCAGATTTGTCTGGCTTCTGCGGTCAAGTTGTGGTGAGGCATAGTCCTGGTTGTCAATGTTGGTTCAGTGTTGTTACGCAGATTTGTCTGGCTTCTGCGGTCAAGTTGTAGTAAGGCGTGGTCCTGGTTGTCAGTGTTGGTTCAGTGTTGTTAACGCAGATTTGTCTGGCTTCTGCGGTCAAGTTGTGGTGAGGCATAGTCCTGGTTGTCAATGTTGGTTCAGTGTTGTTAACGCAGATTTGTCTGGCTTCTGCGGTCAAGTTGTAGTAAGGCGTAGTCCTGGTTGTCAATTGAAGGTTCAGTGTTGTTTACGCAGATTTGTCTGGCTTCTGCGGTCAAGTTGTGGTGTTGTTCAGAAGTGTGATTCACACTTTGAGTGCTAGCTTTGTACTTAGCAGCTTGGAGTGATATACTGAACAGGTTTTGTTTTTGCAAAGTGTTATCCAGTTGGCTGTTCTTCATGGTCCTGGTCATGTGACCTCTAGCTGAGGAATGTGGACTTTCCTTTCTGTCCAACTTGGATGTAATTTTATTATTCCCTGGTTTATTTAAGTGGGTATTTGAGTCAGAGTTCATAAAGTTGTCAAGGAATGAATTTGTGTAGACTTTAAATTTGTTTATCAGCTCAGTAAATCTAAACTGGTTTTTCCTCTACTTCTTCCTCCGTTTTCGACAAAATTACTTTATAGTTCTGTAACTCTTGTTCTGTCTCTTTCCCTCGTGAAATTAATTGAGCATTTTCATTTCTGAGAATGAGAATTTCATTATCTGCCCATTTTGTGGTTTTAGCTAATTTTGCTTCCAAATATTTTATTTTTTCCTCTGACTTAGTTTGCAACGTTTGCAGTTGTTTAAGTACAGCTCACACTACTTTTCTTTTCTTCATCTGCCTGTGCTAATAACTCTTCTTTTAGTCTTTGTTCCTTAGTGAGCTTTCTGCTTAGGTGGTCATTATTTTCTGAAAGGTCGCGAGTAAAGTCCCGTTAGTGCTGACACTTTATCCCCCCAGTTCTTCTATTTTTCCTTCCATGTCTTGCTGTAATGAGGATTTAAGTTTGATTTGCTTCTCTGAGCTGAGATGTAAGTTTGTCATTTAGCAGTTTGAGGTCAGTAATTTCAATCTTTAGAATATATTGTTCTCGTGAAGTAGAGCATTCCCAGCTTCTGCTGCTAAAGTCAGAGACGTTTCTAGGTCAAATTCATCAGTTTGCTCATATTTTCTGATTTTGTTTTGGACATGGTTTATGTTTATGGGTATCTTCAGACTCTATGGAGATAGCTACATCAGAAGGATTACTAAGAGAGGCTATATGCGTTTTTGTTACTGAACCTATGGCTGTGTCAGCTTCTTGTAGCGCCTTGTTAAATATTCTGTTTCTAGAAACTATCTGTCTTGGGTAACCCATAAATATATTTATGCTTGACATATAGGAATAGGTCTTTGGATTTTATGTCAGCAGTTTTGTTATCACCAAAAAAAAGAACGTTGTATTTTGGAGATATTTCTCCAATTTGAGGAGACATTCCAATTATTTTTCCAGGCCAGTGTGGGTAGCATTTAAGCTTGGCAAAAACAATGTCTCCAACTGAGAAAGAATCACTGGTTGTTGCCATTACTAAACAGTGCTACAGATGAGTATAGGATTTGCTAGAATGATAATTATCACAGCTAGCAAGGTGGTCGAGGCAGAGCAGTTGTGTGTGGTCAGGTGCTGAGGTTGCACTGTCAGCAGATGCTGGGTCACCGCTCCCGTCTGTGACCTCGCTCTGTACTGCATGCTTCTGCTGTACAGCTGGATGCTATTACAAAGTCTAATACGTCACTATTTCTTGTGAGTTGGCTGTTCTGAATGACGTCATTAAACCATTGTATGTGAGAAAATGGTTAGTTGTCTTATATCTTGAGTCACTGAAGTAATTTTTTTTTTTTTTTTTCTTTAAATGGTCTTGATAGTGTGAAGAAAAGAGAGAAATTGTTGTTAATTGTTGTTAAGAGAAGTATTAATAACAGTTTGTGGGTTATGGCAGTTGGAATGCCAGCTCAGTGTGTAGCAGTGATTTATGTTTTTTAGTGATCTTTATGTGAGTATATAGTGATAACTTATTGCTAGTTTAACTCACAGTCTCTATGTAAATCTGAGGTGAGCATTTTTGTGTTCTCTAGACATCTTTTTCTAGCTTTAAAACTCACTTTTCACTGCACTCACTAATTCTTGATGTTTAAACAGGCGGCCATTATGTATGTACATATATACATTAATTTTTAATATAGTTGAAAAAATATTTCAAAATTATTATTGTATATATACACACACACACATATTACAGTAATATGTATATAACAAAGACCAAAAATTTTCTTTTAATTAAACTTGCACTGATTGTACATTTTAATAAAATAGTGTATGTAAAACAGTGAATATATATATTCATTAAATTTGTATAAATGGCAATAGCCTAATTTAATTTAATTTCAATAAAAGTTGAATTGCAAAAAGTACTTGCTCCGCCGGGACTCGAACCCAGATCTCTCACTTGCCATGAGTGATCACCCGGAAGTGAGAGATCCGGGTTCGAGTCCCGGCGGAGCAAGTACTTTTTGCGATTCAACTTTTATTGAAATTTAATTATATATATATACACATTAATTTTTAATATAGATGAAAAAATATTTCAAACTTGTAGTGCTCAACATAGAACCATTCAAGAATAAGTTACTATTGTATTAAGTTACCCATTGAGGAAGGAATTACCCTAGCCTGTCTAGGACTTGAATGTTTTAATTGGTTTTGGCAAAAATGCGAGCTTGAACTTAAATATTAATAAAGTAAGTTTGGACACAGATAAATTAGCCAATTTTTCAGGACATTTTAGTCTATTTGGTTGCTCTACAATATAGGTGCTCTACAATGAATAATTTTGCTTTTAGTGTACCCTGTATGTCCGTTTTATATGCGGATGATACAACTTTACTCAATTCTGGTAAAGACCTGATTAGCTTAGACTTGGTGCAAGGTAATGCCATGAGGGTAGCTTGTGATTGGTTTAGAGCAAATTTCTTAAATGTAAACAATAGTAAAACAGAGAATATTTATTTCAGTTTAAGAACTGCTGTAACAAGTGGAAGTAAATCAGTTAAACTGTTAGGGGTACATTTGGATGACAGGCTTAGTTGGGATACTCATACAAGTAGTCTATGTACAAAGCTATCTAGGGTAACATACTTATTAAGTAAATTAAGTTTATGTGTAAGTAGAGAAATGTTAATAACATCATATTTTGCCTTTTTTCACTCACTCTTGTTATATGGAATACTTCTTTGGGGTAATAGTAGTGGAGCCCAAAGAGTTTTTTTGTGGCAAAAGCAAGCTCTAAGATTGATTAAAAATGTGAAGAGTAGGGAATCTTGTCGCCCGATCTTCAAAGAGTTCTCCATAATGACAGTACCATCTATGTATATATATTGTTGCTTAATGAGAGTTAAAGAAAATCTAGACAAATATGAGGTGCGTCAAGACATCCATAACTATAATACAAGAGCTAAATATATGTTAAATTTAATACCAGTAAGACTTGAAAAATTTTAAAAAGTCACTGCTTTATGGAGGTGCAGTTGTTTAATAAATTACCTGATAGTGCATGGACAACGAGTCTAAATAAATTTAAAACAGTTCTTAAGAATTGGTTTAAGGTTGCACCTTTTTACTCTGTGGATGAATTCTTAGTCTGTGATACAAGTACTATAATTTTTTGATAGTCTGTTTTAAATGGTCTGATACAGCTTTTTAACTATAAATGTTGTTTTAATTTGTACTGTTTATATGTTAGTTTTAATTGTACCAGTTTGAAATCTTTTAATTTAAGCTCAGCATTCTAGGCAAGGAGATGGTCTTTCTCCAATCTTATTTAATATTGCCATAGAAGAAGCACTTCAGAGTGTAGCAGAGAGGGATTTAGGGGTGGAAGTTGGAGCTAAACTAAACATACTAGCTTTTGCAGATGATGTTGTCATATTTGCAGAAAATGTAGATGATTTGAGGTCACTAACTAGACTATTTATGAGTGAGGCAGAGAAAGTGGGGTTGAAGACGAATGAGACAAAAACTAAATATATGCACTTTAGAAGGAATCAAAATCAAAGAGGAGGACCCCTACAAATTGATGGGCATGTTTTCGAACAAGTGGAGAACTTTAAGTACCTTGGGGTCACAATATCAAATAAAAACACAGATGAACCAGAGATACAAAATAGGATCAACTCAGCAAATAGATGTGTATATGCATGCAATAGGATACTTTCAACCAAATCTCTCTCTCACAAAACTAAAACTAGAATATACAAAACAATTATATGTCCAGTGCTTTTGTACGGATCCGAAACGTGGAGGCTAAATAAGAAGGATGAGAAAAAGCTTCTAGTTTTCGAGAATAGAATTCTACGTAAAATTTATGGGCCATCATATGAACAAGGGGTATGGAGAAGAAAACATAATAGAGAAATCAGGGAGCTCTACAATAGTACGGATGTAATAGGAGAAATAAAGTGCAGAAGACTCCGTTGGGCAGGCCCATGTTTTGAGAAGAGAAGAGGAATGCAAACTGAAGAGGGTAATGTATGGTAACCCAGAAGGAAGACGGCCCCGTGGGAGACCAAAAGTGAGATGGTGGAACCAGGTGAAGGCTGATATGGAGAAGATAAATAAATAAATAAATAAATAAATAAATCTTTATTTGTCGTTCGAATTCTTACAATCATTGACAATGTCATATTGCAGCCTAGGGCATGGTCAAAATAAAACAATTTTATCAAAATAATTTAAACTTAAACTAACATACAAAAAAGAAAAAACAGTGCTTTAGTAGCATAAATTAGTCAGTGAAGGTTAATTTAAAATAAACTAGGCCTAGATATATAAATTAAATAGTAAATAAACAATTGTCAAAATTTACATATAAAAATTATTATATATCTAAAATGTAATGTTTTTTAATTCTAAAAACTCGTCTAAACTATAGACGGGTGCTTCAGAGGAAGATGCAGAGGACCGTTCAAGATGGAGGAGCTTTGTTGGTGCGGCTAAATATCACCTCCGATATAAATGGTCCTGGGAGTAAGAGTAAGAGTAAGTAGTATTCTAGTCAAACTATTTTAATTTGTTATATTCATTTTTCAATGTAAATTTTGTGATAAATTATTCATTTGTGTTTCCTATTTGTAAGTATTTAAATTTTAGCACAGGTGAATATTTTTTATGCAATTTTTTTATATAGTTTGAGCAAGTAAACCACTTATGTATAAACTTACTACAGAAAAAAATTATTTATTACTGTGTTATAACCACCATTTTAATAGATTATATATATTTATATTGTCTGACAATGTCTATTGTACCTTGTGTATTTAATGACAATAAAGCTTCTTGATTCTTGATTAGGTTTGTTGATTACTTCAAATAATGTTTTATTTAATTTTTTTAGTATATATTTACAAATTCTTTTAAGTAAAAAACACAAAAAATCTAAAGTAACTGTCAATATTTTATTATTTTTTTGTTTATCTGTTTCAATAATTTTTTATTCAAAATAGCACAATGTTTCTTACATGGAAAACCAGTTTTTATTGGATTACTTAACTATAAAGCATAATAACAAGACAATCAAAATTCACATTTTATCACTTTTTTATGATTTTATGACAAGTTCCTGAATTAGTTATCTGGTGTAGATGAGATAAAACTGTTTGTTACATTCAATTGTTATTATTAAAATAAACTATTTACTTTACATTCAATGACCATTCAGTCTTTGAGTATCTTTGATATCTCAAAATCACTTCCAAGTATCTGTCTACTTCTGAAGTACGTAAATTGTCTTGTTCCATGAGGTAGCGGAAGAACTAAAAACTCATTCAATAGTTATAAACAGTTAATCACTAAACATTGAGAACATGATACATAGAATGTAAGCAGAACATTGAAGTAACGAAAATTGAGCATATGGCAAAATGTAAACAATAACAAAACAAGCTATTAGTTGTGGTTCCAGTGTGCAAACATAACGAATCGAAACGGAATAATTGTTTATAAGAATGCACGAGGGTACAAAACTGTGATCTAGCGGAAAAAACAAACAAATTCGTGATTGTTAGCATCTAGAAAGAGCACACGAGTGCTGCTCGGGCAAGATTATTCAGTCCTGCTCGGCCGCAAAGAGTGACGCTCGGGCAAGTTCCCCAATGAGTTAATATAGAGCTTCAGTTAGAATTACGTAAACAATGCAATGATGAAATACAAAATATTATAACAAAAATTCAATCCATAAATTTAAATACTTTTTTGTGTTTTTAGCAGGGGGAAAGTCTATAATTTAGTTATAATAAAAAAATCTTCATAAAAGAAATTAATCCATTCTCATTTCCATTTTACTGTACAAATTTTGGTGATGGTAGTAAAATGCCTATGGTGTTAAAATAGGAGCCAAACATGTATTAACAACTTGTAGTGTAATGATAAACACTTGTAGGTTAAATGAGATGACTCTAATTCAATTGCTGCTTCGTTAATTCTTTTTGTATCAAGATATATGTATTCAAGAACTTTTATAGTTCTTAAACATTTCAAATTTGCTTACATAGTGGAATCAATTTAACAGTGATTTTGGGGGGCAATAAACGGTAGAAAACTCTCAGTTACATATAAGCTTCTCGCTTATAGCATTGATACGGGAGAACATTATTATTGGGATCCTCTGTATTCTACAAATTACACATATATAGTTCAAATTTATTGAAATCATACAAATTGAAGCCTATTTAAGGTAAGACTGTTGGATAATGTCACTCACCTGTCCATTACGCCCCCCGAGTCCCCACTCCGCCCTCTGTTGGGGGCCAGGGAGTCCAGTTCATCAAAGAACACAATACATGGTGAGGCAGCTTTAGCCAATGCAAACACTGGAAAATACAACATAGATTTTACAGTTACTAAGTCACAGAAAACAATGTTTATATAAATTATCAAAGTAACTAAACTAAAATGTGCACATCATATTCTGATAAAAGTATTGAAATCTTGTTTTTTGATAAAAATTACAAAAGTAATCCAATTTATATATTTTAATGCAAACTTGTAAAAAATCTAATAGATAAAAACAGGAATAATTCTACTTTTCAGTATTTAAATCAACATTAACATCATCCTATAATTTCTAAAAAATGTTTTAACATTTATAACTAATAATTTGTTATTTGTTTTATTGAATTTGATGAACAACTACACTTTTTCATTCAGGATAACAATAAAGCATACGCAATAAAATGAAAGTTTTATAGTAGAGCCTATAGCCCCAGTCATGTAACCATGTATACCTCTATATGAATAAAACAATGGTCACACATTAATGCACATTTCATAATATATCAGTATTACAGTACACATCAGGTGCTGTATTTAAATGTTAGAGTGAGGATAGGGGTTGTAGTCCCGGACCATTTTTGTAACTCCTGGATTTCGTGATTAAAAAAGCTGTTTTAAATATCAGGATTGAAAAATCTGTTTTATAACGTAATTTTGGCAACAAAATTTTGAAAAATTATTTACGCTTAAAATTATTTTATTTTCAATGTAAAACTGTACCACATCCAGTGTCCAGAGAAAATTCGAATTATAAAAAAAATCCTTTTTCATCAAATTAAATATAATTATAGTACAAATACAAAATCATTAAATTAAATATAGATGAATATCATCGTTCTATTTACTTATATTTAAGTTTTTATTTAAATAAATAGCAATTTAGTAAGTTTAATAAGAAAAATTATGTTAAAATCCTTTTCTAAAGAAAAAAATCAAACATCTAATATTACAAAACAATTAGCAAAGTAAGTTTCTTTAAAAAAACTATCAAATTAAATGAAATAAAATATTTTACATCCTGATATTACATTAAATACAATTACATATAAATTTAAAATTAAATACTGCATTATTTATAATCTCTCATTAACCCAAGAAATTTTTGTTTTGATGACTGGAAATGAGAGTGAACAAAACAAGTGTATCTAACATCTTCCAGTCGGGTTCTTAGTGTACTGCACATATTCGGAAGATGAAATGCTTGATCTGATTCAACACATGTTATTGATATTGTCAATTTATAGTAATGTTGTAAACTAGTTCTAATTATGTCCTCTTTCCTCTCCATTTTGAACATTAATTTTTGTATGACCATTCATTCCACTTCTTCGCTATAAACATTCTCAATAATGACTAATTTTTAGTAAAATTTCGTGACCTTTAAATGCTGGAAATCCTGGGATTGATATTCCGGGATTGTCAGGTCTGAAAAACTGCCCCGGTTTCCATGAATCCACGAATCTCCGCATTTTAATCTCTACATGAGGGTCAGCAAAGCAGCTGTTGAGTACATTTCCTTTATGGGATAGTTTGCAACCACTGCATTGGAAATTCAGTACATCTGTTCAACCTCGCTTTGCTTTACCCACATTTACCATCTTACACATTTTTCACATTACTCTATGCAATCCAAACTTTTAACAATTAGAGAGCGTATACATTCCTATAAAGTGCAACCTATTTTTATTTAACCCAAGTTCTAATAGGTAGCGTGAGTACACTTACAGTCTCTTACGTTGTGTTCACTCTGTCCCACGTACATGTTGAGCAGCTCTGGTCCTTTCACAGACAGGAAGTTGCGGCCACACTGAGTAGCAACTGCCTTAGCCAGCAGCGTCTTGCCAGTGCCCGGGGGCCCATGTAGCAACAGGCCTGCAGGTAAACAATATTACTATAAGAGGATAAATCAGTATATCCTTGTGATTAACTAATCACAGAATTCAAATAAACGTACTAAAGTTAAATGCTAAAGAAGCGATTGAGTGCCTCAAATTGGTTTCATGCAAATGGACTGTTGCTACCTTTGTGCCTCCCTTATTTATATTTGTGTTCTCAGAATCTTGAGGCTTTTACAGAAGCCTATCAGAATTGAGGGCTCCTGTTCCCTGATGTCCTTGGGACTGAGGAGATATGCTCCCAAGAATCTTTTTCGAATTTTCAAAATGGCAAGACAATCTAACCAAATATGCTCTGCTGATTCCTCCTCTTCTCCACAGAGTCTACACTAGTCGTCTGACTAAGGCCCACCCTCATAAGATGTTTCCTTAGGGGGCCATGTTCTGTCAACATCCCTAATATCAGTCTAATATCCTCCTTACTCTGATCTAGGAGAGCTGCCCACCCTTTAGCGTAAGGAGAAATAAACATTTTGGATAGTCTTAATCCTGAGGCTCTAGCTACTTAATCTTAGGCATAATACAGATTCATTGGATGATGGTATCTCAAACATACTTAAGTTCTTGGGTATTAATGACAAGAATTTGACATGGGGAGTATACATTGACTACTGAAATAACAGATTTAAGTCATGAGTTATTTATCTCTTGAGTAGACTGAACAATATAATACCAGTAAATTACATTAGAGCTGCATATTTTGCCTTCTTCCAATCTGTTTTTAGATGTGTACGGTAACTGCTCTAGGATTGAAGAAATATTATTACTGCAGAAGAAGGCTATTAAAACTTTAAAACAATGTGAGCTTAGAGAGCATTATAAACCCCACTTCAAGGACTTCTATTTCATATATATGAGGTCTGTCCAAAAAGTATCCGACCGCCGACCAGGAGGCAGCCGCGTCGTAACGGACCGGCTCGAACCGGTTATTAGCGGGGAGGGGCGAGCCTACTCCTTCCCATATTAGGCATTGAATACGATCCGGTCACTCAGTGAGTCACAGTGCTCTGTTCCGTACAGTACTGCCGTGTGTGTGCATCGCATTTCAATATGACTGAACGTATTGAGCAGCGCATTTGCATTAAATTATGCCAAAAACTTGGCCATTCAGCATCAGAGACGATTACTATAATACGGAAAGTTTATGGTGACATTTCTATGGGCGATACACAAATAAAAGAGTGGTTTAGGCGGTTTAAAAATGGCCACATATCAGTGGAGAGTAATGACCGATCTGGCAGGCCTTCAACGGCCAGAAACGCTGAAAATGTTGAACGTGTTCGTGCAGCAATTAATGATAACCGTCGATTGACTGTCTGAGAGCTGGAAGAAGATTTAAGAATACCAAAATCGTTAGTTTGTAACATTTTACACGAAGATTTAAATATGAACCGTGTTTCGGCAAAATTTGTTCCTCAGCTGCTGACAGAATACCAAAAGAACTGTCGACTTGAAATCGCACAGGACAATCTGATTTGATAAAAAGTGATCCAGGGCTATTTAAAAAAGTGATTACTGGTGATGATGAGTCATGGGTTTATGGCTACGACCCTGAAACAAAGGCTCAATCTTCACAGTGGAAAACTCGCGAAGAGCAACAGCCGAAAAAAGCAAGACAAAGTCGAAGCAATGTCAAGACAATGTTGACAGTTTTTTTTTTACCAGGACGGCGTTGTTCATCACGAATATGCTCCAAGAGGCCAGACAGTGAATAAGAAGTATTATCTTGAGGTCCTAAGGTGTCTACGAGATGCAGTGCGAAGGAAACGACCTGAACTGTGGACAAGCCGTGACTGGATCCTGCACCACGACAACGCGCCAGCTCATTCCTCAAATCTTATTCAGCGTTTTTTGGTCAAACACGACATCAACCAATTACGACAGCCTCCCTACAGTCCTGACATAGCTCCTTGTGGCTCTGGCTATTTCCGAAATTAAAAATTCCTTTGAAAGGAAAAAGATTTGAAGATGTTAAACAAATAAAACAAAATGCGACGAAATACTTGTTAGCCATTCTGCAAAATGAATTTAAGGAGTGTTTCCGGAAGTGGGAGGAGCGTTGGAATAAGGTAGTGGCTTGTGGAGGGGAGTACTTTGAAGGGGACCAGATTGCCGTTGCCGCCGAGTAACTACAGTTCATGCAAGACGTTAAGGTCGGATACTTTTTGGACACACCTTGAATATATCCAAGCATGTATATATATATATATATATATATATATATATATATATATATATTCAGAGTGTAAATTAAGTCCTGATACTCTTGGATATATTCAGCAATATATATCTACCTTACCTGATCTTTTTAATCCTGAATTAAACATGTTGCTCTTCAGGGAACGTAATATTTCCTTCTTCAAATGTTCTAAGCCTCCAACATCTTTCCATGACACAGAAGGAACTTTTGGCGTGCCAATTGACTCGGAATATGCCTTGTGCATGAGACCTGTTGAAGATATCAGTGTAGTATCAAGGTACATTTGCTTTATAATTAACAGCATTAGTGTAGTGTTTATTTTATTCTCTTTCCCATGGTTAACAACCATTTTTTGTTAATTGGCAAACAGACAATAAATATTAATGATTAATAATATAATAGATGATAAATGACAATAAATAGACAAACTTTAGCAATAAATATATAACCAAATAACAATACTATATAAAAATAAAATATGAAAGATACAACGGCAACAGATACATTCAATAATATATAATGCAAAAATGCAATAACAATGTGTTATAATCATTGGGTAAGATCATATGAGAGAGGAATGTGAGGCAGTCATACCTCCCCCCTCCCATGTGTGGCCCTTTAAAGTGTGAGTATCATGGATAAGTAGAACTGATGCCATATTGCATACGATGTGCAAGATTTTGAAAATTTCAAAATTGTATTTAATGCCTTAAATACAACCTGACATTCTTAAGCAACATTTGTTTAACATTGGCAAATCATAATTATGATGACTGTATTGTACAATATACAATATAATCCTGCACACAAAAAAATTGACAACTCTTTCCCATTACAGAAATTACAATTTATTGTACAACACAACAGTTAATTTTGCCAAATTATGTCCATTACAAGAGTAGTTAAACAGCTACTGCTGAATGGATTGAAGGGCGAGTTGTTTAGAGCTCTACAATTAGTTACAGGCAAAAACCATATTTTTAGATGCTAACACAAATAACATTTTAGTTATCTAAAACAAGGCTGTAAATAATATATATTTGTGTTAGCATCTAAAAATATGGTTTTTGCCTATATATATATATATATATATATATATATATATATATATATATATATATATAAGTAGATATGAATGTGAGGGTTCTAGCTCACTTTTGGGACAGTCAGAAAATCAACGTAAAATACTGTTTAAAGGACAATAAACTAATCTGTAACTCACGAATGAAAAATTAACCGAATCTATAGCTGTTTTTACTGTTCATTGTAGGCTTCTAATTTCTTAAGCTGTTTTAATGAAAAAATCCAGAAATCTTCAAAATCTTTATTCCACGAAGTTAATTGTAACACAGTCTTTATCTTTAATAGTCTTCTTTCCAGTAACAACCAAGTGTAATTTTTCATTTTTGTTCAATTCTTTAATCTTTTTTTCATCCAAAACAGTCAAATAGGTAAGAAAGAGGGGTTGCTATGCTACTTTTCAGCTGACCTAAAAAATTGCCTTTTTTTTCTAAAAATTCTTAAGAAAACACTTAAATTTAGCAAGTTTTTGTTAAAAATTGTGTATTTTGGCCACAATTTTAGGTAAAAAAAATTTCAGCTGACTTTAAATTTTAATATATTTTGCTTAATTTTAAGACATTTAAGACAAATACTTACAAATTTTAAAAATCCTAGTTAAAAATTTTGCTATATAAATGACAGCTGAAAATAAAATCCACGCTGACAACAATTCGTATTCTATAACAGAACTCTTAGGAAATAAGAAAAAACCTACTAACGAACGCTTCGGATTATGGCTTTTAAACGAGAATTTACATAACGACAATCTGATTACGAACATTGGAGACTTAAACTACGTAGAAAACGAAGAAAGAATGGGGAAATTTAAAAGAATTACAGAACCATTTTGCGATAATATTATGGTTTTTAAAATAACAGATTCTACAGATCTGGAAGGAAAGCTGTTGAAAAAAAGACGTTTGTGGCTCCTTTAACAGTTATTTGAGGAGTAAATTTTCTAGATTTCCACTAGCAAAACACGGCGTAAAAGCGAAATTACCGCAATTACTAGATTCTAATACAATAACAATAAAAGGAGTTAAACAGATTATAAGACAAGATTTTAAAAAGATCGCGAAAAAGTATAAAAAACCAGTAGCTGTTCCGTACAAAATAGAGTTAGCGGACGTAAAATTATTAACATTATTGGAAGAACTACCAGAAATCTTAGAGCAATTAGCTGTAGAACACTATTATTTGCTAGATTTGGACATAACACAAGACTTTGCCGGTATCTTTAACAAAGAAGAAATGACAGAGTACTTGACAACAAATTACAATTTTTGCAGACAGAAAGACGTTAAAAATAACTGTAAGATCATTGTAGATAACGATAAAACCGTTGGAAAGGACTGTTTAACCTGGATAAATTCTAACTCCAGGGTCAAAATCTACAATAAGTTCGTGTGCCAAATGACCAGCCCAGGAATTAACAAAATTTTAGGTAACAACGTAGTAAACTTCGTAAACTGTCCAGACAAAAGGTTAAAAGAGACGTTCTCTAGCGAGTTAGCAAAAAACAACGGAATTACAAGATTAGAAGCAACAATTTACAATTATGTAGACGAAAATTTCCAAAATGATAGAGAATTTGATCCACTGGACGACTGTATAAGTTTATTAAAACAAAGCAGGAAGTATTTTAAAAACGCTCCGTTCTATTCGGTATCTCTAGCAAAAATGTGGAGAAAAATAACGGACAGTTTAAAAAACAGTTGCTGTCTCGTTTTTAACGACCTTTTACAGTTTGTTTACTGGGGGAACAGAAACACTAAAAAATTGACAGGAATACAAGTAAAACTGCCAGAAAATACAGAAAACAGGAGGAAAATGGTTGCCTACGCTATATCCGCGTTCAGTTTTAATCTTTTACCGGTTAATTTGGTCTATGTTAAAGAAGATAAAAACGACAAAAATCTGGTAAAAATTAAACAAAAGTGCTATTTAAAAGCGGGAAAAACATATTTTTCTAAGTCTAATACCTTGTTTTCTACGGTTCCGAAAGAGGTTAATCTAGAAGAATTAGGGCTGATAAAGACAACAAACGTCGAGCCTTATATCTGTCGAAAAAGACTTAATATTACCAATAAATTACTTCCAAATTCCCTCGAGAAAATTGACCCTTTAAACGTCGTGTTTTTAAAAAGTATTAAAAAAAGGGAACAAGAATTAAAAGAACTTGACATGGAAACAAGAAAAAGAATATACCTAGAGAAACTGTTAAAAGAACAAGAAAAATATAAAAACTGTATAGAAAAGATAAAAAAATTAACGAAATAGAGAATAGTTTGATCGGTTACTTTTCGAAACAATGGAGTGATTTATCGACTAAAGGAAACTATAAAATTTCGGCATTTGTGGTCAATAATAAAGCAAGATTTAGTTATGTTGGCGTTTTAGCAGAAAAAGATGGCTATAAAGCTGTTTATTTTATTAAAGGACCTTTTAAAAATAAGTTTATCGAATTGAACAATAATAAAGAAAATTTAACGAAAGAAGGGTTTATTTTGATCCCGTACAACGGTTTAAATATTGTCTACTATCCGATTAATAAACCAATTATAGAGATAAAAACAGATGGTTTAACTTCTTTTAACGGTCATACTTTTCCTAAAATTGTTACACTAAACGCTTTAGATATTTTTACAAATAAGGACGATATTATTTACAAAGAAGAAGACAGAAATTGCGCTAAAAATCTTAGAATGGACAAGATAATTGGAGATATTAAGGTAAAAAATTGTAAAAGATTAGAAGATTTACAAGAAGGATTAGAACTACAAATAACTGCTTTATCTACAATAATTTATAGAAAAACCGAAAGATATATCTTAAAATTCGAAAACGTAGAAGATTGTTACATTTCTAATTACTGGCTAGAAAAAGAAGTAAAAGATAGGAATATTGATCTAAATTACAAGTTAAAAATTAAATTAGATGTTGTTAAAAACACTCCAAGCCAGCATAAAGAAAGGTTTGTATTTGTTGGATAAATGTATTAAAATGTTTAAAAAGAATAGAAAGACGTGTTTAGAATTTTAAATGTTGTCTTAATCCACTACCATACTTAGAACTTCTAAATCTGTATTTATAGAGTCTTCCTCCAGAAATATTTTGTAAATCGTTAGAATCTACATCAATTGTGCTGTTAACAACTTTTTTAATAATCTCTAATATTTTATCTTCGTCTTCTGTATCTAATGTAAAAGAATCTGATTCTGTATTGTTTTAAAATATTTACAGAGCTTTTACTATTTTTAAACTGTATTTCTACGAGTTCTGGCTTATATTTTTCATCTAGAAGATTGTATAAACTTGCTCTTAAATTCTTAAAATCTGTCTCGGCATTTTGTATTAATTCTAAAATTTTATTATTTCTTTCTTCTTCGATTTTATCTTTTTCGCTTTGTAATAATGTTAGTGCTCTATCCATTTATTAAGAAAACGTAGAACGTGAACGTGGAACGTAGAACGTGGAACGCGGAACGCGGAACGTGGAACGCGGAACGTGGAACGTAGAACGTGGAACCTAAACCTTTACATGTAAAATCACGTTAAATTAAACGTAAAACACAAAATTTACGTTCATGTTACGTTCTACGTTCCACGTTCCGCGTTCCAGATTTTTGTCGTTTTTATCTTCTTTAACATAGACCAAATTAACCGGTAAAAGATTAAAACTGAACGCGGATATAGCGTAGGCAACCATTTTCCTCCTGTTTTCTGTATTTTCTGGCAGTTTTACTTGTATTCCTGTCAATTTTTTAGTGTTTCTGTTCCCCCAGTAAACAAACTGTAAAAGGTCGTTAAAAACGAGACAGCAACTGTTTTTTAAACTGTCCGTTATTTTTCTCCACATTTTTGCTAGAGATACCGAATAGAACGGAGCGTTTTTAAAATACTTCCTGCTTTGTTTTAATAAACTTATACAGTCGTCCAGTGGATCAAATTCTCTATCATTTTGGAAATTTTCGTCTACATAATTGTAAATTGTTGCTTCTAATCTTGTAATTCCGTTGTTTTTTGCTAACTCGCTAGAGAACGTCTCTTTTAACCTTTTGTCTGGACAGTTTACGAAGTTTACTACGTTGTTACCTAAAATTTTGTTAATTCCTGGGCTGGTCATTTGGCACACGAACTTATTGTAGATTTTGACCCTGGAGTTAGAATTTATCCAGGTTAAACAGTCCTTTCCAACGGTTTTATCGTTATCTACAATGATCTTACAGTTATTTTTAACGTCTTTCTGTCTGCAAAAATTGTAATTTGTTGTCAAGTACTCTGTCATTTCTTCTTTGTTAAAGATACCGGCAAAGTCTTGTGTTATGTCCAAATCTAGCAAATAATAGTGTTCTACAGCTAATTGCTCTAAGATTTCTGGTAGTTCTTCCAATAATGTTAATAATTTTACGTCCGCTAACTCTATTTTGTACGGAACAGCTACTGGTTTTTTATACTTTTTCGCGATCTTTTTAAAATCTTGTCTTATAATCTGTTTAACTCCTTTTATTGTTATTGTATTAGAATCTAGTAATTGCGGTAATTTCGCTTTTACGCCGTGTTTTGCTAGTGGAAATCTAGAAAATTTACTCCTCAAATAACTGTTAAAGGAGCCACAAACGTCTTTTTTCAACAGCTTTCCTTCCAGATCTGTAGAATCTGTTATTTTAAAAACCATAATATTATCGCAAAATGGTTCTGTAATTCTTTTAAATTTCCCCATTCTTTCTTCGTTTTCTACGTAGTTTAAGTCTCCAATGTTCGTAATCAGATTGTCGTTATGTAAATTCTCGTTTAAAAGCCATAATCCGAAGCGTTCGTTAGTAGGTTTTTTCTTATTTCCTAAGAGTTCTGTTATAGAATACGAATTGTTGTCAGCGTGGATTTTATTTTCAGCTGTCATTTATATAGCAAAATTTTTAACTAGGATTTTTAAAATTTGTAAGTATTTGTCTTAAATGTCTTAAAATTAAGCAAAATATATTAAAATTTAAAGTCAGCTGAAATTTTTTTTTACCTAAAATTGTGGCCAAAATACACAATTTTTAACAAAATCTTGCTAAATTTAAGTGTTTTCTTAAGAATTTTTAGAAAAAAAGGCAATTTTTTAGGTCAGCTGAAAAGTAGCATAGCAACCCCTCTTTCTTACCTATTTGAAAAAATCCAGAAATCTTCGAAATCTTTATTCCACGAAGTTAATTGTAACACAGTCTTTATCTTTAATAGTCTTCTTTCCAGTAACAACCAAGTGTAATTTTTCATTTTTGTTCAATTCTTTAATCTTTTTTTCATCCAAAACAGTCAAAAATCTGTTTGGCAAGTGTACTTTACAATCTTCCAACTCGGCAATTATTGTAAACCCGAATTTATCTTTCATTTTCTCCAAATTCACAATTTTGTATTTCTTATTTTCTTCTAATTCTATTAATTTCTTGTATTCTTTGAATGTTAAATCACCAACCTTATTCAACTCTTGTAACAGTGCCATTTACATAGAAAAAAATTAATACTTCTACACTTTTAAGGTGAAAAATCAACACTATACTTCCAAAATACACAAAAAACCGGGGTTTTGACCCTAAAAACACGTTTTTAGGGTCAAAACCACAGCTCTTAAGGTGCATATATACTAGAGTTTTTTTGAAAAATCCTGAAAATCTACTGAATTTCTCTAATTATTGCGAATTTTTAGCTTTAAAGTTGATAATGTGAACGATATTTCTCGAAAAATCACTACAAAATTTGAAATTTAAAAAATCTCTAAATGAAATTTTTTCTATATAAATAGAAGAATCAAAGGCTGTTTAACCATAAATTGTGCTGATTTGTATCAAATTTTAGTAAAAATCTGTACTTTTCAAAGTGTTAGTTAAACAAATTTTTCTTCTTTAAATAGAAGAATCAAAGGCTGTTCAACCATAAATTGTGCTGATTTTTATCAAATTTTGATAAAAATCCTTAGAAATCTACTGAATTATTGCTATTTTTCAGCTTAATAAAAAGATATTTTACTAAAAAGTAAAACTTGGCAGATTCAAATTTTCCCTATTTAAATGGAGAGGAAAAAGATATCCTGCCCGTACTGCAAAAAAGATGTTTTCGAACATCATTTTACCCGACATTATAAGTCGAAAAATCATTTGAAGAACAAAGAAATTTATAATAAAGAACTAAATTATTTGAGGACTTGGGCTAAAGAGAATCAAATTGCCGATCACCAAAACATGTATAATATAGAAAAATTGCGTGAACTAAAGAAAAATTTTAAGGAAAGTAAAAAAGATCTCAATCTATTTAAAGATGAAAAAATTCAATCAATCGCTGAGAAATTGTCCATTGAAACAAACGATAAAACTAAGTCTGAAATTATCGAAGAAATTGACAAAACTCTTAATGAGAAACCTGAAAATATCATTGATGTAGAAGTTTTATCCTCAATACATGGTCTATTTAAGCAATACATTTTAACAAATTTGAACGACAATTTCATGTCAATTTACAAATATCTTTCTATTTTGCGCCCAGAAATTAAAAGTTTAATCGAAAAATTTCAAGAAACTGTGAAAAATAGTAAAGGATATCTCTCTTTAGAATGCGAATACGAACGAACTTTAGTGAACGGTGAAACACAAACTTGTCCAATGTACTTTACTATAAAAGCAGACGAGATCTTTGATGTAAACGACTTTATTACTAAGCAATTTAATAAATTAACACATCGAGAACAGACAAATCATCCAAATAAGGGTTCTGGATGGACATTTAAAAGCTGCAAACAACTAGTTTTGAGCCTTAATAAACACGAAATAATGAACGCAGGATCATATATCGATTTGCCAAAGAAAATCAAAGATAAGAAAGCTTGTGTAAATATCAAAAATAAAGATGATTTCTGTTTTGTTTATTCTATCCGATGCGCTATTGAAAAACCTGAAAAGAATGCTGACAGAGCAAAGCAATACGAGAAATTTGTAAATGACGAGATATTTTCAGGTTTCGAGTATCCAATGTCCTTAAAAGATATACAATTATTTGAAAAACGAAGCAGTAAAGCAAAGTATAATTATCCGAAAATGTCTGTAAATGTCTATAGTTTTGATGAAAAACTCAATATTGTTCCGTTACAAATTTCAGAAATTTATGATGCCGAGTTAGAAATCGATTTATTGTATGTTAAACAAGATGAAAAATCTCATTATGTTTTGATAACAGATTTTAAACAAACTTGTATTTTCTCAGTTATCTAAGTGTAAAAATAAAAAATTTCTATGCAGAAGATGTTTAAGCCATTTCTACAAATCTGGAGATTTAACAGATCATTTAGAAATTTGCAAGCAACACGAAGTTTGTAAGCCAATTATGCCGTTTCCAGGTCAAACAACAACATTTACTAATTATCAAAAGAAATTTTCTCATCCTTACGTTATTTATATGGATTTTGAAAGCATATTAGAAAAAATTCCGACATGCAAGAACAATCCACAAAGATCGATTACAACCAAGATTCAGAAGCACATTCCTTATGGTTTTACTCCATATTTAGTGTCAAATGTGACAAATCGCATGTACAAACCTATATGTTATAGAGCAAAAAATGAAGAAGATTTGCCAAATGTTCCTGCAAAATTGTTTGAAGAACTTAATAAATTATCGAAATACATAGCTAAAAAGTATAATTCTAAGAATAAAATACCTATGAAATTGACCGAAGAAGAAGAATTAGCGTACCAAAATTCCAGTCTTTGTCATATTTGTGAATGTGAGGGTTTTGATAATCAAACAAGAAAAAAAAGTACGAGATCATTGTCATTTAACAGGTAAATTTAGAGGTGCTGCTCATTTATCTTGTAACTTGAATCTCAAATTTCCTCAAAATATTCCCGTTTTCTGCCACAATATGTCAAATTACGATGCTCATTTGTACATAAAAGAATTGGCAAAACAGTATGGTAATGTTGATTTGATCGCAAACACCGATGAAAAATACATAAATTATTCAGTAAATTCAGGATATGGGTATGAGTTTGAAGATGATAAACCAAGAAAGTTCATCAAGTTTTCTTTTGTAGATACGTTCAGATTTATGGCATCGTCTATAGAAAAGTTAGCTAAAAACCTCAAAAAAGATGATTTCAAACATACAAATCATTTTATACAAGATGGAAGAATATTGAATGAGATAATAGAAAGACAGCCAAATGACGAAGAAGAAATCTTTAAAATTCTATCTGGAAAAGGAATATTTCCCTATGAATTTATCGACAGTATTGAAAAACTTGATTACACAGAAGAATTGAGAATTCAAGATTTCTATTCACTTTTGACAGATGAGAGCATATCTGAGAAAGATTTTCAACACTACTTAAATGTTTGGAACAAATTAAAAGATAAAAATCTTGGAAATTACTCTGATCTCTATAACATTCAAGATGTTCTATTGCTCGCTGATATCTTTGAAAATTTTAGGAATATTTGTTTGAATTGCTATAAACTTGATCCAGCACACTATCTAACAGCTCCCAGTCTTGCATGGGACGCTATGTTAAAATTAACGAAGATAGAATTACAGTTAATTAGTGATTATAATATGTATTTGATGATCGAAAAAGGTATTCGCGGAGGCATTTCTCAATGTATTAAACGATATGTTAAAGCAAATAACAAATATTTGAAAGATTTTGATAAGACAAAGCCCGAAAACTATTTACTCTATCTCGATGCAAACAACCTTTATGGGTATGGACTTATGCAAAATTTACCATATAACGAAATCAAGTGGATGGATCCTAAAACGTATACAACAGCAGAATGGAAAGAAACAATTTTGGAACTCACTGGCGACGAAGATTATGGCTATATTCTTGAAGTCGATCTAGAATATCCAACAAATTTACACGAACATCACAAGGATTTACCTCTTGCTCCAGAACATTTTAAAAACAAACTTTGCACAACTCTACTGGATAAAACTGAATACGTTGTTCATTCGAGAAATTTGAAATTCTATCTGGAACAAGGTATGATTTTGAAACATGTGAATAGAGTTATTGCATTCGATCAGAAGCCTTTTATGAAAGATTACATTGATTTTAACACAAACATGAGAACCAAAGCTACAAGTGACTTTGAGAAGGACTTTTACAAGTTAATGAACAACTCAGTTTTTGGAAAATCTATGGAAAATGTGAGAAACAGATGTGATATTAGACTAGGAAATGAAGAATTTTCAATGAAACAGGCCAAGAAAACGAACTTCAAATGCTTTAACATCTTTGACGACAACTGTATAGCGAGTCACATGTACAAACAAAAGGTTAAATTTAACAAACCGATTTACATAGGATTTTCAGTTCTCGACCTCTCAAAATTGCTAATGTACGAGTTTTATTACGATAAATTAAAGAAGTTTGATCCAGATTTGAATCTGTGTTACATGGATACAGACAGTTATTTTCTAGAATTGAAACGAGATCCTTTTAAAATTATTAAAGAAAATATAGATGACTTTGATACAAGTGATTATCCAAAAGATCATGAATGTTTCACTACTAAAAATAAGAAGGTAATAGGGAAATTCAAAGATGAGTTAAATAGCGAAGTTTTAGAAGAATTTTGTGGTTTAAGGTCTAAGATGTACTCGTACAAATATCTAGATAAAAACCCAGTTAGGTGTAAAGGAATTAAGAGAAGCGTTGTAAATAAAACAATAAATATCGAAAACTTGAAGAGATGTTTGTTCGAAGATAAAGAAGAATTTAGGGAGATGACAGTCATCAAAAGTTATAAACATGAGTTGTACACTGTTACCATAAACAAGCTGGCACTGAACGCTAAAGATGATAAGAGAATTGTCCTAGAAAATAAGATCGATACAGTACCGTATGGCTATAAAAATGAAGCAAAAATCTGATATATTAGACGAATTAAATAAACTTGGAAACTTTGAAAATTGAGAAATAACCGGAAGTTTTTAACGAATATGAATTGAAAAAGTCAAAGCTGTAATTTTTTCTATATAAATGGAGGCCCAAAAGAAATGTATAAAGTGTCAAGAATTTAAAGATTTGTCGAAGTTTTTTCAAGATAAGACTAGAAAAGATGGATTATGCTATTATTGTAAGGATTGTAATAAGAAATATAGAAAAGAATTATATGATAAAATGGAAAAATTAACTTTAGAAGAGAAAGAGTGCACACGGTGTAAAAAGGTTAAGAATATTTCAGAATTTTATAATCTCCATTATAGTAAAGACAACAAACAAGCATATTGTAAAGATTGTGCTAAACAAATCTTTGCTAGACCAGTTCTTTGCGTATGCGGAAGAGAAATTCAACATTTCTATAGTCTTAAAAGACATTTACAAACAAACTATCATAATTCGAATGTTTAACATTTTCATCGTGTAATTTAGATATTCCATAAATCAGTCGAGATTCTGCCATATTTGTAGTAAAATGATTTCCGTTGTATAAAATATTCAAAGATTCTTTCATTTGGTTGTAGAGATTTATACTATTTGGATCTCCATGTCTTAATAAAATTTCCATTTCTGGGTAATCAATTTCAAGTTCTTTCAATCTTTTCGGTATTTCTCTCTTTTTGAGCTCTGATAACATAATAAGGCCATTCCCACATGTGATTCTTCTTAATTAACACAAAAACATGGTGTTTTTTCTTATCAAAATCTTTACATACCATATCTCTCTTCATTAATTCCATTCGCAATTCTTGATTCTCTATTTTCAAGGATTTCATTTGACCTGAAATTTTGTAACTGTTTTATTTCATCTTTTAACTGCTTATTTTCGTTTTTGAGTTTGTACTCACCATATTTTCTAATGGAAGGTAATACTTCTTTCGTAACCCAATTTTTAAACAATTTCGCTTCTGGTTTATGCGATCTCAAAATTAAAGAATAAAGTCCAGATTCATTAACGAAAACAGTGTTATTTTGGAAGTTTGAAGGTAAGCTATTTATAGCCCCCCTTATATTTAGATTAAAATAGAAGTTTTTATCATCTTCGTCAACGTTTATTCTGATCGTTTGCATAGTATTTTCATATTCTAGAATTTTTGCTACGTCTTTAGCCTTAAACCAGATCACATTGTTTTCGTCAACAATCGTAAAGATATGTTTGTTATTGAATTTTAGTTGATTATTGAGTAGGTCTACAAACTGACTCCATTTAGATAGAAAAGAAATTTAACTAGTAATTTTTTATTTTGAGAATAAAGGCCAGATTCATTAACGAAAACAGTGTTTTTTTGAAAGTTTGAAGGCGGGGGCGAATCACCCCTACCTTCAGAATGTATGTTTTCGAAGCTTTTTTTATATTTTTCTTTGACATGTTCTTTAATTGCTTTCTTCGTATCTTTATATTCTAACACCTCTGCAACATCTTTCGCCTTAAACCAAAATTCATTATTTTCGTCAACAAATGTTAAAATTTCTTTATTATTGAATTTGAGTAGATTCACAACTGACTCCATTTAGATAGAAAAGAAATTTAACTAGTAATTTTGTATTTCGAGAATAAAATCCAGATTCATTAATGAAAACAGGGTCAGGATGAAGATTGTTAAGGGGTCTATGGCATAGACTCTTGTAATTTATACATTCAAAAGTTGTTTTCTTGAAAATTTGAAGGTAAGAACGATTCGTTCCCCCTTGATTCATCATTCTTTCGACAATCTTAAATATATTGTTGTTTTACTCTCATTATTTAATAAATTTCCCTCAGAGTCTTGTATAGTTAGAACGATTTTTTGAATTCTTTTAATATTTTTTCTAATTGGAATATAATCGATTTCATTCGGTTTTTCACTGATTTTTGATCCATAAGCAACATTTGGGAAAAAAGTGTACAAAATTTCAGATTCTTTGTGTAAATGTTCGGTATGATTTTCAAAACTAGGTTCAACGAGATTACAATGTACTTCAATTACATCAAACGGTCTAAATTTTTGGCGTTTTATTTCCTAAATATACCTGATTTGGCTCAATAGTTTCTTGAACAAACCCTAATAAATCTACAATAATTGCTGAAAACATTATTCTTACTGGTGATTTTATTTGAATTTTATTAGAGAGATAATTTTTTTTGCATTTCAAACTTGTTTTGTCAAAGTTTAAAGATTTATCTGATTGTTTGAATGTTTTCAGATAATTTTTAAGGGAATTTTTTTATTTGATCGAAAGTATAATATCCTTTGTTTAAACCATAATATTTTGTTACGTTCTTCTCACTAAATCCTATACAATAAGGAGAACTTTCACTAATATTTATTACAAAATTATCAGAATAAAAGCCGCTTAAACCGATAAAATAATTTGATTCTTCCTCTAAGTGTATAGGATGTTCCAAGTTTAAAACTAATTTAGAGCTTTCTGAAGTCAACTTGAACAGCTTCATTTTCGCAAGCGTTGCTTCAAGATGAAAATCTTCTATTTAAATGGAGAAATTTTTAAAGCAAAAAGATCAGATAAAACTTCAAACGTTTGAAGAAAATAAGAAAGATCAACCAATCAGATTGTTAATTGTTGGTTCAAGTGGATGTGGAAAAACAACTTTATTATTGAATTTTATCTACAATAGGTTGATTCCTTATTCCAATTTGTATGTTTTTAGTAAATCTTTAGAACAAGACGTATACAAAAAATTACAACAAAGATTTGAAAATATTGAGAAAAACTTAAACAAAAAAATATCACATTTTTATAATGCTTCCGAGGACATAGTTCACTTAAGCGAATGTAAACCAAATTCTTTAATCGTTTTTGATGATTGTATTTTGGAAAATCAGGACGTTATTAAGGAATATTTCGTAATGTCTCGTCACAAAAACATATCTTGTATCTATCTTTCCCAATGCTTTTCAAAGGTTGATAAACAAGTTATAAGAAATAACCTGAATATGTTGTGTATTTTTAAGCAAGATGATCACTATTCGAGAAAGATTTATAACAATTATGTGGGATCTGATATGAGTTTTAACCACTTTATTGAGTTATGTGATAAAATTTGGAAGGAAGACTACGGATTTTTAACTATTAATCTAACTTTGAAGCCTAAAAGTGGTAAATATTTGAATAAATTTTCCAATATAAACGTGTGATAATCTAGTTGTTTTCATGTTTTTACGTTCACGTTTACGTTTCGTGTTCTCGTTTTTACGTTCCACGTTCACGTTTTACGTTTCACGTTCACGTTTTACGTTCCACGTTTCGTGTTTCTCGTTTCGTGTTCACGTTTCCACGTTCCACGTTCACGTTTTACGTTCCGTGTTCACGTTTCGTGTTCTCGTTTTCACGTTCGTGTTTCACGTTCGTGTTTACGTTTCACGTTCATGTTTTACGTTCATGTTTCACGTTCCACGTTCACGTTTTACGTTCCGTGTTCACGTTTTACGTTCCGTGTTCACGTTTCGTGTTTCACGTTCCACGTTCACGTTTTACGTTCCGTGTTCACGTTCCACGTTCACGTTTTTACGTTCCACGTTTCAAAATTTTCCTAAATAAATGGCGAACGTAACTTCTGAAGAAGCGAAAAAACTTGATCAAATCGAAAAGAAATTAATCAAAGAATTTAAAGAACAGATTCGAATGGATGAAGAAGAACAAGAACTTATTCAAAAAATCAATCAACCTGTAACTTCTGCAATTAAAAATGTTGAAGGTAAAATTGAAAACGTTTTAAGCGATAATCAAAATTTGATGAATTTGGTTCCAGTTGTACGACAATTTGCCGATATTTCAATTCCAGAATCTGAAGTAGAAGAGTTTGAATTGCCAAAATTACCATCTTCAACACCATTTAGACCTCGAATCATTGAAGACTCTACCATAGTTGAACCAATAAGTCCTGGAACAACGGATATAATAATTGGTGAAATTGGTAAAAAATTTCTTCCTAGAGCAAAGGATGATAAATTTGGTTTGTATTGGGACAGAAAAAAGAAAAGTTTTATGATTGGAAATTTGCCCGTGAATTTTGAGCATAATGATATCATTATTAATGAAAAAAACATATGAAGGAACTCAAGGTTTATGGAGATTATTAACAGGCACTGATGTTCCAAAAGACGGTTTATATTCTGAAGAAGACTTGAAAAAGTATACTGAAATTTTATGGAAATCTGATTCAATTTACAAAAATAATGATCCATCAACTAAGAAACCAAAGTCAAGTAAAGGTAAAAAATATCTCAATTTGATTAAACCAATTTGGGAAAAACGAATCGAAGGATCAGGTGTAAGAAAATACAGTGATAATAAGATTGAATACAGATATATCGACGATTTGACAAAACTCGATGGAATTATAAATTATATTTATGCTCAAGAAAAGGCTGGAAACAACAATTTTTTGAACGAAAAGAAAGCGATTAAAGATTTTATTTCGAACAAACTTGATGAAATGATTGAAAAACCTGATGGAATTAAATATTTAAAACGAGTTTTGCCGGCAATAAGTTCATCTATGATTGAAGGTAGCGGACTTTTGAATGATTTTATCAACAATTTACCTTTTGAATTACACGTACCAACTTATCAGTATCTGGGGCCTGGCACAAAACTCGAAAAAAGACTAAAAAGAGGAGATCCTGGTATAAATAAATTAGATCAAGCTGCTATGGAACACGATATTTTTTATGCAAAACATAGAGACACAAATTCCAGACATATAGCAGATAAAGTTTTGCAAGATAAAGCAATGGATAGATTTTTATCAAAAGATGCTAGTTTAGGTGAAAGATTTGTTGCGCTTCCAACAGCTGGAGCAATGTTTTTGAAGAGAAAACTAGGAATGGGAATCGAAGAGAACTTGAAATTTTAACTATATAAATGGAGGTGAATGTAAATTTCAGCAAAAATCAGAAAAGAAAAAATAAAATCCGCTTTTAAGAAGAAAATACCCGTTAGTATTCAATTTAAAATAGATCAACTAAACAATGGCGAAGATAAGATATTTTTAACAAATAGACAATACAATAAACTCGAAAAACATAAGAAAAACAATAAAGGAACCAGAATAGAATTTTCTTATAATCAGTTGAAAGAACTTAAAAATGGTGGACTTTTGAAAGATTTATTAGATTTTGGAGAAAATATTCCAGTTGTTAAAAATGTTGTTCCTTATGTTCGTAAAGCTGCTCCAATCGTTAAAAAGGATGTGATTCCTATTGTTCGAAACATTTTAAATTGGTTAGATAAAGAGTTGGAAGATGTTACAGGATCTGGATTAGATGAAAAAACTTTGAATTACGTGAAATCAAACATCGGAAAAAAAATTTGAACCCTTAACATTCGGAGAATTGGAAGAAATCTGCAAAAACATTAAACATTTTAGAGGAATTTTTATGCGCGATACATTACCTGAAAAAGTTAAGAAATTTGAATGTGGGAATTGTGAATTTAGACTCGATTATGGGAAGTGGAACGCATTGGGTTTGTTATTATAAGAATGATAAGAATGCCTGTTATTTTGATTCGTATGGAAGAATTGAGGACAAACCGCCGATAGAATTGATCAAATATTTGAAAAAATCAAGCGTCTACTACAATGACTCTCAGATTCAAGACTATAACGATCCCCCAATTTGTGGACATTTGTGTATTTTTGTTTTGAATGAACTGAGTAATGGTAAAGATTTTAAAGAAGTTGTTAACAAATTATTGCTTAATAAATATGGATTCACAAAATATTTTTGACGTATTTGGAACACAAATTATTCAAAATGTAGATAATAGTTTGAATTTTGATAGTTTGAGAAATGAGTTTGATAACAAGTTAGAAAATTTATTACAAAACCTTCCAGATTCAGATATGTTTGCTGTCGAGATTGAAGATTTTAAAGCAGAATATGATAACAAACTTGCAAATTTCATGAGTTCAAATGAAGTTGCTGATAAAATAAAAACATTGGAAAAAGAAGTTGATGATGGTGTAAAAAAATTATTTACCAATTTAATGTCTCATATCGAAAAAGCTGATAAAAATTACTGAAGCGATCAAAGTTGAAAAGAATTATGTTAGTTTAGCTAATAAAAAAAGAATTGTCGGTGTTCGACCTGGTATTGACAAACATGATGTTGTTGTTAAAGAACAAATTTTAAAACCTCTAAAATTATCAGAAAACATCGATATTGTTGATTTACATGATCCGAATGTTAAAAATGCCTTAGATTTTAAAGGAAAAAGAATTAGCGGTGTTAGTAAAGGAATTAATCCATTTGATGTTGTTGTAATGATTCAATTAGAAGATCCTATTAAAATGTTTAATGAACTAAAACAAAATTATGAGAATCATAAACAGCATGTTAAAGATTTTACAACAGAAGTCTATGAAAAACTTGAAGCGAGAAGTAAAAGATCTATAGAAAATTGTGATGAAAAATTTACAAATTTTGAGGAAAATTTCAATCTATATAAAGGCGATCTTTATGGAAAAATAACAAACTTTTTGGAACATTTCGCTAAATTTCAAGAGGGTTTTAATGAAACCGATAGAAAAAAATGGTGAAGTTTTTAAAAGAGTAGTTACTAATCAATCTTTACTTCATGATAAATTAATTAAACTAGAAGAAAACTTTGGCGAAATTAATGAAAAAGTTATAAAAAATAAGCAGTCTTTTGATAAGTTTAGTTTAGATGCCACAAAAACTTTTGAGAATATTGATCATAAACTCGTTGAATACAACGATTTATATCTCGATAAAGTAAATAAACTAGAAGAAAACTTTAATAAATTTAAAGAAGATGTTAATAAATCTTTTGAAAACATTGATAACAGATTTAATGGAGTAGGCGGCTATGATGACTAATTTTCCTTATATAAATGGCGCTCATATATTGTGTGAGATGTAAGGCAAAAACTGAAACAAATGATATAAAATACTATGCAAACATCAATGGAGTTAAGAGAATTTCTGGAAAATGTGCTGAATGTAACACTAAAAAGAGCCAATTTATAAAAACTTGATTTTGAAATTTTTTCCTAATAAATAGAGATGGCGGGACATTACAGTGCTTTCGATCTTTTTTATCATGCAACACGAAAGAGATTTGAAAAAAGAACATTGGGATGACATTTCTCAAAAATATGAATTATCCGAAGATATGATGAGATTATACGTAAACAAATTGAATTGGTATAACATTGCTAAATATCAAAATCTGTCCCCAGAGTTCATTCAAGAAAATATACATTATCAATTAAAAGATCATATGTCTGTTCTTTGTCTCTATCAACACTTGAGTATAAAGTTTTTGGATGAAAATAAAGATACAGTTGATTGGAACAATATTATAGATAGCGGTTACTATCCTGTGCAGATTTTATTGAAATATGTGACCGAGATCGCAAAATTTAAGGAAGAGAATCCTGAATATGACGAAGTAGATCATTAAAAATGACTCTAATCTTTTTAATTATTTTACTAAAATTTATATCTTTTCTTATAAAAACGTACATTAGATCGATGAAAAAATGATACACGATGTTTAAAAATTTCTAAATTTTCTCTTATTAAATGGCGGACTACAGAAAATATGCTAGTGATATTGAAAGGGCGGAGTTTAAAAATTTCTATCCAATTAGTAAACAACATTTGAATGAACCGAATAAAAGAACTGAGTTTAATATTGATTTTGGAGATAACTTTTGCTCATCTAACTTCCAGTTTTATATTTCTGGAACTTTAACAAAACAAGATGGTCAAGCATATCTTGGAACTGATAATGTTAGATTAATCGATAATTTTATACCGTTTTTATTTTCTAAGATTGAAGTAAGAAAACACAATAAATTGATAGAAGAAGTCGAAAACTGTGGCCAATTAAGCACAATTAAAGGAACTATTTCGTATTCAAAAAGTGATGTTATTTCTCAAACTTCTAATGGCTTTGAATCAGATTTTAAATTTGGTGTTTTTGAAGCAGCTGGAAATTTATCTCATTTTGGATTAGGATTTTTTGAAAATGTTACTATTCCGATCTATAAAGGAGGATTTTATCTAAGTTTTATAAGAGCAGAAGACGATGATGTGATTCTGAAGACTGCAACTGGAAATGTTATGCCTGTTGATGGAAAAATAACAATTACAGATTTTTTTATTAGAGTTCCAATGATTGATTATAAAATCACGAGTAAAATAAGGTTGATTGATGAAATTACAAAAAGTCAAAACATTATGTTTAATTTTCTAGATTGGCAATGTATTGAACAAAAAGGTATTTCCGGAACAACTTATTCGTTCGATATCACAAATATTTATAGAAATATCTTCAATCCCAAGTTCGTTATCATAGGTTTTCAAACAGATAGACAGAATAATCAAGAAAAAAATCCTTCAAAGTTTGATAGTTTGGATGTAAAAAATATCAGAGTAAAATTGAACGGTTCTTATTATCCAGATGAATTACAAAATTTAAACATTTCCGGAGGTCTTTTCAGAATCATGTATCAGATGTATCAAGATTTTAAGAAAGTTTACTGTAATAATAAGGAAATGTATTACAATCCTAAAGAATTTTTAGCGAATAGACCTATTTATGTCATTGATACAACAAAGAGTTTGACAAATATTTCTGGTTCAAAGAACGATATAATTATCAATATGGATTTTCAAAAAGCTGTTACAAACGCGATTTGTTATGTTGTTGTTGTCTCTGAGAAATTTTTAAGCCTATGATGTGATTAAGAACGATATTAGAGAAATTCAGTAGTTAATGATGTTCATATTATTCTCTTTCATTCCCTCTAAAACTTCAAAAATATACTCTTTCGCTGATGAAAAATCTCGATTTCTTCCGGAATAATCTTTATAATCGTACACATAATATCCTAAATAGTTGTACAATAGAATGAAATTATTTCTATTTATCTCTGTTGTAGAAATGTAAACACAAACATTTGCGCTGAAAAATTTATATCTCGGCAGAGTTAGTTCCATAATCTCCATTTATAAAAAAAATCTTTTTGTTTAAATGGAAGAGTATAATGCCAACTGTTACAAGTGTTCTAATAGAGGAGAAATTATCGATAAAAGATATTTAGTTTGTAGAGGTTGTAATTTAATTTTGTACGAAAGACCTAAACCTAGGAAAATTTCGAAATAAACTAACACATTTGAATAATCTGCTTATGAAATTGCAATATGGAGACAAGAAGCAAACAAAATTTGTTACAGAATTTAGAAAACAGAATAAAAATTTTTTACTTATCTCTTGGAACCATTGACAAAATTATTTTCCTTTTCAAAGAATACATTAGGTTTGTAGGTATCGATACACACGTTTATTATGAAAAGATATTACCTGTATTTTTTCATTATCTGGATGTTGAATTTGTCTACGATTTTAAGCCTGAAATCTTTGATGATTTTATAGTACATTTGGAGAAATTAAACGAAGAACCTCGTGAAAAGAATGCGGTTTTACTCACATTCTCCCCGACTTCTCGAGTGATTGTTAGCAAATTTCATTTTTTCCGTCTTTAAATTTTTTCTATTTAAATGGAGTTCTTGAAGGAGTTAAATGATATTGGAGAATGTAAGTTTAAAGAGTATAAGAAGTTAAATGAATTGGAAGAAAGGAAGAAACATAGAATCTTGAATTTGGAGAAAATGAAAGATAAATTCGGGTTTACAATAATTGCCGAGTTGGAAGATTGTAAAGTACACTTGCCAAACAGATTTTTGACTGTTTTGGATGAAAAAAAGATTAAAGAATTGAACAAAAATGAAAAATTACACTTGGTTGTTACTGGAAAGAAGACTATTAAAGATAAAGACTGTGTTACAATTAACTTCGTGGAATAAAGATTTCGAAGATTTCTGGATTTTTTCATTAAAACAGCTTAAGAAATTAGAAGCCTACAATGAACAGTAAAACAGCTATAGATTCGGTTAATTTTTTTTTCATTCGTGAGTTACAGATTAGTTTATTGTCCTTTAAACAGTATTTTACGTTGATTTTCTGACTGTCCCAAAAGTGAGCTAGAACCCTCACATTCATATCTACTTATATATATATATATATACACACACATACGCTTGGATATATTCCAAAACGGTTTGAGATATCAATGTAAAATCTTCACCATACCTATTAAAACACTTTTTTTAAAGGGTAAAAATATTTCCCCCCTATTTAAAAGGGGGTAGAGGGGAGGTCACTTTAAATTTTCTAAATTTTCAACCCCTAATTTGTGACATGTCATTTGAAAGAAACAGATAAGAAATTATATGAAAAAAAATCTCTATGACAATCCTAGCAAAAGTTATAGGCAAACAATCCCTTACATCTAAGGGTGTATATTAAGTCTTGATATGCCTTTCACTATACAGCGTGTATCAAAATGAATGACCTGATTTTAAAACTTAATATCTATTGCTAAAAATGTACTACAAAAATAATATTTATTTAGGATGGAGCTCCGCCTCACTGGCACAACAATGTTCAGCAGCTTCTCAACAACACTCTGCCCCACCGCTGGATAGGGCGCACGGGACCTCGAGACAATGCCCTTCATTCTTGGCCTCCAAGATCACCAGACTTGACCCCATGCGACTTTTTCTTGTGGGGATATGTGAAGGAAAAAAGTGTTTGTTCCCCCTCTAACTCATGACATCGAAGAACTATAGAACAGAATAACTGTCGCAATAAGGTCTGTGAACGCAGATACGTTGTGTAAGGTTTATAAGGAATTTAGCTATCGTCTGGATATTGTTCGTGCTGCTGCTGGTGGACATATAGAATATTTTGTAATAACATACCTAAAACTTTAAGATTTTGTGAGTATTTTGCAATAAATATTATTTTTGTAGTACATTTTTAGCAATAGATATTGAGTTTTAAAATCAGGTCATTCATTTTGATACACACTGTACTTATTAAATTACTTTTTTGGATTTTTTTTTAAGGTAAAATAATTTACCCCTTTTGAAAAGGGGGGTAGAAGGGGGTAAATATAAATTTTCAAATTGCAATCCCTATCTTGTGACATGTCATATTAAATGTAAACACAATGACATTAAGAAAAACCTTTACACTATTTATAGCAAAAGTTATGGGCAAATAACACAAAAATAATAATCTGTAGGGACAATGTCAATTTCTTGAGTATAGCATCACAATGCACGCATGACATTGTTTAGTAATACTTTGAGGTGCCCAGCTTAACCCTTTTACTGTAGTATCCAATGTTTCTGGTGTGCATAGTTTTGATAAGAGGTGTCTCTTTCTAGGTGGCATTACAATGTAAGGGATTATTTTACCCATAACTTTTTGCTAGAGTTGGTTTGTTTATGTTATTGTGTTTCTTTTGAATTTACCTTTCAAATCACATGTCACAAGCTATCTTAACCTCTATAGGTTGAAATTTAAAAATTTAAAGTAACCCCCCTCAACCAAATGGTGGTGAGATTTTTTACTCTCCAAAAAGTATTTTAATTGGCATGGTGAAGATTGTACTCCGATATCTCAATCCGTTTGGAATATATCCAGGCATATCAGGACTTAATTTATATATATATTAGTTTTTATTATTATTTACTCAATAATATTACTGTGCTGCATTCATAATACATATTATTATTTGTACATATATGTTATAATAAAAACGTTTATTACTTAATTAGTCTGCCAAATTTTGTATATAATCTATTTCATGCAGGAAGGAGGAGGACGTCTTTCTCCTCAGAAAAACACTACTAAATTACAAGTTACTTACTTATAGTTTTGGAGAAATCAGAAAATATGAAGTCATTTTCTTCATTCCCTTCCTTAGTCCTCTTGAATTTCTCTCTAAAAAAAAGGAAAAATTATCAAACACTAACACTTGACACAGTTCCCGAACAAATAGTTTCCTTATTTTGTAATATTAAACTACTACTCATAACAATATACTCCGAGTACATGAACCAGTCAATTATGAAGTAACTCTGTGTTCTTGTCTACCATAATGAGTGAGGTTACAGTCGAGCAGAAAGGATGTGGCAAGAGGATGGATGTCCTGAATACTAATATCATGACTAATATACATATATCCACAATAGATATACTGGCAATTCACACTGCTTCATTGTCACTTAAGAAAAATGAACAAGACTATTATATTATAATAAACCCCTTGACGGTTTTTTGTACCTAAAATTATGTTGTTTTTCTGAATATGTAACAGCATTACTTTTTTAAGTGAATTTTTAACCCTGGAACTGGCGATCATATTTCTCTCAGTGGCGGAGTGTTTTTAGTACTTCATACATTGCCTTATATTTATTTTATTATTACATGTTTAATATAAAGTACCTATGTCATATTTTTTTTTTTATTATTCAGCATTGTTCAAGGAACATTTTTTCACATAATATAATTAAAACAAAAAAAATATCCTTACTCTACCTCTTCATGGAAAAAACATTTTTAGAAAAAAGAAAAGTGTTTTACAAGTTTTTGGTTTGTAAAATTGTTGTTGTTAGTGATATGCAAAATCCAAAATATAAAAATAGAAAGAGCAAATATTTTTAATTCTGAGTAAAAATAAAACAACACGTAGTTTATAAGATATTTTTACATGTGGTACACGATACAAAAATCATACACTGACATTCGAAAGTGCTACTTACCAACAAAAAGTAAGAACTTCAAAGCTCACTTGGATTTGTACAATCTTGTAACTATTAGTTCATATTCATTCTCTATTTTTTATTATATATTATTTTAAATTATGTTCTGATTGAATGTCTAAATCGGAATCCTCATTATTGCTTATTTCATGTACAACTAGTTCTCGAATGTCACTTGAACGATCACGGAAATTATGATCCATTACGTAAACACGCACAAAAAACTTACTATTATTGTGTCATATACACAACCATCATTACAACGAACTCAAACAAACAATAAACCAGACAGAACACCATGCAGCTGATGAAATAACAATAGCCAAATAAACCAGTTGACTCATCGCTGCGTGAGCAACTAGAGATTATAAAACGTATGGACGTGTAACGAAACGATAAAATTATTTATTAGTGTATTATTTACATTAATTGAACCTTCCTCTTTCGATTGGTATCAATACCGATACTCTTTGATCGTGTTTTAAGTACATAATATTGAGAAATAAAAGACATATTTAAAACGCCCGATATCGGGCGCTTTAACGGGGGATATCGGGCGGTTGCCAGTTCCAGGGTTAAGCTGTGTTTTACAGGGACAGATTTAGATTAAATAAGTACTTTTTTATGCAAAAAATTTAATTTTAGTATCTTTCAATATTTTACACTTTTTTATGTATTGCCCACTAAGTTATTTTCACTATCCATGTCCATAGCATCATTACGCAAAAAAAGCCAATCATCTATTTGTGCATCGGATTTATCCATGGTATAATATACACTAGAAATGAAATCATAAAATATTTCAGGATAGGTTGCTACAACTTCACACAGTAGCTGTCTGCACTTTGTGGCTACAGCAAACTCACCAAGACGCAAACACTCATGACAGAGGACCAAGGAAGTTTTAAAATGGCGGACGTTACTCGGTTTTCAGTTATTTTGATGGAATAATTTAATCATCTGCCATTTTAAAATGGGTAAAAGGATTTTTATAATATTTTATTTTCAAAAAGATCTACTAAAGGTTAATATAATTCTCAAGTTTCATAACTTTATCTTAACTGGTTCAAAAGATATATTTGTTTTTGTAAAAACACATACAGACAGATAGAAAAACTAAAGGTTTTTAGGGACATACCTTTATATTGAACTTTATTGCTCATTTTTTATATGTAGAACAAAATCCCAAAGTATTGGAACACTTTTACTGAATAATCTGTATGTTGATTGAGTATAATCAAATTTTAAAATGATGTTTTTATTTTGTATGTGAAGAAACAATTGTTTTGTGAAGCAATGTGAAGAATTGTTGAATAGTTTCTTTTAATTTATCACAAAAAACTATTATAATTTACACTATTTACTTAATATTTTACTTACTTGAAAGCAAGAGCAACTAGCACTTGGAGATCTCTAAATGCAAAACCTGACGTCTGAGAAGCCACCATTTGCAAGACTTTAGTATCAACTTGTTTACCGTTGCAATAAAAAAAGTACTGAATTATATCTTCTCTTTGCTCACAGTTGGGAACTTTCAAAAGTGGCCGTTTCCAGAAATAACTGGTTAATGCTGGAGTTGATATGCTCGATATATTGAGTTGTAGCTATTATCACAAGAGGCCATTTTGACTTCAAGAGCCGAACTTGCTGCTTGAAACAGTTTCAGTACACGGACGTCTTCTTTGGAGTCTGCCATCTTGGCATAAATCCTGAAAACAAGCATTTTCATTTTTGTACTTCATCAAAGTCTGATGTTAACAAACATTGACTGATACCTTATTTAATTTACTACAATATTAACCCTTAGTGCTCGTCTGTCAACTTATGAGATTGTCCATTTTGACTCATGCAGCCATTTTGGGTAACCATGACTTTATGACCACATTCGGTCAGTCAGTTCCCCAGGCCACTCTGAATAGCACACTGTATTGCATGGTTATGAAATTCAAACCTTACCCAAGTGTAGCTGAAAAGTACTGTAATCTATCGGTCAAATAAGGAACTAAATTAATATTTCACATTTTGCAGCACATACCACAGTAATAATTCTTTTAGAGTTTTTTTTTTACATTAGTGTCAGTGCCACTGTAACTATAACAGTGTATCTGATCAATTTATTATTAATACTAGTGCATTTGGTGGAGCCAACCATAAAAATATAGAAATGAGCTTATATTCTATTGATAGCAGATATCTACTTAGAGACTTCAAGGCTACGTAGAGATTCTTTGTTTGAAGGTTATTTTTGATGATGGAAGGATTGTGAAGGAAACAGGATTTTTCCGGACATTTGTCATCGTACAGTGAAACAAGAAATCAGTAACACTACGTTTCGAGATCAGATTGCAGATCTCGAAAACATAGTGTTACTGATTTCTTGTTTCACTGAACGATGGCAAATGTCCGGAAAAATCCTGTTTCCTTCACTACCTAGAGATCTGAACTGAAAGATGCTACTCAGGTGCATCCTCCTCAGACAGCCACACCACACTTTACTGTTAGTAATACTCGTAATAAATATAGAGTGATGGAAATCTTGTGCTTATATATACAAGAGTAATTTATGATACTGAACATTACTTAGATTATTTGCTTAACATCACACTGACCTTCCCATCCTTGACTAGCCACTGCATCATTTCATGAAATTGACACAAATATGCAGGAGGGGTCTCTCCCCAGTGGTGGGAAGTGGGACAAGCATCTTGTCTCTGTTTTATCAGCTGTGTGGATCGTGTCTAACTTGTGCCATTTTGTTTACACTACAGCTACTTACCTATTCTATACTGTAGTATATTGTATTTTTCTGTGTAGGCCTATACAAGCGGTAAAATATTAATTGAACAGAATAACATAGCTTATAGATATATCCAGGGAGCTTGCATTTTGGTGTGAGGTTAGCCGCTAAGTGACAGTGGCCAGGTCAGGGGATAGAACAAGCGGGCAAGTGCTGAGCAGTGGTGGGGATATTGAGAGAGGGTGGCATCACAGCTGCAGAGGGGTATTTACCCCACCCTGAGTGAACTAAAATCACCCAATATATGTTTGTAAGCGGTTTGCCTATAGCATGCCCACTATGGCTTCGCCTATTGCAGTTCCAACTCTTGTGTTGGCAGGAATCTCAAGCCTGCGTTTGTGTAGACCTGTTCTCAAACATCGCTGAAATCTGTGACATTCATAAGAATAAGTCACAGTTTTAACTCTTCCCTCTACACCAGGTCCATAACCTCATAAGTGCAAATATATGGATATTATCAGGCACCATTACATTCATCAGTGTAAACAAATTTTTTCAATTTTCAATCCATATTTCAAGCCTCGGCATCCAATACAATGAGTGTTGAGTTCATGTGAGTGATATTGCAGTTTTATGCAAGTTCAAGACGCACAACAATAAAATTTGGAATTGTACAAATTTTTACTGAGATAACAGTACAAAAATTGAAAACCATACATCTTTGAGGTTCTCATCGAATAACCAACAATACAAAAACTGAACAAACAGCAGATCTCAATGTAGGCCATGTCTTGTCACAGTAATCTGCTCTAAATCAGTTATTTATTATTTGATGTAAATCATTTTAGTGTCATTAGATTTTGTAACAGGTCAAATTACGACATTTGAATATTCGCGGGGAATTGGCAAAACTATGACGTCAATGAATCGGCAGACTGTGACGTCAGTGAATCACATGTTGTCGGAATTGAGATTTATTTAATAACGAAGAAATTTATTGAACTTTATTCGGGAAAAGATTTGATTAATTAAGTAAACATAACCAAAATTCGTGTTTTTACAAAAACATTAAATAGAATTACGCAGAAAAGCCAATTGTGGTATGAATGACTTGTATATTGATGACGTCATAAAGCACATGTTGCTAAAAATTTAAATAAAAAGCTTTGAAAAAATAATAAAAAGAAAATAGAAATACTTAAATTGATTAATTATAGTAAACGTAATAAATTTCGACAATTATAAAAAAAAAGAATTAAATTAAATTTATTCGTGAAGACGCTGATTTGAACGAGAGAGGGGATGAGTATTGTTTTGAGTCGGTATCCGTCGTTTTGTACGGAGATTCGCTCTTCTTTCATCAGACTCGAAGCAAGGAGGTTGTGTTAGTTCTCCTGGGATAGTAATGATCTGTTGTATAGTATATTGAAATTTAATCAAGGATGGGATATTGTTTAGACTTTTAAAATTATCAAAGCACTGCAAGGTGAGTGAAATTATAATATGTGTTGAGAGTGTGACATTTAATAAATTAATCTCGTGGTCACTGGGTTTGACTTTCTTTAAATATCCCTTTTATAAAAAGTGTGGAGTGATGTTAAATTTTTGTAATCATTACTTAACATATTTTGGAACCCTGACATACACACAGACTTGTCTCTGGTGATAACACCAGAGACGTTCAAATCTAATAATTTTTAAGTAATACCGAGGGAATACAGCTAGCATTGGGCAAGATGGCGACCGATACCATGATGAGCAACATGGTACAACAACGTGCCACTGGTGACAAGGGGCGTACAACTACATGGTGAGTCAATAACTCTAAAGAACTGACTTTCAGCAAATTATCGCAACCAACGTAGGGGTGACACATAGCAAATTGGCGTTATAATCTGCCACTCTCATCAAATTGACATCACTTCAAATCTGAAATACATCAATTGGCACAGCAACGAGGGGCCTTCATCAAATCTGACACACATCAATTTGTGAAAAACCCCTTCTAAAAACTGTTATTCTTACAATTCTTGAGAAACATGCTAGTTTTTAAGATATTCAAAGTTTAAAAGTTTTAATTGCTGCCATTTTGATAATAATAAAGATAATTTCGTCAGATTGGTTTCAGTAACTGGCCTTGTAAAACATTTGAGTCAAATTTGGTATAAATATATTTTAATTTATTACTTTTTAAGATAATAATTTTTTAATAAATAAACACATACAGACAGATAGATGGGAAACTAAGCATTAGAGACCCATAATCATATGGTGAATTACGTTGTCATTACCTGAGCAATAACGTGCTATACCTGTGTCCAGAGAGTTATGGGACATCCTGTACAAATGAAGCTTCATGAAAAACATCAAGTCTATAGGTCAGTTTGTTTACAGATATAGTGTGGACAGACAAATAGAAATGAAATGTTTCCAGCCCCACGAGTTTGATCTCTGCCACTGGACACTTGGGTGTTCAGTCCCACCGCACAGTTTATAAAGATATTTGGTAATGTGGGCAAGCCTTGCTTGCTTAAGCTAACCATCTGGAACTTTTATGGGTCCCAGACTATTAGGAAATCTTAAATCATAAAAATGCAGACACACTGGCAAAAGAAAGATTCAACATATCTTAATTAGGCCACAATCGGTCCAAGTAGCATCTAAGTTCAGATATAAGAGTCACTGTCAAAGTTCTTGCCGGGACAGAACATTGCAACTCTAGCAGTCAATCATTGACAAACTTTGTGTAAAAAACCTTCTCAAAGATCCCAAAGTACTTCGACAGGATTCTGTATGCTGCTTACCCAAACAAAAAACATCAGAAATAATTGTACATATATTAAATTGTTGAAGCAATAACGACAAGAATTAAATGTGAAACTGGCATTAGCATACCACTTGTGAATATAGGAATAAAGATTGGCCTAACAGATGTTTTGGATAGCTTAATTTAGTCAAACTTCATCGCCTCAAATCCTCCATCTAGCCGGATTACAACACTACATCATGATTGCAGGAATGGAATCTCTTTCTTAGGATTATACATGATTTCAGAGGACTGAATCACCTAAGATCAAGTCAACTGTTCTTAACCTTAACATATAAAGTGATTGGTGCAGGTTCATCATTGATAGGGAATTCAGGAAGGACTGGAGCTGCTTCCTACTGAGGTCTTACCAGATAAAAACTATGGGGATATGTTGAAAATCTTGCCCTCAGTCGTTGATTTGTCACCTTGAAAGAAAGAGACAACGTTGTTTCTATCCTACCGGTCTATTTGGGTAAAAGATGTGTCTCCCTCAGATCCACCACTCCTAACAAGCCTTCAGCACACTGAACGAGACCTGTTCACATTGTACTAAACTTGTTCACTAAATTTATCCCAGTCAGGGATGTACCACTCCTGGACAATCTTTTGGGTGTCCAGATGTAGGCCCATCAGTATTTCACTGTGCCCACTTCAGGTTCTGCCAGACAGGTATAAATCAGCCGGAAGTGCAACCCCTTCTGATTCTGATGTAAAAATGAACTTCAATTTTATGTTATTGATAGCACAGTGTGTCTTACTTACCTCGATGTTGGCGAGGTGTAAGAGACAAGGTGCAAGGCCTTTTTAGCTGACTGAAAATCGCTTTAACTTTGGCCTCGGACTGTCCTGGCGCTGCTCCACCCACATTAACACAATCCACTCTCCAGTAGTGCAGCCCATGGTATTGGCTGAGAGTGTCTGCAGTAGCAGTGACTTCCCCGTTTGCCATTATTCCCCGAAAGGAGAAAGATTGGACTCAGCTCAATATCTGAGAAAACAAAGACTGTCAACCTAAGTTTGTAATTATTTTCTTACAAACTACCCATGAATTAAAACTGTAACTTTGACTCTGTTCTGATACAAGGTTTTGTAGCAGTGTGGAATTTGAAGCAAAACATCTCTTGATACATTGCTATTTGTAAAATCTATTAAAATTTTTATATACATTTTGGTACTTATGTATTATACCAACCACATTTTGACTGTTTTGTGTGTATATTTAAGTTACGAATAACAAAAACTTACCTAAACATAACTGTCCAGCACATGTTTTACTTATAATTAACCTACTCTTTTCCATATTTTAACCTACCCAACTCATAACCTATATTTAAAAACTATCATATCCAAGATAAATATATAGGTCTAAAAAAAGAACAAAAACTTACATTATCTAACTACCTGACTACTCCACAACCTACAGTCTCTATTCACATCCGGACCGCCCTACTTGAGGGCCAACCATCTTACTAGGAAACAAAACCGACTGTCGTGTCGACGATTCTTCCCATTTCCCTTTGCCTGTTCAGATAAGATAAACCAATACAACATTTTGATTTATCTCATCAGGGTATGGTCATCTGAGGAAGCATCTTCACAGGATCCGCTCTGTAAAATGTGTTACGAGCAGGAGGAAACTGCTGAACACCTGCTCTGTGAATGCCCTGCAATAGCAAGGGAGCGGTACACCATCTTTGGTAGTATGGATAAGGATGGCAAATTTCTCCAGTAGGCCCTGATCGGTTGTTTTTGGCAGTTTGTAGAACTGCTGAAACTGTAGACTGGTCGGCCTCATGGTGTACTTCCGGGATGTGCAAAAGGCCCTTGAGGCTTAAGTGCATGCCAATAAGCGCCCCATAGAAGAAAAAGAATACATTTAGTCTTTCTAACGATGTTTCTTTAATTAAGGTATATTTTTCTTTTTTAAACACAAATTACAAAATGTGTGGTCAGTATAAATAATGCTTAAGTACCTAAATTTAAAAGTAAACTGTTCAATAATGCTCTGAAGAAAAAGTGTGTAAAAAAATCTTACCATTTATTCTTTTAGAATGAGAAACAAATGGTTCAATCCACTGGCACAAAGTGTTGAAAATATCTCCAAAACTGGGTGGAACAAGGATTTGTCTACAAGTTCTTAAAATCTCCAAGGTATCGGAACACAGGAATCTGATACTGAGGTTGCTGTACACAGGCACTGTTCTAGGAGGCAGGAACCCTTGCTGATTTGCTACTTGATACAATGCTGATGATCTGTCAACCACACATCCTCTACAGACATCGTTTGGATATAACTCACTTTTCTGAGTGCTTTGGAGTTCACACACCTTGAAATAAACGCTCCCGATATTCACAAAACTGCCCAGATCAAGTTTATGACACTCGTCCACATGCACACTGAACACATCACCATCACATAAGTATTTTTGAGATGAAAAATATTTTGTCAGCAGATTATCAATGGAACTATTGTCTGAGTGCACGTCTGACTGTAATGCTGACAGAACTACTTTTGTAGCTTTTGCTGGTGGTAAGTTTTCATAAAAATTTGCGGCAATAACGGTGACACAAGTTTTGTCAATTTCAAAAGCACCATCTGGTGCTCTCTTCGTCTAATATCATTTTTCTAAATTGAAAAGCAGATCCTCACTCATAACAATTGCATCTTCTGATACTCTTTCATCCTTAACAACTTGAACAAGCCTTTTTGACACTAAGGTGCTATTTTGAATGGACTGTTGGTGGATGTTGAAGTTTAAAGGATAGCACAGCCCACCGTAATAATTGAGTCCAAACTACAGTTTAAACCTAATTTTGTAACATTTTTTTTCGTTCAGTATTAAGCTATTTGATCCTAAATTGAGTTGTTGAGTTGATGTATTCACCAAAGCACTTTCAAATGATGACAAAAAATTATTCAGTTGGCAGACTTAGGATAAAGAACTTTTTCTTGTGGACCACAAACTTCTCCCATCATTCAAATATTCTGAAAACACACAATAAATACATCTCTGTTGTCAAAAACAGATTTTAGTACATGCAAGCATCACTATTCTACAATTCTATATGTATACTAAAAATATTTAATTTTATATATATAATGCTTTTTCTTCTCTTACGATAAGAAAGCTTATCAATTGCACTTAGTCTTATAAGAACCTTAGCCTTCCAGAGTAACAGGATATTCAGGATGGGTTAGATTAGGGGGTAGGGGCCGCCTTCTATCAAGATCCAATGAGGAAGAATTAGGGCACTAATCTCAAAATTCATGTCCCCCCCCTCACCCCAAAAGAAGGGGAGGTCAGCAGCTCTAGCCTCTCTAGTCAAAGCAAAGCACGGACTAGTCACACCCTTGTTGAGGCTAGCAAAATCTCTGATTACTTAGGGAAACAAACCCCATTAACTCCAACAGTCATCTCCCGCAGTAGACTAGTCCTATTGAAATTACCCTTCCACTCCAGAATCTCGAAATTTGTGGTTAGTGATGTTTCCGCTCCTTGACATCCATAAAGTTGCCCAGATTTAAGTGACAGGATCGGTTTTTGCTGTGCCCAGTGGTTAGGTTCAACTGGAAGGTGTAAACCAGCAAGAAGTGATCCCTGCTCGGGTTAATTTTAAATTAGTATTAAATAATATTGTCACTTTACTCTTGTTTTAAATAAATAATGGATACAAGTGGTAGTAATTTTTTTAATGTCTTCATAAGCAAGAGAATGTTATTGCTCTATTTTATAATTAACAAACACAAAGATTTAAAGTTCAAACCGTGTTCACTACCAATAGCCAAAGGAAGCACACTGTGGTGTGTGCCAACGATAGACATTGCACCGCAACCACCAATACAGTTCTATCACTAAAAGTGTCGGAGATGAATTTTTTAATTACATAAGGGACTAGTTAGATTTCTCTTTTTTTAGATCTAATAAAACTGAATATGTAACAGCATTACTTTTTTAAGTGAATTTTTAACCCTGGAACTGGCGATCATATTTCTCTCAGTGGCGGAGTGTTTTTAGTACTTCATACATTGCCTTATATTTATTTTATTATTACATGTTTAATATAAAGTACCTATGTCATATTTTTTTTTTTATTATTCAGCATTGTTCAAGGAACATTTTTCACATAATATAATTAAAACAAAAAAAATATCCTTACTCTACCTCTTCATGGAAAAACATTTTTAGAAAAAAGAAAAGTGTTTTACAAGTTTTTGATTTGTAAAATTGTGTTTGTTAGTGATATGCAAAATCCAAATATAAAAAAGAAAGAGCAAATATTTTTAATTCTGAGTAAAAATAAAACAACACGTAGTTTATAAGATATTTTTACATGTGGTACACGATACAAAAATCATACACTGACATTCGAAAGTGCTACTTACCAACAAAAGTAAGAACTTTCAAAGCTCACTTGGATTTGTACAATCTTGTAACTATTAGTTCATATTCATTCTCTATTTTTTATTATATATTTTTTAAATTATGTTCTGATTGAATGTCTAAATCGGAATCCTCATTATTGCTTATTTCATGTACAACTAGTTCTCGAATGTCACTTGAACGATCACGGAAATTATGATCCATTACGTAAACACGCACAAAAAACTTACTATTATTGTGTCCATATACACAACCATCATTACAACGAACTCAAACAAACAATAAACCAGACAGAACACCATGCAGCTGATGAAATAACAATAGCCAAATAAACCAGTTGACTCATCGCTGCGTGAGCAACTAGAGATTAAAAAACGTATGGACGTGTAACGAAACGATAAAATTATTTATTAGTGTATTATTTACATTAATTGAACCTTCCTCTTTCGATTGGTATCAATACCGATACTCTTTGATCGTGTTTTAAGTACATAATATTGAGAAATAAAAGACATATTAAAACGCCCGATATCGGGCGCTTTAAACGGGGGATATCGGGCGGTTGCCAGTTCCAGGGTTAAGCTGTGTTTTACAGGGACAGATTTAGATTAAATAAGTACTTTTTTATGAAAAAAATTTAATTTTAGTATCTTTCAATATTTTACACTTTTTATGTATTGCCCACTAAGTTATTTTCACTATCCATGTCCATAGCATCATTACGCAAAAAAAGCCAATCATCTATTTGTGCATCGGATTTATCCATGGTATAATATACACTAGAAATGAAATCATAAAATATTTCAGGATAGGTTGCTACAACTTCACACAGTAGCTGTCTGCACTTTGTGGCTACAGCAAACTCACCAAGACGCAAACACTCATGACAGAGGACCAAGGAAGTTTTAAAATGGCGGACGTTACTCGGTTTTCAGTTATTTTGATGGAATAATTTAATCATCTGCCATTTTAAAAATGGGTAAAAGATTTTTATAATATTTTATTTTCAAAAAGATCTACTAAAGGTTAATATAATTCTCAAGTTTCATAACTTTATCTTAACTGGTTCAAAAGATATATTTGTTTTTGTAAAAACACATACAGACAGATAGAAAACTAAAGGTTTTTTAGGACATACCTTTATATGAACTTTATTGCTCATTTTTATGTGTAGAACAAAATCCCAAAGTATTGGAACACTTTTACTGAATAATCTGTATGTTGATTGAGTATAATCAAATTTTAAAATGATGTTTTTATTTTGTATGTGAAGAAACAATTGTTTTGTGAAGCAATGTGAAGAATTGTTGAATAGTTCTTTTAATTTATCACAAAAAACTATTATAAATTTACACTATTTACTTAATATTTTACTTACTTGAAAGCAAGAGCAACTAGCACTTGGAGATCTCTAAGTGCAAAACCTGACGTCTGAGAAGCCACCATTTGCAAGACTTTAGTATCAACTTGTTTACCGTTGCAATAAAAAAAGTACTGAATTATATCTTCTCTTTGCTCACAGTTGGGAACTTTCAAAGTGGCCGTTTCCAGAAATAACTGGTTAATGCTGGAGTTGATACGCTCGATATATTGAGTTGTAGCTATTATCACAAGAAGGCCATTTTGACTTCAAGAGCCGAACTTGCTGCTTGAAACAGTTCAGTACACGGACGTCTTCTTTGGAGTCTGCATCTTGGCATAAATCCTGAAACAAGCATTTTCATTTTTGTACTTCATCAAAGTCTGATGTTAACAAACATTGACTGATACCTTATTTAATTTACTACAATATTAACCCTTAGTGCTCGTCTGTCAACTTATGAGATTGTCAATTTTGACTCATGCAGCCATTTTGGGTAACCATGACTTTATGACCACATTCGGTCAGTCAGTTCCCCAGGCCACTCTGAATAGCACACTGTATTGCATGGTTATGAAATTCAAACCTTACCCAAGTGTAGCTGAAAAGTACTGTAATCTATCGGTCAAATAAGGAACTAAATTAATATTTCACATTTTGCAGCACATACCACAGTAATAATTCTTTTAGAGTTTTTTTTTTACATTAGTGTCAGTGCCACTGTAACTATAACAGTGTATCTGATCAATTTATTATAATACTAGTGCATTTGGTGGAGCCAACCATAAAATATAGAAATGAGCTTATATTCTATTGATAGCAGATATCTACTTAGAGACTTCAAGGCTACGTAGAGATTCTTTGTTTGAAGGTTATTTTTGATGATGGAAGGATTGTGAAGGAAACAGGATTTTTCCGGACATTTGTCATCGTACAGTGAAACAAGAAATCAGTAACACTACGTTTCGAGATCAGATTGCAGATCTCGAAACATAGTGTTACTGATTTCTTGTTTCACTGAACGATGGCAAATGTCCGGAAAAATCCTGTTTCCTTCACTACCTAGAGATCTGAACTGAAAGATGCTACTCAGGTGCATCCTCCTCAGACAGCCACACCACACTTTAACTGTTAGTAATACTCGTAATAAATATAGAGTGATGGAAATCTTGTGCTTATATATACAAGAGTAATTTATGATACTGAACATTACTTAGATTATTTGCTTAACATCACACTGACCTTCCCATCCTTGACTAGCCACTGCATCATTTCATGAAATTGAGACAAATATGCAGGAGGGGTCTCTCCCCAGTGGTGGGAAGTGGGACAAGCATCTTGTCTCTGTTTTATCAGCTGTGTGGATCGTGTCTAACTTGTGCCATTTTTTTTACACTACAGCTACTTACCTATTCTATACTGTAGTATATTGTATTTTTTCTGTGTAGGCCTATACAAGCGTAAAATATTAATTGAACAGAATAACATAGCTTATAGATATATCCAGGGAGCTTGCATTTTGGTGTGAGGTTAGCCGCTAAGTGACAGTGGCCAGGTCAGAGGATAGAACAAGCGGGCAAGTGCTGAGCAGTGGTGGGGATATTGAGAGAGGGTGGCATCACAGCTGCAGAGGGGTATTTACCCCACCCTGAGTGAACTAAAATCACCCAATATATGTTTGTAAGCGGTTTGCCTATAGCATGCCCACTATGGCTTCGCCTATTGCAGTTCCAACTCTTGTGTTGGCAGGAATCTCAAGCCTGCGTTTGTGTAGACCTGTTCTCAAACATCGCTGAAATCTGTGACATTCATAAGAATAAGTCACAGTTTTAACTCTTCCCCTCTACACCAGGTCCATAACCTCATAAGTGCAAATATATGGATATTATCAGGCACCATTACATTCATCAGTGTAAACAAATTTTTTCAATTTTCAATCCATATTTCAAGCCTCGGCATCCAATACAATGAGTGTTGAGTTCATGTGAGTGATATTGCAGTTTTATGCAAGTTCATGACGCACAAATATAAAATTTGGAATTGTAAAAATTTTTACTGAGATAACAGTACAAAAAATTGAAAACCATACATCTTTGAGGTTCTCATCGAATAACCAACAATACAAAAACTGAACAAACAGCAGATCTCAATGTAGGCCATGTCTTGTCACAGTAAATCTGCTCTAAATCAGTTATTTATTATTTGATGTAAATCATTTTAATGTCATTAGATTTTGTAACAGGTCAAATTACGACATTTGAATATTCACGGGGAATTGGCAAACTGTGACGTCAATGAATCGGCCAAGACTGTGACGTCATGTGAATCACATGTTGTCGGAATTGAGATTTATTTAATAACAAAGAAATTTATTGAACTTTATTCGGGAAAAGATTTGATTAATTAAAATGAAGTAAACATAACCAAAATTCGTGTTTTTACAAAAACACATTTAAATAGAATTACGCAGAAAAAGCCAATTGTGGTATGAATGACTTGTATATTGATGACGTCATAAAGCACATGTTGCTAAAAAATTTAAATAAAAAAGGTTTTTGAAAAAATAATAAAAAGAAAATAGAAATACTTAAATTTGATTAATTATAGTAAACGTAATAAATTTTTCGACAATTATTAAAAAAGAATTAAATTAAATTTATTCGTGAAGACGCTGATTTGAACGAGAGAGGGATGAGTATTGTTTTGAGTCCGGTATCCGTCGTTTTGTACGGAGATTCGCTTTTTTCTTTCATCAGACTCGAAGCAAGGAGGTTGTGTTAGTTCTCCTGGGATAGTAATGATCTGTTGTAATAGTATATTGAAATTTAATCAAGGATGGAGGAAACAGTGAGGAACAGGTGATATCATTTTATAGCAAGGCTTTAACACAAGCGCAAAAATTTTACTCGATCACAGAATGAAGAAACTGTTTAGCTGTAGTATTAACTTGTAGTAAAAAATTTAGATCATATTTAATAGGACATCCCAGAGTGATAGTTGAGAACAGATCATAAAGCATTGACATTCTAAAAAGTTGTAAATTAACAAATGGTAGATTGTTGAGATGGGCTTTAGCATTACAAGAGTTTAATCTTGAAATAGAAATTTGTTTTAAAGGGAAAGAGAACATTCCAGCAGACATACTGTCAAGGATTACACAGAAGGATAGTCAAAATTCAGTAGAAAAATACAGTATCAAGGTTTTGTACAACAAAATTGATTTAGGTTTAAAGATAGTGAGATAAAGGAAATATTAAAGAATCTAGATAAAAAACAAGAACAGGATGAGTATTTGAGAAATATAAAAAATATCTTAAATGACAGCGAAGGAGTTCATTATGGAAAAATAAATAAAATATTTATGGAGTATAGAGGGATAATTTTTAAGAGAAAGGATGAAAATAGTGATGTATGGAAAGTATGTATTCCAGAAGGTATTAAAAAGGATTTAGTTAATTTTACACATTAAAAATATGGACATTTAGGAGGTCAATAAAATATTTAATATACTTAAAGAATATTGTATTTTTAAGAATATGGAAAGAAGTGTAAAGGAACAGTTAAAAAAGTGTATATTGTGCCAAAAGAGTAAACATGGGAATGTAAGACAAGAAGGTAGACAAATGAATATAATATCTCAGAATGTACTAGACTTGGTGTCAATAGATTTGATAGGTCCATTACCAAAGGGAAGAGGAAATGTACAATACATATTAACAATGGTAGATGTTTTTTCAAAATTTTGTGAAATTATATGCCATAAAGAAACCAAACAGTAGAAGTGGTATTAAGTAAAGTAACTAAAGAGTTTATACCAGTCAAGTAGGAAAAATGATAAAGCAATAGTCAGCGACAATGGTCCCATGTTTTAATTCAAATTTGTGGAACACAACTCTTAATAACTTAGATATTAAAGTGTATCACATTACACACTTATCACCCACAAAGTTCAATAGTGGAAAGGACAAACAAAGAAGTAAATAAAATTTGTAGGATATATTGTCATAAAAGACACACTCAATGGCCTGACATTCTGTTATTTGCTGAATATGTGTTAAACAATTCAGTACAGGACACCATTGAAGCAATACCATATGAAGTAATGTTTGGAATAAGATCTGATAATTTTTCTAAGTAAAAATAATTAAATTTCCAATTGAATGTAAATTTAAATCATTTGAATAAAATTAGAATGGTAAGGGAAAAACTTAATAAGTAAGGCAGAAAAAAAAAGGAATAAAAGACATGATGAGAAATTAAATCCAATTAAGTATAGAATAGGTGACAAAGTATTAGTAAAAAACCATATTTTATCAAATGCATTAGATAAGAAGATTAAAAAATATTTCTTACTTTATGAAGGGACCATATGTAATCGCAGGCATTAAAAGAGAAAATGCATATGCATTAAACAGATTAGACAATAATGAATTCTTTGGGATCCGTAATGTAAGGGAACTAAAGAGATTCATAGATTAAGAGTAAGTCAGATTAGTATAGGGGTTGTATACAATATTTAGAATAAGATGTGACAAGGATAATGTAATATAGTAGATAATATATGTAATATGGTTTCCAGTAGGAGATGACAATATAAGGATATTACAATATTGTTTATCAGTAAGAATATATTTAGGAATTTTACAAGGTATTTGTGTATTATTATAACTTGTGAGTGTATAATCTGATAGAGTTAACTTGTATTGAACATGTGAAATGGACACGTTAAACATTATATTCAAAAAATATAGAGGTTACAAGTATTTAAAACTTTAGTACTGTTCTTCATATATATATATATATATATATATATAGATATATATATATATTCATTGATATTTTGTATTAAATTGTAATTTGTGTAATTGATTTATATGTACATTGTTAATTTGTGTAATCATTTTAATATTAATTGTAATTTGTGTAGCTGATTTATATATTCATTGATATTTGTATTAATTGTATTGATTATATGTACACTATAATTTGTGTAATCATTTAATATTAATTGTAATTTGTGTAATTGATTTATATTGTACACTGTAATTTGTGTGAACATTTAATACATTGTAATTTGTGTAATATGATTGTAAGCTTTGCTTTGATATTTTACTTTCTTTTAAATGAATACTTTTAAACAAAATTATCAAGAAATTTAAATAATAGCTTAATTGGACAAAAATTTAAAAGATTTAATTGGAGGAGAAATATAAATTGATAACAAATATGTGATCAATTTTATATTTGGGGGTTGTGTAACAGGTCAAATTACGACATTTGAATATTCGCGGGGAATTGGCAAACTGTGACGTCAATGAATCGGCAGACTGTGACGTCAGTGAATCACATGTTGTCGGAATTGAGATTTATTTAATAACAAAGAAATTTATTGAACTTTATTCGGGAAAAGATTTGATTAATTAAAATGAAGTAAACATAACCAAAATTCGTGTTTTACAAAAACATTAAATAGAATTACGCAGAAAAGCCAATTGTGGTATGAATGACTTGTATATTGATGACGTCATAAAGCACATGTTGCTAAAAATTTAAATAAAAAGGTTTGAAAAAATAATAAAAAGAAAATAGAAATACTTAAATTGATTAATTATAGTAAACGTAATAAATTTCGACAATTATTAAAAAAAGAATTAAATTAAATTTATTCGTGAAGACGCTGATTTGAACGAGAGAGGGGATGAGTATTGTTTTGAGTCGGTATCCGTCGTTTTGTACGGAGATTCGCTCTTCTTTCATCAGACTCGAAGCAAGGAGGTTGTGTTAGTTCTCCTGGGATAGTAATGATCTGTTGTATAGTATATTGAAATTTAATCAAGGATGGGATATTGTTTAGACTTTTAAAATTATCAAAGCACTGCAAGGTGAGTGAAATTATAATATGTGTTGAGAGTGTGACATTTAATAAATTAATCTCGTGGTCACTTGGTTTGACTTTCTTTAAATATCCCTTTTATAAAAAGTGTGGAGTGATGTTAAATTTTGTAATCATTACTTAACATATTTTGGAACCCTGACATACACACAGACTTGTCTCTGGTGATAACACCAGAGACGTTCAAATCTAATAATTTTTTGATTAATACCGAGGGAATACAGCTAGCATTGGGCAAGATGGCGACCGATACCATGATGAGCAACATGGTACAACAACGTGCCACTGGTGACAAGGGGCGTACAACTACATGGTGAGTCAATAACTCTAAAGAACTGACTTTCAGCAAATTATCGCAACCAACGTGGGGGTGACACATAGCAAATTGGCGTTATAATCTGCCACTCTCATCAAATTGACATCACTTCAAATCTGAAATACATCAATTGGCACAGCAACGAGGGGCCTTCATCAAATCTGACACACATTAATTTGTGAAAAACCCCTTCTAAAAACTGTTATTCTTACAATTCTTGAGAAACATGCTAGTTTTTAAGATATTCAAAGTTTAAAAGTTTTAATTGCTGCCATTTTGATAATACTAAAGATAATTTCGTCACATTGGTTTCAGTAACTGGCCTTGTAAACATTTGAGTCAAATTTGGTATAAATATATTTTAATTTATTACTTTTTAAGATAATAATTTTTTAATAAATAACACATACAGACAGATAGATGGGAAACTAAGCATTAGAGACCCATAATCATATGGTGAATTACGTTGTCATTACCTGAGCAATAACGTGCTATACCTGTGTCCAGAGAGTTATGGGACATCCTGTACAAATGAAGCTTCATGAAAAACATCAAGTCTATAGGTCAGTTTGTTTACAGATATAGTGTGGACAGACAAATAGAAATGAAATGTTTCCAGCCCCACGAGTTTGATCTCTGCCACTGGACACTTGGGTGTTCAGTCCCACCGCACAGTTTATAAAGATATTTGGTAATGTGGGCAAGCCTTGCTTGCTTAAGCTAACCATCTGGAACTTTTATGGGTCCCAGACTATTAGGAAATCTTAAATCATAAGATGCAGACACACTGGCAAAAGAAAGATTCAACATATCTTAATTAGGCCACAATCGGTCCAAGTAGCATCTAAGTTCAGATATAAGAGTCACTGTCAAAGTTCTTGCCGGGACAGAACATTGCAACTCTAGCAGTCAATCATTGACAAACTTTGTGTAAAAACCTTCTCAAAGATCCCAAAGTACTTCGACAGGATTCTGTATGCTGCTTACCCAAACAAAAACATCAGAAATAATTGTACATATATTAAATTGTGAAGCAATAACGACAAGAATTAAATGTGAAACTGGCATTAGCATACCACTTGTGAATATAGGAATAAAGAGATTGGCCTAACAGATGTTTTGGATAGCTTAATTTAGTCAAACTTCATTGCCTCAAATCCTCCATCTAGCCGGATTAAAACACTACATCATGATTGCAGGAATGGAATCTCTTTCTTAGGATTATACATGATTTCAGAGGACTGAATCACCTAAGATCAAGTCAACTGTTCTTAACCTTAACATATAAAGTGATTTGTGCAGGTTCATCATTGATAGGGAATTCAGGAAGGACTGGAGCTGCTTCCTACTGAGGTCTTACCAGATAAAAACTATGGGGATATGTTGAAATCTTGCCCTCAGTCGTTGATTGAACACATTTTGAACACTCGTCACCTTGAAAGAAAGAGACAATGTTGTTTCTATCCTACCGGTCTATTTGGGTAAAAGATGTGTCTCCCTCAGATCCACCACTCCTAACAAGCCTTCAGCACACTGAACGAGACCTGTTCACATTGTACTAAACTTGTTCACTAAATTATCCCAGTCAGGGATGTACCACTCCTGGACAATCTTTTGGGTGTCCAGATGTAGGCCCATCAGTATTTCACTGTGCCCACTTCAGGTTCTGCCAGACAGGTATAAATCAGCCGGAAGTGCACCCTTCTGATTCTGATGTAAAAATGAACTTCAATTTTATGTTATTGATAGCACAGTGTGTCTTACTTACCTCGATGTTGGCGAGGTGTAAGAGACAAGGTGCAAGGCCTTTTAGCTGACTGAAAATCGCTTTAACTTTGGCCTCGGACTGTCCTGGCGCTGCTCCACCCACATTAACACAATCCACTCTCCAGTAGTGCAGCCCATGGTATTGGCTGAGAGTCTGCAGTAGCAGTGACTTCCCCGTGCCATTATTCCCCGAAAGGAGAAAGATTGGACTCAGCTCAATATCTGAGAAAACAAAGACTGTCAACCTAAGTTTGTAATTATTTTCTTACAAACTACCCATGAATTAAAACTGTAACTTTGACTCTGTTCTGATACAAGGTTTTGTAGCAGTGTGAATTTGAAGCAAAACATCTCTTGATACATTGCTATTTGTAAAATCTATTAAAATTTTTATACATTTTGGTACTTATGTATTATACCAACCACATTTTGACTGTTTTGTGTGTATATTTAAGTTACGAATAACAAAAACTTACCTAAACATAACTGTCCAGCACATGTTTTACTTATAATTAACCTACTCTTTCCATATTTTAACCTACCCAACTCATAACCTATATTTAAAACTATCATATCCAAGATAAATATATAGGTCTAAAAAAAGAACAAAAACTTACATTATCTAACATTATCTAACTACCTGACTACTCCACACCCTACAGTCTCTATTCACATCCGGACCGCCCTACTTGAGGGCCAACCATCTTACTAGGAAACAAAACCGACTGTCGTGTCGACGATTCTTCCCATTTCCCTTTGCCTGTTCAGATAAGATAAACCAATACAACATTTTGATTTATCTCATCAGGGTATGGTCATCTGAGGAAGCATCTTCACAGGATCCGCTCTGTAAAATGTGTTACGAGCAGGAGGAAACTGCTGAACACCTGCTCTGTGAATGCCCTGCAATAGCAAGGGAGCGGTACACCATCTTTGGTAGTATGGATAAGGATGGCAAATTTCTCCAGTAGGCCCTGATCGGTTGTTTTTGGCAGTTTGTAGAACTGCTGAAACTGTAGACTGGTCGGCCTCATGGTGTACTTCCGGGATGTGCAAAAGGCCCTTGAGGCTTAAGTGCATGCCAATAAGCGCCCCATAGAAGAAAAAGAATACATTTAGTCTTTCTAACAATGTTTCTTTAATTAAGGTATATTTTTCTTTTTTAAACACAAATTACAAAATGTGTGGTCAGTATAAATAATGCTTAAGGGCCATTCCACACCAAGTCATCCAGGGGTCGACACCCACCCGTCACAGATTTTTAATGAAATTTTGTACACATAATGTAGGCATTTAGATAGGATAAAATCCAAAATTTCAGTTGGGTTCTGACAAATGGTTCCAGACATATGAATTTTTAAATTTATTAGCTAATTCAGTTCCCGAGACCCATTTTGCCGCCAAGTGAGCGTACACGTATTTCTCGGTATTTCTATGTGGAATGGACAATTTTTAAGCTACAGGCTTCAAATTTTACTCATATGTTCAAAACTTAATGCAGAATCATAATATACTATTAAAATGAGATTTGTTATCTACTATCACCATAAAAAATAATTCCGAAACACAAATAATTGGATTTTTCTGAAATCGGAACATCAAGTTACAAAAAGTTTTGTAGCAAAAATCTCTCTCCACCTACCCCTATAAAAGTATATATTACTGGAAAGAGGATAAAATTATCTTTCAAATGGTATAATAATATGAGTGGGGTTTTGTGTATTACCATTTTTATTACACGTCAAAGTAAAAAAAATAAAATTTTACTCTATTAAAACACAAAATATAGCCAAATATTAAAAATACCTATGAAAAATTGTTTTGAAAGAGGCCAATTTTACATAAAATTAAATATGTTAAATCAAATGTTGTTGCGGAATAAGTCACAGTTAAGTTTTAAAACAATTAAGTCACTTATAATGAGTACACAACTTATATTCAGTACTTACTTGATAAATATTTCAACAGGTATGTACATTTTCATGTTAAAAAAAATAAAAATCATTTATACTGAATTGATTATGTTGGTCCATCAAAACTACATTTTTCTTTCTCACACACACACATTGCACTCTAATTACAAACTGAAAATATTCCACGCTTTGTCTCTATTTCTTTCCGAGATACAGAATCAATTTTGTAACGAACGTCCAAGAGAGGTTGTTTCAGGTGGATTAACAATGCATAACAGATGAGCTGCTGGAACAGGGCACTGATCTTCTTTTTGGGGCCAAAAAAAGTTTCACTAGGTCCATGAGGGTGCATAAATTTTTACATCATAATCTCCTTCAACTTCATTGAACACTGGATCATTCCTATCCACCAATTATTTTCATAGACACATGCTACAAAAGAATGAATATTAGGCTCTAGAGTTTGGCAAAGTGTTCTTGAATATGTTTTGTTTTTAAACAGACATCAGTGTCTGAGCTTAGTCGCTTCGCTGTAATTACTTCACTAGTTGCTGGCTGAAAGAAGTGAAAACTTCTTGTTCCCTTTAATAGTTTTCACAACATTCAAAACGGGTTTTCAAGAGACTTTCTTTTGTTTTCAATATCGTTCTCTTTCAAAAAGAAAAAAAACTAATTTTCGAGAACTGATTTGCACAAAATGAGTTACATTTCTTCAGCATTTATGATTTGGTCTGAATCTCTGGCACTTTGTAAGTTTTCCTTTGTTACAGTCCTCTTAACTGTTCCTCCTCCGATCCCAATCACAAACAGTTTTTCCGTGACTTGTTGCATGGAATGACCAACTTGCTTCTAGCCCAAAATCTTCTTTATGGTAACACAAATTTTACCATTGACTTGTAATTTTTATATTGGGCAACTGCAACCATCTGTTAGGTATTCAATTTTGGTTACGTTAGGAAAGTTTGGACTTAATGTACTCAACGGTTTTTTCTTGAACGGAATAGACGAATGGTACATCATGTTTCAAATCATCGGAAATAAAACACAAAGAGGATTCTTTTGTTGTTTCCACCCTCGCTTCTTGAGTAAACAACAACAGGATGAATTGAACAACTTAAATGACTCCAATGCTGATAGGATTGCACTTCATTTTGTAGGACAAAATTGTAATTTTCAGCGAAGTCCATTAGGACTAAGGCTACATCATATTGTAAATTCTTCCTTCCTTTCCCTCATATAGGTGTTTTGTGATTTAGTTATGAAAGAATGTGGAATGAGTGATTCAATTTTATCAATTACAAAGCCAATAAACCTCTTGGCGTGGAAGAAGCATTGTCTGCAGCTTCATGTGACCATCACTTATCCACTGAGGAGAATTTGATTTCTTCCTCATCATCAAAAATCTTCTAAAATATCCTCCAAGTATTGTCTTAATATGGCTCGTTTGTTTTTGGACATTCATCACAACGTTTCAGCATACAATTTCTGGACTGTCTGTTGCAGACTAATTTTTTCCATCATAATATGTATGGCTTCTTTATCATGCTGATTTATGGCATTAGCCAAAAAGCTCGACATTTTGATGGTATAGGCATACACAAACGCAATGCGTGGCTGGAGAACCAGCCAGTACACACCATTTTGGCCTCAGAGAGCAAAATTTTGAAAATCCTATTTTTAAATTTGGATGTTTTTCTTTGAATGCAATAAACAGTTCTTCTAAATTACATAAAAGTAGTCTTTTTTGCATGTAGGTATTTTTTTGTACACTAACTCTGTCTTTCGCTCCTGGAAAACATATAAGAAAATTCATCATCTTCATAGAACTGTTTTACTGCTTCAATTGTCTCTTCAGGTAGTTTTCTACCTTCTTTTGGTTCTGGCATCGCCAAAATGCCCTTTTCATTACAAACAGCCCTAGCTTTTCGTACTAAGTATTCTGAAACATTCAGTTTTTTCAGCTACTTTTCTTCTGCGGGACCATGACTTAGAGCAATTGTTAGTAATTGTATTTTTTCCCTTCTGGTTATATTGGTCATCAGCTTTTGCTTAATAGCATCCATTAAATAATCAAGATCTTCAGATTTTTTCTTTTCCTCATCATGAAATTTTTCTTCGCCATCACTCGAAGACTCATTTAAAGAATCATCATTTACTTGTAGGACAAAAGATAGTTTCTTCTTGACTTGTAATTTTGCCTGCTTTAAACTTTTTCCTGGCAGATATTTTTTTTTGAATGAGTAGATAAGGACTGGAGTTTCAGAGGTGTCACATCTAAACCTAACAGAGACTCATTTAGAACTTCTTTTTCCACTACTCTTTTGGCAGTCGTAAGATCTTTGCCATATCTTCATCACTCTCATGAAATGCAGTTTCATTATTATTTAAACCTTTGTTTTCTACATTCAATAACTTTCTACAATTACTGCACAAAAGCTTTCCTGGGACTAAAATTATGTCTTTATGTTCTCTAACATCTTTCGTCTTTTTCTAAGGTAATTACTCTTAAATCTTTTTTCTTTGTCAAAGGTACAGCATGTTTTTGAAAAGGGTCACAACATGAATTTTTGGCTTTTTTTTCAAAATATTTCAAAAAATAACAAAAATGATGAGAACAAATAGTGTCATTTTCACGATACTGATTATTTGTCCGCCAACTCAATGTTTCTACTTCTTCACTTGAAAGCTTTTGAAAAAATTAAATGTACACTTTTATCGTTTGTCAGAGTAAAGTTTTCACAAGAAGAGTCTGAAAGTTTTACCTACTGTACAAATTAAATTTGGTCTCACTTGACTTGGTCCAGCAATTTCTTCCATGATAAAAATAAACACTTCACAATTAATTACATATTTATAATAAATAAATTAATTAATTCATTTAAAATAGACCAATTCACAAAAATATGTAGTATACACAGCACCAATGTTAACTGAACCACAGATCCTCACATACTGACAATAGCTTGCAGTGTGACTTACTGAGTCATGTTGAGACTTGTGTGTTTCATGTCTCCACAAGAGTAAGTTTCTTCTTTCATGTTGAGACTTGAATGAATGTTTCATGTCTCCACAAGAGTAATTTCAAACACTGGTTTGAACTGGTCTAGATGTCACCCATTGTGGTTTGTGTTTATAAAATATTAGTAATTAGCATATAATGTAATATTGATGTTTGACCTTTAATAGTTAATAAAGTGTTGTTTTTTTTTATTCAGAATGTTAAACTTTTAAATTGTTGTATAAAAATATTATTTTAATGCTTGTAAAGTTATAATTAGCCATGTTTTAGGTAAAAGTATTGTAGGCCAATTTAGTTAGGCCAATAACTATTTGTGTTAAAATAATACTTTAATTCATTGACTTACTAAATTTTTTAAAGAAACTTAATTTTCTTTTTTATTTATACACACTTAAAAACTTAGAACACAATATTTTATTTCACCTTCATATATATTCAGATATTTTCAAACAAATATAATACATTTTTACACCTTAGAATTTATTTTTTCTTCATCACATAAATATTTTGTATACAATCACATTTTAGTGTCTTAAAATTTAATTTTTGACTTTGAATATATGATAAAAATGTTAATACTCAAAACCCCACTCATATTATTATACCATTTGAAAGATGATTCTATCCTCTTTCCAGTGATATATACTTTTTATAAGGGTAGGTGGAGAGAGATTTTTGCTACAACACTTTTTGTAACTTAATGTTCCGATTTCAGAAAAATCAAAATTATTTGTGTTTATGAATTATTTTTATGGTGATAGAAGATAATAAATCCCATTTTAATAGTATTATATGATTCTGCATTAAGTTTTGAACATATGAGTTAAAATTTGAAGCCTCTAGCTTCATAATTGTCCATTCTACATGGAAAGACGAGAATACGTGTACGCTCACTTGGCGGCAAAATGGGCCTTGGAAACTGAAATTAGCATAAAACTTCAAATGGCCGTATCTCTGAAACCCTTTGTTAGAATAAGCTACAATTTTGGATTTCTTCTTATTTATATGTATATATTATCTATGTAAAACTTTTATTGAAATCAGAGAACCCTTGGGTGTCAATTCTACTTTTGGCTGGATGATTTGGCGTGGAATGGCCCTTAAGTACCTAAATTTAAAAGTAAACTGTTCAATAATGCTCTGAAGAAAAAGTGTGTAAAAAAATCTTACCATTTATTCTTTTAGAATGAGAAACAAATGGTTCAATCCACTGGCACAAAGTGTTGAAAATATCTCCAAAACTGGGTGGAACAAGGATTTGTCTACAAGTTCTTAAAATCTCCAAGGTATCGGAACACAGGAATCTGATACTGAGGTTGCTGTACACAGGCACTGTTCTAGGAGGCAGGAACCCTTGCTGATTTGCTACTTGATACAATGCTGATGATCTGTCAACCACACGTCCTCTACAGACATCGTTTGGATATAACTCACTTTTCTGAGTGCTTTGGAGTTCACACACCTTGAAATAAACGCTCCCGATATTCACAAAACTGCCCAGATCAAGTTTATGACACTCGTCCACATGCACACTGAACACATCACCATCACATAAGTATTTTTGAGATGAAAAATATTTTGTCAGCAGATTATCAATGGAACTATTGTCTGAGTGCACGTCTGACTGTAATGCTGACAGAACTACTTTTGTAGCTTTTGCTGGTGGTAAGTTTTCATAAAAATTTGCGGCAATAACGGTGACACAAGTTTTGTCAATTTCAAAAGCACCATCTGGTGCTCTTCGTCTAATATCATTTTCTAAATTGAAAAGCAGATCCTCACTCATAACAATTGCATCTTCTGATACTCTTTCATCCTTAACAACTTGAACAAGCCTTTTTGACACTAAGGTGCTATTTTGAATGGACTGTTGGTGGATGTTGAAGTTAAAGGATAGCACAGCCCACGTAATAATTGAGTCCAAACTACAGTTTAAACCTAATTTTGTAACATTTTTTTCGTTCAGTATTAAGCTATTTGATCCTAAATTGAGTTGTTGAGTTGATGTATTCACCAAAGCACTTTCAAATGATGACAAAAAATATTCAGTTGGCAGACTTAGGATAAAGAACTTTTCTTGTGGACCACAAACTTCTCCCATCATTCAAATATTCTGAAAACACACAATAAATACATCTCTGTTGTCAAAAACAGATTTTGTACATGCAAGCATCACTATTCTACAATTCTATATGTATACTAAAAATATTTAATTTTATATATATAATGCTTTTTCTTCTCTTACGACAAGAAGCTTATCAATTGCACTTAGTCTTATAAGAACCTTAGCCTTCCAGAGTAACAGGATATTCAGGATGGGTAGATTAGGGGGTAGGGGCCGCCTTCTATCAAGATCCATGAGGAAGAATTAGGGCACTAATCTCAAATTCATGTCCCCCCCCCACCCCCGGAAGAAGGGGAGGTCAGCTCTAGCCTCTCTAGTCAAAGCAAGCACGGACTGGCACACCCTTGTTGAGGCTAGCAAAATCTCTGATACTTAGGGAACAAACCCCATTAACTCCAACAGTCATCTCCCGCAGTAGACTAGTCCTATTGAATTACCCTTCCACTCCAGAATCTCGAAATTTGTGGTTAGTGATGTTCCGCTCCTTGACATCCATAAAGTTGCCCAGATTTAAGTGACAGATCGGTTTTTGCTGTGCCCAGTGGTAGGTTCAACTGGAAGGTGTAAACCAGCAAGAAGTGATCCCTGCTCGGTTAATTTTAAATTAGTATTAAATAATATTGTCACTTTACTCTTGTTTTAAATAAATAATGGATACAAGTGGTAGTAATTTTTTTAATGTCTCATAAGCAAGAGAATGTTATGCTCTATTTTATAATTAACAAACACAAAGATTTAAAGTTCAACCGTGTTCACTACCAATAGCCAAAGGAGCACACTGTGGTGTGTGCCAACGATAGACATTGCACCGCAACCACCAATACAGTTCTATCACTAAAGTGTCTTGATGAACATTGGCTGACCACATGCTCTGGAGATGAATTTTTTAATTACGAGGGTAATTCGGAAAGTAAGGTCCGTTTTTTTTTTTAAAAAAAAAACCACAACAGATTTTTTTCAAAAAACTTGTTTTATTTTGATTCCTGACATCAATCACTATTTTTCTACATAATTTCCACTTTTTGTTCAAACACTTGTCATAACAATCTACAAGTTTTTGAATCCCGGTGTCATAGAAGTCGGCCGCCTGCGACGATAACCAGTCTTGTTAACCACTTTAACCGGTGACGTCGAGTGACGCCACTCCATCGACTGGCGTTTCGTTTCTGGGGTTATGTGGGAAACCCATGTCTCATCACCCGTCACAATGTGGTCTAAAAGGTTATCACCTTCCTGATGATATTGGATCAAAAACTCAAGAGCAATACCCATTCTTCTTTTTTTGTGTTCCTCAGTAAGCAACCTGGGAACCCCATGTGAGCAAAATTTGCGAAAATCCAAAATTTCAGAAACAATTTTAAACAATGTGCTCACGTTTGGAAATTCTATTGCTAATGAAGAAACAGTGAATCGCCGATCTTCACGAATGTTTTCATCAACGGCTTTCACCAAATCTTCGGTGATCACTGACGGCCGACCAGATCGTGGTTCGTCATGGACATTTTCCCGTCCATCTTTAAAACCTCTCACCCACTTCCGCACTTTGCTGTCATTCATTGCATTTGGACCGTACACTTCATTTATCTGTCGATGAATATCCGCTGCTGAAACGTTCTTTGCTGTCAAAAATCGTATCACAGACCGCATTTCACAGTCGGCGGGACGTTCAAAAGTTTTAAAACACTTTAAAAAGCCACAGAAAACAGCAGACTACAACGATTTCACTGCAAATGGCGTCGTTCTGCGCGCAATGCATGCCGAGAGTCAGGGCGCATGCGCATTTCGCTGCTCGCTTACTGTTAGTCTGGTTAACGTGAATCGGACCTTACTTTTCCGAATTACCCTCGTACATAAGGGACTAGTTAGATTTCTCTTTTTTTAGATCTAATAAAAGGAACATGGGGGTTATTTCATTACTGGTTTCTTGTTCTTGCCTATCTTCTTTTGTTTGTTATAATCTTCTTCACCTGAATCTCTTGAAAGCTGTAATTAACATTGCTATTGCCATTTGTAATTATGACTCTGCCCATTTAAATTTGAATTTCATGGGTTTTTTCATCAGCGCATTGTGTGTAGAGGTTCAGGCCAAACACCAAGAAGAGCATATCCTCGTGTCCTTCAACCCTATCCCCGTTCCCCATAGCTTGGTGCTAACTCATTTTCTGTGTTGGTAATTCTCAACAACCAAAGTCATACATAGACAGACACTCTGACCAATATTCACTTCGTGAACAGGGACCAAAGTGGCTGGTTTTTTAACTGTTTCATGGCATACGCACTTCGCACTTTAGCCCTATACAACTATCCGAAGGCATACCAAACAGAGGCTCGGGCAATGCACTGAGGGCAGAAAAGTCACAGGTAGGAAAAGGTATAATGAATGGACATTTTAATCTCTTACCAAGAAAGAACTTATCTTCTACATGAGTATTCACAGACTATCTGTGAGGAAGTCGGCTGGTATGCCAATCTTAAGACTCTGATTTATGACTGTATTACCTGCTTCCAACAGTATGTATTTACACCATTTGGCAGGTATAACCCCTTTTGGCAGCTACCAACATTAAAATAAACAAAAGTACTTTCGCTTAACTGCCTTTTACATGTTTGTCACTTTATTATTCCTGTCAACATACTTAAAAGGAATGACTGATTTTGCATCATTCTTCTTTTGCAGATTTGCTGCAATTTGGTATGTCTCACCTCATCTTTGCCCTTTTGATAATGGCTTAATCAAACCCAACATCCATATTCCTTCTAGCAGCCTCCCTTTATTATAATATTTTCCTACATTCCACTTACTTACTTCAACCACCACTTCAAGCTTTTCTTCTCTGTTAAACTGGTCATCAACCAAATAAAGCTAATCTTCCTACAAAACAAGTCAGTAGGATAACATAGATAGGTCTTGATAGGCTGCATAAATTTAGACTGCGTTAAACAAATAAAATTTCAGTGATCCTGTTTTCTGACATCAGTCACAACGTCTAGTTAGTTCTAACTTAGAGCTATAGAAGAAAGTATTCCATAGCTTGGCGTCTAAAGTTATGACCAACATTATCTTCTCTTTTTGCACCGGAACACAATCATACTTTCCCCTATTAGGATAGACTCTTTTCTGTAAATTTCATATATTGAGTCTTTCAATATGATTCCAATTTATAGAAGCTACTCTTGAAGAGATTATCACGTTAAAGCTATTTCATTTAACTTTCTAAGATTTTCTGTCATTTTTATTTTAATGGAAATCATTTTTAGATTACTGTATGTTTACAGTTTTAAATTTTGTTTAAAGTTGATACAGATAAAGATACACTATTTTCAATGTCGGTTGATAATACTCAAACAGTTAATATTGATACAAAAGCTACCTGATTCTATAGCTTATCTGATGCAGGTACATTTAATTGATTTATACATGAATTAAAACAGCACTAAATGTCTATTTAAATGTAATTCATATTAATTTTATAAAATTATAAGTCCTAATAATATTATAAATGCAAAAGTGTCTTTGTTTGTTTGATTTGCTTTCACACGTAAACTATTCATCCGATTATACTGAAATTTTACATGGACATTGATAGGGTCTCTGGTTAACATACAGTCCTATTCTTATCTCAAAAATCCTTCTGGAATAAGCCCCACTAGTCTCTAAATTTGTGAATATTAATTAAAAAATTCCATTAAATGTAATTGACTGTTTTGAGTAAACATTGTTTTATGACAGCACAACCAAATGTCTAATTAATTTAACCACTATTTTAATAATAATATTTTATGTGTCATAATCCAAATTTAACTGACACTAAAAACCTGTTCCAACACTTTTGAACCTTCTTTGATGTTTCAACTAAAGTATGTCAAAGAGACTGAAACGTTTGTTTACATTTTAATGTTATAATGTAAGTACTTGAATAGTAGTGTAATGCAAATAACAAATACAGAAATCCTATAACATTTATTCCACATTAAGTCAGTGACGAATTAACATGTAATGAATTGGAAATACTTGAATTAGAGTTTGTTTTTTTTTTTTAAATACTATTAAAACACTGTTATGAGACACACCTTAATTAGGAAAACTGTTAATGTTTATGTGCAAAAATGTCAGATACTAAAGACTGGTTGGCTTCCTTGACATAGTGATGTGGCATTTTTACACTAATATGCTTCAATGAGCCATTCTTTCTCAGATTACAGTCGAAACAAAAAGAAAACCTATCATAAATGATTACTGAAATGTTGCATGAACTTCCTAAGGATTTCCCCTTTATACGGGAAGTAGGTGATTCGTTTTTACTAATTGTAGACTTCTCAGACCCAAGTATGTATATATATTTTCTTTATTGTGACAGCAAGGCAAACTCAACTATGTACTGGAAATATCTAATAACGAAAGAAGCCTTTCTCAAACTACCAAAGTCAGTTGTGGCATCGGAAATATAATTCATTTGGACCAGCACTGCTCCTATACGAGCAAACCCTCAACCTCAGATCATCTAACCATGAACACTGGAATAATATGTACGTGGAATAATATGCCTTCTTACGTTTGAAAAATATGACACGGGATCATCATATTACATCATAAGTGCTTTGACTAAGTAAGATATGGACTTTGCTTTTAAAAATTATATGTGAAGCCGATGGTATACAGTAGAATATATAAGTTTATATATAAAATACAAACACGAAAATATAAGTAAAGCTAAGGTTAATTTGAGTAAATCGAGTCAACTTTAATTTCTTTCACATTTTAATATAGAGACCAGGCAGACAGTCTTAAGAAAGTAAGAAACATGAAAACTCTGTAGTTGGGATACTTAGACTAATCCAATTTTTATGAAACTTGATAGTCACCTTTGTATACGCATTACTTATATACAGTAGAAAATTCAACTTCCCCAATTCATCCCATGTATGTGTTTACCACAAAAAAAATCTTTATGGTAAACATATACTTGATATAAACCTGGGAGCTATATATTATATATACATAAATGTTTGTCTGTATGTCCTTATAGAATCGTAAACTATGTGACCAATCATTATGAAAATTTGTATGTATATGTTTTTCCACGGAGAAGATTTATATGCTATGCACATTGATGTAATTCGCCACCAGACGGTGCTACAAAAGATAAAGTTTTCAAAGTGCATACACGTTATAAACTGCAATTACGAGACAGTTACGTATATATGAGACAGCCAAACACTACTTGAAGACGCTAATTTTTTATGTATATTTGTATTTAAAATAAATTTCTGGTGGAGTTTCAAGCTTGAGTGTTAGACCACTTTATATAATAGTAAAGTAGATGTACATGTACAATACACTTTTGACAGATTTTCTTGATTGTGACATCAAGACAAATTCTACATCGGCGTTGGAAATATAACTCACTTGAACCAGAAATGCTCATACACAGGCAAAGCTTACGAAAAGCGTGCGAAGCATAGTTGTTGATAAAAAATACATACAGTATCCGCAGGCCACTACTTTTGGAAGAACTTTTCTTACCGGGACCTAAAAAACTACATTATTAGAAAGAACAAACTTTATTTGACTTACTGATAATTACATGTCATTATGGTGTTCGGTTTACCCATCAGGGATCACTTCTGGCTGGTTTATACCTTCCAGTTGAACCCACCACTCTTCACAACAAAAACCGATGTGTCATATAAATCTGGGCAACCTTATGGATGTCCAGGAGTGGCACATCACTAATCGCAAATGTCGAGATTCTGGGGTTCATGGGCAGTTCAATATGTCTAGTCTACTGTGGGAGATGACTGTTGGAGTTAGTGGGGTTTGTTCCCTAACCTCAGAGGTTCTTGCTAGCCTCAACAAGAGTGTGCCACCCCCTGCCTACTTTGACTGGAGAGGCTGGTTCAGAACTGGCCTCCCCTTCTTCCGGAGAGACATGACTTTGAGATGTAGTGCCCTAATTCTTCCTCATGGATCTCGATAGGAGGCAGCCCCTACTCCCTAACCTTACCTTAACCTGAATATCAAAGTAGCAAGCTTGTTATTTTGAACGTAAAAGAAAACGTGACGCCGTTTGTTGTGACCGCCATGTTGCCGCGGCCGTTCGGTATCACTTTCGTGCCGAGCCGTGGATATTTGCAAGTTTTAATAGTTCTATGCGTGTTTTAGTGTCGTATTTAATGTGTAGTGTGTTGTTGGATTTCGTAGTAGTGTAAACATATATATTTTAGAATAAATCAATTTCTATTTACTGAAATATGTTTGAGAAATTATCAGCTCTGTGTAGACTATGGCAAAATGACTTGGCTAAAATTCATTTCACATAGTTTGTTATTGTTTTCACTTACTAAACGTTATTTATAGCACTCTTTTAGCTCTGAAGTAACTATTTAGTTTCGGCAAATAGATAGTTTTCACAATAAAATATATATTTCCTGTAATATTTTTGGTTATATATAATAACTGTTTGGGTTATTCTATAATTTTTCCATATATTTAGTTATATTTATAGTTTTCTAACTACATAATATTTCCTATTACTTATAAACCATAAATTTATAAATTTTGTTATAGTACAAGCTTTAGAAACCATTTTATATTTTGCTGAATGAAAATTTTTCGCAAATTTTTTGAATAATGGCAAAATGTAACTTCTTTTTACTGTTCAAAAAATAATTTATGGAAATTATTTCATTAGTACTGTACATTCTACTTTATTCTAAGTAAGAGAATATGCAATATAACATGTATTCATAGATAAATTTATTAGAAAAACTTGTTTTAACAAAGTCTTAAGTGTACACCCGATTTTCAGAATTTATGCGCAACGCTGCTTTTTGTTCTATAGCTTTATGATGCTTTCATAAATGTGTATAATGTTTATGTTTTTCTGAAACTAGATAAAATTTGAAACAGAATGGCTATCTCACTTTTAAATATATCTCACTATAACTTCATTTGCTAGGTATGGTCCCCCCAAATTTAACAAATATTTTTTGTAAATTTTATATTTGATTAAAAAAAGTGTTTATTAAAAAATTTTGTATTGTTAATTTTACAATATAGTGTAATTCTAAGTTTAATCCTGAACACAAAAATATATACTTTTATTTATATTGCTTTTATTTTATATTTTTAATAATTTTTTAAAAAAAAACCTTGCGCGAAGCTCCAAAACAGCCCGACATTACAGGATGAAATGACCGCCAGTTCTAGGGTTAATATCTGCCTTCCAAAGGGAAGCAATGTTGGCGTGAAAGAGGCCACTCGGTCCCTATCTATTTGCTATTATAAGTAGCTAAATAGATACGTACATAGACCTATTATAAATATAAAATGTTAACAACCAGTTCCGTGATCTGAGTTTGAATTTAGATACTAAGTCAAGGGATGTTTTTCTTTTTTCGTCAAAAGAGTGGGACTACCAAAGCCCATATCATCCAACATGATCTGACATCGGAAAAGATGGACAATCTGGGATGTAATCAGAGTTCAGGAAACTACTGATCAGGGATGCCCCTGGCCACCAGTGTGGGGATGGATGTCACCGTTAGCAGCACTATCACTTCTGGTAAAAGAAAAGAAAAACATCCCTTGATATAGCACCCAAATTCAAGCTCAGATCATGTGAGCACTTGTAAAGGTAATTTTCAACTTATCAAATAGATATTTATGATAGCCTAATCTGAACCTACTTTTATAGTTAAGTAAAACATAGTAGATAGAGACAGAGTGACCTCCTTTTTGCTGACATCACTTCTTTATGGAGACAAACAAAAAGAACCGATAGTCCAATGACATGCAATTTTTACAGTAACTTAAGTCAAAGTCAAATAGTCTGTTCTTTATCATCATTTAATTTTTATAAGTCCTCGGTAAGTAAAACTGAAAAAATAGTGGCCTTCAGATAATGCCAAAGCACCATATGTACTTAGGGGAAACCTGAGAAGTTAATTTTTGAATGTAAACAATGCATATACAAAGTCTCATCACAATCATTAGTCTAACTAGTTTTGATTCAGCCTCCCGATTTGACTAGTTTTTCACGAAAAAACACTTACTTGCAATAAACCTGGGGTAATGAATTTTTTACTGTTTGTAAGTGATGTGTATGCATAAATGATTATCAAGCTTTATCATGATTAAGCTTTATCACAATCTGACTAGTCTAAGTGCCCTGTCTGCAAAATACAGTCCCTTCGGCTTGAACATGTGTGCAAGTTGTACTAATTTTGAACTCTCTGGATAATACAGTTTTGATTTTTTTCTCCATTTATTTTACATACAATAATGAAATAAAAGGAACACTTACAGACAATTTAAAATAATTCTGCCTACAAGATATTGTAAAGTTAACTTAACGAACATAACCTAAACTTATTGTATGTTATCTACATTATTTAATAAAACCCGTGAATGACAAAACGTTGAATTCGAAGTGAATGTTGTTTTACTAATATTAAAAAATAAACCAAATTGTATACAAACAATTATAAAACCACACAATAATTAAATAAAATATTAAATTCTTTATATTTTCAGCTACTTTAAAAGAAGCCGACAAAAATCCGAAACCGAATGTGAATAATGAAATTATGCCATTGATTGAGGATATGAATGATAATATTTTGTTACGATAGGCAGGGCAGGGATATGATCGGAAGATAACCACTAACCACAACAACAACAAACTTCTTATTCTTAATCTTAACGACAAAGCATAGAGTAAATAAGAATTGACAATAATAATTCTACAATATAACAACGATTATATATTATAAAATAACATGGTATATTAAGATCTAAGTTATAAATTAAGTCGTGTTACTGAATTAAAATATACATGTAATCTACGATATAACAGTAAAATTTCATTTGATGATGGATATAGATAACCAAAAATGTTTAGTATATTATTCCCGCTTTCATTATATTAGTATATTAGTAGGTATTCATTATCTGGGACACCTACAATAACGATCTCTAGAACAACTTCACAATATTTTGATCATTTAAATAGTCATTAGCACTACCAATATTAGCAAAAAATTAACTAAATATACCTATTTGTTTTCTAATATATGGCGAATCTAATATATAACACTGTATAGACGGATAAAAGTGTAAGTTCATCTTTACTTTATTTAATTAATTACTACAATACCCATCATGGTTCGAGCGTATGTGGTATGAGGTTGAATTCAAGTACTATCTCGAGGCATATTTTATTGTGCCAGATGTATAGGGTGACGCCAAAAGTCCAATCAAACTTCTCACTTTGGCCAGAGACTTTGGCACTTGATACTTTTTCGTGGCAAATTATTCACAGTGATGAGATCACTTGAAAGTACTGATCACAGCAAATTCTCATGGTAATCGGTGCAGCCTAATTTGGTTCCTTTCACGCTATCTCTCATTATTATCGGAAAAATAGAAACATCCACGAGTATATAATAAGTTATCACTGGTAGTTGAAGAACAAAAATTTTTGAACTTACAGCAATTACAGTTAGTTGATTTTAATACCATCATCGTTTGCTTTTATAGACCACCTACAGGTAAGACCAGCGCTTTGTTTGACAAGCTGCATGCAGTTTTCTCGTGTGTGCATGGTGTGAACTTTGACTTTATATGCGCAGGAGATTTGAATATCGATCTGTTAGCCGATAATAATAATGATACCTTAGAGCTGTATAACTTAACTAAAACTTTTGGTTTACACATAACGATTAAGGATGTTACCAGGCCAAATCTATCTTCAAATGCGACAAGTAGGGGCTCCTGTTTGGACAATATTGTTACATCCTTACATCCTGATAGATGGAATGCTTCCGTTTTGCACACAGGGGTGTGTCTGATCACAACGCCATCATTTTCAGTACACCAATGAACGTGACTTCAGACAATCTTAAGTTAAAGAAACTTGTTAGGCCTATCAATCCTCAGAACTCTAAGCTATTTCTAACTTACCTTAATAGTATAAATTGGTTAGCTATATATAATAGTAAGGATGACTTAAACAATAAGTTCAATAAGTTCTTTGATTTGTTGTTATGGGCGGGTTAAACAGCGCAATGCCTATGAAAACTGTTGGGGATAACCAACAGAAATAGTAAATCTAACAACAAATGGTACAATGAGGACTTAAGAATATTAAAGGTCCAACTTGACAATGCTTACTATTTATTCTGCAACACTAACTGTAACAGGTCTAAAGAAAAATTATATTGCTCTTAAGAGAACGTACAAGGCAGAAATTAAAAAAGCCAAACTTAATCATAATAACAACATAATTGACAGTTCAAACAATAAATCAAAAGCTGCATGGTCTGTCATAAATCAGCTTAGAAATGTTAACAGTAAGCCTCCCAATATTAACGCTAATTTAACGCCTGATGCTTTTAACAGTTTTTTTCTTACCAGTGTAGAACAAATTTGTAATAGCATACCAACTGATGTAAATAAGCCTAATCATAGTGTTTTTCTTGACAATAGTGAGAACTGTGCAACAGGAAACAATTCAGTAGGGTTATTCACTCTTAGAAGTTTTACAGTAGAAGAAGTCTACCTAACCATAAACCAACTGAATAATAGCACTTGTCTTGATATATATGGCACCAATGCAGCAATACTGAAGTTATCAGCTAGGTCTATTTGTGAAGTACTAACATATCTTTTCAACTTGTGTATTAAGCAGGGTATTTATCCTGACAAACTAAAAGTAAGTAAGGTCATTCCAATACACAAAAGAGGGCCTAGGGATGATTGTGCCAACTATAGGCCAATATCCATTGTTCCGACGCTGTCAAAGGTCTTGGAAACGTCTCTTTCATGAACAACTTTCCTCCTTCTTGGAATCAAATAAGTTATTGTCCAAGAATCAGTACGGCTTTAGACCTAACCATAGCACTGTTGAAGCTACTCAGGATTTGATCTTGAATTGTTTTGAAGGACTGGAGAACAACCTGAACGTTCTTTTCAGATCATTTGATATGTCCAAGGCCTTTGACACAGTGTCGCATCATATTTTACTGGATAAGATGTATTTTTATTTCTATTGACAACAGTGTAGTGCAGTTCTTAAGATCTTATTTGAACAATCGATGGCAATCCGTATTCCTAAATGGCTCTTACTCAAACAGTTGAGTGTAAAACAAGGTGTCCCACAAGGGTCCATTTTGGGACCCTTGCTTTTCATACTCTATGTTAATGACCTGCCGTACAACCTAAATGCTCATTCAGTAAAATCATTTCTATTTGCTGACGATTTGGCAGTGTGTGTCCAGGGTAACAGTGCAGAAAATGTGGGTTACGTAATCGACACCAAAACTAAAAACCATTCATGACTGGTGTAATGCAAATAAGTTAAGCCTTAATGACGGGGAAAACTCAGGACCTTGCTTTCAGCCTTAGCAATCGGGGGGGGGAAGTAACCCACTCAAAATTCTTGGGGTTTCACAGTCCAGAGCAATCTTAAATTGGCATCAGCAAATTGACAGTCTTGCGAACAAAATTTCAAAAGGCATTTTCATGATCAGAGCACTTAAAGGCAGTGTCTCTGTTTGGTGTTCTGCTCTGTGTTTACTATGGCCACATACATAGCTACCTCTCTTATGGAACTTCAATCTGGGCAAACCATGGATATGTACAGAAGCTTTTTGTGCTGCAAAAAAAAGCAATCCGTCTGATTTGTGATGCACACTGGCAGGCCCACTGTAAAGAGCTCTTCATTAGGTTAGGTGTCCTTTCATTGCCTTCTATGTATATATTTAGCACACTCTTGTTTGTTAAGAGGAACTTGGCACTTTTGCCTGCAATGTCTGAGGTCCATAACTATGCAACTAGAAACAAAAATAAACTTATAAGTGAAACGATGCAGATACTCTGCAAACTCAGAAGAGTTTTCTTATACCAAGGCATAAAAATGTTTAATGTTTTGCCGGAAGGTATTAAAGAGCTGCCACTCACTAGATTTAGACAAAAACTAAAGAACTTTCTAGTTGCAACCTGCTTATACGATGTAACAGAATTTTACGAAGTTGTTAACTCTTTAAGTTAGGTTAAGTAACCTTTTAAGTTGACTTTGTTATACATGTGAACATGTTTACAACAAAATAAATATTTGATTTGATTTGATTTGATTTGATTGTATCTAAAAATCAAGCTCAGATCACGTGAGCAAATCAGTCCTTGTTAAAGATAGATAAGATATGAAGCGGAGTGGCCCATGAACAATGAACCTTCTTATGACTTGGCAAGGTTAGTTATGGCTTTCTAAAGTGTATTTATCATTTTGCCTATTTGCTAAGAACTGCTTGTACGTTATACTAAAATATCAGTAAAATTGAATTTGACCCAGAAGTCGCTCACAATTACTTGTTCATTTTAGTTTAAAAAGTGTACGTTTTCTGTTAAGGTATCTTTCAAAACCAGTTGTGAATAACATCAAAACATCATATACATGGGACGGTATGATTTTAAATTAGTTTTCAAGCATTCCATATATGTATACTAGTACAGTTTTAACTGTTTCAAATCATTCAGGATATAAACCTGATAACAAACACAAATTAATTCTCTTGTAAAGTCCAAGACCCGTCAGCAGTCTTCACCATTACTCTCAACATTTGTTTGCTATTTCCATGCTGACCATTGATTTTCTCTCTTGAGTAATCAATTTTACACCTTTTATAAAAGTTTAATTTCTTTCTTTCTTTCTTTTTATAGTGATTTTTAAAATTAACACAACATTGTTTATTTATTTAAAATATACATTTGGATTCTTTTTAATTTTTGGAATTTCGCTGCTAACCACTTTAATAATTGTCTAAGAATTTGTCAATATAAATTTAATCATATTTATGTTGTCAATTTATAAATACAACTAATTACTTACATTGTAAGGCTTCAGTGAATGTTCTAAATTATAATGTACAGAAGAAGTGTATGATTTGGAAGAGTGAAAGTGTTAATCCTGCCGACAATTTACTGCTTTGGAAGTTTTGAAGAGTTCTTTTCATTGAATCAGTCTTTGATACTATTACGACAAGTACAAGAAAAAGTAATATTGGAAGTAAAGTAATTGAACAATGGTGTTAATGTTAAAATAAGAAGTAGGAGTTATGTTCTGTCATTGTCATTTTACTACGTTTGCAATCCAGTTTAGATAGCTAAAACTAATTAGTCGAGTTTGCAACAGTTCCGAGGTATATATCGTTTCTGAATAGAATGCCTTATTCTGACAAACAGATTCAACAGTTATCATGAAGCTGTTGAATACTGTACTGCTTTGTAGTTTTATAATAGTTGTTACTGGGTACTAACATCTCCAGTCACTAGGTTGTTTTCGTATGTCTTATTATTGTTTCTTTACTCTTTAGTTGTAATCTGGTACATCACCTTTTAAAGAGGTAATTATGAATAAAATAATTTGATTTTAGTTTTATTATATTGACCTGCTATAACAGCCACAGCTTGGCCACCTAGTGCTAAGTACATTAATTATTAAAGCTTATCAGTTTCCTTTTAAAATAGCTAAAAGATGTAACTTGATAAGTATTTTTGTGTCAACATAATTTTTAAAGCTAATCTGTATTATGATTGTAGGTGTATAAATGTTAAAAGTTTTTGTTATACTAGGCATAGACCTTAACATAAAGCCAATTTAAGTGTGCCTACTTTACTGATTTTTAAATTTTGTATTTGAAGTTATATATATATAAATTAAGCACTCAAGTGTGTAAAGTTAGAAACATTTATGCTTTGTTATAATTATTAGAGAACACTTCAAAATGTATTAAATTGTCTTTATTATAACTACGGATGAAGACTATATCTTTATACTGTATTTTATAGTGCATGTAAAGTTTAAACTATTTACTGCTAGAATTTAGGCCTAGGTTAATTATTATGCTTCTGCCATCTCAGCTTTTTATTGATAACATTGATAAAATATATTTAAGCGTCATTTGTAGGCCATGTTTATTTTGTACTTGTAAGAGAAATAGTGATACCATATGTCTAGATTATAGGCACATAAATAGGGTATAACAGGAGAATTAAAAATGCTTTTATTCTCTTAAGTGTGTAGGTAACTCCTTATAAAATATGGTTACATTTAAGTATCTATTTAATAAAACCATTTTGTGCTGAGTTTTATTTGCTTTCAAAACATGTAGCACGGTTATGTAGGCTTGACGTAATGTATATATGCCCTGCCCTTCAAATGTAATATAGATTTGATTGAAAAATACTAATGCTGAAAAACTATGTAAATGTCAGTTGCTTAATACATAGAGTAGGCTGTATAGAAATGTTTTGATAGATGATACGTCTATTCTTTGCATTATACTATTTAAACAGTGATCTACTAACAATTGAATGGCTGCAGTATAATAAGAGGCCACCACCACCACAATAGGATCATGTTTATGATTATCTAAATAATAGTTTAGATGATCATAAATATGATTCTATTGTGGTGGTGACCTCTTATTATACTGTAGCCAATTGAATTAAAAGAGACTATCAATGCCTAATAACTGGGAGGATTAGCCTGACTACATGAAAAAATATCCCAGTGTTCATCGAATTGCATCCATTGTTATATGTTACAAAAACTATAACGCTACTTTTCGATGATTTAAATCATCCATCTTCTTCAGGTTTAAAAATCCTACTTAAGTAGGGTTCTTTATTAATAAAGAAAACAAATCACAAACAAAAAAGTGCAGCAATGGACTTTCACTCAAAGGTATAATTAAATGATAACTGACCAATACAAAAATGGCATAAAATCCAGACTGGAGAGAATGGACCCTAGTGATGTCACTGCATGGGAGATAAGAACACAAACACAACACACCCGAACTAGCGAACGTGGAATACGTGTTATACTTTTTGTAAACTATAACAGTGGCAAATTTCAGATATCTAAAATCACCTATTATCATAAACAAACTTTAAAAAAAGTAATGGATAATGTTTACAATATAGCCATGTTATTAAAGAGCAACTTATAACAGTTTTTTATAATAGTATACTTTTATTTGCAGAAGGTATTTTCAGGCGGTTACAAACTATACAGTGCACAAAAAAGTGTTTTAATTTTAGTTTATATCTTAATTATTCCATCGATCTAGGGGACTTGGAGGAATTAGGGTTTCTAAGGTGAGTGAGGATAACAAACTAAGTAGGGGTGGTAAAAGAGGAGGGGATAACTGGGTTGTTAACATTCACCCGAGAATTTAAGTGGGAGGAACAGGTCTACCATCTGTATTTGAATATAGTTTAAAGTTTTTCAGCACTTTTTCAATTTTGGTTATACTTTCTATCTCTATGGTAATTTTATTTATCATTTGTACCTCCAAAGTGAAGATAATTTATTATTTTTCCTTTGTTATATCAGTATGGTTTGCTATTGCATAAGTTCTGTGGTTATCTAGACATTGTTTTTCTTATTGGTTAAATTAGGTTGTGTAATCATTTACATAAATCTTCTTGTGATACTAGTGAGTGATCTTTTTCTGCACATCCAATGTAAAATTCGTGAATACTTTACTTACTTTTAAGATACTATAGAATTACTGCTGTATCAGAATGGACAGAAAAGACGTACGTTGTTTTCTTTTACTTTGTGATGGGAGTTTTAATGCTTTTTGTACTTCTACAGGAGGCTATTGTTGGTCATTACCCAACTACGTAGAGTAAAATGGTTAGGTGAGTTTGTAAATTTTTAGTTTTGAAGCAAAAGTGATCAGCCTTATGGAGTTTTTTATTTTGAAACGGTACTATCTCAAGAGAATTTTTCATTTGTCACCATCAGCATTATGCAGCACTGAAGGGCCATATCCTGTATTGATGACTGGAGGGATTATCGTTCAATTACTAGGTCCTATTTAAAAGTTGAAAATAATATTTGGCCTTTCTGAAATTGAATTGTTTCTGTTTATTATTTAAATTTACTTTTTAGACATTTTTCTTATGAAAAAACGACAAATTATGTGAAGTGGCTAAAGTAAACATTTACCCAAGAAATTACATCTGTCACACATATGGACATTCATTGTTTGGTGAAACCTCCTGGCAATTTGGTGAACTATTTCATATTGTGACTGAAATATGTCATTTATCAGTTGGTTGGTGTTTGACATCGAAAGACAGACAAGGCAAAGACAGAGAAAATATTTACAAAATGAGCATCTTTAATCTCGGCTCAGTTTGTTTGATATTCACCCCTGTTGTTACGTAATGTATTTTTCCATAGTTTTATTGTTGTTTTGTATTTTTAATAGTAGTTGTTTGTTTAATACGATGTAATAAGAAATAGTTTTCAGAGCCAAGTTTGTAACTATTTTCTAGCATTCTGTATGAACCTTATAAAGTATGCATTTTTGTATGTTGTAAAAGGATATTTTGGACATTTGGCATTTTTATGTTTTACGCAATGTTAACACTACATTTTAAGGATTGAGATCTAACCTTTTCCTCGGGTGTATTAAACTTAATACATAAACATGTACTTAAAACCTACAACATTTGGCAATGGACTGTAACTTAAATAAGTGGTACCTATTATACCTGACAACAGCTTGAAGAGCAACTAGGAGAAAATGAACTTAGGCATTGTAACTTCACAGAAGTCACTTCCAAAGAAAGTGGGACTCTAATTAGGAAATCGCTGTCAGCATTTCTCCTGCGGTGTCACAGCGTATCATGTGAAACAGTGACACAGGAAGGCGATGGTCGGAAGGGTAAAGACATCCTCCTCTGGCCCTATGTTTTGGCCTTGGACCTCTATGTCATGGTGTGTGTATGAATTTTGTTAGTGTTTGAGGTTTGTTTGATGTTGTGATATCGGCTGAGTCAGATTATACTTGTGGGTTTTGACTGAAAAAAACAGTGCAGGTAGTATTCAAAAACAAGAACACAGATAAAGGAATAACTGCCATTGGCTGTAAAACTATCATAAAGTACCTTGGTATAGTAATTGACTCCAGTATTGAAAGCTACATGTGGACCAACAGTGCAAAAACTTCTGTTCAAGAACCTTTTCATACAAAGACAAACAATTATGTGTACTCCAGAGACAACAATAACTGCCCATTTTGCCTTTCTTGACACTCAGGTATATCGTTTAGTTTTGGTTTAGTTTCTTGAGGGGGAACAAATTTAGAAAGTCCCAATTCAACACAAGAGAGCTGTTACATGTCTGGCAGGTGTTAGGTACCAAGGTAGCTGCAGGGCAGCATTTATTGAACCTAACATTCTAACTGTTGGGGCAATTTATACAGGGTGTCCCGTAACTCTCAGGACAAAGGTATACCACGTTATTGCTCAGGTCATTACAGCCTTATTTCACCATATGAACATGGTTCTTCGATGCTTTGAGCTACCGTTTCCAAGAACCTCAATATGGGCCATATCTTGTCATTGTATATCTGCTCTAAATCAGTTATTTATTATTCAATTTAAATAATTTTGGTGTCATTTGATGTGTGATAAAATACTCTAAAAACTGCTATTCTTGCAATTCTTGAGAAATTGAGTTTTTAACATATTCAAAGATTAAAAGTTTTAATAACTGCTATTTTGAAAATACTAAAGATAATTTCATTACATCTTTTCAGTAACTGGTCTTGTTATTATAAACATTTGAGCCAAATTTGGTGTAATTTATTTTATTAGTTTTTAAGATATTAATTTTTTTATAAAAAAACACATATAGACAGATAAATGGGGAACTAAGCATCAGAGAGACCCATGTTCATATGGTGAAATATGTTTGTCTTGACCTGAGCAATAACGTGGTATATCTTTTTCAAGAGAGTTATGGGGCACTCAGGACAGTAACTCAGTTACTATATATTCACACAATCTTTACATCAGAGACATTGAGACATTCACCACTATAACACAAAACATGTCCCAAATTTTGTTCTACCATCCCATCACCTTAGTTTGTACATCAAAGAACCAATGTATGCTGGAACAACCTACTGCCACAATAACTGAGGAAATCAGCACAACAGCTTGTACCGAATGGACGAAACACATGGGGTTTGGATACTGCTGAGGTTGTAGTAATGAATACTCGATTTGCAAAGTTTACTTATATGTTTAACCTGTTGACGAGTGCGCACGGCATTTGCCGTGCCCCTATGACGGTCCATACTGAGTGACTCATTGACCAGTGACAGACTGTTAGGGAGTAAAACAAAAAAAACTTTTAAATGTTAATAAACTTGTTTATTATAGTTTAAATGTATATAAAAATACATTGTAGATTGTTAAAAGCAATATCCTTGTTTTAAAACTTTGCTAATATGTGATACTGCTCAAAACAAGGATATATACAAAGGGCGACCACATGTTGAACATTCATAGCTGGTTTCTTTTCTTCTTTGTCCAGTTCGAGTAGTGTGTTTGCATGCACACATAGCACTGCCTGAGTAGTTTTCGCTTCTTTGGGTTATTCTGGGGGAGTGGCCTTATAAAATGGCGACCTTGGAGGCGTAGCGGGTCTTGTGTCCCGCCTCCGTAAAATAGTTTTTTAAATTATCACCAGGTACCACCACGATACAGGACTAGCAACGCTGTACAGAGACACTATTAGGAACAACTGAAAAGTTCCAAAAATCTCTGCTAGACGTCACAGTAAGTCAGTGAGAACGAATTGACAGTCATTAGTCTGCAACGGAAAATGCCGTGCCTCCTCATACGGGACCAAACGGCAAATGCCGTGCGCACTCATTTGGGTATGTTTTGCTGCACTCGTCAACAGGTTAATTGTGGCAAATAAATATAAAAGCACCACTTCTAGATGTTAAAAATAACATAATGTATTGCCACGTTGCTGCCAAATAGAGTGATAATGAACTAAATGATATCATGGTGGTGGACCTAATGGTTCCAATGTTCTTTGGGAATTTTGTATACGAACTTATTAATTATTAAACCTTTAAAATTAACTTCTCTTCACGTTGATGTCGACTTACAAGTGCGGGCGTCAGCATCTTGACTCGACATTAGTGAAGATTACTAGATTGGAAATCTAAAAGCACTTGAAGTTGTAATCAGAGACTTGAATTTGAAATCAGAGACTCGGTTGAACTCGCCTAAAACAAAATCACGACGGTATCAGCCATTTATCGAGACAACTTAACCTTTCCAGCGTTATTGACGCGGATCCGCGGAGGGCCACTACAAGCTCAAAACGTTATTGCCGTGGTTCCGCGTTTTTGCATTCTTTATTTTCTTACTGCTATGTTAGTTGAATATTTTGCCTCTAGATGGTTCTAGTAGTCATGCGACATACAGACGGGTTGCCCTGCCTCGAATTCTATTACAATGGGAGTGGCAGTGGCTACTAATTGGCCAAACACTCTAGCGCCTTTCACAAAGTCATTGACGGGAGCTCCCGTCAAGGCATCTAACCAGTTAGTTAGTGAGAAGCGTCCGGAACACACACATGTATTTCGGTTATCGCTAATTTTCTGTTGTGTCCTATTCTTTTTAAAGTAAATTATTAATATTATAAACAGCAGTGTCCAGTGTTTATTTAGTGTTTTTTTTACCATTATTCGTGTGCAATGGCGAATCTAGACGATTCGGAATTTGAAGGTTTGGTAATTCTGAGCAATTACTTGGTCAACCCCAAACTTTTTCATATTTTACTACGGTCATAAGGATGTTCTCAGAAAGCAAGAAATATAATTCAAGCCCCGCAAGGCCGTTCTACAGGTTGCCGAGCGATAATAAGGTTCAAAGTCCACGCGATAACAGTGGCTTGCGGGAGATGCGCGGAATGCCAGTTGTGACAGCCCGCCGTAAACACTCTTTGTCTACTTTTGTATTTTTCTAATATTATTAATTAGTAATATAGTATACGTTTATCTGTAAAACTGTGTTTCATTCCCCTACTTACTGAATAAATGATAAAAAAATTAGTGACAACTATTCTGCTATTCTACAATATTTTCAAAAGTTAAAAATTAGCCCAGGAAATCCAAAAAGGGCTAAACAAGTTTTATTTACCGTTAAATAACTCTATTTTGACATACAGAAACAAGAATAAATTTAATTTTACACATTGGAAATTAAAAAAAAATTGTAACTTAATCAAAGATCAGGTCCAGTTTTTCATGACGCTTAAAGGGTTAAGATTCATGACAACGTGGTCTTGTCAGAAGGACATCACCACACTATTATCCATATTAATCTGCCAAATAAAACATCAACCAAGGTAAGTTATATTCCTATTTACAACTTTATATTACATTCAAAATTAGATGTCTCGCCTGAAAGAGCTAATTTGTAATACAAAAATATAAATTTTACTTACGGACATGGTGTGCGAGAATTTGCTTGGCAGCAAGAAGGTGAGCTACAAAGTTCTCGAGAAAAAAGTTAATACATGTGCCAATTAGGTTATTAATCCGCCAAGAACATTGGATGTAACTGATATTAACTAGTAATGAGTAACAGGGTTGTGAAGATATGTATTATATAAAATACAACTAAATAACGGTACAAGCTGATTGACTGAGTGGAAGAATTCGTGACAGAAGAAACACTGAAAGAAGAGACTATTTTTAGTACTACTGATGTAATAATAAGACACATTACTTACCTCCAAGATGATGTGTATAAAAAAATATTGTCTATTTGTAAAAACCAGTGAAAATCTTAACTTTCAAAACAAATCGTATTGGAAACAGGATTGTTAGGTATCTAGAAATGTAACGGAATTGTGTTGCTTCATGATAATGCTCAGCCCCATAACACTGGTGACACTCAAACATTGATTCGACGGTTTCGTTGGGAGCAGTTCGATCATCCGCCTTACAGTCCGTTGGCAGGAACTTTCCACGAAGAGGGTATAGACAAATTGATCACCTGCTACGAGAAGTGTTTGAACATCGGTGGAAACTGTGTCGAAAAATAGTTTAAGGTTTGAGCTTCAATGTAGAAATAAAATTGTGTTGAAAAAAATTGGAGTACTTACTTTCTGAACATGTCTCGTAATATGGGAATGTACAACATACTTGGCATCAACAAGTCAAGGTGAAGTATGCTGTGTTATGTTTTCAAAAAGTACTGAAGAGTGCATAGCAGTAGACAATAGGTGATTTAGACAACTAGTGCAGATTTTTGGGATTTATTATAATCTATTTCCAATAACCTACTATGAACAGAATGTTGAAGTACAGCTTCAAAATGTGGTTCAATTTGTTTTCTAAAAGCTGTTAACTTCAAAGAATTGTTTCATTCACGTTGAAACGTGAATGAATCAAAATAATATTAAAAGTTTATCAATGGTTTTTTTATATTACACAATCACGTTTATTACTACTTAACCTTGCAAAAAATTTGCTAATTCAGTGGTTATAATTTCTTACAATATCACTCAATAACCACGATTTCTGTAAATTTTCAACGTTGAAAACAGCTTTAGAGAGTTAATTCAGAAACCGATAGAAATAACATTTAATTTTTTTTCATAAAAAGCATTTATTTATATTTTAAAGATGGTTAATACTATGAGAGATAAAGAATTTCAAGAGGTCCAAAAAAGTGGGAAATAGAATATGTACAAGTGTAACAATTGCAAGAGTTTTTTGCAAGTTTTGAAGGATACAGAGTCATGAGAAATGTGTTTAAGACACTGTATAGATGGAGGAAAACCTCTACAGATTTTAAAAGTTTTGCTGTAGTGATGCAGATGTTTACACAGTCTACAAAGAAATCTCTCAAATTATTATTTTGTCAGAGTCAGATAAGTTGTTAAAAAGATGGCAATCTTTAAATTTAAAAAGATAAGTGGACATTAAATGCTTTGAATGAAGACGGTCCAGGCAGGTTTTGTGAGTGGGTTAGGAACAAATGTGTAGCAAATTAAATGTAAAGTAATAAGTAACATTTAAAAGTGATGTATCAATTAAAGGTCTTACTGTTTTACGAAGCTAACACTACCCCAATCACAGTTGAACAGAAACCTACATTTGTTTAGTCTAACAGTGTTATGCAGTATGTACTAATTTACACCCCATACAGCTTCTTTATAAACTATCCAGTAATATTAACACAAATCAACTATGGTGGTCTTCTTTATATTAATAAGTTAGAACTTCTAAGCAACACAAGTGTGTATCCACAAGTTTTTTCATATAAGAATTTAAGGTCACATTGTTTATACATTTTTACACTCTTTGTTATTTTAAGAAGTAAACTTGAAATTGGAGTTTATGAGACTTTGTTACATAAATAAACGGTACTTTGACCAAAGGAACTAATTAATACTAACTGTGGAAATGACTAAAAGTAATATTTGTATTGTTAAAAAAATGTAACAATGAAAACTTCAAATTAAAACTGTTATTAATAACATCATTTAGGTTAAGCTGAGGTGGCTTAGTTGCTTTCTTTTAAGATTCTGCTTAAGTGAAAAGAAAACTTTATTCAGACAAATAAATGGTCATTTTACTAACAGAAGAATTTTGTCAACAGCTTTAAAAATCCACAACGAAGATGGACACCTATATTATTGATGAAGATCGAAGACGACGCCTACGACAGCTGGAGGAAAAAATTCAAGATCCTCGAAGTGTAGCAAATGTGGACTGTCTTTTGGTAGGTACAAATTGTTTAATAAATACATAAAAAGTTGAAATATTTTTTGTTTTGAAGAGGCAATGTTTAGAAAATCAAGTACCGGTAAAACGTTTAGTAAATGTTGGAGTTACAGTCTTAACTGTACAACGTCTTAACGTTGATTTTAGCCAAATAAAAATGATAGTGATTGAAACAACAAAAATATTGCTATGCATTATGAATTTAAAAGGACATACTTCTATTTTGTTTATTTTTCCATTAAGTTAATTCATTAACTTTTCACTTTAATTTAAGTTTTAACTTTACATTACATCTTGTTCTATTTACAAAAATAACATGAGTGCAATATCCATTGCAGTAATAGTCCATGTGAGTTGTATTGATAATAACATTTTTAATATATCTTAAACCTTTCTTAATCATTCACTATCCAATTTCTTTATCTAACCTGATGTATCATGTTGCCATTTCTCAAAGGTATATGCATAAAGTGCCAGGCTGTATGCTTTTAATTTTCAAGCATTTGGGGAAAAACTGTTGTTTTATGGATTATTATAATTATTGATTATAACATTGATAGTTATTGTAAAAAAATCAATTAAGTAAAGAATATGGCACGTATTCTGTTATTGTTGAGACAAAAATAAAATATGTTAAAATTTCTTTTAATTTTAGAAGTTTTATTCAAACTTTTGTAGTTTGAGAGTATTTAATATTTTTTATTTAATATAGTAAGAAATATAAAGAAACAAAATATAATGTATTTTTTAATATTTGTATGGAGGGAAACAAAACGGAAATAGAACAATGCAACAGTACATACAATTTCACTTGAAAATGCAGGGTTTAAAAAATGTTTTTTGTTAACCCTGGAACTGGCCATCATTTTTCCCAAAATGGCAGGCACTTTTTTGGTGATTTTGTAAGGGTTTTGTATTTTAATCACTGCTCATCTATTTTTTAAGATACAAACATTTTAAAAAACATCAATGTCTTTAGAAATAAATGCAGTTTCCCCAAAAAATATTAAAGTTTGAATCATTGAATATATTTTTATTTTTTTTACAGATTAACGTAAAAATATTAGTAAAGAATAAATTTTTCTCAAAATGTATAGCACCCTCTCAGGTAATATGAAAGTTTTTAGAATAATTCTAAAATATACAAAAGTTTCTTATATACCTCAATTACAAATTACAAAAAAATATTTAGGTAAAAGAAGTTTATTGGTACTTTTGGATAATATATCTATAAAAATTACAAAATCTGAAAAAAGTTTTGTATAGCACTATTATGTATATACCATAGTGACATTTTGGAATCTATTGGATGAACAAATATTTTTTTCTAAGAGATAAATATATGTAGAAGAGAAAAATATGATATTTATAGAAGTTTACATTGTATAAGATATTTTTATATGGCAAACAAATTTTTTTTCTATTTTTACAAAAGTCAAAATTGTGAAATAAATGCCTAACTTTTTTTAGCTAACAATTTCTTTTCATCCAAAATTATTTATAAAAGATAGAACGTTTCTTGAAGTTTACAAAAATGTACAACAATGTATTTTTATCTCTATTATTTTTTTGTTAAAAAAAATAAAACGAGCGATGGTCATAGAAATAAAACGCTAATACCTTCAGAAAAAGTAAAAAAAAAAATTTACTTTTATAATAAATACCTTTGCATAAATTTAAATCAAAATTTTATTTTAATTAAAATTAAATTTGTCTACAAAATAATAAAACACTGAACCTACGTGAACATAGGCTTATTTTCAGTTTCACAAAAATCCAACCTATTCGCTAAAAAAACTTAACCTAACCTCTACATTTTTCACTTCACTAATTAAAAACAAAAACAATAAACAAACTTTTATTTATACACACTAAATAACGAGAAGTCTAAAATATCCAAATAAATAGCAAGCAATACACTAATACCGGCAATGACGTAATAACAACAAAGAAATCAACACGGCAAACCAATGCGATGCGTTGTTCTTCTCTACTGGCTGAGTCGGTGATTGCGCAACAGAACAAAAATAAAATACTAGTTCATAGTCTTCGTTGTCTATTATACTGTTTGCTTAGAGCAATTCTTCTTCTTTGTTTTGATATGATTTTCACTATTTCCAGACAACGATAAAGTAACAAAAATAACAAAATTTATAATGAAGCTATTTTCTACGCATTGGGGCATTTTGAGATTTTACAAAACTCGAGCTTTTCAAACGCTTATTTTATAAACATTTATTTTCCTACTGGCTATTGAAAAGATGTTTCTGAAAGCCAAGAATACACTGTTTTCAATGACGACACTTACGATCGTGTAGAACGTAAACTCACGACAGGGAATTTTTACAAACATACGGTAATTTTAGCGTGTTTCGGAAATTACGCAAACAAATGGCGATCGGAAATGCGAACATCCAAGTTTAGAATTTTTATAATGAAAGATTTAACTTAACTATAGAGCGTTTTATGGTATAATATGAAACCTTGAATCTTTATCTTTATATTTTACGTATGTTTTACTTCAAACAAAGTTAAAAATAGACTTGCTGTGAGAGATCATATTACAACATAGTTAATGGCGTCGAAAATAGCTTAGTGCCATTTTGAAACTGTAGTTAATGCGTCGATAATCGCTTAAAGCCAGTTGCAGGAGATAAACACAAATAATAATTTTATTTACTTGTGTATTTTTTCGTGATTTTGAGTTTTTTGAGTGAAATAAAATATTTATGTTGAGGCATTTTCGTCTATGACTTGTAAAGTACTATCCTTGTTGACAATGCTTCAATTTCTCAAATTACTTCAATTAAAAAGTGTGTACTAGAATGAGTTACTAGGGAAAAGTGTGTTATTAAGTTCTAAATACCTTTTTTATAACGTTATGTAATTAAATTATTAAAGTAATAATAATTTACTTTGTCAATGCTTTTTTTATACATCATGCATTCATTGTCATTTATAAATCATGCTACTTTCGACCACTAGCTTAGCTATCAGAAGTAAATGTAATCATAATTCATTGAAAGAATAAACGAAATACAATAAAGAATTATTTTTTTATATATTTCAGTAGTTTGGAACCTATCGAATATGACCATGTGGTGAAATGATCAGAATAATGTAATTAGGTATTGTAGAGAAAAAGATTATTGAGAATTATAGTCCATCTAGAAAATAATTGGGATGCTATACTCTGCAGGCTTATTTCTATCCAAGTTCCTCCAAAAGAACAATATAAATTAAATCTTGGAGGATTATCAGTAAGCTTGAATATTTTTGTGTCTGTTAAAGAGCATAATCAAATAAGATTAATGTCTTCTTAAGGAAAAGGAGATTTTTCAATTCCTTTTGTTGACTATGTTAGCCAGCTAATTCCTTTAGGAACATGATTGCAAAAATGTTATGATTGTGTAATATATTAGAGTTTTGCTAACTTTGTGTAATACTATTACAGGATACAGTTCAAGCCCTGGTCTCCGATTGTGACCATCCCGCTGTCAAGCGTATGAAGAATGTTGAAGCTTACATGCAAAGATGTGAGTACAGTTAGTCTTTGTGTTTTTTTTCTTTTTTACAATACTCACATTGATGTTTGTTTGGTTATACTGTAAACTAAGTATAAACCCTTCCCACGCTGTAGATGGATATATTAGAATCGCAGACTCTTTGACTAAAACGCCAAATACAATTTTATCCGATATTATAGATTATGTCTCTTGGAGAGTTTTTTAGTTCGCAAAAGGCCTTCGAAATGCCTGGTGTACGCTCTGTGCTTATCGCGGTTGCCAAGGAAGTGTTTATAAACAACTTTCACGCAGCGGCAGTGGAACACTGAGTGTCCTTTGTCTAACTTCGACAGTCTGCTCACCAGTTCTGCATCTACTACAGTGCCATAACCAAACATATCCGTGGCGTGTATTACTGCTTTCTCGGTAGTCACGAGTGCACGCTTCTACTACATATTCGTTATTGGGTCAATCAATATGAAGTGGTCTAATGAGGGTTGTTTGACTATTTTTAAATATTTCCATTTTTTATATATTTTTACCATACTCATAAGAGGTTAAAAAATTATTTTAAAATAATTTATCTTTTACCGTTTATGCATGGCAGCCATTTTTGTTTACGGGAATCTTGTGATTTTTAGCTTTGTAGAAATTAGCGTTAAATTGATTATCACTGGATTGGATTATGCTAAAGCTTCCAAACCAACACCATTCTTTTCAGAAAGATCTCTTCTACAATACTTGTTATCTTATTCATAGCTCTAAAAGCAAATTTTAACTCCCAAAATCGTCCCCAAAGTTAAGTATTGAAATTTGGCAAATTTCACTATTTGGAAGCTTAAAAAACAAAGAAGGGATGATTTATCACAGTTCAAATTTTTTGTTCAGTTAGATAGCATAACTTACTAATATAAAATAGAGTTTTAGTCTTAAAACATGCTTCCTTAATTTGTTGTAAATTTTTAAAAATTGTCTTTTTTGACATTTTTTAAAGTTTAAAGCTCTATATCTCTGGTGGGACATGATATAAAAATCTGATTTTTGCACAGCATGTACATATTATATATGGTGCTTAGGTAGTGTATAAATTTGAACTTGATATTTGGCTCTGAGCAAAGTTATGAAAAAACAGATTTTCGCCAATTTTAATATTATGCGAGTAACATAACACAAACAAGTTACCAGGTCTAGGTTCTTCTGGTGCTTGTACTTGTACTTGTGTTGGGTACAAATATTGTAGAAGAGATCTTTCTGAAAAGAATGGTGTTGGTTTGAAAGCTCTAACATAATCCAATCCAGTGATAATCGATCTAACGCTAATGTCTACAAAGCCAAAAATAACAAGATTCTCGTAAACAAAAATGGCCGCCATACATCAATGGTGAAAGATAGAATTATTTAAAAATCATTTTTTAACCTCTTATGAGTATAGTAAAAACTTATATAAAAATTAGAATATTTAAAAATAGTCAAGCAACCAATTTAACTTTTATTGGACCACTCCATACGGATTGACCCTATTACACTTCATCGTGTAATAGTGTTGTGATTTGTTTGAAAGTTGTATCTTATCTTATTTGTTTGTATCTTGTTTTTTGTAAAATTTAATTAAATTTTTCAGTTTAAGTTGAGATTTAAAATGATTTGAAATAAACAGTTTTGTAAATAGTTCTTTTATGTTTTTATCAATAAATACACTAATTTATAGTAAAATGTCCTGTTTTATACTTTTTTTGCTTTTACCTTTTATAATTTTGTTATAATAAAAATTAGCTTTGAACTTAAAGAAACAAAAAATTTTACTTGTCTTGGTATTATAGGAAAGTTAATGGATTTATTAGTGGCGTATGAAGGGTTAATTATATTAGGAAATGAGTATTGTTAAAAGAAAACTGAGAAACGTTGCATTAGTAATGATAGCAGTAACTTCACTTTATGTTCACTTTCACAAGCTGTCTCGCAAAGGAACAAGTGGTAATCAGTTTTCTAGTATCTGGTTGTAATACTAACATTTTATGATTATTATTTTGTTCTAGATGACAACGTTGCTTCAGACATTTGTAAATTGCGTATGAAAACAGACGACTTCACTTTAATCAAAGTGATAGGAAGAGGAGCATTCGGTGAAGTGCAGTTGGTAAGTTTAAATCTAGTAATTGTTGGAAGTACGCTAGTGAAAAGTACACACATTTTGTTAGAAATCATCTATTACATTATATTTTATTTATGGATGGTTTAACACACCAACTTTTGGCTGGATATCGTCATACTTACTCCATGAGCTGAAACATTTTTATTCTTATAAAAAACCCAAGTCATCAAAACTTTGCAGGCATGTTTTTTGTTACATAACATTTTTACACAGGTTTTTGTGTATGCCTATAGGAGCCCATATATAAAAGCAATTTTCCTGTCCTGTCCTATGGGCTATAGGTGTTATTTATGCCACCAATGTATTTTAAATAGTAAACAGTTAATTGCACACTTATGTATAAGTGATGTACTGAAGCTCATGATACAACCTTGTGCATGGACTCTAATGCCGGCTGAACTGAAACATAGTCTGACCCATGGCAAGCTTCACAAATACGAATATGAAACTGGAGAAAGTGTTACAGGCGTGGGAAATGTGAAGCAAGTACTATCCTTTGGTAACTTTTTCATTTTTCTTCACTGGATGCAAAGTAATTGCTAAAAAATCAGAGTAACGAAGCAAGTACTACTTTTTATTAACTTCACCCAATAACAACAGGAGGGTTCACTTCTGACTGGTTTTACCTTCCAGTTGAACCCACACTGGGCATTGAAAAAACCGATGTGTCACTTAAATCTTGGCAACCTTATGGATGTCCAGGAGCAGCACATAACTAACAAATTTTGACATTCTGGGGTGCAAGGGTAGTTTGATAGGTCTAGTCTACTGCGGGAGATGGCTGTTGGAGTTGATGGGGTTCGTTCCCTAAGTGTCAAAGGTTCTAGACATATGCCACCCCTTGCCTGCTTTGTCTGGAGAGACTGGTTCAGTGCTGGCTTCCCCTTCTTCCGAGGGGACATGACTTGAGATTAGAGTCCTAAATTCTTCCTCATGGATCTCGATAGGAAGCGGCCCCTACCCCGAACCTTATTCATCCTTAATATCCTGTCACTCCAGAAGCAGCGCAAAGGTTCTATTAGGACAAGGTACAATTTCTAAGCTTCTTGTCCTAAGAGAGGAAAAATATCTTCACCCAATGAAAGTAATTTAGCCATAGATAGACATGTGAGCTGTGAGCACTATTAATTCATGAACATTCTGAACTGTCTGAGACTCAGTTGTGGCTGACAGTATTGGCCTTCTTGGCTCAAAAGGGTTCATATATTTTTGTCTTGTGACTTTTAGAGTCACGTATTTGTTGTACTAGTACAGACTTTATTACTTCTATTTTGTCACACTTGTGTGGTATTTTTAATTATTAAATCTGGTTAGTATTTTTCTCAATTAATTATTGTTTTTAGGTGAGGCATAAATCAACACAGCGAGTGTATGCTATGAAACTCCTGAGCAAGTGTGAAATGGTAAGACATCAAGTTTTTCATCTTTTAATGCCTCATTCACATTGTCAGTTCTAGTTGATCTTTTAGAAATGTTGATACTGCTATTATTTCCTTATGTTGGTTCCTTTAAAAAAATCTTCCTCTTGAACAGATTTCTTTCTTAGAACAAATATGTTAGGTGTTCAAATGTTTGTTAATTTCCCATAAACTACTGTCATAAACATGAAAGATAAATAAATATTTGAAATAAAATGTAACTATTGTATATAAACCAAATCTACAGTAGATGACTAATTTGTCCAATTTATACAATATCACAACCCAAGTTACACATTTATTTATATAAGTACAGTATGATGTTTCATCGGTATCTATTAATGTAGCATGTTTTAATTCTCAAAGGAGTTGGTCGGGCTCATCATATTAACATTGACCGTTTTTTTAGATCAAGAGGTCAGATTCAGCATTTTTCTGGGAAGAGCGGGACATAATGGCTCATGCCAACTCGCAGTGGATTGTTCAGCTTCATTTTGCGTTTCAAGATCACAAGTATCTCTATATGGTCATGGACTACATGCCAGGTAATCCTTCATTTTTTCCTTCTGTTGTCTGTGAATAAGGAAAAGATGTTTAAGTTTGTGGTTTACCAACACAGCTTCTAATTATTGGTTGTTAGTTTGAATGTGTTTAAATTTAAAGGTAAAGAAAGTTTTTTTAGGTCAACCACAAGATTAATTAATATTTGTAAGAATTGTATCAGGATCAGATTTGTATTAATTTACAGTTACTAATTGAAAAACACATGATTCCGATATGGTCACAAAACAACAGACAGTGCTCTTATAGTAGTTTGACACTACTGGTCTCTGGTATTTTAAAATTAAACAACACTTGGCATACATGGAAAAATTCCTGTACAAGGTACATAGAATATTTACCAGAATATAGACAAGAATAAAGGAACAAATTATAGAATATAAAACACTGTAGGAGTGCTCTAGGCATTCAAATTATATTCAGTTGTCTATAGCTATACATTTCTGGAGAGACCAAATTCATCGGGAGTGTATTGAATACCTTCCTAGCAGATGATGTATAAGGAAACCTCATCAGAATACTTATCAAAATTAATATCTAAAAAAAATTACTCTTAGATATTTTATTTATGAACCTTTGTATAACATTTTACAAAGCTACTCAGAATTCACTATTCTATATTAAAAGAGACAAACAAGGTACGATTCCTCCAAGGCGAGCCTGTTCGGAGGATTCTAACATCATAATATAAGTAATGTTGAGCAGCAAAAGTAAATTAAGTTAAAAACACATGCCAATTTAAAAAGTAAGAACATATGCATTTAATATAACGGGACATAAATGATTACTGAGAACAATTTTAAAACCTGTATATTAAACGTTAAATTTTCAATATTATCGACTATAAACAACCATCTGTTTAGAGCTTTACCTGATTTCAGTGTGTAGTTAATTGGTCCCTTTAATTTTTTTTTAAAGTTTTTGAAGTGTAAAAATTAAGAAGAGCTATTACTGAGCCCTTACTACCTTACTACTAATGATAGATGCATTAATAGCAGTGATAGCATGTACGGCACTTGAAAACAAGTGGTTGAAATCTGCCCCCCCACAGTTTGAGGATATTATCAAACAGAATAAGGGGAAGAGTCGATACAGTACAAGGCGGACGATGGTACTGATAAGATAGTGATATGGGGTCACAGAGAGGATTTAACCCTTCCCATGCTGTAGACGGGTATATTAGAGTGGTAGACAGACCAAAACGCCAAATACAGTTATATATGATATTATAGTTTATGTCTCTTGGAGAGTTATTTAGTTTACAAAAGGCCTTTGAAATATTGGGTACATGCTCCATGCTTATTGCAGTTGCCAAGGAAGTATTTATAAACGACCTTCACTCAGTGGCAAGGGGACAGGAGTGCCCTTTGTTTAACTCTGACCGCCTGCTCATCAGTTCTACATCTCCTACAGAGCCATAACCAAACATATCCTTGGCGTGTATTACTGCTTTCTCGGTTGTCAGGAGTGTGTGTCTAAACTTTGCAGTTTAATTACATTTTACAATGAAATGAAAATTTATTTAAAATAAACAGTTTTGTAAATAGTTTTATTTTTATGAATAAATACGCTAATTTTAAGTAAAATACCCTAATTTATTTATTTTTTTTTTTGCTGTTACATTTTATAATTTAGCTTTAATAAAAATTAGCTTTGAACTTAGCCCTCGCGGTGATAATAGTATCGTCCGCCCGGGTGATATTGTCGCGAGCGCTACTATTATGTAAGCGCTTTTTGCAACGCTAATTCCTTCAACAATTCTCTTTGAAATCTAATGTTTCATATAGTGCCGTAATCATGAAATTCTGGAGTTTCTTTTATATTCTCTATGGAATCTAATAGATTGTTTTGGCGGTCGATATATCGATGTTTTTCAACCAGCTGTTTTCTGCTGTTGTTACACCCATACAGTAATGGTGTCTACTGTGTTATTGTTTTGAATTATGCTGTATTTAGTGGCAATGAATAACAATTTAGGCTCAGATCAAATCAGAGATGTTTTTAGATGATGAAATAAGTGATTTGGAAGATACTAGTGATATAGATGTGCCAGAACTTGATTCAGATGTGTCATTAGAGGATTATTCTTCTGGCAGCGGTGAGGTAAAGTTCCAAACTTTGAAGACAGAATCTTCTGAAGTAGATATTTCTCATCATACTGTAAATAATAGTGATAGTGATGAAGATGATACACCTAATCCAAATAGGCCTATTCAAGAATTTTCCAATCCCGTGTGGTTGAGAACTTATACACCAGAAGATGTCATTGATATTGAATCACAGTGAAGTTTGCTCAGAAAAAGAGATGTACATAGTCATTATTATATAGATTGAGTTTTTTGATGAATTGAGCCATACATGTGTAGTTTTTCTGAAAGTACATAAAAAGGTGAACAAAATGGCTATTCCACATTTTAATTTTTATGTGTATAATAAAGTACTTGGTTGTGAGAAATTGAAAAAACTTTTTTGCAAAAGTAAATTTGAATGTTCAGCAGAGTACAATGGGTCATCATATTAGCGTAAGTTCACTTATAGTATTATTTTCTGATTCGTTAGAATGTACAGAATAAAATGATATGCAACACAATATATTACAATACAGTTTTTGCTTTTTAAAAAATGTTTTTTTTAACATGCGCACATTTAATCAAAATATACCCATCACCATGGGTAAAAACACGTATCACCCGGAGGGTTAGAGAAACAAAATTTCTTTACTTGTCTTGGCGTTATAAGAAATCTAATGGATTTATTAGTGGTGTGTGAAGGGTTCCCTGCATTATCTCTAACTCAGATCCAAGTCCGACGTCTTAGATCTCTCGGCCATCGGCACTCCTCTCCCAACTACGCATCTACACTACCCATTTAGATCTTTCTGTAGTTTATTTAAGCAGACATTTTATATTCTCGTATGACTAACTACTACTAATTCTGCACATTTCTAGGTGGTGACTTGGTGAACTTGATGTCTAACTATGATGTGCCAGAGAACTGGGCCAAGTTTTATTGTGCTGAAGTCGTCCTGGCCCTTGATGCTATACACACTATGGGATTTGTGCATAGGTAAATTTATGATATTAATATTTTTTTATGGTCATAATAGATATTGAATTAATACAGAGCTGAGTTGCATTTAACCCTTTGAGGACTAAGGGCAGATCTGTTGTCAATAGCATTTTTCTCTTGAAGACTGCTGGGCTGATATACTGTCAGTAATAGGGACCTACAGTTTATACAAACTCTTGAATTTATTTTGCCTTTGATTGTGAATTCCATAATTTTACAAATAGCTGAAACTCCTGAAGGTTGCGGGTCACGTAATTTTATGGAATTAATGTTTTTATTTTAGCATGTTACACAAATGCCAATTTTATGTCAATCATTTATTACATAACTAGCGGACCAGGCGCGCTTCGCTGCGCATTTCAATAAGTTTCCCCGCGGCTTCGCACGCAATTTCCCGTTGAAAACAGTACACTATATTCACTTATTCATTTTTCTATCACATTCTAAACATTGCTGAGATAATTGGATAGTCGTTCCTTCGTGAGCTTCTTGGGCGCATTATGAAGGTATGTACCACATTCCTGATACTTCTGTCAAAAAAAAACAAACTAAGGTTGATTTAGTATAACATTCTTTATATTTGTAGCCAACGTAAGATAGTAAATTATATCTGTGCATTGCTCTTCTGATCAAGCATGTGAATGGACATTATTAAATGAATTAAATATTGCAGTTAAAGGTGAATTTTTACGTCCCAAATTTGAATTGTATTATCTGGATAGTAAAGTTCTATGTTTTAACAGTGATTGCAGAAACAGTTTTTTAAACAAAATTTGTCGTTTCTCTTAAGCTTACTCTATGCTTTAAAACTATTAAGTGTATAATTAAATTATATATAAATATATTTTTTTTTTGTCGCATTATATATATGTTTACAAAGAACAGCTGATTAAAAATTTGAAAAGACTCTTTCAACTTACTAATCATATGTTTGCTGCAATGCATTTGTCTTAAAAAAAAACGGGTATTTCTGTAACCAGTGGGCGGAATCCTGAATCGGGAAAGGGATATAAACCAGTATCTATAACCTTCTACAGATCAAGACGAACAAATTAAAAAAAAAATTAGCGAATCCGTCCAGCCGTTTGTGAGTGTTGCTGTTACACACGAATTAGTTTCATTTTTATATAATAGACTAGCTGTTTCCCGCGGCTTCGCACGCGTCTCTTAAGCTTTGCCGTATATTTCTTTGCCTTCAAATAGTGTTTGGATATTTTAATATATGTAAACTACTGTGTTGTAATTGCAGTTTATAATGTGCAGGCGCTTTGATAAGCTTTTATATCTTGCAGTACAGCCTGGTGGTTAGTTACATCAATGGGCATTGCGTATAAACCTTCTACATAGAAAAATACAAATTTTCATAGTGATCGGTCAATAGTTTCTGAGTCTTTATAAGGACAAACACACAAACATTCATTTTTATATATTATGATTGCAGAAACAGTTTAAACAAAATTTTTGTCGTTTCTCTTAAGCTTACTCTATGCTTTAAAACTATAAGTGTAAAGAAAATTTTTATATATAAATATATTTTTTGTTGCATTATATATGTTTACAAAGAACAGCTGATTAAAAATTTGAAAAGACTCTTTCACTTAATAACATATGTTTGCTGCAATGCATTTCTTACGGGTATTTCTGTAACCAGTGGGCGGAATCCTGAATCGGGAAAGAGATAAAAAGTATCCTATAAACCTTCTACAGATTCAAGACGAACAAATTAAAAAAAAAATTAGGCTAAAAAAAAAAAAACAAAAAAAAACAAGAAAAAAAAAAACACAAAAGAATCCGTCCAGCCGTTTGTGAGTGATGCTGTTACACACGAACAGTTTCATTTTTATATATATAGATGTGACATTAAGGTGTTGTTAGCAACAGTAATCACCACTAGAATGTATTTCATAAACTAGTTTACAAAGCAACAGCTGGCGACTTTAATTGTTTGTTTATTTTTGTTCATAAAGATAAAAAATAGCTAAAGCTGATATCATGGATTGCACAAATTTCCAACCTATATAAAAATGTATTTATGCTTTTATACTGTTTTGTGTGTAAATAAGAATAAAAAAAATTCTATAAAGAGATTATATGGTGCTCTGCATAAACAATTATTTCCAAACATTTAAGTTTATAAAACAAAAAGTTGTGACAAATATTGCCAAAGATATGATTTTTTTCTTTCTGGAACTCCTTTTGTGCATATCCCTTTTTACAATACAATAAATGTTTTTGTTAAAGGCTTCCATTTTTATGTCTCCATTAAACAATACATGTGGTTATTTTAATAACGTAAGTATTAACCCTTAGCACTCGGATGGAAATAACAGAGATCACCCAGCAGGGTGAGTTTCATTCTGAAGCCTTTTGTAGTAGTACATGCTTCTACTGACGGTGACATACCAGTTAAGTTTATTATTCTAGTATTGAATATGTATCATGGTAGATTATTGTGACCTAGGTCCTGACGGAATAAGACAAATTGAAACACTAGAATTTGATGATAGTGATAATTATTTTTATTGTTTAAATGAAAGCGACGGTGAGCAAAATGATTTACTTTATTCAACTGAATTAATTGATTACATTTGTAACTTTTGAAGTCATGTCAGTTTTTTAATTGTTTTACTATTAAAAAGTTGTTTATTCACTCTATACTACACAGTGTAGTTTGTACTTCTTAAAAATAAATACAATATGACATGAATATTTTACTAAAATTAGTATTATATTGATAATTAAATAAAACTCTTCTTTTTACATTTTTTTATGTGTAAATAAAGTTGAATTGCTTTATGAAACGATTTACTACTAATGATCACCCATAATCATGCTTACAGTTACATATAAAAACTATTATATAAGTAAAAATTGTTTTTATTAAACACACCAATTAATTTACATTATGGTCTGTTGTTTATATCAGCTCAAGTATTCAAATCTTACCATACAACAATATTATGGACATTTGAAATTTAGGCAGGTGAAGCCAGTTTGGAGCTATCCAGAAAAATAAATCCGTTCTGTCAGCTTTAAGTGGTAAGCAGAGAATTCCGACTGGTTGGGAGAACATGTAGTGGGCCTGTAGCATGGCCGCTCGATCAGAGTGGACAGCGCATCACATTGAATATCCGAGTACACTAAAAGAAAAGACTGGGCTTTGAGCGTGGCCTTCCGAGCGCTAAGGTGTAAACTGTATGTGGATACCTTGTTTAATTCTTATCAGAGCTTATGCCAGGTTAAGTTAACTTAAATATTCTTCATAGTCTCCAATTATGTAGTTATTTATTTTACTGTATAGGAAGCCATCAAGATTCTCTTAAATAAAGCGTCGTTAAAGCAACACAATAAATCACACTACTAACTCAGATTCCTTCTCACATAGTATTTCTTTTCAAGAATCATGACTTTTTCTATTTACTGATCTATTTTACGCAATTAGTTGGTAAGGTTTCAAAATAAACAATTTGCTGATAAAATAAAAATTATGATTTTAAAAAAACTTAAAAACTTTTTTCAGTAAAAGAAATAAGTTACTCCTGCAATTAAAACAGATGTTGTAATAACTCTATTTATCATTTTATTCAGGCATTTTATTTCATTGTTAAATTATTTCTGCCAACAGGGATGTAAAACCTGACAATATGCTACTTGGGAAAGATGGTCATTTGAAGTTGGCTGATTTCGGAACGTGCATGAGAATGGACTCGGTGAGTCATACCTTCTTCTGCAGTAGTAAGCAATGATTACAATAGTGATGGGCTGATAACAAAATAGCAAACTCGATTCTGAATTTGATCTTGATTCCTTTAGTATTGGTAAGTAAGAATATAGGCAGATACTAAAATATTGTATCATCATTTTAACATGTGTAATTCCAGAAATAGGACAACAGTAAACTATACACTTTAGTGTGTACCATCACTATAATTAGACTATAGAACCAAAATACTAGGCCAAAATACAACAATGGAACTCTTGTATGTAACAAATGTACAATTTACCATCTTTGACTCCGGTGAAAACATAAGAGATTTTCACAGTAAACTATAAGTAAGTTTAATTTGTGAAATCATTCATGGTAAAATATCAATATCATAATTTATTTTAAATGTAATTATTGGTCGTAATTAGTGACAGTCAAATCCAGAATTTTTGAATCAATTTGATTTTGAATTCTTTTAAATCAATTTCTGATTTAAAGGATCTTAATAACACACTTTAGCCTAAGTGTAAATAAAATCTTTACCAAACCAATTCTTACCAACTTTAAACCTTTGGAGACTGCTCGATGAAAGAAAAATCCAAGAATACTTCTCTTCAGAGACTGTGTTGGTGGCCATCATGTATACAGTCCGCGGTACAAATTCCTTAACTCTTCCAAAACATTCAACAACATTCTTTGAAAAACAAACCCTTTACTCTTGCATAAAATTTTTCAATAACTTGCCATCTGGGTTCAAGGAGGCCAACACTTCAATATCATTTAGGAGGAAGATAAAGTGCTTGTTATCTGAAAAGGAATATTATAGTACTAATTGTTTTCTAATTGATAAGGACCTTTAGTTATTTTAGAAACTAGGCTAGTTCATTTTCAATGTACACTGACGATTGTTATGCATGTAAATGTCTTCAACAATAAAATAATTTGATTTGATTTGATTTGACACTAAGATAAAAAAGGGTGTTAAAGTCTATGAGGTTTAACATCATTCTCATGGAGATTAACTCAAGGTCGTGTTACTGCGGCTCTTAACCCTCCAACTGCCAAGCCGTTTTTTCCAGTTTTGGAAGCTTTCTTTCTAAAATCTGTAAAAAATAGTTTTTTACTGGAACCCAAAGTTTATTTGGTATTATTTTGTTCACAATGAATTGTGTAATACAATGATAATAAGTAATTAGGGTAAATATTTTCAATTTGAATTTTTTACTGTGAGTGGGGAATTGTTTTTTGTTTTATGCATGTAAAAAGAGGGAGGGAGGGATGTGCCTGAAAAATATAGTTTTCAAATTTCAAAAAAGCTTTAGGTTACGAATTTAGTCTAGTTTCAGAAAATGTATAGTTTTGTATGGGTCTTTGGATAAATAAATTTAGTTTTAATGCAAAAACTGAAAGTAGTACAGGAAGCGTGGGTTTTGTGATCAAAAACTTAAATTTGTTAAAAAGTTATACTGTATTTACATTAATTTAACTTTACTTTATTCACGTCAAACTTGATCATATCAAATCAAATCAAATCAGTTTTAATGCAGAAACAATATTACATTGTATAGCAAACGTCACAAATTTTAATCTAAAATTTCTTACATTCATACCACAAAATTCTCATTCACACATACAATTTTACACTTATGCACCTTTCATCCTTCGCCAATATATCCCACCTTAAACAGCAGAATCAGTCGTGTAATTGGGCGGTCTCCCAATTAAATGCTAAAAATTCCCCTGCATTATAAAATGCTTGTGACACCAAAAGGTGCCTTGGGCGTTAGGGAATTTTTTATTGAATTTGGCAGTCTGTTAATAAAATTAACACATGCCTGCGAGGGCAAGTGTTCAAAAACCACTGTTCTGTGGCTTGCAGTTCGTAGTAATTCTCTACCTCGTGTCTCATGCGTATGTATGTCCCGGCCTCTGGTTAAGGCACACTTATACATACAAAACAAAGTGGTTTCTAAAATGTACAGACACGGGAGAGTTAACAGCTGCAATTCCTTAAAAGCTGATCATTGTGTTGATGTTGAAAAATATTGTTGTATACAGCCGAAATGTGATGAACTTTTGAGGTATAATTTTAAAAGTCCAATTCCCTGGACTTTTTTTAATGAGCACCATTTTAAGATCTATATTCTCAATAAGAAGCAGAACTTGGTATATAAATTGGTATTACCAACTAAAAACTCAATAAAGCATGAACGAGCTCACTTCCTCTTGTTCTAATTATAATTTACTTTAAAAAATATTTCTTAATCTTTTTTGGTATTTAAGTAATTACAAGTCTGGTTCCAAATACTGTAATTGGAAGTATCAATTACAGTTGCACAATACCAACATGTTTAGTCAGTGACAGTTAATACTAGTAATTTTATTATTTACATATATTTAAAAGATTATTTTTGAATTTCATTAACAAACCCATTTTAACATATTTAGAAGTAAAGTATGAGTTTCGTGAACAATAAAACTCTCTTTTGTATGGTAGGATGGGTTGGTGAGGTCAGATACGGCTGTTGGGACACCAGACTACATCTCGCCGGAGGTGCTACAGTCGCAGGGTGGAGAGGGGCTGTATGGGCGAGAGTGTGACTGGTGGTCGGTTGGTGTCTTTCTCTACGAGATGTTGGTCGGTGACACACCCTTCTACGCTGATTCTCTCGTTGGCACCTACAGCAAGATCATGGATCACCGCAATTCCCTGCACTTCCCCTCCGACATCGAGATATCCCATCATGCCAAGAACCTGATATGTGGCTTCCTCACTGACAGGTGAGTTTGCAATATCCTCTCGTCAGCACCTACAGCAAGATCATGGATTGCCGCAATTCCCTGCACTTCTCCGACATCGAGATATCCCATCGCGCCAAGAACCTGATATAAGGCTTCCTCTCTGACAGAGTTTTTAATATTCTGTAGTTGGCATCTACGTCAGCTTTAAGAGTTTGGTGATTAGTAGTTGGTATTTTAGAAGTTAAATGTAAGAAGGTTGTTGTGGCTTTTGTTTTGTCTTTGTACTTCATGTAAAAATTTAGAAATTATTTATTTTTCTGTAACAAGATCGTAGACTGCACCTCTCTCACATGTAGATCTCAACAATTTCACTATCATACTTCCCATACAGAAAAAAACTGTTCAAACATACCAGTATTCAGTGCAGAATGGTGTTCACTATGATGTATTTCGGATTGATAACAGGTAACCATGAATAATGAATAGAGCACAGCTGTTTTCTGATGTTCAGTTGACATTTTAATGCATTTTATCACCAATTTCATACTCTACAAATCACAATGTTAAAAAAAGCAAAAAAGTTCTGATTGCTTTATTTACCATTATATACATACGAGGTGTGTTCAAAAAGTATCGCGAATTTTGAATTTTCGCGGGTTACGTATATTCGAATTTCGATTTTTTTGTGGCCTTATGTTGGTACATATGTCTCTTACTTATGTTGACAATTTCGGCCATTTTGAATGTTCAGTTAATTGTTGACAGCTGCTTTGCTTGCACGTGATTTGGTTCGTCTTCGATTTTTACCTATTCAAAAAAATGGAACAAAGAACCTGTATCAAATTTTGTGTGAAATAATTAAGTGCGTGGATGCATTCCGAATGTTGACTGTGCCATACGGAGAAGCTACTTTGGACAAAAGCAACGTTTATCGGTGGTACAAAATGTTTTCAGAAGGCCGAGAAGATGTGAACGATGAAGAGCGTGCCGGACACCCGAGCACTTTAACAACAGACGATAAAATTGTTGAAGTGAAGAAAATGGTATTGGCCAATCGTTGAATCACCGTTAGAGAAATTGCCGAGGACCTAGGCATATCAATTGGCTCGTGCCATTCGATTTTAATCGATAATTTGGGCATGAGACGGGTCGCCGCAAAATTCGTACCAAAATTGCTCGATTTCGATCAAAAACAGCATTGCATGAACATTGCTAATGAGATGTTGAAATCTGTCTGCAACGACCCGAATTTGCTCCAGAGGGTCATAACTGGTGACGAATCGTAGGTTTATGGTTATGACGTGGAAACCAAAGCTCAATCATCTCAATGGAAGCTGCCGCACGAACCAAGACCGAAAAAAGCACATCAAGTTCGGTTGAATGTGAAAGTTTTGCTTACAGTTTTCTTCGATTGCAGGGGCATGGTGCATCATGAGTTCTTGCCACAAGGTAGAACGGTGAATAAGGAATATTAACTGCAAGTTATGCGCTATTTTCGCAAAGCAATCCGCCAGAAACACCCGAATTTGTGGAAAAACAAAAATTGGCTTTTGCACCACGATAACGCCCCTGCTCACACATCGCTGCTTGTACGCGACGTCTTGGTCAAAAACAACACACTAATGATACTGCAGCCACTGTATTCCCCAGATCTGGCTCCCTGTGACTTTTTCTTGTTCCCGAAACTGAAGAGGCCCATGATAGGACGACGCTACGCCACGATGGACGAGATAGAGACAGCATCGAAGGAGGAGCTGAACAAGATACAAAAAAAATGATTTTTTGAAGTGCTTTGAAGATTGGAAAAAACGTTGGCACAAGTGTATAATATCCCAGGGGGATTACTTTGAAGGGGACAAAATAGATATTCACAAATAAATAAATAATTTTTGAAAATACACAAAATTCACTAATACTTTTTGAACACACCTCGTATAGTAACTTGCATATAAAACCTGACATGAAAAACCTCCAAATAACGATTTTCATTCTAATCCGCCGAAAAATAACTGGTGGACGAAGGATAATCAATCAGTAACTTTATTCGTTAAAAGTACAGTGTACAGTATGAATGGCGTCAGTTACAAAGTTTAAAAAAAACACATATCAATTATAATTATAAGAACTTCCATGTGTATGTTTTATATAACTTAGAAGACAGTTATAAAACTTAATTCCTGCATATAATGGTCTTCTGGTATACAGATGTAACCTATGAGAGGGAAAGGCAAGATCATTTCGGCCACGAGTATTGTATTGTGATGATGTATTTTAGATAATTGATTAAACATTACCTTTTCAAAAATTTTTGAAAATGAAATTAATAGAGAAACTGGACGATAGTTCTAACCCCTTTTTACCCTTGTTTGATGCCACCATCTTGATAATGAGTGGGTAATTTGTAAAACTGATATCACATAGGCGTTTCTTGACCTGAATATCTCTACAAACCAAGTTTCATGTAAATCTGTTTGTAAATAGTTAAAAACCCCATTTTCCGTCATTTAGCACCGCCTTCTTGGAACAATGATAGATAGCGACTTCCGTTTTGCGCAAAAATGTTTATTTTTGTTATCCAACAACGTGCCACATGTGTAGGGTTGCCTTTTGAAAATTTTGAGTCGTTTTATGCTCCACCAAAAAGAAAGCCTCATTACCCACAAAGGTTACCAAATTTTTAATTAACTTGGTCAAAGTCTATAAATGACAACGGTGGACACTGACTTTGGATGTTTAAATCTTTGTTAATTCTTGATGGTTAATGCTGTCATATAATATTATTGATTTTACAAACAGTGCAAGCCAATGTCATGTTAGCCCATACATAATAACTGTTGCATGTAGATCTTCAGTAGTAACAAAGAATAATAGTTCTGAACTCCACAGTTGAGGTTGGAATGTAATTATCATGTAAATTATGCAAACTGAATTTCTATGTTTCAAATTTATTTTATATCTGATACAATTTCTCATTGTTGATTCTTTAATATTTTTATTGCAGAACACAGAGGCTGGGGAGAAATGGCGTAGAAGAAATTAAGTCACACGCATTCTTTCAAAATGATCAGTGGACGTTTGATAATTTACGAGATTGTAAGTATTAAAGTACTAAAATCTACAAATGGTAGTCAAGATATGAGTGGCTTTAGACTAGTAGTATACGCTATCCAAAAGCGTGCATATAATGATAAAGCTTAGGTAAATGGTGGAAATGGGTCAAAGAGTTCAAGGGTGGCAGTGAAAACGTTGACCGTCTGTAGTCACTGAAGATTTGGTTAAGTGCAATTGAATTTGAAACTGTAATTTGGAAGGACAGAAAATTGACAATAACCAAACACTATAAGGAATATTCTGTAGTATTTAGCTAGGTCTGTCCTGTATAGAATTGTATTAGAAAACCAACAATTATTAAGATTTTGCTCTGAGTGAGTATTCAAACTCCCAACAGAGAATCACAATCAAACAAAATTTTTAAGTTTTTTTTATCTTTTTAACTCGTTAAAACAAAGAAGTGGATGACATGTCGTCAAATCATAACAGGAGATGAAACATGGATATCCCATGTCACTCACACTAATCCAAGCAATAATCTAAGAAATAGAGTCTTAATTTATTGAAGGTCCAAATTAATTTTGGTGAAACAATAATTACAGAAGCTGCCAGGAACATGTATTAAACTCAATATTTTAAATTACTCTGTCAGAACAGCTCTCCCAAGTGAAATTAACATTGTGAAATCAGTTTAGTGGAATCTAAACTGACTGGATTCAGATGTTTACCTATATGTTTCAGTCATTTTAATAAAATTACACAATTTTTCATTTTTATGTTCTCGTATAGAGGCAAAAAATTATGATGTTTAAGTATTTTTTTAAATAAAGAATTTTATTGTTATTGTTATAATTTATTTATTGTAATAATGAACTAATGAATGTACAAATAATAGTAAATAAGTAATTCTTACTTGAGAAAATTAAATATGAAAAGTAGTGATCAATTTTATGAAATGCTATTCTTTTTTTTGGTTTAATTTAACTATTATCTTGAAAAATAAAAATAAACCATGCAAAATAAAAAACAATGTTTTAACCCTTTCAGGGCCAGGACCAAATATGAGATGTTGCAAAATTTTTTCACATATCATATCCCCTTGTGACTAGTCAAAAGTGCCAGGCTAAAATTGGAGATTTTGCAGTCTCTTGATTAAAATTTATAACTTTTCATAAACATTAGAGAATGACCTAAAAAGTTGCACCAAATTACTCGTATAGATATATACTATCAACAAAAAAAATATATAGATGTAGTATTAAGTAATTTAAAATTTAAAAAAAATAATGTTTTAATAGATTACATAAAAAAAAATTAATTTTTTAAATTTTTTTTTTGTAAATAACTAAAAAAGGAAAAATAATTTTACTGTAGGAAGCTATGTTATTATATTGTACATTTAGAAAGGAACAACCATACAAAATTTTGTGTTATTTCTCTCATAAATAAATTTTTTATGACACATTTTGTATAAATACGCATAATTTGTACTTGTACTTCGCAACAAGTGATAAAGCAACTGACTCTTACACTGCAAGAAAACTTAAAATAAATATTCACATTATGGATGTACCGGTTAACAGATGATTGTAGGATCCATAAGCAGTTTCAATACAGTTAAAAACACTATTTACCAAGAAATATTTACACAATTTTATTTGAAATTTATTTTACACTTTTTCTATTTACAAATGTGCTACTTAACAATTTCACTCCCGTGAGATCGCAAATTGTCAGTCATTGTAACTACTACACACAATAGCTAAGCATGTAACTACTAACACTACTAATATTTACAACCACCAAAATAAAATAATGAAGAAGAATCCAGCATACAATAGTACGATTACACTAAAGCATAAAGAATTATTAACAACAATAGATCGAGTCAGCTGATAATGTCACGTGACAATTAAAAATAAAAATGCATAGACCTCCAAAATAAAAATTATACTCATATTAACTATCTACAAATATACCAGGGAATAAAAAAACATAAAACTTTAATCATTTGACGTCGTATTTATTTAAGAAAACGACGAATATCAAGGCGGCAATATGTCACTGACGGCAATATATTGCCGCCCTGGCACTTTTCAGACACGATCTATGGCGGCAATATATTTGCCGCCTGGCCTGGAAAGGGTTAAAGAGAATTGCAGAAGCATTTGTGTGAATTCAACATGCTAAAGAGGATTTAAATCTTGTTAAAACTATGAAAAAAACTGACTGTCCCAACCTGACACCCTTTACGTTGGGTTTATCCACATTTTTCACCTAGTCTGAAAGTGAGTAGATTTTCTTATGAGCTCTCAGATTTTTTACATGTGTATGTATGAATGTCTAAATTTGTCTGTGAACATTTCACCTCTCTGCAGCGTATGACACTGTGTGGAGATATGGATTACTTATAAACTTTACCAAGAAGTCCATGCAAACAAACCCTGCAACTTATTATCCATGCTCACTGGCAGTGTATTTCGGGTTTGTACTGGGTATCAAAGCGAGTTCTTCAAGGACACTCAATGCTGGACTGCCTCAGGGATGTGTGACTGAACTGCCGGTTGACAATTTTGTAACAAATATAGATAAAGAACTTACATGTGTAACTGGCATAGTAACTGAAATTTCTGACCATGATGGACAATTGTTGGAATTACACAATGTAAAAACAAAAAGTACATCCAATAGCTTTTATAAAATTTAGTAGAAACATTTCTGAAAGCAGTGTTAATGGATTTTGTGAAAGTTTTTGGAGAGAGAAAACTGGTTGGATATGTATTGTGCTCCTGTTGAAGAAAAATTCAATGTTTTTTATACCACATTTATGTATCATTTTAATGTTACATTTCCCTTTAACCAAAGTCAAAATTAATGTAAATTGTAAATCTTGGATAACTGACAGTATTAGGAATAAAAAGGCTACATTAGTTAATTTAAGTGCACAGGCTCGGAGTACTAAAGATAGTGATACCAAAGAAATGTTAAAACCCATAAGGAAAGAACTAAAAACAGAATGTCATTTTAGAAAAGAAAAAGTTTTTTGACAGAAAGATTGAATGCTTCTACTAACTTGATAAAATCAACCTGGCAAATAATTAATAATGAATTGGGTAGAAAGTTAACTGGTTGTAACTCAGAATTACTTCTGAATGTGGATGGTAGACAAAATTTCTGATCCTTTATGTATAGCCGAAAGTTTTAATAGTTTTTTTCTCATCAACTGTAGAAAATTTAATTTTACCAAACTTGCCTAATAACCTTGTTCTAAATGAGAATTCCCAAACTATAAATGTTTCAAGTGAATAAGTCCTTTTACTTTTCAACCAGTAAATTCAGATGTAGTTAGCACCATTAATTGCCTCTCTCAATAATAAATTCTCATCAGGGCCATGATGATGTGTCTGTGCTGTCTTAAAACAATGTGGTAGAGTTATCAGTGGCCCTCTGGCTCATCTCATTAATTTCCTCTTTTGTCACAGGTATATTTTCCTGATCAAATGAAAATTGCCAAAGTTGTCAACAAGGGTGACCCTCATGATGTATCTTGCTACTACCGTCCTATTTCTCAGTTATCATGTTTTTTCAAAAGTCTATGAGCGAGTAGTGTACAACCAATTTGCCTCTTATCTAGAAATCGAATAGTTTATTTGACAAGGAACAGCATGGTTTCCGATCTGGCAAGTCTGTGATTACAGCTGCAACTGATTTTGTGCAGTCAATAATTGAAATATTGATAAAAAGAAAAAAGTGGCTGCCATTTTCCTTGACCTGAGCCGAGCATTTGACAGTGTCTCACATCCTAAATTAACTACAGATTTTAGAAAACCTCAATATTGATAGAAAAACAGCTGCTTGGTTCAAATCTTATTTAACAATCCGCAAGCAATATGTTGAGATAACAAATCAAAATGGAAAACAAATCAACAAAATTCAATCAAGACAACAGTTCATGAAATATGGCGTCCCCCAAGGTTCCATTTTAGGCCCTTTGCTGTTTGTATGCTATTTGAAGGGATTGCCCAGTGGGAACCCTACATGGGAAACGGGAAAATTTGTTTATATGCAGATGACACTAATCTTCTTGTAACAGAGGACAATATAAAACAGCTTGAATTATCATCTTTTCTTAATATTTCCAATCTTATTCAAAATATGGCCCAAAAAAATTTATTAGTCAATTATGAAAAAACACACCTTATGCAATTTTTCACAAAACAAAATTCAAATAAAGAGACCAACCTTAAAATCCTAATAAGAGATCATGAACTGGATCAAACAGACAGCACAAAATTTCTAGGGTTGACGATTGACAAAAAATTTAGACTGGACAAAACCACGTAAATAGAATTTCATCCAAAATATCATCTGGATTATTTGCTCTGAGAAGAATGTCAAAGCTGAGCAATCTCAAAACATTGAAAACAATTTATTATTCACTCATTCATTCTCCACATCAACTTTGGAATTAGCCTATACAGGGGGACAGTCCAAAGCAAATCTCAATAGAATTTTGAAAATGACAAAAACAGGCTGTCAGGATCATGTTAAATCTTAGATGGAGAGACTCAGTTAAAATTTATTTTGCTCAGCTACAAATTCCAACAGTATTTGCCTTATATATTACTTGCCACAATCTTAACTGCAAAAGAATGTATTGAAATATCAGATTATCCTACTCAAAAATACAATACCAGGAATTCCAGATATAGAATAATTGGGCATCATAATCTTGAGTTCTATAAAAAAAGCCCAAACCTACGTGGGACTAAAATTTCTTCAAAGATTACCTTGCCACATTAGATCGGAACAAACCTTGCCAAAATTTAAGAAAAAATTAACAAGTTACCTGACAGCAAAGGCACTTTACTCAATAGAGGAATTTTATGAATCAGATGGCCCATTAGTTAGTTCATTAATTTGAAGCTTATTTTTTAAGAATTTAAAGTTCTCTTTAATTTATAATATGAACTTGCAGAAATATAATGTTTATAGATTAACCATTATATATTTATGTATGGCTATTTTAAATAAATTGGAAAATATACCCAGAATTCTAATTTGTTAATGTAAAGATTAGTCAACTATATTGTATATACAATTCTGACACTATTCATGTATAAAATGTATACAACTATGAATAAAGAGATTCTTATCTTATCTAATCTTATCTTATGTCCTGGTCCTACTGCTGTTCAACCTCTACATGTCTGATATATCTGAACTAGATCTCGGAAGTTCGGCTATGTGGATGATTGGGTGCTAGCCATGCAGCATTGCTTTTTTGAGGGAGATAGAGGTTTGCATTTAGAAAACTTAGAGAAATATTTCTGTAAATGGATATTGAAGCCAAATACCAACAAACAATAAAAATCCCATGACCATCACTGTAGCATAGGGGTAAGGCTGCAATTCTAACCGAAAGGTCACAGGTTCAATTCCTGGGGAGGTCAAAAAATATTTGTAATGGGTTTAGACCATCTTACTGTAAAAACGTTTAGTATGCTTAATTGAAATTCCATTGGTGTAGAAAAGTCCCATGCTTTCACCATTAGAGCAGTGAATAGACAGCTCCAACTCCATTGTGTGGATACTCCATTGTGCCACAATGTACACCTGGAGTACCTTTGAGTCACCTTGCGTAGAATACTGACCTATAAGATACACCTGGTGAATATTGCTGTGAAACTGGGAACTCGGAATAGCACCCTCCACAAGCTATGTGGCACCATTTGGGGCTCTACCGCTGACTCATTACGAACCTCAGCACTTGGACTAGTTTACTCAACTGCAGAATATGACGCTCCGATCTGGCTCAGCAGTACTCACACCCAGAAAGTGGACGTACAGTTGAACGAGACTATGAGGATGATCAGTGGAACTCTGCGATTGATCCCCACAGATTGGCTACCATATTGAGCCATATACCTCTTCCAGATTTCAGGCACAAAGCAGCTCTTCTCTATGAATATAAATGCATACAAGCCAACCCTCGCTTACCCATACACCAGGATGCGGAAAAATCATCGAGAAACAGACTATGATCCAGTAGACCAATTATAAGAACTGCTCTCGTCTAAGTTCGACCCTGTGGACTCCTGGGAGTGTAAATGAATTCATGACCGCTCCATTCAGTGCAGGTATCTTCCCTGCGTTAGGATGAAACCACCTGCCTTCGAGCAGCCCTGTAAGATTTGGACATAAATCAACAGAATCCGCACTTACTACGGCATATGCATGGATTCACTACACAAGTGGGGCCGAACGCAATCTACCAGGTGTGATTTTGGAGCAGAAAAGGAAATCTGAAGACACATCATGATGGAATATCCAAGTATGGCATATGGAGGCATTTAGATGATTTCCTGATGGTAATAGACGCTGACAACCCTTTTAACCCCGACGTCTGTATAGTACGGACGTCGTAAAAATGGCGTCAACTCCCGACGTCCGTATAGTGCGGACGTGCACTTTTTATTACTTTACTGGCCACCTATTTCACCAAATGCTTTGAAATTTCACAGACTTGTGCACAAAGATATTTTGCATCGAAATATATTAGTTTGTAATGGTTTGACTTCGTATTTTGTCAGTCTGTGACTGAGCAATTGCAGTTCGTCTCGACTGACTGCTCACACTTGTTGCAGACAGCTGTATATCACGTGGTTGTGAATATTCTGTTTTCTTCACAGTTTTAGGTTAAAGCAGTGTAAAGTACGGCAGTTAAAGTTTAGTTTATTATTTGTTTGATTTCAAAATGAGTAAAAGACATCGTTCAAAGTCTCCCGTAAGTGAAAATACACTAATTAGTAACCTAGTTGCAAATGGTGTGGATGTGATTAGTGACGACGTTTTGAGTGATGGATATCTTGAAAAACATTTCTTCTGAATCAGAAGGGGAATTAGCAGAGGAAAGTGATAGTGAATTATCTGTAACTTATTTAGATGATATAGTTGAAGACCCAACTTTTGAACCCTTTGAAAATTCATCAGATGAGGACGTTGCTCAACCAGGAACATCATCTGGTAGGCCTACTGTTGCAATGAGTAACACAAAAATTGATGTTACTCCACTTGTAAATAAGGTAGGCCTATAATTTTTGTTTCCTTTTATTAAGGATTAAATATATATCATAAAGTAAATGGGTATTTTTGTGTCAAATATTTTTTAACTATATGGTTTCCATGATCAAACTTGAAATTTTTTCATTTTTATTTATTTGTTATATATGTATATGTATGTACAAAAAAAATACTTTCAAAATAATAATTTTATTTGTATATTTCTGTAAGCTACATGTATAAAGAAGTAAAACAAAAAAAGAATTACCTAAATATCTTTAAAAATAACTGAGTTATGAATTTTTTACAAAACCCTTACATTTTGTCTGAAAATGGCTTGGGATTTCTAGCACATCACTTGATTTAATGGCCGGGGTTAAAAGGGTTAAATGTATGTTTATGAAAGAAATTGATCCATAACTGTGTTATACACTTTTATGTATTTTATAATATGTGCAGCCATACAATAAATAAATAAATGTTAAACTTATTTTATTACTTTTTTTTAGACTTATTCTATTGAAATGCGGTTGATCGATATCTTAGGCTAACAAGCCTAAAGAGCTCTTTGCTCTCCCTAGTAAGCAAATTAACACTTGATGCTACTAACAATGATGCTACTTTGTTCTCAATAGTCAGTTGGTAGATCAGTCAGGAAATTAAGATATTGAAAATCCTTCCAAGATTATAGAAAATGCTTTTTCAAAGGAGAAAAGAAAGGAGTATTATTAGTATTATTAGTTCTAAGAATGTGGCATCACTTGAACATGAATGTACCCTGCCCAGGTGTGCCACCCGTTGTACCTGAACTCTCTGGAGACGACGACACCAGCCACTTCGATGACGTTGAGAAGGACGAGTCCCCGGAGGAAAGTTTTCCAACTCCCAAGGCTTTCTCCGGCAACCACTTACCATTTGTGGGATTTACGTATTCTCGAGATTATATGTAAGTATGTTCAAAGTATATTCTTTATCTGAAATATTGTTGATTTCACTCATTTTATATGTCATTTGTTTTACAATTAAAATACAATCATAGGTAAGGGATGTATAAAAATGAAAGTGGTATGCCCTTTATTTCTTAGTTTATGTTTACTATTTGAAAATTGTACCTATACATTATACATGGTAAAGTATATAATGAAAAACAGTTGTAAAGTATCTATGAAACAGATTTAAGGTTTTTTAAAAAATTTTTCTGTAATAAAGTGGAAAATGTGACACTACGGTTGATATACTGCAGTTAAAGACTTAATTGAAAATAATTTGTTTGAACCAAAAATATTATAAAGTTTTTATAAAAGGTTAATTTTTAATTTAGTTATTTTTGTGTAGTATTAAGTATAAAAACATAAAAGAAATAAGATATTCTGTTTTAAAGTTTAATTATATCAGAGAGTAATAATAATAAATCTTAAAATCACTCCATCCCATGATAGATGGAAACAATTTTAACTAGCTCTCCTGTTAAATAGTACATACACAGGATGAGGGCTTCTTTCTAAACTTTTGATTTTAGAGGAAACATTATATTGATCTGATGTACAAGAGTCAGCATGGTCTAACTCTGAAAAACTTAGGGAAAAATCAGGAAATTTTAGAAATACCTCTGGTTTTCTTAAATTTTGTTGCCACAAAATTTCTTGTCTTCCTTTAGTTGTAAATGTCAAGTTTAAAGGTGACAGGACCTTTTAAAATGACATGTTGGTTAAACTAAATCAGACTATGGTTGACCATTGTGTTATGTGTGTACAGAATATTTCATTATTATTATTATAATTTTAGTAGACCAAAGAGTTCTGAACACACAATTCCAAAATGTGTCATGTGGCTGAAATAACATTGTACTACACGAGGGTCACTCTGAAAGTTTTGAGATACTGGCAGGCAGTGCATACTGCAATATTCTTATCTGATAGTCCCAGCATCTATAAGTATCTGACAGCAATTTGACTTCGTCATTGTACTTGTATCGTCTGTTCGGAAACATGAATTTAATAAATTCATGGGGTTATTGGCAGAACATTTTTAGGCTATGAATTTCCATGATTTTAAAGTCGGTTTGTCTCTAGAGGAATGTGTCAGAACGTCTCAAAATTGTTTATGATTTTGAAGTACCATCCTTTGTTACTGTTTTTAGGTGGTATTTAGAATTTTGGAGAGCCTTAATTTGCTTTATATGACGAATATTCAGGCAGGCTGTATTCTGTTGTTGCTCAATAAAACGTTCATTGGGTGCGCGTTATAATCCAAAAGGACAGACGATGCTCTTATTTAATGATTGAAGTTACCCTAGAGAGATTAGATCCGCAGCAGTGTGAATAATATTGTGTGACTGTCTAAAAGTCAGAAAATATGTCTGAATGGTTACTCTCGTTTTGATAGATGAGCAAAGACCTGAGCATGTGAAAATCAGCCAGCAGACCCTAAAACTGCTTAATATTGGTGGTTATCGGATTGTTTCCAAAATTGTCACAGGTGATGAGACATTTTATGATGTTCTAACACCTAGTCGTGTGTTGATGTTTTGTTTGAAGATAAGCCATCCTCACAAACGGTGAAGAAAATAATGTACAATGTTCTCTTTAGGAGTACAGAACTGGTGAGGGCTATTAAGATAGAGGAACAGAGGATTGTCATAGCAAGTTAGTAGATAGAACAAAGCTCACCAGAAGTTGTTCAGGACTTAAACATTAAGGGTTTAATTTGGCATTATGGCAATGCCTCGTCACACTGCTGCAAAAATTTGAGTTCTTGGCTGAAAATGCATCAAAACAATGGGACTCACCTGTTATTTACCTGATCTTGCATGTGAGACTTCTGGTTATTCTTCAATATGAAGAAACGTTTGTGTGGCTGTTGCTTTGGAAGCCGAAAAAATGCAAGGAGCTTGTTTCGAACGTCTTCATTCCTTCATCTCTTTAGACAGATGTGAACTCTAGGTTCCAGGAGCACCAGTGTCGTATTTCAGACGCTGCACTAAGCGGAAGGTGAAATTGAACTCCACTCAATATAATTTGATATAGTTCTTGAAATATAAATATTTCCTGAAAACCTCTACAAATATCCTTATAATAGTGTGACATTCTTAATTTATTTTTTTATTACCGTCCAGTATCCAGAGGGTTAATTATTATCAAAGTATAAATTATAAAAATTGGTGATGTTACTATCACTTTGAGCACTTTTACAACCAGAGCTAGTGACACCACAGCACTCACAGGATTAAGAGTTTATCGTCTGTGTCTAATAGTAGATTTTTTTGTGATTTTCAGGTTGCTAGGGAGTTCCGGTAGAGAAAACTCTGTTTCTCATAACGCTGACACGGTAAGATAATAAATAATGAATATAATTAGGTTTGTAATGATTCGAGTAAATTAGTTTTTGGTTTTCTGGTTTTGGGTCAATATCTTATAATAGTAAATTAATACAATAAGAGCATAAGTAATTTTTATTTTTTTTAAAATTTGTTTATCTAATAATTTTGTAGCCTCTGTAACTTTGCTATATGAATGTAAGTTTGTAACAGAATTATTATACCCTCTGAACTTAACTATTCAGCAAAAACAAAATAAATAATCTGTAAAATTGGACAAGTATATTGTGTAATTAAATATTAATTATTTATTAACATATAACTCTGAACTTTTCTTATAGATGTACTTCATAAACTTTCCACTGAACAATAAATCAGTTGTGTCCCTTATTCGCTGAGCTAATGTGAACACTTCATAATTAATTATCAACTTGTCAACTCCGTGTAGAGGTGTACCACATATGTGGCTGTACAGTTCTGGAGATTAAAACAGTTTGGACCACACAGATATTTAAGGTTAAGAAAAGATTTGTCAAATTAAGTTTTTTCAAGGTAAAGAGCAGGAAACTTAAACAGAAAACAAAATATTTTGTCAACTCATAGAAGTTAAAGTTCACAAAATTATCGTCAAATAACAGTATTTTCAGTAAAATATGCATTCTTTTTTTTCAAAAAAATGTAGTAAAAATATAAATGATGGACTAAGAGTAAGGGCTGTGTGACAGAAACAATCTAATACAAAATAAATTATGGACAAAGAGTAAGAGCTCTTCCTAGCATTTTGGCAGAGTTAGTACTTTTTGTTCATCAATCTTTATTGATACAATAACATACTATGTATGGCCTTACAAATTTTTAAAGAATTTCTCATGATATTCAAGAATTTTTAAGCATAATTTTAAGACTTTGCCAATGTTTTTCTTCTCTTAGATTTAACAAGTGGAGTTCTTACTTCAGTATAATAAACAAGATATATTCTAACCAGTTATACCAAGTACAGTAAGCTACTCTCATGTGGTATGAAGCGTGCAAGATCAACTCCGAGATCGTAGTTTAAATGAAATGTATCCATTCACTTGTTCATTTTCAAAATAAAAAAAACAACAAACTTTAAGAAACACTTAAATTCAAGTGATTTATTCTCTTTTTAATTTACCATTCAAATAAATAGTTATAACCATTAAAAGATCAAACATTTTGTAACAACGCTTTTTTTTCTTTTTCATGCTTTCCATGGTGGTGGTGAAGGTGGACACGGTAAGTTTCTGATGATTTTGTTTTCAAATTTTATCAAAATTACAGAAAACTGACGAAGGATGCATTACATACTGAAATTAGTGTTGGTCATATGATACCTTCAAATGGGTAGTTAGAGATATTTACAGTTCTTTAAAACAACTGAAACTCCAGTAATAAAGAAATGTGTAAGGGGGAAATTCCAATGTTGTTCATAAGGTGTAGTAATGTTGAGGTTATCAGATTTAAAAAAAGTAATGGTCAAAGAGTACAGAATATTTAAAAAATGTTGTTTTCGCTTCAAGCCAAATTTTAAAATATTTGTTTTCACAAACACTAATAGGGCTGACCTGTCTGCCACATGTGGGAGAGATATTTTGATATATTTTTTTCTAATTATATAACTTCTTGTTAATATTACCAAGAGTTAAGATATAAAGATAAAGTGTTTTAACTTTTTTAGTGCCAATCACTGTTTGGTTAGCAAAAACGAACTGTAAGAAATGTATTTAAGCTAAATTGCTTACTTCCACATAAATTACCATAAGTAAAATAATTTTGTATGAAAATATTCGATTTTTAAAAATAATTATGAATAGATAAATAGGTCTTCATTTTTAATAACCAGTACATTAAGAATTAAAATTTTATTTTATATTATACACTTTTTAAATCTTCAAACAGTTTTAAATATTTTTTTTATTTATTTACATATCTCTAAGAAAAATATGAATCTATTTCAAATGACTACTGTAGGAAGTACCGGGCTTATTGAACAGGACTTATTATGCCGCCGACAATAACTATAAGATTCAAATACCACACGAACATTTTTTCTCTGTACCACAGTTTATACCGAGTTGTTCCATGTAATTTTAAAGTATTTAGGTAATTGGAAGTACAAGAAAAATATCAGACTTCGTAACAAAAGAGTCAATTCAATCGATTAATGTTTTCTTAGTGCATGTATCTACTACTGTCAATACAGTTTACCACGCTTAGTAATATTTAAAATAATGTTGAAATGGGAGGATGCCTTTTTTATTATTGGTTCACTCTTGACGAACTTCTCAAAACCATACTGTGACTCCGCTTTGGTTTATTACAAAGCTCTAATCAGTTTGATACTTAGCTTTCCTTGTTATTTCATATTTCTGAATTTGCAACCAAAGTGGTCTAATTTGGACTGTTCAATTGGTCCGCTAATTTAATTTATGAAGCTTCAATTAATAAGAAAATAAGGATCCCAATGTATTGTGTTGGCTTAATATATTATTTTGACCAAATTATATACTAGTTTTAGCCCATCTATAGGTTTAAATTATTTGAACCCCTTTTTCTATTATATTTCTTGAACTCAAAACTGTTATTAGTACTTTTATTTAATTACGAATTTTTACTAAATTTATAAAATACATTTGTAGTGTAATTCATCATGGGACACATTAAAAACAAATATACTGCTTAATTGCCTACAAGTATCTTATTCATAAAGGAATTATGCATTTAATTTAATTTTAGCTATGCAACTTTAAGCACATCAAAATAACAATAACGTCTTGGCCCTTGTGACACAATGCCCACCCATTACAGCACTTACCTTTAGGGTTGAGCAGGAATAAAAGAATTTCTTTATAATCAAGATTTATGTTAACGACTGCTTCTATAATACTGAATTTTTCCTAATAAATTACATGTATTATCAAATTTTTATTTAAAATAAGCATTGACTACATTTAATACGATAAATTAAAACAAATACATTTGTAATTTTTGAAAATGTTTTTACTGAAGGACATGAAGGAAATAACAGTTGTGAATGTTTCAGAGGGAACACAATGGGGAGCTGGAGTCCCTGCTGGAGAGGGAACGCATGGAGGTGGAAGCACTGGAGGAGAAGCAGCGAGTGCTGCTGCAACAGCTGGAAACAGTGTCAAGGCGCGAGTCCGAGATGAGAGAGGAAACCACTCGGCTGGAGAAGTCTCTCACTATGGCCAGGCATGATCTCAAGGAAGTGAGTCTGTATTTCTCTTAGTTATGTTGTGCTTATAAAAACATTTAAAAATGATAACAAAGTTTAATTTTCATAGTACGAGAAACAACCAAGCTGGATGGAGTGGAAATTCCACAATCCTCTTTCAGACCATTTGGTAAAAATCTGAAAAAGTCACATCTCAAAGAATGGCTTCTTGTCTTGAATCTTTACTTAGTTGACGAATTTAGTAACAGGAAAACCAACATTTATATTGTGTACACACACTTTGTTTTGCTTTTGTCTATTCTGTACTCTTTAGGTTTATAAATAAAATATCTTGCACTTAATACTGTGTGTTTTACAGTCTCAACGAAGAATCGAAAACGAAATTGAAGTCAGGAGGAAAACAGAAGGGCAACTTACTGAACTGAAGAGGAAACTGGAGGAGGAACAGAATAAAAGGGCTCGAGAAATGAACAACAATCAGCAAGTTAACGATAAAATCAATTTCATGGAGAAGCAGGTAGGTTTTTAACTAATTGCAATTAGTATTTGAAGTTAACAACATGTCTTTAGAACAAAGACTTAGATTCTTTTGAGTAATATCTTTACTTCTGCAGTGTTTAGCAATATCTTTCTGCATTGGTTGTTGAGCCTCATTCAAGGAAATCAACCTTATTATCAACTTATAAATCACACTCTTATTGTCCCAGAAAATAGGTGCCATAATCTTTCTGGCAGTCATAGGGTGAAGACATTTTTCTTCCTTTTTTGTGAGGATGTTTGTGTCCCCGTTCTGTACTAGGTCTTTTCGTCCTAATTAACATGCTTCACCCTTATTTCATCACCAGCTGTGATATGTTTGAGAAGTTCATTACCTTGTTTATCGTAATCTTTTAAAAAAATCCATAGATGCAGCAACCCTTCGTTTTTTGTGATTATCTGTAAAAGTTTTCGGAACCCTCTTGTTACAAAGGTTTTTGTAACCAAGCTTTCATGAAATTTGAGGAAATTGTTCTGAAAATTCACTGATTGTTAAACTTAGATTTTTATTGATTTTGTCAACAAATCTTCAGTAACCACGTTAGACCAATCTGTAATCTTCATCATGAAAATTAACTTTGCCATTTCAAAAATCAATACATCACTGTCTTATCTACTTTTCACTCATATTCCATTACCGTAATCATTACAAAGTAGGAGATTGATTTCTAATGATAGGTTGTAGTTTTTCCAATAAAAGCTTACTCACTGAATGCACTCCACAAGTGGTGGATTTTTAATAATTGTAGTGCGAGTCATAGTAAGCGAAGCAGGAAACATACAGACTGCCTGCTACTACAGCTCGATGTGTATTGAGGGTATGAATCTTTGTACCCCAAGATGGTGGCATTGGGCCCATCCACTGCGGAACACTTAAACAGCTGTTACTTTCTGGACAACCCTCCTATATTTATTGTAAAAATACAGATAATATTTTAGCTAAAATTTATTATGTTGCCATAAAAAAAATGTTAATGATGGTTCACACCAAAAATGAACAGATGTAACTTTGTAAATATATCACTTAAAATCTACATCTTTATACTGCTCAATAAAAAAAATATTAATATTTAAATTTATAAAAGTTATTTTTTTATTTTCCCGGTGTACAATTGAATTAAAAAGTGTCCTTCTGAAAATTTTTAATTTTATTTACTGCATGTTTGTATGTACAGTAATTGGAATAAACCAAAATTAAGTTTTCTTACTATGTAATTATAATTACAAGTAATTATATGTTCGACTCACGCTGCTATTTGTCATCTTCCTGCTCCTGCCACCATTTGCAAAGCATAACTTTAGAAACCTATTGTATGTAATTTCCCCTACTCACCCATTCTAAAAGGTTATATTGAGATGTAATTTGGTTAACCGAAAAATTGTTTATCCAATATGGCTGCCCCTCTTTATTTCAGTTTTTACTGTACTGTACTGTACCGTGTGTTTACTGTACTGATTTTATTTTAAATTTAAACACCTGTTAGTCATTTACACTATTTAATTAACGTTTTGTCTGTTGACTTGGGTACATTTACTGTATTCTGACATTATCAATAGGTTCTTGACAGGATAACAGGATTTCGGACTTTTGCCATCGGTTATGGTTACAAAACAAAGGCATATGTCCCAAATCCTGTTATCCTGTCAAACGTTCCATCATCAATAACAAACTTTAAACAAAGAATACGTTGTTGTTAAATGACTATGAATTTATTGAGTGATATCAGTTTACAAATAACTAAGCGTGTACACAGCAGCTGATTTGTCACAAAGGAATATTTCTGCTCAAGAGTGACAGCGGGCCACTGATTAAACAAAAGCTTGAGTTATAAAACTGCCGCTGGGTGTTGTGACGAGTGTTACAAAATACCAAAGGAGCTCACCCATAAATTCTGATGAAATTTTGTAGAATTATCATTATACTGTGGCATATTCCGCTTTGAAAGTTTGGAGTTAGATTTAATCAGAGAGATATTTCACTTACAAAGTTAAAAGGGTTAAGTTAGACACTGTTAAACAATTTAATGCTAACTAAATGACAGCTTATTATTATTTAGAAAACTATTACTTGTGGTCTTCTGACATTGTCTAGTAATATTTCAGCTATCAGAACTACAAGAGAAGCTGAAGAGTGAAACAGAGAGTGCTGCGAGATTGCGCAAGCAGGCGGCAGAGCTGAATGTAGCCAAGTCTGCCAGTGAGCAGATGACAAGCGAGCTACAGGGAATGTTGGCAGCACTGCAGTCTCAGCGGGACTCTCTACAGCAGGAAGTGGCAACACTGCAAGGCCAGCTCAGTCAAGAAAAGGGAGCTCGGACTCATGTCACTGACTTGCATAAGGAACTGGAAGGTAAAAAAAGAAATCTCAGTTGAAAAAATTAGTTTATGTTGAAACGTTTATTATTGAATCGTAACATTTATTTCAAAAACATATATTATTTTTATAGCAAGCCAATGTCAGATATGAAAATACCAAAGATAGAGAAAATGGTGCAACAGATTTTAATGATTTTGGTATAATTCGTTTGTGCTGTCTACTCAAAAATTTAAAGAAATGCTGAAATTTGTGATTAAACAGAGGAGAAAATCAGTGATCACAAATATCTTTTGTTTAAATACATTATAATGATGTAATGTGTAAATAAATCTTGTTGTTTTCCATGTTGGCAAAAATGCTATTGACTAGTGATGTGTCAAAAATGAATCTTGAATCCACTGAATTTTTGTTCATTTGAGAGTTGATTGATAGGATACATCAATCGAATCTGTGAATATTTGCTGCTTCATTAATTATCGGTTGATTGGGTTATCAGTTGATTGGCAGTATGCAAATTGTTAATCTTTAAAACGTGTTTTTGTCATAGTTTATGTATGAACTGGTGTAAATCGATAACGAAATCAACAAATTGTACTTTTGTCAATAATATTTTGCTTGCAGTTTGTATTTTCTTTGTTTATGTTCATGGAATGCCACATGTCTCCTGTGTCTATGTACAAACGTCAGCTGCTTAATGTGAAACAAACAGCAACCGCTAGTTTTGATTTACCTCTTCTTTAATTAAATAAATATTTCCTCTATAAAATATGCATGTATCTTAACCCTTTAATGCAGAACCTTGCTGTGAGTGATTGTGCGAAAAATGAGTTGGTGTGTTGTGTTTCCAGGTCGGCTGGCAGCCCTGCACGCGGAACTAGAGCGTAGCAGCAACCGGGAAAATAAGGCGCTTGAGGACAACAGACAACTCAATGAGCGGATTTCGTCACTGGAGAAGGAATGTGCCCTGCTGACACTGGAGCTGAAGGCAGCTCAGAACCGCTACAACCAGGAGGTTCGGGCCCACGAGGAGACCGAACGCAGTCGGCTACTAACCAAAGAGGAAGCTAACGTTGAAGCTGTTAAAGGTGCACAATTAAAAAATATTTTAAATAGGTTACAGAAGTATAATGATCTTGTTTTTGTGACTGCAATACAAAGTGTACTCTGGTATGGTTTATAAAACAATTCCTTCTGCATTAATTTTGCAATTTATTTCAACTATACCTTTTCAAAATCAGTTTAACATTTTTTTTTTCATGAATTGTATTTGAATTTCATTAGCGTTTAAGTTCCTAAAAGAAATACTGTTATGTGGTAAAACTACATACTTTTTACCTTAAATTAAAATTAATCTAGTCTTTAGTATTTTATTCAAGTTTTTAAATTTAGGAATTTTATCCACAAAGCTTGTGTAATTAATTTGATAATTTATTCTCATGCTTCAGACCGAATGGACTGCATATTTCGAGGTAGGCTATGTGATTTTACCTTGTTTAACATATTTTTGTTGTACTTCAAATAGGACAGAATTAGACTTGTTTTCATCCAGACTGATTTCACGATTATATAATAAATGGTAAGGTAATTGATTTTTAGATATTGACTTGCGTTCTCATTTATTTACAACTTTTATATTTGGATAAAATTCCCTTTAACAGCTGACAGTCAATGGATCTTCCATTGGTTATGTCATGTCTCAATTGGTATCAACAGAGATTCTGTTAATTTGCAGTGCTCGCTCTCGTCACTCATTATAGTACCTATTTGGGTGTTATCAACATTTTTATATATCACAGATTATATACCACTTGAAACTGGAAGAAATGCTGAACATTGTAATGTATAATGTATACATTGAGAATAATGTATTTTTGTGCTGTCTCTGGTTTGTGCACTAAAAATAATTGATAAAATAAAGCAAATATACCTATACGTTTTCAAAAACTGAAATACATTTTTTTTAAATTTTGGCTATCTTAAAATTTTAAATTTATTTACATAACTATTGTCTCTAGGTACTCGCTACTCACATTTTATTGTAACACAACTTTACTGCAATTTTTATTTTGATCTATAAAAAACTTAAATGTTTATTTTATGATTCATATTTTAAATCACACCGTCTCTAGTTCATTTTCAACAAAATAGGTATCAATGTATAGATAGAATGACAGTAAAAAAAGATTTTTTTATTAATTTTATAGAAATAGTATGTTAATTACCTAAAAACAACCTGCCAGTTCAAGGTAAACTATTATTGTAAGAGATTCTAGTTGCTTGAGTGATAACAAATAATAATAAATACATTGTTTAGTTGAGTATATTAATGTATTTTTTGTTGTAATATTTTAAGCCCTTCAAGCGAAATTAAATGAGGAGAAAAGTGCAAGGCAAAAGTCAGACCTTCAATCACAGGAGAAGGAGAGACAAATGTCCATGCTCTCCGTCGACTACAGACAGATACAACAAAGGCTACAGAAACTGGAGGGGGAACACAGGCAAGAAATTGAGAAGGTGGGTTTCACTGAGTATTTCAACTGCATTGACTTTGTTATTGTTGAGTTAGTCAAGTACTAACCATACAAATGTTTGTGTGTGACAGACAAAAGCACTGCAAGCGCAAGTGGAGCAGGAGCAGGCCAAGAAGAGTGCACTAGCATCGGAGGCGAGTTTGGCCACAAGCGAGGTGGCACACCTTCGCGCACGGGAGGCCCAGCTTTCCCGAGAAGTGGCCAGTCTGCGTGAGAGCAAGCGTGCAGCTGAGGAGGAGCTCCACCGCGTCAAGACGGCGCGCTCTGTCGATGACCTGCAGATGAAGGAGCTGCAGGACCAGCTCGAAGCAGAGCAGTACTTCTCGGTGAGCTGTCTGAGTGGCATTGTAGGGAGTAAAGTAAAAATTCAACCATCGCTCTTTTACTATCTGTTTGTGTTAAATGTCATAAACGTGCTAGGAAAATAGAATTTAATTTAGATTGTTACTCAGCATTCATCAAACTGTGTAAAATAGTCCTATTTTAACTGGAAGTGAGTATACACACTCAATATATTCACTTAGTACTTTCACAACACCAACTTATAAAATAAGTTATTACAAGAATCAACAATCATGAATTTATTTATTAGGTTTTGTTTCGTCTGACCGATGCCCATTAGGATGTCTGGGAATACCAATAGCTGGTTTTGCCATGTTGTCTCTTACTGGTTACCAGTTAGTATGTGACACACATTCAGTCCACTTTGAGACAGTAATTGGGTCTCACTGGACTCACACAGTAATTGAAACTCACACAGTATCCCGTGATTTTCAAATATCGGCAGGTGCGGCAGTTGTGTTTTGAAACAAATTTGGCCAGCCACACGTGTCTGATGTAATTTTCTAAAACCTAGCGTACCAACAAATTCATTAACCCTATAAGTGGTGGTCATTTGTGGTCTCAGTGGCAGGCCGTTTTCGGGTAAATTGCTGTGATCGTTAAACTTATTTTTAGAAAATACAGGGTCTGTATAATAAGTAACCGGACTGACTTCAGGAAATTTTTTATTGGCAAAATATGTACAATTTTTCTTTAGAAATCTTCAAAGTAGTCCCCATTGGAGTCGATAACACGCTGATACCGTATTTTCCAATCCCTGAACGCTCCCTGGAAGTCGGCAACCTCGATGTTGTCTAGAGCCCTCGTCGTAGCACGTTGAACGTTTTCCAGATTCCCGAACCGCGTCCCCTTAAGGTGTCTCTTGATCTTGGGGAACAGAATGAAGTCCGGTGGTGCCATATCCGGGCTGTAAGGAGGCTGTGGCAACGTTGCCCTCGACTGTTTTGCCAACTGTTCGGTGACGAGCAGGCAGGTGTGCGACGGTGCATTGTCGTGATGGAGAATCCACGAATCTGCAATCTCTGGACGGACTTGGTGAACCCGGGCGGTTAGTCGACGGAGCACCTCTCTGTAGTACTGGCCGTTTACAGTTTGACCGGGTGGCACAAACTCTTTGTGAACAATGCCTTTCACGTCAAAGAAAGCAATGAGCATCGACTTCACCTTCGATTTGCTCATGCGCGCTTTTTTCGGTTGTTGGTGACGCCGGTGTGTGCCACTCCGAACTCTGCCGCTTCGTCTCAGGATCGTATTCAAAAACCCACGTCTCCTCTCCTGTAATAACGTAGTTGAAAAACTCTGGTTCGGTTTGCAGTCGATCAAGGATTTCCGAAGCGACAGCAACATGACGCTTCTTTTGCTCATCAGTCAGGTGTTTGGGTACCAGCTTCGCGCAGATCTTCTTCATGCCCAGATCGTTCTTAATAATGTTTTGAACGGTCATCTTATCAATTCCGACCTCATCTGCGATAGCCCGAATGCTCAGACGACGATCACTGTTCAACACATCACACACTTTTTGCACATTTGTGTCCGTGTGACTTGTTGATGGAGGACCGACGCGCTGTTTGTCATGGACGTCATCGCGGCCCTCCCGGAAATTTTTGTGCCACTGCAACACCTGAGTTCTGGACAGAGCATCCTCACCGTAAGCCTCTTGAATCATTTGAAGAGTTTCCGTGGCCGTTTTCTTGAGTTTGACACAAAATTTAATGCTAAAACGTTGCTCGATCGTACTCTCCATTTTCACTCCGACGGGGTAACTGAACATGCACTCCGCTCTTGCTCGATACTAACTCTCCAAGCGCTTGGAGGCAACTGCTGCAGCCCGGTTCCCTTTCACTAGACCCCCCACCACCATTACAGCACCAGATACCGGTTAGCAGACGCTTTGACGGAGCGGGGCAGGCTCAGTCCGGTTACTTATTATACAGAGCGTGTATTGTCTAAGTGATAACCTAGCAACATTATATATTTTTGTTTTCCTTATGAACTATAGAATAAGAATAAATATAATATTTGGTTCCTTACCTATATTTTCAGATGAATATCATTGTAGATGTGTAAAGATTTTCTTTTAGAAAAAATAATTTTTAAGTTCTACTGTCCGTCACATTGAAACTACTGGAGCTACAAAATAATGTCAAATTCATAGAATATACACAATTTTATTCTAAACAAATTATTTCCTATACATTTTTTTCTATTTACAAGAACAAAAAAGTTAGATGGGAAAAACTAAATCTATGTACAAACTGGTTTTTTTTACTCCGAGTCACTAGAAGGGGCTTGTCTTTTTCTCCCAGTAGTGTAGGGCCGATAATAGTGGCTTAGTTTGTCATAGCACAGTGTATTTCGTAAATATAAAACAGGAATTGTCTTATCGCAAACCCCTCCCCATCCTCAGACAGAGGTCAAAGTCGAGCGGTCTAGTAAATAACGTGACTATAGAATCTCGCCGCCCGTTCAGCTGGTGCGCTGCATTCTTGTACTTTCGTGCCGAAGTGTCTGTCGAGTGCGTCGCTTTGTTGTATTTCCGTGTTTTACTGTGTGTGTAATAGATTAGTGATGGGTGACACTATGAGAATTTGGGATTTACCCAGGAGCGAAGAGAGGGCCATTAGATTTTACAAGATCATGACTAGTTGCCTAAATCTAAAATATGCGTAGTGGTCGGCAGTTGCGGCTGAAGGCGGAAATCTACTACATTCACTCATTCTTCATATTGCTGCATTCTGGGCGTCACAGGAAACCCATTAACAATTAATATTCGTTGTAAGTTTGTAATTTTGTAATTGAAGAGTTGCTTTTTCGTTCTATAATGTTTTTTCTATAAATTTATATTTTTGTGTTCCTCATACTGGTGTGGTCGGTATAATCCCAAAGTACCCCAACATTTTCCATGACGAACGAATAACCTAAACATTTACCAGTAACACAAACAACGCGATAAACAATAATATACTGACAATAACAGTACGCAAATTCGCCAAACAAAACAGTGACGAGACGAGTAGACAGCTGTTCTCTCGTCTACCGCAAGGTCAAACGAAAACTGTTGGATTCATTTAAGCCAGCAAACATTAGTAACATGAATACACACTATACTATATGATATGTATAGGAAATATCATGGAGAATACAATAGTTCAAACTAGGCCTAAAAATAATGGACGGTTGTGGAGCAACAGCCTTAAATGTGAAGCGATTGCTGTGATGGCGCTTGTCACTTCGCGGCGGCGTAAATCATACGTCTCAGACGGCGCTTGCCACTTAAAGGGTTAAGGCTTCATATACTATGGCAAGCCGTCCGAGGAAGAATATAACAAAGCTTTTCAACAACTGTAACTAGATTTTCAAACTAAAGATGATTCAAAAAGTTTTGATTTGTTCAGCAATGGCTTGCATTAGGGATTTGATCCAATCGCAACACTTTGTAAAAAATGTAATGTATTTTTATGGGCTTCCATTATCAAAATTATAAGATAATTTTAGACGTGATCGTGTTTATGATTTGGAGATAGTTTTGGTATTATAACTAAAACATCAAATGCAAGACAGTATTTCACTTTAATTTCAAATATTTTTAGTATAGGGACTTTGTTATGTCAGGCGTACAATTCAGTAATCGTGAAATAATGTCAAGAGAGTTGATTGTCACAGACTTATTAGATTCCATCTGTTGACAGGATCTGTACAAAACACAAACCCAAGAGCTGAAGGAGGAGATAGAGGAGAAGTCCAGATGTATTCTGGAGCTGGAGGAGGAGAGGGGCTCCTTGGCTCACCAGCTGCAGATAGCCCTGGCTCGAGCGGACAGTGAAGCTCTGGCTCGCTCCATTGCAGAGGAGACAGTTGCCGATCTAGAGAAAGAGAAAACCATGAAGGAGCTGGAACTGAAGGACCTGCTCGCCAAACATAGGACAGACATCGCTTCTAAGGATTCTGCTTTCAATATGGTTTGTACTCTGCACTTTTACGCAATCTAGGATAGTCGATTTAGACATATCTGAAATAATTATTCTTTTAACAAGCTATAAATATAAATTATACTTGAGCGATTGCATCCACTTTCTTGAAACAAGGGACCATAGTGAAGGAATTTTCTTTTGATCACCTAAAAGCAATTAGGTCACACTTTTTTATTATTTGTCACTTTTTTAAAAGGGAAATCTGAAAAAATCTTGTAATTAGTTTTAATATATGTCTCTCAGAATATACTGAATTAAATAATCTGCATATTAAACTCTGTCTATAAAAAAATACCAGTACAGTATACTATTTGACGTCAAATTTACAGAAAGAAAGAAATTTGTCACATACTTTTTAAGAATATAGAGTTAAAAATTTGTTTACATTTAAAAAGAAAATGTGTCTATTAAAAGAACAATATACGAAATGAATCTTGAATTTATTATAAGTGATTGTGTTCATAATATTTTTAATTATTGTCAGTTTCTTGGTTGAGCTCTTTCATCCAATGTCTTCTTATGTATCTGTCTTGCCTGTTGTTCCGTGCAAGATGATAAAAGAGTTCAATCTAATTACTTAAGACTCCGAGGCCATCTATTATGTCAACACCCCTGTTGTTTTGTTATATCATTTATATGTTTGGCATCACCAGAATCAGGATCAATGTGTCTATTGTGGTGCATGCTTTACACCAAAAGGACGATACGTCATAAGAAACAAGGGCTTTTAGTTTTTCTACAAAACCAATTAGTGAGGAATTGTTGTCTTGTCCTTTAGTAATTAAAACTTTTTGGGTTTCCGGTTTTGTCTTTTTCCTTAGTGTCCTAACTAATACAATGTTGTGTGGCTGTAAAAGTTCCATTTGATAATGGTATGTTTCCATTGGTTCCACTATCTGAAGTACCTCTGGTGTCTGTGTTTGTCTAACATTGTAGGATCCTGGAAAGGGTTTTCCCAGATAAGCTCCCAGTTCAGAAATCAACTAAAGAAAATATTTGTAATCCATACTTGGTGCGTTTATGTCCGAAAAGGTACTTTTCCCCTAAAAGCCCATAACATTTAATCGATTATTGTGTACTCTGCAACAGCTTTCATAATATAAGTACATCATCTGCAAAGACTAATGTATTGATTTTACACCCATGCTTATTACCTATGTTCATTTCTGCTACTTTTTGTAGTGCCTTCTCAATAGCAATGTTGAAAAGAATTTGGGAGAGCCCATCTTTCTGTCATATCTACTTTTAAAGGTTTAGATACTTCACCATTCACTTGGGCTCCGTGATGCTTAGCATAGATAGGTTTATGAGTTTCTGTGGAATTATAACTCCTCCATTCTGCGTCTTAGCTTTTCTCTGTTTATGGTATCTTAGTATGGGGAAACTCTTCAATAGGCAACCTACATCGCATCTTAGTAATCCAGAAAAAGGCAGTAAGAGCACTGACTGGATTACAACAGAGACAGTTGTCGTCCATTCTTTGTCAACTTATCAATATTGACGGTCACGGCTCTCTATATTCTGGAAGCAGTTATCTCTGTTCACAATAACGGACTACCAAGAGGTCGTGACATCCATCATTACAACACTCGAAGGGCAGAAAACTTTCATCTTCCTGTGCATCGAATTGCCCTGTTTGAGGAGAAGCCATCATACATGGGTATGAAGCTGTGGAACTATTTACCAGAAGATCTGAAGAAGAGTAACACAAAGGCTTTCAGGAGTGAAATAAAGAAGTGGTTGCTAGAAAATCCCTTCTACACCATTGAAGAATATCTAGAAAGAGATGTTTGATGGAAAAAACAAGACCATCAAATCAAATCAAAAATTCTTTATTTGTAATTTCATGGAGAAATACAATGGCGTCATGGTAGATGGTAGTAAAGTCATATTTTATATAAATATACAAAATTGGTTTTTAATTTTACAAATTTTGATGTTGTTGTTTTAAGCCAGTGAATTCTTTGATCGAGTAAAAGGACCACTCCAGGAGCCATTCTTGAAGTTTCCTCTTAAAATGTTTTTGTCTGGAGATCTTCTTCAAGTAGTCAGGAAGGCAGTTAAACAATTTTGGTCCCATGTAGCTTGGCTTCTCTTCATATAGGCTGATACGGTGGTTCGGCAAAATGAAATTGTTTCCATGCCTGGTGTTGTAATAATGGAGCTGTCCTGTTCTTGTTAGATTTTGATTAGTAGTGTAAAGGATAACTTCCTGGATGTAGAGGGATACTGATGTGAGTGTCTTTAGTTCTTTAAATGTACTTCTGCAGGAGTCAAGTGGATTGAGGTTGGCTAAGATCTTAATCGCTTTTTTTTTAATTACCAGGATACGTTGCACATTTTTTTGCTGAGGAGTTGCCCCAGACTGTTATGCCATATCGGAGATGAGCCTCAAAAAGTGCGAAATAGGCAATTCTAGTTATCTCCTGAGTATTGGTAGCCTTTAGTCTTTTAAGGACATAGATGCAGGAGTTAAGTTTAGAACAAAGTTGATCAATATGTGGTGTCCAGGTGAGTTTGTCATCAATAGTTACTCCCAAGTATTTAGCTTTATTATCAAGGTCAACTTCTGGGAGTCCTGTCAATTCAACTGTTCTTCTTCCAAAGTTTAGTTGTTGAGTCTTGTCATTTAATACTAAGCCATTCTGATTACAAAATCGTTTTGCTGTATTTAGAGCCATAAAGGATGCTATTTCTAGTTCTTGTACTTGTTTATTTGCTATGAGGAGGACAGTATCATCGGCATACATGAGTACCTGGCTAAGCTCTTGGAGATAGTTTGGGAGATCGTTGGTGAGCAGAATAAAAAGTACCGGCCCCAAGACAGATCCTTGAGGAACGCCTCTATTTAGAGGGAGTGGTGTTGATGTTATACAATATGAGGTGTTGTTTTGGTATATGATATTTCTACCATTTGTGTTCTTCCCTCCAAGTAATAAAGCACTTCCGGCTTCAGCAGCTAGAGTAAGGGATGTTTCTAGATCATCGGCATCTCTGAGGTTTTTGATTTTAGAATGAACTTCCTCAATATTTATGTGAGGTTCAGTTTGACTTGTCAGTAATGAAGAATTGGCGTCTGAGGATATTTGGAGGCTGGGGGAGTCAACAGCAGGTTTGGAGAGCCTGTAGTACATTTCTTACATTTCCAGTTATCTGTTTTATTGGAGGACATTTATTTCAAAATTTTCTCACTGATATCTTGACACCCGGCATGTCCACATAGACCAGTGCACTTTAGTCCTGAGTACTTTACTCCTATTGAACATATACCACAGGGATATCTTGTCGGCATTCTTGGAGGAAAAGAAAGAAAAATCCAGAGGCTGAAAATGAGGAGATGTTCAGTTTTTGAAAGTTTGGTTGCTTCTTTATGTCAAGAGTCTTGTTAAGAAATAAAATTAAAATCAGTTTTTTAAAGTTTGGCTGGTTCTTTATGTCAAAAATATTGAGGTTCAGATATAAAAATCAAAACAGTTTTTTAAAGTTTGGCTGGTTCTTTATGTCAATAATTGAGGTTCAAAATATAAAAATCAAATCAGTTTTGTAAAGTTTGGCTGTTTCTTTATGTCATAAAACTTGAGGTCCAGGTGTATAAAATTGCACAGTATAAGTTAGATTGATTTAAGGTAGTCAATGACCATGTCAAAATTGTAACATACTGTAGTCCAGTATATTACTAGGTCTGGCAATAAATAGCAAGCAGAAGTCTGAGGTTAGTAATCAGCAGACACTGTGTCAGCGCTGGAGGTTAGTGTCTGGCTGTCTGCAACCTGTTGTTCAACTGGTGTAGTGTTGGAAGTGACGTATTTAGCAGCAATGGATGAGTTGGCTGTGACGTCACACCAGATTTAGTGATTTTCAGTATTGTTTTGTCAATGTTAGTGTATTAGAAGAGACAAAATTCTTTTCTTATGCTCCTAGAATATTTTATTAAAAGTGGTTCTGATTATTTGACATATTATTGTCATTCTATGTATTGTCGAAAATAAAGTTTGTTGTCTTCAATATATAGGTCAGTTACTGGTAAGTGAATGAATAAGTAAAATATTTCGCTTTCTTTGAGTTTTAAGTGTCAAATTTTTTTGTGAACAGACTCACGGTACTCCAGGTAAGGTGCTGGTCGGAGGTTATTTGTTGTTTGAACCTAAAACCATCATTAATTTACTGATTCTTGAGAGCACTTTCACAGGGAATGTTGGCAGTCAGCCATGTTGTTTTGTTTTTTGACCAATTTATTGTATACAAATTTTAATATTGTTAGTTTTAAGGACGCTGTTACCATTCTCTATGAATATGTAAATAAAGATTATTGTATATTGTCTATACTGTCTTATACTTTTTGGAAATCAAGGAAAATAGCATAGAAATCTTCATTATTTCTCCCAATAGACACAACTTCCTTAAAAGTAAATATCTTACTTGTTTTCGACCTTCCCTTCATAAAACCTTCCTGGTAGCCCCAAATTAATTTATTTGTACATTCAAACATTCTAAACTATTCTGGGTCACTTTTTAAGTATCATTGTAAGAGATAATGAGTAGTTAAATACTGCTAAAACATTCTTTATTTTCTCCTTTTTTACATATGGGTACAATTATTGCTTCCTGGCATTCAGTTAGCATTTCTTTTCTTTACCTCGTTTTCGTGATTATTTCTTTAAATTAAGTAACAAGTAATTTTGTCTTAGATGAAGGAGAGAGAAATGGAGTACAAAAAGAATTCTGAGCAGTTGATGAAAGATAAAGAAGATCTTAACCACCAAATGATGCTTATGCAAGAGGGTGAGTATACAATAATATTAAGTGATTTTCTTTGATTGTTATAAATGCTATAAAAAAATAACATAAATTTGTTGAAATATTGAATTAAATAAATAAAAATAAAACACCTTCAACACTTTTAATTTGAACTATGTGTATTTCGGATTCAGTTATTCCATCATCAGGTATATAGTAGTTTAAGGTAAATATGAGCAAACACTACAATAAAATTAACATCTGTAAAATCTTTATGAAAAAATTTAGATTTAATTTATATTGCTTAAAAGTATATAAAATAATAAAACATATGTCATTTTGATATCCAGGATTAATTTTGGCACTTTTACAAAATTAAAAAATATTTTTAAGTTGACGTTAGGTGAGGCTTCTTTTATGTAAGTAAAATTTTGATATTGTTTGCAGTGTTTGTCTAAGTATGATCAAAGCATTATTTCTGGTTTTATCTCTTCTATTTATATGGAGAAGTTTGTATTTTGTTGGAGACTCTTTGATTATTTTGGTGGGAATTAGTTAGGCTGGAACAATTTGTAACTGTTTTAGTTCTAAAAAAATATAGTTGATTTAGCCTAATTATGTGAATATTGTAGACGTCCGCCTGGCCAAAGGATCTAAAGAGGAATTGGACAGATTACGTAAGCAGCTGAAGCAGGACCAACTGCTGAAGGAACAAGCTGTCAACAAGTTGGCAGAGATCATGAACAGGAAGGACATCAACACAACAGGGAAGACCAAGAAGATGTCGTCAGCTGACCTGAGGCGGAAGGAGAAGGAGTGTCGTAAACTGCAACAGGAACTTACACAGGTACTCCCCACGTATTTTGGTGATGTTGTCCAGAAAACTTGGTTGTTTATGCAATATTTGTTGCAAAATAACATTCAGTGTACACAAGTTTTACTTAGCTCAATTAATGTGTCTTTTTGGTAATTTTTCTTGTACCCTAAGCCTGCCTAAGCTTTGATAGCTGAAATAGTTATATTAAACAAAGAAATATGTTAATGTATAATCATCCTCTTGTGATCATATGAAATAAAATCATGAAAAACAAATTTTTGTTTATTAACGAGGAACATTGTAATGTTTGTACTGAAGTTTTGAAAATATTTCTATTAACATACAAAAAGTTAATGAAAAAATGTTAATTACTTAAGTTTATGAAATAGGCGGCGCTGCAAAATAAAAGTTATCAAAGCGCCTGCACATTATAAACTGAAATTACGAGACAGTTACGTATATTAAATAGCTAAACACTATTTGAAGGCGCTAAGTTTTGACGTATATCTGTCTTTAAAATAAATTTCTGTTTGAACTTAAAGCTTGAGTGTTATACTACTTTATAATACAGTACATGTACTACAATGGCTATAAACATACATTTTTGACAGATTTTCTTGATTGTGGCACCAAGGTAAACTCTACATCGGCATTGGAAACATAATTCACTTGAACCGGAAGTGCTCATACACGGGCAAAGCTTACGAAAAATATGCAAAGCCGAGAGGAAACAGCTAGTACATAATATAATTTTAACTAATCACGTAATCTAAGGAAGGACAACACAAAATTAGAACTAGAAAGTACTGTTTTTTTTTTATAGTGTGCATGTGTGTGTCATTACAGGAACGGGAGAAGTACAGCCAGGAGGTGCTCAAACTGCAGAAGGAGTTGCAAGAACAGCAAGCTCAGGTTGTGGAAGAGACAGCTGCTAGGCTGAGGCTTCAGATGGAGCTGGACTCCAAGGACTCGGAGATAGAGCAGCTGCTGGGCAGGTTGGCAACCCTGGGGAGTGAGACGGCTTCGCTCAGTAGTGCGGAGAATGACAATGATGAGATATTCTCACAAGGTGATTGTTTTAACCCTTTGACCGCCGAGAGCCACTATAGTGGCTCGAGATGTACGGTACCGTGACCGCAATGGGCCACTATAGTGGCTCGCCGTATGCGGTACCTTGAGCGCCGCAGGACACTATGAACTTTACGCCTTTGTCCTTATAGTTTAAACATAAAATATATTTATATCAACTTTGAATTGTATTACTCTGCTTCATTTCAACTATAAAATATTGATATTTACTTGTTTCTATAGTAACAAGTGTATCTTCATCCTACAGCGGAATTTTTGAAATGTTTTGAATTTTACTTAAATTACATTATTTTATGCAATTTCTGTGGAATATATTTGTAACTTTTAGTATATTCTCAAAACAATACGTACTTTTAGGTTAAAAAACGTTATTTGAGCCCAAGTTACTTATTCAGTGTGTTTTTGGACCTCAAACTTAAGATTTTTTTTTTTAATTACGACAGGCATACATACTAATAAACAAATGTAAAAAAAAAATAAAATTAATTTATTACATCAACTGAAAGTACATCTCTTCCCCTCAAAAACAAAACCAAAACTAAAAGGCTAGCTCAAAATTTACGAAAGTTATGTAATTTAATATGTGACCATGCAAAAACGGGTGATTTTACCGTGGCGGTATTGGATCCGTGCGGTGCTCAAACGTCTGGCGGCCTAGCGAACGACGGCGCGCGGGGAGCAGCGGCGCACTAAGCGTTAATATCTACTGGCTCTACTACTTGGTTTCAGTTTTTGCTAAATTTACCATAGTAAACTTAATATATTTCTGTAATTTATGAATTGTATGGTGTTAAGAAGGGTTAAATATAATTTTACCCCAGATCCATTTTTTTGGAAAAGTAATGAGGTATAATGTTAAGATTTTGCACACTTTGTCAATACACTATCTTTGTTAACCTACCCTTCATATAGTTGTTAGTACATAAGTTGTAGATTAATTTATAGCAAATAATTTTAATTGAATTCATAATCTTAAACCTAAATAGTCCTTCCGGCTCAGTCGAAAAAAGTAGGTAGATTTTGTGACAGTAAAATTTATTTCACCTCCAGGCTGAAATATTTCAATAATTTAATTGTGTAACCTGTGTATTGATGTTGTACAATTTTTTTGATAATGGAATGAAATGAAAAATGTCTTTATTAGAGGCGAAGTTAGGACTATACAGTCCTCTCTACCACTTAACCTCAGTTATAATATTAGTGTTTATAAGACAGAACAATTTATAAACATTATATGAAATGTTTGTAACTTTTACTTCAATTAGTGTTAATGAAAACTCATATCCTATATATTTTATAGATTTTTAATGCACAGTTACATATTCTATAATATGAAATGAAACAGGGTGATTTTGTTCTAGATATTAAAGCATATGCTTTACACCTACTCATTACATGTCACAAAGATTTGAATAGTAATACAATGCAACATAATATTACAAATTCGAAGTAATCTAAAACATTGGATTACATGCAACAATTATCAAAAATGTTGTAGTTTGCAGTTTGATTCCGTCACGAATGTTAAATTTAAAAAAATAAAATAAAAACTAATGCAGTTAAAGGTTTACAATTATGTTTCGGTCTGGAGTGAAAGTGTCTCTCCGCAGCATGGCCGAAATATTTCAAGATTTTTATTGTGGTAGCATTGTTATGATGGATTGTGAGCAATAAAACTTGAATGATTGGCTGAGTGTTAGCTTAACTTATTACTCAGGGGGTAAAATTTTTCTTGTATTTTCAACTAATTTTTCGTTCATCTAACTCGTAAACTGTATATTTTGGTTTCAGACAATAGGATAGAGGGATGGTTGTCAGTACCCAACAAACAAAACATCCGACGCCACGGCTGGAAGAAGCAGTACGTTGTTGTTTCTTCGAAAAAAATCATTTTCTACAATTCAGAGAGTGATAAACAAAATACTGATCCTGTGCTCATACTGGATTTAAAGTGAGTATCTAATCAATTCATTGTCCTTTATTAACGTGTATTATTGACGGTGGATGATTTAAAAAGACAAAAGCGTTTTGGACTTTTGCCATTATTGTTATACTTTACATTAATATAACACTACTTAATTGTGGTTTATTAGTGGGGGTTGGAATAGTAGGTTGTCTATTGATAAGTTGTCTTCTTATAAACACAGAAATTAAAGTAGAATGTAAGTAAAATTGTCTACGTTCTACTTTTTTTGTTTCTTTATCAAGATCAAGACTACTCCTTTTTAACTTTTAGTTCCTAATTGATTGTTTTAATCCTTTGCGATTTAATATTTTTACAATTAACTGTACAAATGTTGTGGTTCATGGTTTGCCATTGGATTGCCACCAATTTCTAGGTTAGGTTGACAGTAATAAACTTTACTGTGTTTCCCAACTGAAATGTTTGACGTGCTGAAGCATGCCAGTCTAGCTTGGAAGGGCTTATTTTTGGATCTGCAGCAAGATGTTCCTTTTGTTAAGTTGCTGTAAACTGTGCTGTACCTTAGCGATGGCTTAGATACTGTGGAACAGTTGTGCTCAGACGACAGCTTCAGCTTGTAACCGTTGTCTTATATTGTTAGTTTGCAGTTGCACTTTGCACAACTGTTGAAACTGAAACTAAACTCAGACTGTCGTTAATGATCATTACCCACAGTAAAAACAATTTGTTGTTATTATTAAAGACTAATTCACTATGTTATGCAACAAGCCCAAAAGATTGAACTTCCAGTTATATTAGGTTATTAGTTATATTATTATATACTTCATCCCACCACACCAGAAGAAGTTTTCCATACACTCTCATCTCTGAAATCAAAACCATCAGCAGGTATCGATGAACTCACCTCCACACTACTGAAACACTGCAAGGATGAAATAGTGAATCCTTTATGTCATATAATCAACCTTTCTTTTTCACAGGTCATTTTTCCAACAAAACTTAAACTTGCAAAAGTATTCCCTGTTCACAAAAAAGGCAGCGTAGCATCAGTGGAAAACTATAGACCCATATCAATTCTCCCAACAATATCTAAAGTAGTGGAAAAGATCTTACTAAACCAACTGATAACACATCTGACGACTTACAACATCTTGACGACCCAGCAACATGGCTTCCTCCGTGGTAAATCCACAATTACAGCTATAATTCAACTGTCAGAATTCATCATCGACCAACTTGAAGAGGATACAACTGTGACTGCCATGCTGCTGGACTTCAGTAAGGCTTTTGACTGCCTAAACCACTCCCTACTTCTCCAAAAAGTAGGGAACATGGGCATTAGAGGAACATCACAAAACTGGCTTGCTAGCTACCTGAAAGACAGACAGCAACTAGTTGAATTCAACTATACAAACAATAATACATCCCATAAAGCAAGATCTACCTTACTCCCTATCACTAGAGGTGTCCCTCAGGGATCGATTTGGAACCAGTGCTTTTTATTCTGCTAACGAATGACCTTCCAAGCTATCTTCTTGACTGGGCCCAAGCAATGCTATATGCAAATGACACAGCCCTTCTTATTGCACAAAAAGACTCAATATCCCTCGAACTTAACTCTTGTATAGCCTTGAATATGTCCAAACAATACTGCCAACATAATAATTTTGTTCTTAACCCTTCAACGCGTTTTGCCGTACTAGGTACGTCATGACACTTTTACTTGAGATCGCGTTTTGCCGTACTGAGTACGTCATGGAGTAGTCGGTTATTTTTGTAGCTGTAACAGACGACTATCGAATGTTTTCAATGAAAAATGTATACCAATCGAAAGGAGAAGATTCAAACTTTCAATTAATTGAGTCGATATCTCGAAAAATCGATCTTTAGAAAAAATATCTGAGAAACCAGCTGCATTCAAGACGACGTCATTGCCGTGCAGCCGATCGTTTGTCAGCTTACGTTTGTTGTTGTTTACAGTCATTGTTAGTGTGATGGTTATGTTCAACTGACATATTTTTTTGTGTTTTTACGTTCCTTTGTTTAGTTATTATTATTAATTTTACAAGCTAACTATATTGTTTTGAAGAAGGAAATCCCGTTTTGACAGGAACAATTTGTTGTGTTTTATAAACATGAGTTTGGGATGGTTTGTAGGTTAGCTAGCTTTTAGGGAAATTAACCTAAAGTAGGTTAATTTTGTTTAATTTGGCTAATTTTAAACACTAACAACATAGAAGTATAATAAAATAATTATAAACTTGGGTAATTTGCTTATATTATTTATAAAACACAAAATCTCTAAAAAACCGCCAGAAAAATCAACGCAGGAGGGAGTATGACCATGAAAAAAAAAATAACGCGTTGAAGGGTTAATGAGAGCAAAACACTACAACTTATATGGAAAGGCCAAAGAACCAGTGACTACTATGGCTTACCAGAAATAGCTCAAGATAACGAAGCAAAGTACCTTGGCATTATAATAGATGACAAGCTATCTTGGAATCCACACATTGACGATCTCTGTAGTAAGCTTAACTCCAGTATTTATGCTCTTAAAAGAGTAAAATGTTATTGTAACCAAGATACTACCAGGACAGCATACTTCTCTCTAGTTGAGTCCCACCTAAGGTATGGATTATTAGCATGGGGCAACTCTTCAACAAGAAACAGGGACCGTGTTCTAGTTCTGCAAAAAAAAGCTATTCGAATATTAGCAGAACTGACTCCTCACGAGTCATGCCATCAGGCTTTTGAAGAACTTGGAATCCTGACAGTGGTCTCACTCTATATTTGCAAGGCCACCTGCTACACAATAGCTCAGAAACCTGACCACCTAGGTAACAATCATAACTATAACACTAGAAACGCATATGACTATGCCCTGCCAATGCACCACCTCACCCTGTTTGAAAAGAAACCTACCTACATGGGGAGAAAACTTTTCAACCAACTCTCAGAAGATCTGAAGAGACGTAGAGAAGACAAGAACTTCAAGACATCGCTCAAGACCTGGCTGCTACAGAAATCTTTTTACACCCTAGAAGAATTTTTCAATGCCTGACTATGGTAACATTTCTGTACCATATATAAACTTAGCTTCATCATCTCTTTTTAACTCTAACTGTTACCTATTTATATCTTCTTGACTGATTTCAACTAAGCTATTATTGTATATACAATTTTAAGATATGAAATGTACAAACCTTTAGTAACGACGCCATTACTGTACTCTATGTTCGTGTAAATAAAGAATTTTGATTGATTGATAGGATTACTTATCCTGTGATTGTGTTACCTAAAACATCTTAAATAATTACAAATATTTTTTTGTCTACATATTTTTTTTATATTAACCCTTTGAGTGCCGGAGCATCGCTGTCAGCGATCCCGCATTATATGCAAGAAATGCCAGAATCGCTGTTAGTGACTTTTGCAGTAACGCTTATATTTTATATAGTATTTATCTAAATTGTCTCAATGACTATACATACACATTCCAAAGGCTTCAACGTAACTTTTGATGTAGGTTTTGTTGCATTCTGGTTAGATTCTGATTTTTACGGCGGTTGTAAAGTGAGTGCATCAGTCGAGTTTAGAATCGACCACTACGCGGACGAGCCGTCACGTATTTTGTTTGCGCTGCTGTTTATTTCACAAATAATGATATTGAAAGTTTTTAAGTGTAAATAAATGGGTTTGTAGTGTTAGTATCTTCAAATTATTTCGTTTGTGTGCGTTGTTCTAGTCTGTGTGTAAGTAGAACAATGACTTGGCCGCGAGTTACGGCGAACATAAGCATCTAGTACTTTACTAAATACGTTTGTATAGTTTTTATGTTTTTTGTGTTTGTTCAGTGATATTTATAAACAATGAGTCGTAAAAACATTGCTTACAATGAAGACCTAGTATTGCAGGCATTAGATTTAAGCATTATTAGTGTATCAGTTACCAGTGTGTTAGGTTAGATTAGAAAATTTCTAGTTTTGTAGTAGGTCATATTTTCATATTTATTTTCCAAACTTTATTTATAAGTATAAAAATAATGTTTATATGTCTTTTTGTAAAGAATTAAATGGAGTATAAGATAGAATAACTAAAAGTGAAAAAATAAAATATTTCAATAACACTAAGTTGTGTCAAAATAAAAAACAAAATGTTTTTCTCATAAAGTTTTTGTTAATGATTTTTTTATGTGTATAAAAACGTTAAATAAGTGATAAATGTATTATATGTATAAAGAAAATATATTTATCTAAAAAAAAACAAAAACCCAAGACATTATACCAATAAATAAATTTGTTATGAATTTTTAACCAGACCCTTGCAGAATCAGGCATTTTCGCTCGGGATTTTATGCATACCATATAGCAAAACGCTGCGGCACTGAAAGGGTTAAGTATATTACATGAAGTGTACTTAAAAATTAATATTATTAACAGCAATTATTATTTAAACCACCTCAGCCTCAGCCTAAAACAAAACAAAACTGTTATGATGATTGGTTGAAATATCAAATAAACCTATTGATTAGACAATTTTTTAGTACTTTGTTTATTTAAGCTTAATTTTTTTTAATGGTACAAGTAGCAACTAATTTATACACTATTGTAACCGGTCTTTAGAACCATTGATTACTACACAGTACACTCAGTTCCACTTCAACTTTTGGTACAACAGTTTCAAAACAACTATTTTTTGTAGACGATTCCTGCAACAAAACTAGTTGAGCTACGTTGAGAGTCTATGTAAGTTTACTGCTGCAGAGAACTACTTCTTCCTCACAGTTGCGATCTGTCACTTTGTGGAGCAGTTGCGGCGCAACGGTTCTGTGTAACCGTTGTCTGGCTTCAATTGTGAGGAATTCCCAGTTTTACCCATGCCTACTGTACTGACAGAAAGGTAATTTTATTTTGTTTATTTCCAGTAAAGTGTTCCATGTCCGGCCGGTCACCCAGGGAGATGTTATCAGAGCAGATGCCAAAGATATTCCTAGGATATTTCAGGTACATGAGTTGTCTTTTAATATTGCTGTACTGAAAAAACTACAGAGAAAAAGTTTCCCCTTGTGTGTGATATTTCAAAATTAATTGTATATTTTACTATACATTGAATTAACAGTACATTGTCTTATGTTTATATAATACATAAATCAACACCACTACCACTATTTATATACCATTCCAAACAGAAAGAATTGCTGATTTCAATGGTGAAATTTAATTTGTTGTTTTGGCAACAGTGATGTCATAAAACTTGCTAGAAAGATTGTCTTCATCTAGCTATTATGCAAATTTGTAATATATCATGGGTATGGTTTATTATGTAGGTTTATAGCTTGTTATAGCATTGTGTTAGGCTATTCTATGCTGCATTTTTGTATATTAAGGATTTTTTAGTGTACAAATTAATTTTTTGTTAATTAAAAAAAAAAAAACTGTACCCATAGTAACAAATTTAGCATTTCAAGTGCTATTTGTGATTTTTACAGTATTAATTTTTCTTCAAGAGAATCTGGATACAATTATATATTTTATGAAACTAGATAAAATTAAGAATAAATTTGCTACTATCTCAGATTCTAATGTTTATAATATTAACCCTTTGGACGCCAAGCGCTTTTTCACGGTTTCTTGCTAAAAGAGCCAGCGGGTTAACACTGTGATTTGCAGCATCTCAATAAAAATATCATAGCTAACTTAATATTATAGTTAGAATTTTCATTTTTGTTTTGTTATTTTTATTGTTAAATTTTATATATAATACATTTATCAATAAAATTATAATGCATGGAAATAATTTTGAAAATACGCATAACAACACAAACAAATTTTTTAAACTTTAAAATTTTATTTTATGCTCATGAAAACATATTGGAAAAAATATTTTATACATAACATTGGATTTTATTTTAAAGTATATATATTTGCTAACATTATTACAAAATTTCAAACCCATGTGACAAGAAATGGATTTTTGGTAATTTTTTAAATAAAACTATGCTAATTCATCAATGTGCAATATTTACCTTATTTAGCTGGAGAAAGTTGTAATGCAGTACATTGTCACTATTGTTACTATAGAATTTATATTCATTAAATTCATGTTACACACACTTTTTATTTTTGTAAGTCTTAAATTAAAAATTAAATATTTACACTTATTAATAAAAAGAAATCTTATATGTTTGAAAAAGTTTTTTTAGCATCTATGCTTGGACAAGCATAGAGGATGAACCCCTTTCTCACACTTCTTACATGCATATCTAGTTTTCTTTCTCATTCCACCTTGCTTTGTGCTTGCTGCACTACATACACTGCAATTGCGCTCTTTTTCCTCAGTAAGATGTAAAGAGGTTCATTGTCCCGATTGCCATGTCCATGTTGTAGGTGCGGTGCCAGGTCCGCGAGCCACTCATTTGAGATTTCATTAATGATTGAAATGGTAAAGTTCAATCAGGATAAAGGATTGTCCGTGTTCATTTTATACAAGACGTAAAGATTGACAACCATTCTTGCAAAGACATGAAATGTAATCTTTTTCCAATATTTGAGAGTCCGCCTCTCATCCAGATTGCAATAAAGCATCTGGTCAGCGGTGTCAACACCTCCAATATATGCATTATACTGTCGAATCATTTGTGGTTTGCTTGTATTAAAATCTTTATTGGCTCTTTTTTTTGCTTTCATTTCGTTGATGGCGGTACTGTCAGTAGAGAGCAGTAAAACTTGCTTTTTCTGAGAAGCTTTTTGTCTGCTTCCTAGCATAAGCATACTGTTTTTACTACAGTATTTTGTTTCCCGTACAGAAAATTTGGTTAACATTTTCGGAGGGATTCCCTTCCTGTTGCTTCAAAGTGTTCCAGTAATATGAGTAAGTTGGAAATACAAATACTTTGCCAGAGGCAATTCATCATTTGAACTACTAGCCACATCATTGCACAAAAACATGAAATCCTTTTCTTTGATAATTTCCCATTTCTAACAATTGTACAACAACATTGTAGCCCTGTCCATTATTATTTGTCTGGATTTCATTGTTATTTTTTGCCCCTTTATAACAAACAGATCCTAAACAATAATTGCAAACTGCGTCAAAAAGCATCCACAACTTTATACCCCACTTGTGGTGGTGCTTGTTGGATAAGTACTGTATGAGTAGTGTATGATTCTTGGTGCCTACAAGACTTTTATCTATGGATAGTTGCTTATGTGGTGTATAATAATGCCTAAAAACTCTGTTTGCATGCTCAACTAGTGGAGTAAAACGAGCACATGGATCATAACCTTGCTCTTTAGGTTTTGGCAAATTTTCAGTGTCCACCATGTGAAAAAACTTCAATATTGACTCAAATCTATTCCCGCTAAACATTTTTGCAAACCATGGACAATTTTGAGATGATTTGGTGTTCCAGTACATGTCAATTGTTGGTTTTTTATTTAGTCCCATATTGAAAAGGACGGCAATAAAAGTTTTTATTTCTAAATAAGCAACAGGCCTGAATGTGCGATTTCAGCTTTGATTTCCCAATTTCCCTTGGTTTTTGTGTATAAAATTCCTTGCATCATTATTTGTTTTTGTTGCCAAAATTTGCAAAAAAGTAAATAGAAAAAATAAATCAAAATAATTTATAGGAGGGGAATTTCTGGGTGGACAATGTTTAGGTCCTGGAAGCTCACAGAATGAGAAGGTGTGAGTGAAACCTGGGTCGTTGCCTTCAATAACCTCTTGCCATTCGTCATTATCACTAAGTTCACCTGATTCCGAGTTGGAGTTTGTGATGGTATGCGGGTCTTGCGTAGCAGCAGGCAGGCGACCGCGGTGCCTAGGCAAGTGAGTCACTCGACTAGGTCCCGGCCTTGGGTTCTCAACGCTGTCTTCATCTGACGACGACAACACTGGTCTTGTAGTGGTTGAAACAGTACTTCCAGAATTGTTTGGTTCAAACGTAGGATCTAAATCTGTGTCGTCGGCATCACTTTGCTCAGATTCATCATTTGAACTACTATCCACATCATTGCACTCACTGTCACTCAAATAATCATTTTCAACTAAGCGTTGAATTGTACGTTCACTCAAAGGCGATCTACTCATTAAAAAAGTGTAAAATTTTATATATTACACTTTATAAATAACATAAAATCAATAATAGAATTATAGATTCAACGCCAGCAATATCACTACGTATAAGCGACACCCGAACAAAATGACAGCACAGAAAGCTTCACTGAGCGCTTGGCGGGAAACAGCGCGATTGGTTGTTAGTTTCTTTGTGCTGCCAGTGATACCAACATAAAGAAGTAATAAATACCGTTTTACCAAATTATTGGAAGGCCAAATACTGAATATGACTGAATAAAGTTGTTTAGTCGGGTAAATATAGCAGTTTTGCGTAACGTCCTATAGATCGGACGTTGGCGCCCAAAGGGTTAAGTAACCAGGGGCAGTCTCACTATTTTCCAAAAACAAAATATAGTGTAGTCATTTTTTTAATGGCTTATGCATAATGTTTTATACTATTATAATTATCTCCACATTCTCCTGAAAAAATAATATTGCACATATAGGTTTATAGCAAAAATGTATTTTTTTTACAAAATGTTCAAAGTACTGATACAAAATACTCAAAAATGGCCTGTCATCTGTTGAAAAAATGACTGTTAGTATTAGAAATGTATCCTCAAAAAGTGTTTGATATAATATACAATAATAAACTTTTTAATTCAATTTATTTTCTCATAATCGTATCTGTCTTCTAATTGAAATAATTGAAATAGTTGAAATAATTTTCTTTTGTTTAAATATTATCAGTAATTTTTTGTTAATGTTTGGTCATGAAATGCCAATTTATATGAAGAGGAAAGTTTATAAACCATCACAGCTTTTTCAACAACCCTATTTATTAAATTTTGTATATTTCAAATAGTAGTTTCTGTTCAATCATATTATGTCTTCACATAATACAAACCTGAGGTTGAAGTCACAGAAGTTACTCCAACTGCTTCTTTCATCACACCATCTGTAGTCTGTAGCAAAGCACTCGCCACTAATAAACAACTTTTAGGTAACATAAAGAGTAAATAATTGCTCAGTTCCTAACCTGGAATGTACAGTGGATTATGGTATGTATTTTAAGGAAGAAGATGTCTGGTACTGCAATGCACTAATGTAGTTTGTATAACAAGTCCAAGTCAAGGCCAAGCAAACAATGCCAGTTGTGTGTTTGTTAATCAGGTATAAGCCCTCTCGTGTCGGAAGTTTGGTTACTATGTGACAAAACCAGATCCATTCTGCCATTCAAACAAACACCTGATGGGATGTTTTGAATGGGAACACATTTACCACCCACGTACAGTCAAGGCTTATAGCATCACATGGTTTTTCACTAGTTCTAGAGTGGCAAGTGTTTTGCTAGATGACAGCGTGAAAGAAGCAGTAGAAAATTGGTTATCCTTGTAGACATACTTCTGTAACTTTCACATTCAACAGGTTGAGATCACTTTGAAAAATGTTTAAGCACAAATGGAAACTATCTAGAAAATATAGAGGAAAATGTTAGGAATTAAATAAAAAATGTGGAAAATAATCTGTGATTGAGTTTGGAAGGTCTGTGTGGGTGACCATGGCAGCACACTGTGTATTGTGTGGTTAACACCAACCAGTGGAATACCAAATTACTAATCAGATTTCAAAGTATGGACAGTACAAGAGAATGTGATGTTGACAGTTGCTGTATGCGGGTGAGGGAGAGGCTCGCAGACCAGACGAAGGGGGCCCACTGGACATGAGCAGGGTCATAGACGACAAGCCCGGCACCATCGTTCTGAAGGGCCACGAGTTCATACAGATCTCCTACCACATGCCCACCAACTGTGAGGTGTGTCCCAAGCCTCTGTGGCACATGTTCCGGCCTCCTGCTGCACTGGAATGTCGAAGTAAGTGCTCGTACTGCCGTGATTTGTGGATAGTTTGACAAAGATCTCAATGTAGCGGATAATCTGTAGGAAAGACTAAAGATATTGTGTTGCTGGAACATTTTCCAACGCATGGCAAAAGTCAACCTTTAACTCTTTACTCCCTAAAACTTTGTCATACACACCACAAGAAGTCTCATTCAAACGTTCAACTTGCATAACTTACATACATCCATTCATTCGCCAATATTCCCACTTTCACCAACGTAGTCAGTCATTCTTTTTAGTTGGTTGTCTCCTAATCATATGCCAAAAACTCGTCAAAATTATAAAATGTTTGTAACACTTAAAAGAGTTTCAAACGAGTTTTTAACACCTTGGACGTTGGACCGTTTTTGATTGAATCTTTAATTTGCCTGTGGAGGTAAGCGTTCATAAACCACCATTCTGTGTCTTCCAGTTCGGTATTTATCTCTGTTCCCTAGTCTCATACTCTTGTATGCTCGATCTTCTTCATTATGGCACATGTAGACACATAGAAGAGAGTTGTGTCCAAGATTTAAAGACTGGGCAGCGTCAAAATTTGCAAATTTTTGAAGGATTTCTTTTACAACTTTCTGAATTTTAAGTGAGCGATAAAGTGAATCGCAGCTTGTTTTTGCAGCTTGAACACTCTTATGAATTGATCGCACAAGCTCCCCACAACACCAGCCCATAAGTGAGCTGGGGGTAAATTAAGCCATAATACACTGTTATCAGAACCTAACTAGGGCAGTTCTAAAGATAAGAATCAGAAATCTGTGAAAAAAAAAGAATTTATTCATGCTGTGGAAGCATTGGAAACCAGATTTGATCTTAGCTTACAATTTAAAACATTATAAGCATTTGACTATATTATCCAAAAATTGTCTAATAGTAAATAAATCGAACTAGGCCTATATAACTAAAACTCCACACTATTTGCTATACATTTTTTTTTTGTGTGAGAGTGTGTCTGTGTTTGTATGTTTTAGCGTGATTGTGCACATGTTATGACGACGGCACCTTAGATAGAATAATGGGATTTTGAACATGGATTAACCTGTTGACGAGTGCAGCAAAACATACCCAAATGAGTGCGCACGGCATTTGCCGTTTGGTCCCGTGTGAGGAGGCACGGCATTTTCCGTTGCAGACTAATGACTGTCAATTCGTTCTCACTGACTTACTGTGACGTCTAGCGGAGATTTTTGGAACTTTTCAGTTGTTCCTAATAGTGTCTCTGTACAGTGTTGCTAGTCCTGTATCGTGGTGGCACCTGGTGATAACTTAAAAAACTATTTTGCGGAGGCGGGACACGACCCGCTACGCCTCCAAGGTTGCCATTTTATAAGGCCACTCCCCCAGAATAACCCAAAGAAGCGAAAACTACTCAGGCAGTGCTATGTGTGCATGCAAACACACTACTCGATCTGGACAAAGAAGAAAAGAAACCAGCTATGAATGTTCAACATGTGGTCGCCCTTTGTATATATCCTTGTTTTGAGCAGTATCACATATTAGCAAAGTTTTAAAACGAGGATATTGCTTTTAACAATCTACAATGTTATTTTTATATACATTTAAACTATAATAAACAAGTTTATTAACATTTAAGTTTTTTTTGTTTTACTCCCTAACAGTCTGTCACTGGTCAATGAGTCACTCAGTATGGACCGTCATAGGGGCACGGCAAATGCCGTGCGCACTCGTCAACAGGTTAAGTAGTAGCACAATGGAGAGAATTACAACAAATCTAACTGCGCAATACTTAGCCGATTTTGGCCGTTAATAGAATCAAGAAATTTATTGCAACATAACATCCACAGTTATACAACTATACATGTTGTGTGAACAGGTTGCTTGTCAATAATACATACTATATGGTAAAAACAGTTTTTGTACAACATTTCATACATTAACAATGTATTTGTCAAATTCACTAAAACTACACAAGCTGCAGATTGTTCTGCAAGAATTCAGAAATATTATAATAGGCCTTTTATTATTATTAATTAGTAAGCTTTTCACTGATTTTTTAAAACTGAACACTGTTAGCTGCTTTACATGTAGAGGTAATTTGTTGTAAAATTTAATTCCCATATAATTTGGAGAGCTTTCAAATAATGTTAATTTGTGAAGAGGAAATTGCAGATTGTCTTTAAAACGGGTGCCATACTGATGTTCATGATAAATTATATTTTCTGAATTTAGGCGATTATGAATAAATATTAAACAGCTATAGATGTACAATGATGGAATGATCAATATTTTCATATCTCTAAAAATATCTTTACATGAAGCTCTCTGATTCAAAAATAGCATGGTTCTAATATATCTCTTTTGAGCTTTAAAAACAGAAAATACCTGAACTACATCCCCACACTTGGATCCCATATTGTGCCAATGAACAAAAGCAAGCATAATAAACTATGAGCCTAGTCTTAATATCAACCAGCTCTCTCAATGTGTACATTTGGTAGCAAGCTGAGCTCAGTTTTTTATTTAGCAGTTCTAAGTGTGGTCTCCAAGAAAGATTTTTATCAATAACTAGCCCCAAAAACTTAGTGGTATTTACTGTCACTTAATTAACAAAACTTATTACAATCACTGAGTTCCTAAAATCTATATTAAAATTGGACATAGCCTTATTTTGTACAGTCTGAAATTTTACAATTTGTGTCTTATCACTGTTTAATGCGAGCCCATTACAAGTAAACCATTTTTCTAAGTCTATTAGGGAATTAATTATTTCTAATTTTAAATCTTGCTCCCTGTTACATTTTACCAGAGATGTTGTGTCATCAGCATACAAAATCAGGTCATTTCTAATATTATGTGGCATGTCATTTATAAAGATAATGAACAACAAAGGGCCCAGAATGTACCCCTGTGGTACACCAGTACATATATTCACCCATGATGATATACTTTTTATGCCATTATTGTTGATTAGCGTTCTTTGCTTTCTACCATGAAGAAAAGATTGAAACCATGCTAAAGAGTTGCCCAAAATCCCATAAAATTTTAGTTTACTAACAAGTAAGGAATGATTTACACAGTCAAAGGCCCTGGAGAGGTCACAGAATACACCAGCAGTACTCTGTGACCCATCCAAAGCCCCCAGGATCTGCTCAACCATATTAGAGGCAGCCTCACTGTACTATGGCCAGAGCGAAAACCATACTGACTTTTACACAGAAAACTATTACTCTCTAGGTAGTTACATAACTGTTTGTGTGCTATTATTTTTCAAAGACTTTGGAGATACTGGATAGGATGGAGACTGGTCTGTAATTGTTTGGATCCTGTTTTTTCACCTTTTTTAAAAACTGGTTTTACATCTGCATATTTCAGTTGGATGGGAAATTCACCAGACATGAATGATTGGTTAATAATCAAAGCCAGAGGATGTGAGATGTACATTGCAGTAGCTTTGAGCACTCCTACTGGGATCTCATCCCATGCTACAGACTTTGTGTCTCTCAGACTCATTATCACACTATGAACCTCTTGAGCACTAACACACTTAAATACAAATGAGGCTTTTTTATTACAAGAAACATTACTTAGTAGCTGAACAGCTGAATTGATCTGTGGTTTGGCACCAATATTCTTAGTTATATTTACAAACATTGTATTGAAATAATGTGCAATATGCTTAGCATCTGTATACATTTCATCTTGTACCTTGAGATTCATGCAGTCAGATTTTTTAATTGTATGCATACCTAATTAAGTTTTTATCACATTCCACACAGCTTTGCCCTTATTTTCAGAATCTTTGATATATTTACAATTATACATTCTTTTAGTGGGGGGGTGGGGGGGGGGGGGGGTGGGGGGGGGGGGGGGTGGGGGGGGGGGGGGGTGGGGGGGGGGGGGGGTGGGGGGGGGGGGGGGTGGGGGGGGGGGGAAAAAGCTACTACCAATTTTGCCACATTTACACATAACCAAACACACAGATTAACATGTTTATAATATTATTTTTCAATTTGGTTATGTTTTCATTTGATTAGATGTTAAAGTTCAATTACCAGTTTCATTGTAGCAATTTTCAGTACAGTAACATCTGATTTTAATAACAGCCTGTTCAAATACTGTCAAATTTAATAACGCCACTAGTTTGAATGTGTAATACGAAACCTTCCATAAAATGGTTAATTTATTAACCGAATGTTTATACAAATGTTATGTGTTATTAGAAAATTAGGGCATTTTTTTTAGCAATGCATAATACATTGATTATAAGATAGCAAAACTTATTTCATCTTCAGGGGTTGCCATCTTCATATCTACAATTTTTTAATCTCCAAAAAATAAAAAAAAATAGAGGTTGTTTTGTTAAAAAAAGCAAGTTTGGCTGTTTGTTGACTATTGTCACTGTTAAAAAAAGACCTACAATCCTGGTAATAAAGAAATTTCCACATTTTTATAATTGTTTATTAAATATATCTATAAGTACACTACATAGATCTCTTACCTTCTACACTGCAGAGGCGTGTAAAATTCAGTAAAACCTTATTAAGTAGGATAAAACGGGACTGTTCATAAAATGAAAGGGGGGGGTGGGGGGGGGGGGGGGGGGGGATGGTGGGGGTGGGAACTTGTTTTACTCAAAATTTAACAAGTTTTTAATTGCTAATGCGAAATCGTTTTATTAACCACTACATTTCTCTTAGTCTTATCAAGTTACTTATTAAACTCTCTATAAAAAAATTGGTTTGGCAAATTTAATAAATCCCAAAGTTTAACACAGTAAGATACATTTATGATAATCAATGTACAATTTGGTTTCATAATCACATATGTTCAGATAAGAAACGTGTGTACGATATACAAAATATATTATGTATGTATATATATATATATATATAAAACAATTACATTTAAAAATAAATACATGCACTTTGGAAATAATCGTTGTAGGTTTGGTCTGAAATCATTAGACGCTGTCTAGGATATAAAGCAAGGGTTACAAAAGGAACAAGTAAAAAAGTTTTATGTACAAAAGGCTCAGGTAACATACTAGACACAATAATATTATGCCAAAAATTAAACATAAAAATCATATTAATACAATAAAACCAAATATAAAAAAATGATAAAAGTACCTGGAAGTATTAAAATTTATTGCTTTAACGTAAAATGGTAAAAGCCATATATTATTGAGTTGCAAGAATTGAGAAAAACTTAATCTTCCACACTAATGGAGACATATAATAAATAAAATTACAGAAACTTACATACCTATAAAAATAACTTAGAACAAATTAGTCTGTACATATTATTGATTATTTTCACAATATATATATATATAAATATGTATAAGCTTAATGAATTTTCAGTCCTTTCTACAGCATATATACAAACAGGAAAGACTAGAGCAAACCTCCAGAATGGCTAAAACATTATCAAGTTTGAACACATTCTGCACATGAGTGTGATAATGTACAATATTATTGTCTAAATATTAGTGTTATTATTAGTGGTTGTAGATAGTAAAAATACGGTGGTCCTTTTTGTTTTGTTTCACTTACATTGACTTCAATCTGTGAATAAGAAAACTGAATCTATCGCAAGGTAATAAATATACCTAATGGTAAATATAAAACCTTCACTTTTATACTTAATTTGACTTCCGTTCATTTATTTACTAGGTAGCTGCCGCGTATTACGTAATTATTCTGTATCGGTTATACAAAACTGCACAATGTACATACACTATATTGTAACCGACTGTAACATATACATTTAAAAAGTGTTTCACAATTTACAACGTAAATCACAACCAGTATTATATCATCAGACTGGACAGTGGCTTATAAGTATAAAATATATTATTGAAATACTGGGTTATTTAGTTTCTTTGTTGAGTTATGAACAAAATTGAATTAACAAATCTTCAGTAATTACTACAATCTCACTCATCGCCATATTTTGTATATACTTAGTAAATTTGTATTTATTATAAGTAATCAATTACGAACAAGAAGTAAATTATTTATACAAACTTTTCCATATACACTACCTTTATTTCAATTTAAGTTTATTAAGACACTACGTACTGTAGTGAGTTTTATAATCAATAAATGTTTATTTGTAACTTAACATTACAGGCAAATACAAAATTACGATTTAGGAAAATACCCGAATTTTATTGCCTGCACTTTCATATATTAGAACAACTTCCTTTACTCATGTACATGTCAAATCAAATAAAAACATTATTTTTATGAAATAAATTTGAAATCTGAAACTGACTTATAATGTGTCTTTAAGTAACTGTATTGTATATGTAAGGAAAATAAAATTTTTAGAGTTTACGTATATTCTAAGATTACAGTTTTAAAAATACAATAAATATATCTAATCATAGTTAGCTTTAATTTGTACATACGTTTTTTTAAATTATAAGTAGAGTTGATTTTCAATTCATTATTATGATTTACACATGTTTATTACAATTTTGACAATGTAGGGTAGTAAAATTCACATTTTAAAACAATGTTTATAATTATTCCAAATAAACAAAAGGATTGAATATTTCAGAAATCTTAAATTACAAATTTAATGTATAGAGAACATTCTTTTAAAAAGTTTGTACAAACTGTACGTTAACAGTCGATTCTGAATTAGTGGCACAGAATTCTGTTAAGCACCGAACTATATAAAGCACCTAACATAACACTCATACACAGTATTTTTACCATAAAAATGTTTGTCAAAGGTTTGATTTTTTTTAATTTCCAGTATGTACAAACATTATTTACACCTGTTGGTGACAGCTGTACACATTTTTTTTGGCACTTACCTTTCTTAAAATTCCGTTACAATAGAAAATTGAGCATGCCAATGGCATTTAAATCAACAACCATGTTTTACATATAACACTCAATACTGTTTACAAACACTACATGAGAATGAGCTAACACGTCAGACCACGCCTAAACACTCCCCCTTCATTGTTAGATCATCACCTCTTATATTTCCTAAAAATTTCTAAAAAGTTACTAAGAGAAAATTCAGTTAATATTTATACTACGATTTAAAAAAAAATGAGAAAAACAAGAAAAAAAGTGAATAACATTTTTATACCTTATTTTTTCTGTTGTTATATAAATTCGTTTTTTTAAGTTTAAAACGTCCACTATAAGTACTCAAAGAGTTAAACTCCAACTGAGAGCAAATGAGTTTTATCTCACTTTACCAATCTTATCTTACTTTAATATACACAATTTTACCCACCATAAAATTACCTCTTAATATAATATCCCACCAGTAAAAGTGAATATTTGCCTGCACTTGCAGTAGTAAAACAATAGTTTTCTAAGCAACAATAAATAACCAAATTTACGTCATTTGCATTAAAATAAATCATTTTCCTGTGATTTTTGTTAGAAGAAACCACATTTGAAACATAAAAAGATCGAACTATAGATTTACAAAGGCATTATAATAACGTGATTTTATAAAATATGTTATACAGTATAAAGAATAGTGGTACAGCAAGTTTTGTTGTAGTAAATGCCCCATATAAAAGCATTCATGTTATGAATAACAAATTTTGAAAACATTTTTGTCCACCAACAATTTTTAATAAAAAATGCTATTTGCTATTACATGGGCAGTATGATAAATGGGTTAGTGACATGAACTTGTCAAGTAAAATTAAGAAATATTAAATAATCATTACATCACTTGAAACAGATTTAAAATGTTATCATTAATACAACAATTTCTTTTAAAGTTACGAGGCAGTTATATGTACAGTAGCACAGTAGTTTTCCTTAGTTATGCTTAATAGGAATGTGTTCAGCATAGCTCAGATAATCTGAGCTAACGTCTGGCTCTTGTTACTTAAGAGGGCACTTCTACACTCTACAGAGATACTGTGTGCGTGTGTTGTGTGTGTGTGTGTGTGTGTGTGTGTGTGTGTGTGGTTCTGTTTTATTAACAGAAAAACACACTCAAGTTGCATTCAAACTGAAACAAGGAATATTTATCTGAATTTCACTTTTCATTTTGTCTGAGAATTAACACTTTGTAACCCCGGAGCCCGAGTATAGTTCGGGTCGCGTTATTTAATTGTATTGTTTAGTCTCATTCAGCATATTTTTGGATTCGAACATTTTTATTATGTTTATTGGTTGTATAAGTTCATATTTGTTGGTTTTGAGATCCCTGGGTCACGTTTTAGCAATGAAATACGTATATTTTTTGTTCATACTATAAGTGAGTCTGGACAGCTGATCGTCGGTACTGGTCAGTTTTGCTTTGTAGTGTTTCACGTTGTGTGTTGTTTTGAGTCCTAGTGATGTGAGTAGTAAGACTAAGTTTTCCACAAATCTTCATGACCAAGCGAAGGATCGAAATGAAAATGTGCGAGATCCTGTATTTGATTCAGATTCTGAGGGTGAGTTGGAAATGATCGTGACTATTTAGAAGATCCTAAACTATTGAATCTGAAGAAGAGAATCCTGATATTGACATAGGCCTACATCTAGGAACTCAGGCCTTTCACTAGCACCGGTAGGTCTCCACTCAGTTGGTTACATTAGGCCACAATCCTAAATGAAGGAGAACAGAGAAACATGCAGATGAGTTTGGTTGGTCACAATGAGATATTCAACCTCCATTGCCTGTTTTTTTATGAAATCAGTGGCATAAAAGCTAATATTAGAGAAACTTCAACTCAAAATCGAAATTTTTTCTTTATTCTTTCCTCCTTGATTCTATCACAAAAATCTTCAAAAATGAAACAATCAAGTATGACAAACTAAGAAGATCTGACAAACTAAAAAAAAAAAAAAATAGTATTTTGGGGACATTAGACAACAGTCAAACTTTACAAAATATATTTGTTTTTCTCAATAATTCTGCATATGTGTGTAGTAAAAAAATTCAGATTGGCAGATTATTGGTCTACTGATAAATTCATTGGAAGTCCCTAATGCACCTTCAGTTATGGCTCGTGACCGCCTTTTTGGCAATCTTAGCTAATTTCCATATTAGCGATAACAGCATTGTTGTACCTTACAAGCAACCTGGCCACGACCCTCTTCATAAGTTGAGATCTTATATCAACAACCTGCTTAGTGCATTTCCAGCACTATTCTAATGAAAATCGCACTGTGGATGAAGGAACATGTGGTTTTCGAGGAAGTGTGGCGCTTTAAGAATTTACAACAAGAACAAACCAGACAAATATGGGGTCAAACTATACATTGTCTGTGATTCACTGACTGGCTACATTTTGAAAAATGGAGGTGTACACTGGAAAATCTGAAGATTGCTGTATTATCAGTCTCCTTTCAAAGAATACTTGGAGATTACTTGGGTAAAGGCCACACTGTGTTTTATGGACCGTTTTTTACAGTTCACCTGCCGTATTTGATTTTATATGGGCCAACAACACTAAGGCTGTAGGAACATGTATGCGGAACAGAAAACAGCTGCCTCAAACCGTTGTTAAGAAAAAATTGAAGACAAATGAAACAGCTTTTATGATAAGAGATCATCTGTTGTGTCTAAAATGGAAGGACAAAAGAGATGTGTTGGGCTCTTTCTTTCTGTGCATAAAATGACGTATTCTGATGTTGGAGTCCGCTCTAAGGTAGGCTTGATTACAAGTCAAAACCTGATGTTATAATTCATTATAACAAAAATAGAAGTGGTGTAGACCGATCAAATCAAATTATTTCCTGTTCATGACAGCAATTGCCAATGCAATGTTCGAGACCCACATCAGGTATGGGATCATTCTTTGGGGTGCCTCCTCTGCCAGTAACATCCAGCGGGTGCTGGTACTCCAGAAGAAGGCAGAAGGCAGTTAGGTGCATAGCCCAGTCTTCAATATCGTGAGAGCTGCAGGATTGCTTTTAAGCAATTGGGAATTTTAATTGTTACATCTTTATACATAATGGAAAGTCATCCTGTATGCCAGTAGCCTTGGGTTGCCCAGGAACGCCAATGCTCACAACCAAAACACCAGATTTGCGGATTATTTTGTCCTTCCAGCACACAGAATGAGCCTTTTTCGCCATGAAACCGCCCTACGCTGGTGCAAAGCTATACAACTTACTACCACTTGAAATCAAGAAGGGGAATCACATTTCCTTAAAGCAGAGACTACGTAGCTGGCTCATGTCCGAAACCATCTACAGCCTGGATTAATTTGTTGAGAGAGCAAGGAGTGCACATCTCAGATGAACTTTTCCAAAATTGCTCTACTTACCTCTTCTAAAGCTTATTTCTGAGTTATGACTGTTTTAAATATTTGACGCTATACTGTTCTTTACGATCATGTAAATAAAGAGATTTGTCTATTGTCTAATCGACTAACCAATAAGACAAATATTTTTTTATGTATGACATATACATATATATATATATATATATATATATATATATTATAAAAAACAAATATTTCTGTTGTACTACATTACTATTACTTCACAACTTTTGGGTTTTACAGCTGGACACTTCCCGGACAAGATACCACCTACAGAGAAAAAGGACCACCCTACACGAATATGCAAAGTATGCTCAGAAAATAACAAGGAAGCAACTGGCAAAGCTGGAAGGAAGGAAACATCCTGGTGGTGCCCTGACTGTACAGTGCCACTTTGTGTACCAGTGTGCTTTAAAAATTACCACACTAAGGCCAACTACTTGAACTAACAAGCTATTTAGCAAAAACTTTTTTTGTATTTTCTACATAACATTCAAAATTATGTAATAATTTTATTTTGAAAATAACCTTTATATTTGTATACATTTAAAAAAGCATGTATCTCTACCTTTAAAATGATATATAGTATGAGTTTATAACATAAATTACTGTAATAATACAGATTTTTTAAATCACCATAAACCCCCAGGGAGCCACGCCGAAGGGGCCCAGGGTACAAAGTGTTAATTAAAAGGTGTAAGTTTGGCTAAATAATAGTTAAGATATTTCATATTCCTTTTACTTAGAAGTTTAATTTTTTCTGAACAATCTCTATACCTATTATCGAAAAACTGAAATAGTGTTGTGTATTGAGCAGAAAGTTTAACAAATGTTTCTTATGGAGCTAAAACCAAGATGGCCACCAGTCTGACGGCTCCTTAGATTAATGCGCCATAGCAACACTTCTTACACAATAGACCTGTAATGTTTGTACCGAACCTTGCCAACAGTATTAAGGTGGAATTTATAATTCATTTACAAAGATATGTCTTCTTTAGGCAGCCTTACGGTCCAGGGGCCAAAAGCATGTTTGCATCTTTATAAGCACATGATCTAGCTTTGCGTAAAATCAATGGAGAAAAATTCTCTAAGAACATAACCGATCGCATTAGTTTAGTGGAAGTCGAAATGGAAATTTATCGAATGGTTTATAAATATGAAAATAACGATTTTTTCTCAAGATCGTATTTTTCTCGCTTGACACATTTTGTCAGCAAAACCAACCATAAGATATGTAAATAAATGTTAAATTAGCATCAGCTAACTATAAACAGGCTCTTGAAATGTAGACTTTCACTCTTTTAATCTACAATAGTTGTATGGCCGTTATATAACAATTACTTTCATGTCTCACGGTTGATTTTAAATGTGTAAAGATAGAAAAAATGTAATCAGAGAAAAAATTATCATTTCATAATTTTAACGCTTTTCATACCATCCTATTTTTGACCTCCACCAAAAATACCTTGGCTGGTGACCCACTTCTTTTTTAAGAATGATTCTTTTTATTGATTTCAAGAAACACCAGATTGTGTGTTCTTTATACGGTTCAAATTGGCTCTAGGCTCCTGGACTATTATTGCTATAATTTTAACCTATTGCGGACAGATTTATTTGACCGCACATATCCCAGCCGGCAATAATGCTGTGCCCACATCAAACTGCCCAGGTGTTTATATTATTATTAACAATTACATAAATCACGCAAATAAACCATTAAATGCTTAACTAATCGTTGTTGTAAAAACATCTGAGGAAAACAATAGATCAGTAGGACTACATGATGAAGAGTAATTTCAATCAACTGGATTTCTAAACTTTTACATACAACTGTGATCTATAGTGTATTTACAAACGCGATTGAAAAAATAAATACACCATTGTTGAAATCAATCAGTTAATGACGCTTACACAGTGTAGAGGACATTATTAGAGCTTCTGGGAGTAAAATTTATAGCAGATCGCTTTTTGCGACCCGAGTTTACCTCCAAGCTGCTACGTCCAGCTCCTGCATGGCAAGATATTTTGTAAGTGATTCCGCAATGGGTTAAACCCTGACACACAGTATCAGATTGTGATGTATTACAGTATCAAATGATACGTTAGTTTTAAATTCATATTTTATGATCAATTAATGTTTTTGTTACTCCACTAAAGTAGCTAAAATTTAGATAGCTTATTTTTTTGGAAAACTGTCTTTTGCCAACTTTATTTACCAAATTTGTAGTGCTTTGAAAACCAAAATGTTCTTAACTTTAGTTCTCAGCTTATTTTTATATTTTTAATGTCAAAATAAAATAAGAATGATAAGAGTGACCCCTTAAGTTATAATATTTTACTCTAGATTTAACTATACAGGGTGCAAATAAAATCAGTTCATATTTGATGATATGTTTCTAAAATTCTTACTACAGATATTATTTATTTTTAACCTCTTCCTTGAGTGTGGATGGCTCTAACTGTATTGTAACCTGTCACACTAAGGAATGCTAAAATTAAAAATCCAATGCCTTCTGCAACATACAGCGTTGTCCTAAAAAATAGTGACAGTTTACTATTTTTAATAATTATGGAACTGATAAATAAATTTTCCACTTCTAAAATGGTTGTTGCTTATTTTTTAAACCATCTACTATGGTTTTTTATTATTAGGACAATATTTAAAAATTGGTGTGTACCTGTATTTATATTTTATTAGTATTAAAGCTCTTTTAGTTCATGAGTCAGACGCTGGACAAATAATTTTATCATATCAAAAAATTTTAGTTATCTCCTCCATAACACCACTTCAGGAAAATTGGCTCAATCAAAAAGTATTTCAAAACAAATGTTTAAGTTGTGTAATAAAAACAATCTAAATCTAGGTTAAGATCAAAGCATGAATACCTTATTTTATTCATTAAATATGTAAAACTTTAATAATGTCTCCCGCCTTTTTTTTTTTTCAAAAAGAGGACCAATACAAATGTTTTATAAAAAAATTAGATTTAGTTTTTGAGTCTCATCATTCAAAAGTCTCAAGATGAGGGCTGCCATTTTATAATGCTGAATTGATCGAAACCTTACCTCAGACCTCCAACTCTCAATAGATTTTGGGAAATTTGGAAATTGAAAAAAAAAAACCCTCATATTTGAAAAATTTACTTCCCAGTAGTCTAATTGACATTCTGTTAAGCTTGTGATATTATTTGAATTTTTCAAAAATTTAAGGAGTGGTGGGCTGTACTTTATTTTCACCCTGAAAACAAGCAGGCCTACTGGATTGCTACAATATTGTAAATCTACGTCATCCAATTAATCTCAACTTCAAGTAACTTTAGAGAAAGAAGTAAAATTTTATCTCTTATCAACTAATTTTCAAAGATACTAAAACTGCTAGGCACAAAACAGTTATATAAGCTATGTAGTATTAAGTCTGAGGCAAATTTTTAAACGCATCTTAAAGAAATTAACAATATTTTAGAATACGTAACTTGACCGTTTTATTTTATTGACGATTACACAATCAGCCACCTCTCACTCTAGTCTACTCACTCAATTTACGACAATGATGTTAACGTTATTGAAACGTGCCATAAAAATGTACCCGAGTGTAAAATGTAGAAATTGTGAAAAAATTAAATCACCTTAAAATTGGCAATCATAGAGAGGCACTGAACAGCCTATGGAACATTCGGTGTTGGTCAGTAGGATTCACCTTTACACCGATTAGTACTTGAGGAATTCAGGTTTGTTAAAGGCACCGATGGCAAGAGCATCAACACTCCAACACTAGAGATCTGACTTACAACATTATTGCAGTGAAGGCAATATTTATTATTGGTAACAGGATTCACAAATCATCACCATTAAGTACTAAAACCAATTCAATTTCAATAGCCAGTGTCAGATATTCACATTAAAAGTCCAGTTTTGTCACGTAACGGACTGAAGCCATTAGATACGACTTCGCCGTTTCACGGATTATTGCATAAAATCGTGTTTCATATAAGTTTGTAAATTTGGAGGATTTGTAACAGTTTTGCCACTCACCAAATTTGTATAAACCATTTGTAAAATATTCTGACAACCATCTATTATGCTTATTGATCCATTAATATGAAATAAAATTGTTTACATACAATAAACAATTAACAAACGCTTAGTATTTTTTTAAATTATTTATCACTTGTTTATAATGAATAAAACAATAAGATTTATTATTAGATTTCATACAAGAGATTTTGAAACCTTTTGCTTATTTCAATATTTCAACAAACTGTAGAAAATCAATTAGTTAGGTTGACGTATTGAGCACTGTTTAAAAATGAAGTATGAAAAACATTCAAAGAGAAAACACTAATTCTCGTATCTGAAAAATGGTGCAATCCGTTCCCCTCCCCCCACCAAATTTAATGATAAGTGTTTGCAGACATTTTTGTTCTCAACAGGCTTTAAAATGTTTTACAAAATTGTCAATTCCGCCAAAAGTGAGGTCTGCAGTCTTTTATGATAACACAAAAAAAAAATGCCAGTCAAAAATTATGATAGTGTTTAATAATCCTTCAATTGAATTACTGTCCCTTTAGACGAATAGATGAATGAACATTAAATGCACATAGTAGGGAGTGATGTTACTGACTGAGCAGATGTCATTATTGTTCAAGAAAAAGGCTGAGTTTAACTTTCTGTTACAAATTTAACTTGCATTGGAATGTTCATAGTGGGCATTTCATCACTTTTTATTAAAACATAACAAGCCATTTTAAAATGTATTCATCATCTTTGTTACAAACCTCAGTAATGATAATGAGTGGGGAGGGGGAGAAGATTGTGTTCAAAATTAGGTCAATAAGTCTTTCTTCTTTCCAAATCATCCTCATTTTAAATAAAAATTTAACTGATTTAAAAATAAAAAGGATAGCTAAACACTGGCAAAGCTCAAATCATACAAATTTACACCACTGACGTTTGAACTTTTTTGGTGATTGCCATTTAATTCTAAAATATTACAACATTACTCTAAATTTTAAATATACTATTTACAAATTGCAGTTTTTAACATTACACTAAAATTTAAAACACAAACGGACACATGTAACGTACATCTAATGGAAACATAGCTTCTGTAAATATTTTAAATCACATGAAAGTACTTACTTTCAAAATTTAAAATAACAGGTATTTACAAGTTGGAAATGAGGGATCCTGACTAATTAAACATCAAATTTGAATGTCAAGAACTTTTTGCTTTTAAAGAAATCAAATTACACATTTAAAATGCCAGTTGCTTTTGGAGCCTGATTGATTGTTAAACAGATTTACTTCCCAATATTACCTTATCTCCCATATCAGATATGCTCTACATTGTTACAATTTTAAACATTAATATTGTTAGCTGCCCTAAAAAAACGTAAAAATTACCATTGACTGAAGCAAAGTTACTTTTAATAATCAGGAGTACAAGAAAATTTAAAACAAAATCTCAATGAACAAACATAACAACAGACTCAGAAAGACTACTCACTTAACGTTTGTCACTTAATCCATAATGCACTTTGGAATTATTCTCAGTTTTGTAGAAAAAAGCATTTAACAAGTAAATGTGTATGTTAAGATTGAAATAAAATTTGTTTCTAAGATTTATTTTAAACAAACTGGCCGTTAATACAGAAATATGCTCAATTAGTTATTACTATATGTTTAAGTATTTGAATTTAATTTAAGTTTTGTTTTATAACCCTATGGGCATCTCACAGAAAGTCTACAGTGTAGTTTATAAAATTTATAGTGAATTTAAAAATTAAAATATAGTTTATAAAAATTCCTTTCAGCATCATTCAAGACGAGAACAAAAAATTATTGCAAACTGTTAACTTTTTTTAGAAAGTAAATATCTGATTTAGTTTTACCAGTTATTGAATAAATACAAATCATGTTTATTGGATGAGGGGACTTTAAAATAATCTGATTTTGACTAATTAATTTCATTATAGTACATAAAAACCCAATTCATAATTTATATTATAGTGTACAGTTCTGGAATAGCATGAAGTTTCGTTTACTCATTAAAGTAAAACCTCAGGGAACAAATCTGCATAGCTGTACATTAGTTTGAACTATTTTATAGAGAATTATGCGATCATTAAATTTTTCCATTTTCCCCAATAGTATTAGCATTAAATATTAAACTATTTTTGTTAAAAGAACAATAATTCTGTATACATTCTGTTTGATGAAGAGAAATCTAGACAGCATGTTGCTTGTTAAAAGTTATCTCTGCATGATTTCTAGAATAAGTAAATAGTAAAAGAGGTAAAATGTTGGGGATTGTATCATCTAAAACCGTATTCTGAGCAATCTTATTCAATTAACGAATTTTTATTATTATGTAGCAAAAGCACAGTTGTGATGGCAATCTGATTAATAAAACCGTGAAATTAAATATCATGCGAACACAATGCTACCTGCCTCAGCATTGAATTAACTCTTAAACCTCAGTGGGGGGGGGGGGGGGTGGGGGGGGGGGGGGGTGGGGGGGGGGGGGGGTGGGGGGGGGGGGGGGTGGGGGGGGGGGGGGGTGGGGGGGGGGGGGGGTGGGAACTTTTATGTTGTATGTTCAGTGTTATATTTTGTCCAGCTTAAAATATGGAAACGCTATATAAAAAATGCATACATCGTTCATATTTTTATTACATCTGCTTCTTCAATATTATATTACTGTATATTTATCAATAGATTCATTTTTTAAATGTAACATAGGTTTACTTTATAACTTCAAGTATCTGGATACACCCCAATGACCATCTCAAGAATACTTCTAATATGACAAAAAGAGATTGTCTCTGAAGCTTCTGTTATACTTATATAAAATATGTGGAAATCAGCAGAACATAGAAAGATATTAATATTAACTTCAATCCAAATAATCTTCATTCCTGATTTGCACAAATTTTTAAAATGTTCTCCCTTTTTTATGTTTTAAGATTAATATTAGTATTTAGTTTTATTGTAGTGACGCTATTCTTTGTACCTTGTGCATATTACAGAATAAAGTAGTTTGACTACTGACTACAATACAATCATTGCTTCAGATCATGTAAATTTCTTCACAATCTTTATGTTGAATTTAGCTTCATTTCACCTTCCTTTTATTCCAGTGTCTGGTATCTGACGCTATCTCAGACTTCACTCCTGGTCTCTCATTGTTTCACAGGAGCCCAATGAGACTGTCACTTCACCTATTTATAGGTGTCTCTGATGTCAATAATCTCAGACTTCACTCCTGGTCTCTCATTGTTTCACAGGAGCCCAATGAGACTGTCACTTCACCTATTTATAGGTGTCTCTGATGTCAATAATCTCAGACTTCACTCCTGGTCTCTCATTGTTTCACAGGAGCCCAATGAGACTGTCACTTCACCTATTTATAGGTGTCTCTGATGTCCATAATCTCAGACTTCACTCCTGATCTCTCATTGTTTCATAGGAGCCCAATGAGACTGCCACTTCACCTATTTATAGGTACCTCTGATGTCGAAACAATGTAAATGTTTCGTTTTGAGCTTCTTCGTCGTCGACTTTCTTTGGATCTCTTCAGACGAACATGACTCCAGCCAGATTCCAGGAGTCAGCTTAAGATACCAAACGTTGCAATAAAAGGAAGGTAAACTGGAGCTAAATTCAACATTCAAAGTAAATCAACCCTTTCTACAATATCTATGTTATCTCCAAAATTATTATAAATTTGTTATTTTTATAGAAATCTGACTAATATGAATAAATGATTTTATTCCTTCCAAAAACAACAAAGTTAATATGAAAAAATGAAAATCTTGGAATTAACTATATTCATGTCAGTTATTTAATTAAGATACTAAAATAAAACAAATATACAGTTAGTTACTATTTATTTCATTGTATAATTACTTCAGTAATACAATAAGCCTTAATATGATGTAAAAGAACATATTACCAATTTACATTGAAATAACCACAAATTAATTATAAATGAATTCTAAAAAACAACTTAAGAGTTTTTAATGATAAGAATGCACTAAATAAAATATTGTATCACTTATAATAAATTATGTACAGTGTCTATAGATTCATTTGCACTCAAACTATTTCAAACTGACTTAAAATTAGTTTGACTGTAGACTAATATAATTATAATATCTTCATATTCAACATTTTCATAGCTAGTTTATCAATCAAATCATCAGTACCCACTTTAATTAATAATTCAGTAGTTCAAATAATTATTGTATTTTTGCTGTTATCAACACATTGTTCATAGAATTATACTTATATACTGTTGGTTTAAAACAAAAACGTGAATTAAAAATGTTCACCTAATTATATTTCCGACGCCAATGTTGAGTATGCTTTCCTGCCACAATTAAAAATAATGTTAAAAAGCGTACATTGATAGCTATTGCAATTTACTCCAGCCTTAGTATTTTTATTCTATAGTTGATTTTGCCTTTCTCGCGATCAATAAAATATATATATACAGGGTGATTCGGTTAGTGTTACCGCCACTTTCTGAGCTGATTGTACTATAAAAAAAATAAAGAAAAAAGTTCATATAAACATGGGTCCGGAAATGCTTCCTTCCTTACTGGGTTATGGCCAATTGAAGATTTCACCAAAAATTGTGTGCAGGAGGTCAAATGATGATTTGCCGCGTGTTTATGAAGAGATATTTATAGGCGAAATATGCAACTTTTTCTAACGGATTTTTAGATGAGAAATTGAATAAAGTTCATCTCATAGCTGTATCTCATTTAGTTTTTTTTGTTATACTACAAAAAACAGAAATAAAATAATTTTGAAAACACTTTTTTAAGGTTTAACGGACAATTATTTTGTTAAATAGGCATTGAAGACCCACATTTTTACAAAGAAACTTGCAGAAAATTTAATTCTGAATAAAATTATGTGCCACACGGCTATTAACAGCGAAGTATTAGTTTCTGGAATTTAATTTTACAACAAACATTCTACCAAGCAAGAAATACGTAATTTAGTAAATAAACACTGTAATGTAATGATATAAGGTACACAAATAATTGATTAGCATACAATTGTAAATACGATTTTAATAGATTAATGCTCAAACTAAAAAACAATAATACTATTACTTTTTAGGACTATCCAAATGGTTACATCATGTACCTACATATCTTTGTCACGTTAGCTTTACAGAAGGTAAATTATGTTTTTATAAGTTGGTATCACAAATCAGCTGTTCAACAATACACTGCAATTTATTGAGGAATCCAAATTATTTGTTACCAATTCTGTACTAGTTTAATGAGTGCAATTTAATACAATTAATTTACTACTCGTTTGTTAGTGAAGTGTATTTTTAAAGTAACTTACTATCACAATTGCAATGCCTTTGTTATTTACAACGGAAGAAGAATATGCCGACATGGTATTTGTCTTAGGCGTTTGTGACGGAAATGCAACCGCTGCTACTGCAGAATACCGAAGACGATTTTCCTAATCGCAGAGTTCCAAACCCAAAAACGATCAGTGGATCATTTCGTACCCTAAGAGTAACAGGTAAACTTCCTAGTATTAATAATTATCGGGATCGCCCTGCCCAGAATAATGTAGATATGGAAGAGGCTATAATCATGGCTACTGAACGCAGTCCTGGTGTCAGTACAACGGCGTCTTTCTAGGCGATTCGCAGTGTCTCAGTCTGAAGTATGGAGAACTTTGCGCAAAAATAGCATGTTCCCTTACCATAAACAACAAGTTCAAAGTATTCAACCAACAGATCCTCCTCTTCGATTGGAATTTTGCAACTGGTTAATTAGAAACCGTCAACATCATAGAACCATTTTATTCACTGATGAAGCTCAATTTACCCGAGATGGCGTCAACAACCTTCACAATGAACACACTTGGGCAGAGGGAAATCCACATAGTAACAATCGTGCGCAACTTTCAACACAGATTTAGTGTAAATGTATGGTGTGGACTCATTCATGATCAATTAATAGGACCATTCATTTCTCCGAGGACATCTAAATTCCCGCATGTGTACCTAGAATTCCTTACAGAACAACTACCACTATTATTAGAAGATGTTCCATTAGCTGCAAGGTTGCAATATTATTATTTATCAACATGATGGTGCCCCTGCCCACTTTTCCCATAATGTAACAATGCACACTTAAACGAGCAGTTTCCCGGGCGATGGATTGGTCGCGGTGGACCACACACTTGGCCACCAAGATCACCAGATCTAACTCCATTAGATTTCTGTATATGGGGTTTGGATGAAGAACCTGGTGTACCAGGAAAAAGTAAATATACGTGAAGAGTTAATAAATCGAATTGAAGATGCCGCCGCACAAATCAAAAACAATCGTGCAGCGTTGCGGAGGATAACTCGATCAATCAGAAAGCGAGCTGCTAAGTGTATTGAAGTACAAGGACTGATTTTTGAACACCTGTTATGAAAGTGGTACGTAGTATTATAAGCTTTAGATGAAAAACAATAATTTATTTAAAACTTAATTTAAATTGCATCCTAATAAATCTTATGTGTAGGCTACTCTATGTCATTAAAATGCGGTTTTCCTTTGCTTTGGAATTTCTTGCTTGGTAGAATGTTTGTTGTAAAATTAAATTCCAGAAACTAATACTTCGCTGTTAATAGCCGTGTGGCACATAATTTTATTCAGAAATTAAATTTTCTGCAAGTTTCTTTGTAAAAAATGTGGGTCTTCAATGCCTATTTAACAAAATAATTGTCCGTTAAACCTTAAAAAAGTGTTTTCAAAATTATTTTATTTCCGTATTTTTTGTAGTATAACAAAAAAAACTAAATGAGATACAGCTATGAGATGAACTTTATTCAATTTCTCATCTAAAAATCCGTTAGAAAAAGTTGCATTCGCCTATAAATATCTCTTCATAAACACGTCGGCAAATCATCATTTGACCTCCTGCACACACAATTTTGGTGAAATCTTCAATTGGCCATAACCCAGTAAGGAAGCAATTTCCGGACCCATGTTTATATGAACTTTTTTCTTTATTTTTTTATAGTACAATCAGCTCAGAAAGTGCCGGTAACACTAACCGAATCACCCTGTATATAAACACAGCTGTGAGAAACCTACCTCTGTCAAATGACAACTAAGATAGGTTTCATAAAAGTTTTTAAATTGATAGTAAAATTTAGACTACTTTTTCTTTTGTCTCTGAACTGCTAACAGTAACTGAACTGCTCTTATCTGCTGCTTTGCACGCAATTTAGTAGCTGTTGCACTTGTATGATCACTGCTGGTTTGAGTAAATTTATTTCCGACGCCAGTGTTGAATTTGCCTAGTTATCATGATCAAGAAAACACGTCAAAAGGTGTACATTTAAAAGCATTGTTGTTTACTTCATTCTTAGTATTTTTTTGTTCCATAGTTGATTTTGCCTTGTTTTCCAATCAAGAAAATATATATCATAGATCAGAGAAGCCTATAGATAGCAACTTTGTCTTTTACATCTAATAATAAATATTTTCTAAAAATGTACAGTTAAAAGTAAATTACACAATTTGTATGTTTGTTTCTATATAAAATAAACAATATTTTCATTATTTAAGAACATTTAGAGCTCGAATTGATACATTAGTTCAAGATAACACTCCAGCGAACTTTCATGTAGTATAATTATGTATAATTATTGCCAACTGCTTCAAAGGCAATGTTTGGAACCAAATTTTACCCATCTTATCTGTTTCCTAAGTTAGATGAGTACTTACCTAAACGCTGAACTCTAAAAACTGTGTGAAAACTAAAGACTTTATTAGTACTCCTTAAACAGTTTACACACTATAAATTTAAACAAATTGAAAATAGTGGTTAAATTAGTTAAACATATGGTTGTGTTGTAACAAAACAACGCTTACACAGAACTGTTGACTACATTTGTCAGGCTCTTTCAGTTAATATTTCGCAGCTTAAGAGACCAAGATGGGATTTTGCTACTTTAAAGACCATTGGAGTGTAGTCCGGAGGGATTTTTGAAATAAGAATAGCCTACTTCATATCAGGGACCATAAGAATGTCCATGTAAAATTTCAGTACAATCGGTTGAATAGTTTACGTGTGAAAGCAAAACAAACAAAGGCACTTTCACATTTACAGTATTATTACGATATCAACAGTTTAGGCATAAATCAGTTGGATTGCTCATTGAACTTTGAAAAATTACATCTATTTTCTTTAGTTCGGAAATGTCCTCTTCTTCCAAGTTGGTCTCCACTCATGTGTAAGTTTATAATAGCACTGTTTGTGTATAGCCGAGTTGCACCCTGGGCACCAATAAGATGTCCTTGATTGATCACTTGGTGGACAGATTGCACATACCCGCCGTAATGTGCCAGGCAGGTGGCTCAAATAGTGTTTCTCACCTGGAACGGGAACAAGATATCGGAATGTGGTCAACGGCTCTATTCTTTAAGGTGGAAACAATTTTAAAATCGCATGGAATTTTGCAACATCATAAATGAGATAATTCTGGTTTAGAGATAAACGAGGAACTTGAATTTCTCCACATCCTCTCATTAGTTACAATAATTCTTTATGAACAATGTTTCAATCAATTAAACTGAATTAAAAATGAATATCCCATGCTGTAATGAATGCTTTGTCATGATTGGGAACAATTAATTTAAAATTGCATTTTATATTTTTTACTCAAATAATTTGTGTTATCTACATCATTATCAATATCAGTTCTTACAGGGACTGTTCCTACTCCATGTGCACTTCACTTAGGTGCATATATAGTCCAAAATAGTAAATTTCTTTGGGTGTATTGGATTGGTTTTTATTGGTTTATAACTTAAAACTATATACAGTAATGTTTTAATAACTTAAAATGTTTTAGATAGTGGTCATTTAATTGTATATACTGAAAATAATTGTATAGATTTAATGATAATTTAAATACATGCAGTATTAATTTGAGTTGTGGGAAGAAATGTAATTGATTATATACTGCGTCGTTAGCGAGGTATTTCCACTGGTTGTCTCTTCTAATAAACCATAACTTGGATATTACTATCAGTACAACACTAGGCATGCCTCAGATTTCCAACTTCTCACTCATCACCTAATCTTCTCCTAAAGAGGTCAACCTATATACGCATGAGCACAGTGTTTCAACAACCTGCCAGACCACATCAAGCAGGATACAGGAAGACCTTCAAGGGAAAATTCCTTCGGTAGCTTGATCCTTCTACAGCGAGAAAGAATATAATATGGAATAGAAGACCTAAAGAAGCATGATAATACAATTACAATTTTTATGGCATTTTTCTTTAAAACCAATACAGATCTCTATTATTGTGTAAATGAAGAATGATTGTCTACTGTCATACGACCATACAAAAACTTAAAGATTGCCACATTTCGAACAAATGAGTTCATTAGTTGTAATAATTAGAAATGACCCAATAGCAACACACATTGTCAAATATACAAAATTGTTGTAAAAATTTTTCAATGTTAAGTACCAATGAATGATGCTACTTTTTCAAATACCTTAGATATACTGGGTAAAATTGATATGGGTCTGTATTATTAGGGTCTCGTCTAGCTCCTTTTTTGAACACTAGTCTTACATCTGCATATTTTAATTGAGTGAGAAACTGATTAATCAAAGATTGGTTAATAATAAATGCCAAAGGTGTTGAAATGTTCTGCTTCTTCTTCTTCTATGGGGCAGCCTACTGCCATGCACTTAAGCCTCAAGGGCCTTTTGCGCACCTCGGAAGCACACCATGAGGCCTACCAGTCTATGATTTCAGCAGTTCCACAAACCGCTGAAAACAACCTATCAGGTCCTCCTAGGGAAATTCACCACCCTTGTCCAAACTACCAAAGATGGGATACCGCTCCCTTGCTATTGAAGGACAATCAAAGAGCAAGTGTTCGGCAGTTTCATCCTGCTCATCACACATTCTACAGAGCGGATCCTCCTGAAGGACTCTGTGAAGATGCTTCCTCAAGTGACAATGTCCCGTGATCAGACCTATAACCCGAGAAGACATTGATCTATTTAGTGAGAGAAGGTGAGACGCCACTCTGGAGGAAGGCGACTGTAGTACCTTTCTGCTCATTCTCATGCCCGGATGCAACCTCCACCTTCTCTCATATTCAGCGCCAACCCATTTCGTGACATCCCCAAAGGATTCACACCTTGGAATACCGCAGAACGTTTGAGGACCTGTATAATTGACGTTGATCCCCGGTTGGCCAGGGCATCAGCTCTTTCATTCCCGGGGATCCCCTTATGATCAGGAACCCAACAAACAGTTACATTGTTGATTCTGGCAAAGGAAGAAACGAATTGATAGCAATCCCAGACAAGTTTGGATTTGAACACACAAGAGTCCAGCGCCATCAGTGCTGCCTGACTATCCTTGAAAATATTGATCGTCTTACTCCTATATTGCAGACAAAGATTCTCACAAGCACATTCCATAATGGCTGTGACCTCTGTCTGAAAAAAATCAATAACTGACCAAAAATGAAAGATTGGTTAATAATAAATGCCAAAGGTGTTGAAATGTTAACTGCTGTAACTTTAAATACTTAGGACTGGAATTTCATCCCATCCAACAGACCCTGTATTCCTCAGACTCAAAATGTCATTATAGACCTCTTGAGCACTTATGGACTTAATAAAAATCAGGCTTGCTTATTACTAGTAGCAGTAATATTACTTAAAACTGAATAGCCGAATTAATCAGGGTCTTAGAACTAGTTTTCTCTATTACACTTACAAACATGGTATTAAAATGGTCGGCAACATGCTTGACATCAGTAAAAACATCTTAATTTACTTTGAGCTTTAGTGTGAATACCTAACTCTGATTTTACCACGTTTTCAAAATCATTTATTAATTTCAAAAGTACTTGTGTTTCATGTGCAAGTCAGAGTGTGCCAGGTCTGCGCTATGGGCAGCTGTTGTTCAATTAGCCTTTGAGCACATTTTTGAACCTAGTCAGAAAACAGGATATGATAATATAAGCAGTCAGTTACAATCGCTTGCAAAACAGTTCTTGAAACTTCATATGAAAGCACTGTCATTGTGAAATTTTCGTCTTTCTTGATTTTATTAGTCACTCTCTTAACCAAGTTCACATGAAAAAAGTATCCCTTTTTGTGTTTCACCGTGGAATAGTATGCTGTTTGTCCATTGAACTGCTTAACTCATTTTGTAATACTCCATCATTAATTGCACATCAATCATAAATCACATCAATCTGATGATGTTTTCAGCTGCCTTGACAATACTTGTGTTCAAAAACTGAATCTGAATGTTACAGCCAGTGGGATTACCATCAGCCTCCGTTAACACAAAACAACAAACCAACTGCATGGTGGCCGTGTGGAGCTGATAAACCAAAGCAAGTGCATTGGGGGGCACAGTGCCACACAGCAGATAATAAAATGATGTATGTCTAATTCAACTAATCATTTGTGAATAGAAAATGATAATCACATTCCACAAACAGGTTTCATTAATTTTAAAATTACTTAAACAAGCCTTGATAATTTTAATAAGACATTGTGACTAGGTGTGAGTATGCCACACCACCTGTCGCTTAACAGACTTGACTGAAGTTGCATGGATGAATTCAGGTCTATTGCTCATTTCATTCTCGTGGTGTCCTACAAGATAATCAGGTAGAAAAGAAATTTTGATACCCGTTAGGCAGACACAAGAGAATGGAGGGACATGTTTGTCATCAAACACAATGTTGCTTAAATAGCATTTTGTACATGCAAAATTTCAAGTCCATGGTTCAATTCGTTCTTGGGATATCCAGCAGAAAACAGAAGATAAATTTTACCAAAACTCAGTGATATGAGGGCGGTTTGATAACTTAGTGACTTCTTGAGTAAAACAATATTTTTTTTCGGCAAATAAACATTTTATTTTTCAATATAATTTCCTTTTAGCTCAATACAATTCGTCCAGCGTTTTTCTAATGTTTTTATTCCCTCCAAATAATAGATTTTCTCAAGGCTTCAAAATAGGCTTTTGTTTCAGTAACAACTTCTTTATTCGACCCAAATCTCTTACCGCCCAGCCATTTCTTTAGTTTTGGAAACAGGAAATAGTCATCGGAGGCTAAATCTGGAGAATATGCTGGATGGGGTAGCAGTTTGTAGACTAATTCGTGACTAGACAAGTGTGCACACGTGCATTGTCTTGATGGAACAGCAGTTTCTTCTTTGTCAAATATTCGCCAATAATCGTTTGTCCCTTCTCAAGGTAATCGAAGTGAATAACACCCCTTACATCCCAAAAAACTGTGGTCATGACCTTGTTGGCTGACAGACTCACCTTGGCCTTCTTTGGTCTACATTCACCCAAGCAACCCACTGTTTCGATTGTTCCTTGGTCTCTGGCATGTTGTGATGGATCCATGGTTCGTCCATAGTTACAAAATGGCACCAAAACTCAACAGATTATGGCTGAACATCGCTAAACACTTTTTTGAAGTGGTAAGACTGTTGTACTTATGGTTGAGTGTGAGTAATCGCGTCACCCATCTCATGGAAGACACAGAGTTTTTCATATCCAAATATTCATGTAAAATGTGATGTACCCGTTCAGTTGAGATACCTACAGCATGAGCCAACTCATGCACTTTCATTCTCCGATCGTCCAATATCATTCAATGGATTTATCAACGATTTCCGGTGTGATCACTTCTATTGGACGACCTGAACGTTCGACATTACTGGAGCTGGTACAACCACATAGAACTCTGTAAACCACTTCTTAACCATCGATATTGAAGGTGCAGAGTCCCCGTAGTATTTATCAAGTGTTTCCTTAGTCTCAGTGATGAATTTTTTAAGTAAAAATTAATGCTAAATCAGCAAACAAACTTCACTTTTGCCAATTTTGTGAAAATTCATGTGGTTGTCTGCCTTGAACGGCTATTAAACACCAACTGCACGACGCAGCTTGCTCAAAATTATAAAGTTGTCCACTGATGGATTACAGCTGACTGCAGCATTGATGCATTTAAAGTTACTGCATGGAGAATTCAAAAAATTCACTAACTTAGCTAAGCAAAATACACAACATATCTTATGAAAGTAGGTGAATATATAAAGTTTGAAAGGGTGTTTCCTTGTTAAGGAAATTCTAAAATAGAAAACGTTAGTATCTAAGGTTAATTTTAAAAAACCTTTAGTAATTTATTAACCCTTTTATTACTACGGGTTTATATGTAGGCCTGGTCATGGTGGTATTAGACAACCTAGGGCCTATATATAGGTCCTTTGAAAACTTAATGATTTGTTATGTTTATGTAACTTTTAATAGTGTATACATTGTATAGTCATGATATCTAGATGGCAGTGACTACTACGTCCTTGCCACATAAGATACACAAAGTCGTGTGTGGTTTTGTTTTTACATATGATAATTAATTGTTATTTTTATGCAGTATGCTATTTCTATTCTTAACCAAATTATTATTGTTTATAGGTAGAGATCATAATTGAGATGTTCTACTTATTTGTAAAATTCAGATTTGTCAGAGTTTTATTACTTTATGTACTCAACTTTTGTTTTACGTACATACCATTTTAAGTACAATAATTTAGTTTATAACAAAGAAATACAAACTAAATTATACACTTATTACAGTCTGTGTAAATATATGCAGTTTCTCATCTATGTTTAATTTTATACAATTTCAAACATATAGCATACTGAGGATAGTGATACTATAAAAATGTGTTGTCAAATAAATATATCTGTTAAATGGTGATATTATTTTTTCAAACACGCTGAAGTCATTCTTAATTACATATGAAATAGTATAATATCACGATTTTTAGCAAACAATTTCGGGCACTTATAAATTGCAAAATGTAATTTTTCAACAAATGTTTTCTTTTACATCTTAAATATAAAAAAGAAATAATAAAAAATAAAATGTGTATTAATAAGTAATTTTAGCCCCTTGAATGGTGAATAAATCAGCAATAAAACCTAAGGAAATTAGTAGAAGTTAAAACGATTATATATACATATATAAAACTGGAAAAGTTTACCATGGTGATCAAAGTACCCACCCATGCCAATATCTCTAACGGCTCACACACCAACATGTAGTAGCTTACGGTTTGGCAAAACAGGGTTAAGGAATACATTGTAAAAAAGACAAATATACTTGTTTCTATGCGTGTATTATTATTTTGTTACAAGTCCAACACTAGATAAAAACCAGATATATCGTCAACTTTTGATTAAATTTAGAATTTACAAAGCATGTTTGAGAAGCAAGTGCTGTTTTGGTACAAAATAATCAAACTGTGTTGAACAAAATAACTTTATTTCCATCAAGGTGTACATATCATCTTAAACAACTGAATTCCACCTAAATATAGAATCTGAAAAATATTTGGTTTACATTCTATTGATAATATTAGAGAATTGGGTTTAAAAGTAAATATTGGCAGACAATTTGAGTCATTCATATGCATATTAGAAAACTTAAACACATATTTTTCAAACAGCTCAATTATGATCCACCTAAGTATATTATACACTAATTTTCAAAACAAACAATGTATTTTATTTAACCCTTTTAATGCTAAGGCACCCAGAAGAGCTAAACAGTTTTATAAAAAATTAGAGTTTTTGGCAAATTTTGTACTATTCTTATTTGAGGCCATATCTTGTTAAATTTTTTATTTTGAAGAGGATTAATCAAAGAATAGAAGGAACTATATTTTTACATATTACTATATTTTTATGTATAAAAAACTAATATGTTTATGTATTACTAAGTAAAATTTGTGTATATAGTAATTTTATGTGTTTTAAACTATCACCATGAAAATCAGAACAGAAGAATAAATTTCATAAATATTTTTATCATTACTAAAAAAATAAAGAGTATGGATAAAATATAAAAATTGTCTCCATGCAACTATTATTCCAATGTGTGGTGTTTTAATCATATAAGATCAACAATAATGATTTTAAACATGAATATCTTATTAAATTCAAATAATTACAAAGAAAAAATAAAGAATACATCTAAAGTTAATAAAATATATTTGTAATAAACAAGACGTGGTCATAACAAACAAATGCAATATAGCACAAACTCTGAATATACTGATAAATCTAATACAATGTTTTAGATTCTTGAGAATCATTTACAACAAATATAACATATTTTTATAGTTGAATAAAATAACAGAAAGACACAACACAAGGCACAGCATCAAATTGCTCAAAACATAAACAACCAAACTGGCCTTGTTTTTATTTAACTTCAAAGAAATATAAAAAATCTGTCTTCAGCAATAAAATAAACAAATATTGAAAATCTAAAGCTTTTGGAATAAAAATAGAATCATTTGCAGCCAGCAGTATTAATAATATTGGCTAATAATAGACTTTTTTAATGGTGCGACAGTGTACGGGGGGGGGGGGGCTACAGCCGCCATCTTGATGTTAAAACACTCTGGTGTTCATTACACATCGTGCTGTAGTTGCACACGGTCAGGATCTCTTTTAATTTTCTCACTGTGATAAATTACAATATGTGCTTCAATTGAAAATCTCACCACTTGTGAAGTGTGTGCAGTGATAAGGATTTTTTTGGCAAAAAACCATAAAGCAATTGAAATCTACCACCAACTGTGTGAAGTTTATGGAATTGGAATAATGAGTGAAAACAGAGTAGGGCAGTGGTGTTCCGACTTTAAAAGTGGCCACACCAATGTTCATGACGATAGTCATAGCGGTCTGCAATCAAGATTGAAGATTTGATGTTGAAAATCAATGACAAAGGTTGTGAAAATAGCCATTTCACAATGACTGAACTATCAGAACATTTCACACAAATTTCACAAAGTTTACTTCATGAAATTGTTGTAGGGAAGCTTGGATAACACAAATTTTGGGTCAGGTGGGTTCCAAAAATCCTTACGGAAGATCACAAAAAAGACTTGCTGCATCGTTAACTGTCCTTGATGAATACGACAAACATGGTAATGAATATCTCGTTCGTATCGTTAGTGGTGATGAAACATGGGTGAAGCATGTCAATTGTGAAACAAAAATAGAGTCTGTGAATTGGGGCACACACATTCTCAAAAAAACCCAAGAAAATGTCTCCAAACTCTGTCAGCGAGAAAGATTATGGCAACTGTTTTTTGGATACTAAGGGTGTGACTCTGGTTGATTTCCTTGAATGAGGATCAACAGTCAACACAGAGATGTTCTATGAAACATTGCAGAAGCCATGGCGAGTGATACAAAACAAGCGTAGGGGAAAATAATTTGTTGAGCTAAAAAATGTTGCTTTTCCACGACAATGCACGTCTTAATACAGTCAATTTACACGACAAGTCTTGGATGAGTTTTACTGGGAAGTGTATGATCATCCGCCTTATAGCCTAGATCTGGTACCAAGTGACTACAACACTTCTTTCCAGCGATGAAAACTTGGCTCGCAATGCAGCACTTTGATAGTGATGCTGAACTTTATGCTGGCGTTAATCAGTGGTTAAGATCTCAAGCGGCGGATTACTACAAAGCTGGAATCAAAAACTTGTGTCCCATTATGATAAATGTCACAATTTGAATGGGGATTACGTGTAAAAATAGCCTAAGAGTGCAGCTTGTAAATGTATATAATAAAATGTTCCTATTTCAGTCTGTTCATTTGTTAATTTCAAAACATCTGTTACTTTCTGGATAGCCCTCATATATATATATATATATATATATATATATATATATATATATATAATATGCAATGCCTACCAAGTACACACAGTAGCACTAAAAGGGTTATTTAAAGTAATATAAAAAATAAAATTATTTTTAAATGCACCTTTTATTTGTTTGAACTCAACATTTCAGAAACAATTCTAAATATAAAACTTTATGTTTAATTCATAATTTATGTATAAAGTTACTGGTTTTTACAAATGTGTTTTACAAAACATATGCCGTGTAATCCTTTTTTACACCTTATACAGGCAGTTCGGGATCTTCTCCTCTTTGCTCCATACTTACTGCAGACACAACAGGTTCTCTCTTTTCTACCTGGAAGTTTCTCTATACCGAACTGATATGCAAACCAAGGGTCATCTGAATTTCCGTCTCTGGCAGTGGGTTGATTTTTTTCTGTAAATCAATGGCCTGCCTTTAAAGATTTTCAGTGATAAAAACTGTAAAATATTCTAATATCTGTAATATTTATAAAGCAAGAATAACCTTCAACATAAAAATACATGTTCTCAATATTCCATAAAATTTCCCCCTAATACAACATATACGTGTGTTTTATTGATATATAATTGTAAACAAATTTTAAGCCAACAAGGAAACTTTCTTATTTTGTCACGAATGCTGCTACATGATGACAATACAAGAGATGAGTAAATTACCTTCGTTAACAGTTAAAAGAGTTTATTTGGTAAAGAAGTGGAAAAAGGAGTTGAAATGATAATTGAAATTAACTGAAAATACACTAATTTAATACAAACATAACAATCGCATATCTACAAGAATTTTAGCTGATTTTCAACTACAAAAGTGCTTCACAAAGCAAATCCCATGTACACCTTTTTTACACCTCACACAAACAGTCCTAGATCTTCTCCTCTTATCTCGAGACATTTTACTGCAGACACAACATATTCGCTGTTTTTTCTCTGGAAGTTTCTCTATACCAATGAAAGAACCAGAATCTGAACCTCCCCCTCGAGAAGTGGGTGGATTTTCATCTGAAAACCAATACTTTCAAAAATATCCCAAGATGCATATTGTATGTGTATTCTATTGCAACATTTTCCAGCACTATTCTACTATTCACTAACGGTTAGTAATGTAAAACACAGAACACATACGTTAATATTCAAAATTACATTTCTCTTTCAATATAGACATTCATTAAAGAGACAGTATAACATTTAACTAGCGAGTTAGTCAAATTGGTAAACCTGTAACAGGCTAGTAGTGCCATGTGGCCACATCAGTATATACTCATACATCAAACTCTCAAACATTAGTATGTATAGTGTATGTATGTATTCTCACTTTGTTATCTAAAACTAAGGAGCCGGTAGAGAAGTCGCCTGCTGTATTATCCATACCTCTTACTATCGAGTCGTTGATCTTTTACCAAACTGAATTTATTTATCAGCCCTGGATTCGTCATCAGGAGTTTTTAGAGAAACATAAGTAAATAATAATTTATTATGCGATACATACATACAGTACAAAGTAAATCCCATGTTTACATCTACTATATAAAAATTAATTGCTAAATATGTTGCCAAGTGCTAATCTCAAGAACGCCTGGACCGATTCCGCCCATTCTTTTTGTTAAATATTCGTTATAACCCGAGGAAGATTCGTAAAAGAAAGAAAGATTGGAAAAGTTACCTGGAATATTTTGGAAAATGATAAAATTTGTGTTATCATAATCCAAATTAAACTGACACTAAACAGCTGTCGACACTTTCAACTAAAGTTCGACAAAGTGGCTAAAACATTTGTTCATGTTAAAGTTTTATAACATAGTGTAGTGCAGAGAGCAAAGACCAAGTTAATACCTTACTTTTACTCCAGATTGTGCCAGATTTACCAAAGGTTAAGTATATAGTGCTTGGTCAGTACTGTAATTTTGATATAAAAGACAAAGTTACTATGTAACTTTTAAAGTCAGTTATAAAACCCATCATAGTTGTCTTTTTAAAGAAGTACGCTTCCCTGACCTCTGTACGTAAATGTGTACATGTTTAATTCATGATAAATATTTATAAATATAGTATAATAAATAGCGAATAATTCAAATGAATAAGTAAAATATTTTAAGTATTTATTAATTATAATAAATCATAATTGTTGAATTCTGCAGTTGAACTTAATTTATCGCAAATACAGTTTATAAAAATATAATTACAATGTATTTGAAGTATTTCATTTAATATTGTATGATTGGTAAAAATAAAATAAATATTATATAAAGAATATTTAATTTATGATTAATATCTATAAATATAGTATATTAAATAATAATTAACAAAAATTTAATAATATAATAATATTATTTTAAGTGAATAATTAACAATAAAACTCATTTATTTATTGTATTCTACTAGCTGACCTTGTGTTATCGTACATACCGGTAAGCCTCCGCTCCTATCCTATCCTCCACTCTTAAGCCACGGACACATGATTATATGAGATATGAGGTAAGTTTTATAACACCAAAATAAAGATATATGAAAATTGTTACCTTATTATCTTTCGTTTCGAGGTTTGCCCCCTTTTTGCCTTATTTCATTGAGTTACTAAGGTGTACTTACATGACCACTATATCTCCGCTTATTTTGGGAAGAGAGTGAAATTCCTCCATCCAAAAAGAAATATAATTTTAGGCCCTATAAGATCCATTGAAGAAAAGTTGTCTGCACTCATTCAAAAGTTAGAGTATACAACAACATAACTTGTTCTGTCCCAACTACTCCTCTTTAATAAAACACTTTTCATTTCATTTTCAAAAACCACCATTGAGTCTAGAGAGCTTATCAGAGTCTCATATTTATAGTTCACTGAAGATTTTCCATGCCAGCAGTCGACTTCAAAGATTGAGATGTTTAACAAAACTTTGTTACCTGTAAATCTACTAAAAGCAAGAAGTCTTTCAGGTCTTATTAAAAAGTGCAGTTTCCAATTTGGTTGTATGTAATTCACAGTAAATGTACACTACCACAGTTTACAACCTAAAACTGAATCATTAATATTGCCTTATTTGCCTTTTACCCTAAGGTAATGAATGTCATTTTTAATTAGGCTTTAATATAAAGTAAAACAAGGTATGATACAATGATATTTGTATTTTATAATTAATTAATTAATTTTTAGAGAAAAAACCCGTTTTATTAACATTTAAATCTTTTGGTGCCTCAAAACATATTTACTATATCGTTTATGTTTCCTACCATATTTTATTATTTTAGTTAAGATCTCCACACTCGTCGACAATTGTTATATCTAGTAACCAAAAAACAATAGGTAGAAAACAAAAACAAACTAATGTTCCGATCAAAAGAACAAGAGTACAAAGTCACATGATTGACAGCATAGTTATATCCAGGAAGGTTTTGGGGGCTTAAACCCTCCCTCTTGATACAAATATTCAATGTATATTATAAATTGCGTTAAACTGAAAGAACACTCATAGTCAAACCATGTATCATAGTTCTATTTTGTTTTTATTTCTTCTAATATTTTAATTTATATTTTTAAATATAATATAACCACTGATGCTCCAACACTTCCAACGCTTTGTGCAAGAGACAGTAACCATGAACGCCAGTGACATCGGTCATCTCTTTTATCGGCTACTTTGTAATAGTCTTAAAATAGCTGTCATTGCTTTCAATGTTGGCGCTTCTCATGTATTAGTGACTTCTGTTAATAATGAATACGTTTAGTTTGCTGGTTTTACTGTTACACTTGTCAGGATTTTTTCAACTGAAATTGCCTAGGACATCAACAAATTTAGATGCTTATCAAAACGTGTTTTATAGCAGACTAACCTATAAAAATAAAATAATGAACTTTCAATTGGCTGCAAACTTCTGATGTACAATAACCCAATTAATATATTTTAGTACATATTTTAATCTAATGTTAAAAAAGTGTAAGTCCATAATCAGAGTAAAGAAATGTCATTGTGTTTGTCAAATAATACGTGACTTGAAGTTTGTATTTTTACATTTTATGTTTCATCTAACACACTAGAAAATGTTTTGTTCACATCATTTCCAATAAAATATAAATAAATAATAAAAATAATAAATATTTTAAGTAAATGTAAAGTTCATATTCAAATAAACTAAAAACTTTCATGCAAACTATAAAATCCCTTTCTGTCCACATAACATCCTAATTTTGAAGAGTTAAATAATTTAGGACAAAGTATTGAATTTTTATAAATGTGTAACTTCAATTTCTCTATTTTAACCCTTTTACTGCCGGCCATTTTTTTATCGTACCAGTCAAAATTGCCAAGGGGGAAAATCGCTGTTGTGCATTCATTTACAAAAAATGCTGTATCTTTTTTATTTTTCATTAGATTTGCATGAATTTTTACTTTATTTACTCGTATTTAAATGCTGTTTTTTAAATAATAAAAAGAAATTTTAATTTGAAACAAACTCATTATTTAATTTTAAAAATTATGTAAATAAAAAATAAATAAAAAAATAAAAATTGTGTTTGGCATCTGATAATTTATTTTTAAAATTATACTAAAATTTTGAGCATGATATCATTATAAACTAGAGCAATTGCTTAGAACATATACCAAATTTGAAGGTGCTACCTTGAAACATAGCTGCACTATGAGGATTTTCCCAAAACTGGTAGGCCTCCTCTAGGCCTACCAGTGGAAGTTGAAGGTAAACTTATCTGTGCCATATCCCCCTCACTATCTAATAACTCCTCATTATCTGATGGTAAGATAAAGTCAGGATCGTCATCAGTGTCATCCACATCACTTTGATTGTCATCAATAGCCCTAACACTAATATCAGAATCGTTCTCGGCATCTGAATCTGACAAATTCTGAAGGAAATCGTCACTCAGTTCGTCTTGCACTTGTACACCACCATCGATTAGACTGTTAATTATTGTTCCCTCACTCACAGGAGAGTTAGATGTAACTCTTTTACTCATTTTATCCTTGATCAACAAAAGTAACACTTCAAAAAAACTTTCGATAACATTGTAAACAACAACAATGAACGAAGATTTCAGTAATCTAACCCGATCATCTGGTTTTGACAGCTGTCTAGGTAGTTCGTCAATTCTAGTCAAAGACGACGAAAATAGAAATCCAAAGTTCTTCAAATGGCTTCTTTCATTATCCTTTCCTCCTAAACAACCAAAATACCAAATATTTCGGCATTTGAATATAACAGTAGCCAGTAACAATAAAAAAAACAGACGTCCGACATATCGGACGTTGGCGTTTTCGGCAAAAATGCCGACGTCCGATATGTCGGACGTCGGCAGTAAAAGGGTTAAATTAATTTTAGTTCTTATTACTGGAGTTATGCTATGGAATTGAAAAAAATATTGTTATTCAAAACTAAATCAATGCAATGATGAAATAATAAAGAGGGGAGTAAGGTGCTTTGTGAAAATATTCTCTGAAAATCTATCGTGGTCTGATACCCCAGACGGCCAGGAAGTTCAGGCGGAACAAAAGTTCTATTACAATTCTAAAGAAAAAATAATCTCCAAAACACCATACCATACCTCTGCCTTGACTCAAATATTCCAACGTAAGCCACCCTGAGAGTCTTGTGGTCAATAACATCAAAAGCTTTAATTGGATTGTAAAAGAGTAAAATTGTGCTCATTTGACTCAATGGAAATCACTGCTTTGTGAACAAATACAGAAGCGGTGGAAATTGTAGAGAGATTATGATGAAACACAGATTGAGATGAACATATTACAATCATTACTGGATTCAAGAAAGTACTACAGTACAGAAATGAGCTAAAATATTATTCTGTAGTAGTAATATACTGTAGAATTTACATTATGCAAATATGTACCATTTTCTCAATTTTTTTAAAACTTTGAGTATTTGAAATTGGCCTTAATCTATCAAGGTTATAATTTAATTTTTTTAGGATTAGGATAGCTTTAATAATATTCAAATCAGTCGGAAAAACACCCTGAGTGTTTGAGGATTTGAACAAAACAGTCAAGTTAGGAGATAGCTAAAAACATATCGATTGGCTGGTGAGGAAGACACAAAAACATGGTTGTGCTCCAGTTTTTAAAAGATCTGAATGCATCCAGAGATTCAAATAACTGGATTTTGTGGAAGTAAAATTGAATGAAATATACTAACCCCTTTAGTGCCAAGCCTATTGGGCATGTCGCATCACATAACACCAGAGTTATTGGTGCGGGTTGTCCCGTCGGGCGCTGCGGCATAGCCACTGGATATGTTGCAGTAGCGCCAGAGAAATTTTACAAATTATGACACACGAAGATATAAATCGTTCTCATTTCGCAAAATTTTAAGATATACTAATGATTTTGGTCTCCTTTTTTCGTTAATAATAGAAGAACAATGACATGTAATGGAATTTATGAAATTGTATACCTTTAAATGTAGATACTTTTTTAATTTTTGTGTGTGTAAATTAAAAGCTCAAAAATGTTTGAAAAAAATATTTACTCAACAAACCTTTGTATTATACTATAATATATTTACTTGAGAAAGACCTGTGAACAGTTGGTAAAATAATACTAACAATTTACAGAATTTATGTATTTATAAGTAAACAAAGTACAAAACTGACTTTTACCATAAAAACACATGTGTCGTTAGATAAAACATTTTAGTGTGTATTGTTATTTTGTTTGAATATTATATGAATCAAGAATCAAGAAGTTTATTGCAACAAAACATTCACAGATTTTACAACTTCAGATGTTGTGTGAACAGGTTGCTTGTCAATAATAAATACTAAATCTGTAATACAATTACATCAGAATAAAACTTACATTACATTAAAATATTACAAACATTAAAACATGTGATCGTAAAGACTGTAATGTAAAAACTCAGTTATGCTATAGTAAGCTAATCGATAATAGTAAGCTAATCTATAAGTATAATCTATATAGTAAGCTAGTAAGCTAAAATTAGTAGACTTTTAACTGAGTTCTTAAAACAAGACATTTTAAGCTGTTTTAAATGAGGAGGAAGCTTATTATAAAATTTAGTTCCCATATAACTTGGTGAACTTTCAAATAATGTTAATTTGTGTACAGGAAATTGCAGTCTATCTTTAAAACGGGTGTTATACTGGTGCTCATGTTGCTTTATATTTCCTGAATTTAGACGATTATGAATAAAAATTAAACAACTATAAATATACAATGATGGAATTGTCAATATTTCTAAATCTGTAAATATTTTTTTACATGAGGTTCTTATATTCAAAAATAGCATGGTTCTTATGTATCTCTTTTGAATTTTGAGGACAGAGATAATGCCAGAGCAGCTGCCCCATATTTGTATTCCATACTGTGCTAGTGAATAAAAGCAAGAATAATAAACTATAAGCCTAGTCTTAATGTCTACCAACTCCCTTAATGTAAACATTTGGTAGCAAGCTGAACTCAGTTTTTTGTTTAAGACATCTATGTATGGTCTCCAGGACAAATTTTTATCAATAAGGAGCCCCAAAAATTTACTAAAATCTACAGCAGTCAGAGTTGTATTCTTGAAATTTATCTGAAAATTTGACAGGGTCTTGCTTTGCAATGTTTGGAATTTTACAATTTGAGTTTTATCACTATTTAGTACAAGCCCATTATATGTAAACCATTTTTCTAAATCTATGAGCGAATTAACAATTTCTGATTTAATATGTTGTCCTCGGTTACATTTTACTAGGGATGTAGTATCATCTGCATACAATATCAAATTATTTTTAACATTATAAGGCAGATCATTTATAAAAATAATAAATAATAAAGGACCCAAAATAGATCCTTGTGGTACACCACTACATATGTTTGCCCATGATGATGTATGTTTTATGCCATTATTGTTGAGTAATATTCTTTGCTTCCTATCAGTAAGGAATGATTGGAACCATTCCAAAGGCTTACCTAAGATTCCATAAAATTTAAGTTTACTTACAAGTAATGAGTGATTTACACAGTCAAAGGCCTTGGATAGGTCACAGAAAATACCAGCAGTATCCTGCGACCCATCCAAGGCCTCTAGAATTTGCTCAATCATTTCAGATGCTGCCTCAATAGTGCTGTGGCCAGAGCGAAAGCCATACTGATTTTTACAGAGGAAACCATTGTTTTCTAAATATGTACATAATTGCTTGTGGGCTATCTTTTCAAAGACTTTTGATATGCTAGGTAATATTGACACTGGCCTGTAGTTGTTAGGGTCTTGCCTTTCCCCTTTTTTAAAAACTGGTATTACATCTGCATATTTAAGTTGCGAGGGAAATTGACCGCACATGAAAGAGTGGTTAATAATTAAAGCCAGAGGTTGTGAGATGTAAAACGCAGAAGCCTTCAGCACTTGCACTGGGATCTCATCCCACGCAACGGATTTTGTGTTCCTCAGACTCATTATTACTCTATGGACTTCTTGTGCACTAACATTTTTAAAGACAAATGAGGCTTGCTTATTACAATTAAAGTTACTTAAAAGTTGAATCGCAGAGTTGATCTGTGGGTTTGCACTAATTTTATAAGTAGTATTTGCAAACATAATATTGAGGTGATGAGCAATGTGCTTAGTGTCTACACAAATTTCATCTTTTATTTTGAGTCTTGTACAGTCTTGTTTTTTAGTCGTACTAATACCTAACTCTGACTTCACTACATGCCACACAGCTTTACTTTTGTTTTTGGAATCACTGATATATTTACAGTTATACATTCTTTTAGCAGCAGTACAAACTTTTTAAAAAATGTGTTTGTAATCTTTTACATACTGAATAAAATTTACATCATTGCTAGATTTAGCTATTTTATGTAGTTCCCTTTTTTTCTTACTTGACTCGATTATACCATTTGTAATCCATCTCTTGTTTTTTAAAATATTTTTAGATCCACATTTAGCTTTGACAGATTTATAAGGGAAAGAAGATTCAAAACATGTCTTAAAACTGCTAAGAAAATTATTGAAATTCTCCTGCACAGTGCTTAATTGACAAACATTCCATGATGTATTACTAATACAGTCAACCATACCAGCAATATTCTGAGCTGTAAATATCCTTTTTCTAGTGGAACCTTTTTGTGCTGTAAAAATCATTCTTACAATCAACTGATATTAATAAGGCTCTATGGTCAGATAAACCTAGCTCAATATTTAATAGTTTACTTTGCTTAACTCTATTATTGGTAATAATGTTGTCTATACATGACATAGTTTCTTTAGTTACTCTAGTTGGCATTTTAAAATTGTAAGTATACCCATATGAAATCAGTAAATTTAAAAACCTATTTCGTAAATTGTAATCTCTGCATGACTCCAAAATATCAATATTAAAGTCTGATGTTATATAAACCTGATTTCTTTTAGATTCTCTTTTTAGTGCCTTAAATAGTTTTTCAAGTTTAATCAAAAAGCCATCTACATTGGACTTATTTGTGTTATGATAAATTGAAATAACAAGTTGGCTCTCATTAGGGATTGCTATACAACAACTCTCAAAAACGAAATCTTCTTTGAGAGAAACAATCAAATCATTTCTTTCAATAAACTGTGTACCTTTTTTTAACTAAAATACAGGAACCTCCTCTAGTACTACTTACCCTAATATAGTGAGAAGCCAATACAAAACATTCAAAAGTATTCAAATTTGATAGCTGAGAGCTGTTCAACCAGTGCTCATTGAGACTAATGACTTTAATGGGAAATTTATTTACAAACATTTGTAATTCTGTTAACTTTGTAAAGGACAGAAGACCTTGAACATTGTAATGAAGTAACCAGTTATTTCTATTAACAAAAGTATTTTCTAATATGTCTAAGTTATCAATATAATTCTCATAATCATCTACATTGTACATTTTGTCTAAAACCAACTTCAACTCTGTAATACTATTTAAAATAATTTTAATTACTATCGCTACTCATCATTTTTGTTTTAAAGGGGGCCAAACATTTAGGTTTAAAGGGTTGGTTTGATTGACATCACTGACACTAGAGAGCCTATCCGAAGATGTTTGTTTCTCCTTCTCTTCAACTGGTAGTGGCTCGGAGCTTGAAGTGAGATCCAAGATGCAGGTTACTTCAGTGGATTTTAGACCATTGTGCGGTTGCAGGTGTTCTGTGTTGCTATTACTTTCCCCTCTTACTAAAGGTGACTGCATCCGGATGTTTTCCTGCGACGTAGGCAGTTCTGGTTGAGTTCCTTTAGTCAGTTCCTCACATATTTTCTGGGCGAGCCACTGCTTTCCTTTATAATTGAAATGCATCCCATGCAAGGTGTGTAACTGTCTGTCTGCTATACTGCTCTTCACCAAAGATACACTAGTAAATTTAACACTTATAGCCTCTAGAGATTCATTTGATTTTCTGATTTCATTATTTACACAGGACCAGTCCCTCAAATCGTGTCTTGTAGGCAAATCCACTAATATTATCTTAGAGCTCTTATATTTTTCTAAAGTCTCTTTGATTGAGGTGATTGCTTTTTCAGCCTCGTTTCGGGCTACGTCATTGGATCCACAAGCTACAAGAACATCATCTGGTCCCAGAGCTTCTCCATCAATGTTGTGGGAGTTCAAAATTTGCTCAGATAACCCCCCAGGCCTAACAAAGCCAACAGCCTCAAACGATGTTGAGTTTTTGTTTAAATGGAAAGCCAAGTTATGGCCATGGCTATCCGCACATATAAGAACTTTTTGCTTTTTTGGGCTTATTTGTTTGTTATTGTGGTTGGTTTCCTCCTGCTGAACTGAGAAAACTTTTTTTGTTTTTTCTTTTCTTACTTTTAATCCTTGGCATTCATTTGAGATATGTGCATTGTTTGGTGTGTTGCTGCAGTTCTCTTTGTCAAATAAGGAGTCACTTTGTAATATTTCATAAGGATTTTTTGAAGTGAAATCAGGTTTATTTTGTGTTTGACATGCATTGCTCAACTTCCTATAATTTGTTTGAGGTATTTTCTGCCATTTATTGGCTTCAGAGACTACTTGCTGTTTGGAACTGTTTTCAGTAGAAGGAAAACAATGAAGACATGGAGATTTTCCTGTATCTTTTATTTCATTTGCTAATTCTTGTTTGTTTGTCTTATCTTTTTATAAAATATTTATTAATTTCTCTAAGTGTCCGAATGTCTATACAATGCTACTTGCTATAGTACATTTTACATAAAATGCATAAATCAGTACTAATTTTATTAATATTAGTCAATAAATGGTTGTGTACTGCATGAAAATGTTGAGAGCCTAATAAAGGCTCTTGGCGCGTAATGTCCGAATTTGTCCAAAGCTCTATATATGCTCTTGGCGTTTCACCACCAACCTAGCTTGAGCCTAAATAAAGGCTCTTGGCGTTTTATAACTAACAGGTATAGCCTATATATAGGCTTTTGGCACTAAAAGGGTTAATAATGGGAAAGTTTAAAGATTTAGGTTGTACAGTGGTAAGACTGGCTTGTTTAATGGAATAAAAGAATACAGATTTAAATGTATCAGACAGAGTTGGTAATAAAGTTAGTATTTAAAACTACAAAAATCGTGAGAGATCGTTTGTGATGATCCTATTTCAATTCACCCATCTCAGGTTTAGATAAATCATTTAAGCTCCACTGTTGAAAAAGGTTTACTTCCCTCATACTAAACCTCAGTGGAAAGGTATCGCAACCCTGTAGCATTTGTCAAAGGAAATTATGTAAGACCTATGATCAGAGATCCTTTGCAAGCATCATCACCCTGAATCAGCACTTTAATGTTACTATGAACACTGCTGCAGTCCGAGAGAGACTATAGCCCTGCTTGCTCAAGTCAGTAAGCACTCATCCTGGCCATAGATGAATTACAATGTCCAAAGGAGCAAGATTAACCCTTTTACTGCCGAACACATTTTTTTTTAGTTTGTTGAAAAATGACAGACTTTAATTTTACTGACTTGCTAAAAATGCCGGGCTAAAATTGACTAAAATGTAATAATTTTTTTTTTAAATCATTGATTCAATATTTTTTATCATAAATTGATAAACTTTATCTTGTTTTTTTCCTTATAAGTTGTAATTTGCTACAAAAAATAATTTAAACATTTTCTGTCATTAAAAAATATATATTATGTCATGAAACAAAAATTTTAAATAAATAAAAATTATTTTTTGAGTTTGCACTTTAACAACTACGAGGGCAAATCAAATATAAACGGTAATTTTGCTGTTGACTGTACCAAACACGTCGGACGTGATGCGGCTGTGGGCGATTGTCGTTTTGCTTAATAGGAGTGGGGGGAACTGCTTGCTTCACACTAGCGTTGTGTTCTGCCTTCAGTACAGCCATGACCGAGCGAGAGGTACATCCATCTGTTGCGCAACGCATCGTCATAAAATTTTTAACAAATGAAGGTGTTAAGCCTTCGGAAATTTTTACTCGTTTGCAGGCACAGTTTGGGGACACTACTCTGTCTCAAAATCGAGTGTATGCGTGGGCCAGAGAATTTAGGGATGGCCGAGAACGTGTTGAAAACGAAAGTCACGGTCGACGCCCAAGGTCAAGTCTTACAGATGACAACATTAGTGCGGTTCGACAGCTTATTGAAGGTGATCGCCGGTTAACTGTTCAAGAAATCTCGTCGGAAATTGGTATCAGCTACGGGAGTGTTCAGTCTGCAAACACAGACCACCTTGGCTTCAGAAAAATTAGTGCTCGCTGGGTTACAAGGTTGTTGACCGGAAATCAAAAACAGGTCAGGTCGGAGATTGCTGGGAGACTTCTGCAACGATTTCAAGAAGAAGGTGAAGATTTTTTGAGGCGCATCGTCACATGTGATGAGACGTGGGTCCACCATTACACTCCCGAATCGAAAATGGCAAGTAAGGAGTGGCGAAGGAAGGATGAAGGCTGCCCAGTGAAAGCCAAAACTCGTCTCTCAGCCGAAAAAGTTCTTGCAACAATTTTTGTTGACTCAAGGGGAGTTCTACTTATTGATTTTCTTCACGATCAACGAACAGTGAATGCGGCTTACTACTGCCAGGTGCTACAGTCAGCAAAAACCAGTTACCGGAACAAAAGACGAGGTGTACCCATTAGAGATGTCATCCTTCTCCATGACAACGCAAGGCCTCACACCGCATTGTTGACAAGGGATAAATTGGAAGAAATGGGCTGGGAAACTCTCAAACACCCTCCTTAAAGTCCAGACCTGTCCCCTTGTGACTATTTTTTGTTTGCGCCCCTGAAAGAATCACTTGGAGGAAAACGATTTGAAAACAATGAAGACGTCGAAAAGCACGTGCGCGATTGGTTAACAACTCGCCCTCAATCTTTTTATGAACAGGGAATATTAAAGCTTCCAAATCGGTGGCAGAAGTGTGTAGATAATGCAGGAGACTACATTGAAAAATGTTGAAGGTATAGTTTCTGTATAATATTATTCAATAAATATAATTTTGAAAATTACCGTTTATATTTGATTTGCCTACGTATATTTAAATATTAAACCACCGCCATAATTATAATTTTTTATTGTATAGTGATTATATATAAACATTCCCAAAAGGTTTTAGGAACATACCTTGAAAAATACTGAAGCTGTGATGAATTTTTGAAATTGGTGCAATATCCTCGAATTTCAAGATAACACTTATTGATAACACTATATCACTTTATAATACATAAATCACTGTCCATTGATATAAAAATATAATATATAATAGAAAATTAAAGTTAAAAGGCACTTTGATCTATATTTACAAAAATATATATACATTTTTAGGTTCATAGGCCTGCTGATTAGCACTTGTGTTCCCCAAAACATGTGGGATGAACACCTTTTTTGCAGTTTTTGCAGACAGTCCTGGTTCTCTTCCTCTTCCCTCCAGTACTTGTACTTTGTTTACTACAAACACTGCAATTTTTTAGCATTCTTTCAGGAAGAGATTCAAGTCCAAATTGAGGTTGGGCATCACCTCCGCCTCCTACAAAAATTGGACCATGATTATTGACAACAAGATTATTGAACAATGTCCCTTCACTGACAGGTGATCTTCTTCTCTTACTCATTTTATTAATCGTAAAAATATGTAGATTTACAAATATAAATGTCAAATAAAGTGTAAAACACGAAACAACACAAGTGGAACTCACGACTAACGAGATCGACCATAACCTCATCAAACCAAACTCGAATTATAACCAAAGACGTTCAGTAACAAAAATGGCTTCCATAGATTATAAAACCTGTTTTCTGTGTGTTGTCCATATAGTAATGAATAACACAGCTGAATTTCGATGCATTTGGACAACATTGAAAACCAGTATAAAACAAATACGAGACGGCTTTTATAGCGCACGTCAGCGATTTTCGCACAAACGGCAGCGTGCGCAAATAAGCATGTCGGCAGTAAAAGGGTTAAGACAGCAGTACTCTCAGATCTTTTTTCTAGAACAACAAGCCCCAATGTTTTATTTTAAATCTCTGTATTTGTGTTTTGTGCTTTCCTCTTACAAATTATAAGAGTAATATATGACAGTAACAAAAATACAATTTTTGAATTCAATGTAAATATCAGCCATAACCAAACAAATTGGTCGATTTAACCCCTTGGGCACAAATGTCTGGATATTCCAACGTCTGCAGAAATGCCAGGAAGAAGTACATTCCCTTTTATACGGAGAGGGGCACATCCATAAATCTTCTCTGGGGGGTGTTTGAAACACTGTAGTGTTGGGAATATGGAAAACCCCTCTGACAGAGGGGGTCCGGCCCCACCCTCCCCGGGAAAATGTTGAAATATTAGGGCCTAAAATAGTTATTTTATAGTACTTCTGAGCTCATAAAAGGAAAGCTAATTTATAGTACTTATATTGTTTAATTAGTATTTACTAAATTCAATTTAATTTCATGATGCTGATCGTGTCTCGATCTCCATTCACAGGATACGCATCTAAAGAATTATACACTAAAACCAAAAAAATAGTTTTATGATAAAGTTTACAGTAAAACTGCTCTACCACCAATCACCAGGAAGCTTGTGCAGGGATAATTAAAATATTCTGTAAAAAGTTCAGTTTATATGAAGTGTATTTAACAAAAACAAAATTTAATCATAACACAAACAAAATATTGATCAAAATAGTTAATTTTAGAACACAAATCAAGACCAAAATTAAATCTTGTTGTCTACTCTAGAACCAATATGAATTTAAGTTGGCGACTACACTAAGCAATAGAGCTAAAATAATAGGAGATATATTAAAATATAGATTTTTTATTTCTGTGTTTCTATATATAACTGTTAATAACAACAATTTGTTTTTCAACCAAACTGCAACTTTGAAAATTCATAGCTCGGAAGCTTGTGTTTTGATTTAGACCAAATGTTTATACAACGTAGATGAAAGTTTACTGTAATTGATTAATGAAATTTTTGAGTTTTATAGTATGAAAATAAAGTTGTTACTAATTTACCATCTTAACTTTTATTCTTGACCAGAAAATTCGACATTAGTCTATAGAGTTCTTAGTTATTATCTTGAGTGTCTAATTCTGTAAACCACTATTTAAAACTTTTAATTTTCAACATAGGTTAAATATTGAATGACAACAATTTAACCCACATTATCCTACTGGTACCGATGTACATCTAATTACGTGTATTAACTATTGTAAGTGTTCATGGTAGCATTACTGTAGACCTACAGGCAGTTGTGAGTGAAATTGAGCAGGTTTTGTAACTTTACCATAACCGGCAACTGCTCATTTTAACGAACAAATCGCCAGACTGCACAGGGCAGTGTTTCCTCGTAGTGACAACAAACTAACACAATATAGAACTGCCAAACTCACTCACTTACGTGACAACTGTTCACGTCTGCACTACTGTAAAAGATACTTTGTACCGAGTACTTGTATGTCCCGAGAGTATAAGTTACCGCAAACCGAAAGTACACGGTACAGATTGATGTTACAGGTACTTTTACGATACTGATATTTTACGTGTTTACCACAATTCCTGGTACCAAGTACTCTGACTCGTTTAGCAATAACAGTGACTGGAACATGTAATTGTACTATCTTACAAGTATTCTGTAATGTATGATTCCAAATCAGTACGAGTCCATTTTGTACTCGATTACTGAAAGTTCTGCAACATGTAGAAGTCACAGGAAATATAACAAGTCACTTTCTTAGTTGCTGCGTTATTATGAAATTCAGACTTTTAGCATTTTCAACCAAATTGAATTACTATATATGCAGCAGAGTAGTTTTCTTCTATTCAACACAGTGATTAGTATATATATATATATATATATATATATATATATATATATATATATATATATATATATATACTATTATATATATATATATAATAATTGTATATACAGTATATGTATATATATTATAATTACAATATATATAAAACTGCCAGAGCTTGGCAATTCACTCGCTTGTGTGAGTTTATATATTTATTCAATATTTTATATATATATATCAATATGTATTCTCTTCATGTGAAAATAAAAAACCAAATATTGGTAAACTCTTTTTATGAATTTTCGTATGTCAGCATACTTTTTCAGATAACAAAAAGTGTATAAATATGTACAAAATCAAATAATTAAACTAACTAAATAGAAACAAGAAAAAGAACTTAAATAGAATAATAAACAGGGGAAAATACCTCACAGCTGATGTTTCATCATAAACACCAAAGAGTAAAAAATTTTGAAATTAACGAATGTTCAAACCTAAAGGAAATTTTGACCTTAGAACAAGTTGGTGAGCAGTTTCGCTCCTTCTTAAATTAAACCTATTTAAATTTTCGTCGGCATGCAATGGAACATTATTGATGCCTTTTAGTTTGTAACAGTTTTCAATTTTGTCCTGATTATGTTCCCTGGAATGTACAGTGAATTATATATATATATATTAATGTAATGAAAATAACTAAAACCCTTTAAATTAAAGCTTTTTATTACATACACGTGTTTTGGTTTTTAACCATCATCAGTGTACATTAACCTCTAAATAAATAATAAACAATTAGATATACACATGTGGACCTTTTAATTAAACATATGTTAAATTTAAATGACACAGTTGTAATTTTCTTATTAGTAATCTGTATTTAATATTTTAATTTTTTCAAAAATTGGATGTCTTATTTTTCAGATTACTATTTAAAATGTTATGAGGATCTTTATTATAATTTAGATAAATATGTAATTCTTCTTTTGTGTTTAATTTCCCTCCTTTCCTTTCGATATCTAAAATTTCCATGTTCTTTTCAATATTTGTGTAGTTATGGTCAGTCTCCAATAAGTGTTCAGCAAAATTTGATTTTATTGTAGACATGTTATTTGTTTTTAAAGCTTGTATGTGTTCTTTAAACCTTTTATTAAAATTTCTTCCAGTTTAACCAATATAATAGCTTTCACAGTCACTACAGTTAATTTTGTATACTCCAGATTGTTTGTATAATTCCTGTTTGTCATCATTTTGGTTCACTTTGTTTTCAATAAGTTTAAATGTATTATTTCTTGTTTGGTGACTGATGGAGAATTTTGAATTTTGAAAGGTTTTTCGAACAGCTTTGTTTAATTTAGTATTGAATGGTACACATATATATTTCTGTAGTATTATGATTAGGTAGTATTTTGTTGGTTTTATTAATTTTTCTTGTTTTCTTCTTAATCATTTTGTCTACAATTTGGGGTTGATATCCATTTTTGACAGCTAGGTATTTTATTATTTTTATTTCTTTATTTTTATTTTCATCACTCATTGGTATATTTAACATTCTGTTTACCATTGAGTGAAATGCTGCTAATTTGTATTTCCAAGGATGGTTAGAGGATGATGGTATTAGAAGATGTGTTTGGGTTGTTTTTCTATAAATTTCAAATGAGTGATTTCCATTAAGAATAGAAATACTTATATCAAGAAAGTTAATTTTGACTTTTTGGATTTCTGGATATATAAATATATTTTTGGATTAAATATATATAAATATTTAAATAATTGTTTTCCACTGATATATGTAACTGTAAATAAACTAAAAGGGTTCAATTTAAATATTTGTGAAAACACAATTTTTCAGTGTCATATAAATTGTGTTTATATTGTAAAACCAATAGAAATTTGTGATTGTGTACAGTTTTATATGTTGTGTTTAGAGGAATAAAAGTACATGTACCGACAACTTTTGTAAAATAACTTAATCATACTCAAAGAAAGAAAAATATTTTTATTTTTAGTAAGTTAATTTTTTATTATAATTTTTAAATTTTAGATTTATTTCATAGAGAGATGCTAATTTTTCTGTTACAGAATTTATTTACGTAGAATTAAAATAATATAATTTATTTTTACCAAAAAATAAGGGAGTTGTAGGCAAAATGTTATTAGTGAACAAAAGCTTAGAGTACAGTATTATTCGGTTATCCCTTGGTAAAAGTTGTCGGTATTCCTCAGACACAAAAGAAAAATGTTCGTCTGATACCAAAAGGGTTACACTAAATTTGGCATGCAGATAGAGTTGGTAAATATGAAATCTTTGAGGTTCCATTAAAAAAAGTATCTGTTGTCTCCATCTTCGTGTTTATCAGTTACTAAGCAACTTTTTAAAATAAAACAATTACTTAAATATTTTTTTAAATATGTCATATTTTATTAATATGTGAGTACTTCAAAAATTTCTATCATTGATCAACAAACGAATGTGTAAAATAAAGAATATGTGTTGTAAGTTTCCTTGCTGATTAAGTTCTTAAATTTCAATTATAACTTTTATAATTTTATATTTAAATATTATAATTTAACATTTTCTATTATTACATGTTAGAGGTGTAAAAATTTAACAGAATTCATATTTAAAATGACAATTTATCGTTTGCATTTACGAACACAATTATGTAATATAAATAAATGATACTAAAAGTATACTTTTACTTGTACAGCAACTGTTTGGAAATCATTGCAACATTTTAGTTTCTTTCATCATTTACAACCAATAATAAAACAAGTAAAGTGAATATTATTAGTAGGAATAAAATAATAATAAATATATTTTAATTTCTGTCTAACTGAATCTGTCAAACTCCTTATTTTACATGTAACAAAACAATACGTACACTAAAAACAATGTTCATTTCAGTTTTTTACATTGGTGAAAGTTGAGACACCTCGGATGTACTCCTTTTTCGCATAGCACACACACGTACACTGTCCGATGTTTGACTTTTTCTGTACTGCACACCTTGCAGAGACGAAGCATTCTTCCAGTTAAAATTCTCAAGCCAAATGTTGTCTTTGGTAAGTTACCAGTAGGTGGACGTTGGTTTTTCTTTTTAATCCATTCACCACCAAACTTCTTAGTAAAGTAAACTAAAAACAAACAAATACTTTGTGTCAAGAATGGAATAAGTATGAAACTTACGGCAATGCCTCAACAAAATAGATTAGCTGACAGAAGATAACATTGCACAGTCACAAACGGATTAATATGTGAAGGAAAATTTTTAAGAGGCACTAATATTGTTCATTGTAGTCTAAATGGTTTAAAAAACTACATACTGATGATCTAGCAGGTCCACGTCAGAAATATATGCACTTTTCGTAAAACCAATTATTACATTTGTGCTGCAATGCTATCAATACAGAATAGACTTTATTTACATAATTCATAGAGAATGACATCAGCGTCAAAGATACAATATTAAATAATTAGAAAGAAAAAACAATTTAGTTGTGTCAATTATCACATTAGGTTTATCTTAAGAGTTCTCAAAGATAAAAATTTTATTGAATAGAACGGGTGTTTAAAAAGTCAGTTCTTCATATTTTCTTGAGACTTTATATCAGCGGGCAGGCAGTTGAACAGCTTTGCTCCTATATAAGATGGCTTTTCTTCAAGCTGAGCAGAATGGTGTTGAGGAAGAGTGAAGTCTGCAGCATAGCGAGTGTTATGTTGTTGTACGTCAATGCCTCGGCTCAGGTTTTTCTCGTGTGCATAGGTATTAAATTGAGGATATAGTGACACTACAGTTAGAATTAAGTGTTCAACAAAAGCAGCTCTACAACTGTCTCTACGCTGTAACCTAGCTAGTATTCTTATGCACTTCTTTTGTAAGATTAGGGTTCTTTGTATATTTAATGAACTGACTGAATTTCAGGATTAAATTGACCGAATTAATTTGGAACATTTCACTAAACTTCCAACGATTGTTTTCTTATTTTACTTCACTAGTATTATGCCCAAAAATGCCTTAAACCTATCACGAAATAGCTTGTTTCTTGAATCTCTGATTTTATTAACCATTTGTGGAAGCGACAACACTTTTTGCAAAGCTAAAAAGAACAAATTTTTCATGATAAGAATAGTTAAGAAGACAAAAATAACACTCAGCTATAAATTCACAAAGAAACTTCAGTTCAAGTCTTACTATGTATTTAACGGTAACCTTGTAGGAATGAAGTTACACAAACAACATATTTCCGTCCAGCTGATAACGTGGTTAATAGTAGTACCAGAGGAAACAAAACTTCATCCTGCAGTCTTCTGGGCACTTGTAACCGAGTAATATTTTGACGACACTAATGCTGATTATATTGTGTTTTTATCCTCTGATGATGGTATCTTCATACCAAACTGTGTAAGCGGTTTTTAATATTAGATTGTGCAACAAGGTACGTTTTAGCCCATAATTGTTGTTAATAAATTTAAGATGCCAAAGCAAGGTAGAATTAAATTTTTTTCTCAAAACCAATTAACAAAAACACGATGAACCAAACCAAAAGAGAATTGAGACACAGCAATCAAAGAAAGATCAATAAATTCATCATGGTCCTAAAAGATACCTTGTTAATTAGTCTTTGTTGATCTGTCCTATGCTTGTGATAATGTCTCAGAGGTAGACTTTGTTGTATTTTGTTCTTCATATTAGTTCTCACTCACTCTACAGACTAAGGTTTATGTATTCAGGGTGGTCTTATGTATGTTCAATATCATAGTTAGAACCTACAACATTCGCGTAACATTTTAAAAACACACTGTTCAAACCAAAAATAAATTCATTACTTTTATTTCTACTGCATCTTTGTCATCAAGCACTTTCTCCAAAGTATAGAAATATGCTTTGATATGAGCTTTATTTTGTAAACCTACCGATGAATTTGTGCAATCACTGTACTCTTACATACAGTACTTCTGGAATATGAAATAAAAATCAAATGGCTGTGATACTGGTTGCTGCACTGATAGTTTCTAATCAAATGCTCTATATTCAATACCAACTACGAACTTCTTATTTTTATAACGTAAACATAATTTTATGCTAACAAAATACACAAGTTTACTTTTGAGTAAAATGACCAATTATAGAGTAAAACTTTAATAATTAAAAAATCATATATTACCTCCATATTCCATGATAAAAAGTCATGGAGTGAAAATTAAACAATGCATTTTGACTGTGTACTTTAAATGCAATTAGATAAGGGAAACATTGCTACTATTGTAACTCTTGGAAAAGATTAACACGCGAGAGATCGCGCCCGCGGCAGTTTTGCCGCGCTTTTTTGATTTCTTTATATTTTCGTTTACACTGATGCCCCAGGATAACAGGGTCTCGTTTTATCCCTCCCAGTACATCCCTGCGCCTGACCTTGACAACTGTTAGTCTTTCGCCGGCTTTGTTTGCGAGTGGTGGAATTTTTGTTGTAGCTCTGCACCTGACGCGGCAATATGCCTTCGCGCGATCTCTCCCGTAGTGCATTCTGTTAAATTTGCGAATATTGGAAATATTTCTAAATCTTGAATATTTTAATGTTTTTGTGTTTTTTGTAATGTTTTCGAATACATACACACTTCTTCAGTTAGCTTAGACGATAATGTCCACTGAAACTAAATTAGTAAACTTGTACTAATTTAGGGGTTTTTATGTTTTAACTTTTTATGAAATTTAGAAAGAAGTTTTAATTTTTCGTTAACATTTATAATTTTTCTTTTATATAAAATAGGTTTCTTCATTTGTACATAATATTTTATTGAATTAGTAATCTTTTGCCTAAATATTGATTTATTATTATGTTATAACATTTTTGAGGCAATTTGTTTTGTTTTAAGGAAATATACATATTATATAATCTATTTCTTCCTCATAATAAAATACTTTACTGTAATAAAATGTTTCATTTAAAAGCCTAATTTATATAATTGCGGCAAATTGCTCACACGCGACCTTTTTCGTACCAAAAAGTCACCAATTCCGAACCAAATATACAGTGTATCATAATAATATTTCTCTTTGTTAGAACTTAAGTGCCCAATTACTTTTATTAGTATATACTGAAAGACAGTAATAGAGACAACACACAGTTGTTTTTTTTAACTTTTCTCACCAAATTTAAGCTGCAATTTGAGTAAAAGACGAGCGTGAGCAATTTGCCGTCGCGCGACCTCTCGCGTCCAGGAAGTGAGTGCGATCTCTCGCGTGTTAAAAAAGTGTTAAATAATATTTAGCTAGAGAGACCTAGTGTACATTCAGATTTTTAAGATTTTTATCATTTAAAGATTGATAAAATAAGATTCTATCTACTTTTTAATAAAAAGGAATTTAAAATTCACAATTTTGTAAGTTCTAAGTAACCTAGTTTTTTCGACTCAGTCGAGAGTCAAGAGAAGAGGTAGATTTTGTGAGAGCTGAAATATTAATATAGTTTATTTTAGAACTACAGGATTCCAGCTACATTTGTAAAAATAAATAGTTTTTTCTACCCCATAAATAACGGAGCTGTTAATTTTTTTTTCAATGCCGAAAATGAAAACAGCCATGGTGAACGAAATGGTATACCAAGCTGATCAATGAACATACGAAAGATTAAATTATGTACCAAGTTTTAACTTGCTTCAGCATTTCTTCTTCCGCCTGTACTTAGTGATCGAAAAATTCTAACTGGATTTATCTGTAATCAATATATTGACTATAATTTAAAATACAAAAAATACTTTATAACAACAAAAAGGTTTAGGAAATGTTATATGCATTCCAAAACTTTTTTCACTTTTTCTCTAAGTCCATAAATAACAGAGTTCTTTTTTAATTTTAATGGCTGCCATATTGGATGAAATGGCTACTACTGACCAACGAACTTAGCCGAGTTATTTAAATGCTCAATTTTTGTGCCAATTTTCAATTTGTTTAGGCATTTTATTAGACAGTTATCGTGTCCTCAAACCATGTTATGTAGCATAAATATATGAGTATATGAACTTTGAAATAAAGAATAGTTTTATGTTCTTGGGAGTTTTTTCAAAAATGTCCATTAAGTTCTCCCATGCAAAAGACCGATTCGAATGTAAGTTATTTTTATCATCTGATTCTGATGTAATAGTTTATAGGTAATAATTAAGTTTCTTGACCATTTGCTGTTGCTATGTGCATTTTGTAAAATTTTACATGAGTTCTAAAATAACCTACTAAAAGTATTTTCTACTGATTAGCCAACAGAACAAAAACAACCAGCCAATCAAAGACACATTTTTATTTCTTTTGAATTTTTTCAGGATGTTTTGATTTTTATAACAAAATAATTAACCGGATACCAAACTGCAATAATGTTACTATCCATGGTGTAACTAGAATAATTAACTACCACGTGGTTGTTATAAAGTTTTTAGTAAAAAAAAAAAAAACAGACAGATAAACTCTTAGAAAGTGAGACAAATCACGTATTGTTACTAATTTGTTTCCTTCAGATATTTATTTTAACATCCAAAATTGTATCCATAATAATCTTTTAGATGGAGCTGATATTGGTTGTTATATTTCTAAATATCAATAAATTTGTATAATTTTGTAAGGCCTTTCGACAGCAAGGTTGTCTTCATTAATCACTTCACAAAAGTAAAAAATATCCTTGAACACTTCTAGTCTTTTTCTCATTAGCCTGTATAATAAAAAATTATAAGTTTTAAGGGCTTGAAATTTTAGCAATATTAATAAACAAAATAATGCTGCAATAATAATAATTATTATTATGGCAGTCTTGTAGAAAAATATTTTATACTGATTAGAATCATATAGAAATCTTTAATACACACAGAGGTTACATAATAAGTATTTTTATATATACATTTTTTTAAATCACAGCAAACGAAGCTTGGGTATTCACCCGAGATTTGTGATTGTTGTAACTCCCAATACTGCCAGGTTGTATCTTAGATACAAGATGCGTTTCAAAAAGCACAAAGTAGGCAGTCTTAGCTGTCTCTGTGTCACTTGAGTGTCTGAAGAATCTTTCTAAGAAAGGGGTTCAGTCTCCTATTCAATTGATGAGCAAATGATCCCGTTCTTAGTTCATGTCCAGTTCGACAAGTAGTAAAGAACAAACATAGATCAGTTGGTTTGAAGAACTACGTCATTACTTCAAGTAATGGACTAATGCTTGATTTCAAAACCTTGCAAGGAGATACTACACCTTTCCCAGATAAAAGTGGCCACGGACCCGCTGTAGTCTTGCGACTTGTCAAAACCCTTCCTGAGGGTAGTTCTGTTTATTTTTACAGATATTTTACTACACTTCCTCTCCTGGAAAAGCTCTCTGACATGAAAATCGTTTGGTACTGGGACACTGCAAGCTAACAGAATCTCAAAAAGAGATCCTCAGTTCAGGAACATTGATCTAAGTAAGCCGAGGTAGAACCAAATGAAAAGAGGGGAATATGATGAATACACAAGAGATGATAACAAAGATGGCTCTAGTGATGTGGAAAGACAATAAAGCTATTATAATAGGTTCCACAACTTCAGGAGGGGAACCCCTCACTGATGTCAAGCGTTGGGACAAAAAGCAGAAAAAATACAGTGATGTTTGCTGCCCTTTAGTTGTAAAAAAATACAACTGAAACATGGGAGGAGTTGATGTCCTTGACCAAATGATGGAATACTACAGATCAGTACCAAAAAATGGCCATTAAAAGTTATTCTCTACTTTTTTTATCTCTCGGTAATGTTGTGAACTCCTGGTTTGAGTACAAAGTGGCATGCCAACTACAAAAAGTTAAAAACAAAGACCAATTGGGCTTAATGGCATTTAGGATGTCAATTGCAGAGTTCCTCAATGCAGGACCAACAAGGAAGCGGTCTTTGGAACACGTAGAAGACGATGACCAAACCTCCACTTTGGCTCGTGAAGAAAATTAGAGCACTCGTGTCAAAACCTCCTGTGGATTTACAACCAATGGTCATCAGTGGGCAATTTGAAGAACCCATACATGTGTTGTCTAGAAGGGTGCAAATCTAGATCTAGAACGAGATGCACAAAATGCAGTGTGTATCTTTGCCTATCTAAAAATGCAGACTGTTTTGTGAAGTTTCACACTGTTGAAAAGAAACACTAAAGACTTTTTTGACTCAAGAACATTTCAGATTTTTTATAATGTAATTGGTATAAGGTTACATTGCTACACTAACTTAATGTACTCATAATGTTTTTTAAGATCTTATTATGTGTAAATAAATTTTCATAAAACTTTCACAATTGTTACAGTTTATTTTTTGGAAGCCTTCAGTTCCACGTACCACAATTGTGACACTTGTCCCCCACCCCTACCTAAGGAGCAAAAAATTAAATTTTTTTATAAATTTAGACTACAAAAATGCTATTTTTAGATATAAATCAAAAAATTCAAATTTGCCTGGCTTTAGATCTGAAAGGGATAAAAGTAGTTATACACCTAATAATGAACCCATTTTACTTACTTAGTGCTGCTCACAAGGTGTTCTTATTTGTTAGTGTGGGCTGGAGCGCTTCAAGTGCTTCAGTTTGTTATCGTGAACATTGAACTCAAGTCCAGAACACCAGAACTTAACCCTTTTACCACACACACCACACTTCCTCCCTCACTGAGACGTTGAATGCAGAGACCGACAAAGACTTGGCCGGAGGGGATAGTGGCCATTAGCCGCGGAACACTAACCTCCGCCAGTTGCTCTATAATTTCGGACATGAAATCGAGCTTGCTTACCAGCCTTGAATTACTAAACGAACAATCTTGACAAAGCATTAAGTGTAATACAAATTATAGGCCTACTTGATATTCATAAATATTGATTAACAATTTCCGTGTAGAACAGCATATTTTGAAAAAGCATAAAATACAATTCATGTTATAAGACACAATGAAACAACTGATTCTAAAGTTATGTTTTAAAACTAAATAAATATAGTAAATTAATGTTCCATTTTGGAAGGTATAGATAGGCCTACAGCCCTCAAAGTAATTTGAACTTTTGTACAACTAAATAATAGGTTGAACACTAAACCAGGCCACTTTTATTATCTATTTATATATAAAACACTTCACATAACTAACACGAGTAATCCGTAGAAGTATGTCACAAAATATCACTTACAGCACTGCACAAAGCAAAGTAAATCTACCACAAATACTTCATGAAAACATCTATTATGACTAGAATGTCAAACTGACAAAATGACCATTTTCGGAGAAATTGCCTTCAAGTTTATTTTTAAACTGCTGCCAACTCCGCAGCATAAAATACCTTCTAGAATTTCTTCCAATGCATTAGATCTTTATCTTAAAGGCAATATTTTTTAAATTTAAATTTGTAAAATTATAAAGGAGTTTATTATGTTTTTCCTGAACAATATATTTTATGCAATTTACCAGAACTGATGTAAGAGTTTGCGAGAATGTTTGTTGTAAACAAAGTAGGCCACAGAATGCAATGGGGTAAGTACAATCTAGAAAAAATTATTAACTTCTGCATTTGGTAACGTTTGCAATTGTGTTGCAGACGTCATATCAGCCCTGTGATTGGTAGAAATGATGTATTTGGGAGTTTCTGAAACCGCTGGTGCCAGCTTTCAAAATGATACAGGCTTTTATGGGTCATTTTCAAATTGAGAGCAAATATGATAGAGTAAAAAAAAAAAAAATTAAAACTATTTCAAAACACAACAGCAGTTCTCCTTAGTTATCATAGTAACAGTTACTGAAGTAGCAGAGCTTAATTTTTACAGTTTATATATTTTTTTTTATGTTTGAAGTTGAAGACACTTGAAATTATGTCTCCTCGCCGACAGTATTAAAACATTTATTTTAAGGTTTAATTAAAAAGTTAGACCACAAAATGTATATTATCTTATTAGTCACTGTCATCAGTAAGATGAATATATAAGAAATTTTCATAATTTGCAAGAATTAAAGGTATTTTATTAGAAAAATGTATGCTCAAATGAGAAAAATAAAATAATCAGAATGATTTAAAAAAATAACACCAAAATAAAATATAAGTAATAATTAAAAATTACTTGACGTTGTTTATTAGATGTTTTGTTTAATCAAAATTACAAACACAACTCTTTGTTTCCATTATTTACGTTTCAATGTGCAAAAAAGTAATCGTCTGCGAGGAGACAAGTGTCGGCGAGGGGACATCGGCCATCAGCGAGGAGACAGTGGCCATCGACGTGTTTCGGCGAGGGACCATTGCGATCGGTAAAAAAGATGATAATCGTCGACATATCAGCGACCTAAGAACAGCTAAAACTGCATACTATGCTCTCTACGAATCACATCTTCGATACGGTATTGCAGTCTGGGGAGGTACCACACTAGGCAACCTGCAACGGGTCCTAATACACCAAAAGAGAGCAATTCGGATCCTTGCAAGCCTACGCACAAGAGAATCATGCAGGCAAGCCTTTCAAGAACTGAAGATTCTCACTGTGGTCAACCTATACATCCTAGAAGCTGTGACCTACGTACACCTGAAATCACCCGATGAAGTGATGACTGGAGCACAGCAACATGACTACAACACTCGGCATGCTGCAAACTACCATCTTCCAGCTCACCGCCTAGCGCCCACGGAGAAGAAGCCAACATATGTCGGAGCAAAGCTGTGGAACGCCCTCCCACTAGAACTGAAGAGGAGAGACCGGCTGCAGTTTGGACACAAACTAAAACTCTGGCTTCAAGACCATCCATTTTACACGATAAATGAATTTTTAAATTGTACTGTTCTCTAAGAATATGTTCAATAAAGAATTTACAATTTACAATCGTCTACAATCACTGACAATGTGTTGGGTTTTATTAAAAGTATTACTAACAGCTGTTCCTTGAATCGTGTTTAACTCCTTTTTTGCATTATCATAAAAGTATAACAATATGTAACAGTGAGGCACTGATCCCTAAATAAAAAAATTGAAGATGTAATACGTTTCCACTCATTGATTTAAATAATTTCGTTTAATAAATATAAATTTATAAAGACAAGAAAATTTCACAATATTTGTGAATTATAAAAATTAAAAACCTAACCCAAACTTAAGATGAGACTCTAAAGTTAAGTTTATTGACCATGTGCAAAACACAAACAAAATGATCTATTTGAGGAAGAACTTGTTTGGATCAACTTGCTTTTGACGAGAATCTCTCGGTAAATGCTAAGTCTTCAGTGTCACTGTTGGGTGGAGTGTTTCTTAATAACTCTTCATCTTCTTTATTCTTCTTTCTAAGCGCAGCCTTTCGTTTTCTCCAAACTTTTCTGTTCTGTTTCTTCTCTTTTTCTGTCATTTCACCAACCAACTTTATTTTTTTTTCCTGTTTTAAGCGATGGTACCGTTCTCTATCTCTTTGCCGTTTTTTTTCTAACTTTTCTTCAGACAAATTTGCTTTGTATCTGCGATTTTTTGCATTGGCAAGTTCCCTTTCTCGAGTTCTTTCTTTTTTTGCGTCTTCTGCAGAGCTTTTATTTTTCTTATTTCCCATTTTTAATGAAACTATAAAGAAAGAAAAATAGTAATTAAAATAGCACTTACAAAAACTATATAGCTGGGAAGCAGGGAACTCCTACTGCTGGTTGCTGTGAAAGACATATGGGGTTGTAAGGGTTAACAAAGTTAGTGAGGTATTGTAAAATAATCCTCTAGATACCATGAGTATTGCTGGGGAGGAGGAAACTGCCTCTGCTGGCTGCTATGATAGTCGCATGAGGCTGTAAGGGTTATTACCATAAGAAGAAAACTTATTAAAAACATAAATTATTCTTAAAATTTTAATTAAGGTTATGAAAAGTCTACTCGCCGATGGAAAATGTCTCAGCGCCGACGTCTGCAGGTACATTCGCGGACGTCCATGAAGAGACTGTCTCTACGGTAACGTCTGCTAGGAGACAGTCCGCGAGGAGACATTCTATCGAGGATTTCCGCTAATTCAACAACGCACTTGTTCAAGAAATACGTTGTTACATTACCGTCGCGAGTAGACATCTAATTAACCCTTTTAACCCCGGCCATTAAATCAAGCGATGTGCCAGAAATCCCAAGCCTTTTGCAGACTAAATGTAAGGGTTTTGTAAAAAATTCATAACTCAGTTATTTTTTAAGATATTTAGGTAATTCTTTTTTTGTTTTACTTCTTTATACATTTAGCTTACAGAAATATACAAATAAAATTATTATTTTGAAAGTAATTTTTTTTACATACATATGAATATATAAAAAATAAATAAAAATGAAAAAATTTCAAGTTTGATCATAGAAACCATATAGATAAAAAAATATTTGACACAAAAATACCAATTTACTTTATGATATATTTAATTCTTAATAAAAGGAAACAAAAATTATAGGCCTACCTGATTTACAAGTGGAGTAACATCAATTTTTGTAAAGCCGTGTAAATTTTTCTTTTTGCCATTTTTGGGCAAGGCAACGTAACAAGATATTTAAAATTCACTGTACTTAAAATAAACATAAAACCAAAGTTATTTCTGACAAAATAACTAAAACTGTTCATAATATAAATTTAAAAAAAGTTTAAAACAATATGTACATCACTACAAAATGTAAATTTTTAAGATATCCATCACTCAAATCGTCGTCACTAATCACATCCACACCATTTGCAACTAGGTTACTAATTAGTGTATTTTCACTTACGGGAGACTTTGAACGATGTCTTTTACTCATTTTGAAATCAAACAAATAATAAACTAAACTTTAACTGCCGTACTTTACACTGCTTTAACCTAAAACTGTGAAGAACAGCTGATATACGTGATATACAGCTGTCTGCAACAAGCGTGAGCAGTCAGTCGAGACGAACTGCAATTGCTCAGTCACAGACTGACAAAATACGAAGTCAAACCATTACAAACTAATATATTTCGATGCAAAATATCTTTGTGCACAAGTCTGTGAAATTTCAAAGCATTTGGTGAAATAGGTGGCCAGTAAAGTAATAAAAAGTACACGTCCGCACTATACGGACGTCGGGAGTTGACGCCATTTTTACGACGTCCGTATAGTACGGACGTCGGGGTTAAAAGGGTTAATATACGCAAATAAATAATTACCTAGAGTGGGTTTTAAAAGAAGATTTTACGAATTTGTTGAACAAGAACAATATTAACCTGTAACGCCGAATATCCACAACTCATAACACACAAGACAGGGAACGCTGGAACTGAATTCGTGTTTTTGTGGCATTTGGAAAAAAGGTTGTTGTCTTAAGAGATAGTTCTGGGGACATGCAAAAAAAAGACAAAATATCCTTTATTTAGAAATCATATTGATTTATTCACAGGTTATGGTCAAAGAGATTATAATTGGAAGATGACTTACTCCTTGTATTACAATTGAAGAATATAGATTTATATTGTAGATTTGTAGACACATTCTCATGGTAACTGTTGGTGACAGTCAGTGAGGGGACAAAATGAGAGTTATAACATTTATTGGACAATAACTATCATTTTATTTTTAAATGGGTCTATTTAACTACTTAGCATACTTTTGTTAATCTTTAACCTATTATAATTTCTATTTGTTCATTTACTAAAATGTTATTAGCCTGGGAATGATATTTGCTCTCAATTTGAAAATGACCCTTATACTTCTTTCTGTTCTCTATTTTTTTTACTAATACTTCCCCCACCTGACGAAGAGGATAGATTCCAATCCTTAAAACGTTGTGTTATACCTTTTGTAACCATAACGATGGCAAATGTCCGTAATCCTGTCAAACCTTGCATTGTCAATAACTAACTTTAAACAAACAAAAAGATAATAATGTATTAGTACTAAAAGTATGATTTTAAGAAAACTTACTTGAGGTAGCTTTTGTTGAAGATGACTCCAAGTTCACAAAGGATGACTGAGAATCATCAGGTACATGTAGTGGATCAGAAGTAGGGCTGAGAGGCATCTTCAAGTTTTCCTCATCTTCTTCAAAACTTAGTTCTTCGGCTAACTCCTCTTCCTCAATCTTCACATCAATGGGAGCCTCATCTGTTTCCTCTTCAACTTCACTTTGATTTCTTTCAGAAGGCTTGGTTCGGCTGCTCAACATTCTCCGCTTCTTGACTGGTGGACTCTTTGACCGAGCGGAGGCACGTTTGGGTGATAACTGAGAGGCAGTTCTTGTGTCGAGCTGAACTCTTTCTCTCACTATTCTCTGACCATTCTGGATAACAAAATTCAAACATTAAGATCTTTTTAGTACCATGGTGTCAAAACTTTTGATGGTCAAAAGGTGCATGAAGTGCCAGCACCTGCTGTTCGCTACTTATATTTTTATATCTAATAATGTACAAAGCTATTATAGTGGCTTGAAGAACGCCATATCTTCACCGCCATGAGCCACTGTAGTAGCTCAGTATCTATGGTATCCATCGATATATATATATATATATATATATATATATATATATATATATATATAAAATATTGGATCATGTGCTGCTCATAAAATCCGTGCATAACTTCCCAATTATACACAACTATGTAAGGCAGAGTGTATCCGTAACTAGTAGACGTTTAAAAGGAGCAAGAACTCTCTAAAGGTGTGATGTGGAAATACTGCACTCTGCTGTTCATGTTTAAAAAAAAACATCCTTTGTTCAACAATTCTATACTGGACATATCACCTGAATAACACGTTCTGTTCATAGCTATACAGAATAAATTATGTCTATTTCATGATGCACAAAAGACAGTGACATTTCTTTTCACTATTTTTTACTGGTTTTTACTGGTGCTTCACGTTTCACACATACACCCATCCCTCGGAGCCAGTACTTCGTGACAGTAGTCAAGAAAACCAGTTAAAGTGCCTGAGACTAGCACACTCATGAAGGTTTCTTTAAACTCATAATTATCTATCTGTAGTCTGTTAAAGAAATAGGAGGGTGTATTTCCTCGGGTGCTTTGCTCTGGCAATGCATTGATTACAGAAGAAATTGCGATTTGGTTATACTCTGTCAGAATGCATAGAGCACCAAGGATGTATTGCTAGAGTTTAACATTCTACGTAATGAGTTATATACAAATATTCCTGGTATTACTGTACAGGAGTTCATTAATTGTGAATCTCTTCCTATGTTTCATCTTGAAAATTATATCATGGCGTTACTTATTGCGTTTTATAGATCTCATAAAAACGAAAAGACTACCAAACTACTTTGCAATGGTGCTAATGATGCGTCTAGCATAAAGGATTGCAGAGGAGTGCAGATAAATTATCTGTTTATTGCATTTAAAATTATACATCAAGCAGAATCTCCAATAAATATAACAGATACAGAGACTACAATAATTTTGATATAGAAAAGATTATCTTTGATGTAACATGCATTGATTGATAGAATACAAAAAGGACAAATAAAATTTAAAACACTGAAGTATTAATTACATAATATAATATAAAAGCGATATAAAAAGAACATACTTATGATTTTTTGACAAAAATAAAAACAGAAAAACAACTGAGAATATTTTGGAAGACAACACTGCAGAAAAAGTGAAGTTTTTAAAAAATTTAAGAAATGGGCAGAATTAACAAATAAGAAAAGCCAAGAAAACCTATTTTGATATTACAATTGACTGGATGTCAAGATTCAATTAAATTTGGGAATTGTTTAAAACGAAGTTGTGTAGTGGGCGAAAAAATAGATTGAATGAGGAGATATTACAAATTAATAAAATAAATAAATATTTTGCTAGAATATGAGCAATGTACAACACTGATGAAGAGATTCTCTTATGTTATTTCCAAAACGAAAGAGATAATGTCAATAAACATTTTACTTTTACAGAAGTTAGTAAGGACGAAGTAAATTCTGCTATGAATAAGATCACATCTAAAGCAGTTGACAGAGATGACATATTAATTGACATGATCAAAGCATTAAGTCCATATGTTATAGAAGCTTTAACTCATTTGATAAATGAAACCTTTAAATACGGAAAATTTCCACAGTTTAAAATCAGTATAGTCCACCCACTACCAATTCCAATCACTGCCAGTTATTTCTAAAATAACAAGAGAGTAAGTGGCTGTTCAGCAGATAATGAATTACATGGGTACTGAATGAATTTACCAAAACCCCAATCAGGGTTCAGAGGGAACCACATCACATGTACTGCTCTGACTAATATGGTCAGTAATTTATTTGATGTGAGAGACAAAGGCCTGTGTAGCATAGTGTTTATGTTTGACCACACTTAGGCGTTCGACTCTATCGACCATAATACGCTACTGGCAAAGTTACACTATTTTAGATTTGGAAAGAACACCGTCAGCTGGATTAAGTATTGCCTGAGACGGCTAGGTTGCAACTTGTAAATCTAATATCCTGTCAGTGTTTTATTATTGTTTTCCACCATATGACAACAGCATTCTTAAAAAAAAACGGTGAGCGAATACAAAAGATTCCAAAATGTATCTATGTGTTTTATTTACAATTTGGAAAAAAGACCATATATCCGCTTATTGTAAAATGGAAAACATATAACGTAGTTATGGTGAGAAGGGTTGTTTTAATGTGAATGTTGAGTTTAGCTCCATTTCATCTTCAAACACTACACTAACCGCAATGTAAAATGGATCTAAACTCAACATTCAAACTAAATCTTCAAATAATAATTTCAATAAGATCTAGATATTTCACAGAAATAATAAACAATAATAATAATAATAAATACTAAAGTACTGTAATCTACACTTACCTTTGATGTAACACCACTACATTCTTCTTCTTTCTCTTCTAACGTGATTTCTTTTCCATTGCCTTCAGTCAAGCCTTTGATTTCCAATAATTCTGCAGTCCCTAAGAATGATTCGAGGTGTTCCTGCAGAACATTTACTTCTCCTTTATAAACAAAGTCCAAGATCGCTTGTAGATCTCTTAACTTAACATTGCGGAAAACAATTACAGGGTGCTGACACGGATTCTCCTGAAACCAAACCCCTTCTGTTAGGCGTTTATAATATAAATATTTTTTAATGTACAATACAAATAAACATTTATATACAGAGTTCATGTTGAGGCTGAATCCATTGGAACAGTGTTCCAGTATCTCTCTCAAAAAAATTAACAGTTTTTGTATATGCAGAAAACATTCCCCTACACCTCAGAATTACATTAAAATATTGTTTTGGACCTTATATTTTAAAACATTTTTAGGTGAACAGACTCCATACTTTCAAAGCCTGGGGGGGGGGGGTTAAAGTTCTGGCAGCTCTACAAAGTGGCTACTCAAAACCTCTTCAAATTCCTAGTTTTCCCAGTTTTCCTGGACAAAAATTTCCATTTCTCTAGTCTATTTTCAAACCAAATAAACAACTTTAATACTGTACTTAACCCCTATGTGGAGTAGAAAGGTTTATCGCCATCAGCTGTATTTGCAGGAAATGCCAAGAAACTGCAGTGGTCTATCAAATTTTATCGCTAACGATATGCAAGAAATTCAGTAACGATTCACTACCCAATATTTTTAATACCTTAGTTTCTTTCAATGTGTCAACATTGTGTGTACCTAATAACTTTAATTTCTGTGATGTTTGGAAAATATATGCATCCAATTTGGAAAAAATATAGAGAACAAACAATTACCAACACAGCGCTATGAATACTTTATTCCACAATTTTTATTTTACAAAAATTCAATTTTTTATTATTGGTCCTAAATTTTTAACATACTTTCAGAGCACATTAGAAATAAACTTTCAATGTGTTCAAATGTAAGATGAGGTAAGTACGTGGCTGGAATGATGTTTTATACTTAAGAACTCATGTGTGGACCATTACCAAGTTTGGTTTAGTTATAACAGAAATTACTGGTTGTGATGACGATTCTGTTGGAATAGTGATATATCATCAGTTCTTAGTGATGATGACCTCTCAGTGAACTCAGTAAATCGGTAAGTAAAATGATATGAATCAGTCTTATCCTGCACAATTGCACAATAAACAGCGCCTATATTTGTATCATTATAAATTTTTATTTTAGACTCAAACAACAATATTTAAAAATTAAGAACATATAACTAAACAATAATAAAGCAAGTTAGACATGTGTTTTTAGCATACATCTCAAAATAGTTAAACATACAAGAAACACTAAAGATTATACATATGTATTCTAAATCCTCATCCATATATTTACCTTAAAAATATCACGAAAATATGAACTACATGCTGAGAGTAGCATTTTGTGTGCTTTCAACCTTCCTCCTTCACAACTCAGTGTCACGTCCACCAGGTCTTCCTCATATCGGAGAGAACCGAAGGCGTCGGTGAGCTGACTGACATAATTGTTCCAGCGTAAGGAAAATTGCTGATCCATGTCAAACCTAAAACAAAGAGGAATACATTAAATTTAAACATCTTGAATGAATATGTTTGTTTGCAGTAAAATACAAGATGTTGTAAAGAATTAGACGACCAGTAAAACCTCGTGTTGCGAACTCAGTCTCCGATGCTATAGTGCTTATTTTTTCTTTTACGTATAGGAAACACTCCTGGTAGTAGGCTACTAACAAAAGACCTCATAACAGAAACTAAAGTACAATTGAGGCTGAAAAATTATATTTAAACCTCTCCATTGCTATCTTATGGGCTGTTAAAAATATCTGAACTTGGGATTAAAACATTTTCAGTTCAATTGTATGAGGAGACCACAATCAGAAGCTCTGATTTAAATTGGCAAATTCAGCTGTACAACATTCTAGACTTGATACATCGTAACGTTAACTTTTCTATAGTAACCTTTGAAAATCTCAAAAAATCACTCTCACTCTCTGACTCCTCATGGCTGTAGACGATGTTTGATACCTTCAACTGTCCCTCGCACCTTCACAGGTTTCTAATTGTCACTTCTGACGATGCATTCAACAAGACCCACAGTCTTGAATGATTCAGAAATTATACCAAAAAATGAAGATCAGTTTCAACAGCCACCCACAATCATCAAAATTTTGAGTTCTGGAAATATCTCAGAAACTCCAAACCACCACCTTGTAGATTAAACCCCTCATTAATTAGAACGAACAAATACAAAAGCTGACTACTAGATAAATGACATGCACAAACAGCTGGAAATATGGAGAATACAGGAATGAATTATTCTGAAGGGCCTGACAAAGTACAACTGAAGACGCAAATTGGGATCTTGCCTTATACTAGATTCTAAAACAGCAAATAGTCTAGAACAGTGGTCTAACTATGGCCTCTGGCTATTTCAAGAAAACTAATTACGTAAATAACGAAGCGAGGATAGATTTTAGTACTATAAAGTGAGAGATTCCTGCCAGCTAGGCTGACTTAATTCTTAGTTAATTGAAATAATATTCCTACTAGTATTTATTGTGCACATTATTATATTATCAAGCAATTAAAATATATTTTATTACAATATTGGCTACGTCTAAATGCTTATATCTTGCTAAAATGAGCCTTGGGATTTAGTTTCTCATAATATTTTTAACAAGCAATTACTAATGGTGAGAAGCACTGTAATATTTTAAGAAATTGGACTTGCATCCATAGAGATGAAAGTCAGTAATAATAGTAATAATTTTAATTTCTGTTATAAGTATAGAAATGTCTATACAAGTATTTCTCAAATCTCTAAAAAAACAATACAATTCAATATCTTTCTTACAAATATAAAAACACAGAAATTAAAATAAATAATACACATCCAATAACACTATTAAAGATTTGTGCCTGAGTGGGAGTCCCATATCCATCGCTCAACAAGCAATTAAAAATAAATAAAAAGGAGAAAACAATTGAAAGGATTCCGGACATTTGCCATCGTTATATGTTACAATAAAGTACAATGTTATATTTTGAGGATTAATATCAACCCTCTTCTTCAGGTGTAAAAAAGCCCTAAAACATTCAATGGACTGCCTCTCAAAGATATAAATCATCGTGGATGAACGGCATGTCCAGACTGAAGCAAATGAACCCAAGTAATATCACCGCACAGAAGCCAAAATCATGGGTTAAATTCGTTACTGCGCAAAACTTTGCTTACTGTCATTTGGGAAGAATTTAAAACTTTTGAAACAAAATAGACATTGGGATTCTCTAAAACACATTGAAAATATCCATTGACATATAATTACTAGTAGCTGACTTCGATCTTCCTGTTATGAGAAGGTCCTTGACTCAGCCTGTCTCTTCTTGAAATAAGGTTGCAATATGGAAAAGTGGTTTCTCACCTCATAAGATCTAATCCGATCTACATAGCCTCGCATCATTAAAATCGTAAATACGTTCATGAGCTCCATATTGTAAAACTAGTAGGTAACTAAATGAATAACCACTTCTTAACTTTGTGAAACCATCAACACATGTTCCTATGAGTTAAACAACAGCTGAAAAGACTAGAACTATATGACTGATTGGACTTTTACTAAAAAAAAACTGTGTTTGTAATGCCCAAGTATTGTTTATTCCTCCCATAATGATGAGAATATCATTATGATTAAGATCATACCTCACAACTTCTCCATGTGGTGCGAAAATGGCTCAAAACAATTAATTAGACAATATACAATAATCTTTATTTACATATTCATTAAGAACAGTATATGCGTCAGAATAATAACTAAAATTTGAGGATTTGATGTGTTGTTAAAGCTGGTTGTTGAGGAATTCTCTTTCTGAGTAGAATGGTCTTTCTTGCAGCCATGTTGTTAATTGGTTCTTGAAGCTGTGAGTTGGTTCATTTCTGAGTTGTTCTGGTAGGTTGTTGAAATATAGGGCCCCTTTATAGGATGGCTTCTTTTCAAAGAGACTTACGAGGGGGTACCCAAAAAAAAAAACCGGAATTATTTTATAAAAATTATATATTATCAAATTTTTTATAATACGACCTTATCTCCTTCAAAATAATCTCCATTACAACTAATACACTTGTCCCAACGGTATTTCCATTGATCAAAACATTTTTTGTAGTCATCTTTAGAAATGGCTGCAAGCTCGAGCTTTTTTTTTTCTTAACCTCTTCAACGCTGTCAAATCGTTGACCTTTCAAGCCTCTTTTCATGTGTGGAAATAAAAAAAAGTCACATGGAGCGAGGTCAGGCGAGTAAGGTGCGTGGGGCAGCGGAACCATGCCGTTTTTGGCTAAAAACTGCCCAACTGAGATGGCTGTGTGTGCCGGTGCGTTGTCGTGGTGGAAGAACCAGTCTCCAGTCTGCCACAAATCGGGTCTTTTCTGGCGAACACTGTTGTGCAATCTTCTTAAAATCTCCAAATACGTAAAATGTTTGGTTGAGAGTCTGACCTGGAGGAACACTCAGAATGAACAATGCCTTTAGCATCAAAAAAGCAAATCAACATCGTTTTGATGTTTGATTTGACTTGCCGACATTTTTTTTGGACGAGGTGAAGATGGCGACTTCTATTGGCTTGACTGTTGCTTCGTTTCTGGGTCATAACCATAGCACCATGACTCATCACCAGTAATTACCTTTTCCAGAAAATCGGGATCATTTTCAAGATGTTCTTTCATAAGGCAGCAAGTTTCAACTCGATGTGTCTTTTGATGGTCAGTCAGAAGTCGGGGAACAAATTTGGCAGCAACCCTTTTCAGTCCTAAATCTCCTGTTAAAATTCGCTGAACCAAGCTCCAAGTTAACCCACTACTCTCTGATAGTTCCTCAATTGTCTGTCGACGGTCGGTGAGCACAAGTTCACGAATTTTCTCAACATTTTCGTCCGTTCGAGAGGTTGATGGACGTCCAGAACGAGGTTTGTCTTCAATCGACATGTCGCCATTTTTAAAACGAGCGAACCATTCGTAGACCTGAGTTTTCCCCATAGCATCATCTTTGTAAGCTGTATTCAACATTAAAATAGTTTCTGCAGCATTTTTACCAAGTAAAAAAACAAAATTTCATAGCTGCACGTTGTTCACTTAAACTTGCCATGACAAAAACGAAACAAGAACAAAACAGGGTTAGCGAAAACAGTCACTACGAATGAACAGAATGCACTAGGACAACGGAACTGGGGTCACTGAGCTCGCAATGGGTTGCGCGACACACGCCTAGCGGCAGGAATGTGTACTACACGCTGCCGGCTGCCAGCAATACAATTCCGGTTTTTTTTGGGTACCCCCTCGTAGATGGTGGGGTGGTATTGCAAAGCTTGAGGCGTTCCGTGTATTGTGATGGTGAATGTCTCTGTTTCTTGTTTGATTTGTGGAGATGGCATGAAGAATTGCCTCACGGATGTAGAGTGATGTCAGTGTGAGGATTTTTAGCTCCTTAAATGCATCACGGCAGCTTTCTTGATATTTGAGGTCTGCTAAACATCTTATAGCTCTCTTTTTGGTGGGTAAGGACTCTTTGTAGATAGTTGTTGGATGTACTTCCCCAGACCACTAAACCATACCTGAGGTGTGACTCGACCAGGGCATGGTAAGCTGTTTTTGCGGTGTCTAAACCACTAACTTGCTTCATGACATAAATACCAGAGCATAGCTTCTTGCAGAGTAGAATAGAATAGAATATATTTTATTGCGTTGACAATATATATTACATTGTATTGCAATAGTCAATAATACCAATTTTTTTAAAGTATTTATCTTAAAAACTAAATCCATTCACTCAACTTTCCATACAGTTGCACACAGGCTCACATTCATACACATACAAAAAAAAACAAAATTCATAATTCGTGGGGTCAACCCCCAGGATTGCAACACCGCCGCGAATATCAATCCCAAGTGTACTCCATGAACTCGCCAACTGAGTAAAAAGCACAAGACACCAGGTAGTGTTTTAATTGGGTTTAAAATATTTTTGGATTTGTTTCTAAGTTTAGTATTTCAAGAAGATTGTTAATGAATTTGATCCCAGCTTGAGAAGGGAGGCGTTCAAATGCTGCTGTTCTATGCTGTCGGGCTCGAAAGCGCCCCCGAGCTCTTGTCTCGTATTTGTGTATATCACTGCCCTGCTTCAATATACACTGAAATCGACAGTAAAATGAAGTCTCTAAAATATACAAGCTGGGTAGAGTTAGCAAGTTGAGCTCCCTGAAGGCACTTCGACATGACTCTCTGTTGTTCAATTTTGCGATGATTCAAACAGCTTTTTTTTGCAGTCTGAATACTCTTTCCAAGTTTGATATGACACAACTCCCCCACAGAGAACTTCCGTACGACAGATACGGAAATATTAATCCATAGTAAGCCGTCATTAAGACATCAGACATACAAAACTTTGATAAATTTCGAAGGACATTTCGAAAACAGAGTTGATCAATATGCTGTTTCCATGTCAGTTTTGAATCCATGATAATGCCGAGATATTTGGTACTATTTTGTGCCTCTATCCCAGGAATTAATATGTTTGTGTCTTTATTTTTAGTGGAGTAGTTCAGCTGGACAGTTTTCTTTTCATTTAGAGCCAGTTTGTTTACTGTGCAGTATTGTTTAGTCTTGTTGAAGGTTATATTGAGGTTTCGGTTTAGAGTTTCTATTGATTTATCTGTTAGTGTGATGACAGTGTCGTCTGCATACATTGTGGTTTGGCAATATTCTTGTAGCTGGTCTGGTAGGTCATTTTTGAGGAGGAGGAACAGGACTGATCCCTGTGGTACTCCTCTCCGTATAGGGACAGTTTCGGAATGTATTTTATGGCAAGTGTTTTTTTCTACATGCTGAATCTCAACTAATTGCTGTCTGCCATTTAGGTAACTGTGGAACTATTGTTTAGGCTTTCCCTCAATACCCAGAGCTCCCAATTTTCTAAGAAGTGTCTTGTAATTGAGGCAGTCAAAAGCCTTGCTAAAGTCCAAGAACAGACTTGTGACTGAGGAGCCATCTTCTAATTGTTCTATTATCTACTCGGTAAGCTGTATTAAGGCAGTGGAGGTGGATCTTCCTTTAAGGAAGCCATGTTGCTGGCTGGTGAGCAGCAGATTTTGGTCCAGATGAGATATTAGTCTGTTAAGGACGATTTTTTCAAAGATCTTAGAAAAGGTTGGTATAAGTGAAATTGGTCTGTAACTTTTAGCATCCGTGGTTGGTCTACTTTTATATTTAGGGTATACCTTGGCAGTTTACAGCTGTGTTGGGAAGGCCCCTTGTTGGAGAGACTTATTTATGAGTGCTGTTAGTGGATTAATCAGTTGATTTTTGCATGTTTTGACCAGTTTAGCTGATTTTTCATCAGTGCCAGACGAAGTTTTTGGTTTAAGTGAGTCTATTGCTTTTAGTACTTCATTATGTGTTGCAAGCTGAAATTTTAGTTTGTTATCTGTTAAAGGAGGAATTTTGGGGGTTCTGGTGCATGTGTTGGTGTTGTTGGCCTGAAGTGTCCTTTCCACAGTTGTAGCAAAAAAGCTGTTGAGGTAGTTTGCTATTTTGATTGGGTCCTGCAATGTCTCCCCATCCACCAGAAGTTTCCACTCATCTGCAACACTGGTACTTGATTTTTTTCAGTGTTTATTACCTGCCAGAGTGCCTTGGACTTGTCAGCATTGCTGATATAGTCGGATGTTTGAATTTTCCTCAGAGTCTTTAGTCTTAGGTCATAGTCCTTTTTTCTTGCTATGGTTTCTGCTTTGTCTTCAGATAGGCCTGTGCAGTTTTCTTTTTCCAAGGCATTTATATATATATGAATGCGTTTGACAGGTATTTGGTCTTCCGATCACATGTTAGTTTGCTTATTTAAACGCATATGTGACAGATACGGCCAAATACAAAATAATTGAGTCGGAAAAAGTAAGCGCTCTGTGGTGTAATGGTAGCACATTCACCCGGCAAGTGAGAGATCCGGGTTCGACTCCCGGCGGAGCAAGTACTTTTTGCGATTCAATGTTTATTGAAATTAAATAAGGTAATTGCCATTTATACAATTTAATGTATATATATATAGATTTTTTAGTCTAGAGCATTCAGCATCCCAGCAGTTTTTTTGGTTGTGTTGTTTTTTCCTTGTCATTTTTACTGGGCAGGTCTCATTGAGTATTCCTTGGATAACCCTGTGAAAGTTGTTATAAGATTCATTGACATCTTCTATCTGGTAGACGCAGTCCCAGGGTTGTTCATGGAGCCTGGTTTTGAATAGATTTATGGTGTTTTTGTTGAGAATCCTTTTTTTCTCCCTAATTGACATTGTGATTTTCTCTGATAGTAGTTGGAGAGTGGCAATTTGTGCAGTGTGATCTGAGAGTCCAGACAGGATAACGGATGTCTGGATACGTTTTAGGTCTATGTTTGTGCAGATAAAGTCTATTGAGGTTTTAGTTTCATGTGTAATTCTAGTAGGTGGCAGATTTAGTCTAACAATGTCAAAAGAGGATAGAAGTTCTTCAACTTGGATGTTATATGTGTCGTTTGCATCTTCACCAAGGTTGTTTACATTTATGTCGCCCATAATGACAGTTTTCTTTTTTGTGCGGAGAGCATATTCCAGTTGGCTTGATAGGATATCTAGCGCTTGTTCCAAATTATCCCTTGGAGGCCTGTAAACTCCCAAGACCTGGATTATTTCTTTTTTCAGTTTTATTTCGAAGAGAGCAGTTTCACACATTAGTTCTGAGTTTTCGTCACTTATCTTAAGTACTTTCACATACTTTTCCAGGCCATGTTTGGCATATCCTGCAACTCCCCCTTTTGTGTGATTTCTTCTTGTGTAGCCTCCAATTAGGGTGTAGCCAGCTAGTTGTGTGTTTTCCAAGTTTTCTCGGGAGAGACCATGCTCTGTAACAACAATGAAGTCTGGTTGTTCATTATTAAGGAAGTGTGATAGTCTTTCTGTTTTATTAGACAGCCAGTTTATGTTTTGGTGGGCAAGAGTGAGTTGGTGGCTGCGAACTAGTGGGTTTTTTGATTGGTTGTCAACACTGTTTTTTGGCTTGTTTTGGTTGTCTTGCAAAGGGAGTTCCAGAAGGTTAATGCTTTGTGTTTGAGCTGATGTTTGTGTTTTTCTTTGGGATGTTGGCTCTTGGCTAAAAAATTAGACAGGATATTTTGTTCTCTGTGGTACTCTCCTCGTTTTGTGTTGGTGTCTAGTGGATGTAGTGTTTGAGTGTTTTCTTGTGGGGGTGGTTTTTTGCAGCTTGTGTCTACATAGCATCTCAGGAGCTCTTCTGGGCTAAAGGAGTTAGTTTTTTATCCATTTACTGAGAGTGTCATCACCTGTGGGTGTGATATACAAAAAGGATTTTGTATGTCTTGTTATTCCCACTAGGCAGTGAGGAATAGAGTTGTAGATGTCCTCGGGTGATGATGAGGTACACACTACAACTATGCTCTCAACTTGCCTACCTTGGAACTCATGGATTGTAGATGTTGTGTAGCCCAACTTAGTCAACTCACGCTTCTCAGACTGTTTGAAAACAAGGCATGTGTGTTTATTTTTGTCAATTTTTGTGTGCAGGTTTTCTAGTGTGTCAAAGGTCTGCTGGCTCAGTTGATTCTCAACACAGCTGGTTGTCATCATCCCTTGAGGATAGTGGTCAGATAATAGAGCTGTGGCGCTTCTTGTGCATCTGTAGGATAGGTTTAGTTCCTTTGTGATGTCTGATATTTCAGTTATTTTATCAAACTTCACTTTGAGTTTTCCATTTCTGTTAATATAAGGAATCTGGTTGGGTCCCCAATAAGCATTATTTCAGGAGCTTTAGAGAGAATGGCTGCATAGAGGATTTCCCCTGCGTGCAACATTAGCGTTTCGTCAATAATGACCCGCTTATAGGAATTTCCTAGCTGTATGTGGCGCGTAGAGTTAATCAGGAATGAATGTACTGTCCTAAAAGTGTCCCTGCTGAGTTTTTTGTTATGCTTTGGGTGTAATGACCCGCTTATAGGAATTTCCTAGCTGTATGTGGCGCGTAGAGTTAATCAGGAATGAATGTACTGTCCTAAAAGTGTCCCTGCTGAGTTTTTTGTTATGCTTTGGGTGTAGTTCGTCAAAACGTCTCCTGAAGTCCTGGGCTGAGTCTCTGGTAGGAAATAAGACGAGATCACCAGGCCGGTAGTTGTTTGATATAAAAGACGTTTTGCCGCAGCCTGGGACTCCTTGGACAAGATTAATTTTTAGGTCTGGTAAGGAGGGCTATATCAATGTTTTTAATGCTGTTGTATAGTTTCAGATCATTTAAGAGCTGTGTTTCATCTGATACCAGGACATTCTTGTTTATGGGGTTGTTGTTTGGTGCGACTGAGTATTTGTTGTTCTGATCTTGTTTCAGTTCTACGATGCATGCACCATCAAAACCAAAAGAGTATTTTTTCTGTGTTTCTTGCTTTTGTATGAAATCTCCAGTTTGGAAATTTACTATGGCATACTTATCCTTTGCTATTTTGCAGAAGTTTTGCATGTTATGACTGTCTTTGCTTATATGGCCTATGTCATACTCTTTATACTTGGAGCTCAAGTCTTGAAGGATAATTGTTTCCTTTATTCGCCATAGCTCTTTTTGTTCTTGTATAGCTCCTAGTATGTAGCTTTTGTTGCTTGATTTGGAAGGGCGATCTGGGGTATACGTGTTAGGCACTGGGAGTCAGTTCTCCAAGTGCTGTACATGGCTGAGTCCCTGCTTGGAGTTATCCTTACTATTTTTCTTTGTGCTTTATCGACTATGTTGTCTAACATGTCATCTATGATTATTTTCATTTTCTTGTCTTCTGTGTATATACGTAGACAATGTAAGTAAGCATTGGATGAATATTGTAGGATGACTTGTAGGAGCTCTCCAATATTTAGTTCGTTAATGTCTAATGCTTTTTGAATTTCTTTCAGGTTTAGGAAAAAAGAACAGGACATTTTATGCAGTCATTTGCTATTTCAAGGATTCTGAAACATTTTTTCTTCCAGTTTTTTTTTTGCTTACTAGAGTAGCAGACAACAATGTCTGTTTTGCCTTTATTGTTCTGTATGGAGATAAAGTTGTTAAAGGATATGTTTCCTTCTGCTAGTCTTTGATATACATCTAGTGATTGTAATTGGAGGTGTTCTGCTTTTCGGCTGCTTGTGTTATCTACATCTAGAAACAGAAGACCACAAGTCTGAGGCAGGTCCTTGTCTGTCTTGTATTGTGTAGTAATGATTGGGGTTTCTTCTGGAGGGAAAGAGAATATTTTTAGGCTTTCCAGGTTTTTTGGTCTTCTTGGGTTAAAAAGGAGATGCGACCACTATTGCTGTTTATAGAGTTATTTCTCACAACTTTGCTAGCTGGAAATCTTGTTTCAGTGGTTTCTGAGTTTTCATCGTCACTTGTAGGTATGTCAGGCAGTGAAACAGTTTGGTGAGTCTTGTTTGGCAGTGTTGCCTTTTGCAGTTTTTCTGGTTGGGTTTGTCTGTTTCCCACTGTCTGAGTTGGTTGTGGCAGTTTTTCTGGTTGGGTTTGTCTGTTTCCCCCTGTCAGTGGTGGTTCCCATTGCACGATAAGGGGTCCATTTGAATCTTCTGTTTTTGTTTTATACTTTGATAATTGTAAGGAAACACTAAATAGGTTCCTTCTTCGTTTTTTATCACTGTTTTGCTTTGAGCAGCTGTTTAATTTGTCTTGTTTTATCGAGGTTGCCTTTGTTTCTGGTCTTATGTTGTCCGTAATATTATTTTGATTCAGAAGTTTTTCTAGAATTATTTTAAGAGTACATGCTAGATTATCTTGGTTCATTTTTAAACGGTCCAGTTCCAGAAGAAGTGGTGGTGAGGTCTGAGAAAATCTTGATGTAGTCAAAGCTGATATATTGCTGCACGTTTGGGTTTGGATGCTTCTGAATTCTTGTTCACCTCTTTGCTGACTGGCTTGTTCCAAGGAGTGCTTTAATTTCTTTGTGAGAGTCAGCTCTGTCTTTTCTAGATCTTTTATCCTATTTTCCTGTTGAGTAAGCATTTTGTTTTGAGAGCTGTCATGTTCCTCAAAGAACTTTTAAAGTTCACGTTGGGCTTACTTACTTTTTTCTAGTTGTTGGGAGGTCTCATCTAGTTTTTCATGAAGTTTTTCTATCATAATGAGATATTTTTCATTGTCATTGTGAGGAAAATTAATAAGTAAAAGAGAAAACTTATGACCAAAAATGTCAAAAGATATAACAAATACAATTTTTAATGAATAATAAAGAATATTGTCTGCCTTCCTTTAAAAGAAACGTAAAAGAATCACACAACTCAAACAGACAGCCTGTACTCATATGTTCATTCAATAAAATGAGAATGAAATTACAAACCCCACACATGATACAAAGACAAAGAATTTATTCATACAATTGAACATAATGTTTTTTGTACAAGTCGATTACAAAAAATGCATACGTGTGACTACAAATTAATCTAATTTGAATTCAAATAATGTGAATAGACAACTGTAGCAGTAAATTACATTTAAAATTAAAATAAAATAAAAATTAAAATGGACTTGCTGGCCTCACAACCCTGTTGGGCCTATCGCCTCCCCAAGGCTGTAGAAAGCTGTCTCATTCAAAATTCGTTTTAATTCCGATTTGAAGAATTTTTAATTTTCTGAGTTTTTAACCTGGTTTTCTACAGGCAACCAATTAAAAATCTTTGGACCGTAATAAGAAATGGAATTTTTGAACAGACTAAGTTTGAATCTGTCGGATATTAATTTACCTTAGTGTCGAGTAAAGTGCTCATGTTGAGCTAGAGGGAAAAGATTGCGGTTTTTTAAAACAAAAATTGATGAGTGGTAAATCAAAAGATTGGTTAGCGTGAAAATTTTCTTTGAAAGAAACAGCTCTCTACAGCCTTCGCCTGGTCTCAGTCCCCAAACAACTCTTAAACCTCTCTTTTGTAAGATGAAAATCCTATTAAAATTTTGGAAGGTCGAGAACCCCCAGAAAATAAGACCATATCAGCCTTGATTCCACCAAGCCGAAGTAAGCCGTGGTTAGAGCTTCCTGAGAGGAAAATTTTGAAAGACACCTCAGAGCAAAGATTGATGAGTTGATCTGTTTGGACAAGGATTCTATATGAGTTTGCCATTTCATGAAGAAATCTATATGAACTCCTAGAAATTTATAACAAGCAATTACTGACATTTTGATTGTTTATTGAGTATTTGTTCGGAAGATTTAGGCTTTTTTGAGATTGTAACTCCATAACCTGTGTTTTTGACGTGTTAAGAAAAAGCTTATTTACTGTGAACCAGTGAGAGAGCGAGGATGACACTTCAGAAAACTGGCTGGAAAGGGAAACTGAATTTTTGTTGCTGAAAATCAGGCTAGTATCATCTGCAAAGAGAGATATTGTGGGACAGACATTGTTATTTTGATTTAGAAGGATTGTATCTGGAAGATCATTAATGAAAATCAAAAATAGAAGGGGACCTAGAATCGAGCCCTGAGGTACACCTGTTTTAACGATAGAAAATTCGGAAAAACACTGATCCTGGATTTGGACATATTGGATACGACATTGCAAGTACCTTTTGAACCAATCCAAAGTAACACCTCGGAAACCGTATTTTTGCAATTTGGAAAGTAACATTTGCTGATCAACTACATCAAAGGCCTTACTAAGGTCACAGAACAAGCCTAGAGCCTTCTCACCGGCGTCGAGAGATGAAAGGATCCTTTTAATCACTGCAGCAATGGCTACTTCATCTGTGGTGTTCATATGTGGTTGAAAGCCATATTGAAAAGGAGATAAAATTTTGTGTTTCTTTAGAAAGTTGAACATTCTATTGTGTACAATTTTTTCAAAGACTTTGGAGATAACTGGGGTGATGGCTATTGGTCGGAAAGAAGATACATCACAGGTATTTTTTGATTTGGGTATAGGAACAATTTTGGTTATCTTTAGATCGGTAGGGAATTTTCCTTCTGAAATTGATGAGTTAAAGAGATAGGTTAAAATCGGAGCCAAATCTATCGCGAAGTCTTTAAGAAAAGGGGCTGATAAGTTGAAAAAATCTTTTGATGTGCTGTTTTTCAAGGCTTTGATGGCTTTTAATGTTTCGGGTATGGTGATGTCGAAAAAGAAGAAAGTGTCTAAGATAGTGGGTAATGGTGCTGTTGGTGGATAAGGGCCAGAATTATCTGGTACATTGACTTTGAGTTTTTCTGAAACATTAATAAAAGAATTATTAAGAACATTTGCAATTTCAACTGGATTTTTGAGAAGTTTACCTTCAGCCTCGAGTTCAAACTCCTTGTTAGCTGATTGTTTTTTCCCTGTAGCTGAAGATAATGCCCTGTAGCTGTTTTAGCTGAAGATAATGCTGTAAGTAAGCAACATGGTACTGGACAAAAAGACTCGAATAACAAAACCTGCTTCGAACAAACGCATTGCAATGAGTCCTGTCCCACTGCCTCAAACATTATCTTAATGGCAACACATCCCTTTATTGTTTAATGTGACCTTAACAACACAGGTTGTCAGGTAATTCACAATCTGGTGAATACTACTTTAACCTGTCCTCATCTATGTATATATCGACCATCTATAGGAACCACACACATACTCTACCAACCTTTCTCTAAAATATATTTTCTTTTACCTATCTTGCGTGCATGGATTTCTACAATGATCCCATCACTCCATAACAATTCCTGCTCTTCAAAATCTCTGTCCAATCAAGAAAAATACAGTACTTTCCTACAATATGACAGCCAGTCATCTATTTTTTCTCAAAGCTGTGTTGTTTTCACTTACAAGGACGTCACAGTCTATGATATTTATACCTGAAAAGGTATATTATTGTTAGAACACGACACATCCCAATTTTGAGCCTTCAAAAAGTGTGCTTTTTCCGCACTAAATGAAATTTGTTAAGAGTTTTTACATCAACAAACTTTACACAGTTTTTCCTTTGATTCTGAACTTTATTTTGTCTATGCATACTTTACAATTTGCTGATTTCAATATTAAACCTTGTTGTCAAGTTTTATGAGTTTTTTTTTTCTTGTGTACAATTTTGATATTTTCTAAACTTGTTGTAAAAAATGTTTAGTTTTTTCTTGTGTAAAATTATAACATTTTCACAAATTAAATGATAATTTAAGTCATTGTGAACTTAAAGGCCGGAGTGGCAAAAGACGAGTTTCGTGTTATTAACCTATTGCTATCATCCTCCCTGAACAAAACAAGATTTCAAGTTGTGACAATAACAAATAACAAAGTTATAAACAACAGTGTAACTACTCATCTTGCTTGGAGTAATATTTCATTGTTCTACAGGCGTCAGCCGTTACGCCATATTTGGATATGTAAAATAACAATAATGCTAAAAACAGGAGAATTCGACTCAAATAAAAGACACTTGTGTTCATTTAAAACTTCTAAGAATAAAAGTTCATATATGCCTGACAAGTACCTACGCCTATCAGCTACGGCAGCACCTTCGGTGACAGACGAAAAACATCCCTCAAGGTATATTACCTATCAGTAAAAGATATAATTCTTGATCATGTCTGATCACCTCCTGCCATTACTGATAGCTAGGAAATGAACTCGACAAAACAAACAAATGTTGAAAATTAACCTAACCATAACTTCCTACAATCTTGCAAGAAAAGTAGTTCCACTCCTAATGTTCATCATTTGTCATTTTCATCCCCTAACAATGTATAAGAAACAAACATAAGTTTAAATATGTATAACTAATGTAACAATAAATTCCTAATTTTGTACGTGTAACATACTTACATACCAAGTGGTAACTTCCGATCACATAAATATTGCTTTTCTCAATTTAAAAATAACATACAACTAGCAAGGAACTCGTACTCTCACATTGAAAACACAAGATGACCAATTAAAAAGGAATAAATTAATTTCCTAATATTTAAACCACTCATGTTTATCCACAAACAAGCACGTAAATAACTTACATAACCAATTGACAGTATTAGAGTTAACTTTGGGTGGAAATGACAAATAACAAAGTTATAGAACATTAAAATTGAAACATTGTTTCTCGTGCATAGTAATATTTCATTGTTCTATAGACATTACATGGTCTTGTTATGATCTTAAGTCAACCTCCTATTGGTTACTGCTGACGTCAGCTGTTACATCATCTTTGGATAGGTGTGGTAACTGCCTGCAAAACAAAATTCAAACTCATTGGTAGCCTAATAAAAAATGTCTCAGTGCATTAAAACCAGATGTATTATATATCATAATGTAGTGTATATTGTGTACTTCCAAGTGGTATATGTGTTATCCTGGAGCCATTTTGGTTTTTTTTAAGAAACACATAAATTTGGACCGTTTATGTGTAAATCTAAGATTTCGAACTCATTGGTAGTGTATTAAAAGGTTTCTCAGTGCATAAAACCAGATATGTTATGTCATTATATAGTGTATATTGCTTTCACATGGTATATACGTCATACTGAAGTTGTTTTGTATTTTTAGATAACAAAGTTCGAACTTACTTGAAAAACTTAAAGAATTCAAACTCATTGGTAGCCTAATAAAAGAAATCTCAGCGCATAAAACAGATGTATTGTTAATCATTATGCAGTGTATATTGTGTACTTTCACATGGTATACGTGTCATCCTGGAGCAATTTTGTATTTTTAAGAAAAACATTAATTTCGGACCGTTTACGTGGAAATTTAAAATTTTGAACTCATTAGTAGCCCTATCAAAAATATCCCAGTGCATAAAACCAGGTGTATTATATGTCATACGTAAACATGACTCCAGATCCCAGCAATCAAGTCTGAGACAGAGTCAGATACTAGACACTGCAATAAAAGGAAGGTGAACTGGAGCTATATTAACATTCATATTTGGTATAAGTAGTTTTAGCGAGTATTCTTTACTCATGAATATTGATGATTTGGGTAGACTTTAATAAGCGGCCTACACTCTTTATTCGGTTGTTTTTATCGAATGCTTTGATTTTTTTTTTATCTAAATGAATAATTCAATATTGCAATTTAGTTAACAAAACATATGATTTCTACTTATTAGTTACAGTAATTTGTCATGTAAACAATAAACAGCAAGAAGTAACTAATTTGTTGAGATTTTGAAAATGATTATGAGGAAATTATGTGGATAATGTCTAGATATACATGTGGTTTTGGATACTGCATTCACAAAAGCGGTTGCTCACAGTTATCCACGCAATCCATTAATAATGTAACGTATTTCTGATGTGTAGGTCTAGGCCATAGGGGTAGGTTACGATAAGCGGACCCGGTTTGTTATATCGAAGAATTTAATCATCGATATCTAATATTCGCATCTCAAATCCTAGACTATCAATCGATATAAAATTATTTATAGTCCTCAATAACAATCATATGTTTTAAATTAAAATATGAATTTAATATTTACAGTGATCAAAGAAATTATTATAACCAAAATAGGAAAACTGAAGACGACCATATTTGCTCCTCTCACAGTTACAGTTGTTTCTTTCCCACAAATTTCACATAATGGGTTTTTCGGTACGAGTCCAACATGTTGGACATGAAGTCACAAAAAACATGTTTTATCATCTTTCAAAGCAATGTCATGTAGTTTTCTAAAATTGTCTGCCAGCTGTAAAATTGATATCAACAGCTGTAAACACTTTCAAATAATACTCGAAATGTAATATTTCAATTTTATAAATTGTTCAAAATAATTAATCAGTATCGATTGATTATATCGATGGTTATGATTTAGTAATATTGTTTGCCAATTTCAATATAAAAAACCGGGTCCACTTATCGTACCCTACCCGACTGGATTCATTATTTTGTAATGTTATTGTTATATTTATGTAATGTATTATTCTTGTTATAAATGTGTTGTAATTCTTATTTTGTAGGATTAATATATAATATCAAATTTGGATAATACGAGGGCTGTTCAGAAAGTAACCTCCGGTCGATTGAAAAAAATACACCAAGTTAAGTAAAAAATATTTTAATATATACATCTTACAACTACATCTTTGCACTATTTTTCGACATAGTCTCCATCACGATTGAGGCACTTATCGTATCTCTTCACAAGCTTTGAAATTCCTTCTGCATAAAAATCACCCGCCTGTGCCTTGAGCCAGCCTGTGACCGCATCTTTCAGCTCTTCGTCGTCATCAAACCGCTGGGACCCGAGCCATTTCTTCATATGCATGAAGAGGTGATAGTCGCTTGGCGCCAGATCTGGGCTGTAAGGTGGATGGTTGAAAACGTCCCACTTGAAGGACTTAAGAAGGGCTGTTGTTCTGCAAGCAGAGTGAGGACGGGCGTTATCGTGCAAAAAAAAACGATACCGGAAGTCAGCATACCACGGCGTTTGTTCTGTATAGCCCGTCGTAATGTTTTTAGTGTTTCACAGTACACGTCTTGATTAATGGTCGTCCCACGTTCCATGAATTCAACCAACAACACCCCTTTGGCATCCCAAAACACCGTTGCCATCAGTTTTCTGGCAGAAAAATCTTGCCGGGCTTTTTTTGGTTTGGTAGGCGAATCTGAATGTGCCCACATCTTTGATTGTTCTTTTGTCTCAGGGTTTACGTACTTAATCCAGGTTTCGTCACCGGTCACGATTCTGTTTAACAATGGTTCTCCTTCGTCCGCATAACGTGACAGAAAGTCTAATGCAGAGGCCATTCTTTGAGTTTTGTGGTGGTCGGTAAGAATTTTGGGCACCCATCGTGCACATAACTTACGGTAACCCAATCTTGCTGTCACTATCTCGTACAAAAGAGTCTTAGAAATCTGTGGAAAATCAGTAGACAACTCCGCCATTGTGAAACGTCGATTTTCACGAACTTTTGCATCAACTGTCTGAACGAGTTCGTCAGTCACCAAGGATGGTCTACCACTCCTCTCTTCATCATGAACGTTTTCTCGTCCACTTTTAAATAAACGTACCCATTCACGGACAACTCCTTCACTCATAACTTGTGGTCCGTACACGGCACAAAGCTCACGATGAATAGCTGCTGCAGAGTATCCTTTGGCTGTAAAAAACCGTATAACAGCACGCACTTCACATTTGGCGGTATTTTCTATTGCAGCACACATTTCAAACTGCCACAAAAACTAAACTAGCGCAGGTACGATGTTCACTCGACTACAGCTTGATGCCGACTGACCTGCTTAGTGCGTGAATGCACAGATGGCGCGCTACTCCCCTCCACTACCCGCACTGTGACCAACCGGAGGTTACTTTCTGAACAGCCCTCGTATATCGATGTTATTATAGTTCATTAATAACAATCAAATAACGAGTGTACGCCACTTATTAAAGTCGGTACTTTGAGATTATACCGACCACACCCAGACATGAATCGTTATTTAACATTTTGCTTCTACTGATTACTAGATTAGCGTAGAACAATATAACGTCAATATAAAACAGGAATTGTCTTATCGCAAACCCCTCCCCATCCTCAGACAGAGGTCAAAGCCGAACGGTCTAGTAGATAACGTGATTTACGAGTCTCGCCACCCGTTCAGCAGGTGCGTTGCTTTGTTGTACTTCCGTGTTTTACCCCTACATTTCTCCAAACACAAAAATTCAACAAAAACAAACATTACCAAACAAAAACTAAACTCTTTATTGAAAAAAAAACACACAAAACTTGTTTTTATTCTTGATCAAACTCCGCCACCCAAAATGCGAGTGCCTCCGGCCATCGAGACATAGCTAGTACCTATCAGTAAAATATCAAATTCAGAGGGGCTGATCAGAAATATAAATTGAATTGTAATGGAAAGGCAATTATGTGCCGTGCAAAAAACTTAAATAATCGTGTGATGCCGCCTGCCGTAATCGGGATACTCGAGAAAGATAACAGCGACAACAGTACCGATCACAATACCTGGAAATGCTTGTTGATTGATGGAATGTTAGTTGTAATTTTGTAATTAAAGAGTTGTTTTTTCGTTCTATCAGTTTGTTTCTATAAATTTACATTTTTGTGTTCTTCATACTGGTGTGGTCGGTATAATCCCAAAGTACCTTAACCCTCCTAGTGATGAATATGTTTATTATGAATGATAGGTGCATTTGGAGTGTTTCGCTGGGGGTTTCTTAAAAATTAATAAAAATTATTCATTTTATTGAAAATACAACATATTATATACCAAAATATTCATAAAAACATAAAGAACGATTTTAAAATAAATAAAACTACTTAACTTTGTACATATCCCTTAAAACTTGCTCAAAAATTAAAAAACTGTTTTTTGAAAAAAAAAATTTTTTTATCACAAAAACCACATATAGTATAAAACTTACTAGACAAAGATTTGAAGATAGCCAATTTTTTCTAAAATTCATGAAAATAAATAATATATACAGTTTTCGCACAATATTTTACTTGAAAAAACTGTTATGATGGAAATATATACAGTATGTACATGGAAGAAACCCTTCCATTCACTCTTAGGCACTACTACTATCATGCTTTCTCTTCCTCCCTTGATACTTTGGTCTCCAAAAATGATCCAATTTATGGAAACACTCTCTATGAACACCAGAATTGCATCCTGGACACTAAAATTGTGTTCTCCCCCTTTTTTTGTGTGGCCACATACAATACATAGCCGCTCTTCGTCTTCCTGGTAAGCGTTGGAGGGAATGGCCTGCACCAGGATTTGAATTATAATCATCGGGGAAATTGTCTGCACTGATATCACTGTCACTCACATCACTCATTTGTTCTTCTAAAACATTTCTAATATCTTCTCAACGTAAATCATCCGCCATTTCGAATGTATTACGATCGGAATAAACGAAATAACACCGATAAAACACGCCGACACAACTCATAGGTTAGCGGCTGCGAGTAAAACACAAACAACGTCGTAACAAATACCAGCTATTTGTTAATTCTTTTAACAATTCATCTGGAGACAGATCTAGAGGAAAGAGAAGACGTTTCTGTACACAATGCAGTAAATAACGAACGAATTTAACCGAAGATAGCCGAGCAGCGATGACGAATTCGAAGGCATGTTTGAACGTCGACGCATCGATCTCTATCATTCATATTAAACGAATGAACGTCGCTAGAGCGGCTTCTATCACTAAGAGGGTTAAAGTCTCCCTAATGATTTGATATTAGGCTATCAATCACTAGAGTGTTGGATGCTTATTATACTGCAGCCTAATATAGTACACAATGCAAAGTTTTATCAAAATCAGCTCTTATGTTTTTTAGAGGGCCGACCATCAATAGGTTTTATTCTGAACAAATGCTGTAACATCGATATAGCTCCAAATATAGATCCGACCTAAAAATGAGGGTAGTAATATAACATAGGGACTATGTTTTGAATGTGAATGCAATGTTTGATCAAATCGGCTTGTACGTGTTTGAAGTACGGGATCTCTATAGGGTTTACAAGAGCTTGTCCTGTAAAATCAGTTTAGTCCTGAAAATAGCCACTGTGAATTATAATAAAAGTAGACTTGTTCATTTAAAACCTGTATTTGTTGTATTTATCATCATATTATTTAATAAATATAGATTTTGTAAGTAAAAAGTTCAGAAACTAGGCTAGGATTTAGTTACAAACTAGCCTAGGTCCAGGTACTTGTTCTTTCTATGGATGAAATCTATTGCCAGTTTTACTTCTGCCAGGGTATTTTCTAAAACCATTCAAAAATATCTACACTTTATTCTAAAACACTCTATATATAGGCTATAACAAGAATAATCAACTTCAAGGTTACTTAACCTATGATAATAAAGACAATATATTACCAAGACAATGGATCACAACTCGAGTTGCAGTGTCACTTGTAATACACTAAAATCAACGTACTTATGCTGATATATTACCATCCGAAACACCACTAAACTACACTTCTACTTTCCTCCACCGAACACACGCAATCAAACTATATCAATCGAGATCTCAACAACCTACCAATATCTCCAAACGATATACTACTGCTACTGGCGAGCAGTTGCGGGACCAAAGCAGCACTGATACTTGAAAATCACTGTTGGAAATGTAATTGCAAAGCAGTTGATACGGCGATTTTCAGTTCCTGCTCCTCTAATACGAGTATTATGCAGTAGCGTCCGTAGCGGATAACAAACACAACACAACCTACCAAACAAACACGTTCCAAAATCCCAAGTTCCTCTCTAATCTTATCATCTATCCAGTTGGTCTCAAACGGACTATTTACCACCAAGAGAAAGTATCAAAACGAGACCTTTTTACCAAAGAGTAAATATTTATACATATTTATTGCTAAAGTAAACGTAGTAGTGAGGGTATCTAATAATCTGATTAAAAAATTGAGCCACTCAGCTCTTAGCTGCTCTCAGCGTTTAATATACTGCAATAATAAAAGCTTTGTCGAATGGGCGTGTGTCCTTTATTGTACTAACATATATAAGAAATATTTTTACTTAACTTTAAAGTTTTAAATTATAGAAAAAAGTAAAGGCTGATTAAAAAAGAGCGCCGGTTTTGATATATCAAATTAAGAGATTTATTTTAACGAAAATCTGAAATCAAATACATAAATATGTACATCTAACCTTCCGATTTCATGTATGAAAAATAATGTCATGCATGTGTCCTCTTCTGCTACGCTGGCACGCAACAACTCTGTCCATGAAATTAGCCATGACTGCACGACAAGTTTCCACTTCAATTTGGCCGACAACCCGTCGAATTTCCTCCTTCAACTCATTGATGGTTCGGGGTTTATTGGCATAAAATAGTGACTTTAGATAACCCCAAAGATGAAAGTCACAAGGTGTTAAGTCACACGATCTTGGTGGCCATTGATGGTCGGAATTACGAGAAATGACGCGATCCTGAAAACGGTCACGGAGCAACACAATTGTTTCACGGGCAGCGTGGCAGGTGGCACCATCCTGCTGAAACCACAACTGGTCAATGTCTATGTTATCCAAATGAGGCCACAAAACTCCCTACTCATCGTACGGTATCGGTCTCCATTCGCTGTCACAGCTTGCCCTTCCTGATCTTCAAAAAAATAAGGGCCGATGACGCCGCCCGACCAAAAGCCGCACCAAACTGTGACTCGTTGTGGATACATTTCCCTTTTGTTAATCATGCGAGGGTTTTCTGAACCCCAAATACGGCAGTTCTGTTTATTAACAAATCCATTCAATTGGAAGTGCGCCTCATCACTGAAGATGATATTCATTGCGAAGTTTTCTTCCTCCTGCGAATTTCTCAATACCCAATCAACAAACTATCGTCTCTTCTTGTGATCTGCCACTTTCAATTGTTGCGTCAGCTGAATTTTATAGGGGTGATTTTTGAGATCGTACCGAAGAATTCTCCGTACAGAAGAACATCTTAAACCCAATTGTTGAGAACGGCGACATATTGATTTCGCTGGGCTAATAGCCACACTGTCACGAACCACCTCAATGTTCTGTTCAGTTCGGGCACAACAACTACGTCCAGAACTTTTGAAGTCGACTGTTGAACCCGTTTCTTGAAACTTTTTCATGAGTCTGCGAACTGTTAATTCATTCGGTGCTTCATTACGTCCTAGAGTACCGCGAAGTCGCATAACAGTAGCCGCATAACTCTCTCCACTCTGATATAACGTTTTCACTATTAACACTCGTTGCGCACACGTAAACTTCTCCATGGTTAGACACAGAATGCACTAATGAGAGAACAATATCTGCTGCGTCAACACTCGGAATGTAGTCAGAAATAAAATCAAGGTCAAACATTGTTGCCAACCGATAAAATAAAATTTACCGGTCTTTTCCAAACCGGCGCTCTTTTTGAATCACCCATTACTTTTATTATTGTAGAAAGTTACAGGAAGATTACTAGCAAAGCCTATATCCCTGGATAATTAAACCTTCTAAAAATCTTCCAGAAGGCTCAAATCCAGACTAAAACTCAGAAAGTATTATATCTCTATAAGTAATTGAACCGTTTATTTCAGAAACCCGTCAACAGACATTTTTAACAAAAGCCATTTTATTACAGATTCTCATTTCCCATTCTGTAAACACACATTTTAGTGCAGAAACACGTCAAGCGATATGCCCCTTACTGTGTTTGATTTCAAAATTAATATTGCGTTTAGTGCAGAAACCCGTCAAGCGTGGTCACTTGACAGGTTTTCTGCAGTAAATTTCATTTTCATGGTGTGGCAGCACTGGGACACGTCACTCTTCTCACCCTCTGTTATTGTTTACTTCTACAAACAGTGGCATTCAGTCTTCAGTGGTTTGTTTCAACTTGATGTTTTGTTAGAGTTAATGTTTTGTTTTATTAGTTTTTAAAAGATTTTGTGAGTTTTATTTCGTACTGTTGGTTTTGTAGGCTATTAATAGGTCTTATTAAATAGTGGGACTTTAAAAATGCAAAGTGAAAGTTCTGATGATAAACCTGTGGTTAAAAGGAAACGTGGTGTTGTCAATGAAGACAAGTATAAACGTAATGTTATACGGAAAGCAAGAACAAAAGGCGATTGTTACACAAATTACAAAGGTAACGTTGTACCAGACAAATCTATTCCTGTAGAACTTATTTGCAAATGCCCACGAAAGTGTATTTCTTTTATTGATGCTGAAATAAAAAGTCAGGTTTGGGAATGTTTTTATTCTCTGAGTACTAAAAATGAACAAGACGTGTACTTACAAACACTAATAGAAGCTAAGGAAGTAAAGCGTAGAGTAAAAAAACAAACTAATCCAAATTGTTCCAATGCTGATTTAGAAGGAACTCCAGACTCACACACTAAAAATAAATCTTTTGTATATAATATCAAAATCAATGGTATTATAACACCAGTTTGTAAAAATATTTTTTTACAAATACACGGAGTTTTCTCGTGATCGAGTAGCAAGGCTAACTAACCTGTTAGTTAAAAATGAAATACCAATTCGATTTGAGAGGCAAAAATCGTAGTGGAAACGCAATCGATGGCAAATTTTGTGTGTTGCTATCCATGAACACAGTTTCTCTATTTTGAGGTCAGGGAAACTCACTATGGAACCAAGAAAAAGCAATATTTGGATGCAACGTTAAATGTGTCTAAAATGTATGAAATGTTTCAGACCACTCATCCAGATCTTAAGGATTCAGTTAAATATAGTTTTTATTACAAATATTTTAAAGAAAACTTTAACTTGTCATTTGGGCGGGCCACAGGTCGATGTCTGTAGCCAGTGTGAAAACTACAAAGCAAAACTTCGAGATCAAGAGCTGAGCGACAATGTCAAGCGCAGCGTGATTGCAGAACAAATTGTTCATAAGCGCAGGGCAAAAAAGTTTTTCTTAAAACAACAGGAAATGTCGCAAAATAAGGACGATGATACAGTTGTCATTTGCATAGATTACATGCAGAACCTTCCTCTCCCTCATTTACCAGTTCAAGAGGTTTTCTATATGCGACAGCTGTGGGTTTAATGTTTTCTGCGTTCACGACATGAAAACAAATAGAGCAAAAAAGTATATGTACCATGAGGGGGAGGCTAATAAGTCGCCTGATGAGGTGTGTGTTCAATGTTACTACTACACTACCTTCAAATGGAAGTATTTCCACTTGGAAAGAAAAATATTGTCCTTTTTAGCGATGGCCCCTCAGGTCAAAATAAAAACCACTGTGTGGTGCGGTTTTTAATGAACCTGTGTGATCAGGGACTGGTTGAGACGATTTCACACTATTTTCCTGTGAGAGGCCAACTCATTTTTAGCCTGTGATCGGGACTTTGGTAACATAAAACGGGTTTGTGCGTTAGAGCTGACCGAGTATACACGCCCGACCAATATGCTGAGATGATCCTTAAAGCAAGCAAAACTGGCCGTTTTGATGTTATCCAAGTAAGAAGTGACATGATCTTTTCTTTTAGCAGTTGGTGGCCAAAACATTACAAAAAGACTGTTAGCTCTGACGAAACAAGTGGAAGAGGTGTTCCAAGAAATGAAAAAATACCTTTTAAAGGTGTCTACATACAAAGAATTCAACTACAACAAGGCGGAACGAGGAAGGTTGTGGTCAAGGAGTTCATTGATGGCTTTACCTCCTCAACATTTACCTTCAAGAAGTACAACACTGTTCCCGAACTCCCAACGGAGCAAGCATATCCATTTGGAAAGGTACCCATTAACATAAAAAAAATCAATGACATTGTTAAACTGAGAAAGTACACATCTGGGTACGAAGCCTTTTACAACAGTATCGTACAGTGGCCTACATCAGAAGCTGAATGCAACGTAGATAGAGAGTATGACGATTAGATTAAATACATGTACTTTACACTAAGTAAATAAATGTAGTTGATTGATGTGATTTTATCTTCTTTCTATTACCATTCTGACCTAAAAACCCCTTTTTAAAATAAAAAACAAAACTTTATTGCAGAAACCCGTCAAGTGAAAAAATTTTATAATTTTTAAAAATGTTATTACAAAATTTAAAACTTTACTAAAAACTGTATTTGTTTTAGAAAGGTATGAAGTATTATTTAAAAAAATGTGAAGCATATATCTATGATATTAGGCGAGATAAAAAGTTTTTCTTCGTTTACCGAAAATCCTAAAAACTGCACTTGACGGGTTTCTGAAATAAACGGTTCAATTCAGCTATAGACTTGTTATTTTACACGGACTCCCCATGTCACCAGGACAACCACATCCATGGAACGTGCCCAGGACTAGCAGAGGTTTTGGAGTGACTTTCCAATATTAACCTACCTATGGCGTCGTATGATATTAATCTCTTAGATATTACAATAATCATAATGTAAATTTGGACCAATTTGTTGTTTTTCATTCACAGCTTAAAGGTTAGTAGGTACCTACACATAATCACGAAAACATTTTTAGAAACTTTTATATAGGGAGTCTACATTTCTTTGACCACACACATATGAATTTCTACCGTGTTGGTCAACTTTAAAATTTATGGGGTCATTCACACCTATGACTTCGCAGAGGAAGGAAGTATGTTTATTTCGAGTGTTTTCTTTGTGTGTACTGTTTTCCTTTTTTATCACTATTTTCTTTTTAAATAATATTTTTATATATCAATCTTAGTTTCTAATATTTCTAGACTGAATTTAGGTCGTAAGACCTATTCAAAAGTAATAAATTGTGATGAGATGGATGAGCATTTCTTTCCTAATAGACACAATAGTGTTGACATAACGAAACAAAATGGATGTGATAATGTGTTTAAGGCAGCAATTAATGAAACTAAATATGACACTAATTTTTCTGTTTTGCCGCCCACGTCCATTCCATTTGTAAACGCTTCATCACAACTTCAGGCATCAAGTAGGAAAGTCACTTAGGTAAGCGAAACCATGCAGACAATCGCATTGAGGCTGTGGTACAAAAATACTAGACATTGTAAAGAATTAAATTTAGTCCAACAAAATTTGACTTTTTGCAATAAAAAAACCATTTATATGGGTTCAAAATTTTTACATAACTTTCCATTTGAAATAACGAGCAATAATCATTTAAAAAAAACTGTAGGAAAATGGTTAAAGAATATCTCTTGTTAAGGGGTGGCTACTTGGAAGATTTCTCGTGTTAAAATAATTATAAATAAAATTTAACAAATTTGTGTAAACGATTTCATAATAAATCTCTTTATAGATTATAAAATGATAACAATAGAAAAAATGTATTGGATTACTATACAGGGAAATAAGCTTTTGTATTTTTTTCACTACATAATAGACAATTATTGTCACTGTTTAAGTTACAATTACTATGTGTGTGTGTGTGTGGTGGGGGGGAGTGAGAGGAGGGGTGAGGGAGTATTTATAACTGAATCCTCAAGTTTTCATATGGGGAAAAATTGTTGGTAATATTGTTTAATGAACCACCTGATGTTGCAATAACTTATACAGAGAAATATTTTCTCAACTTATTCTCAAGAAATATCTGTAAACTTTTCCCATGACTATTAGATACTTGCTGTGTCATTATCCCTGTAAAACATTTGATCAGAACTACTCAATACCATAGGTGAAGTAGACAAGTCATTTGTTCTTCTTCGTTTCTTTTATTACTTGATGTCTTCAAATCATTAGTTTCTATCAGCTGAGGAAGAGGAAAATCACTCTCGTTTGACAGTATTATTGGTTCATCTTTATTTAACTCACTATATTGGTTTGGGCGTTCAATGTAGTGGTTTTTACTCTGATGGTTGTTCACATAGTGTTGTCCAGAGCTTGCTGCATTTAATGAATAGTAGTTGACAGACAGTTAGAGAAATTAATTAATACTTATCGTTACCTTGAAATGGCAAAATTCTAGTTAAGCCTTATTCTTCCCATTTTCAAGGCTACTGGCCTGTGCAAGGATCATATCAAACAAAATAAGGGGAGAGTAGGAATACAGTACTAGGTCATGGTACTGATAAAAAGTCATTTACAGGATGAACCTGTGCTATCTCTAACTCAGATCCAAAGTCAGACGTCTTAGACCGCTCAGCCATCTGGAACTCAGTTTATCTTTTGGTTTGAAGAGTGTTTAATTTATTTTATTTTGACTTGGTATAGAATAGTGAAAATCAACTCAATTTTTTCTTCATATTCACTTGTTGACATACACTGCATTTCTGGAGTAATAAAAGGGAACATGGAAATTCTTTCATAAACATTTTTGTGACCGTGTTTATAGAGTAAAACAAATCCTTTAATTCATAGTCTTGGGCAATAATAATACAAAATGCTCTTGAAAAGCTCAACAGAACACGAAAAAGGTGTATTTTATAAAAAAATGACATAATTTTATGAATCTCAATTTTTAACCAAAAACAAATTATTTTTCACAAATAATAATGTAGTCTTGGAAATTTATAAATTAAAAATGTGCTTTATAATTGCTAAACTTTATTTATTTAATACAAGCAGTTCATACAAACCCTTGACAGGGTATAGAACCTACCGGCTAGTTAAACTTAAACCTAAGAACTACAATTTGCTTAAATACTAAATTATATATTAACGCAACAATGTGTACATGTCGAATTGCCTGTGATTCAATATAAAATTTTAAATAGTAATCTATATGCTGTAGAAACATTTCTCCACCAGGTTTGATTGATTGATGCTGAATTAAAACTGAATTTTACTGATGTAATCATGAGATTACATAAAATATGTTTTGTTCCTTTTCGAATAGTATGGTTTCAAAAAATAAATTAAGACTGTTAAAACTCTATACTGTATATAACATCTTTACAGAAAATTGTGGAATTTACTTTCACAATAATTAATTTAATTGCTTTTTATGAACTTTAAAAATTATATTAACTTAATTTCTACATTGATGAGCACCATAAAAGAATTGAATATATATTAAATTTGAATAAAAGAAGTTGTAATAACATGTAAATGGTTTTATTTTTAATATTTTTGTAGTAATAAAAATAACCTGAGAAAGTCTTTTAGTAAGATTATCTTAACCAGTTAAACATATTATCAACAATTACATCTAAGAGATTTGTAGCTGTTACCTCTTCTAAATTAGTGTCCTGTATATACAACATTTGGACCACAAAGGTTGCTACTTACATTAAATAACAACAATGAAATGAGAAATTATTTTACCAGATTTTTAAAATAAGCTCCATGTTTTAATTAAACACACACACACACACACACACACACACACACACACACACACACACACACACACACACACACACACACACACAATTTCACTTATTAAAATAAAAACAAAAGATAAAACGCTTATATATTTTGTGGGATTCTATACCCACATCTTCATAAAGCAAAATAAGAACATAAGAAGAAAAATAAACACAACAAATAAGAAAATAACCATAAAATGTGAATACACAACTAAAACATTCAAAAACCCAGCTGTTACATAATTAACAGCACAGAAGTAAATATGGAAAAGTAACTTTTATCTTAAATTTAAACCAACTGGATATTTAGATTTTACAATTAACTGGTGGTCTTTATTCAAGATTTTAAAAGTTTAAACTATTTAAATTTTCTTTAGGGCAAGGGAAGACCTTATTAATCCCTTTAAGATCAAAACACTTTTCAATTTTGTCTTGTTTGATTAAATCTAACTACTATGGAGGTGTGTGATACAGTTCAAAGCAGATGTCAGGGTGAAGTGAAGGCTTCTTAGTACAGGTTTTACAAAAGTAAACAGTCTCTTTTCTTATTTTCTTTTCTAGACACACCAAGCATCTTCTTCCTCTTTTTCCTCTTTTCAGCAAGAAGTGTGGCTTGCCGTCGTAACGTTCACCAGGTTCTTCCTGTAAATAATTTCCAAAATACAGAATGTTTTACACAGGTCAGACCACAGTTGTATAATTCATTTACACTTTTATTGTAAAAGTTTTGTAATTTTAGATTGAAATTAATGTAGTTTATTAAAAGTAGTTTACTAATACATATCGAGTATTCATAGTATCAAATTTACCTGTGCTAGTAGTCCTCGTGTCCTAGAATTTGGTAGATTTGCTATCCTGTCAGCAACCGGAGCTTTAATAAACAAAATAAACAAATCTATGTAATCAGTGTGTTCAGTTTTTTGCTAAAATGCAAGGTATATTATGGCTATGGATTATAAGAGGTATTAATTATGAGGCTGCATAGTCGAACGTCAGGAGCAGGCAACCGGTTGGTTTGCAAGGTTATTGTCATTTTCATTTCCGCATCTGTCAATATCACTAATGTAATTAATCATTACCTTCAACACACAATTTCATCTTAAAATTGGATAAGTAAACAAGGCATTCATATAGATAATAATAAAAATAACCTCTCCCAGACTTGTAATATACTATTATTACTATTATACACTTTAAATAAATGGTTAAACTTAATTTGTATTCTGATTATAGTTAGAAATAACAAATAACTCAGTATGATATAAATGTGAAATTTAATGATGATAAATTAATTGACATACAAGTTTGAATTTTGAAACAAGATGGAGGATACAATAATGGTAAATTTTTAAATACAATTCTTAATTTTTAGGGCAGGGTGGTCGTGCTGGCTTAATGAAATAGAAATATTGGGTATTTTATTTTATAAAAGATATTGTAATTTTGAAAAATAATTGTTGTTAAATTTTAATTATATTAAAATTGAATTATTAGCCAAATCGAATGTTCCTGGGTTTTATGTTCTTCCAATGAATCACTAGTAAACTTAAAAGGAATTTTCTCACCCAATGTCTGTCTTCTGCTTCTTTGTACTTCAGTGATAATAAGAATTTAATAAAGTAACCTTTCAAATACTGCTGAATAAATGTAACCAGTTTCTTTATAATAATAATCTTGCTTCACTTCTTTCAGATCCCTCTCTCCTCTTTACCTTTCAAATCTCTGCTCTCTTCACTCTTCAACAATCATCCCTGCACACTGTATCACTGACTTTAGTTCACTTTATAACTTTTGAGTTTTATATGTAATAAGGTGGATTTTGATTAATTTTGATTTCGTATTTATTATTGTTTGTAGTTAAATTTGAGACAATTTATAAATAATTATTCATTAATTATTATTACTAATAAAGTTCTAAATTAAATTAGGCCTAAGTATTGAAATGGATGTGAGATGGGTGTATGAAATGAGTCATTACAGACTGAATTATAATTCTAAAAATGATAGTACAGTAGCACGCAGTAACAAAAAACTTAAAAGAATTATTCCTAAGTTACGTTTCAATAAAGGAATAAAAATGGTAAAAAAAATTACGAAATCGGTACCATCTGGTAATGAGTTATATTTTATAAGCTGGTCAAAATTTACAGAAATCAAGAAAAATTAGTGTTTAATGTGTTTTAGGCACTGATGCACAAGATACATGTTTCTAGTATTTGGATTGGGTGTGGTACACCTCAAAACAATCGTCAAGATGGAACGAAGAATTCACTGTGCAGGTCTTGCAGAAATAGATGGTTTCTCTTCTCAGACTCTTCTTATTACAGAATACACACATTCTTGAGCCTTTCTGTTTTCTGGAAATAAAATGTAGTCTTCCATTTAGCCTTTCATCAAACATACCTTGGGCTGGAAAACATTTGGTGAATAGTAGAGTCTTTAGGCGATAATTAACAACACAGCACAATCAGCAATACGTGGACTTTTCTTTTACCCGTGTAGGGAACAGCAATTAACAAAACACGCTCCAAGTACAGGTTATTGTTAAGTCCCTATTCTTTGTTGATATAGATTACCAAGACTGGTGGTTACAGAAGTACAAAACATCCGAAGTATTACATAAAACATTCTCTCCATCTGCACTCTTCTAGACATTTTTGTCAACTACATACCTACTCATGGAAACGCATATACCTATCAACTAGTTGTGTTTCAGAACATTACAACCAATTACGAGTTTAAATTAATAAAATTTATGTTCAATTTTTAAATATACAGAAAACCTGTTAAAATGTTCTATATGTAAAAAAAGCAGATCAGTGGAAATGTATTTTTCTCAGTTACGTTTTATCCTATTTAAATAAACAAAGTACCTAAGATTTTGTTATTATTTGGTCTACCTTTAGTTTCTTCTTACTACTTTTGTTTTTGTGCAATTTAATGTAAGTTTGAAAACAGCAGCTATTTTGAAACTGGTAAACTATTTTCTTTACTTTTTAGCTCTGAGTCAGGTCTTAATGACATTTAAATATACCAAATAATAATCTAGTAAATCACATCTTTAATAAAGAAAATCATAAATTAAAGCCTAGAAGTAAGTAATAAACTTCTCAAGTTTGGTGGCATATCAAGAAAACACCTTCTAAATACACACACACACACGCACACGCACGCACGTGCGCACACACACACACATACAGTATAAAGGGACGGCTTTAGATAAAAACTTGAAGATTGCAAACCTCACTCTAGTACCCCCTTTAATTTCACACCTCCTCCATTTTTACTCCCCCTCAATCATAGTTAATTTTTGTAATAACTATCTGCTACATATAATAACTCAAATCAAATCAAATCAAATCATCTTTTATTGCATTTTCTTTACAATTCAACATTGCATCGCAATCGTCAAGAAACCTCTTATAATTATAGTTATAAGCAACCCCTTATACATTCACACACACAGTCAAACTTACATCTTCATACATTCTCTCAAACACATTCTCACTGACCTCAGATCCTATGCTCTCATAAATCCCAGCGGCTCATCATGAATTCATCGACAGAGTAAAACGCTCTAGACACCAGTAGGCGTCTTAGACGAGTTTTAAATTGATTTTGATTGTTGGAATTCTTTATACTTTCAGGGAGCTTATTGATCAGTTTGACACCAACTTCTTGAGGTAGATGTTGCGACAACGCCAGTCTGTGATGCTGAGTTCGATAGTTGTCCCTGCCTCTTGTTTCATATTGGTGAACGTCCCTGCCACGAATCAGAGTACACCTTGATCTGCAGTACGTAATCACCTCAAAAATGTAGAGGCAGGGCAAAGTCATAAATCCAAGCTCCCTAAAAGATTCCTTACACGACTACAACCAAACTTTGTAACAGCTGGGATGTCTATTCACGGACAACAAATTATTAGTAGAACACAAATTATAGATTGCTAAACGTTCTTTTTTCATATTTTGTTAGAAAACATATTTAGATAACTAAATGAATAAATTATCGTAGTTTTGTAAATAATATTTAACTTACAGTTCCTATTTTCTATGTCTATCTATGTCCGTGTACCACCACACATCAGTTGCGTCTATACTTGGAAGTCCGCATCTCAGCAGTAAACAAACAATACATTTTCGCTAATTTGTTAATCTCATAATTTGTATAATCTGTATAAATATTTCCTCTATGAGAATGTATGTAGTATATCTTAAAATGTTTTATCTGGCTAAGGATGGTTTGAAACTTTTGGCACACCATTCCTAATTGCCAGTTTTGCTTTAATGTTAAAAAAACAAAACCATACAGCATATTATATCTTTAGTGTTATTAATTATCACTAAAAAGGCCAAAAAGTCAGGTTTTATCATAAGAATTTAGAAAAATTTTACCAAATCTTCCGTAAATCCCATATATAGCTTGTGTAACAATTATTTAGGTATATGTTTGGTAAGCTCATGATCACAATAATGTTGTGTACAGTACGGCTGTCTCATTGTTCTTATTTAATGAAAAAAGTACAGTTTCAGCCTTTTTATGTAAGAAACAGTAGTTTCAATTTTCTAAATTTTTTACTAAACTTACTATATAACCCATAAATGTACAATAGCTATTAACATGTTTAGTTTACCTATGATTGAATAATGCTGTGCACAAGATTGAATATATCAAATTATTGTTATTATCTAAAAATATAAAGTTTAAAAACATTGTGATAAAACGATTTAGAAAATTTCATTGTATCAGCTAAAATTAAAAAAGGACCCCAAAAGTATTTGTTTTTCTATTTTTATTTGTACTTGTAACACATTTCAAGCCATGCAGTATGATATACAACGTAAGTACATTGATACCAGATTTATAACTTCCATGATTGTAGTAAAGCTGGCAAAAAGCAAAAACAGATTTTGTAATTCAATTCTTAGGTTGAGGGTACACTGAATAAAAAATGCAATCAATCGAACACATTAACCATTGAAACTACTAAAGCTAACTTACAGTTTAACAAACCATATACTTTGTAAATGTTTGAAGAGTAATGATTTATTCATCAAATCATTATTATCACAGAATTATATCAAACGAAGAAAATAAGAAACCATAAAGTGGTATTCTTATCCTGCTATGCAACCTTTTCAGTATTAGAAATGTAGCCTCGAAAAGTGTTTGATACAAGTAAACCGTAATAAACCTTTTAACACTTTTGTAGATTTTATTTTTACAACGTACATTTCGAATTCAAAGAATCCATATCAGGTATCATCAGTAAAGACTTATTATGGTTAACCTTTTCAGTTTTGTTATGTACATACTACTAGCTAATCCTAGTCTCTCTACTATGTTCTATTCCCAGCTGGATTTAAAAGATGCTATTCTAGAAAACATGTTTTTATTTTATGAGTAGTAAAGCTGCATTAAATGGACAGAGAACGCCAGACAGAAATTAAATAAAACACACAAAAAAACTTTAGGTCCACTTTATCAACAATACTTTCCATATAATAGTGCCATAGAATTTTTGGTTACAATTATACTAATAATATTTTTACAAAATATGAAGAAAAATGACATGTTGTCAGTTCGTTTTATAAATATAAATGTATCAACACAAAAACAGTTTAAAAACGTTTAACTTTCTTTAAAATATTTTGTTGGTATGGAAGATTTGGAAACACTTTGGGACACACAGAGCCACATTACAGTCCCGACACATCCAGACTGTATCCCGACGGCACTGCTTGTGTAATCTGGTCCACTTGCAAACTTGACATCCTCTCCTCGGCTTATCTTTCTTCTGTGTTGCAGGGATGGTGTCAGGAAAATGCCTGGCAGTGAGTCTTTGGGGTGCTGGGTCTTCTGAGCTATGACCTGGATAGAATAATCACAATCTGTATCCACAAGTTATTTTTATCACTGTCACAGCTATTAATGACAAAAGTCACTTACTTCATTCATAAAAAAAATCTCTGCTGAAAATTCATTTAATAGTCTGTATTATCATATTCTACCCAACCGTTAATTCATTTATGATAAAGACAACCTAAACTTTTCAATCTAGGAGTAGTTTCTCTCTGTAGTTATTAATATGTTAACATTACAAACAGGTAGGTTTATACAATTAGCAAACTTTAGTAACGTAGTGTGAATCAAAACAAATTAGTATCAGCTGATTACTTGAAAGTATATTACCATTCCTGAGCAATTGTTTTGAGAACACAAATGTGCAACTCTAATTTATTACGCTCAATGGGAACTAGGTAAAAATGTTCCTAAATATCTACTGCAAAATATGTGCCTTCAAGTGAACAGATACAGATTCAAGATCATTAGACATACAATGTATGTAATAGGCATCGTGGGTATAACAATCGCATGGCTATCCAGAAAGTAGATTATATTTCACTCTGTAGCCACTAGGTGCAGGAATATTGCAACCATTTTGATGTCAGGGTGTTTCTCCGTGACTACCCAGCCGTGCTAATGAGAGGTTACTGTCGCTCCTTAATGTTTTGAAATAAGAGTTTAAAATGTGTGACGCAATTGAAAATCCCGCGAGTTGTGAAGTGTGTAAAGTAATACGGTTTTTGTTGGCTAAGCATAATACACCAATTAAGATTTATCGCCAACTCAGTGAAGTTTATGGAAACAATGTGATTACTGAAAGTGGAGTGCGTCAGTGGTGCATTAGATTTAAAAATGGGCGAACTAATGTGCATGATGACGAACGAAGTGGCCAGCCAAGCATTGTGACCGATAAAGAAGACCACCAATTCACAATAACTAAACTCTCACTTAGTTTTCCTCTAATTTCAAGGAGTTTGTTACACAAAATTGTTACGCAGAAGTTAGGTTACCATAAAGTTTGTGCAAAAAGGATACGGAAAATCTTAACAGAAACCCATAAAAATCAGCATATGGCTACTTCATTGCCATTTTACAACACTTATGAAAAAACGTGATGAGTCATTGCTTGATCCAATCATTATACGAGAAGAGACTTGGGTAAAACATGTGAATTGATTCAGAGCGCTTTGTTGACACCGTGGGATTGCGGGAAGGTGTGACTAGCTTTGTTGATGTCTCAGGCGGTAGAATTTTATAACACTGGAATTCCAAATCTAATTCACCGCTATAAGTGCCTAAATTTGTATGGTGACTATGTTGAATAATAGTATTTTAGTGTCACTTTCAAACTTATATAATACAATCTTTTCCCTGTACTTACCTCACCTTCAGTTTTATTTTGATGTGTTACCACAGTCTGAGTTTAACTATGATATTCCCCCTTCCTGTTTTCCTTTTTTAAGCAGTCTATTTCTTTTTTAAGATCACATATTTCTTCAATGAAATCTGAGCGCGAATGATAAAGTGATGGTTTTCAAAATTTGAGATAGGCTAGATATTCATGTTCAATCTCAGACGTGATGATCACGTAACGCCCTACTTCAATCAATTATCTATCTTAAAATTACAAGACCTTCGAGACTATCACTCACTCATTCTGTTGCACGCTCTTTTAAATAAAAATTGTCCCAGTTATCTATTAAACAATTTTCAATTTATGTCTGAAATAAGTGAACGAAGTACAAGGAGGGGTACATCCTTATTATCTATCCCAATTCATCGAACAACTACCTTTAGCAAATCATTTACAGTTTCTGCCTGTCGATTGTGGAATGCTATACCTGTGAACATCAGAGCCATCGATAAGCGCGCTCGCTTTGGGGCGGAGGTCAGGGCCTTGATGCTGGGAGTCAGGGGGTATAGCGGTTGGCGGCTTTGGAGTGCTGTACTTAGGGCAATTGCATGCAAGTTGAATGAATGCGAGTGAGTGTCTTGCGATATTATTGTAAATTTGTATAAAGTTACATTAATTATTGATGATTGTTTTTATTTTAAGATTCATTTAATATGTAATGTAAATAGGAAACAGGATTTTTCCGGACATTTGCCATCGTTCAGTGAAACAAGAAAACAGTAACACTACGTTTCGAGATCTGCAATCTGATCTCTTCTTCAGTTAAAGAACTAACCTAATACATAATTACAAACTAGGTTAAAATAAACAAATCTTACTAAAGCGTTGTGGCACGCCTAAGTCAGGAATCACAACCTACATGTTGTTTGTCAACTTCACTTAAAGACATGCACTTAATACAAAACTATACCAAACACTAATCATTAAAACTAAACTACGGAATACAGGTCACAATACGTCTTCACTCGTCTACTAACCACCTACGACTGACCAGAGGGACTAGCCAATGGTAATCGTGACGGCTGGCTAAAACAAGATGGCGGAAATACAAGGGAAGGGGGACAGGAATGGGCCCTTTCGTTATTATTGGTTCATGCGAGATGAACTTCTTAAAACCATATTGTGACTCCGCATTGGTTTATTACAAATATCCGATCCGTTTGATACTTTTGGTTTTCTCTTTAGTTCATTTTTTAGAATTGGCAACCAAAGCGGCCTAATCTCGACTGATGGTTGACTGATTGGTTGGTCTGCCAATTTAATGTATGTTGCCTCAATTAATTTCCTTTTGAAGAAATGTATTATGTGTGGTATTATTCCCGATGTATTATCTGGGCTTCATCCCAATTCATATGATGGTCTTCGGAACAGAAAGAAAACACGAGAAAGGGTTTCACAGAAAAGTCAAAAATTGCACACCATTGTTGGTCCGAAGACCATCATATGAATTGGGATGAAGCCCACATAATACATCGGGAACCACATTTCTTCAAAAGGAAATTAATTGAGGCAACATACATTAAATTGGCAGACCAACCAATCAGTCAACCACCAGTCGAGATTAGGCCGCTTTGGTTGCCAATTCTAAAAAATGAACTAAAGAGAAAACCAAAAGTATCAAACGGATCGGATATTTGTAATAAACCAATGCGGAGTTACAATATGGTTTTAAGAAGTTCATCTCGCATGAACCAATAATAACGAAAGGGCCCATTCCTGTCCCCCTTCCCTTGTATTTCCGCCATCTTGTTTTAGCCAGCCGTCACGATTACCATTGGCTAGTCCCTCTGGTCAGTCGTAGGTGGTTAGTAGACGAGTGAAGACGTATTGTGACCTGTATTCCGTAGTTTAGTTTTAATGATTAGTGTTTGGTATAGTTTTGTATTAAGTGCATGTCTTTAGAGTTAGTGAAGTTGACAAACAACATGTAGGTTGTGATTCTTGACTTAGGCGTGCCACAACGCTTTAGTAAGATTTGTTTATTTTAACCTAGTTTGTAATTATGTATTAGGTTAGTTCTTTACCTGAAGAAGAGATCAGATTGCAGATCTCGAAACGTAGTGTTACTGTTTTCTTGTTTCACTGAACAATGGCAAATGTCCGGAAAAATCCTGTTTCCTTCACAATCCTTCCATCGTCAAAAATAACCTTCAAACAAAGTAATGTAAATAAATAGACTAAATTTTAGTTACAAATGTATTCATATATATGTTAGTTTAATTTGTATGAGGAGTGGTAGAGAGGACTTTATAGTCCTAACTTCGCCTCTAATAAAGTCATTTTTCATTTCATTTCATTTCATGGAGTGGACCATCCAGCAATTTTACTCTGTGAAGTTTTACTTTAAACTAGGAAAATCCACGTCTGAGACCCTTGAACTCATTAAACAGGCTTATGAGGATGATGCCTTAGTTTTTGAGTGGCAAAAAATGTTTAAGGAAGGCCGGGAGCTCGTCGAAGATGATCACCGTATTGGAAACCCAATGACCGCTTGAAGTGATGCTAAGGTGGCCAAAGTGAAAACAGTTTTCGACTCTGACAGGTGATTCACCATCATACTTGTTAGTGAGGAGACCGGCCTTTCAGTTGGAACCACCTACACCATTGTAACAGAGGAAAGTGTGCACGAAGTTGGAGTCAAAAGTCTTTAGCAAGGACCAAAAACTGTCACGGGTGGAATTGCACAAGAAATTTTTTTCTGCGTCCAGGAAGATGAGGATTTTCTCAACAATGTTATTACCAGCAATGAATCGTGGGTGTTCCAGTACGACCCAGAAACAAATGGGTCACAATACATTTTTTTTACTAAAAGGGGGGATGTACCTTACAAAAAGAATGATAAAGTGATGGTTTTTAAAATTTGAGATAGCCTAGATAAGATTTTCGAAATCTTATCTAGTTTCAGAAAATATGTAGTGCTATACCAATTTTATGGAAGACAAATTTGTTATTAGATGAAAATGCAAACAGTACGAAAGAAAAAAAAATGTTATCATGGATTTGCGTTTTTTCAAATATTCATCAATTATATACGAGGGGTGATCAAAAAGTTCCAGGACTGAATTTTTATAGATTTATTCATACAAAATTACAAGTTATTTGAATTTGTCTCCTTCAAAGTACTCCCCTTGGGTAGCTACACACTTTTCCCACTGGTGTTTCCACTGATCAAAGGCCCCAGAAAACTTTTTTTGTAATGGTGTTTAGCAGCTCCGTTGTTTTTTTCTTTAATTTCAACAACCGTTTTAAATATTTGTCCTTTCAGGGATCTCTTGAGCTTTGGGGAAAGAAAAGTCATTAAACATTTTTCAGTCATTGTTGATGTGTGACAGTCATTTCATTTTTTACACAAAACTCACGGATGACTAGTGCAGAATGAACAGGAGCACACCATGATGAAGAACACAACCACCACTTTGCCACAGCTCAGGTCTCTTTCTCCTCACAGCATTACACAAGTCCTGAAGATCTAGGGTCTTAGGTACACAGGTGAAGAATGAAGAGCTGAAGGACAGGTCTTTGATGTCCACCGTTTCTTCTTCAATAACATTGCATTTGGGAATGACTCACTATTCAGTTAATTTTCAATGAATATAAACTATTTTTGAAGCAGCACTTAGTTTTTAGGAAAATACTTAGTTTTTATCAGAGCTCTCTTCACATACAGGTAGGCCTCTTCCTAGCTTTCAAGGACCTGTACTCATGTTTCAGTTTGTAGAAGCAATGCCTGTGCACTCCACAGTTACAACCAGGACACCAGTAAGTGGCTCTTCTGCCACAGACTGCACAGACTGTAACAGATCAAATTACGACATTTGAATATTCGCGGGGAATTGGCAGACTGTGACGTCAGTGAATCGGCAGACTGTGACATCAGTGAATCACATGTTGTCGGAATTGAGATTTATTTAATTAATAACGGAGAAATATATTAAACTTTATATGGGAACAAATTTAATTAATTAAAATGAGTTAAACATAACCAAAATTCGTGTTTTACAAAAGTACTAAATAAAATTACGCAGAAAAGCCAATTGTGGGATAAAATTACTTGCATATTGATGACGTCAGAAAGCACATGTTGCTAAAAATTTAAATAAAAAGCTTTGGAAAAATAATAAAAGAAAATAGAAAGACTTAAATTGATCAATTATAGTGAACGTGATAAATTTCGACAATTATAAGAAAAGAATCAAATTATATTCAATCGTGAAGACGCTGATTTGAACGGGAGAGGGGATGAACATTGTGTGAGCCGATATGCGTAGTTTCCTTCTTCTCTTTCTAGACTTGAAGCAAGGAGGTTGTGAACTCATGTGGATCCTCCTGGTACAGTAGTGATGAAATTAATGTGAAACTGTACTATTGTGCATTGAAGTTTTAATAAGGGATGGGATGTTGTTTTGGATTATCAAAGCAAAGTAGGTGGAATTGGACAGTGTAATGTAAAATAAATTGACATCAAGGTCATTTGCTTTGTCTTTTATTGAGAATCCCATCTACAGAGAGATGTGGTAAGTAAGATAACAAACTTTAAATTAAAGTATATTGCTTTTAAAAACTTTTTTAATTCAAAGTGATTGATAAGAACAGTGAATGTTTTGTGAATTTTGTTATGATATAGACAATCATATTGATCGGAACTTTTAATGGAGTAATATTGAGTTTTTAACCATCATTCAGCCTATTTAAAAAAACCTGAGATAGATATAAACCCAGTGTTGGTGATATCAACAACATTACAGATATTGAATTTTGATAGTTATTTAATATCAACTTGGAATAATATGAGTTAGCCAACACGAAACAATTTGCATAACCAATGAGGGACAGCATACTTTGAATACCGATTGTGTGAAAATTGGGACAACAAACGGGGGCCTGGAACATAGTAAAATCGTACAGCCAACTGCAGACTGGAATGTAGCAGAAGGGCGACCAAAGTGGATCGTAGCAGAATAGGCACACGAACGTGGGGACCGCAGCAACGTGGGGACCGTAGCAAAATGACGCAGCCAACTTTGGGCAGATCTTGAGCAAGACCCTTTGCCTGTTCTCCGGAAGGTGCATTGTAACGTGTTCAGATCTGTGAGGCTGAGCAGGAGATGTTGTTACAGAGGCAACCAAGTTTACAATAGCTAAGACAAAAAATAAAATCTAGCTATAAATCATAAACTAAAAATTATTACTGATTTTATAGTTAACTAAACTAATGAAACAATCCGCAATAATGTTGATTTACACTTATCACAGATTTTTCAATATCACATCAAGAATTCAATCATAAAAGCTTTGTATAAATGTATAAAGAACTTATAGAGCACCGTTAGTAATAATAAAATACTACATTCGCATAATACTACCTTGGTAAAGTAGCAGACTTTAGCCAAGGTTGTTTGTTTGTCACTGAACGCAACAGACTACTTAAAATGGCGATATGGTTGTGTACTTTTTTGGTAGACAACTTTCAGATTGTCATTGCCACGTGATCCACATCAAAACAGCAACTTACAAATACACCAATCAACTCAGCTACTCTTCTTTAACGCAGTGGTACATGAATTAAGTAGATTGTATTGACGTGCACTGTAAGGCTAGGGACACACAGTCCCGGTTACCGGGATACCGACCACCGGGTTGCCGGTAAACGGTTTGTTGTGTGCTGGCCACACAGTCCCGGCGATAAAACATCAAATTGTCTCTCAGTTAACCTTTGAGTGTTGTTCGGAAACGAATCATGCTATCCAAAGTAAAGTTAGTTTGTTGTTTAGAGGCTCTAAATGAATTACCAAAACAACGAAATAGGGTTACATTGGGTTCATTCCATTCAATGTAGATGCTAAAGCTGAAAAATGTCCATAACGCTGGATACGGTGAACACATTCTATAAATTTGTCTGTATCAAAACATTATCGCAACTTTACACTACCCTCGAGAGTAAAACACGATACACAAACCAGCAGCACACCACAACAGCTACACCACTGACACACAGACTTGACTGGAATCGGGACCCGGCGGCCGGCACTGTGTGAGCACGCACGGCAGATATCAAGTGTTTTGTATTGCCAACCCGGTTTTTCACGGCTGCAGGGCTCCCGGTCGCGGGTACAGGCCGTGTCACCGTGCTCGGCGCCTCGTTTGAGCATGCGCACTACTATCCTTCCCCCACTAGCAGTCATGGTACAGTCTCACTGGAAAAGCGACCACTCCAACTAGGCTCACAAACGCTCATTATTGTTTTCTTGCTCCCTGTGTGCGGTCAACATCCTGTGTTTGTGTTGTGAATGTTGTGATACTTGTGGAAAGTTTTGGAGCTGCTGGCATGGCAACACCGACTGTATTTAAGTCGAAGCTGGATGGCAAGGTTCTGAAAAGTCAGGACACGTGAAGTTATTTCTAATGTGATGGATTTTATGAGTAGAGAGGGTAAAGAGGGAACATTTGTTATTGACCCTAAGAAAGTGAGAGAAAGAGTGGCAAACAGCTGTCGGTGTTTCGCGGCGAACTCTAACCCGTATAAGTGCCGAAAAAAGAAAATTAGCTGAAACAACGACTTCCTTTGAAACTCCAAACAAAGTGAGAAAGGTGCCAAAAAAAGGTGACTGGACTCGATGATTTTGATCTTGGTGTTATAAGACGGGACAATCAACAATTTTTATTTGACCGAGAAATGTCTACCAACACTGAAGAAAATTTGTTCAAAACTCGAAAAGTGAAATACATTTTACCGGGTCTATCTCGAGTTTGAGAAGAATTGTTAGGAAAATGGGCTACAGATGGAGGAAAGACCAAATCAAACAAACATATTCTTATGGAAACCCAGGATGTTGCTTACAAACGATTTGTATATTTGAGAAAAATTCAAGAATACGGAAGGAGAAACGCCCCATAGTTTTTACGGACGAATCTTACATCGATTCAGTCATGTTTCCGGAAAAGGTTGGTCCGATGACTCAAATGCAGGAGTGGCGGCCCCATTGTCCAAAGGCGAGCGACTTATTTTTTCTACACGCAGGAGGAGAAATGGGCTTCGTGAAAAAAACTGTTTGACAATGTGGAGAGCCAACATAAAAACAGGAGATTATCACGACAATGTGAACGGCAAGATGTATTTTAAATGGCTGACGGAAAAAATTAATTCAAATTTACCTCCTCGGACTGTTGTGGTTATTGACAATGCATCTTATCACAATGTCCAAGTAGATAAGTGCCCAACTTCGAAGAACACTAAATCAGAAATGCAAGATTGGCTGATTACAGAAGAATATTGCATTCTCATCGTCATCACTCAAGGTGGAGCTCTACGAGTTGATTAGGCAACACAAACGGCGACATTCGCTATCAAATTGACGAGATTATGAGAGAACATGGACACGACATCCTTAGGCTCCCTCCATATCATCCCGAACTCAATGCCATAGAGCTAATCTGGGCTGATGTAAAAAACTGGGTTGCAGCTCACAATGTGACTTTTAACATACATGATGTTGAGCGCCTTGTAAACCAGAAGTTTCAAACCATAACTGAAACGGGACTGGAAAAAAAATATGTGAAAATGTCAAGAAAATGGAAGTGAAGTTCATAGGAGTTCAAAGTCAACTGGAAGATACCATTGAATCTTTTGTTATCGATCTTGGTGCAGAGTCCAGTGAAGAGGACAACAGTGACTTTTCTGAAGATGACTTTGAAGACGGGAATTTGTCAGGGATCGAAGAGTTGATTTAAATATTTATTTCCAATGTACACCCATTATTGTTTATGGACAACGAGGAGGACAATATATAACTTTGGAATCTTTAATCCCACAATGTTGTAATTATTGTATATAATAAATATTGTTTTGTGAGTATGTAAAATATGTAAATAACTTTTAATGCGGCCTCCGGCAGTCTCAAGCCTGCAATCGAGTATTGAAACTCTGAACGCAGAGAGAGAAAGTTATTTGTAACCATCACAGGGAAAATACCTTATCACAAATAATTATGTCATGGATTTAAAGAAATATTATTTAAACATTTCTATGAAATAAATTTAAAGAAATATTTTGGTTCATACTGTTTAGTATAAATGTGTTTCCTCCATTGATAAAATAACGAAGATATTTTAATTTGTTGTGGAAGACACGAGGGGCCAGAGGGACCTGCTAGAGTTGACTGTACCGAGTAAAAGTAGGGGAGGTGGAGTGGGAGCATTGGCGTTGTCTCTCAGGCCACCCTCCCCTACGCGCCGAGCACGCGGTGACACGGCCTGTAGCATGCTTGCCGGTCTGGACCGGCACGCTTTGTTGCCGCACAGCACCGGCATTGTGTGTGTGCGCTCTTCAACAAAACTACATGTTCTCATCAATCCCGGCCGGGATGCCGACCGCCGGCATCCGTGGTAACCGGGACTGTGTGTCCCTAGCCTAATAAATGTATAAACAGGCACGCAGGCACGTACAAATCGACTTTATTTAGTCGACCGCCACATGCGAGTGAAAATGAATCGATTAGATATAGTCCATCGTCACTTCCAAAGTTTACTTTCTACCACAAATTATATGATAAAAAATGTATTAACCCGAGATAGGTCAGCTTTGCCAGATATGTCTGATGTCACCAATATTGCAAGTAGCGTCTAATAGAATGTGTCAACTGTACTTTAGTGACAGTAAACACAAGATATGTCTAATTTTTATTTATATTTCTGCATTAATATTCTGCTTTAAAATACCTGACTGTATTTAATATGATTTAACACTTTTTGACACACGTAATTGGGAATTCCCTCACATCTCTATATTCCTCAATATTCTCTCCTGTACTTTTGTTCTAAAAAATTCTAGGATGACTATTGCAAATTTCTTCTTTGTCTAATTTTATGTTAACTTTAATCAGAAAGCCATAGAAACAAGTAAAAGAACATAAAAGTCCATGACCAAAACGTTACAATATTACAAGCATGGGCAGGAAAAACACGCTAAACTACAATTTCCAATTGAACAATCGACTCCAAATGCTCTATGTCAACTATAACTGTAACAGCAGTGTGTGGAAAGGGTATAGGAGAGATGTACCTTCCAATAAATATATAATCGCTCAGTATCAACTTGTAATGACTCATTTCATACACCCATCTCACATTCATATGAATACTTAATTTAATTTAGAAATTTATTAGAAATAATAATTAAATAATTAAGGAATAATTATTTATAAATTGTCTAAAATTTTAATACAAACAATAATAAATACAAAATTAAATGTATCAAAATTAATCAAAATTCACCTTATTACATATAAAACTCAAAAGTTATAAAGTAAACTAAAGTCAGTGATACAGTGTGCAGGGATGATTGTTGAGTGAAGAGAGCAGAGGTTTAAAAGTGGAGAGGAGAGAGGGATATAGAAGAAGTGAAGCAAGATTATTATTTTTAAATAAAGAAACTGGTTACATTTTATTCAGCAGTATTTGATTGAAAAGAAAGGTTAATTTATTAAATTCATATTATCACTGAAGTACAGAGAAGCAAAAGACAGACATTGGGTGAGAAAATTCCTTTTAAATTTAACAGTGATCCATTGGAAGAACATAAAACCCAGGAACATTCGATTTGGCTAACAATTCAAAATTAATATAATTAAAATTTAACAAAATTATTTTTCAAATTACAATATCTTTTATTAAAAACAATACCTAATATTTCTATTTCATTAAGCCAGCACGACCACCCTGCCCTAAAATTTTAGAACTGTATTTAAAAGAAATTTATCATTATTGTATCCTCCATCTTGTTTCAAAATTCAAACCTGTATGTCAATTTATCATCATTAAAGTTCACATTTGTATCATACTGAGTTATTTATTATTTCTAGCTATAATCATCAGAATACAAATTAAGTTTAACCATTTATTTAAAATGTATAGTAGTAGTAAATTACAAAAAACTATAACTGTAACAGCAGTCACGCAATGTTAATCTAAAATCTATAAAAAAAAATTAATTTACTTGAAAAATTAAAGTGGACGTTTTGGAAGGAAATGAAAATACAACACCTTTTTTGTGTATATAATGTGAAATTATATTGTGTTTATTTTTTGTTACATATTTCATTAATACATTATATACACATACATCTCATTAAGTTAAAATCACTGTAATCGTATGTATCAAACATTCTTCTCTGCTGCGAGACAAACTTGGCACCAAAGTTTCGTTAGACTTGTGTGCTCTTTACATATCCTTCGCTGACATACACTGCACGTAATACGGGTGAACCTATTTTTTCTTATTGGGCAAAAGCTACATCGTGGATGACGTCCTCCAGCAACTAAAAATGTATTTATATTAGAGATGAAATACACAGAAACTTTGATTAGAAGCTTCTTTATACACCAACTGAAATTTCAGTGTTTCTTTGTCCCTTAAATTTGAGTTGCTATGGCTGTAAGCTTTTTGTAAAAAGAATGTACGTATTGAATTTAATACCAATGTCTAATTTCAACTCTTACATTTTGACAGAAAAGTCAACTAGAACAGTATAAGTTTTAAATTTTAATATCCAGAAATAATATTGAATGCATTGGTTCTAGTATTATTGGTTCAGTGTTTGAAAAATCTACTGGATGCTATGAAGGGGCTTCATTTTTGTTATCAGAGTCAAATGCAAAATGTTCATTATCGTCTTCAATACAGTAATATTATTTGGAAGCTTAGCCATTCTATGTATGTATATTAATTCATAAAATTTAAACTAGTGAAAAACACTAATAAATCACATAAACTTGCACTACTTACACATCAAACTAAAAGATTTCATACAAAAACAAAGTTAGAAACATGATTGGTCACGTGTATAGCTGGCAGCTAACACCTGCGAGCTAACAGCTAACACACTGTACGCAGCAAAAAACCTTCCTGCTCTTAGAAATGTAAACACAAATATTACATTTGACAGACATTCAAATAAATCATAAGGCATTCTAAGCTCCGTACATCTTATTTAGTTATTCAACTTTTAGAAGATGTTTCAGAACTTTAAACAAATATTTTAAGGCATTGTTTCTAGCTGAAAACTAAATCTAAATATATTAAAAACATATAAAAAACAAGACTCAAATTACTATAGACTATTAACACATATGGTTTTTTAATAGAAAACCATTAAACATATGTATTTTAAATTTTACTACCAGCTTTATGACAATTAAATAAATTTAAAACAAAAGAGTCAATATTATCTGCAGCCATTCGAAAACCTTGTTCCAATAGTATAAAAAGGAGTAATTATATCAGATTTAACATGAATAATTATTTTCAGATATTTTTATAACAATATCTCATTTACAAGGATAGACTAAAAATTAAACGGGATTTACCTCGTTTAATGGTGCACAGCTAATAGTAGGCCACTTACGGAGGTTATTTCTTCTGAGAGAAATAAAAACAAAAGACTACAAAACTTGCTCACAGCTAATGGAACTTGCTAAAGCTGATGACTGTTACCCAGATGGTAATTTACAATTTGTGACTTGAAAAATTAGAGAACCAGGAAAAAAATAGCAACACACTGTTCAGGGCTGGATCTAATGGCATATTATCTGCATTTCCCATTTGGGAAAGGGTTATTTTCAAGATATAGCCCAAGTTGAAAGTAGTGCAACTATGCAATGAAATATTGTGATTCAATTCCGGTTTGTACTAAAAACAGACTCTCTGAAGGGAAAAGTCATTTTGCAAGAACATTGTAAACGTGTTCACTTGAATTAGTAAACAGTCACAATTTGAAGTTCAATTATATTAAGTGTTTATGATGCAATAAGCTGATAGGTCTCGTTTAGACTGCCAGAAAATTTTTCAAAACTTTGATAGGATTTTTCAACCTGCACAGCAATAATTGGGATGCTATGAGTATTGTTCAACATCACAAAAAGTTCCATTGTAATATTTAACTGCAATCCAAACTGGAAAGAAATACAAGTAAACTTACTAAATAATGAAATGGTGAACATACAACCCGATCTAATTGTCCAACCATTATTTTTATATTGACTTTGAACCTTTATTGAGAACTTATTGAAGACATTAAGTATAGTAGAATAATCAACAAAGTGACTGGATTAATCTGCCAATTTTAACATATCAGCCTATTTTTAAAATTAGGGAAATCAATTGAATAAGGTACAACTGAGTGAAGAAATACCAAATCCATTGCTAACCTGACTTTCGTAATATTAAAATCCGTCTGTCTATTAACATACCTTATTGCATTCTTAACCTTTTACTACTGGCCATATACGTTCACTGTAGCGTGTAAAACACTGTGAATATATCAAATCAAATCAAAAACATCTTTATTTACATGATCATCAAGATACAGTAATGGCGTCAAACAATAGTTGTTATAAAATTGAAAACACATAAGTATCTTTTTTATTATCAAGCATTACAACACACTAATTATATGCCTGTAAAACAGTACAACATTGCAGGTAACTTGTATATATAGATTAGAATTACTGTAATTGAGTTCAACTACAGTAAAAATTTCTATTCCTTATTAAAGTTTATAGCTTCATCTTACTGGTAACATGAAAATTGATATACAAGTTGGGTTTTACTGCCAAAATTGAGTTTTTATCTTTATCCATACTTATTACAGAGCTCACAGTAATTATTCTTTGGCACTTGAATGTGAACTATCCCAAAAAGTAACACCATAGTGAGGTATGAGTGGAAAACAAACTTGTATCAGTGTGCTGCAAACACACTGCAAACACCACATTGTGTGAGAAGATCATATCATGCTCATTTTCCTCATCATTTTTTTATAAGTATGTTTTTAATTCACTTTAACATCCAGAAATTTGTAAATGGAGTTACTTAAAGACTTTGATAAAAATAAAGCATATCCAAATGGGCAGTTTTTATAATTGCTGTGAAAGGTCTACATGTATTCCACTAAAGGGCATTTTTTAAATTTGTGACCGATGGAACAGTTTGAAACAGTTTCTGTTTGCGTTCAGGCACAAATACACATTACAGGTTGCACAGTTTATTCTACATTTAGGTAAGGAACAACCAGAGAGTCGGCACCTAGATGATTTTCCGCCCTTAGGCCACTCTGGCATGGGGTTGGATGCTGTAGTCTGTAGAGTGACAGGTGGAAATGGAGCCCACCTACTCACAGGCCTAGTAATTATTGTGTGCTTCTCTGGCTCATCTCTATCCCCATTCTCTGTATCTTTCTTTGCAGATAAAAGGTTGTAGGCAAGATCTTCATGAAAGTCGAGGTAGTCAAACCTGTCCTTCAGAGGTGTCTCTTCCGCCTTGTCAATCTGCCATCATTTAATGCACCGAGCTGCTGCAGAAAAATCAATCAGGTGTAAGATCAATGTGACAGTCCATTTCTTTGTCCTTGTATTGATCCTATTGCAAGATATTGTTCTTTCGAGTAAATCTACTCCTTCCGTACATTTATTGTACATTCTGATGATACTGGGTGTAATCTTGATCGAGATAGAAAAATGATCGGGTAATTACGGTTTTGAGTTCAGATAATAGTATAATTATTTGTAAGTGCTCTTAAAGTTTTACGTCTTAATTTATTGCCACTGTGTCACTACAAAAAATTATACAAAGAATTCAGTTTTTCACATCAATTATACTACACACATTCCCACAACATTTATACAGAACTCAACAAGTTTTAAAGAAATACGACATTATTGGGGAAAATAGTGTTTCTCTACAGATGAGGCAAAAGGAATGTGAGGTGGGAAAACAGGTCTGTATGCTTGTACACGAGTTGAAACCCAAATGCAAAGTGGACACAGTTGTATTCATCTGGAAACTTCTGGTATTAAAACAGTTACCAGACAGAATCAACGAAGATTATTAAAATTAACAAATCATAAAAGTAGTAAGTAACATCAAAGAAAAGGATAGTGGTCATGACTGCTTCACACTGGTCTGTTTGATTTCATTGATCAGACTATTTGTGCTTATGGATGAGATACACTTTTTCCTTAGTTGCAGTGAATATGAGGATTTCCTATCTTGGCTGATGTGTTTGACCATTTCAATATTTTAAACTAGCTGTTACCCACGGCTTCGCACGCAAATCTTAAGAACCGAAGTCCTTATATTACTTAGTAAAAACAATTATGTGCGATTGGCTGCGGGTAACAGCTAGTTCGTCAATAAATTCGTAGTATTTTATAACAAAAACTCTTCATTTTCAGTAAAATACCAATTACAACCAGATACCCAGTTACCAACGGCTTCGCACACGATTTCCTACAGAAAAATTGGGACATAGGAGGCATATTTCTTTTGAACGTCGTTATTACCCTTCTGAGATAAATGATAGTCACTGACAGATACTCCAAGCTCATGATCTATTTAAGATTTAAATTTTAAAACAGTCTCAATATGCACCTATGAAATAACTGGAATTTTTCTCCAATATTCTATGATTTTTGTATACAATTGAACTATATTAGACCATCGTGGACAGGAGTCAAAAAGTCGGAATTCATTAGCGCACATACAATGTAATAAATGATGGCACTCAATGTAGTTTTGAAACGAAAACAGGCATATTTTAGGTACATATTATTACAGTCTAATGATTATGAGCTTCAGATGTTAAGCGAAATTGCGTATGGTTTTTATTTAAAGCTTTGCGCGTGTATCACTTCTGGATCAAATTAGTTATATCTCCGATGCCATGATTGAGCTTGCTTTGTTGTCTCGATCGAGAGAATATGTACACACGGAGTTTTGAGAACCATACTTCTGTCAAAAAAAACAACTAAGGTTGGTTTTTTAACATTCTTTATATTTGTAGCCAACAAGATAGTAATTTTGATATCTGCATTGCTCTTCTGATCAAGTACGAGCATGGTTTATATTAGATAAATATTGCAGTTAAAGGACAATTTTTACGTCAAATTTGAATTGTATTATCTGGATAGTAAAGTCTATGTTTAACAGTGATTGCAGAAACAGTTGAAACAAAATTTGCTGTTTTTCTTAAGCTTTCTCTATGCTTTCAAACTATAAGTGTAAAGAAATTTAAAATAGTAATTAAATGATATAAACATATATTTCTTTTGTCGCATTATATATGTTTACAAAGAACAGCTGATTAAATTTGAAAAGGCTCTTTCAAATTATGTTTGCTGCAATACATTTCTTACGGGTATTTCTGTAACTTTTAGAGACCAGTGGGGCGGAATCCTGAATCGGGAACGGCATAAAAAGTATCCTATGTCCTTCTCCCAGTTCTTGGCTACCTCCCTACCAATTTTCAGCCAAATCGGTTCAGCCGTTCTTGACTTATAAATAGTGTAACTAACACGACTTTCTTTTATATATATAGATTTAAATCTACTATGTAAATCAATTTTGAGTTGACAATAAAGTAAATAATAAGGTGAAAAATTACAAGATATGGAAAAAATGAATTGAGAAAGGGTGTAAATTACCAGATGTGAAAAACATGTATCAAGAAAGAATCTAAAATACCAGATGTGGAAAACAAGTATTGAGAAAGGTTAAAAATAACCAGATTTGGAAAACACTTATCAAGAAAGGATCTTAGTTCCCAGATGTGGAAAACACGTATTGAGAAAGGATATAAATTACCATTGTGGAAAACACGTATCTAGAGATGATCTAAATTACCAAATGTAGAAAACAGGTATCGAGATATGATCTAAATTACCAGATGTGGAAAACACGTCTCGAGAAAAGATCTAAATTACAAGATGTGGACAACATGTATTGAGAAAGGATATAAATTACCAGATGTGGAAAACAGGTATTGAGAAAGGATCTAAATTACCAGATGTGGAAAACGTTATCAGGAAAGGATCTTCCACAAATGTCCCCACTCTAAAATAGTTTATTGCGTCAGGTGATGCAGAAAGTTTGCCTGATCAGCTAACAGTGGAAATAGATCAACATCTTAGAAATTTAGAAATCACATGTAGATAGTATTTGCCAGAGCTACATTCTAAACTGCCACTGAATAAGAAGACCATTTGTATAAGATTTCTTAACTTTATAGAAGAGGAGTAAAATGAACTTATAGATTTATCTAGAATGGAACAGTAAAAATGTTTCCAAGAATAACATTTATCTTAAAGTAAAATTTTTTAATTTATAAAATTTAAAATACTTTAAATGTACGTATAGAAACTGTATAAATTAGGTAATTATTCTTTGGCACAAAACCTATTAGCAATATATAAGTTATATATATAAATTTTTCAATAAACATTGAATCAGAAAAAAGTACTTTCTCCGCCGGGACTCGAACCCGGATCTCTTACTTGCCAGGTGAATGTGCTACCATTACACCACAGACCCCTTACTTTTTACTATTCAATCATTTTGTATTTGGCCGTATCTGTCACATTTGCCTTTAAATAACCAAACTAACACATGATCGAAAGACCAAATACCTGTCAGACGACTTTTATTTACATTAATTAAATTTGTATAAATGGCAATAGCCAAATTTAATTTTTTCAATAAACATTGAATCACAAAAAGTACTTGCTCCACCGGGACTTGAACCCGGATCTTTCACTTGCCGGGTGAATGTGCTACCATTACACCACAGAGCCCTTACTTTTTACGATTCAATTATTAAATTAAATTACTTAAATAAATTAAATTTGGTTATTGCCATTTATACAAATTATATATATATATATATATATATATATATATATATATATATATATATATATATACATATATAATCTTATCTATAGCTCAAAATCTAAATAAGCCTTTCATTGACATGTAACACTTTTCGGCTAATTAAAAATGTAAAAAATGAACAAAAGATGTTTGATTTTTTATCACATATTTTAAGTTATTTGATAATTTTATGTGGGAAAAAAACTAATTATTTTTAAGCTAAACTTTAAAAAAGTACCATTTTTGACTTTGTTTGTTGAATTGACATAAGTCTATTAAATGAATAATAAGTCTAGATGCATCACTTTTTCACACATAATTTACATACACTACAATATTTTACAATGTTAGTTTGCTAGTACTCCAATACCAACGCTAGGGTCAGGAGATCTATCACAGAATAATCACATTTTTCTCACTTTGTCATTATTTGTATTTAAATCAACAGCACAAACAAAACTTCACAGTCTGCAAATGAATACATATTGCATTTTCCTTGAAAACTAATAAAACATATAAGTTTTCTGGCTGTACATTTTACTTTTGCTTTGAACACTCAGCCAAGAAACTAACAACAAGGGCCGGAGCAGAATGCAAAGGTAGCCAACTGATGCCTTAGTGATGGAGTCCCAAATAATTTCATAGCGTTAGAACGAGCCAAAGAATGGATTTGACATCCATAATCAGGCACCACATATGCACCACAAGGGTTTTGTAAATCATGAGGATAAACATGTCTTGTACATGCTGCATTCACTACGAGTCAATCAGGACACCAATAAACCATCTCAGAGCCATTAGTAAAACATAAAATGACATATTCGGTGGAACTGCGAGGGTGATACCAAGCAGAAGTAAGTCATAGAGTGTGCTCCTATGAATCTTCATCTGTGGTATAATAGCAAAGTAGTATTTTTATAGATAGCTAAGCAGGGCTATAGACATTGAATTCTTTTGTATTTGAAACTTGTCTGGTTTTGTTACCTAGCAGAATCAACAGTATCACTTGCATTCCTGGTCGTGAATGGGTCTTGAGGAACGAAAAGTACTGACTCTTTGGCAAACCTGAACTTGAGGCTATCAAGGCAGGGCTCAACAATTCTGTGGAATTCAAGATACAGTTCCTAAGGCTTGAAAGGTTGCCATGAAGTGCTCACCAGCACATGATTTGTAGAGGTGCAGAGCAGGCACGCTCTGTGGAACAAAACGAATCCTATTCAAATAAAAAAAAGTAAGGGGTCAAACACACCAGAGAACTCCAAGCATTTTTAGGGTATGTTCGACCCCTTTTCTGTCTCTTCTTTATTTCTTTCTTTTTCCTTGAAATATATCATTACCTGACGAAGAGGATGTACTTCAATCTTCAAAACGTTGTGTTATACATTATGTAACACATAACAATGGCAAATGCCTGAAACCCTATTATCACTGAAGTGGTAACAGATTTTGCTTGAGGATATTCACACTTGATAGAGCGAATCACAGTTTTCAGCATTTCAGCATTGGCAATATAGGTGCGATCTGCATACTTTGGGCTTGATCGGCAGGCAGAGTGTCTCCTGCAAGCTTGGTAGTGGTGACAGTCGTACATCACCTGCCCCATCCATCATTGCACATCTGTCAATGGTAATAGTGCTACAAGACGAAATTTTGGACTGGATAGACAATGACAATAAAGAACCTGGAATCCGAATAAATAACAGATGAGGTACTAGTACAAAGTGTGATACGGTCTCAACCTGGAAATTACCCAAAATATATTTAATTGTATGTAGAAATGGCTGCAACGAAGAGCAGGATGTTGTAATTACCCTTTTTGGTGAAGTTACTGTAATAAATGCACTATCGGCAGATCCTAGTATCTTATTCTTGTTTGAATATTACATTTTTGAACCTTCAACTTCTCAGTTTCGAACCCATTTGTAATCCCTTAACGCATGTGCAATCCCCAGAGGTCTTGTGATGAAGCCATGAGTGCTCCAGCCAGCTCTGATTATTTAAATTAAATTTCTAAGCCAATAATTAATAAATAAATTACGTAAAACCTGCTTATACCAATTCATAAACTATGGTATTTGATTATCCCATCACTGATCACTTATACAATTTTACCAAGCTACCTGCCTATCTTCCAGAAATATAATTTAGTACATCTCAATAATTGTTCCCTGCTAGAGAAAATACTTTTGAAATATAATGATATCTAAAATACAAGTTATTTACAAGGGCACTGGGTTCATGTCCTACCACTACATTTCACTCGAATGGACTCTGCACTCTACAGAAAAGGACGCAGGAGGGGAAGGCTTATCTACAGTGTGAACTGCCAACTCATCACGCTCTGCAGAGAGCACTGATTCTATCATGATAGAAATTTTTATCGTCACAGCTGAACGCCACAGAGCTGATGGATTAAATTCAGTTCTTCCTGTCTGGGATGAAGCAGCAGCTGCAATTGATAACTTTATAAGATTTGCTGATGTCGTAAATCCTACAGCACTTAAGAACTTTTAAATTTGTGTATTCTACAAAATGAGTTCAAACAAAAAATACTTGTGACATTGTGGTATACTTAAGACTGGTTTATACTGTAATACAGTTTTATTAAATCTTATTTATGTACATTATAATGTATTACAAAACATAGACAACAACGTTTTTTCATTTGTTTCTGTGATTAAAACATTGTTAAACATTTTCTATCACTCTAACGGAAAGAGATAACACCGAACAAAGCACCGACTGGTACGTTGGCCACCAATGTGTCTTATTCCGTTCACTGCTATTTTCAGACAGCACTCAGTAATTTGGCATTTTAAGTGGTCCGGCACTGCTGAAGTCCTGAAGGTGCCGGATTAGAGAGCTTCTACTGGAAATTGATTAAAATCACGAATATTATCAACTGTACAGCCAACCAATAACATTTATCGGTTAGTATAGCACTGATGTGTGGAATGCTTCGAAGCAACTCGGTACACATAACCCAGGCATGTCTGGACAATCTCTACATTCCCATACAGTCGCCTTTCTGATCTTCTTCACACTACACACTCTGCACCGCTTTGCCAGTCTTCTGTTGGGTCTGTCCTTCCTCTTGCCCACAACCTTTGTCGGGATATGAATGGTACTTCCGTGTATCATTGGCCTTTCCAATTCCAGGAGAGTGGGGAGTAAATCTTCTACAACAGCAAATCAAAAATTGCATAATGGTATTTAGTCTCATCTTGTGCAATTTCTGTTTCATTGAATAACTAATATGTGTTTCTCAAGAGCATTTGTAGAGTATGGTTAAACATGTTGTCCACTATCACGAGGTTTACTGCTCTCATACGTAATATTTTATTTCGATCAATCAGCCCTTTTCATAAAGTAGTTATACTTTTTTAATTTTTTAAGGTTCATCTCTTCCACACCAGTAGTATTTATTTATGGGACCAATCAATACACAAGATCAGTGGAATTGTTACACCAATCTTTGTCCTTTTCCTTTCTGTATACTGAGAGTTGTTTTCTTCTTTATTTATGTAAAATTTTCACTACATTACAAATGTATTAACTGTATAATGCAATTATCTTTATGCAAAAGTACCTCTTTGGAACAACAGGACTTCAAGAGAAAAACTGTTAATGATGATATACAATATAAAACGATCTTAGTTGGTTAGTTCTCCTACACAGTTTGGAACACAACTTTTAATTTTTACAACATCCACCATTAGATTTTAAATTAATATTAAAAATTGATAAAACCATGTATCACATACACTGTATAACTTTAGTCTATATTGAATCTTCTCCCAGTCAATATAGAGCGACATGCTTTAGGCTAATTTAATCGATTTAGCTGCTCTACCACATAATATTTTTCTAACTTTAACAACTCCATTTGAACAAAATTGTTACATATAATACATTTTTGTAAAGCATATTAAATTTATACGATGTTATCATGGTATTAACAAAATTACTATGGTTACACGGTTTAAGTGAACAATATATTCATTTGTATATTCGCTTGAAAATTACATTTTTAATGTAATGTTCATACAAAAATTATGATTTTTATACTAATTTTAATTTATAATATTTATTAAATAAAACATAGACTTAAATATAACCCAATTGTAAAATCTGTATTCTTTATTTCTTCAGGTACAGAACAAAACAGTTTTGAAGAAAAAAGTATTACGCTTTCAACAGAGCGATGTGCAAAATGTGAGTTTGATTACTCGTTGATAACATCACAATGTGAAAAGCCAATTATTCTACAAGGACACACAGAGTTTTCTCTATTTCATAAGTTAAAGAAAGTGCCTTATGGAGAGAGCACTAAACAGAGAGTAATTATATAAAGCAGATGAAGATGGCTGGCTGCAAGAGTTTTAAGTAATTTATTACAGTTTAAGTATTAATTTTACATAAAACTGGGGAGTTGGGAGTTTCACTTTTTAAATGTTATGCTTATTACAATTTCAGAGTTGAAAGTTTAAAAGTTGGTCACTATTGGCAGTCAAATTTGAAATTCCATATGGAGACACCCAATTTTCTCTGATGGATTTGGGATTTATAAGCAACACTAAGACTTTTTTAATCTTAGTATTATTCTCATATACTTAACCATTTAGCCGCTAACAGAAAACAAGTTTCAGAAACTTGCGTGCCATATGAGAGAGTTGTTAGATTCTCAATCTAAGCATTGCCTTTTAACTCCTTTCAGAGATCTCCTGAAGTGTTCCAGGTGATAGAAGCACTTGGGATGTATACCACAGTTAAATCCAACATACCACCATATGCTTGGATTGGTACAAATGGAATACACCCTCACCTAGCTTCCTGTGAGTGTGCAATTGTTTGTTCTGCAGGGACTTCGCTAGGAACTTGCTGGTTGAAACACTTTATATGCACACCACAGTTACATACAACGCACCACCATGTTTGTGTATGGTACACCCTCAGCTGGCTTCTAGTGAGTGTGCAAGTTTTTGACCAACTTGCATGATCTTTATGAAAGCAGTGAATTCAAGTTAAAGGAAAGTATTTTATTAGGAAACTTGTTAGGGAACTTTGCTCTGATATAAAGGAAGTGTTCAAGGCTATAGGGCAATGTTTTGTTTTTAAAGGCTATGTAATTAAAGTCAGTCAGCGATTAGTTCCAGACAAGTGTCGGTTAATGATAACACAGAGAGTACAATAAATCATTGTCAGCTCTGAAGACTAAAATTTATTTATTTGAACACCTCCTTGTACTTTGGTGTAATACTGTAGAAAAAGAACAAATTGACTATTCAACAAAATGTATACACACACTACAAAGTTATATTTCTATGACTTCAGAGAAACTTGAGGTAACCAACTAAAAAATGTAGTTAAACACTATAAAGTGCAGTACAACCAATATATTTTTATTCAGCAAACTTTTATCAAAAGGAAATTAATTGTACTTGGGTTTTATTGTGACATGTTTGGTATGAAAAAAAGTAAAAATGGTTTGCTCATCTTGCTTATCACTTAGCAACCAAAATATAGTACTATTTGTTCAATATAAGTTAGGCCTACATGAAAACACATGTCTATTATTCACACTAAAATATAACTCACTCTCCACATATTTACAACAAAATTCATTTCTCTTTAGTCAATTTTATGAATCCAATTGCCTCTTAGGACCTACAGGTATGACATTTGTCCAGTAGTGTTCAAGTTTGGGGTAACACACCTTATTGACTCCTGCGTTGAAGCCATGACACCAGTAATCAGATGTTCCTTTACCACTTCCTGGTATTTTACAGACAACACATTTTTTGTTGTTTATTCTTGACAAATGTTCAAGTCAGTGTACACCATCACCAGTGGGTCCAGCTATAGATGTATTGAGCAATAGACATATCTGGATTTACCAAAGAATTAGTTACGAATTAGTGGACCTTTCTTCTTGACAGGCCCATCAGTATTCAAAGAATACAATGTTCAGGCATAGGATATGCATGAGTCTATTAAGTCTGAGTTAGTACCAGAATGGATACCTCGCCATTCCTGTTAGTATCCCACAGTAGCCTATGCTAGTGTGATGTGTGATTGTGATCCTCGTACTTGTGATTTGTGCTTGGAACTTGCATCATGTGCAGTGAAAACGCCTGGACTGGACTCCAAGCAGCTATTTGGTATGTCTGAATCCTTATCTTTCCCTTCTGTACTTCTTTCTGTTCTTTATTTTTGTATGTATTAATATCTTCCCCACCTGACAAAGAGGGTAGATTCCAATCCTCGAAACGTTGTGTTATACCTTTTATAACCTATAACGGTGGCATATGTCCAAAATCCTATTATCCTTTTAAACCTTCCATCATCAATAACAAACTTTAAACAAAGAAATGCTGTTGTTATGACTAACATTGGTGTTCTACTCAACTTCTGTCTATATCCAACTAATAACAGCTCTCCATTTTGAAAATAAGTAATTTCCTGCCTACCAGCTTTCTGTTTTTAGTTTTAGTGACTTCTGGCTTATTCTCCCATTTAAAAAGTGTCCCTTTCAAGAAGGGCTTCAGGTAGGGTTACATTAGTATAAAAATTGACAGCCGCTTTTCTACATAACATGATGGTTGGTTGAGGTTTGTTTCATTGGTACAATCTTTTTAGATTTTCAATCAAAAATTAACAGACCAACCGCTAACTCAACCTTTGGTTGAAGTTAGGAAGCCTTAAAAGATTTGGTATCTATTAAACAAACCTCAACCAACAAAATTCCTATACACACCGTGACACTAACGTCTAGGACCAAAACTTAAGAGTCGGAAGCGGTTTGCCTTTACCTCTTCCCCCACCTGACAATCGGGGCCGAAGAAAGAGCAAACATTGATTTTTTAGTTGGTATCCCAATTTTGCTTGTACTGGTGTGATGTGTGGATGTGATTCTCGTACTCGTACCTGGACTTTACTCCAAGCAGTTTTCAGGTACGTTTGAAGATTTTTCTTTCAATTTTTTCTTCTTTCTGTTCTATATTTTTGTATGTATTAATACCTCCCCCAACGAGATGAAGAGGATGGATACCAATCCTTGAAACACTGTTCTATACCTTCTGTAACATATAACAACGGCAAATGTCTGAAAGTAACAATAGGTTAGACCTAGTTTAGTGTCCTGTAAAAACAAAAATAATTTAGGGTAATAATCACTAATTGTTGACTTCACAACACTACACTGCACTAAAATACACTACAATTACTACTACTACACAAAACTATGATAAAACTACACGTTTCATAGTCACATACCTAATACAGACACGAGATACCAAGTAACAGTGATGGTGAGAACTGAAGAAAGGAGAGCAGCTCTTACTTCAACCAATCAATAACGTAAAATATTGTTATCGTATATCAATCAATGAGAAACTTTTAAATCAACTATTCGGTGATTTTTAAAAATATGTTTGAATTATAAATAACATTATAAAATGCAAATATCTCGTTGATATTTTCACATGCTGACGGACACTTCAAGTTGTAATCGTTCGTAAGATAACTTTTGTGTTGGTATTAGTTTGATAGTGAAACAAAATGACTGGAACACAACAACCAATCTAAGTATTCCAAATGTTTAAACTTCGTAGCAGTAAAATTTGAAAACCAAAAACCTTTCTTTGTTTTATTTTATTAATTACAAAAGCAATATTGCATCCAGGCGAGTAAATCTTACTGTGTTGTTTTGGAACCTCCTTTTTCTTTTAGTACCAAAATAAACAAACTTTCAATTTAGAAAATTAATAATATTAAGAAAAAATGTCTACTTAACATCACATGTCGAAATGACAGATCCTGGTATCGTAACAATCAATGTGACAGATCTAGGGTTAAACAAAGCCATATCTTTAGTGAAAAGCTATCGTGAATTGCTATCATGAGAAAAAGATTACATATACCCCGTCCAGAAACACAGGCTCACAGTACTACTTCTTCGATATTCTATGGCCACGTTTACAAATTAATCCTAGCACTCGCAAAGTCATAATTTACGACTCGTGAGTATGGACTTATGAATATTACAATATGGGTGTTATGGCAGTATAAATGGGTTAATTTAAGGTGAGCCCTGCCACTGGCTTTACCACAGACCAGTGACTCTCATAAGTGTACACCAGACCGCAAAAATCCCTATTATCAAGCATGGGAACCGTACCCATAACTCCAAGGCTAACTCCCGCGTTCTTAGAAGCCCCTTAGACCATATAGCCATCCTGACTTGATGTCTTGAATGTGCCATAAGCTCACTTAGGACACTCGCTGCTGCTATTCAATTCAACTGGATTGCTCCCAGTTCTAGGGTTAAACTTCACAACAGAGGACAATAATATTTGTAAGTATAATCTTTGTACTCATGCAAAAAATTTTTACATGCAGTAAGAGTTAACACATTTAATGCTGACCAATTTTACCTATGAGTTGGTCTGTGCTGAAAAGGAAAATTTCAGACGCGATAACGCATCCAGGAGCTTTGAGTGACAAATAACACCTGATTTTAGAATAATACTAATGAAATTTGTTTTACTTATCATATATTTACATCTCTGAATGGAAACAAAATAATAAATTCATTACACATATTTACACTATATACAGAACGTTTCTTCTAGGTGTGGTAGCTCGCAAAACAGTCTTGAGGACACAAAGCTGGTGTTTCTGGACAAGCTTTGCACTGTTATGTTGTGTCCTTTCTTCGTTCGTTGCGAGAACACATTTTACACTTTTTTCTTGCTCTGATTCCTTTGTCATTCAAAGACAGCTCTGTAGGTACGTGCTTCACTTCTCCCTCGCTTTCTTCCTTTTCTTCATGTTGGTGTTCTCTGTCAGGCCCTAGAAGGTTTTTCACACTGTCAAATTTTAATCCAGCATTGTCATTTTCTTGTCAATAACAAACTTGTTATACAAACTAAAAGCATTGAGGATACCCATTTGTAAAATGTGGATCAGCAGCTTTTATTGCCATTGCATGGTCTTCTGCTTACATGGGTCGTATACAATCGCTCATTCATGAGCTGATCGTATCGATTCCACTCTTATAAGTATTATATTCAATTATAGGTAAGGGCTTCATTCTTTCCTTACTCCATCGTTCATGGACAGGTTCATGTCATTTTCATATTGGTTAATTATAGAAACAACCTCTATTACATCCTTCCACTTTTCTACCATTATACCATCATAGTATTTTGCCACCGTTTCGCCTTTCTTACGATTTTTTAGTTACCACATCTTTAGATGCATCTACTCTGTCTGATCGTAGCGTTTCTGTTATGTAGGTTTTTTTTCTTTGCAAGAGATTTTGTAAGAGAAATGCTGTTGTAGAAATCGTCAGCAAAAATTAATTCCATGGTCCGAGCCATGGTTCCATCAAGTGTAACACTATGTTTTCAGCATGTCCTTCTCCAGACAAAATGTCCATGGTGCCTGCGTACACGGCAAACTTTATTACCAGTCCATTTGGTTCTGCGATGGAATGTATGGCTTTACTCCATATCTATGTTGTTTATTCTAAATGTGCTGTTTAAACATAAGTCTCAGGCAATGACAACTCTTTACTGGGTGAGTACATACACAACATTTTATTGTTGAAATAGTCAACGGCAGATTTTATTTTATGTAAACGATCATCGTTTTCATCGCAGCAAACAACATGTAAACATCTTAACCCTTTGCAGGCCAAAAATTATTTGCCCAATTTTCCTAAAAAGCCACACCAAGTTTAAAAATAAAAGTATTGATATCTCTAAAGCTAATATGTATTTTAAGTTTGTCATTGAATAAGGATTAAAAAAGACAAAAAACAAAATATTTATATAATTATTTAATACTTATTTAACTTAAATAAAAAATTTAAAAATTGAAACCATTTTGCCTAAAATGAAACTTTTTGTTTTTTTTTATGAAAAGTTTGTATAAACTGCAGTTTTTCCCTCACAGTTTATATATAAATTAAATTACAAGTTTTGTCTTTAACCATAAACAACTTTAGTATGGTACTCTTCGAAGCACGTGTCCGGGTGTAGAGAGGGATTTCCCGCACAAGTTTTGCAGGCGAAGTTGGTCTCACGTCGCAGTCCTTTCTTAGAACATACAATGCATCGGTAATATCTTGGTTTTTTCGCGATGAAGTGTCGTCCATGCAATCTTTCCTCGATTGGTCCTGTAGTCCACTGTAATCTATTTCTTCTAGCTACAAAAACAATTATTTATAGTCAATGATATTTATAATATATTTACAAGGCTCCGATATATTTACAGGTTGATGTTGTATCATAAGTTTCCACAAAATAAATTACACTACAATATAAACGAGACGACTACGTCGTAGCACAGCAGGCAGCACAAGGGATGGCGCGGCGCCGACCGACCGACTGAGACTAAACAGTGAGTGTGCGTGAGGGGACGTCTGCGGCTCTGACAGTGACACCCAAATAGACCGCGCGCCATTTTCTCTACGCTTTAGTTCCTTTGACCTCGATACGGCACCAGTATCCCAGCAAGCCTTATTTTGACATCAACTTGTATTGTCACATTCGTGTTTACAAATTTTAACTCCATTTAAATAAAATTAAACAATTAATGTACATTTGCGTCCATTGACGTCTGTGGTTGTTATAACATATTCAGCCATGACGTCCATAGACGTTATCAGAATCAGAAAAATCTTTATTCGATTGTTACACATGGTGTACATGAATGGCGTCACATGATTAAGAAAGTAAATGGTTAAGTTTACTAAATATGATTTACATTAGTATCTAACTAAATATAATACAATGTAATTTTAATGATTGTAAATACTATTGTGAATTGTATAAAATTCAGAAAAGGAGTACAACGGCATTTCAGTCAGGTAGCTTTTAAGTTTATTTTTAAATAATTTATTATTTTCTATTAATTTTATATTGCTTGGCAGCAAATTAAAAAATTTAGCTCCTATGTATATTGGTTTTTTACAGAAAAAGTGTAAGTTATATTGAGCTACTACCATATTATTCCTATTTCTTGTATTATAATTATGGGTCTCACCACTCTTGCCTAAGCTATGAGTACGATTCATCACTGACATTATAGTTTCATATATATATGCACTGTAAACCGTCATGACACCCAGTTGAGGAAAGTGATCCTTCACACTTTCATTCCATTTAAGTTTTAAAATGACACGAATTGCTTTTTTTTGTATCACTAAAATTGAATTTAAATTTTTTATTGATGTGGATCCATATAATGAGATACCAAATATAATATATGAATGAATATGTGAAAAATAAATCATTTTTAGGGTTTCTTGTGAGCATAATTTTGACATTCTGCAAAGAGCATATAAACCAGAGTTAATTTTTGAAACTATTTTTTCTGAATGTTTATTCCATGTCAGCGAACTGTCTAACGTTAAACCCAAAAACTTTACTTCTCCTTCCTTAACTATAGCCACTTCATCTATTTCTATATGAGGATTAATTTTATTTCTGCATTGGTTAGTACAAAATTCCATATAGCTTGTTTTTGTTGGATTTAAAATTAAGTTGTTTTCTTTTAAAAACTGATTTACTTTTGATACGCTGAGAAAAGCAAACTCCTCTATTTCCTCTTTAGATGAAGCAGTAATTCTTAGAGTGGCATCATCAGCGTATAAGCATAATTTATCTAGCTCTGGAATTCCTTTTAGGTAGCAGAGGAATAGAAGTGGCCCCAAAATGGATCCTTGAGGAACCCCATAAGAAGTTTGTTTTAAAATAGAATTATATTTACTAGTTAAATTGTTCTTGTTATTCAGATTATGTATTTCCACAAACTGCTGTCTGTTTTGTATATATGATTTTAGCCAGTTGTACTCCTTCCCATGGATACCAAACTGCGATAACTTAGTTAGTAACTTAGCATGACTAACACTGTCAAATGCTTTATGGAGATCCATAAATACTCCTATTACCTTTTCCCCTCTATCCACAGAATCAATCACTGACTCAATGAAATCAGTGGCAGCTGTAACTACAGATTTACTTTTTCTAAACCCATGTTGTATGCCATCAAGTAATTTGTTTATTTCTAAATAGTCAACCAGCTGGTTAGACATTGCACGTTCATATATTTTGGATATAACTGGAAGCAATGCAAGTGGCCGATAATTTGCTGCATCAAACTGATCGCCTTTTTTAAATAGAGGTTTTATTTTTGTAATTTTTAGTTTTTCAGGGAATTGCCCAGAGAGGAAAGATGAATTAACTATATGAAGCAGAGGGTCAGTTAGAAATTCCATTGCATATTTTAATATTGGCACTGGTATGTCATCATATCCAGTGCTATAACTACTTTTTAGACTTCTGATGATTCTAATAATATCATCTCTATCAATTAGTTTGCATTGAAAATTAATATCTGAAAAATTATTAAAAGCATTAAAACTAAGATTTTTTTGAGATGTGTTAAATTTTGCTTTATCCTCAATTGAAGTTACATAGTAATTATTAAAAATGTCACTAACTTTACCAGGATCTGATACTATTTTATTATTGTGCCTGATGTATGTATTTTTTGTATTTGGTTTAGTAATACCTGTTTCATAGTTAATGATTTTCCAAGTGTCTCTTTGACAATTTTTTGGGGTTAGTGGCTCACCAAAGGTTAAAATTAACAAAAATCGGTCTCTTGACGTATACTCCTAAAACATGTTTTAAATAACATGTCTGTACTCCAATAATGTTGTAGTTTTGGCAAACGAACAATTTCAGTATGGAATAAAAGACCAAGGAATATGTTAAATTCCTCAAGATCAGATTTTTCCATTGAGATTCGTGACTTTTCTTTGGTTCGTTCAGATAAGAACACATTTTCTGCGTAACTATTAGTCTATTTAACAACACTTTGGAAAAACACAACATCAATAAGTCTAAACCAGTTTATTGTTTTATTACCTGTTAGAGGGATTCTTAAACCCGCTAGTTCATTAAATAAAAGTTTTTTTTATTGGGCTAATTCACTTCTTAGCAAAACAGGACGAGGAGCTTTTATCCCTCGACGAGAAATTAGGTTAGCTGAGGGTAGAGTATTTACATGGCTAGGACCGGGTGTAGCAATATCGTTATCACTGGCAGCAGGCGATGCAATACTGAGCTCAGCTGAAGTAATATCAAGGACAGAACTGTTCTCAAGCGTGGTGTTATCAAACTCATCTTTATCACTCGATTCATTTCCACTCTGCCTAAAACTATCGCCACTACTATACTCGTCACATTGTGAGTCATAAAGAACATATCTATCGGCTTCACTGATACTTAAATTATCAGGATTACGAAAATATGATAGATCTTTGTCACTCATGTCTAAACGCTTCAAAATCACATGAATCAAAAATGAAATTATCTTTCGAATAGGGTAAACTATAAGCTTCACTGACCTGACCTCGAATTGATAATAAACTAACCAGCTAAGCTAAAAATTAGGACGAAACAGGTGTGCACGCAAGGACGCGTTAACCTCCTCAGACCCATAGAGTGAAAAATAATAAAAATTTGTTGGTACATTGTTTTTTAGTTAAGAAAAAAATGATAAAAACACAGAAAATTTTTTATTATTTTTATTTTACTACAAATACATATAAATTGATGTATTTATATGTATGTGTCAATATTGACACTTTGGGACTCAAAGAAAATAACATTTTATACACACACAAACTAAACACTTATATTTCTATTTGTCACTATCTTAATGTTGACATATTACTAACTAAGACTATTTATAACTCATGAAAAATCTTGTAGCAGTTTCTTGCTTGTGTTATACACAAGTACACTTTACAGTTAGAACAAAAAAAACGAGCATTGGTAGATTGACAGCCCGGAAACCTGCAACGATGCCTCACCGTACTACTGGGAACCAATTCAGGCATATGTTTGGCTCCAGCTGTTCTTTTCACATCTTGTGGGAGTGGAGTAGGCTTTCTTCTCTTTGGAGCAGGGCTTGCAACGTCTTCGTTGGCATCATATTCTTCTTCACCGTGCTCTTTATCTTCACCTGAACCATGAATTAGATGGTCAGCCAGTTGTATTTTTAAACTGAGTAAATCAGTCAGGTCTTTTTTGGGTGTCAACGATGCAGCTTCAACTCTTCTCTTCTTCTTCATCCTGTAGCTGCCATAAAATCAATCATGTGAAAAACAAGCCTTACCGTCCATTTTTTCGTTCTTGTGGATATGATAATAGGATATCATGCGGTCCAACAAGTCCATACCACCCATTTTTTTATTGTAGTGTTAAACTACATCAGGCCTATCAATTTCTATAAATCGGCGCTCAGCCTTACTTCATCGCTTGCATTTGTCTTTTGGACTAGCTCCATGAAGATTCAATGCTAAGACCACAGCTTTGTTATCAAACCACTTGACAATACTGAACTGGCCATCATCCCGTACCATTTGATTTATTAAGCCTCTACCACCTCGGGGGGCCTCAGCGTCAAAGTGTATAAGGGAGCTGTAGATGGAATTTTTGAGACTTGCAAGGTTCCTGTGCCATGGAAACCAAGCAAGTGAAGCTCGTCCAACAAGGGAATGGTGTTGAAAAACCGATCCATATAAATGCTTGTCCCTTGAGGTAAATGTCTTGTCAATCTTACAATAATTACTTTGGATGCTGTATCCAAACAAGAGTAATTTAATTGATCATTTTGTAAAATTGAATCTCCTTTCCCCTCGTACAGAAAAAATCAAGGGGCAAACCATCAGGTGTACAGGCTACATAATTTTTGAGCCCACAAGGATTTGGTTTGCCCCTGACATACTGTCTCATTTGTACACTACCCCAAAAAGGGATCATTTGGTCATCTATAGCTACAGATTCTGATCTGGGGTTTTCAAGGCAGCCCTGCCTAATTGAGTCTAGTAAGGGGGCTACTTTCCAGAACTTTTTGTTCCTTTTTTTCTTCAACTGGCACTGTAGAGTAATCCCTTACTCGCAAGTTAGCTCGAATAAGGAAAAACCTATTTCTATGGATATTCTCCATATACAATCCAAGCAAGGCCATATTCTCCATATTCTCCAATCTCAGCAAGGCCTTTGATTGTGTTTCCCACAGTATACTCTTAGGAAAACTTGAGTTATACAGAGTTACAGGGCAGCCTCTTCAAATGTTCCATTCTTATCTGGAGGGAAGAGAACAAATATTTTCTGTTAACGGTGCTTCATCCAAACCGCTGCCTGTTATGCACGGTGTGCCTCAGGGTTCGGTTCTCGGACCCTTGCTCTTCTTGGTACTAATTAATGACCTAGAGTTGGTGGGTGATGTACTTCTGTTCGCAGATGATTCTACATTCTTTAAAGCGGGACCCACACCTGAAGATGCGAGAGATCAAGCGCTCCAAGTCTATGACAGAGCTAAGGAATGGTTTTCAGCCAACAAAATCAGTCTAAACCTTTCCAAAACGCAGGAGTTAACATGCACCTTATCTCTAGCTAACCATACAGTGGGGAGTGTTAAACTTTTGGGCTTTACTCTTGATTCCAAACTTACGTGGAACGGGCATGTGGCAGAACTGAGTAAGAAACTGTCTCGAGTGACCTGCTTGTTGCGCAGACTGAAGCCTCTATTGACGGAAAAACATCTTGTCACTATATATCATGGGCTGTTTCATAGCCACATTCTCTACGGTCTGCTGCTCTGGGGTCATTCTTCTGGATGTGCCGAAATTTTATTGCTGCAAAAACATGCTGTGCGTATCATCTCATCTGCAGGCTTCTTAGATCACTGCAAGCCCTTGTTCAACCGACTTAAGATCTTAACGGTTTTTAGCCAGTATGTTGTCGCCAGCTTGTTACATGTCAAGGAAAACCTTGCAGCCTTCGGAACTAGGGGTGAAGCTCAGGATGCCTACAGGCTGAGGAACAGCTCACAACTAAATACAGTCTCCTGTAGGTTAGGCAAGACAAGAGATTGTTTCCCCGCATTAGCAGTAAGAATGTACAACTGCCTCCCTCAATATCTTAAAGCTCTTGAGAGCAAGGACTTTGAATGCAGGCTTAGGAAGTGGTCCCTGGCCAACCCTCTCTACTCAATCAGAGATTTTTTCGAGAACGCGAGCAACATAGCCTAGCCTTGCCGCCACTTGCATTTGTAAATAGTAAAATTTAGTTAGTTATTTATTTTATTGTGACGCTTTCAATCCAGCAACGCTGGTCAATGAAGAAGACATCAGGTATCAGGTATAGCTTATAATCATGATTATTTAGTAACATTTTTTCTTTTTACTTTTTTATATACATGTTGTATTTTTCCAAAATAATCAATGGAATCCTTTTTATTTTTAACTTTTTAAATATCTTTTTTTATTCACAAGATACATTTAGTAACATTTAGATAGTTGTATTAATGCTAAAACGTTTTGGATAAGCCACACAACTCAAAAGATGTACTTTTAAACAAATTGCAATTATCTTTTATAAGTTGAGTGTTTGTGTTACAATCCGTATTGCCTCTCCAAGCTCTCCAAATAATATAGAGTAAATAAAACTGTTGTTCCTGAAAAACAGCATAGTTTTCTTACCAAAAACTCAACTATTACTGCTCTGATAGACTTGGTTAAGCACTTAATTGACAGCACTACCTCAGGAAATACAATCACCAGTTTTTTAGACCTGAGCAAGGCATTTAAATGGCTGGACCAAGATGACAAAGTTAAGCTCACTAGGCAAAAAAGATATTGCTCTAATATAGTTTTGCAGCTATTTAAGTAATCAAAAAGAAATAGTAGTAATTAAGCAATCCTGAAATGGTAAAAAGAAAACAGGACATGGCTTTATTATCTATAAAAAGAGGAGTGCCCCAAGGCTCTGTGATAGGCCCAGTACAATTTCTTTTATTTATATCATCAATCCTCATCATATTGATCACTACAGTTATGCTGTTATTTATGTTGATGATACAGTTCTTTTATCTAACAACAGATCAATAGAGCAACTCGAAATTAACATGTTTATTTCAGTCAGCTTGGCCCAGCAATACAGTAAAAATAATGACCTAGTGTTCAATGAAAAAAAAACAACTGACACAAAGATGCTGTTCTTGGAGTTCCTGGGCTTGAACAAGTGCATTCAATGAAACATCTGGGAATCACTTTAGATGAGAAACTTACCTGGAATAACTGTGTTGATGAGTTAAGCTATAAACTCAACTCTGTCATTTTTGTCTCAAAAGAGAGAAATCCACTAGCACTCCTGAGGCAACAATGATGGCCTATCATGCAGTTTTTGAGTTACATATTAAGTATGGTACAGTCCTATGAGAAAACAGTTTTTTTTGAAAATCTGCAAAGAATCATGCTTCTACAGAAGAAAGCTCTGAGAATCATAGCTAACTTACTGCCATGTAAAAACTTACAAGAAACTGACTATACTGACTGTTACATCTCTGTATATATCTGATGTTATTTCACCTGCCTGCAAGCTCGACTTATAAAAAAAAACTAAGATTTTTAACGACATGCAGAGAACTTCATTACTCCATCCCACAGAACTGCCCTGCTTGAAAATAAACCTTCATATGCGAGGGCAAAGCCCTTCAATCTATTTCCTAAGTAGCTGAACACATTGTGTTAAGGTCCTGAAGACATTGCTGTGAAAATGGCTTGTGGAGATATCAATTTACACGATCAATGAGTTCCTGGTTCACTACTCAGCTTGAATGACTATCAAACATTGTCTGTGCTCAGTTATTACATGTTTCTTAAATGTTAATTATTGTGATGTTTATTTACAGCAATTCTCTATTCTATGTTCAAGAATAAAGCCTTCTGATTCTGATTACAGGTTTATTGGGGTACACAGAAAGGTTCCTTAGTACGTCACAAGATGTGATGACAACCAGGTTTGTAGTATTTATATACAGATAAAAAGAGAAAACTTTTAGCTGTTGTAGCCAAAAAAATTATTTTTGTTTCAAATCAAAGCCAATCATCTATTTCTGCATAAAGTATTTCCATGAAACAATAAAAACTAGAAATAAAACCATAAAATACTCCAGGACAGATGACATGCAAGAACAACGCGTTAGGTGCCTACACTGTGTGACTACAGCGAACTCACCAAGGTGCAAACACTCATCACAGAGGACCAAGGAAGTGCTGACATCTAGTAGAAAATGTCAATTTAACTATTTGTCCAACACACTGTCGTCACAGAAATGCTTCTTGCATAATATTATGGGAGACAACAGATTAAAACAGGAACAATATAACAAAGCAAATGTTACATCAAAAGCACATTTCATGCAATCACTATGAATGTAATATGTCGAAAACTGTGAAGAGTTAAATAATAATAAAGAATTGGCTATTGATGACAGAAATATTTTTTTACTTACTTGTGGCTGATTTTCCGTCTTTCAATATTGCACTATGTGAGCTGTACATTTGTAAATTATCAGGTACATGTAGTGGATCAGAAGTAGGGCTGAGTGGCAGTCTCAAGTCTTCCTCATCTTCTTCAAAACTCTGTTCTTCCACAAACTCCTCTTCCTCAATCTTCAGTTCAATGGGAGCCACGTTTGTTTCCTCTTCAACTTCACTTTGGTTTCCTTCAAAAGACTTGGTTTGACTGCTCAACAATCTCCGCTTCTTGACTGGTGGACTCGTTGACCGAGCGGAGGCACATTGGAATTGCAATGGAGCGATGATTCCTGCTTTCAGCTCAACTTTTTCCAGTCTTTGATCATTCTGGTTAACACAATTCAAGCACTTAGAATCAATTTATATAATCAAATAATTATGATTAACAAGTGGCTATTGATAATTGTGGCTTAGTAGTTAATAACAATTGTTTTCATTTTTTGAAAATTTTATTGATAGTAATTTCATTTTAATCCTCTTAAGGATTTTATTAAGCCCTAAAATACAAGTAAATGAAAAAACAAATAACATAGAAAAATAAGGCATAGTACAAGGTAAATCTCCAGAAAATAAGTACATTTTACTTGCTTTTTGAGTATAGCACAACAGCCAATCGAAGCTTTTAAAGTAAAATTCACACATCACACACCTCCCAGACTACCACTTTCAAATGTATGAAAGAAAACCATCCTACATGGGAAAGAAAATCCACAACCACCTCCCACCAAGCTGCGATTCAAGACTGGAAAACCTTTGAAGAACTGCACTGCAAAAGTGACTACGGAATCATCCTTTCTACTCGCTGGAAGAATACCTCCAGAGGATCATTTAAGCACATGTGTCTCTTACTCCTTTAACTACTTCAAATTGTGAAGTCACTAATTCTAGATCTGACACCATTTGTAATCTCAAAGATTATGAATAAAGATGATTCTCAATCCCTCATTCTCATTTAAACCAAAAAAACTTAAGATGATAATATTGTTGTTGGAACGCGATTAATTGACGTTACAATTGTCTGAAAATGTTTATGAGGCCATAATATCATAATTACAACACAATGATTCCAATGTGCTGCTTAAACATCACATGAGCTTAGCTGAGTTGAACACTCAGGCCTTAAATTATTTTTTTTTCTCTCTCTTAGGTCAAGAAGCTTATAAATTGCACTTAGTCATATAAGAACCTTAGCACTGCTTCCAGAGTGACAGGACATTCAGGATGGGTAAGGTTAAGGGGTAGGGGCCGCGTCCTATAGAAATCCATGAGGAACAATTAGGGCACTAATCTCAAAGTCATGTCCCCCCAGAAGAAGGAGAGGCCAGCTCTGAACCAGCCTCTCCAGTCAAAGCAGACAGGGGGCACACCTTTGTTGAGGTTAGCAAGAACCTCTGATATTTAGAGAACGAACCCCACCAACTCCAAGAGTCATCTTTCGTAGTAGACTAGACCTATCGAATTACTCTTACGCCTCAGAATCTCGACATTTGCGGTTAGTGATGTGCCACTCCTGGACATCTATAGGGTTGCCCAGATTTAAGTGACACATCGGTTTTTGCTGTGCCCAGTGGTAGGTTCAAGTGGAAGGTATAAACCAGCCAGAAATGATCCCTGCTGGATCTTATATTCTGTTAGGTATTCACATTGTCCAAAGCAATGGCTTTTATTAGAACTTGACAGTTGTCACAATAATAATAAAATAAATAATAATACATCTTTACTGCGTTCACAATTTAAGTAAATTGTATACAATCGTCAATATACATGTAGTAAAATGAATTAAACTTTATAAATCAATTTAAATGAAACTCATTTCAGTCATTAAAAAGTTTTCAGCTATGCTGATTACAATGTAGAACAGAACTAAAGGACTTGACCAATTAATTTCAAATTTAATCCCAGCGGCTCATCATAAACTCTTCAACAGAGTACAACACCCTCGACACCAATAGGTTTCTCAATTGAGCTTTGAATTTTTTAGGATAATTTAAATTTTTTTAAAATTTCTCATCAGGGAGCTTATTTATGAACCTTATGCCAACCTCGGATGGTAAACGTTCGAACGTGGCAGTTCTGTGCTGGAAGTTGTCCCGGCCTCTAGTCCCATATTGGTGAACGTCCCTGCCTTGGACCAACTCACACTTGAATCGGCAGTACAGAGCAACCTCAAGGATATAGAGACAGGGTAAAGTCAGCAATTCAAGCTCCCTAAAGGAATTTTCACATGAATCTCTGAATTTCAATTTTGAAATTATTCAGACCGCTTTCTTTTTGAATTCTAAATACTCTTTCAAATTTGTATTTACGCCCAGCAGGGATCACTTCTGGCTGGTTTATACCTTCCAGTTGAACCCACCACTGGGCACAGCAAAAACCGATGTGTCACTTCAATCTGGGCAACCTCATGGATGTCCAGGAGCAGCACATCACTAACTGCAAATTCTGAGGTACGAGGATAAATTGATAAGTCTAGTCTACTGCGGGAGATGAGTGTTGGAGTTGGTGGGGTTTGTTCCCTAACCTCAGAGGTTCTTGCTAACCACAACAAGGGTGTATCACCCTCTGCCTACTTTGACTGGAAAGGCTGGTTCATAGCTGGCCTCCTCTTCTTCCGAGGAGACATGACTTTTAGATGTAGTGCCCTAATTCTTCCTCATGGATTTCGATAGGAGGCGGCCCCTACTCCATAACCTTACCCATCCTGAATATCCTGTCAATCCGGAAGCAGCGCAAAAGTTCTTACAGGACTAAGTGCAATTTATAAGCTTCTTGTTCTAAAGAGAACAAAAATATTTGTATTTAGAACAGCTGCCCCCCAGTCTCATCCCATATGTTATATGAGTATATACAAGGCCAAAATAGGCCGTTCTTAGTAAGTCCAAGGAGCAAAACTTGATTTCGGAGAGATTTCGTAAAGCATAAATGCCCGAAGAAACCTTTGAACAGATGCTTTCTATGTGATCGTCCCATGTCAAGCCTCGATCAAGAAACATCCCTAGGAACTTGGTAGAATCATTTTCCTCTAGGAGGACATCATCCACCATCACAGCAGTGCAATCCTCGGGCTCATATTGCCGAAGGCATAAATTTAACACATTTGATTTAGAACTGTTCACTCTCAGGTTCAATGTTGAGAAATACTGAATACATGAATTCAGTTCCAAAAAAGTATTGATTTCTAATTGGTTCTTTGTTTTATCTTTGAAACAGAGCGTTGTATCGTCAGCGTATTGAACCATTTCAACTATTGTTAGGAGTGACGAATTCAACCCGTTGACATACTCAAGAAATAGTACTAGTCCAAGGACAGATCCATGCGGGACACCATAGGCCATTTTTACTTTTTCTGACAGGGAATTCGCAATCTGCACACACTGGCTTCTACCTCTGAGATAAGACGAAAGCCATTTGTGCAGCAGACCTCGAACACCACATGTCTTCAACTGGCACAACAATGTCTCATGATGTACACAGTCGAGTGCTTTGGACAGATCAAGGAATATGCCTAGCACATGTTCCCGTTTCTCCAGTCCATCCACAACGGTTTCGATTAAATTTGTGACTGCATTGATAGTGGATTTGATTTTTCTGAAGCCGAATTGATGAGAACAAAGAACATCAAAACGTTCAAAGAACCCTTCTAATCTTGACAGAAAAAGCTTTCCGAAAATGTTGCTAATGATTGGAAGGATTGAAATAGGACGATAGTTGCTTGCAAGGCAAGGATCGTCATTTTTGAAAATTGGTGTGACTTTCGCTGTTTTCAGGGAGGAAGGAAAAATGCCTTGAGCGAAAGACATGTTGATCAAATTTTTCAGTGAGTCAAAATGTGCTTAAAGCAGCATTTGAGCAGCCATATACACATGCTGTTAATGTCACATGACTGTTTTGGTTTGCATCTCTGTATCAGACGGGACACCTCCTCCTCACTCACTGGAGACAGTGTCATGGAAGAGACTGACCATCAATGACACTTGGTTGGAGCATTTGAAAGATGTGGCAACCATATGCTACTGTCCAATTGGCCTTTACTGCAGTAACCAAGTAACTATAGGACCATTGTGATACTTCTAGTAGTTAGTAAAATATTTGAAGCATTGTTTCTCACTTGGATACTTTTATTCTGAATAAACATAGTATTCTCTGTAAGGAATAGTTCAATTTCCAGAAAACAATATCAACAATTTATGCAATCATCCAATTGATTGACATTGTGGTGAAGGGCCTTAACAGGCGAATGCCTATGCTTAGCACGTTTCTTGGCCTGTCCATGCATTTGACAGCGTAGGTCACCAGATCCTTATCTCTAAATTACATGATTGTGACATATGAGACACCCACTCTTGTGGCTTAAGTCGTACTTTAGGAACCATCATCAATAAGTTTGTTTAAATGGTGTATCATTAAGATAAGCCCTCGTAAAATATGGAGTCCCACAGGGATAAATTCTTTGCCCTTCATTTATTTTAGTTTACGTAAATAACCTCAGATCATGTATATCACCTGATCAGATGATTCAGTTCGCGGACTATACAACCTCTATTCCAAGGCAAATTCAAAGTCTTGCCTGAACTTTGAGACCTCAAAAAAACCTCCATGTAAATGTTTGCATTTTTCATGTAATTGGTCTAAATCTGTGATCTCGTGTAAGTGGGATTCAATTTTTTTATTGTACAAAAAATTTTACATATTTAAATTCCATTGCTGTGAATTCTTCGACCTGTGTTTACACACTATGTGAATTAGGTTATGAATTTTTTTTAAATTCAGTATTGTTCTTTAATAAAACAGTTCCAGTTTTAGAAGGGAATAGTTTTGAACACAACCTCTATCGCTCCATGGTTTCACAATCCTTCCATCATCAAAAACAAACTTCAAACCATATTATTTTCAACTGTTGTGTCATATACAATATGATATTTAACTCACCTTTGTTGTAATGCAACTACTTTTTTCTTCTTCTTCTAACGTGACGTTTTTTTCATTACATTCAGCCAAGCCTTTGATTTCCAATAATTCTGCAGTCCCTAAGAATGATTCAAGGTGTTCCTGCAGAACATTTACTTCTCCTTTATAAATAAAGTCCAAGATCGCTTGTAGATCTCTTAACTTAACATTGCGAAAAACAATCACAGGGTGCTGACACGGATTCTCCTGAAACCAAACCCCTTCTGTTAGATTCATCTTTTTCTAGACACAAACATTTATAAAGATGATAGATACAATTAAGATAAAATATAAAAAAAATAATCAATCCTTCATTTATCTTAAAAACATTACAATACACAATAATTAATTTGTTTTAACAAAGATCATAAGATGTTAACAATGGGGAGAACAGTACTGAAAAGTATTATGACAGAAAAGCCATTCTCTCCCAGTCTTAATACTGCGACGAACTTCTGGCACTACCGGGCTGAAGTGATTGGGTTGGTCCGTCGCGGGAGAACACACGCTGGGAGAGGGTTATAACAATACAAAATACTAATATGAGACATGTTAATTCAATGTGTACCTTAATTCTTCCACCTCCATACCATGTAGGTCAGTAAGTGGTTGTACTTGCATATTTATGTCTTGGGAGTTTGTAAGTGATCCCTAGTTGGTGAAGGCAATCAACATAGTAATGATGGATACATGGCAAAGACCCGCATGATAAAGGCAAAAATTATTCTTGGAAACCTTAAATTATGTGTAAAATATGCTATTCTTAAGAATTTCAATAGCCATAACTATTTTACATTATTCTTTATTATTTATATACAAGAGCTATCCAGAGAGTAGATTAAGTTTCACTCTTTAGCTGCTAGAGGTGAGACTATTGCGGCCATTTTGATGTCAGGGCGTTTCTCCGTTAAGTGGCTATCTAGCCATGCTAGTGAGGTGTTATCAATGCTCCTTGTTGTTTTACAATAGCAGTAAAACTTCCTCAAATTTCAAGGAGTTTGTTACTCAGAACTGTTAGGCAGAAGTTAGGTTACCATAAGTTTTGCGCAAGATGGGGTACTGAAAATCTTTAAAATCAGTGTAAGGCTGTTTCATTGACATTTTTGGACACTTACGAAAAAGATTGTGATGTGCTGCTCAATCAAATCATTACAGGATACGAGACTTGAGTAAAAAACGTGAATTTCAAAACCAAATTTGATGATGAAATGGAACTGCAGGAGGATGTAACTACCTGCTTGACGTCTTAGGTAGCAGAATTTATAATGCTGGGATTTCAAAACTAGTTCACGTCTATGATAAGTGTCTAAATGTGTATGGTGACTTTGCTGATATATAGTATTTTAGTGTCACTTTCAAATGTATACAGGGTGATTCATGAAGTTCTCCCCCCACTTCTACAGCACATTGTACTAGTAAAAATAATGAAAAAATGTTATATAAACATAGGTCCGAAAACGCTTCGTTAGCGAGTTACAGCTAGCGAAAGATTTCGCCTGAATTCCTGGGTAAAGAGTAAAATAAAGCCATACTGAACTTTTGGAAAGGTTAATTAAGTAAGAAATATCGTGGATTCTTATGTATTTTTACCTGATAAAGCTAATAAAATAGGTTTCAGAACTGTACCTGTAGTAGTTATTGAGGGATTCAGGGTTAAATGCAAAAAATTGGGGCAGGAGATCGGGTTCTGTGAATCGTGTTATTAAATGCAATTTTTCTGTGAGTTATAATTCGATTGTTTATTCAGCGAAAAAATGCCTTACTTATTTACATCAGAGGAATACGCTGATATGGTTTTTATTTTGGGTTACTGTAATGGTAATGCTAGAGCTGCTGTAGAAGAATATGAACTACGTTACCCTAATAGGAGGATTCCAGATACCAAAACAATTTCAGGAACTTTTCGTACTCTTCGGGAAACAGGATCACTACCAAGTACTAGAACCAATTATGAACGAGCTGTCCAACTTGATGATGATATTGTTATTAATGCTGTTCATCGCAGTCCAGGTGTAAGTACACGACGTATTTCTAGGCGGATAGGAGTTTCGCAGTCAACGGTGTGGAGGTCACTTAATCGAAACAAATTTTATCTGTTTCATAAACAAAAGGTTCAACATCTACAGCTAGGGGATGGTCCGCTTCGCTTGGAGTTTTGCAACTTTTTGAATATTAATAATCAACTCTACAAGCGTATTTTGTTTACGGATGAGGCACAATTCACTCGGGATGGTGTCAATAACTTGCACAATGAACACTCATGGGCAGAAGAAAATCCACATGAGGTAGTGGAACAGAACTTTCAACACCGATTTAGCGTCAATGTCTGGTGTGGCCTTTTGCACAATCGGCTGATTGGACCTTTCATATTACCTGGACGCCTAAATGCTGAGTTCTATTTGCATTTCCTTCAAGAAGAGTTGCCGCAGCTGTTAGAGAATGTTCCTTTACATCTCAGACAAAATTTGTACTTCCAGCATGACGGAGCACCTCCCCACTTTTCACGTGCCGTTTTTGCTTACTTAAATCATCAATTTCCTGGACACTGGATTGGTCGTGGAGGGCCTCACCCTTGGCCACCAAGATCACCAGATCTATCTCCATTGGATTATTGCATCTGGGGATGGATGAAAGACAATGTATACAAGACAAAAGTGAATTCTCGTGATGAATTAATTGCCCGTATTATGGATTCGGCTGTGCAGATACAGGGAAGTCCTGAAAAATTAAGAAACGCAACAAAAGCAATACACAAACGTGCTGCAAAATGTATTGATAATGATGGCCTCATTTTCGAACATCTATTATAAAAAGTTGCGTACGGTTGGCCCAACCTGATTAATTTTGCTTAAAACTAGTAATGTATTATACTGAATAAAATCGATTTTTTGGTACTTATTTCTGTTTTATTTTAGACTTTGATTAGGCTATATCAATTTTCTCAGAATTAAATTCTCTACAATTAATGTTTGTTGATTTTATGTATTTATTACCAATTTAACAAAGTTATTGTACATCAAACTTAAAAAAACATTGTTTCGTGCCCCAATTTTTTGCATTTAACCCTGAATCCCTCAAAAACTACTACAGGTACAGTTCTGAAACCTATTTTATTAGCTTTATCAGGTAAAAATACATAAGAATCCACAACATTTCTTACTTAATTAACCTTTCCAAAAGTTCAGTATGGCTTTATTTTACTCTTTACCCAGGAATTCAGGCGAAATCTTTCGCTAGCTGTAACTCGCTAACGAAGCATTTTCGGACCTATGTTTATATAACATTTTTTCATTATTTTTACTAGTACAATGTGCTGTAGAAGTGGGGGGAGAACTTCATGAATCACCCTGTATAATAGAATTTTTTCTTCTACTTTGGTTTTTGTTTACATAAAAACATAATCTACGTTCTGGATAGCTCTCCTATGGCTATTGAATACAAGTTTAGTTTTTCCAAAATCTTTTATTTCAAATCTCATGAGAAGCATTCCTCCACACTCCCTAAACATTTCTAAATTTAAGTATTTTGAAGCAAAGAAACAACAAATCATCTTTAATTTTTTTAAATTTGGATATTACAAGCCTCTGTAATACTATATGTGCATCTACATGTTACATGTAGATTTAATATAAACCAAATATAAATGTCAGCCTGCTGCTTCAAGAAATATCTAGTTCTCGCCTCAAAGTTTAAAAGGCTAACAAACATTATCTCTTAATGAATTATTAAGCTTCAAGAGTTGCATCATATAAATACCTTAAAAATATCATGAAAATATGAACTACATGCTGAGAGTAGCATTTTGTGTGCTTTCAACTTCCCTCCTTCACAACTCAACGTTACGTCCACCAGGTCTTCCTCATACCGGAGAGAACCGAAGGCGTCTGTCAGCTGATTGAGATAGTTGTTCCAACGTAAGGAAAACTGCTGATCCATTTCACAACTAAAACAAAGATAATCATTTTAAACTTAACCATTCAGAATGTTTATAAAGTGCCCTTTAGGAATTAAACCAATCTTTTGATGGAAGCTAAGTCAATGACGGTATAATGTCAGAATATATTATAAGAAACTATAATTTAACACTTTAAAAAAATCTAAAATGTAAATAGGTTACATTTATTTTCTAATTAATACATAATAAGTTATATGCAATTAAAAAACATTTTTTTCAACATTTATTGTACCTATGTGTGATTTTTTAATGTAAACTTGACTATCAATTATCACTACAATACAGCCTTTAGTTTCAATTTTATTAGTCCTCAAGTTCAGGTTATAACCTATAAATGTGCAACCAGCTGATTATGAATAAAAACAAAGCTGTTTTTATTATTGTATATGTCTCAATGTGATTTCTTTCAGAAGTTATTATTGCTTTATACTTATGGGTGTAATCTCAAGATAAACGGAGCCCTTGGGGGTTGGGCCCCCCCAAGCGTAAATAGCCTTACCTGGTCATGCGGAGGCTCGGCTGGGTGGACCGTTATTTGGAAGTCGGGGGGGGGGGGGGTGGGGGGGGGGGGGGGAGGGTACTAGGGGGGGGGGTGGGGGGGGGGGGGGGTGGGGGGGGGGGGGGGTGGGGGTTGTAACTCATTTGCAGGAATTGTTAGTTGTGTCACTTTTCAAAACCCCCAAGTTGGAACTACATGTAAAAAGTGTTATGATACATTAGGCAATTTTGTTAACTTAATGAATGGCTATCGAATATTGAGCTGTGTTAATGGAAACAATGGCAAGTGTGTAGGAAAAAATAGTTTCTATTGTAATAGTAAAATAAAACCTAATATTAGTAGTGAACATTGATTCCTGTCTTTACAAGAATCGTTTAGAGATAGATTTGTATCATATCTCAGGTAAATAAGGTAGAAACCAAAATTTGTGTTGCTGTTAGTGGCTGTCTGAATTTTAAAATGGCATTACCTGAACTCCATCGCTTTTACTCACTGGAATTTAAACATGATTGTTGAACACCCAATCTTTACTAGCTTTAAAGTTATATCTTTATTTACTATTCTTCTTTTATAACATTACCAAGTGATGTGTAATTTATTGAGAAATAGGTTTGCTACTTTATTACCCAAATTGTTTAAAAGTGTTTTTATTTTTTCTTTAATACTCACTGTAAAGGGTTGTTCTCAATAAGGTTCATGCTATAATGAACTTAAATTTTGTATTGTAAAACTGTTATTTATTGTTTAACAATATCTCCCAGCCTCCCCCACATATGAGAAGATTCATCCTCAATTAGGATCCTTAAAATCATAAAAATGTAAATGGATAACTTTACATAGTTTGATGAATGACAGTGTACATAAGTTACACTGACTGTGATAATAAAACAACTGTAAACAATGTGAACTCTGATATGTGATGCAAATAGTGAAATATCAATTTAGTTTCTTGTTTGTCCGAGACATTACACCAGTTACCTGCCATGTCTGGTTAAACGGGTCTTATATAATGAGGGTTATATATAACAAATCTAACGAATTGTTAAGTTCCACAATATAGTATGCCACTGTGGCTGGATGAGCTGCCAGCGCTGATGTGATGATAATCCTCTGAACAGTCCTCCCGAGCTCAGAATACAATTGTATATGTGAAACACTGAGCTCTTAGGGTTACTGATGTTGTCAGTTAATGTCCTTTAGGTTCATTTCCACAATACCTCTGATTCAGTATTTTGTGCTCTGATGCATGCATCTTGCCCCTGGCAACGAGTGACTTGCAGCTTGTCCAAGTACTTTTTTTGTTTCCTTAGGGCAAGAAGCTACTATAAATTGCACTTAGTCCTTTAATGACCTTAGCACTGCTCCCGGATTGATAGGATATTCAGGGTGGGTAAGATTTCGGGTAAGAGCCGCGTCCTATCGAGAACCATGAGGAAAAATTAGGGCACTAATCTCAAAGTCCCCAGAAGAAGGGGAGGCTCTGAACCAGCCTCTTCAGTCAAAGCAGGCAGGGGGTGGTATAGCCTTGTCTATGCTAACAAGAACCTTTGATTTTTAGGGGCTCCACAAACTACAACAGTCATCTTCCGCAGTAGACTAAACCTATTGAATTACCCTTGCACCACAGAACCTCGGTTAGTGATGTGCTGCTCCTGGACATCTATAAGGTTGCCCAGATTTAAGTGACACATAGGTTTTTGATGTACCCAATGTAGGTTCAACTAGAAGGTATAAACCAGCCAGAAGTGATCCCTGCTGGGTGAAGAAGTCCAAGCGCATTGCCTGTGTGTGACAAGTGATTGACAAACAATGAATGTAATGCTAAATGAGAAATCAAAAACCTACTTGAATTGCAAGAGAGATACTCGAAAGAATCATAGTGTAAACGAAACTGTCTAGAGAACATTGTGTAACTATATATTCTGTGTAATAAGCTAATTATTTGAGGCATGGATTTATAAAATGTGCACTGTAATGTCCAGTATCTTACCATCATTCTTGTAGTTTTAAAATGAGGGTTTTAAAATTTTAATTAAGTTAAGAAACTACATTTTCATGCTACACCATTATAGATATTAAGATTATAATATAACTCTTTTCCAATTACAATTTTGTAATGGTCTTTCAAATAATTATTTGAGGAAGTATATACATTGAGATTGTCTATGAAAAATTTGTAATACATACAATTATGTGTAATAAGGATCACTAGTAATCCAACAAATATATTGATTTTAATTAAATTCATTGTGCAGAGCAATTAGTTACCCAAATGATATTTTTGCTAATACCTTTTAGTCAGTATAATGTAAGTATCTAAAATGTTACTCCAATAATTTTGATCATATATGTTTTCTGCATGTTACAAAAATAGCAATTTGAGGTTAAGATTAAACCATGTTATTGGTCAAATAGGTTGTCTAATGTATATAATTTTTTTTATTGTGTTACTCTCCATCGTATTTTGGTTATTTCAAATGTGATTTTTTTTTGGAAATTCAAATTTTGGAATTGTGGTTATAATATTAGAGTTTTCGTACTTCCAGCCCATTGTTTCATTCATAAAATACAGCAAACTGCATTTCTGGAGAAACTAAGATCAAAAGTTGTAACAGATTAAATGATAAAAGCTTCAGTCCAATCTGCATACAAACCTGTTGTAATGAAGTGTAGTGGGACATTATTGTTTACAAAGCTTTCTTCATATTTTGAATAGTGCATTAACACTGGCAGTATAGAGGGATGAGCTTTATAACATTTTTAGAGTAATTGCACAAACATTGAAATTTTGACAATGTCAAAATTCAAACAGATAACCGGACGGACAAACGGAAATTTTCTCTCTACTATCTGCATGGTAAACTGATTTTGTGTAATCCTCTCCCAGTCGAATTACGCCCAACACACGTTTCTGGTGCTACCTGGCTAAATTTATTGTGCTGCTCTGTTGTAGGGGAAACACACTCGTTTTATTATTTTAACAACTCTATTCACCTAAAAATGTTAAATACATCTTTGGTGATATTTGAAAAATGATTAAGCATATAAGGTAAACTAAATCAAAATGAATACTCATTTCTACAAGAATTTTGTTTTGTATTGTTATATTATAATATGACTACATGTCTTGTACAAAGGACTGTAAAAAACAACAACAATACAGTAGTAGACCCTCTATAATCAGGCACTCCAGTAATCTGGTATATTTTGACGGGTGTGGAGTGGAGGATTCAAGTTGAGACATACAGGTATTACTGAAAACTGTGTTAACAAACAACCTACGATCGCTCAGTTGTCTCGTGGTTTACCCACTATTCACGTTAACAGTGCCAGTGTTATTGCTAGTACGATAGCGTTGTAGTTTCAGCTTAATTTATATTTCAAGACAGTAAATGAAAAATGTCTCAATGTAAATGAAAACATAGAACCTTAACTCTGCTTCAGAAGAACGAGATCTTAGAGACTTGAGGCGATAAGCTTGCTAACCTTGCAAATGAATATGGTGTCAGTCGTGCAACGATACAAGACATATGGAGGAAAGCAGTGAAAAGATTAAGTTTTTTTTCAAAAGCAGTGACGATGTGAAAAGTGCCAGTAAAAAAATGGTGAATTTCCACAGGATGAAGATAGCCTATATGCTTGGTTTCTTTAAGAACAAAACAGGCATACACCAATTTCAGGGGAGAGACTTAAAGAAAAGGCAAAGGTATTCTATGAGAAAATAATGGAGAAAAAATATTTCAAAGCTATTACAAGATGGTTAGAAAAATTTAAAAAGCATTTAGGAATTTGGTTGTTAAGTACGACAGGTGAAAAATTATCATGTGATGTTACTGCAGTCGAACTATTCAAGGAAAAGTTTAAGCAAATCATTGAGGAACTAGACATAAATTCCGATCAAGTCCGTAACACAAATGAGAGTGGTTTATTTTAACGGCTTTTGCTCAATGCTGCGATGAATGCCTTTGCAACTTTTGTGAAATGGGTAGGAGAAAATGACTTGTCTGCAAGTGATATTCTAGTTTTAAAGAGGCCTCAATAAAAAGTATTAAAAGTGTCTTTTCAAGCCAAGAAACAAAAGAAAATCGAAAGTTTTTACTCCATTGGAATAGACCTACCGCACCATAAGTTAAGGTTATGTTTACTTCAAGTGTGGTACAGCACTGATAAAAAACCAATTTATTGTTTTATTGCCTTTCATTTAAATTTAGTACCCAAGTACTGTAATAGTAATTTTGAATAGTGTTTGGTGTAATAAAACATACATTTTAAACCTTTTTCTATTGATGGCCTTCCAATATTCTGGTGTTTTCACTAATCCGGCAATACCGTGATCTGATATCTGCCGAATTAGTGAGAGTCTACTGTATGTTAGCAAAATAGTAGCTGCAGGAAGTCACAAAGAGATCTAATAGTTCTATAAGATGTTGGAAGGAATTTGACTGAAAAACTGCTAAATAACTGTCAGTGAATAGATTGATAAAATACTTCATATATTACTCCTAGAGAGCATCACTTGGCTTGAAAACATGCAATGAACAAGGGCAGTAGTACTGCCCACTGATATTTCTGTTAGCAATTCCAAAAGTAACTGAGTGATGGCAGCACAAAGCGATCGGATTTTAGCTACAGGCTCTGTATCAGGGAGATTTGAGGTGAATACCTGTGGAGAGTAATTGTATATGTAACTTCAGTTTCATTGTTTTGTTATATTTTTTATCCTTGTTCCAGAACATGGTCTGCTGCGCTGGGGACGTGTTAGAGGGTCGGGGTCTCGTGCAGGTGGCGATCACTGTGGCAGAGCTGCTGCGGTTCCACCAGCCCCGGTCCCCCGCCCACATCCCTCATCCCCCACCTCCATCGTACCCTTCTACAGCATAATCTTGCAACAGTTGTATAACCTAGCAGACTGATGGTTTCACACTTACATGAATCTGCTGTAATGGGTAGAGTCCACTGAGTGTATTGTATGTGAGTTATATTGAATCATATTTTATATTTGTATTAGCATACAAAGGATAAATACACTCTAGAACTTGTATTAATAAATTGTTTGTCTACACCAGGCAGTGGTGCTGAACTCTGTTGCCTCTATTGCAATATTGAGTTATCTGGAGAATTAACTTATTAGTACAAACCTTTTGAGTTTGAATTGCTAAAAAAATCTCAAAGTCGATTTTTTGTTGCAACAATAAAGTGCAAAAGGTATGTCAGTCATTGATTAAGGCCTATTTTGAATTCATAATAAAACGTATCAAACCAGAAAGCAATATTCAGAAAACTTGTCCTGGAATTCATTACGACACACAGCTGATAAAAAATCCATGGACAATTATATCATATGAAACTATATATAATCCAGACCCTGAATTGTATTCAAGAATAAAACTCTCATGTTCTTTTTAGTTTTTGCCTTGAATCAATGCTCTTCAGTTATGAACCAATACATCACTGAGTCTTATCATATATGTTTACTCCTAGTCTTTTAATGAAATACAGTTATTTGAAATATTTGATAAAGTCTGGAATATTTCTAAATTGGTTAACAGATATGTACAGTTCAACTCACACTTTATGTCCGATTTGAAATCAGTCATCTTTTAATTAAAGGTAGTTTTCCGGTTTGATTTGTTAAAATGAGTTCCTAATGCAGGTACAAGATTATTAATTGGGAGAATTAAAAATCACATTGCAACAACTGTGGAGAAACCTAATGATAAGTTATCTGTGTCACCAGCTAGATTAAGGCGCAATTGCTGGTTTCTCAGTTTGTATTTAGTATGAGTTGTTTATTAAAAGAAACCCCAAAAACAAAAAGATCAGAATAAATTTGAACAATCATTTAGTTGATCACTGAAAGCAGAATTAAAAATTAACCTTCCCTCAATAAAATTTGTTGTAAAAATAAATATGTGGTGCTAATAATTAGTTTAGTTGAAGAGGGGGAAATTCAGTGCATTAATAATAATACGTAATTGTGATTTATTTAATGCTCATAGTCAATACGGGCAAAAGCATAGTTTTTAAAAGAAAGTTAAATCTAGAAGACTCAGTGAGTTGTGTGAGTATTCTAGACAGCAATTCAAACTCAGAAGACCCAAAAGGTGCACAATGAAGTGGTCCAGTAGCCACACTTTGTTACGATGAACTTTATATGAAATTAAATAATTTTCTTATTGTGTTCCTAAGAATACAAAAAACTTTACTTGTTGTATTTTACACGTATATGGAAACTAAGATCTATGTTTTACAAAAAAAAAATGTATAATTTTAATATTCTTCAAAACAATTCAACTTATACAGTTAGTTTAGATTACATTCATAATTTGATGCTTAACTAGATAGTTATTCGATCAAAGCATAATATGTACTTCAAGAATTACCAGATCCTTCAAAGCACTGAAATAGTCAAATTATATTTACTCTATTATGAAATTTTAGATGGTAGATCTTTAATGTTAATCAACATTTTACCACATTACCCATCCAGTTCATTTTAATTCTGCTTTAATACGTAATAACCCATGTGATTTATTAAAACGGTACCACTATATATTATGAATGGTGCAAACTTTTTTTGAAAATTCTCCTCAAATTGTTGTTTCAATTTATACATCCATACATTATATAATATCTGATCATTTATGTAAGTATATTTTTAATAATATCTCTTTATGATATAATGGGTTATAACTAGTACTTACAAAAAAATATTACTAAACAGTGTTAAGAATTAGCAAACAATAATGCATTAAGCCAGTAATAAAAACATATTAAATTATGTTCCCAACCAGACACTTTTTGTTTTAACCCCTTATCAACTCATTTTAAAATTATAAAAACCAAAAAAAGTGTTTTTTATTTAATTACATATCTTAATTAGATTGTCAATTTTAAATACAAAACAGTATTAAATCATTATTTTTGAGCAATACATTTGCAAAAACATAACTATTTTTATGTAGAATTTGACATAGGTATTTTAAATTAATGAAAATCAAAGTAAAACACTTGTTTACTCATTATGTACATTATTTGCACATATTTATTTGTTTATGATTGCTGATTTAAGCAAGGAGCCGCGTGCAAACCTACATTACAAGCATTGCACTGGTAACGAGACTCTTGGCGCATGTTTTGTTCGAGCAAACTACACATTTCAAAGTAAGCCAATCAGTATGCCCATGCCATCTAGCGGCAAAAGAGTGAAATAAGAATTATTTCACCACTAGTCGAATCACCACCCGTCAAAGATCAAAATAAAACGGGTCATTGTTGCGTGACGGATCTTGTCAACGGTATGTATGAATACAATAAATAAAAGAAAACAAGAAAAAATTCTGAAGTAGCATTAGCCTAAGTTTCAAAACTAAATGATCTTTTATTGGTTAGTTTGCACAGCCATGACATAGAATTGAATTGCCAAACTTGGCTAAAGCTGTTGACATGGGCAAATTGAAAGAAAACAAAATTATTATAAATAAAGATTTTATCGAGACTGATCTGGTAATTCTAAGATCTTATCTAAGTATATTATCTCTTAGTTAAGTATAACTGTAAACTTGTGTAATTAATTGAATCTTATATAATATTTACACAATTCACACTGTCATAAATATAGAAAAAACAGAAACTACAACTTTTTACAGTTGGTGACAAGAACAAGAGCTTATATGAACAATTTTTGCTTAGTTATATGTATTTTCATTTACACCTGATATTTATTTTATATATATTAACAGTATTACTATATTCAGTTACAGCCAACAGTATATAATGTTGTTATTTTAGTTAGAGTTAGATTCCTCATAATTGCAATATTTCACAAACTTTAGATTGGAACTCGTACAATTTTTTTATAAAATGGAAACCGTTCGTCCGTGAAGTTCTGTCGGAACCACTCGACAACTATGGTTTTTAGGATAGGTTTTAATGTATGAACAAAATATGTAATATAATAAACTATAATTTTTGTACAATTACTGTAATTAATTACAGCTGATTATACTGTAGTAGTTTTTGTAATAGTATGTTTGTACAAAAGAGAAACGGCCGCAACGAAGTAACACTACGAATCCTTGTATTGTTGTGAATAACAAAGAATGTAGGTTTAAGAATCGAGGAAGGTCATCCACCTTATCGTCCATACACACTAAATAAATGTTTGTTATTATATTATATTATAAAGTTGCTCAAAAGTGTTGTTTTGCAACTTATTTTACATTCTGTGATTGTAGCGATATTGTTTTTACCTTGTCAGTGGTGTTGAGCGAAATTACACATTGTGAACTGTAAATGAACTGCCAGTTAACCAATGATCATATCTTAAGTTAGAAACTGTAAGTTATCTTGTAATTAACTAATTTAGCATGACAAAACTGTGCTAATTTGTGTTTTATTTTACAATTACGAGTGCAAGCTTCAGATGATATATATTTTAATCGTTATTTCTTGTTTATTGTGCTTTCCTTCCTTCCCACCAGTCGCTCAGTATAAAGTGTATAATTGAGTAAAACTACATAAACATATAACGTTATCCTTAATTTTCTTTATTAATCAACTTGTAGTGCCTAGATTTGCTGTTGTGAACAAAGCCTAATTTAAGCAAATGACGGAATTTTTGCGTTAAGTGAAAATAATTATGTTAAAAGTAAGTTGGATTAAAATAAGTTTGTCAATTAATTAACAGAAAATAGATAAAGTAGACTGTATTCGGTGGAGAGATAAAATCTAAATTAATATGTTTGTATAAAATTGCAGAAAAATAGTTTGTATTTCATAGTGTAGTGATGGTATTTTAGAACTTTCGTAATATGCATAATCTTTCTGTGTTAAAATTGTTAAGAAAAAAAAAATTGAATTGAGCCACTTAATAACAATTAAAATAAGTGATCTAGTACATTGCTTTACAGCACATAGTGAAGTTTCACACAAAGTTCCTGATACACCTCAGTTGTACAAGTTAATTCTATTGTGATTGTATTGAAACTAAGATGTCCCCGCCTTTTCTTCTTGTTATAACCTATAAATTAAGATAATCTTATTATTAACTTTTATTGTCTATTGAAAGTGAAATTCACGTCTGATACAAACACTGTACATGTGAGATATGTAACTTGTGCTACGTGACACACATGATGTATACTTCTGCTGTAATGGCATTCTTTCTAGATTTATTAAGAGCATAATATATTATCATAACCAAATTGTTAAGTGGCGTTTTATGATTTGAATGTTTATTTTTTGATTAGTAAAAAGGTGTACATGAGGTACGTACGTTCCTACATAGTTGGTGAGCAAAATATTTTCACACGATTTTCATGTTTTTGGTTTCTGATTCTGTGTGCTCAAGTTTATTCACGTCCAGCAAAGAACAAAATGTTATGAATCCCATTCACAGAGAAGTGCATACCCATTTTTCACTAACACTAGCTGTATGAAAGTTACGAGTAAATATTATGTTTGGGAACTAACTGCAAATAGAAAACTATCACTGTTTTCCTACTGATTTTATAATTAATAATTATTTTACGTAAGTTTATTTGGAGGATATGTGTAAAAAATATACTTTATAATCAATTACAGTACTTTAAATAAAACATCAATGCAAACATTAATAGTAGGTTTTAAATATGTTTAAAAACAGATAAATCTGCGATCTGGGTGCAATTTTGTTGTAATGAATTTTAGTATTTTAGTGAATTGTAAAATTATTAAAGAGCATGGAATACATACAAATTGTTAAATATCATGGGGAAATAAAAAATAGTAAACCAAATAATTACTACACTTTCATAAAATACGAATTTACTGTAATGTTTGAAAACTGAAGACTGACTTACGGTCAAGTTTCAGTGTAGCATATGATTAAAGCCTAGTTTTAACTGGTGTAGGTCCAGTTTCAGTGTAACTTGACATAACAATATGCCACTCACTACTGTTGTGCTTTGGTAGCTTCAATTATCTTCACTGACGTGTCTCTGAAACTATTCTCAAAAAGCGTGGAAAAAATACTACAGATGAGTTATTTATGTTTGTGTTTACATTGGTTTCGTGAATATGTGCAAATAGATTTTTAGACAACTAATCTCAAATAGAAAGTTTGATCTAGTATGTATAAATAATCTGGGTTTCCATATTTTTACTTTTCATGAATCAATAAAGGATTTGAGTGACACTTATTTATTTGATGAAGATGGCTCTTTCCCAGTAAGGCTGAAATATTTCAAAAATGTAACTGTGTAAGCAATGTTTTGAACTGAAAAACTTGAGTGTTACTTATGACAATCAAAGCGTAAGACTAAGAACTAAATTCCTTGCTACAGCAACTTAAAAATGCAAATGCATTTTAATCACGATTTAAACATGTTTTGAGTTATATTACATGGTTACTGTAATCAAATTATTTAAAAAATGAAATGCACTGCCTCAAAAGTTGTAACAAACTCATTCAAATATTACAACGCTTCACTCAGTCTCTGACACTATCTCTACATACCAGTTAAACTAGGCTTATGTACTGTTGTTACCACAAACAGTAATTTTTTTTACTTTGAACATTACAAATTGATTACCACAGAATTGGTGGTATTGAAGTTTGATTGGGTATACAATTTACATGCACTTGTATGTTTTAGTTTGTACTACAGCTACTTTTTATGCTAAAATTACTGTACAGACTAGTTGTACTTAGTTCAATGAAAACAAAGTTTCGTATCGACTTGGCGATCATTTACTTAATTTTTCTATGTCCATTTTAACTATGAAGTATTAATTGCTTTCACCATGTAACTTTTAATTTTATCATCTGCTGAATACAATAATAACTGAATCTGAACCCTTGATACTGGTCATCTAAAATTATCCAGTTTTGTAGCCCATATTATTTATCAGTGGCTCTAAATAAATCTTTAGTTGAGAAATAGGCCAATAGACTTATTGTTCAAAAATGAACTGTTTGATTTATTTACTTTAAAATTTTTTATTAGTCTTTAGTGCAACAACTGCTGAAGCGGGTTCGATTTTTTTCTAGTCATGTTTCAGTTTTTAGTTCAGGAGTTATAAAACCCCTTGAGTTTATAGAATATTTGTGTTAATTAAATTGTGTGTACAGCGACCTATAGAGTTTATTTTAATACATTGCCATTATAAGTAATCGTATCTTAGTTTAAGAATAACCTCAATACATTTAACCAACTTTTTATTTTAATATTTAGTCAATTTGTTACAATTTAAACGATTGTGATCTCAAAAACAGAGTTGACTTTTAATTTGTAATCCTTCAGTACTTAGTTACATACAGTAGTATGTCACTGTTTATCTTTAGTTAGGTTTGGCCCTCAAACCATATTCAGTTTATACATAGTTAACCCGTTGAGTTTTTATTATCATTTATACTGGATAGTTGTATTGTTTATGTTGATTCATTAACATAAATGGTGCTCTGCAAGTCTCAAATCTGTAAATCTTTATCTGTAACCCTTACAATATTTGTAATAAAAACTACTTCACAGTATTGGACCAAATTATTACCTGTGTCATTACCATATACCTATACCATCAACAGGCCTTGAGTAGAATAAAGATTCTGGACATGTGCAAAACAGGAGGGGTGGGTTCTGCTACAAGTAGATTAGTGCAAAGTGTGCGCCAAGGCGCACAGTGGTGCTGTGGTTGAGCAACAGTGATTAAGAAAATAATGTATTGTGTACAAAAAATCATTATTACCTTTACGCTAGACTAGGTTATATCATATTGAAATAACGTATATTATTTAATTATCATTTATATACTTATAGCTCCACAAGTTATAAAAAAAAATATTTTTATATTAAAACAATTCAGCATAAACAAAAGATTGCAAAGTCAATGCATGAAGAGAGTTCTGTCGAGAGGTCACAGGCGCACTCACCACTATTTCTTGGAACGTGTTGCCTTGACAACAGGACCCTCTACACATTACTCCATCCAGACAAACAATAAGCATGAAATTGACTGGCAAAAATATGTTGGAATATATGGCCTACTGATAGTGGCAGTTCAAACAAAGGGGCTTCAAGCTCCGTTCAAGCAAAAGCACCTAGTGCGATTTGGACCCATTGCATAATACATAAAGAAGCATTAGCCGCTGAACATATATCAGTAAGGAACAATATACTTTACATTGGTATCGCTGCAATCAACAACATTAAGAACATTCCTAAAAAAGTAAGATTTTTTTAAACAAATGAGCAAGAACATGGGACTGACCACTCGTGTTTTATTCTACAGTAGTTCTTGTTGGTTATCTCTTGGCAAAAATTAGCAAGAGTAATTTTCCTACTGCGTAATATTGCCTGCAAAATTTTAAATATCGTGACATTGCCATGTTTGTATATATATACAGGGTGAGTCTAAAAGGACTTAACAACTTTGAAATTATATATATATATATATATATATATATTTATTGACTTTACTTACGGACTTGATATATGTGTCATTTTGTAGCAAATTACTTCAAGTTTATTGCCACATTCTTATTTCAGTTCGATGTGACTTCCATTAGTGATACGGCAAACATCCCACCGGTAATCAATTTCTCGCCACACCCGTTCTAGCAAATCTGGCGTAACTTCAGCAACCGCAGCTGTGATTCTTCTTCTTAGATCTGCAAGACTGGCTGGTAGAGGTGGAACATACACTTTATCTTTAATAAAACCCCATAGAAAAAAATTCATAGGAGTCAAATCGGGGGAACGAGGTGGCCATGCAATTGGTCCTGAACGCCCAATCCAGCGACCTGGAAAACGACCGTTTAGGAAATCCCTAACATCTGTTAGGTAGTGAAGTGGTGCTCCGTCTTGCTAGTAGTAGAAAAGAGCATCCTGTTGTTCATCTTCATCAATTTGAGGAATCAAAAAATTCTGCAACATATCAAGGTAAATGATACCAGTGACAGTTCTCTCCATGAAGAAAAATGGCCCGTACACTTCAAATTTACTCATCGCACAAAACACATTCACTTTTGGACTGTCCCGAACTCGTTCAAGGTTTTCGTTCCCCCAGATTCTGCAGTTATAGGTGTTCACTCTACCACTGATATGAAAGGTACTCTCATCACTGAAGATTATTGAGTTCAGGAATGTCTTATCTTCCCCCATTCGATCCCACATTACAGCACAGAATTCTCCAGGAGCAGCTTTATCTAAATCAGTGATATGTTGTACCATCGTAAGTCTGTATGGTTTTAAGTGAAAACGTCTCCGTAGCACTCGCCAAACTGTCTTTTGTGAAATTCCAGTCTCCACAGCTGCACGCCCCGTTGATTTTTTAGGACTACGGGCAAAGGTTTCCCTGACCTGTTCGACAGTAGCATCACTACCTGTGGGCGACCTGGCGATTTCTCATGACGAACACACAACCTGTCTCGAACAAATTCTTGTGCCAAATGTAAATAGAAGGCCTGATTGGAGGGTATCTTCCGTATTCTGTGCGATATCTACGCTGAACACTTGTAGCAGAGTTTGTTTCATGAAACAATAACACACAGCGAGCACGCTCCGCACCAGTGAGAGTAGCCATTTTAGTACAGACGAAGCTGGCGCTCGCAGTTGCGAAACTTGGTACTACAGCACTACGGGAATCAAACTTGAAGTAATTTGCTACAAAATGACACATATATATCAAGTCTGTAAATAAAGTCAATAAATATCTATATAATTTCAAAGTTGTAAAGTCCTTTTAGACTCACCCTGTATATTGTTTACTGGATGTGAAAGCAAATCTGCAAAATTATACTGTTACAGAAACCATACAGACTTATAAAACTGGAAAAAAGTACATGTTACAGCTGCCAAGGACAAGGCTTGAAAAAACAAAAGGTAGTCATACCTATAAGGTATCTACAGCATACCTATAAGGAAATAAAACTATTGAATAAATTATTCAAAAGGTTGGATTGTAAATATAAATAGGTTTAAAAGAGTTGTAAGCAAATTGCTTAAAGAAAAAACATTTGACTCAATGAATGAGTATTTGGCCTGTGATATTAGTTCCTTAAGTTTTTAATTTTATCTTGATAAGTTTTAACTTTTGTTCTGTAGGAAATTTTAAAATTTAACCACCTGATTTATATATTTTAAATATTTATATTATTTTTTACATTTTGTATTGGTTTTTAATTGTATTTGATTTTTGTGTTTCTTGTTCAACTGTCAGATAAAGTTGAAGGTTTTAAAAAAATAACTCGATTTGTGGAAAGCTGTCATGGCTAAGAGTGGTTACACTAGATTTTCCGCCTTGAAAAACAGTTTAATGAAGATAGTGATTTGAATGTAGAAGATGAGCTTAATGATGTGTTTTTGTTATGTCTTTCCAAACTAAGTGTATTTTTATGAATATCTCCATTCAACGATGTCAACTTAATGTGGGTATCAAATCAATGTCACAAAGAAATGCATCTAAATTTTGAAGAGCATGAACAACTGGTTAGTATCCAAATATTTCATTTAAGCTGGATTCAAAACAAACTATGCTAGAGTTATGGTATAACGTTTGAAAAACAATACCCACGAATTGCCAGGAAAGGATATTTTTCACCATACAGTGTGATAGGACAGTCTCTTTTTAAATATGTATTTGTATATCAAGTTAGCTTATCCCACGAGTTGCCTATAATGAATAAATATATTTTTATCTATTTTGTTTTTTATGTACACCAATGTACCGAAAATACAAAGGTTCACCACAGTTAACACTAAGTTTAATGAACAAGGGGCGACAATGTTTCACAAGGCCATACATTGTAGAAATGACTATTTTTATCAATGAAATGTTACTGACTAAAGAGGAATGTCCCCATAAAAGCAAGCCATAGCTCAAATATGCCTCAGAGAGACCAAATATGCTATTCTAAGGTATTCACTTGAAACAATCACGTTGAGATTAGGTGTTACATGGCGAGTCTGAAATGTCTATAAATCTTTGTTAAAAATTGTGTAAAACAATCAGTCATTAATATAACAAAAGTCATACTGATCGCTGATTATTGGAACTATAACTGAGAGTTAGGTTACACACACATCTTGACTGTGGATGACTCGAAACGTTTCAAGTTTTTTGTTAGAATTTGTGTTGATTAATCCAACAACACAAACAGCTGTAGATTATAACACATTTGATAGCCTGTTTCAAAGTTGTTAGTTAATCATTGAACTCCAGGCAATCACAGTATTGTTCCTCCCTTTTCACTCACCTTGTTGTTAGTCTTTTGAGCTTAGTTTAACATCTGTTGACTATAGATGTCTCTCCACAGCAAGGCCAAAACATCTCTAGATCTTAGTTAAAAATTGTGTTAATATTTCCAAAAAAGAAAACACCTTAATACTTTAAAAAATTTGACAGCTTGTGCCTAAGAAAGTAGCCCTTTCACTAACTAGTTGAGTTGCAATCATTCCCCGTATTTCTCCTCTCTCCTATTTCATCTCTGGATGTGGATTATTCGTCCTGTCAGTTTTACATAACATCACTGTTAACTGAAAGGATAATAGGATTTCAGAAATGTACATAAAATATAATGCGTTTCAAGTATTGAAACCTACTCTCTTCCTCGGGTGTAAAGAATACGATAAGGACTGCCACCCAAAATTATGATTATCAAGTGATACCTAATTTTTGTTGGAAATTGTATTAGTAATTCCAACGAAGAAAACAGGCTATAGATTATAAAATGTTTACATGTACTAGGAAAGAAGTCATAATAATATGATTAATGTTGAGATCAGCTTATTTAATGACCAATTGGTATAGCTCCAGCTAATCATGGCTAATCATGTTATTGCTCCTTCCTCTTTCAATAACCTGTAGATATGTGTTGTTAGTACACTAGCGTCCTTAAGTTTGGTTTTACACCTGTTGACGTTAGATTGTTTTCATCAGTGAGGCCAAAGTATTTAGATTTTTGTTAGAAATTGTGTTTTTAATATTAACAAACAAAGCAGCTTTTTATTAAAAAAAGTTGACAGCCAGCATTAACAAATTTAACTTATTTTCGATTCCTTCATATCACTAAACAATAAATTAGTCAAATGCAATACATACTAAATATGATTTACTTTAAAAACGATACACTTCAAGTTTTCTCTTAGCACTTTCACTGCCGCCTCCTGTTTTTGACAAGTTTTTTACACTGCCACCGGTTTTAATTTTTTTTTTAAATAAATATAATTTTTTTAGCTAATTATAAGAAAACTATGCGACTTACCTTTTTTTAAAGCTGAGTTCTTCCTCTTTCTACACAAATGCTCATGCATAAATATTTTTAAACAGAACATTTTGTTTTAAAATTAAACAATATTGTTTTTTGTAAAAAAAGTTTACCAAACACATCAACATGTCTATAACACAATGTATTTCTCATTATTATTTGTTGTATTCAGCATTGTTATTACTGTCACCGTAGCTAAACATATTTACAATTGAAATCCACCTATGTTTAAATATTTTCTTAGTGTGGAAAGTTTTTGATTAAATATTTTCTTAGTGTGGAAAGTTTTTGAAACGGTTCTTTGCACATGGCAATTTTGCACTCGCTAGTGTCTCTTCTTGCAGCCTTGCCTAATAATTTTTTTTATTATCAAAGAGCATAAGAGAAGTTTTTATTATTATTTTGCTTGCATTTGTTATTTGAGTAAAGAAAAAAAAAAAATGTTAACAAATTACTTGCATCTCCAAGAAGTCCATCAGTAATAAAATCAGGATCGTCAGCTGTGTGATCTTGGAATAAATCATCACTTTTACTGTCACTTGAAAATCTGAGTAACTCTTCTAGCACTTGATTGTCTTCAATACTGTCACGATCCATTGTTTTTGCTTACAAAACAATCTTTGTAAACTTAAGTAATAGCAAGCAAAAAATAACAATGCAGATGACGAATTAGCAGAATGTTAACAAAGTACGAGTTCATAGACAAAACACTTTTTTACAATATTCCAGATGACTGCCTACACTTCATAGATATCCATAAAATATGAAATAAATACATGGAGATAGTGAATGACTATCAATGTTGAAGTCCAAATACGTTTAAGTGCAACTTGATTACTGTAAAAGTCGGCACTGTCAAAAGACGTCTGCAGTCTATAGAATTCCATGTGCGATTTCAAATGGACGTTGGCAGTGAGTGTTAAGATTCTTTTTTCAATATATTTGCATAAACAAATTTTACTTATTTTAAACAACTCCATACTCATTCAGAAAAAATACTTTGCCACGTTAAGAACCAAGGGCAAGAACAGCTTTTTAGCAGTCATCACTTTTTTGTTGTTATATAAGTTAATTTTTAGTTTGTACTAAAGGTAGCTGGTTGTCCAGAATGTAATTCATCAATTGGGATATTTTTACTCATTTGAATTAGAGAGAACAAATTAACTGCTTTTTTATGTAATTTTCAAAATATCGCAGTTTTATGAGTGTTTTTTCAAACATCAATGTTTACTTTAATTTCTTTACAATGACAAAAGTACATTGGCTGCCGCAGAGGACACCAGTCTAATCAGTCGGGAAGTAAAGCCGAAAATCACCTAAAACTCTGTAAACAAGAGATGGTGAATGACAAGAAGACAATGTTACATTGTATATAAGTGTCAATGACACTCATTAGAACTTGGTGGTATTGCTTTATCACAACCAACCAGGCAATCATCTTTGCACTGGACATAGTCAAAGTCAAAGTTTTCTTTATTCATATACATCAAGTACAGAGATATTGTCAAAAGGTAGTTAAATTAATTAGCAATTTGAAACGTTTTGCATAGAGCATTAAAGTCCACGATTGGTCAGTTGGTAGAACTCTTCGAGCGTGTAGATGGTCTGGCGTGAGAGCAGTTTTCGGAATTCGAACTTGAGCTGTTTCCCTCTCTTCGTTCTTATTTCCGTTGGCAGACAGTTGCTCAGCTTTCTTCCCATGTAGGATAGTTTTTTCTTGCACTGTGCTAAGTGATGAGAGGGATGTGGATACATCGTTGAGTTGTGGGTATTGTAGTAGTGTAGGTCTTCGAGTCTTGATAGGTTTTCTCTATCAACGTACAGGACAACTTCTTGGATGTAGAGAGCTGTTACGGTCAAGATCTTTAATGTTGCAAAGGCCTCTCTGCAGCTCCTCTGGGAATGGAGATTTGCAAGAATTCTAATTGCCTTTTTTTGGAAGTGTTAGAATTCTGGTCATATTAGCATTTGATGTCCCTCCCCAAACAGCTAGACTGTATCTTAGGTGTCTCAAATAGAGCAAAATAGGCAGTACGTGCTGTCGTCAAGTCACCGATTGTTTTAAACTGCTTGAGTGCATATCGGCTCCAGTTTAGCCTATTACAATGTGAGGAGTCCAGGATAAGCTTGAGTCAGTTATGATTTAACCAAGTTGACATCTGGTAGACAGTTAATTTGTCCTGCTCTTCTCCCAAACCCTAGTTGGTTAGTTTTAGAGGGGTTAACCACTAAGTCATTGCCATCACAATATTGATATGCCATGTTGACAGCAATGAAAGCATTCAGACTGAGATTTTCAGGTGTATTGTTGTCAAGGATTAAAGTTGTATCGTCAGCATACATCAAAGTTTTAGAGGATTAATGTAAGTATTCTGAAAGGTCATTATTAGTAAAGAGAATGAACAGCACTGGGCCCAGCACAGATCCGTGTGGCACAACTGTTTGTATAGGCTGAGGTTGAGATCGAATTGCTTTGGTTAGTCCTTTTTCATTTGATTTTAGTTCAACTATTTGACTTCGGTCTTTGAGGTAGCAAAACAAATCAAATCCATCTTTATTCACATATACATTGAGTACAGTGTTGCGTCATAACAATAATTAATGAGAGTAGTTTCAGTTCTATAGACTCCTCCAGTCCTGAAACTCCTGTATGGTGTATATGGATCGGTCTAAGAGCCAGTCTGAGAGTGCTTTCTTGAACTGTTTATCCTGTAGTTTCTGTAGGTCTTTTGGTAGCCGGTTAAAGAAGGCAGCACCTCGATAAGAAGGCTTCTTTTCATACAAGCTGAGTGGATGTGCCTGTAGTTGAAAGTTGTGTCTGTTTCGGGTGTTGTTGTAGTTATGTTGATCCACCAATCTGGCTTGGTCTGATCTTAACGCATATATTATAACTTCACGTATGTATAGTGAGGTTATTGTCAAAATCTTGAAATCTTTAAAAGCTTCCCTGCAGGAGTCTTGTGGTTTTAGTCCTTTTAATGTTCATATTGCTCTTTTTTGTATTACTAACACCCTTTGCAGATTTGTTGCGCTTGTGCCTCCCCATACTACGAGCCCATATCTTAGGTGTGCTTCATACAACGAGTAATAGGCAGTCAGCGCTGTTTCTTTGTCACTTATCTGCACTAGTCTTCGCACAGCATATAGCCCGCAGTTTAGTTTTTGACATAGATGGTCCACATGTTAAGGTCCAGGAAAGGGTGTTATCCAATATGATGCCTAAGTACTTATTTGATGACACAGTTTCTAGTTCTGGTAGTCCACAATAATTATTTGAAACTGTTGTGAATATGAGTTGATTAGTTTTTGTCTCATTAAGCACTAGGTCATTTTTGTAGCAGTACTGTTTTGCCATATTGAAAGCAATATAACTGCTTACTTCAAGGTCTTCCATTTTTTTTGTTGGCGATAATTAGGGCAGTGTCATCAGCAAACATCACTGCTTCACAATATTCCTCTAGGTATTTTGGGAAGTCATTAGCTGGAAGTATGTAAAGCACTGGTCCAAGTACAGATCCCTGAGGAACGCCTCTGCACATTGATAAAGCTTCAGATTTTACTCTCTGTATTTTGTTGTTTACCTTACAGGTGAGCTCTACTAGTTGTTTCCTGTCACTCAGGTAGCTTTTAAACCATTTTGCTTCTTTTCCTGTTATACCAAGGATATTAAGTTTTTCTAAAATAAGTTTATGATCAATGCAGTCGAATGCTTTACTGAAATCAAGCAGTATGCTGGTTGCTATTTGGCCATGTTCCAGTTTATCAATAATGCTTTCAACAAGTTGTGCTACCGCTGTTGTTGTTGACCCTGTTCTTTATGAATCCATGTTGTCTAGTAGTCAGAAGGTAGGACAACATGGATTCATAAAGAACAGGTCAACAACAACAGCGGTAGCACAACTTGTTGAAAGCATTATTGATAAACTGGAACATGGCCAAATAGCAACCAGCATACTGCTTGATTTCAGTAAAGCATTCGACCAGTAGCTTTCAAACCATTTCAGGGCTGTTGCTGTTACACCCAATTCTTTTAGTTTCTTCTGTATGAGGTCACGTCCCAGACAGTCGAAAGCTTTGCTTAAGTCCAGAAAGACAGCTGTAGTCAGGTTTCCTTTTGCTATGCCATCAGTTACTGATTCCACTAAGTCAATCATTGCTGTTATAGTAGACTTGCCTTTGATGAAACCATGCTGAGAACAACTTATCAGGTTGTTCACATTACAATGTTCTAATAGCCTGAAAACATGACATCCGAATGTAACCTTTCTCTTGTCCTCCAAATTCTTGTTTAGAAACTGTCTGAGTATGAGCAAATTGAACACAATTTTTACCCACAAATAAAAGGAAAGTAAGGTTCGTTTTATTAAAAAATCACATGAAGAAACTCTTTCTGGCTTATAGTGCCTGTTGACTTAAATCACAATGAGTTGAAAAATTTTCAATATGATTGCAACATAAAAATATTTTCTTTGACATCGCTGTTAAGAGCTATCTTCAGTAGATTTTTTTAATCAGTCCATTTTTGTTCAACATCACTGTTGACTGAGATGATTATTTAACAGGGCTGATATAAGATATTATTTGTGTTAACAATACTTCAATGTGGTGTGAATTTGTAACTTCAATGATAGTTAACAATTTTGTGGGAATTTTTTTTTTAAGTATCTATTTTCCAAGTTAAATCAATTGCATATTAAAAATCTGTGTTTAATTCTCTATAATCTATTGATTTTATTGGTTATAACTGGTTATATTGAAGTTCTAAGATTGTACAACATTGTTCATAAAAAATACCCATTGTTGTGGCAAACTTCCTTCACCACCATGAACACAAAGCCATCTTTGAGACATTTTTCACCAAATATGTCGTGTTACTTCTGCTCTCTCACACAACTGACCTAGCTTCATATAATTTACTTGCATTTCCTCATACCAAGAGAGGTATAAAACAATGAGGAAGTAAAAAGAAAACAACCAAGATCATTACTGCCCGATGAATATTAAAATGTTTCAACCAATGAAATCATTGACCTGACAAATGTAGCACAAAGTATTTAGAAGGGGGTAAAATTGTTTTATAAAAGAGGTGTACGTTTCCAAACATTCTAGTTTCTTGTGGGTACCCCTATTATTATGATTGGTGGAATTGTGTATTTAACTAAAACACCAGGTGTATTTAAAACAAAAATTTATTTAGCATACTAAGCTTTGACAGCGAACTTTCTGGGAGGGAAAGCCTGTCGCTTCCTGATAGTCTTCATAGTTTTCAGATTCTTCTCGTGACTTGTGAGTGCCCTTCTCATTGCCCTTGTCTTCTTGGGGCGCAAGTCCAATGGCTTATACTTCTTATTCTGTAAAAACACATATTTGTTACATATTATACATATCTACACCCATGCATAGTATGTACAAATCCTATATAAAACAATTTCTTTGCCCTAGGATCACCTGATTTTAAAATACTTTAAATCACATTATAATAATTCTATGTACCTGTAATAGATTCGTGGACAGTAGGCAAACAATTTTATTAGTGACATGAATACAACGTCTTGTATTTTTGTACAAGGCATTAATTTTCATGCTGTAGAATATTCCATTATTTAATGCGTTAAACTACTAAAAATGGTGTTTAAATTTTTGTTCTACTCCAGAAGTACCACGTAAGTTCTGGATCATTACTGAAAATCCCTAATGTCAATGAAAACCTTGTGTTGGCTATTGAAGAATTATTTATTACTTGAGTATTAATTGATTAATTATTAATAGTAATTAGAGGCAATTTCTCACATCGTCCCTTTATAAGAAAAAAATTTTTTTTTATTACAAATATATTTATATTTTTAGCCCTTTAGTGACAGTCCCAAAATTATATTTACTAGAAAAAAAACTAGTTGACTTATTTGAGGCATTTCGTATAGTTTTACCAATATTTGGTTGGAATATTTATCGCTGAAATAATTATTTCATTGTTATTCTTCATAACATACTCTCTGTCTTATAATTCCAAAATGTTTACACACTTTTTTTTAATTCAATTTACTGTAAGAAATTGATTTTATTCTTTATTTGTTATTGTTATTATGCGTTAAAATTTTGTTTTTATAAAAAGATAAGTGTTCTTTAATTGTAAGTACTTAGGTTCATGTAGAAAAACGCTGTTGATATACATTTTAGATCACTTAAAATTTGTCTACTCATAAAATAAAACATAATTGTATCAGTACTAAAAAATAACAAAACAAACAAAAAAAAAGCTATAACAAGCCAAACAATCGTCACCTTCAACTGGAGAATAACAAGGAACGCGCAGTCAGTCTGCATTTGCACTTCTAATCAGCTTATAATGAGGTTATATAACCCTTTTAGCCATCGGGCGCTAAACGGAGTTTTCCTCCGTGTATGTTTTATTATTAAAACGTCCGATACTACCGGATAGTACTACTTTTCTGATGTCGGCAGTCGTTTCCCGCAGTGTACTTCACGAGCATCTTTCGGGGGGAAAAACGAAACAATAACCTCCCACTTTTATTTATCAAAAATGTGTCAGTATGAGTTCTACTTCCGTGCGTGACTGGACGATTCCTACCGTGAGCGCCCCGATGGTGTGTTTGTAGTGCTTGGACGAAATCACCGTGAGCGCCCTGTATTTGTCGTTTAGTTTTTATGTTGTAATAAAATCGAGTAAACGTGCGCCTAAAATGTGTGACCTGTGATGGTTTCTTTTTAAATTTATTAATACTATAATTTTATTTGTATTTTGTTCTACTGAAATGGAGAATGAAGACGAGAGACTTGTTAGTACAGTACCAGTGTGCTAGGGAACATTTCAGTATATGATTATGGCGCGTCGCTTTGAAACATTGTCGCTATAACAACCAATAAAAAGGAAAATGTTTTGAAATTTTGTGCAGGTGTAAAAAAATTTTTAGTAAAGAATAAATTTTTATTTCAGAGCAATAATTGACATATTACAATTGTATAATATCTCAAGGAAATTGAAGTAAGTTGTTTTTGTAAGAAAGTTAAAAACTAAGTTAATTTCCATACATATTTACAGAAATTGCTGGAAGTTTGTAAAACATTTTTACAATTAATTGCATTGTTTGTCCTTACTTAAAAATTAATCATGTTGTTATTATACAATAAATCCTACATTTTTTAAGATTTTGAATTTCTTTATTAGGAAAATTCGATTACATAAGAGTGTAATTTTTATTAAATTTACCTTTTTGATTAAAATAAATATATTACATTGTAATTAAATCAGTATGAATCAATTTAAACAAATAAAAAACAGTTTAAACGATTATGATATCCATTATTCGCCACAATGGAGGAAACCTCCGTGAGCGCCTGATGGTGTTTCTAATTTTAAGCGCCCGATGGAGGGTTTTTAAAGTAATGCTACATTTAGGTAAAATGGTTAATTATACACATAAAGACTAGTTTTTATAAAAAAATTATTTTATTGGTATTCAAATATTACAGTCTCCAAAGGGTTAAATAAAGAAAATGCAACAAAATTGCAGGCAAAAAGGCAATTCACAATACATTAGCAGTATTAGCTTATCTCGTGGCATTGACACATACTATACTAGTATAGAGCCTGTTAATATATTCAAACATTTCATATCATACAAGGTAGTGTATTCATTTATACTGATTTATCAGACTACTTTGTGTTGCTGTCTAGGCTACATTTGGCCTCAGAAAATACAACAATTTTGGCCAAAAGATGCCAAATGAAATATTTACAGATGCATTTGAATCTCTGTAGATAGCAACATTAATTTCCATGTCTAAGTATATATTGTGTATTTTTGAGTTGTTTCAAAGGTAAATGATCTGACCAAGTTATCAGGGCCTTAATTGCCTGCTAACATGAATGCATGAATAGATCTGTTCCAACTCACTACTGGTTCAGCAGAAGCAAGGCAAATACCTCATTAATATTGCAAAAGCCTGATATTAAAACTACATATTAACAACTCACCTTGAATAATTTTCTTAAATTTTCCTTTTGCTTTTGGTGCATCACTATGTACACCCTAGCTATGGCCTTTCTTACGACTCGGCTGCAACAAAGAAAGCAAAGTAAAATAAATATCATAATAGAACTTACACACACAAGATTTTTTTAATATGAATGTTTCATATTTACCATTATTGCAGTATATCTACAATTTCGTGATTTCCGTAGATCACGAGAACATAAAGATATGTATATTCTGCGTAAATTTGTATGTGTGCAACTTCAATTGTCATTATAGATTTAATAAGAAATGGGTTTAAGGAAAATTTAGAGGATTTTTCAGCGTAGATAAACCACACCCCCCCCCCCCTTCTGGTGATGCTCCCTGATATAGCATATGATTAGGGTGCATCACAACATGTGTGTGTTAAATACTTGTTCCTCACAATCATGATTAAGTGCACTCCAAGCCCATATGTTTTACATCTTAACTCTCTTGGAATGTAAAACCACTATACCAACCTTGGTTTTTAACTTACACAAGCCTAACTATCAAATTAAGTATCATGAAAATCTTAGAGGGAAGGATTAGTTACCCAAAGTAATGAGAAAATGACCTGTAATTACACCCTTTGGCAGCCATAACCACAAAATTTTCTACTTTCTTTTATTCTGTTATATCAGCGGTTCTCAACCTGAGGGATGTGTCCCCCCTGGGCAGGTGTAGAAGATTTTCAAGAGAGGTTCAGTGTATCAGAATAAAAGAAAAGTGTTGGGAAACACAGCTTGCAAGTAATTCTCGTAATGGTTTAATGTAAGTTCGTTTGTGCGACACATGGTTTGTTGGACCAGTAAACATAAAAAGAGGGACAGACAAGTTGTATGTTGTTGCAGTAGGCCTAAAAATGGCCTAATCATTGCTAAAGAAAATACTGAATAGTGATGATTATATTAAATATGGATTCATTTTCATTGACAAAAACTGATAATGCCATGTGGCCTGGACATTTTTAACCCACCTCTATTTGGAAGTTTTCGAATGGTAAACAAGAAAGCTATTGAGGATACAAGAAAGCTATTGAAAATACATCTACCGCTGAAATCAATCAACGAATTTAAAGATCTGGTATCACAGCTTTTTGGTTATAACTTAAAAAAAGTATTAAATTGGACAGTATTTTCCAGATATTAGGACAGAGAGCTAGCAACATAAATTGACAAGAGGTCCATTTAAAATCAATGTATTTTCTGACCACATTCAGGAACAGAAAATTATTAAAACGTGATTCTCAAGCAATAGAGGAATTTCAAAACATCTGCAAGTTGCTTAGGAAGCTGTAAAGTTGTTGGTGTAATTTTCACTACAGACCTTTGTGAGTCTGGATTTTCAACACTGGCTTATCTACAGTGGGGGGTGGGGGGGGGGGGGGGTGGGGGGGGGGGGGGGTGGGGGGGGGGGGGGGTGGGGGGGGGGGGGGGTGGGGGGGGGGGGGGGTGGGGGGGGGGGGAAGTCATTTTCTCCTACCCATTTCACAAAAGTTGCAAAGGCATTCATCGCAGCATTGAGCAAAAGCCGTTAAAATAAACCACTCTCATTTGTGTTACGGACTTGATCGGAATTTATGTCTAGTTCCTCAATGATTTGCTTAAACTTTTCCTTGAATAGTTCGACTGCAGTAACATCACATGATAATTTTTCACCTGTCGTACTTAACAACCAAATTCCTAAATGCTTTTTAAATTTTTCTAACCATCTTGCAATAGCTTTGAAATATTTTTTCTCCATTATTTTCTCATAGAATACCTTTGCCTTTTCTTTAAGTCTCTCCCCTGAAATTGGTGTATGCCTGTTTTGTTCTTAAAGAAACCAAGCATATAGGCTATCTTCATCCTGTGGAAATTCACCATTTTTTCTACTGGCACTTTTCACATCGTCACTGCTTTTTGAAAAAAAAACTTAATCTTTTCACTGCTTTCCTCCATATGTCTTGTATCGTTGCACGACTGACACCATATTCATTTGCAAGGTTAGCAAGCTTATCGCCTCAAGTCTCTAAGATCTCGTTCTTCTGAAGCAGAGTTAAGGTTCTATGTTTTCATTTACATTGAGACATTTTTCATTTACTGTCTTGAAATATAAATTAAGCTGAAACTACAACGCTATCGTACTAGCAATAACACTGGCACTGTTAACGTGAATAGTGGGTAAACCACGAGACAACTGAGCGATCGTAGGTTGTTTGTTAACACAGTTTTCAGTAATACCTGTATGTCTCAACTTGAATCCTCCACTCCACACCCGTCAAAATATACCAGATTACTGGAGTGCCTGATTGATTATAGAGGGTCTACTACTGTATTGTTGTTGTTTTTACAGTCCTTTGTACAAGACATGTAGTCATATTATAATATAACAATACAAAAAAAAATTCTTGTAGAAATGAGTATTCATTTTGATTTAGTTTACCTTATATGCTTAATCATTTTTCAAATATCACCAAAGATGTATTTAACATTTTTAGGTGAATAGAGTTGTTAAAATAATAAAACGAGTGTGTTCCCCTACAACAGAGCAGCACAATAAATTTAGCCAGGTAGCACCAGAAACGTGTTGGGGTAATTCGACTGGGAGAGGATTACACAAAATCAGTTACCATGCAGATAGTAGAGAGAAAATTTCCGTTTGTCCGTCCGGTTATCTGTTTGAATTTTGACATTGTCAAAATTTCAATGTTTGTGCAATTACTCTAAAAATGTTATAAAGCTCATCCCTCTATACTGCCAGTGTTAATGCACTATTCAAAATATGAAGAAAGCTTTGTAAAACAATAATGTCCCACTACACTTCATTACAACAGGTTTGTATGCAGATTGGACTGAAGCTTTTATCATTTAATCTGTTACAACTTTTGATCTTAGTTTCTCCAGAAATGCAGTTTGCTGTATTTTATGAATGAAACAATGGGCTGGAAGTACGAAAACTCTAATATTATAACCACAATTCCAAAATTTGAATTTCCAAAAAAAAATCACATTTGAAATAACCAAAATACGATGGAGAGTAACACAATAAAAAAAATTATATACATTAGACAACCTATTTGACCAATAACATGGTTTAATCTTAACCTCAAATTGCTATTTTGTAACATGCAGAAAACATATATGATCAAAATTATTGGAGTAACATTTTAGATACTTACATTATACTGACTAAAAGGTATTAGCAAAAATATCATTTGGGTAACTAATTGCTCTGCACAATGAATTTAATTAAAATCAATATATTTGTTGGATTACTAGTGATCCTTATTACACATAATTGTATGTATTACAAATTTTTCATAGACAATCTCAATGTATATACTTCCTCAAATAATTATTTGAAAGACCATTACAAAATTGTAATTGGAAAAGAGTTATATTATAATCTTAATATCTATAATGGTGTAGCATGAAAATGTAGTTTCTTAACTTAATTAAAATTTTAAAACCCTCATTTTAAAACTACAAGAATGATGGTAAGATACTGGACATTACAGTGCACATTTTATAAATCCATGCCTCAAATAATTAGCTTATTACACAGAATATATAGTTACACAATGTTTCTCTAGACAGTTTCGTTTACACTATGATTCTTTCGAGTATCTCTCTTGCAATTCAAGTAGGTTTTTGATTTCTCATTTAGCATTACATTCATTGTTTGTCAATCACTTGTCACACACAGGCAATGCGCTTGGACTTCTTCACCCAGCAGGGATCACTTCTGGCTGGTTTATACCTTCTAGTTGAACCTACATTGGGTACATCAAAAACCTATGTGTCACTTAAATCTGGGCAACCTTATAGATGTCCAGGAGCAGCACATCACTAACCGAGGTTCTGTGGTGCAAGGGTAATTCAATAGGTTTAGTCTACTGCGGAAGATGACTGTTGTAGTTTGTGGAGCCCCTAAAAATCAAAGGTTCTTGTTAGCATAGACAAGGCTATACCACCCCCTGCCTGCTTTGACTGAAGAGGCTGGTTCAGAGCCTCCCCTTCTTCTGGGGACTTTGAGATTAGTGCCCTAATTTTTCCTCATGGTTCTCGATAGGACGCGGCTCTTACCCGAAATCTTACCCACCCTGAATATCCTATCAATCCGGGAGCAGTGCTAAGGTCATTAAAGGACTAAGTGCAATTTATAATAGCTTCTTGCCCTAAGGAAACAAAAAAAGTACTTGGACAAGCTGCAAGTCACTCGTTGCCAGGGGCAAGATGCATGCATCAGAGCACAAAATACTGAATCAGAGGTATTGTGGAAATGAACCTAAAGGACATTAACTGACAACATCAGTAACCCTAAGAGCTCAGTGTTTCACATATACAATTGTATTCTGAGCTCGGGAGGACTGTTCAGAGGATTATCATCACATCAGCGCTGGCAGCTCATCCAGCCACAGTGGCATACTATATTGTGGAACTTAACAATTCGTTAGATTTGTTATATATAACCCTCATTATATAAGACCCGTTTAACCAGACATGGCAGGTAACTGGTGTAATGTCTCGGACAAACAAGAAACTAAATTGATATTTCACTATTTGCATCACATATCAGAGTTCACATTGTTTACAGTTGTTTTATTATCACAGTCAGTGTAACTTATGTACACTGTCATTCATCAAACTATGTAAAGTTATCCATTTACATTTTTATGATTTTAAGGATCCTAATTGAGGATGAATCTTCTCATATGTGGGGGAGGCTGGGAGATATTGTTAAACAATAAATAACAGTTTTACAATACAAAATTTAAGTTCATTATAGCATGAACCTTATTGAGAACAACCCTTTACAGTGAGTATTAAAGAAAAAATAAAAACACTTTTAAACAATTTGGGTAATAAAGTAGCAAACCTATTTCTCAATAAATTACACATCACTTGGTAATGTTATAAAAGAAGAATAGTAAATAAAGATATAACTTTAAAGCTAGTAAAGATTGGGTGTTCAACAATCATGTTTAAATTCCAGTGAGTAAAAGCGATGGAGTTCAGGTAATGCCATTTTAAAATTCAGACAGCCACTAACAGCAACACAAATTTTGGTTTCTACCTTATTTACCTGAGATATGATACAAATCTATCTCTAAACGATTCTTGTAAAGACAGGAATCAATGTTCACTACTAATATTAGGTTTTATTTTACTATTACAATAGAAACTATTTTTTCCTACACACTTGCCATTGTTTCCATTAACACAGCTCAATATTCGATAGCCATTCATTAAGTTAACAAAATTGCCTAATGTATCATAACACTTTTTACATGTAGTTCCAACTTGGGGGTTTTGAAAAGTGACACAACTAACAATTCCTGCAAATGAGTTACAAAATGCTATGATTTTTACATTCCACGTATATTTTTTCAATGAAAATTTACAATTTGATCTCATCTTATGATGAACAATTCTTGTATATTAGGAAATGAGAAATAAATCTAAGGTAATCATGTAAAATATAACTCCAAAAGTTTCCCATATTGCCCATACATAAAACAAGGGCTCCCGGGCAGCCATGTTGAGCAGTGTCACAAAGGGTCGATTGGCAAACGACTCTTGTTAGAGATTTAAGACAACACTCAACCGAGGAAGTATATTTTTACTACACCCAGTTCCTAACTGGCCGAGACTACTTTCACCTGTAACTGGAAGTGCAAAGTTGCAAATTCGGTGTGCATGAACTGAGTGAACGCCAACACTCGGCAGACCCAGGAGTGCTTCATGGTTGAAAGAGTCCTTGATGTATACATCAAAAGTTTTCATCTTCTTTGATACGAAGTTTTAGAACATGATCAATTGAAAACCTATCAAAGTATTTATGATTCATCTTCAAACACAAAAGAGAGGATATCTGGGAGATTAGGACAGATAGAAGAGGCTTATTTTCACGCCTGATATGCCACATTCCAAAATAATTGAGTGCAACTGCAATACCACCTGTTGTAGATAGTGATAGCACCGTAAAAATTCAAAAACAACTGTGATACCACCTGTTGTAGATTGTGATAGCACAATAAAAATTCAGATACAACCGCGACATCACCGGTTGAAGATAGTGATAGCACCCTAAAAATTAATTAATTCATGAATGAAACAATCTAATTTTCAAATGGTCATTTTAATTTCTTTAAAACATTTACGGTTTTATATCCACACTACAGATGATTCTCACGCAGTAGTTAATGGTCAGAGAAGAGGACTCAGTGTCACAAAATAAACAAACTGGATTTCTTTAACCAAATTTTTATTAAAGCTTAAAAATAAAGCCCTAGGAAAAGAAAGTGACAAAACACCATGACACGAATTTCCGCTTATATAAATAAATATCTTATAAGTTAAACCAGATCATAACAAATTAGATAAAATACTTGTACTTTAATATATATAGTAATACTTTAAGGCAAGGATAGTGCTAACACAAACAACTGGAAGCGTAGGTACACAGAACAGAGCTGGAAACTACAAGGAACTATTCAACAGTTTGAAGTTCACTGAGATAGGACTTAGAACATTGTACGATATAAAGCTTACAAAGAGATAGGCCTACAAATTACAGTTTTAACTTATTCTACATCATTCAATGGTATGTATATTTGTGAATTTAAAATACTGTGGAACCTCGATAGCATGTGACTCAATACATTGATTCCTCAATATTACACAAATTTTCAATCCCTTTGAATTTCTATAACACATAACACTCAAACATAATAAGGTCTATAACCCAGTAGAGTTTTCAATAAGTTCATAATAAAAAAAATAACACTTCATACGCAGGTCATTTGAATTTTGTGTTTCTACCCTTCATCAATGTCAATCTGTACACAGACACCTTAATGTCATGGTATTTTATCTTACCTCAATACTATCATGTGTTGTCATATTAACCTCAATACAATCATGTGCTGCCATAATAACCTCAGTACTATCACATGTTGCTACATTAACCTCAATACTATCATGTGATGCCATATTAACCTCAACACCATCATGTGTTGTCATATTAACTCAATACTCTCATGTGTTGCTATATCAATCTCAATTCCATGACGCCTTGTAATATTAACATCAACAATACAAACCTCTTACAAACTCCTCGACAATTTTCCTTATCGAGGTTCCACTGAACAATTCACATAAATAACCAACACTAATGATAAGGATATGTTTTTTAAGTACAAAGCAATCGGTGATAATACTAAAATAAATAAATAGGCACTAAAATATTGTTTTGTACTAACTGATAACAACTCTTTGGAAATAATAATACTATATAATGCTTTGTTAATGGCATATACAAATCAGTTTTGTTATCAGTATGAACAACCCAATTTATATCAGGGTGATTAACAGCTAAGCTTGTAACAGGGAATGCAAAACTAAAAAAAAAATATAAATACAATACTCAGTCATATCTTGGTTAAAACTCAACATTGTGATAAAACAGAACTTCTTATTGAAACATAAGTTAGAAACAGTACAGGAAAGTGATAAATGCAACAAACATAAACATTAGAAAGAAAACTGGATTTGTTCCTTTTATGTAAATATGTAAAATGCAGTTTTTGTTAGTTAATTTATTTTTTGCTTAATTACAATTTACTAAATACAAATGTAAATCCCTTTCAGATTTGAAGAATACATTGTAATTTATGGCACACATCTACATTCCTTGCCTAACAATAAATCTCATCCCCCATACCTGCTTGCCCTTTTTTATTAATTAATCACTGTATTGAATAAAAAGAAAACCACCTTTCATTCACTCACTCAACCATACCATAGCCAGGCTATTTATTCCACAACATAATCACAACTTTCTCACCCTCACTATGATTAAATCTGTTTGTTTACTCTACTAAAAATTACACCTGATCAGAACTAATCCGTTTTAATCCAAACTTTAACATTTTACTCCTGAATCTGAACACAACGGAGTGAAACATTTCTGACATGCTATATTCATTTCTCATGCTTCAGAGTACTAAATATAGCGATACAGGATAAAAAAATGTTTTCAATCAATTGGCAGTAAACATTCACGGTACTTTGGTACTATTTGGAGGCCACTCTGTTCTTGCCTACTATTTGTTATTACGTGATATAAGTACGTAAATAAATACGTACTTATTAGAAAATAGAAAACGTTAAAGTTAACATTTACGAGTGTTAATGTGCTCTGAACTTAAATTTAGATACTATCTTGAGGGATATTATTCTATTTTTAACCATAAGTGCTGGGTGGCATCTGAAGCGCCACCAAAACCTGACTTCTGATCTCATCTGACACTGTACAAGTTGGATGAGGTCAGGAAATAACTGATCAGAAGTACCTCTAGCCATCACTGCGTGTTTTGGTGACCTCACACTTCTAGTGGGAAAAAACACCCAAATTCAAGCTCAGATCACGTGAGCACTCGTAAACGTGGTACTACTAGTAACATGTTTGTGATAACTTACTTCTAAAAACCTACTTATATCGCATAATAACAAGCGGTAGATAGGAACAGAGTGGCCTCCGGATAATACCAAAGTAACACATTCACTTATGTGTTTTAGTATATATGAGTTTACAATACATAAGTTAAATCAGTGTGACTTCACCAACGATGTGCTAAACGAACAAATCTAGCTTTTTGGTATAAAACTGTTCTCACTAAACAAACTGCCTACGCTTCTAAAATAGCTCTCGCTAAAAAAACAGCTTTCACTTTCTAACTTAAAATTGGCCCCACCAAGGGAATAGTTTTATTTTTCAAACACAACAACCTTTAAATTAATAGCCCTAGCTTTTTGATCTAAAACTGTTGTCGTGAAAAGAACAGCCTTGTAACTGAGACTCCTAGCAGAGTAAACAAACAGATCAACTACCCAAAAAAAGCAAAAAAAAAATCACAAATATTTTATCAAGTTCTTAGGCTTACACGGCCGGTGCCATACGTAACACCTAAGTTTATCAGCTTAAACCCATTCATACATTCTTGAAACATTTTGGCCTCTCATTCAACAGATGTTAAACTGAAACTGCTAATAATAAGCATTCTTCTGTATAGTTACAAGAGACAGAGCTTTATTATAATTGGCTGAAGCTTAACCGACCAACAACTTTATTAGACTTCCAGATTTTCGAGAATTTTGTTGAAAAAGATGACAGCCTGTGACAAAGAAGCCATATTGATCAGAGTTGGTCACTGGTTGGTGAAGCTTCAGCCAATTATAACAAAGCTCCGCCCCTTTAAACTTGTCTATACAGAAGAATGCTTATTATTAGCAGTTTCAGTTTAACATCAGTAAATTGAAGATAGCTTTCAACAGTGAGGCCGAAATATTTCAAGAATGTAATTGTGGAATGCGGTTTGAACCTGAAAACTAAATGTTAGTTAAACAAGAACATGACTATTGTATGTGTTTCACACGTTCATTAATAACTTATATTATGTTTGCTATTTTTACTATTTAAAAAGGTTTGATATTTTAGCTTTGCATACAATAATAAATCTTATAAATGTTCAAAAATTTATTCAGACCATCAATCATGAAGTCATACTAACTACGATTCTTGAAAATTTTTATAACTGTAATATAAAAAATAACAATATTACATCAACTAATAAAATCTGTATAAAAATTTTATTGTACATATGAAGGCACTTAAGAGACAATGTGATCAATTTATTAAATTTCATGTTTTGCAAAAAACTGAGCTCATTTACAAGGCACTTATCAAACTATATGCTCTTCGCAAATCAGTTATCTAGTTGGTCTGTTTTTCAAGTAGATGCCTGTTTATTGTGGTGTTCTTTCACTACAAGCAGAGAATAATAAAATCACTGTTCATTCATTCTGTGTAACTTCGTGTCATTTATACAAAAATCTAAATAGAAATAAATTAACTATTATTATACATTAACAAGATATTACAAGATTATTGTTGCAAACAACAAAACTTTTTTCAACTAAAAATCATCATAGTTTGTATGCATTACAAATCCAGTTTTCTTTCCTGAATAAATAATAATAAGTATACATTTATTAAATTGATAGACATAACATCTATTAGTCCAAACAGCCGAAATCTTCACAAATAATATGGCACACCAAAACCAAGTTAATTCATTGCCATAATAATTATTTAATAAAAACACAACCATATATATGTTAAGTGATTTAGCACCCATAAAATATAATAGAACTTAAAACGAAAAATACAGGAAACAAAATTGTGAATGTTCATCGCTTCAACCTTACATTTATCATCAATCATGGCTTAGCACCGCTCATACCTACACTACCAGCACCTGCACGACGCAACGTAGATAACTACTGTAGTTTGCGCGATCCCACAACTCTGCTCATACGCAAGCAATTAACTCTACTCACTAACAACAACATTTACATAAGATATAATCATAAATATACATAGTGTTAGTTTAATAAATCAAACTTCATACAAAAGTAAACACTACTTAAATATATTAGTGTAATCGAGATTCAAGCTGGGAAAGATAAAACATAATTGTTCAGAGTTAACATACACAGTTGATAACACGATAATTCTTTACTTACAATTTATTCATTGGAGTTAATTTATAATCGCATCAATGCGAAACAAAGGTTAAAAAGTTCACTTACCAACATTTTATTTAAAGAATAAAAATAATATTAAGCAGAGGTAAGAACCTTTGTAGATGTTAAATATGATGACAGTTCTTGGTTTCTAAATAATTCTATATTTAGAATTATATATAGAAATTATATAATTCTAAATATAGAATTATCTGTATAAAGTATATTACAGATAATTCTATATACTGTAATATACTTTATCGTAATGTGAATTTTAAGTGTTTTTTTTTTCAAATAAACAAATATTGTATTGTTTGTACACGTTGTTCTTTATTTTTTCAACATTCTCCCTTTACCCTGGATTTTCGTCGTCAAATCGGCCGTGGACCTGGCTAGTCCAACTTAACAAGGTTGCATTGTATCATCGATATAATTGACTGTTGGTAAATGAACTTAAAGTTGTGTTTCACTTTAAAATGATTAAATCCCTTTTAAAATAATATACACTTAGTGTAAAATACAATAAACTAAAATATACAGTAACAAACAAAACAATCTTGTGTTAGACAGCTCTGTTTATCTCTTTACACAATATAAAATAAAAAGTAAGAAATACTTCAAAGAATATTTTATATCTTTAGGATAGTTGACTAGATATTGATTACACATACTTCGGTTTTACGCAGTTAAAAATAGTATAATATTTAAAACACACAACAGTAAAAATAAACACGTAGCTGCTACATAGTTAAACACAACCTTACAGTATTTGATGTGAAAGTTCTGAGATTCTCTTCTTGAGATTAGATCTGTGATGTGTATTGTAGTTTCTAGTTTAAACAAATTTAATTTTTATAAAATACATTAAAAGTACCAAACTTATACCAAACAATTTTTAAAAGAAAATCAACTATTATAGAGCTGGTTTTCAGCAAAAATAACTATTCATAACAATTTAACCCTCTGGAGACCAACGTTTGATCTGTCGGATGTTTAACTCCGAATTCTTGTAAAAAATTTACATTTAAATAATAATATAATAATAATTTTAGTATCATATTGTGTACTTGCATTATTTATTAATAACTGTACATAAATAACTTTACTCGTAATACTGCTGTCAACAAACGCTGTTTGTGTATGACTTGTTCTGTTCCGGTAGCCGATGAAGGTTGTTTATACTTTTTACATTGTTTTTTTGTTTGTTTGGTTGTGTTCTAGTGCTGATACAATTGTGTGTTTTGCTTTACGACGAGTAAGCAAACTTTGAGTAGTCTACAAATTACGCTGCCAATTTGAAAAACCTAAATATTCTGAAGCAAAGAATTAAAGAACACAATATTTATATGAAAACAAATTTAAGCATAATGACATACAAAAATAAAGAAAAATATATTTTTTGGTACAGTCTGTAATTTTACTGCCTAGGTAAATTTGTTTAAAAAATTCATGAATGCTACCAAAATTTAAATATTGGACAGACATTTTGAAATAATATAGCCAAATAGTAGACAAACAGATTAAATTAACTATAAATTTTAAGTAAAATAAAATTTTAAAAAGTTTATAAACATTGTTTTACTTATATGACATAAAAGAGGGTGTTATAGCAAATAAATTAACAACAAAACTATTATTCCGGCTATCAGTATTACAAGCTTACAATCATATTGGTACTGTACAAAAGTCCGCTCTTTTTGACTAGTAAGTCTAATCTTTGGTTAGACTCCAAAGGGTTAATACTCCTTGTACATTATTTTTATATTTATTTATGTTTAAAACATAATATACTGATAAATGTCTTTACAATGTCTGCGACAGAACTAAACTGCTGGTACTGAATTATTAATTGACATTTCAAGTACAAGATTGAAAGCATTAATTTTTTATTATTAGTATAAAAATGTGAATTACTTTAGTAATACTTTAACAGATCGTCAATAATTTGATAAATTAATGTTTGGTTGCATAAATAATTTTGTTTATTACACACTTCATATATTATACCACGCATTATGACTGATTTGCCTAAGAATGCATTTGGCCGGTAAAAGAACAGTGGACAGGTTTTGTTACACAAATACACATAAAGTAGTTCTATACATTGCCACTAGGTACCGTTACCTTACGGACAGTGACCCTGCTAGATGTTACAATCGTTGGTTTGTTTCAGTGTTTGCTTACGACAAAAGCAAATGCTCTTCAAATAGGACCAAATGGCAAATGCTTGCTTCCTTGTTTGGCTATCTTTTGCTACACTCGTCAACAGCTTAACACTGTATTTGTTTAACCCTTCGACGGACCGCGACGTACGCCGTACGTCTAGCGTTTACCGCTGAACTCGGCCCGCGACGTACGCTGTACGCATCGCGCAGTCCGATCTTATAACGAATATATTTAGGTTATTTTCGGTGTAATACATTAGAGTTATACATCGTTGGAAAGAACATGAAATGAACTATCGGTTTATCGATACCTATGTATCGAAAGCCGTTCAACATGTAGTTTATAGTAGACGAAAAACATCGATCAAGGTGTCACGACTTTGTCTGCTGGCATGACGATGTTATTGTTTGTCTTTAGCTGTTTATTTGTTTGGTTATATTTACATACTATTTCATAATGTTACTTTTGAGTGTAATTTTAGCAATTATGTTGTTTGAAAGTGATTTTCACTGTGGTTTAGGACAAATCTGATTGTGAGTTTATACTCGTATGTGCATAAGTGAAGTGAAAGTTTTAGATTTAGTTTTTAAAATTGGTTTGGGTTATTGTTTAGAACTAGGCCTGTTTTATTACTTTATTTCATAAGTTATGATGGGTATACTTATATTTTAGCAATACAATCACTTTTACAAGTATAGGCTTAACAGAAAATCATTTAATGTATGTATAGGTAATGTTTTCACAAAACTGTGAAAAACAAGAAATTAAGTGGACCACTTAGGGGGTGTTCAGTTCAAATTAAATAGTGCGTTGAAGGGTTAAATTACTATTTCATAATTTTATAATCATAGGTTTGATATTTTATGTGAATCAAAAGTTTTACAGTTTAAAATTTGACTAAATATATTTAATTATAATAAAATCTTACACAACATACTGAAATTTTTATTTGCATGAATTTAAGTACTGATATTAAATTAATATATTAACCACAGAATACTCTATCAGATCAAAGTACCAATAAAAGGTTTTACTTCTCCCAACATGTTTGGTATCAAATCAGCATATAGGAAATTAACACAATATTATCTTGTATAGGCTCACATGTTAATTTTATCTAATAGTAAATAAAGAATACGGAAGGATTTAGGCCTGTGTAAACTATATTACATTTAACTATGAAGAAGATGCAAACTCATCCTATTGTAAGATTCACTGACATCAACTCTTGGTAATCTACCTGATCTTTGTTCAAGGCCACTAGACACAATACTGTACAATGCCAGATGTCTGGTTATGACCTGACATACACCTTAGTTCTAATTTTTGGAGAAGATGAACACAGCATAGAACACAAAATCACAATATGTACAAGTAAGAATAATGGAAACAAAGTATTTCTTAAAACTCCTTAGTTGTTTACTAAAAGTTAACTTACGGTACATAATATTCTTTCATTTTCAACATTAATCAGACAAGAATCATTCATTTCCTATAAAAATTATGATTCCTAAGTTACTAAAAATGTACGTTAACAATTAAAAAAACCCTAAAATTAAAAAGTGTCTAATTTTTCAGAAATTAAAATTAAAATATGATAAAAAGTGTCTACAAATTGTGTCATACTTTAGAAGTAAAAGACTGAAGTTGAAAGTATTAGTAAAGCACAATCTTGAAGAGAATTCTAAGACTTATTCCAAGTTAACAAATTATAAAGTAGAAAGAAGCTGTTGAAAATATTCTAACAATAATCTATGAAGCAATACTGAATAAAGTAACAGCATTTTTGATCGAAACAAAAATAGTCCTAAGAAAATTTGTATAGTAATTCTAATTAATTATTCGTAGATTACAGAAATCTTATTCAATACCACAGTATATAATCAATAATACGATGTACACTTTGGCAAATAGGATGATTCTTGTAATTAAGGTTTAAAATCATAACAGTGAATTTCATCTGTAAATTTATGGAATGTGGGTTAAAGTGTATCAATCAAATTAATTACAATTTACGTAAAACATAATTTGTGTGATATGAAACTACACAATCAAAAGCTTCAAAACCACATAACAATCTTAATGGAAGTATGAGATATATGTTACTCCCTAGTCGTACATGTTACAATGCTCGATCATTATTACCGAACCATTACAAAAAAACTATGCTAGACACTGCTCTCTACCTATTACAAAATCCAAATGTTACATACACTCATGTGATAAAAACAGCCTTTCAGTGATGTTATCTTATCTTCACATCACAAAAATTTAAAATCTAAACTGAACTTAAAAATATTAAAAAAACAACCACAATTTAATAAACATTTTAAATCTCGACTTCAAAAGTAGATTCACTTAAAATACAAAAAAATTAATAATTACATACGTAACTGAAAATTGGTCCCAAAAACTGGTCTTTCTATACAAACACTCCTGGAAAATTAAAGACACTACCTACACCTAGTGATGTGGTAGAGAAAAAAATTAAATATTGCAAAATAAAATTCTGCTTGATGTAATTTCAAAATAAGCCAGATAGTTGTGCCTATGATTGATATACTGAATGAAGCAATTAACCAAGAAGGAACATTAGTGTGAGTATGTGGGTAGGAAGGGGGTCTTGGTAGAATTAGACAAGTGTATGTACAGAGCGTAGTTGTCAAGTTTTTGACGGACAATGGAGTCGTAAATCCAATGAAATACTCATTAATACATGCTTAATGTTCAAACAAGATGGTATGATAAGAGTATGATTGGACTAAACATGTGGACAATACACATCTAACGTTGAGTTAAACAGACTCCAGCGGTTCATAACCTGATTGAATATAATATACAGCATACCAGTTATGAACTTACTATCACAGCATGCACTTGCCTGTTATAACTGATAATTTTAGTTCATTCAAAATTTAAACAAGTTGATTTCCATGGATTTTGGCAAATGAAAAGGAACAATCTATAAAATATATTTGTCATGAGCTGCTGAAGTGATTTCAACCCCAACAGGCAATAGCATCTCATGCCAAAATAAGTAGCCTATTTAGTGAAAACCAAGTGAGACAATTATGATGCACTGTGCACAACTTTTGGGAACCCCTGTCATACACACAACAGGAATCTAATTAACAGTATTATATCCAACCTTCCCCCCACTAACCCACTTTTGACTAATTTATTCAGTACATCAATAAAAAAAAATCCAGTTTATATTTTTATGTCTTTACTAGTTACTAAATTGATTAATGAATATCTATAATGACTATATTGCAATATATTAAGACTGTGTAAAATCGGTCTTTTCAAAAATCTTGAGCATGAAAATTAATCTTATTGTTTTCATTTAATATTTTTCCATGAACAAACATTATACAATAAGAAGTTTGAAGAACATTATCTACTTTCTATAAATATTTGTGGATAATTATATCTGATCAAAACTAGCCTCTAAATAAAGTAAAGGCATTCTGTGTGACAGTTAAAAAATTAAAGAATACTTGAAACTTTAAATTTGTTCCAACAATAATTTTTAATTATAACATCACAAAAACTTATGTAAACAAACATACTACATAATAAAGACATAGTTTTGTTCAAAATGCCAAATCAGACTTGAAAAAACGTCTACAAATGCACAAGGAATGTTTTAACAATGATTCACAAAATCAAAATCGTTATAGATTAAACAAACAATGAAGTTTACACTGTTACAGCTTGTGATTACTGTGATTAAATGTGATTACAATTACAATAACATTTTATAAATCAATACCAACACAGAAACTGAAACTAACATTTTTATGGTCCGCTACATTAAAGGTTTACTACCGTCTATTAGATCTGAGTACATTTTGAAGCAAATGGTGCATTGATCAACAATATTCGAGAAGTGATGAAACCTTCTACATCTACTTATGATGTAAAAATAGCGGACAATCGGAATCGATGAAGGCATCTCTCTGACTGATCTCAATCGGGCGGCGGGAAGACGTACAGAAGGAGCAGTGTGAGGAGCAAGAGAGCAGCACAGAGAGCGGTGGAGAGGGTGGTGGGGGTGGGCGGGGGCGCATCAGCCACTTGTAACAGGCAGCGCACGGTGCGGGACAACTCTAACATCCCCCCGCCCTCTACGATGTGCTCGCGGTCGCACAGCGCCGCCTGCAACCAACCACACCACCCGTTAGTACACCACCTCTCCACCACTCCGTCTCTGCTACATCAACATTAAACAATGAACTAAAAGCGATCTTATAAAATATCTCTGCTACACAACATTAAACAATAAACTAAAACGATAAAAGACTATATCTCTGCTACATCGACATTAAACAATCAACTAAAAAGATCTAAGAAAATATCTCTGCTACACAAACATTAAACAACCAACTAAAACGATCTAAGAAGATAATGACAATTTAAATAAATTAACTATATGAAACTTAAGTTTTATTACTATATCATTAAAAGTTTGTAATTATTTACTTGGTTGCTGTACATATTAATTCTTTAACTCCCTTAAGACTACGAAGAATTTTCTCCTTTGGCAGAAAACAACCAGAGGGTTGTTTAAAGCTGTTGTGGTCTTAACTACTTAAGAATAAAATTTGAAATATAAGTTTGTACTTACAGTAAATATTACAATACTACCTAGTTTGTGGAAATTTTTCTCAAATCATATCTTCAATACATTTGACTTATCAAAATTCATTTCAATAAAACTTAATGAGTTAATAAATCAGTGATACTTTACTTGTTTGTGTTATAATACACATCAAGTTTGGTATTAAAGCCAATAATATAAAGCTATACCATGATAATATGGTAAAAACTTCTATACATTTATAAATATTTCTTGCTAGTATAAAGCAAATATATGTTGTATTTCATTTACAAAAATAATGAATTATTTTTTATAGGCTTACAAGGAAAGAAACAGGATTTTATAGTGAAAACATTGTAGTGCAATAATTGTTTTTAATACACAGAGTAATGAAAACAAGATTTTTTCTGAAACTAGTATCAAATTGTATGATTCTCAAGTGAGCACTTTAGTCAGAACTATGCATTTTATAGCCATTAAACTGTTTTTAGGTGTTTTAAGTATTTAAAAAAATTACAAACAATATTGATTAATGATTCTTTTTATAATTTAGAAATTACCTTTCTGCACAGTATTTGATGAATTAATTAAATACTTAATCTTAACCTACAAATAAAATAACTTTAAAATACAGGACCATTTTCAAACATATGGTTTCTTTAAATACACAAATCTTTACAAATAATATGTGTTAAATATTAAAAACATACTCTATGACCAAATAAAACTAAAATATGTAACACTTAATGTTCCAAAAGATAACCAAAACAAGAGACAAGAGTAATTAACTTTTCTTTTTTTTATTGATAGGTGATGTGATATAATGTTTTTCATAACAAAGTAGTAATAATTTCAAAATATTAGTCCACATTTAATTTGGTATAATATTTTGAAATTATTACTACTTTGTTATGAAAAACATTATATATCACATCGCCTGTCAATAAAAAAAGAAAAGTTAATTACTCTTGTAAACTTATATTGAAAAAGGCTAAAACAATAATCATGTCTTGTTTGCATAAATTTGTAAATAAGTAGTCCACATCAAGAAGTATTTATACAATAGACATTATTCAATTTAAATCATATTCAAACCAGTTCACTCATAATAAATCCAAATAAACATACGATAAACAGTAATTTAACTCATGCTTGATCAAAACAATGAATCAAAATTATTGTAATACATCGCATAAAGTTCTGTGACAGACACCAACAGAAGACTGTTATTGTTAGAACTTTATAAATTCAAAATACCACTTCCAATTTTTTCAGGAAAGAGTTCAATCTTTCTGATATAAATGTACACAAAGTAAAATCTATTAATAAAACACACACACACACATTTAATATTTTCTTACTATTTATTAATGTGAGGTAACCATTTCACCAAGGTCCTGATCTGCTTTAATTAGAATTGGAAGTGATTCATGTATTGAAAGAAATTTTTTAATGCATCACTTGTTACTTTAACATAATTGATTTCCAATGTGTTAAACAAGCTCATCCTAAATTCTCTCCAAGTATCATGTTCTTGACGATATTCGATCTTTTAATAAACATTTCATAAATAAGAAATATTTGATTTGATTAATGACAGCTCTTCAAATAAACTGAAAATAACTAAAGACAACTAACACCATTGTGACCATAAGCTTGCACATTTTACTACATTCTAAAATCTTAAAGATTACTATTTTTAATTGCATGAACAATATTATTAAACAATTTTGGTTAATCAACTAAATTAATGTTTTAGTCTGTTTGAATCATAATCTCAAGACTTCAGCTACACCTTATATATTATTACACTAATATCCATCTATACAAAGGCTGTTTTTTTTTCAACCCGCAATAATTCTTTAAAAAAGCCAGCCAAACAGTATGGTGAAAAAATTGTTTAGTAGTCTACTGCACACCTCTTCTGGTAACACCTCACACATTGACAAGTGTCTTGACGCCCGCTAATCACCAAGAAACATTGATTCTAGATCTAGTGTGAAGCGTTATTTAATTCTTGCAAGCTAAAGGACTAAATCTAAGAGAAATTCACTGAAGGATGTCACAATATATGATTGAAAAATTATGATGTAGTGTGTGAGTGGTGCACAAAATTTAAAGATGAACGAGTTTGTGTTCATGATGAAGAAGGCCAAGTCTATCACAAAAGAAGACCTCATTGAACAAACTAATTAAACAGTTAAAGGCAGTTGGAGTTGAGTTTTCAAATCAATTTCCTGATCAGCTTTCTACACTATTATAACACCTACGTCAAAAAACATTAAGCTTGATGAGTCCCAAAAAGACCACAAGACTCAACGAATGGCAGCAGCATTATCGTGTCTTAACCATGATAGATTTTTTGTTTGTTTTTGTGGCAGAAAAAAGGAAACATAGGTTTTGTATGACACTTCAGAAACTACATAAACAACAGTTATAACAAGGGATCCATTTGAATTCCCCCAACAAATTCAAAAACCTTCAACAAGAGATCGTAGCTCCTGTGTTTTGAGTTCTGCTTGTGGAACTTTTACAGCCAGGAACCACGATAAACGCAGAAGGCTACTGTGGAACAATATGACGGTTACAGAGAGCCATTCAGAACAATAAAAGAGAAACTGTTCACTTCTGGAATTGCTCCTATTCATGACAATGCTCGTCCTCATGATGCTGCACACACGAAAATGTCTTCTTGACAGATTTCATTGGGTTTTGACCATCCAGCCTATAGTCCTGACTTAGCATCAAGTGACTTTCAACTGCTCCCTGAATGGTAGAAGTGGCTAGGAGAGCAGAACTTCCGATCAGAGGACACACTCCAAAACGCTACGGAAACACATCTAAAGTCACTGGCGGCAGGCAACATTGAAGAGGGTATTGGAAAGCTTGCACCCCAGTATGACAAATGTTTAGATTTTAATGGTGATTATATTGAAAAGCAACCATGAATATATGCAACTTTCAACAATAACCTTATTTCATTATGCTTTAGTTTAGTTTTATTTTTATAACGCATCAGAGGTTGGAAAAAAAAACAGCCCTAGTATTACATATAAAATCTAGTTCGTACATTTCATACATCATAGTACACTAAAATCTAATTGACTGAATGATTTATATCCGTAGGGAAGTATTAACAGATAATAGAAATTAAAATTATAATAATACAACATTAAATAACAAGAATATTGTTTGAAGGAACTAATCAAGTATGACTGCAAAACAATAAGAATGCACTTGCTTCAAATTACAAAAATATGTTACAATTGTTTTTATCAACATTAAAAATATAGTAAAAGAAACTTTAAGATATTAAAATAGCAGGTTGGAAGAGTTCAAGGACAGAACATTGTTATAGAATATGTACTGGATAAAAAGCTAACTTGATATTACAGTGATACAATTATACTGCTTCCCTACTGATATGACCCGTACTGACATTATAATTGGATAACTTTATAAGTAAACTCAAGTTTTTATCATGTTTTGTCCTGCAAATTTACTAACTAGGCATTTAAACTCCTATCTACGATGCGGGAGAGTAATGAATCTCAAATCCACCAAATTTTCAATTATGATTCAAATTTGACAATCAATTGCAGTAAAAGAGTCTGCCGTGATTCACCACATTACTAATTATCGTCTGATCGTCATTATGCAGGCTATCAATCGCTAAAACGTATTTATTATTCTTTGTGTTGAAAAACTATACGTAAATAACCTAATTTTCTTGCAATTCATATTTTCTGTATTATGCTTGTGCATGCTGTGGGTCTGCTGTGCTTTAAGATCTAAGATTTTAATCTTAAAAATAATCCAAGGTTTTTGTAAAAAAAAAACAGAACAAAAAATGGTAATATAAAATACATAATAAAATGTACATAATTTTAAGGTTAACTTAAAATTAGGCAATAATGACACAATGAAATTGTACAATGTGTGTGTGTGTATATATATATATATATATATATATATATATATATATATATATATATATATATTATATATATATATATATATATATATATATAAAGAAATTTTGACTTTTGACTTTATTCATGGACAACACCTGTCTGATAATACGCAAATTAAATTGCTGTTTGTTAAATGTGTTTTTGTCATACTTTGTGTGTAAACAAGTGTAGATAAATAACCAAATTAACAAATAATATTAAATTTTTATTAAAATTTTGCTTCCAGTTTGTATTTTATTTATTGATATTTTTTTATATATCATATATATATTTATTTATGTCTGTCTGAGACTGATTGTAAGACACACACACGTTTGTGACGTGATGCCTGTCTGAGACTAACTGCGAGACACATACGTTTGTTCCTTGATACTTGTCTGAGACTGATTGTGAGACACATACGTTTGTTCCGTGATGCCTGTCTGAGACTGAATGCGAGACACATACGTTTGTGACGTGATGCCTGTCTGAGACTGACTGCGAGACACATACGTTTGTTCCTTGATACTTGTCTGAGACTGATTGTGAGACACATACATTTGTTACGTGATGTCTGTCTGAGACTGATTGTGAGACACATACATTTGTGACATGATGCCTGTCTGAGTGCTCTTTCACACGATCCGGCGAGCGCCGTGCGGCGCGAGCCTGATGCGGCGTTGGGCTATGGGAGTAGATGAGTATTTCCACACGACATCAGGCGCTCGCCGTACGGCGCAGACGCCGCGCGGCGCACAAATTCCCGCCGGACTCCCCTACGCCTGACACGCGGCGTCCACGCCGGACTACTCTGCGAAGGGCTATTGTATCATATTGGGGGTTTCACACGGTCCGGCGCGCGCCGCACGGCCCAACCTCTAGTCTTGGGTTTGCCACTGGAGAGTGAAGACGTACGTATACTTCGGTATTGTTTTTGTTCAACTGTTTTGTTTTTTTTTTTTAAGTAAAAATGAGTGAAACATAAGAGGTAGTGGCAGTCGACTGATGAAGATATTGACATGGAAAAAGTCATAAAGTTCATCATACGATTTGATTGACATACGAAAGTAATGAATTGAATAAAACTTTGAAGGACCCAGAAGTATGTCGATTTTGAAGCAATGGGTGAATCCAATACCGCCTATTTCTTCTTCTTCGCCGTCTCCACATTAAGTACATGGCTAGCACTTTATTCTTCCGCGTTGTTAACATTTCAATAGTTGAGCATGTACTGAACAGTCAAAACATGGGAGCGCCGCACGGCACGCGCCGGACGAAACCGACCTCGTGTGAAAACATTCAGCTTCCCAGGCGAGCGGCGCGCGGCGTGTGCCGGATCGTGTGTAAGAGCACTGAGACTGACTGCGAGACACATACGTTTGTTCCTTGATACTTGTCTGAGACTGATTGTGAGATACATACGATCGTTCTGTGATTCCTGTCTGAGACTGATTGTGAGACACATACATTTGTTACGTGATGTCTGTCTGAGACTGATTGTGAGACACATACATTTGTGACATGATGCCTGTCTGAGACTGACTGCGAGACACATACGTTTGTTCCTTGATACTTGTCTGGGACTGATTGTGAGATACATACAATCGTTCCGTGATTCCTGTCTGAGACTGATTGTGAGACACATACATTTGTTACGTGATGTCTGTCTGAGACTGATTGTAAGACACACACATTTGTTATGTAATGTCCTGTGTCTGAGACTGATTGTGAGACACACGCTTGTTACGTGATGTAGGTCTAGGACTGATTACAAGTTACAACTCTTACTATAGTTGCAACTCTAGGGAGCCAACCTGATCAGAGGCTTGCTACTCCATCAACAGAGCGAGTGAGATGATAAGATCACTACAGTACCACTTGCCACAACACAGAAAGCTGTCTGAGGAGATGCCTGTTGGACGGGGTTATCTCTTTTGTGACTAGTAATCAAAGCTAAAACATAATAAATAAAAACAGAAATGAATAAAATTATTTACTTACCTCTTCAACTCCTATCCTACGACAGGCCTCAAGAAAGTTGTCAACATTCCGTCGGCACCTCGGTGTTGTCAGTTTAGGCTGCAACAGTTAATACAATTTAGTTAACTGGTTGTACTCGCAGCCGGTAGATTTCTACAGAGAGGGTATTGTAAAGCTTGTACCACGTTATGATAAATGTCATAATTTAAATGGTGATTATGTAGATAAATAACCTGAGAGTTCATCTTAACAGTTAGTTTTTTATTTGGCTGGTCAGTATTCAGTGGTTGGACGTTACTAAACCCTCGGTTTCCTGATTTGCCGCCATCTTGTTTTTGTCGTGATTTACTAATAGTTTTTTATGTTCAACTACTTGTTTACATTTGTTGATGTTTTAAATCGTTGTCCATTTTTCAAGTAAGTTTTTTATTTGAAGTAAAATTTACAGCAATCTTTTTTTTACATTTACCGTTAGAACGTTGTTATTTAAGTATTACACTATATTATTAATTTGAACATTTCATATGATTTCAAAATTTTCCAAAGTGTTGTCTTTGTAAAGTAGAGAGGTGTCTTCTGCATATACATTTGTTTGGTTCGGATTACTTATTAGAATATTAATGGACCAAGAACGAATGGGGCAAACCAATGTCAATATCTGCTCTTTCAGATGCGACTTCATTCTGATAAACTTTTTAGTAACAAACTGTTTCTACGGACTAAGGAAGATTTCTGAAAATCATGAGGTGTCTCTTATTCCACACTTTTATAATTTATCAAGTAAAACATCTATATTCACATAGTCAAAAGTTCTTTGTAAGTTGAAAAACAACCACAAACATAATCACCATTTATTAGTCTTTTCATTATCTCATTAAGAAATTCGATTGTGGCTGACATAGTAGATTTTTACCTCATGAACAACATTGGGTTTAGAAGTGGACAGTACATCCAAACTTGTCTCTATAAAAGTAGAATCTAATTTGTCCTGCATAAGACGATAACTTACAACAGCAGGAGAGGGGACATGGATGCTAGCGACAGAGCGAGGCCTGACGTGGTTTGCCAGATGACACAAAACCACCCCGTCACTCAGAGCTGGGGCCAGGTCCGCTGGCAGCGACATCTTCAGTCTGGTCTCAATATTCTGTAACAACAAAGTACCAGTTAAGTTGTACCTGGATATATCTAGATTACTGATTCCAAGCAACATCAATATATTCTTGATAATGTTTGGTTGAACCCAACAGAGGTCACTTCTGGCTGGTTTATACCTGTCAGTTGAACCCACATTGGGAACAGCTAAAACCAATGTATCACTTAAATCTGGGCAACCTTATTGATGTCCAAGAGTGGCACATCACTAACTGCAAATGAAAATATTCTGGATCCAAGGGTAATTCGATAGATCTAGTCTACTGCAGTAGGGGACTGTTGGAGTTGGTGGGATCCGTTCCCTAAGTCTCAAAGGTTCTTGCCAGCCTAGACATAAAGGTGTGCTACCCCCTGCCGACTTTGACTGGAGAGGCTGGTTCAGAGCTGGCCTTCCCTACTTCCAAGACATAATTTGAGATTAGTACCCTAAATTCTTCCTCATGGATCTTTACAGGAGGCGGCCCCTACCCCCAATCTTTCCAATCTAGAATATACTGTCACTCCGGAAGCAGCACTAAGGTCCTTATAGGACTAAGTGCAATTTCTAAGCTTCTTGTCCTAGGAGAACAAAACAAAAATGTTTGGATGAACTATTTTGGCTTGGTTCGATTCAGTACGTATATTAAATAAGAATAAGAGTCCATTTGATTGAATTCTTAAATTTCTTAAAATCAAGTGATGATTTCTAGCACTTGCTGTCAAAGTTAACATTGCATAAGTGTGTACAAGGGTAGTGTTTTAATTGAAATTCACTATTATATTGCTCTAAATGTATCTGAGTCTATATTATAATATTTTGTAAAAAGTAGATTTTGGAAAATTTAGACTTGTTATTATCCTTTCCCTTTTGAGATTCTGATCTGAAAAAATTTTAATTAAAAAGCTTTCGGCCACTTTTACAAAAGCCTTTAAAAAAAGAGTGCATTCTCAAGATTAAAATTTATACTACCGGTAGCAATATAGTACTCACACAGAAAAATAGTATTCATGTATTATTTGTGAGTCTCTTTTCCTGTTTAAAAATGTATGGTGTTAAAAACTAGCAATCAATTAATAATTAACGGTCTTCCATTTCTATTAAATGATCTGTAACTTGTTAACTCTTTAGCCTTTAAGTTGGGGTTTTGCAAGTTCACCTACAGCCTGCTGCACAAGTCAGCTTACCGCCACTGTCGTAGTCAGTTATCTTATTGCCATTATTCAATTTTTACCAACCTACTTTTTAAAAGACTGCAACAAAAGACTATGCAAACTAGTAGAAAACTTATTTACTTATGAACAAAATTGATTAAAATATTTGAAGAAAATTGATTGGCTAACATAAAATCGATCGGGTTTTGATAAGATTTAATAAAAACAAATCATCAGATGATCAGGTCTAATTTTAAATGTAACACAGTTTTAAAAATTCAATTTAAAAAAGCTTTTGCAAAAAAATGCATTAATAGTTATTAAAGGTTTACCTGACAGAACTTCTTGCAAGCCCCTTTTCAAAGAATTACAAATTATGACTCTGCCAAGTATGTACAGTATATATATATTCATGTTTATTAAAATGTACAGAAAATTTAGAAACATATCATCTGAGGCAAAATACACATATTTATAATACAAGAAACAAAGGCAAGCTAAATATAGTAAATGTTAGACTAGAAAAAATTAAGAAAAGTTATTTATGTATGGAAATCAAACTTTTCAATCATTCGCCTGATAACGCATGGACAGTTAGTATTGTTAAGTTTAAAAGCTGTATTAGTATTTGGTTGAAGGACAAAGCCTTTTATTAAATTGCCGAGTATTTGTCCTGTGTAACTAGTGAAATAAAATTTTAGTCTACTGTTTTTATATTTGTTGTTTCTTTTAAAATTTATTTATTATTTCTCATTGCACAAAGCCTTTTGATGAGCATTTGTCCTGTATCAATTTTGAGGCCACCGTTACAAATTTATTGAGTTGTTATTTGTTTTACTTCTCATATTTTTTATTTGTTGTTGTTATGTTATGAACTTATTTATTGTAGTTGTACATTAGTTTTAAATCATTTATTTATTTAATTAAAGGCTTATTGAACAATTATGTATATACAAAATTAAAGAATTTGGTATTGGCTAGTTTTACTAATATTATGAATTTTCTAATGATGTCAATTTCATTTATATATGTTTAAAGACAAAGAAAAAATCTTGAATTAGTACTAAAAAAACACAGACAAAGTAATAATACGTGTGAACATTACTATTGTTACTATTCACGTAAAGTATATAATGGTAGTTACCGTTCGAAGTTGCTGTATAAGCTCAGCCTCTTCCTTGGCTTTCTCGAACTCCCGACGCATGGTGAAGCTGAGCTTGTCAGGCGGCACGTTGCGGTTCCAGGCCATCGGTCGAGGTGGTGCCGTGTTGCTCCCCACGTAGCCCAGGCTTGTTGTCAACAGCTGAGGCGCAGGTGGCTTCACGTACGTCGTAGTGCAACCATTCACCGTCGTAGAACTGTCCTGTTTAACACAAGACCACCTCATGTAACATCGGTCCAGACAGGATGTTTACCAAAACGTAAGTGTAATTTCCAACTTTTGTTGGAATTTATGTCATAGAATTAATAGATTCTTTGGGATTGGCAAGTTGAAACTGCAGCAATCTTTCTTCAAACATTTATTTCAGAGCTTAAATCAGTAAATGTTTAGATATCGAATGTGTAATGTTTGTAAGTGGAGGGATAATTGTTAAGTGTTACAATAAAAGAAACACAATGTTTTGAAGGAATGGAGTTTGTTCTCTTCCTTGGATGTCCTTAAAACATACAAATCCATAATCCTGTTAACTTTTCAAATGTTCAGTAATGAAGTTAAACAAAGAATTGTAAGCAGAGAATTATGTTGTTCATGGAAAACCAGTAGTTAAAAGTTATTCTAGTAATTTCATGTCTCTAGTAAATGAGTACACATTTTCCAATATTAATTTTAGTAATTAAAATATGTATTAATATTAATACACATCCAACTCATTAGTATTAAAACTAATGTTGGAAATGTGTATTCATTTATTAGTAATATTAACTTAAACTTTTTCCAATGCTCCAAGATACTTTATTATTTTATTATTATTAACTTTCTTAAAGATTTATCTAAAATTAAATATTTTGAAATTAATAAATAAAACACAATGAAAAACTATCAAAATAAAGAGAATATAAATATTATAAATAGAATATAATTTCTTTCAAAAGTGTAAAATTCATCATTCTTTGGATAAAACCAAATTTCTTAGAATTTCAAATATTTTCCACGTAATTTTCTAACAGTTTTCTGATTCTTCAGATATTCTTTGGACAAATATCTAGTGTTGAGTTAAAGCTATAACACATGCAAGAACGTACCCAGGAAAAAATTTCGGAGGGGGAGATCCAGACATATGATATTTTCCTATAGTGGACAAAGAGTAAGGCCCCATTTTGTTCCTTAAAAAGTTTTTGACCCGTTTCTTCTTTATTGAAAACGATCTTTCAGCATTACATGTCAATAATACTGAATTATTTAAATAATAATAATCTTTTCCTAAACAAGTAATTGAAAACTGGGGGGTGTCTGGACCCTTTGGACCCCTCGCTGGCTACGTCCTTAACAACATGACTGTTGGAATACTGACTTGTGTGGTCGGGGGAGGAGGAGGGGTGTAGTTGAGGTTACGAGAGGGAATGACCTTCTGCACTGGCCTCTTATCCTGACAGGGACTTGGACTCGTATCACTCTTAGAGTCAGCCTCCTGTAAAACATTTCATAGTAAGTATGAGTTTAAAAACTTCAACTCTCACTAAAAATAACAACAAACACTGAAATAATTTTCTTGCATTTGTTTTAGATTCAATTATATTCCCTGTGAGGTAAATACTGATATCAATAACTGAAAAATAACAACTTGGCGCACAAAGAGAAAAAAGTTATTACAGAACTAAGCAAAAATAAGGCATTAATTGAATTGAATTGAAAACCTCTTTATTTATAGAATATACAAGATTGCAACATCAAATAGTGTCAAAGCGATTAACAATGATAAAATAAATATATTACATAATTTATTATTATGTATGTATTACATTTATTCATAGTTTGCTCTTTTTTAAATTAGGAGGTAAGTGGTTATAAGATTTCAAACCTATACAGTTGGTTTTTTTAACTCTTTTATTATATGATTGGACTATAGGGATAACTTTTCCTTTTGTACTATAATTATGAATGTCTTTTGGTTTGTCAAAAAAATCTAAGTTATTTAAAAAAAATTTAAATAAATAAATAAATATATATATATATATATATATATATATATATATATAAACATGGAGTAAACAGTTAAAAATCCTAACTCAATAAAATGTGTCTTACAAGGATGTTTTATGTCAAGTTATTCCTAATAGCACTTTTTTACAACTGCACTGAATCCAATTTTGATTTTGATGCACTTCTATACACCTCTATTTCGTAACAGATGATGTTGTATGAGAGCAAAATAAATTGTTTTAAAAACATATATGTCACACACATGCGACATCCTCCTAAGAGCAAACGGTGCTGAACTCATTCTGTAGCATATTTTATCAACAAGATATACACCTTTGTTGAAAATTAGTATTAAAATACAATTGCGTATTGACTAGTGAGTTCACATATTCACAGTATATAATCTAACAGTGTACTCACGTTGATGTGGTTGTTGTTGTACGAAGGGGGCGAGGGAGTATGCTCGTCAGAACTCTGCCTGCTCTTGTACACGTTGTCCTGGACTCGCTGCTGCCGTAGAGCTTCCTTGTATTCCCTAGATAAGTGCCAACATTCTATTAATTTCAAGACTATACAGGGACATAGTTTGGTATACAAAGATTGGTTAATTCTTCAACACGACTTTCTTCTAACTATACTACTGCTCTGATCTTGAAAAAGTATAATTACATTTTTACGAATAAAAAGTGTTTTACAAGGGATTGGCACTTTCAGTACAGTTAGATGTTGATAACGGATCATCGGCCTGGCACCCAAAGGGTTAAAGAATGACATCTCAAAAATAGTTTATTTGATTACATTGAAACTTATCTAACAATAAATAAATTATCCAACAATATTTCAAAATGGCAGAAATTATAAGTTCTCAGAATTAAATATCTTGAAAACTGTTATTTCTTTAACAGTTTTGCAAGAATAATGATTTATATATGGGCTTTCTTTGGGTTGAAATAAAAGAAGTAACAAAACCAATGAAATTAAATGTTTGAAAAACACTACACATAAACAGAAATAAAGAAATACTCATAAATAATGAAGAAGGTCCTATTGAAAATTCCAATCTTCTTCCTTCTCAATTTATTAAAAAATGTAACTGTATTCATATATAATATTTCATACTAGCTGAAATATTTCCAAAATTGTTATATTTACATATTTACGGTATTATTATTTATGGTATTTTAATTGTAATTGTAATGATGTGTAAATATTTATTTGTTGAGTCGCCTGATGATGAAACCTTTGGTTTCAAAAGGCCTCATCAAAAAAAAAAAACTATTTGGAAAAGTATTGTTTTATTAACATTTAGTACTATTTTTATAATATCAGCTGATTTTAATTAAAATAGAAAACTTCTATCCTCAGGGAAGTTTAATTTTTATATACAATTTTCCGACCACTTTCAACAAATATGATACCATTGGATTCTCTATTATAATTACAACAAAATATTATTTTTTCAAAATTATTGTACTAATAAAATTCTACATATTTAATTTTGAAGACAGTTAAAGGCCACCATTTTGAAACTAAAAGTGATACTATTTACTGAATTTTTTGTTAATGTCCCTTTAATGAGCTTAAAATATATGCTAAGTTTGAAATTATTAAATAGAACCATTTTTAACCCTGGAAGTGTCGATCGACCCATTTGGTGTCGATGAGGTCACTTCTAAAATGCAGCGACACTAACGGGGTCGATTCGTAATATACCGATAAAATGCATATTACCGGTCACAGACCTTTAAATTATATAACAATCTACTGCTTATGAGTTGCTTTTAATGTTTAGTGGTCTTTGATTATCTTTTGTGCTGTATCTAGATGGCAATCAGCTTAACTTTATAAGCTGTCATTGTGCTCGATCGTATCTGTGTAGCGGTGATTGCCGGTTGTGAAAAAATCATTTCTTGTTTGTTTGGGAGTGCGTATACGTGATTTGTGTCCAGTTTTAATATAATTAGTTTAATTTTAAAACTAGTAATGGCTGATCCATGTGGATCTAGTGATATTTATAATATTCTCATGGAATCTGATGTGAGTGATTACATTGAATCTGAAGTGGAAAATGTCGCAAGTACTTCCAAAAATCGGCTGTGTAAATATATTTTGTTTTTTTTTTCTTCAATTATAAAATGTTAAAAACTGTTATATATATATATATATATATTGCTCTAATCATCAAACATAAAAAAAGGTAAGAAACATATTGAATAATTTTGTTTGATAGTACTTATTTCATTGTGTTGCCTAGCAACTGAAAAATGGCAAATTTGCACTTTTCTGTATAAACATAATTGTTATCACTTTTTTATTTTTTAACCAAAAAACTATATATTTTTGTGTTTATAACTAAATTTGCTACAATTTGGAAATCCTACATGTTCTATTCATCTTAAATTTTTGTAAGATGAGGATAGTTTTATGTAACATAATTTTTTCACACATAAAATTATAGTCACAATACATGACATAATTTTTTAAAATTTCCTATTAAAACTTATTTAGCTTTATTCTCTATAATTATAACAAAAACATTGATGTATAACACTTTATACTTAAATAAAAAAAACATTTTTTTATGAATTTTACCGTAAGAGCCTGCAAATTGCATGTAAAGTGCCGACGTTTCAGAAATTCTAATAGACACTTCCAGGGTTAAGGTATGATTTAAAAAAATAAAATTCATATATGGTCAAACAAACTAAACGAGCAGTAGTTTTTTTTTTTTAACTAAAATATCTCCACACATTTTATACATGTTTATAGGATAATTCAAAGAACTGTTAACCACAGTTGGTTTTGTCTTTTTGCAGCAGGGGCTAAAACTCTAAACATACCAAAAAGTACTATATATTATGCTAGAAACTTGTGCTAAAGCTTATTTAATTATTTTAAAAAATCAAAAAAATAAGGCAGGATTTTCAGGTTTCAAAATGTTGGTTAAACAAAATGTTCAAACTGTAATAACTAATAACAATAGGACATTTTAGGAAAAAATTATAAAAAATAGTAAATTATGGGTAACTGGGTAATTAATTATAGATGAACATTTTCATATCACAAGGGCTATTACATAAACTATCATGTGAAAACTATCATTTAATCACTCAAGTCATCGGAACTGTAAAATATAATGTTTGTTCATAAAATACTAGTTGTTTCCCGCGGCTTCGCACGCTTTACCTAAACTTTGCCTGTGTATTTGCACTTCTGGTTCATGCACGTACATGTATTTTATTATAAAGCGGTCTAACAGTCAAGCTTTAAGTTCAACCATATATTTATCATAAAGACAAACATATATCCTAACTTAGTGCCTTCAAATAGTCTTTGGCAAATTAATACACGTAACTGTTTCGTAATTGCAGTTTATAATGTGCTGGCGCTTTGAAAACTTTTATATTTTGCAGCGCCACCTCGTGGTGAGTCTTATAAATGAGTATAGCATATAAACCTTCTCCGTCGAAAAGTACACATACATTCAAATTTTCATAATGATCGGTCAAATAGTGTACGATTCCATAAGGACAAACACACAAACATTCATTTTTATATATACATATAGATTACAATGATTGAAATAACTACAATTTTTGCCAAGGACAATGTTCCTTGCTGAGCTCCAAAAACATATCACTATTAGAACACATTATTAGATTAACCAGAAGAATAACATCATGGCTGAAATATATTTTTAATGTTCCCTCAAAAAAATTTACTCTTTTATTTAGCCCATAGTTTGTCATTGTATCTCATGATATGAAAAAGTAGTAGGATAAAATAAGGATATAAATTCTGTCTACGAGTAAATAATTATGGAAATGCGACTCTAGTAACTCAAGTTAATTCGTCTAGACCTTTACAGTTGAAATTTACAAAAAAAAAAAGACCTCTGTTACTCAAACTATAAAATGTCCAACTGTTACCCACTTGTAGGACTGGACGTGCTGGAAGGGTCTTGTGTCCATGTCCAGGCCGTTACCAGTAGGAGTCGGCTCTACAGCAGGTGACAGAGCCGTGCCCAACCCGTTCACAGACTGACCACTCTTGCTGAACCTCGACCCCAGGCTGTGTGCAGACAGAGTATGGTACAGATACAGCTTGTATGTACACGTCAACAGAATCTACAGTGTTCCGTGTATGTTTATTAGCTGTTCTAAATACTTAACCCTAAATACCAAAGTTTACTGGTTAAAAACACAACTGTCAGAACTGTCGACATTGAGTGATTTTAAAAACAGAACCTATAGTTAACTCTTGAAATTAAACAGCAATAATATTTGCATACTTAACCTTTTGAAATCGGATGGCTAGCATTGCCTGTTTGGAAATATTTAACAATTTAAGTTGTCTGTTTATTTGGAGGTTAAAAAATGTACATTTTAATTAATGATGACTTTGTGAAGGCTTTCAGTGTTGGCCACACAATCTGAGAGAACATTCCTAAAATACCCTTCCAAGCACAAACGGTTAATCAACATTTTACATTTGAAAGTCTTTAAAAACTTATTAAAGAATTATTTAGAAAATTGTAAATATTAATGCTAAAATTATAAAATGTTTTAAACTAAATTGACCCTGCATAGTAAATATAAACAAAACTAGATCAGAACATGACTTGTGTATTGTTATATTATAATAGCCACATAACTCCTCATGTTAATAACATTTTGTACGTTAACGGTGGTTTAATGAACTAGATCTGTTACATACGTTTCAGAATGTGATCTTAGACTTTGTACCGAATGACGATAACACATGGGGGTGGTGACTTCTGAGGTCGTAGTAATAAATACTCGAATTACAAAGTTTACTTATAAGTTCAATTTAATTAAAGAAACTTACAAGTACCACTTTTAGTTGGTAAATTAAATGTATGCCTTGCCACGTTGCTGCCAATTAGAGTACAAGAACTATCCAGGATATTGGATAAAAAATAATATTAAGTTGTACTGGCTAACTAGGCTAATGTGAAATGTTACATTATATAAAATGGAACTAACTAACGGTACAACTTATAGCGATGTTCACAAGTAGTTTAGCCCAATTTTTTGTATCAAAACCGATATTTGTTCTTGCTTTAAAATCTTAATTTCTAGACAGTGAGTAATAAATTATTATGCACTTAAAAATTAATGACAACAATTTTAAATTAAATTAAGTTTATTTTTTAATCCTAACCATCAACAGTATAAACTTATTACAAAATTCACATACTTTTCAATAATATTTAAATGTTTGTGATGCTTATTAAAAACAATGATTCTGTTATATGGAACAAATAGATAACAAAACCATGTATAAAATATATTTCTTCATAAAAAGATTTGAAACACAGTATATTGTAAGTTTGAAATATTACCAAGCTATGAGATTGTTTAAAAAACATTTCTAAGTACAAGTTGTTTTTAGAAATTTAATGTAAATGTAGTTTTGTCCAAATTTATTTTCAAACTAGTAAAAAAGCCAAAGCTTGGTGAAAACTGTGAAACTTACATTGACATAAATTATTTCCAGTTCATTTATTGGACCCTAATTCATCTGGATCATATATTGTATACAAAACTAAGAAATACAAATTAAATTATCAAGGAACATTGTACCTTAATGAAACTGGTAACTACCTCTCCAGCTACTGCAGCAACACAGACAAAAACTACACTCCTAGGCCTGCTGCACCCAGTGTATAAATACTTCCCCTGCAGTGTTTACCTCCTCTCCCCACAGATGGCCAAACAGTGTAAACGACCTACATACATGCCTGGCCTAGTGCGCTACTACCACAAACAAAATAAAATGTCACTAATATTGACAATACTCACAATTGGTCTAGTAATGAGAAATTAACTCATAGTAACTCACCTTGAGCTGGACAGAGATTTTATCCCACTCTCGGAGCTGTTCTGCCGACTGACTTCTCGCTCGGAACTTGACCTTTCTAACCTCTTCTTCCCGAGCTCATTCAATGTCTAGAACAGAAGTTTGATTTATTGGTGATTTCATTGTCATCAACATAGAACACAAAGTGGCAGATTTCAATTTTTTAATCAAATATTATCTCAATTTAAAAATATTAAGCTACAAAATTTCTGCATGTTAATTTTTTTCTTCTCTTCAACAAAACTACCATATTACTCTTCAAGGAATGGAAAAAAATTAAATTTATATCATTTAAATGATGTATCCTACTCCATATATTTCATTGTTAATATTTTCACTGACTGCCAAACACAAACAACAAATTTACATGGTGTAATGTGCATAACTTTCTTAATAACAAAGACTTATTACATATGTATGCAAAAAGATTTTATCATATGAAAAGAAAGAAAATAACAATAGCAAAATCACAAAACGAAAATGGATGTACATAAACAATATAACAGGGAAACAAAATGTTTTCAATGTAAATGTTCTCTTTTCAGTCTAATTGTGAAGCCAGCAGGGATCACTTCTGGCTGGTTTATACCTTCCAGTTGAACCCACCACTGGGCACAGCAAAAACTGATATGTCACTTAAATCTGGGCAACCTAATGGATGTCCAGGAGCGGCACATCACTAACCGCAAATGTCGAAATTCTGGGGTTCATGGCCAATTCGATAGATCTAGTCTACTGTGGGAGATAACTGTTGGAGTTGGTGGGGTTCGTTCCCTAACCTCAGAGGTTCTCGCTAGCCTCAACAAGGGTGTGCCACCCCTGCCTACTTTGACTGGAGAGGCTGGTTCAGAGCTGGCCTCCCCTTCTTCTGGCGAGACATGACTTTGAAATGTAATGCCCTAATTCTTCCTCATGGATCTCGATAGGAGACATTTCATTTTTCATGAAATGAAACTAAAGCTTTGTGGATGAAATTTGATAAGGGAAGTAAAGGGGAAGGGGCAGTTCTGAACCCAGGTCAAGTGCTTATCATCTTCAATCGTTTGGCAACAACCTGTTTCATTCCTAAGTAGACTCTGAAATTTAAATAAGGTAAGAAAAGAATTCTCAAATATAATAGAAATGGATGTGGTGGATGAAACAAAGAAGCTGGAGAATTTTATAAATGAAGAACACATTACAGGTAATACAAACTGAAATAGGCCATGATGATAAGACCCTAAATGTATTAAGCAATGAATAATCAGTTTAGTATGATTATATTTCATATATGATAGACACTTAAGTTCATAATAATTTTTTCTGTTATAGTGAATATATTGTGTGTTCAGTTATATTACATATAATATAACTGAACTAATAGATCTGATTGGTCCACACACATCACACCACACAATTCCAGTAGGTTGACCAAATTGTACTTCTGTTCAGTCAGTGTTCGGCTCACCACCACATTACCACCTAAGCTCTGATTGTAGTTTGAGCCGTTTCATATAAATTAATTTTTCTATTCATTCAAACTAGCTCCACTCACACCAATATGCTGGATGGTTTGAGAGGTATAAACAATAACAGTACACAGCTCACCTCGTCAGAGTTGTTGATGCTGGAGTCTCCGGGGCTGATGGTGGAGGGAGTAGAGGTACCACCATTGTGTCGCCTCTCCCGCTCCTGTCGTTGGCGGGCTCGCAGCTCGCTCAGTTTGCGCCCCACTCGCTTGTCCTCACCACGCCACCGCACCTTGTCCTCCTTCGCCGACCGAAGCTCAAGGTACTTAAAAACGTGTATCCTCCCTCGCACACAAATCTGCTCACAAACGTCACACAAAATAAATTTAAACTCACATAACGATCAACTACGTTTTAGATTAGTTTTAAGTTATTTAAAATTAAAACATTCCTGTGCCTTTCAATTCATTATCAATTGCCAAGTATATTGTACTCACGCTGGCAGGGGGCGAGACGAGGGGGTTGTGGGCGAGCTCTAGGCTGACCAGGGAGCTCATGTTGCGCAGTTCCAGCGGTAGAGTTGCTATCCGATTTTCACTGAGATCCATTTGGATTAGCTTCAGGTACGTTACTTCTGTTGACAGTAATTAGTCATGGTCAGTCACTGAAGGTATGATCATACAATTAAACAGCAGCAGTATTTTTATACATTCAAGTTTTCAGATAGAATGTACAGGAGTAAGTGTGAGTCACGTAGGAAAGGAAAGCTACAAGAAGCCTAAACCTAACACACAGAGCAACAAAGCGGAACTGATACTCAGATTTATTGAAGGGTAAACGTTAGACACACTTACCTATGGGTAACTCTAAGACGAGGTTGTTCCTCACGTTGAGGACCCTCAGGCGCGACAACTGTCCCAGCTGAGGAGGCAAATGTGTGATCTGGTTACAACTAACATCAAACTCCATGAGGCTCTTGCAGCGGCCGATGTCCTCGGGCAACGCTGTCAGTCTATTGTTGGACACCAGCAGGATCTCCAGCGGCAGCTGACACAGAGCCGCTGGCAAGCTACTCAGGTGATTTCGGCTGTAACACCAAACTTTGTGTGAGTACAGCTCTTAAAGCGTGTCTTTAACCATGTCAAATCTTTTTTCAACTGTAACTTTCCAAAGACAACTCTACACTTTTTACAATGTAAATACATCAAATCCTGAAAAAGATATCCTAGCAATTGAAAAGCCTCTCAAAACAAAAAGTTGGTTCTTGTGATTTTCAATGTAGTGATTGAAATAAAATACAAATATCAACTCCATATTTACCACTCAACGCAAATGAGAATTTTAAAATGATCCATATTGTAAAATTGTATGATAAAAGAATGCTGAAGGCAATAGTTTATAGTCCAACATTAATTACAGGAAAAAACTGCAGGTCTTTTCGGTTCAGTGCAATTTTATAAGTGATACAAAGTTGCTGAAATATAATCTGCACTGTTGAAAGAAAATTATTAATAACAAGAAAAACATAAAAACTAACTAACTTCATAATAATTCTTTTTCATCTGAGGCACTAATACTTGAAATAAAACAGTGAAATTAGAAATATAACAAGTCTTAATTACAGTAATACAACACATTATGAACAATTTTATTGTTAATCTTTTTTAACAAATTCCAAAAATTAATTTATAATAATAACAATACGGCCCAATAGCAAACGTCTGATGTCGAGGATTTCAAGTTTTTACAATAAGTACTGTATGTGAAATATGATCGGAGGGATGGACATATTTTTTATTTTGAAAACACCAGTTTCTTTAATAATTTTTATGTCAGATTACATTAAATAGAGGTTTATGACAATTTATTTAACTCTGTAACAAAACTTGGGAAATCAGGCACATTTAGAGAACAACTCATCTTGATTAGGCATAAGGAAAGTAGAATTTATTACAGCCAATTTCTTTCCCAAGAGACAAATGTTATTTTGAAATCAATGTTTTAGTATATATCTAGGTTATATATTTTAACATTTACTCGAGGAAAAATTGATGGCAATAGAGGAAAAATTGATGGCAATAAAGAATTTAATGTTCTAAATGTATTAGTTTTACTCATGAGAGGTTTTAAATTAAACATTCAATCAGTTTATAAATCATGTTTTACAGATACTATGTAGTATCTTAAAAATAACATTATAAATTTGTTTAAAAAATTCCTTAACGCCTACTTCTCTCCTCCACATTCTGGGTTGGTAATCATGACAAACACTTCCAACTGTCCTTACAAAAGGCTCCAATAAAACATAATCCTGAATTTACATGCTCAGTACCTGAATTCTTCCAGGTATTAAAATGAATCAGTTGATTATAATTATTACTAGCCGAACAAGTACAACTGAGTCATATATCTCAATATTAATTTTTTTTGGTTCAACCATTTGACCTAATGTAATCAATTTAAGTAATGCCATAATGTAAATTACTTCATCTATTTGATAATTTTTCATCCTAACTTTAAAATTCTGAAAACAAAACACTTTTAAAATGTAAATACTTGTCATAATCGAAGTTCCACACAAAATAAAAAATACTTTAGTTAATTTGAACACTGACTGATCCATAATTGAGTCTATTTGTAAAAGTATGCCTAATTGAAGGCCAAGGGATCTGGCCAGAGAGGAGAGCTTGTGTTTTGACAGCTACAATGTTGTCGCTGTGCCAACTGCTAGAATCCACAAGGGCACAGTTATATCATTTCAGAGATGTGGCCGCTCCACATTTCTCTGCTGTCATTATATGCACTTAATGAGATGGCAATCTTCTACAGCACACTAAACTTCATTTTGTTATAATTAACAAATGAGAGGAATTCTCATCAAGGAATGAGACTGAGCACAGAATCTGTGCCCCAAAGCTTTGAACAATTACTTGATAAAATGCAATTCTTTCTTATTTATGACATAACATATTTTACATATATATACAACTGTAATTTTATGTAAAAAGTTTATTTGTGGCTTATATAAATAATTGCACTGTTTTTTAAAAACCATTGAAAAAACAAATGCAAATTAATAAATTTAATATCCAACTAGTTAGCCTATGTTATACATCTTTTAAAATATGTTACTAAGCAGATATATATCTGATAACCGCTTATTAACAGATTTTAAAAGATACATAACAAAGGCTAACTAGTTGAACGTTAAGTATATTAATTTGCATTTGTTTCTGTAATGGTTTTTAAAAACAGTGCTAATTTTAATACAAGCCAAGAATTCATTTTTTATATTTTTCATTTTTCTATACAATTACGGTTATCACAAAGTTGGATCTGACTCCACTCACTACTGGTGTTTATTAAAAGGCCAGAATGTTTTGCCAAACAAACAATTGCTATTTTAATCACTCTTTAAGTTCAACTCATATGTGTTTACGCAATCAACTTAATGACGATTGTATGTAAATATATGATAAAAACACATATTTTGCATGTATAAAATATACAAAACACTCATCACAGAACAAAAAAATTTGTTATTGACTTGTAATATTGGTACATATGAGGATAACAGAACTGATAAGTGTTCTGGTCATTATAATGACTGAACCAGGTCTATCACCTCTAACCCAGAATCAAAGTCTGGCGTCTTATGCATGTTTCAAATATTACGTTTCATATGACATAGGCACATGGAATAAGAATGATATGTTACTAGTGTCTGTGTGTTACCTGAGATCCAGGTAGACGAGGGACTGCAGGAAGACAACGGACTCAGGCACTGAACGGATCGCGTTGTGGTAACACTGGAGTTTCTCCAGCGACCAGAACTTGGTCACCTCCACAGGCAACTCCCAGAATCGGTTCTTGGACAGATCTGAAACACGAAATGTTACAAAATATGGGGAGTTTCATTTTACACCTTCAACAGAATTTGTTTATTTTCTCGCCTTCACTTTTCCTTGCAGACCAGGAGTATTGAGCATTTTTCATACGAAATTGACCCACTGATGAAGTCTGACACACCATGAAATTAAAACTATTATAAAGTTAGTGAAATATTCAACATATAAAACACTCTATGAAGTAAAACGTGAAAGTACATCTAGAAGGTAAATCTTTTAGAATAAATTGACATTGCACTGCATTAAGAACACACCAACCAATACTAATAACTTTTTATTTTTGTGAGGCCTTTCGATAGCAATGCTATCTTCATCAGAAGATCTTAATCTATCTTCAAAAGAATTATACTATATAAATTTTGAAAGTTATTGTTGTACAGAATTCAATGTTAGTTTTACGAAGATTAAAAATTACATTTAAATTTATGTAGTATAATTCCAACGATTTATTTTATTTTACACACTACACCACACAGGACAAATTAATATTAAAATCACATATTTCTAACTATAGATTATTAAAAACAAATTTAATTTTGTTATGTGTCTGATGAAGATCGGCTTGCTATCGAAATGCCTCACAAAAATAAAAAGGTTTTAGTACCATTGGTTGGTGTGTTCTCAAGGAAGTCAATAAATTAAGAATAGCCAATTCAAGCTCCATCTTTAACATTCATGAAACATCATTTTTTGCAAAGTTTCCTGCTTTGATTGGGCACACAAATACAGTGGCAAAGTTCGAAATATCCAACCGATATTTTATAATCAGGACTTTTTACATTTTGAGAAAACACAAACCTGGCAGTCTATCTTTAGACTTGGAAGTTCATAAATAAAGACAAAGCTAGGGTCGAGTATATTAGTCTATTCTGCATTCAAGGCACAAACTGTGGTCAGCCATAAAGAGGGAACCGGAAACGCGCGACACAAAAAAGCCGTTGTGGGCCCAGAGTCGTTGCGCGCGGTGCCGCCAGACAGCGCTCACAGAGGAGCTGGTGTGGCGGAGGCCGGAAGTAAACATCCTGATAAGAGAGTCAAGAGTCGACCGGAACTGGATGATAGAGAGGTTATGATGTTGACCCCCCCCCCCTCCAATAATCACGCCGTCACTGACTAAACACTAGATTCGCAGATAACGGTCACGATCTCAATCACTGTGGAGTACACGGCCTTGCCGTGCTGTGCCCGCGTTACAATAAACTCTCCAGACCTGCTGTTAACTGTTAACTCGGCGGCGTAATGAAATGGTACACATCACGCTATCTCGTGGCCGAGCCAGCAACAGGTGCTGCAAATACAGCAAGTGTAGTTCGGCTACACCAACAACTGATCAAAATGTTTAATACTAATTCCTATAAAAATTGGACAAATGAAAATGTCAAGTTGTAAAATCAGTTCAATACTCATCAACCATCAATAATCGACGTTTGTTTGAATAAAATCCATCTAGAAACTCTCTTATCCACATCAATACTTGATGTTTGAATAAAATCAGTCTTGAAACTCTCTTATTAACCTCAATACTTGACGTTTATTTGAATAAAATCTGCCTCGAAACTCTCTTAAACATCAATACTTTTTTGCTTGTATAAAATCCGCCTCGAAACTCCCTTATCAACATCAATACTTGACGTTTGTTAGAATAAAACCCGTCTTGAAATTCTCTTAAACGTCAATTACTTGACGTTTGCTTGGATAACACTCGTCTTGATACTCTCTTATCAACACACGACAAAACTATTTAATCTATACAAATAGTTCACTAGCTTCAAACTAAACAGTTTCATTCATCGATAACTAATAAATATACATTCAATTTTCAATCAAATAACCTATATAACACTCTGAGACACTCTGAGACACCCAGCACAGTCCAGTCACCGAATAGTTTCACATCGTTATGCATTTATAAAGTAATTCTACGTATAGTCTGGGTTTATTTGCAATTATAATATTCTGTACATGTTTAGGTCTTTGTTATTGGCACTGCACAATAAAGTAAAATTTAGTGTTTGAATTTAAAAACTAATAACAAATTCAGATGTTGAAGTCGAATTTCTGTCCATTTACACAAACCTTTTAACAATGAAGAACATGTTTATAGTTTCGTAAGAAAATTACGCCATATTTATACGTGAATGAACAGAAAAAAATTCAGTTGCCTACAATGTTAAAGAGTTTAATTTTTTATGTGTTTATACAATAAGACACCAACTACCTAATAATTCAAATCAATTAATCAATAATAATTCCCCATTGGCAGTAGTAACCAACAGTCGTATCTTGGGAACTTGCGACTCAAGGCTAATCGAATCAGTTTCACACTACATTACACATCAATTTAAAATGTTATATTAGTGCATTATACACAGAGGTATAAATAATTAACATTATTTTATGGACATAAATGTACATACTATTTATCAATTGCGTAATTCACTCATTCGCTTCATTGATCTTTGTGTATTGTACAGAAAATGAGCAAATCAATACAAGACGTTCAAGTCCGGGAAGTCATAATTCACCGCGAACTTGAGATAAGGGTATATTCAATGCGGTCACCTGTACTACAACAAACAGAATTATCTACACCGCGACTTCGAGTAGATTGTATTGAAGGTCCTTGAGTTTTTCTACACAAGAATAATATCAGAACTTATGCATTTTGACACCCTTATTTTTATTTGTTTCATAGCTTTATAGGAGACTTCTCATTTAAAAATCTTGTTTTAATACGCATCCAAACACTTTTTAGTTTTTCATGAAAGGTTTAGAAATTTAAATAGTGAGGAAAGAAATTTGAGATTTTAAGAATTACCAGTCGAAAAAAAATTAAAAGGCGGTACAATTTGTATTAATTAGATCTTTAAAATTATATATTAACCGCAATTCTACGACTAAAAGCAAGGTCGTAAGAGTGGATAAGGGTTAACATTGCTACAATCAAGAAGGCAGCCACTAAATCAACAATCCAGTTTGACCAAACGACTGAGTATATTGCTCAACGACCCTTAATGTACACGCGAATCGCAATAAAGCATACCTATAAACATTCTATGTCTAATGCCTGCAACAGATTAGAATTTAACGTTCCGCGCAACTCTACTTCATATTTCACTCACGCGAAGAAAGCAGCCATATCCGGCAGTGTGGTTGGTCACCACATCCGGAGGCTCTGCAGGAGGTTCTCTTATAACCTGTCAAGTTCAGGCGAAACAGGTTTTTTTGAACCAGTGTTGCAAAATGATCAACAACATCGAAACACAACGGCGTAACTGTTACTTGTGTGGCGCTGTTTAGTGTTGAATATTATTAATTAGTACGTAGAAGGCCGATAATGTAGGAAATCAATATTATCCTGAAGCGCTAAATTTAGTTTATACCTAACAATTAGGCCTTCCAATGCTGAACGAGGGTTGTAAACAAAAAAATAAAGCAACTGTCAGGCAACACGACGATAAGATAAGGTGGAACCAACAACACTGATAACCGCAATCGCTATACTTAGTTTACCGTTACTGTATATATACGTTACTACGACCTCATGCAGGCGGTGCGTTTGTGTATTCACTTGTAGTAATGAATACAGTTACCGGCAGGGTGCGGGGGTGGATTGGTGGAAGGGTGGAGGGGGGCTAAGGGTGGAGGGGGTGTCGACTGGCGCGCCTTCAGATAACGATCTGTTTGGGCGGACCAGTTTTCTGTCTGGCTGTCTAGGCGTTCTTGTGTTTACACGGTACCTGTACTGGTACAGGTACGTCTGGACTGGTGCAGGTGCATCGGTCACTGGACGGTCAACATTCAGCGTAACCATATCTTCTTCTATGCAGGATGAGTAACAAAACATCACTGCATTTGTTTTCGAATGTTGAATTTAGCTTGATTTCACTTTCCGCTCGTTGCAGCGTCAGAAATCCTAGTCACAGACTTCACTCCTGGAATCTAGAGTGCACTTTCGTCTGAAGAGATCCAAAAACAGTTTGGAAGCACACGGACGCCGGAAGGTGAAATGGAGGTGAACTCAACATTCACATAGAATAAAACCCTTCCCACCACAGCTACGTTATGTGCACAATAATTTGAACGACTTCAGTGAAAGCAGTTATTCTGGGGATATCATTACTTTGTATTTAAAACGTATGTAGCTGACCATGAAAACCGTGAAAGGGAATATATCAAACATTTCACGATATCTGGACTCCACAATGAATGACTGCCGCTATATCTGCATTGATTAAAGTCAACAAGAATTCGTACCGCTATGTCTGCATTGATTAAGTTCAACAAGAATGGCTGCTGCTATATCTGCATTGATCGAATTCAAATAAAATGACTGCCGCTGTACCTACACTGATTAAATTCAACAAGTACGGCTGCCGCTATATCTGCATTGATCGAATTCAAATAAAATGACTGCCGCTGTACCTACAGTACATTGATTAAAGTCAACAAGAATTCGCACCGCTATGTCTGCATTGATTAAGTTCAACAAGAACGACTGCCGCTATATCTGCATTGGTCGAATTCAAATAAAATGACTGCCGCTGTACCTACACTGATTAAATTCAACAAGTACGGCTGCCGCTATATCTGCATTGATCGAATTCAAATAAAATGACTGCCGCTGTACCCACAGTACATTGATTAAAGTCAACAAGAATTCGCACCGCTATGTCTGCATTGATTAAGTTCAACAAGAACGACTGCCGCTATATCTGCATTGATTAAAGTCAACAAGAATTCGCACCGCTATGTCTGCATTGATTAAGTTCAACAAGAACGACTGCCGCTATATCTGCATTGATTAAAGTCAACAAGAATTCGCACCGCTATGTCTGCATTGATTAAGTTCAACAAGAACGACTGCCGCTATATCTGCATTGGTCGAATTCAAATAAAATGACTGCCGCTGTACCTACACTGATTAAATTCAACAAGTACGGCTGCCGCTATATCTGCATTGATCGAATTCAAATAAAATGACTGCCGCTGTACCCACAGTACATTGATTAAAGTCAACAAGAATTCGCACCGCTATGTCTGCATTGATTAAGTTCAACAAGAACGACTGCCGCTATATCTGCATTGGTCGAATTCAAATAAAATGACTGCCGCTGTACCTACACTGATTAAATTCAACAAGTACGGCTGCCGCTATATCTGCATTGATCGAATTCAAATAAAATGACTGCCGCTGTACCCACAGTACATTGATTAAAGTCAACAAGAATTCGCACCGCTATGTCTGCATTGATTAAGTTCAACAAGAACGACTGCCGCTATATCTGCATTGGTCGAATTCAAATAAAATGACTGCCGCTGTACCTACATTGATTAAATTCAACAACAATGACTGCCGCTGTATCTGCATTGATTAAATTCAGCAAGAATTGCAACCGCTATGTCTGCATTCATCGAATTCAACAAGAACGACTGCCGCTATATCTGCATTGATCGAATTCAGATAAAATGACTGCCGCTATGTCTGTATTGATTAAATTCAACAACAATGACTGCCGCTGTATCTGCATTGATTAAATTCAGCAAGAATTGCAACCGCTTTGTCTGCATTCATCGAATTCAACAAGAATGACTGCCGCTATGTCTGCATTGATTAAATTCAACAAGAATGACTGCCGATGTATCTGCATTGATTAAATACAACAAGCATGACTGCCGCTAAATCTGTATTGATTAAATTCAACAAGAATGGATGCCGCTATATCTGATATATCTTTGATTACATCTAATGAGTAAGATTTAATCCTTTACCCCTCTTTCATCGTGTTCTTCCATCTATGCTGCATCTACACAATGATATTTATAAGTAAAACATCCCCTTCGCACTGATGACAAATAATGCACGTATAATAATAACATCGTCGAGACAAAGCTGTCACACACGGTCTCTAGACAGATGGGACAATAGCGCAGCGCAGTTTTCACGCTACAAAGGGAAGCCGACACATAATTGCGTTCCAGGTTGTTAGAGAAGTCTGCTGATAAGATGTGACAGGGACAGATACGCTGCTTGTGACAGAGGACAGGCGGGCCTGTGTCACAGTTTTAACATCTAATCAATCAAGTTAATTGCTGACTTCATTCACCTATTATTATCATTTGTATCTTATATTGATAAAAACCGAAATGATTTTTAAAACTCGATCTATAACTATACATGACACATAAGATTGTCTCTAATCATTTCGAAACTTCTCTCTCCATTAACTATTTTTATCAAGGACCCAAGTTGTACAGCACTTCACCTAATACAAAACACGCTGCTAATATTTCAATTGTTAAGAAATTATCTGTCCGAAAGACCTTTCTACACTTTGAAGGAGACACTGTAATGTTAACTGACCACCTATCCTTCAGTTATTGTAGCTATGCTAAGGTTGCATGATTTTTCCTATACCTTATAAACTTATATCATACTAAAAGTTATCCACGGTTTCGCACGCAGTTTCGTAGGTTTTGCACATGTAAAAGTACGTCTGATTCGAGTGAATTCTATTTCCGACGCCAATGTTAAGTTTACCTTGTTCTCACAACCAAGAAAATACGTCAAAAAGTGTATATTTATGGCAATTGTAATTTACTTCGTTCTTAGTATCTTGTATAGTTCTTCCCGAATGCTTCAAAAGGAGTCTTCGGATTCAAATTCTGACCATCTTATACTTTAAGATATTTCTCAAGGTAGATGAGTACTTACCTAATCGCTGAAATCTAAAACCGGCGTGAAAACGAATGGTAACTACTTACAGAATTTACACACTATAGTGTAAACAAATTGAAATCGTAGTTAGTTAAACATACGGTTGTGCTGTCACAGAATAATGTTTACACAGAACAGTTGATTACATTCAACAGGTTCTTTGAATTAAAATTTCTTAATTTTAGAGACCAAGATGCGATTTTTTGTAACTTTATAGACCACTGGGGCGTAGCACTGAGAGATATTCGAAATAAGAATAGGCCTATATTCATCCCAGCGCCCTAATAATAATGTATCCACGTAAAAAGTCAGTACAGTCCGTTGAACTGTTTACGTGTCTAAAAACAAACAAACAAAAGCATTTTCGCATTTATTATGTTATTAGGATTAGTACATTACTACTGTCTTACTTGACTAAAGCTAAAAACATGTAATATCCAAATGTGTAATAAAATGTCTAGAGTTGACTTTCTGAATAAGCTAAAACGCTTAAGAAATATTTTTGGGAAAATCATATATCCTCATTGTATGTTATTTTTATTTTTATACCGTATGGAAATAAAGTAACCTTTACTTTGACTTTTAATAACGTAAATGAAATAAAACATTGCTGTAAATATTATTAAACTGATTACTTGCAGTTTACTTTTAGGAATTCATTTGTTTGATCCAACTGTTCTCTCAAACATAGGAATATTTGTGTAGACGATCCACAGCTTCAGCCCGGATACACAATCGGGAATATTTATACAACACAAAAATCAAATGCAAAATCTTTAAATCTTAAATGGTAAAATCTATTTTATATGTATCATCAAAGAGCACAAAATTAAAATCCTAGTGTTCGAAATGTTTTATTTGTCACCTCTGCAAATTGTAAGCGATCGAAACCTTTGGGTTTAGTTCGTTTTGTACGTCAAATTAACACATAAAGCTACTTTATACCCTTAAAATAATATAAATTAAACAAAATGTTTGAGTTCGCAGAATGTTGAAACTCAGCCTTTTGACATTTAGTACTCCCCCATTTAGTACTTTTGAAGTTTTCCCCATATATGATGTAAAAAAAAGCCTATAAAAACGTAACCGAAAGCAATAATATACGGTTTCTTGTATTAATAAATACTTAAGGGCGGATTCATCTGGTAAATTACTTGTTTTGGGTTTGAAGATTAAAAGGTTATCCTTTTTTGGAAAAGGGACATTTAATGTAAAGAATAATCTTCAATTTAACCAGCGATGATTTCCAGTGATTCGAATTCCAATAGTTGAACATTTGCTGGACGATGTATATTATTTAAAACGAAATTAGAAATGTTAGACTTTAAACGGCCGTCACTTTGTATATAGACAAGATAATACTGCCGTAAACTCAGTTAGGTACAGATTTCATTTAATGGCTCGAATTTCCTTTAGTAAATGTGGGTTTCCCCCAATCTAGCTTTTGGAAACTGGGCAATATAAAAAATTAACAAAACCAAACTGAATGAAAACATCTTACAGGTTTTGGATTTATTTTTATTATTGAAAAAAAAGGTTAGATACCCTTTTGCAACTCATGTAAAAGAAGGTTGGAGTAGGTACTCACGAATAATACACTGTAATGCCTAATATCAATTTGCTAGAGCTCTCCTTTATCACATTGTTGTACGTTGTATTTTCCCAACGCTCAAAATAATACAGGAAATAATTATATTGGAAATATAAGCTGCATGTTCTCATTTGCATAAGGCTTCATTAACAAGTAACGTAGCTATGGCGGGAAGGGTTGATTCAATGCGAATGTTGAGTTGGCTTCAATTCACTTTCCCCTAATTTGCAATCTGACGATGTCACAGATTTTACTTCTGGAATCAGGAACCAAAAAAAAGACGATACACCTGGACTACAAAATATAAAGATATAGTGTACACTAGGTGAAGAGATGTAGTGCAATCTCATTGCCTCATCAGGTAAATAATAAATAACTGATTTAGAGCAGATTTACTGTGACAAGACATGGCCCACATTGAGTGCTACAGTTTATTCACGTTTTTGTATTGTTCGGTATTCGCTGAGAACCTCAATATGTTTATTATTTGATTTAAATCATTTTGGTGTCATTAGATTTGTGATAAAATCCTCTAAAAACTGTTATTCTTACAATGCTTGAGAAAAAATACTAGTTTTTAAGATATTCCAAGTTTTAAAGTTTTAATGGCCGCCATTTTGAAAATACTAAAGTTAATTTCATTATATTCTTTTCAGTAACTAGTTTTTTATATCATAGACATTTGAGCCAAATTTGGTATAATTTAATTTATTAGCTTTTATTTAACATATTAATTTTGTTATAAACAACACATACAGACAGACAGATGGGAAGCTAAGCATAGCTCATATAGTGAAATATGTGTGTCTAGACCTGAGCAACAACTTGCTATACCTTTGTCCAGAGAGTTACGAGACACAGTATAAAACACAGAGGTACTTAAAAGAAAACAACTAGTTCTTCAGGTACGCAAATTTTAAAGCAGCGAATAGAATTTCCGCCCATGTAAACATCAGGAAGATAATAAGATCCCAGTCACAGTGAAGAGAAAGGGCACATATTATTCACAAAACATCAGTTTATAAAACCTAATCAAAAGTAAAACTTGCCAGGAGCGAGTAACTGTGGAAGCAATATGAACTGTTTTCTAGAAATGTCATGGAGTTCCTTCTTACTAGAATTGGAGAACAAGGCATGAATGAAAGGTGTTACAGTTTAAATATTCTTATATTTAGTTTAAGAATTGTGCTTTAGTTGTTCTAGTGACATACATCAGTTGATTTATTTAAATTTGTATTAGTTTATAATACATTAAAAATGTATGGATTTAATAAGCCAAAAATACTATTTTGTTTGTTTTATATTATTTGTGATCAGTGATCGTCTTTCGACGTTATTTGAGGGTTTGCAGATACATAAGAATTTTGAGTCAAGTTGAGAGCGTACACTTGATTTTTTTATTTACTCAGGTATTGTATTATATAAGTCAAGACATATTAACGTTGAGTGGACATTGGCTCCTGCAGCTAGGTATTCAGTTTTAGATGTCTTTCTGCAGAACACTCTTTAAAATAGAAACAGCTGGCGCCAAACAACGAGAACCCATTTTTCAGACTTTAGTAAACACAATCCCTGGTTGCTATTTGCCTCAAGGCGAGAGAAGGTGACGTGTTCAGCATACAAAATGTTGGTTTACCGATGCGGCACGGCGGCTGAGGGGGAGAGGGTCGACAGGCCGCGCATACTTCATTCATTGCGACCCGAAAATAACCCGGGAACCCATGCCGCGCGGCCCACCGATATTGCACATTCTGCTCTACTGTGCTACTGCACTTTCACTGTAAAACTCGCCTTATCCGCTTTTTGTTTACAAAACACCCCGGAACCCATGCCGCGCGGCCCACCGATATTGCACATTCTGCTCTACTGTGCTACTGCACTTTCCCTGTATAACTCGCCTTATCCGCTTTTTGTGTACAAAACACCCCGGAACCCATGCCGCGCGGCCCACCGATATTGCACATTCTGCTCTACTGTGCTACTGCACTTTCACTGTATAAACTCGCCTTATCCGCTTTTTGTGTACAAAACACCCCGGAACCCATGCCGCGCGGCCCACCGATATTGCACATTCTGCTCTACTGTGCTACTGCACTTTCCCTGTATAACTCGCCTTATCCGCTTTTTGTGTACAAAACACCCCGGAACCCATGCCGCGCGGCCCACCGATATTGCACATTCTGCTCTACTGTGCTACTGCACTTTCACTGTAAAACTCGCCTTATCCGCTTTTTGTGTACAAAACACCCCGGAACCCATGCCGCGCGGCCTACCGATATTGCACATTCTGCTCTACTGTGCTACTGCACTTTCCCTGTAAAACTCGCCTTATCCGCTTTTTGTGTACAAAACACCCCGGAACCCATGCCGCGCGGCCCACCGATATTGCACATTCTGCTCTACTGTGCTACTGCACTTTCACCTGTATAACTCGCCTTATCCGCTTTTTGTGTACAAAACACCCCGGAACCCATGCCGCGCGGCCCACCGATATTGCACATTCTGCTCTACTGTGCTACTGCACTTTCCCTGTATAACTCGCCTTATCCGCTTTTTGTGTACAAAACACCCCGGAACCCATGCCGCGCGGCCCACCGATATTGCACATTCTGCTCTACTGTGCTACTGCACTTTCCCTGTATAACTCGCCTTATCCGCTTTTTGTGTACAAAACACCCCGGAACCCATGCCGCGCGGCCCACCGATATTGCACATTCTGCTCTACTGTGCTACTACTGCACTTTCACCTGTAAAACTCGCCTTATCCGCTTTTTGTTTACAAAACACCCCGGAACCCATGCCGCGCGGCCCACCGATATTGCACATTCTGCTCTACTGTGCTACTGCACTTTCACTGTAAAACTCACCTTATCCGCTTTTTGTGTACAAAACACCCCGGAACCCATGCCGCGCGGCCCACCGATATTGCACATTCTGCTCTACTGTGCTACTGCACTTTCACTGTAAAACTCACCTTATCCGCTTTTTGTGTACAAAACACCCCGGAACCCATGCCGCGCGGCCCACCGATATTGCACATTCTGCTCTAATGTGCTACTGCACTTTCACTGTAAAACTCACCTTATCCGCTTTTTGTGTACAAAACACCCCGGAACCCATGCCACGCGGCCGCGTGATTTTGTTTTTCTGCGTATCCTTTAGGGTTTTTATCATTAGAACACACAAACGATATTCTATAAAAACCTAGTTATGACGATAGTCAATTTATAATTTTAAACCAGGTAACCTGTTTTTATGCACCTCTATTCCTTTAGAATAATAATTTTACTTTGTTTTCAAAGAACATCACGAGGTCGAAACAGTGTAGCCACTCAACTAGATAATTCCACGAGACCTTGATATAAATATATAAATGGATCTTGAAATGTAAACGAGAAATGAAACGGTATAATCTTGAAAAATAAAATACATAATACATTTATATTTGGTCATCTTCTTTTAATTAATCCTAAAGTTTAGACGTTTACGATGCATTACGTTGATTAAAAAGTGTCCTTTGAGATAAGGAGACGGTTCAGAGTTAGACCGAACTCGGAGTAAATACACCCCTCCCCACTCCTGCTGTCTTCTTTACACTGGACAGGAAATGCTGATGAGGCAGGCCATATTCAAAGTTAACGTTATTTTACTAAAGGCAACTTCTTATTCAATATGAAAACTTTATTCCATTTACTTTAAGAGCGCAAAACACAACATCCCGTTTTAGACATCACTAACTACGAGACGATTACAATATAACAACACAACAATGTTGTATTCTCGCCAACATCTATAAATACATACATATAACTCTGGCTTGTTCCCGTAATAACATAAGACCCTCCTTGGGGAGAGGGTGTTTTAGAAGAGGAAGAGCGCGTGGATGTATTTTTATCCAGGTATCTACCTAACTCTTCTAAGTACAAATTCTAAGTAGAGCTCAAAAGAAAGCTGTCAGAATTCTTTACAAATCGAATTTCAGAGAGTCGGGCAAATATGCTTTCACAGAGCTTGGATTGTTAACTTACCCTGCCTCTATTTTCTCGACGTCGTTCTATACTGTTACACAAATGCGAGTTGGTCCAAGGCAGTGACGTCCACTAATACGAGACAAGAGGCAGGGACAACTTTCGGACTGTACAACATAGAACAGCGGCATTTGAACACTTGCCGTTCCAAGTTGGTGTGAAACTGATAAAACAAGCTGCCTGAAGGATTTAAACATCTCAGTGATTCTAAACTATTCAAATCTCGATTAAAACACCTCCTGGTGTCAAAGGCGTTTTACTCCGTTGAAGGTTCATGTTGAGTTGATGGGATGAAAATTATTGAAAACTATTGAAAACAAGAATAACATTTTTTAGACCAGTTCTGTTATACAATTGGATAGCTATAACTGCAATAGAATCAATGCAAAATATATATATATATATATATATATATATATATATATATACATTACGTTGTGAACTCCACATTATAGGGTTATCTTTATGTTAGAATAATAAATCGTAAACTAAAACCCTTTTAAAATTCTTTTATTTCAGACAAGTGTTTCGGTATAAACCATCTTCAGTGTGAACATTAACCTCTAACTAAATAATAAACAAAACAAATAAATATACACCTGTCGACTATTTAAACAGATGTTAAATTTATATGACACAGTTGTAATTTTGATTAAGATTCTGCGTTTAATATTTTTTCAAAGATAGGATTTGTTTTATTTTTTAAATTGCTATTTAATATGTTGTGAGGATCTTTTTTATAATTTAGATAAATATGTAATTCTTCTTTCGTGTTTAATTTTTCTCCTTTCCTTTCGATATCCAAAATTTCCATGTTCTTTTCAATATTTTGGTAGTTATGTCCAGTTTCTAATAAATGTTGAGCGAAATTTGATTTTATTGTAGACATGTTATTTGTTTTTCAAAGCTTGAATATGTTCTTTAAACCTTTTATTAAAATTTCTGCCAGTTTGTCCAATATAATAACTTTCACAGTCACTACAGTTAATTTTGTATACTCCACATTGTTTGTATAAATCTTGTTTGTCATCTTTTTGTTTCACTTTGTTTTCAATTAGTTTAAACGTATTATTTCTTGTTTGGTAACTGATGGAAAATTTTGAATTTTGAAAGGTTTTTCGAACAGCTTTGCTTTATTTTAGTATTGAAAGGTACACATATATATTTCTGAATTTCATTATTATTAGGATTAGGCCGTATTGTGTTGGTTTTATTGATTTTTCTTGTTTTCTTCTGAATCATTTTGTCTACAATATAGGGTTGATATCCATTTTTGACAGCTAGATATTTTATGATTTTCATTTCTTTAGTTTTATTTTCATCACTCATTGGTATATTTAACATTCTGTTTATCACTGAGTGAAATGCTGCTAATTTGTGTTTCCAAGGATGGTTAGAGGATGATGGTATTAGAAGATCTGTTTGGGTTGTTTTTCTATAAATTTCAAATTTACCGAAACACGTGTCTGAAATAAAAGAATTTTAAAGAATTTTTCATGATGAATGTACCAGACGCATGCATGCAATCTTGTAATTGTTGACGCAATAAAGATTATTATTATTAACTGATTAGAAATTAGTGATAATAAATTTAAATTTTACAGTAGTGCAATTTATTCCAGAAACTCTTTTAGTATCGACAATGTGAGATAAATCTTAATCGATTCATAAGTCTTCCTGGAAACATCCGGAGAGAAGAAAAAGTTGATCGATTTCGTTGACTTGTCTCCAGTGAAGTTGATTGCTGCAGTGTCCTCGCCTTATTGTATAATACAGTATAACGAACATGTCCGAGAACGACTGACTGCTGATGAATAATGCAGGGAGGCCTGCCCGGCTGCAGCCGCCGGCGGAAGCCGCACACGCCGCACTCCGATAGCGCAACCGCACTTCCACTGGCGATAGCCAGACATTGGCACCACTGCGAATGTACGCTGGCCGTAGCGATGTTCACTTGTAGTTCCAAACAAACGAGTGTACAGGATAGAACCCATAATAATAATAATAATAATGTTATTGCTTTCGGACATGCACATGTTATAGCAATTGTCAAGGAAGGAAATAGGCTAAAATCTTTGGATTCGTACATGACATCTAGGTTAATTTCATACATACAATTTGTTCCATCCATCCTAATGCTCATTCATTCGAATTTCCCACTCTAGCACCAGCGTCAGTCAGCCAATCATGTGGTCATCCAAACATGTGACATGAACTCGTCTGTACTGTAAAAAGCTTCTGAGAGCAATGCAGTTTTCAGACGAGTTTTAAATGCCTTAGGCATTGCGGCACTTTTTATGAAATTTGGCATTTTGTTGACAAACTGAGCTCCTGCCTGAGAAGGCAAACGCTCATGTACTACCGTCCTGTGTCTCCCAGTTCGGTAGTTGTCCCTGCCTCTATGATATGATTTATGTGATTGCATTTTGATATGAGAAACAGAGACGTCTCTAGAATGTTTTTTCTAGAGCCCATTGTTTCCATAGCCGGTGGCAAGATATCTCCAACCGATAGCATCTCAGTTAGATACTATCCAGAAGTAGCCAGGCGACAAAACACAGGCTAAAGTTGACAACGGCAAGGTAGCGCGCGACCGCACTTCCACTGATGATAGCCAGGCATTGTCACCACTGCGAATATGTGTTGGCCTTAGCGAACTTCACTTGTAGTTCCGTAAACAAACGAGTGTAGAGGAAAGAAACCATTGTTTCCATAGCCCGAGGCAAGATCTTTCAAACAGTTGGCATCTTAGTTGGATGCTATCCAGAAGTAGAGAGGAAAGAACGGCTCGTACCATTTAAAAAAACTCCTCCCCTGAGTGGACTTCCACTTTTCTTTAAGGAGAAGTGAAGTAGTGTTTGCGGTGTGTCCATTTTGTGTTGTGCTATTTATGTTACACACAATTGTTACACACATGTGTTACACACGTGACAATTGTATTATATGCGTGGTGAACACAACTGTGGTAGAACACAATTCGATAACGTAGCGAGATAACTACCAACGTACTACATGATGTGTTGTACGCCTTGTCTTACAAATAAACTGTAGTATAAACAAACCAACAACAGGCCCGACTTCTCTCGGATCCAATTGAAATTAAAAAAGGAAACAACTGTATAAATAGCTGAAATAGCGTCGCAGCTGCCCCACGTACTTCAGGGTTGCGGCCAATCCCCACCGATTGTCGGTACGGAAACTGGACGTCTTTTGTCCCCTCGTTCACTCCGGACCTTATGAACTCCCAGAAGGCATCTAAAGAAACAACTTTCCATCCAGCTGATGAGACATCTGTTAGATGCTACCCAGAAGCAGCCGGGTGACAGATACCCAGGTCGGAGTTGACAACGTTATCGGTACTGGGTGACGCGGACAGCAGTTATAATGGGCCCCGGTAGACGCCCAAGGCCCCTGCCATTACCCCAGCCTAGTTATAGCTGTCAATCATGCCATTCCCGCCATGCCGCGGCCGCCACGCCACCCGACTCCACTAATGACGTAATACGGCCCACCATTGTGTTTACTCTAGGTTTGGGTAGTTCGTCACGGCGCGTGGTCGTGCACTGATTTCCTGCGATGATAACACAAGGCTGTATTACTGCTAGTTACTGTCTATACAGCTAATATAACTTTTATTGGATCTGAGGAACAATAAACTACAATTTACAAGTCAATACAACAGTAACAGGAGCACAAGGTATTGCTCGTAAAGTCACTCAGCGTTATAACGACAATAACACAGGAACTATACACATAACGTAGCTAAGGTAGGAAGGGTTGATTCAATTTGAATGTTGAATTTTGCTACAATTTACCTTTCTTTTATTGCAGCGTCTGGTATCTGACGCTGTCACTGACTTGACTCATGGAATCTGGAGTCATGTTTGTATGTAGAGATCCGAAGAAAGTCGGAAACGAAGAAGCACAAAACGAACCTTTACATCATTTCGACGTCAGAGACACCTATAAATAGGTGAAGTGGCAGAGGTCGTGTCAGAAATGTAGTAGTGCACTAAATTTGTGCACCTGATGAGACTTCAATAAGACTGCCATTTCATCTATTTATAGGTGTTTCTGATGTCGAAACGATGGGAATATTCGTTTTGAGCTTCTTCGTTGCCGGTTCTCTTCAGACTAACATGACTCTGGATTCCAGGAGTCAAGTATGTGACAGCCTCAGATACCAGACGCTGCGATAAAAGGAAGCAAAGCTCTCGTAAATGTGGACACAGTTTACGAGACAGCTAGTGGTAGGTATATGTGTATACATATACAGAGATAGTCGCACAGTTAGATAATGCAGCAGTTCCACACCAAGCGCAGTAAAACGATCGTCACGAGAAAGCAAAGGTCAGACGTTGAAGAGGTCACGGGGACGGTCGATGGTAACTGCTACCGTTACAGCGCGCGGTAATTAGACGATGACTCAAGATCACAATTCTCTCAATTGTAAATGCGGACACCACTGGAGATCTAGTGGTAGGTACATGTGTATACATATACAGAGATAATCGCACCAGAGGATGCAGCAGTTCCAAACCAAGCGCCGTTATAACGATCGTTACGAGAAAGCAAAGGTCAGACGTAGAAGAGGTCACGGAGACGGTCGTTGGTAACTGCTACCGTTACAGCGCGCGGTAATTAGACGATGACTCAAGATCACAATTCTCTCAATTGTAAATGCGGACACCACTGGAGATCTAGTGGTAGGTACATGTGTATACATATACAGAGATAATCGCACCAGAGGATGCAGCAGTTCCAAACCAAGCGCCGTTATAACGATCGTTACGAGAAAGCAAAGGTCAGACGTAGAAGAGGTCACGGAGACGGTCGTTGGTAACTGCTACCGTTACAGCGCGCGGTAATTAGACGATGACTCGAGATCACAATTCTCTCAATTGAAATGCGGACACCACTGGAGATCTAGTGGTAGGTACATGTGTATACATATATAGAGATAATCGCACCAGAGGATGCAGCAGTTCCAAACCAAGCGCCATTATAACGATCGTTACGAGAAAGCAAAGGTCAGACGTAGAAGAGGTCACGGGGACGGTCGATGGTAACTGCTACCATTTCTGGCTCCGCCTCATTTGTCACTACCGTTACAGCGAGCGGTAATTACCGGTCATGCGCAAGGCGCCGCGAAGTTAAAATTACTGAATAATTAGTGGATTTCATCCAATTATAATTACTTTTTCGTTTACTCAGCGGAACGTACAGTTCAATTCCATTAATTGGATTACGGGCCGGCCTCGAGTTTAATTCGCTTCTACCGAACACGTTTTCTTCCTTCCATGTGCACTTAATACAATCAGTGTAGTCGGGAGAGTAATTAGTATAAATGCAAACGCATGAAGAAATTGTTTACTTTTACACGACTGTCTCCTGTAACAATAAAGTACAATGTAGTAGTGCACCACACTACGTGTCGTAACATGCTTCACTGATGGTGCATGCAAAATGTCAACTCTATAGCTCATTTTATTCTTGGGATGTCCTGCTGGCAGACACACAGACAAACATAAAAAAATAAGTAAAAGTACTTTAGCATATACTAGCTAGGGTGTGGTACATACAACTAATGAACGCGGCGAAAAGATACATGGTAACGAAATGTCTCCTTCCCCCCACCAAGGGGGACTGTTGATTATGAAGGGAACTCGGTACGAACGGCGAAGGGGAGGGTGTGATTTTGTATTTACTCAAGACAAGATGGTACGAACAGAAAGAAACATCTGAAATTTCGAAAATATATATAAATTAAACTGATCCACCAATTGCACGGGTACACCAACACGTGCAAACATGTTATTGTGAAAATGTAATTAAATGAATATAAATATATATTGGTAATACATTAAATAAGGTAATAATAAATGTTTAGTACTACGATCGTATACTTTATAGTAGCGTAACAGGATATATCTCATTTTAAAAAGAGTATACGAATAAAAACCCTTTTCAATTTTTCTTGTAAACTTGTCTTTTTTTAGTATTTAAATGATGAGATGTTTGAGAAGTTTTTCTAAACAACCCATACAATTAATTAATACCCAAAACAAACTAAAAAAGCGTTTCGTTGTTTATTGATAATATCTTTTAAATGAAGCATCTCCCATAGAACAACGACTAAAAATAGGGTCTTAAAGTGCTTAAGATTTAACAATGTTCTTTGGGGGAAAAACTGAAAACTGTTTTGATACAGCCGCATTCTAACGGTGTAAAGGTCTATCAAGTAAAACGCTACTCTTTCTTCTTATCTAACACAGATTGTATACGAGATTTCAAGTCAGGAATACTAGCAGTTACCCGCGACTTCGCACGCGATTTTATACGTGTTTCACATATATGTACACTTCTGGTTTGAGTGAATTATATTTCCGACGCCAATGTTGAGTTTGCCTTGTTGCCACGACCAAGAGAATATGTTAAAAAGTGTATATTTATGGCCATTGTAATTTACTCCGATCTTAATAGTTATCGACCCATAATTGATTTTGTCTCTGTCCCGAACAAGAAAATGTATAAACATAAATTACGCAGCTCTGAAAAGCCTATTTTTTCAAGATACAACTAATTCAGGTTTCATAAAAGTTTTTAAATGTCAATTAAAAGTTGGACTACATTGTTACTTAGATCTGTACTGCTAGCAGTTGCCCGGTGCTTTGCATGCAATTTAGTAGGTATTGCACGTGTATGATCACTGCTGGTTCGAGTGAATTATATTTCCGACGGCAATGTTGAGTGTGCCTTGTCACGATCAAGAAAATACCTCCAAAAGTGAATATTATGGCCATTATAATTTACTTTTTTCTCAGTATGTTTTGGTTACATACTTGATTCTGCCTTGCTTCCCGATCAAAAAAATATTGATCACAGATCAGAGAAGCCAACTTCTGTCAAATGTGAACTAAGATGGGTTTTATACCAGTATTTAAATTTTCGTTAAAAGTTAGATAGTAATATTGTCTTTTGGATCTAATACTTCATATCTGATACAAATTTACAGTTAAAAGTAATGTTTTGTTACTACACGTTTTTTTGTTTATAACTGAAAATATTATCAATATTTTAGAACATTTAAAGCTGGATTTTGTACATTATATCAAAAGCACAGTCCAGCGAACTTTCATCCAGCATAGTTCTTACCGACTGCTCCAAAGGGAGTCATCGGAGTCAAATTCTGACCTTATTATGTTTTAGGATATGTTCTAAGGTAGATGGAGTGAGTACTTACCTAATCGCTGAAATTCTAGAACGGTGTTAAAAATAGTGGTTATTCCTTTGAGAATGTACTCACTAAAAATGTAAACAAATACTTTTCTACCCAGTTCCACCCTTAGCAGCACGTTAGATTACAATATTTACGCCAAATTACTGCAGTACAACGTACGATTATAAACTTTCAAGGAGAATCATACTAACAAATTCTACACAAGGAGTTCCCGAGGACTCAGTACTACATTACTGATGGATCAATCAAGATCAGTAGGTTTTGTCCATAAAGAAGTGATCAAAGCACAAAAACAGTTCTTATAATAGCAGACCATGAGTCACCACGTACCGAGGCGTGGCGGCGCTGGGAGGGCGTCACGTCAATTTGTCCTCGGAGAGGCAATACAGCGGATTAGAGCGGACGGCGTCAATATTTGATGACCTTTGGGCTCAGAACTGCCACTCTCAGCTCAATGGCAATACCGTACTGCACCGTGGCGGGCAGAGAGACGAAACGCGCTGTTGCCATACACCCTACGCTGAACTGCTCACTCTCAGCTCAATGGCAGTATACACCCTACTGCACCGCCGTGACTGTGGGCGGGCAGAGAGACCAAACGCGCTGTTGCCAAATGATTCCCTCCTGGAAAGATCGGATTACTATTGTTACAACACACGCTGAACTGCTCACTTTCAGCTCAATGGTAATAGCAGTGGCAGTATAAACCCTACTGCACCGCCGTGACTGTGGGCGGGCAGAGAGACCAAACGCGCTGTTGCCAAGTGTTCTCTCCTGGAAGATCGGATTACTATTGTTACAACACACGCTGAACTGCTCACTCTCAGCTCAATGGCAATAGCAGTGGCAGTATACAACCTACTGCACCGCCGTGACTGTGGGCGGGCAGAGAGACGAAACGCGCTGTTGCCAAGTGTTCTCTCCTGGAGAATCGGATTACTATTGTCACGACACACGCTGAACTGCTCACTTTCAGCTCAATGGCAATAGCAGTGGCAGTATAAACCCTACTGCACCGCCGTGACTGTGGGCGGGCAGAGAGACGAAACGCGCTGTTGCCAAGTGTTCTCTCCTGGAAGATCAGATTACTATTGTCACGACACACGCTGAACTGCTCACTTTCAGCTCAATGGCAATAGCAGTGGCAGTATACAACCTACTGCACCGCCGTGACTGTGGGCGGGCAGAGAGACGAATCGCGCTGTTGCCAAGTGTTCTCTCCTGGAAGATCGGATTACTATTGTTACAACACACGCTGAACTGCTCACTCTCAGCTCAATGGCAATAGCAGTGGCAGTATACACCCTACTGCACCGCCGTGACTGTGGGCGGGCAGAGAGATCAATCGCGCTGTTGCCAAGTGTTCTCTCCTGGAAGATCGGATTACTATTGTTACAACACACGCTGAACTGCTCACTCTCGAAACCTCCAGAAAGTTAATGCGGATCACAGGTTTACAACCAGGCACGGCAGTGATCTCCTTATTTCCAGACATAGTCTTACCCTCTCCGAGCGTCAGGTGTCTCATGCGGGATTTTTCTTGTTTAATAGGTCACTTCTGAAGTAAACACATGCTAAGGTAAATCATTTCAAAGCACATTAAAAACTACCTTGTAGACAGAGAGTTTTATCTTTGGAAGAACTCTTAAAAGCACCACATAGGTTTATATTTTATTAAGCACTAGCTGTTTGAATTATTGTATTAAGACAGATACTTAGTTTGTATCATAGTTTTACAGCTGACGTCTGACATTTACATGTAAACATTGTATCTGTACTCAGGAATGAATAATTTGAATTTGAACTCCGTGTTTCATGGAATAACGAAAAGTCACATACATGATATGTCTTTATACCGTAGTATACTCGGTATCTGACTGCGAGCTTCTCCCACGCAAACGAGCATTAGCAAATAGGAAATGAGGCTGAGTGCAGGTAGTCACACCCACATACACGCAGACCTCATATACACAACTCAGGGGACTAGGACTGGCCGCATGCAAGCTCTATTACTCATCAGTCAAATGAAAATTTGTAATGTTATCGTAAAGTGAATCGTATACAGTAAACACACAAATGCGAAAAATTATAATAAACGACGTATAATACACTGACATTGTCATAGGAGGGTATCATACGTCTAAGATGTTACTGAATACACTAAGACGAAAAACTACCGGGAGACACCCTGATTGAAGGCCGGGAACTTCCGAGACGGAAGCAACAAAATGGGATGGGATACGGAGATAGTAGTTTCTACCATAGCCACTACACCGACAATAAGGATGTCTAGGGATGTCCTGTGGTTGTACCCAGAGGTTTCAAAAGACCAGATCTCTTATGGGTTACAAAGGAAATTTGTCATATATTGGGACAAGTAACTAAAATATCTGGTTGGTATTGAGGTCTACACTACAGGGCGAGGAATACATTTTAATACACCCCTCTAGAACGAAATAAGTCCAACGGAGAAAAAAGTAAAACTACTGGTGTCTAATATGTGATGCCTGCAGGTAGAAGCGCAATCTTTAGTATATATCTATGGCGACTTCAGTCATAAACCCTAATCCATCTTAAATTCAGCCATCTCGGATTTGATAATGTTTGAAAGTCATCGTACTGAACTGACTCATTCTCACGAGTACAAACGTGACATCTGTTTCAAGACATCATTATTTGTGTGGGAGTTATAATCCGTAATGTACAGACTGCTGGTTAAACTTTGAAAGACCGCAACTCCTACACAAATATCGATATCTTACAACAGATTTCATATTTGTTGACCTGGTAATGTGGTCGATAAAAATGGCCCCCTTCCCAATTGGAAACCATACCAAGATGGCCGTTACTGCCTCCGTATATTTAATGTATCTCACATAAAGATAACAAACACCAGACGCCATTGCGATTGCTCATACCGTTCGACTTGTACGAGTATGAATGAATGAAAAATTTCTTTATTGTTGTCAGTTGTACATTTTACATACAGTACATCTTAAACTAAAATCAACAATAAAGCCCGAGGTAACAAAATACCTGTTCGGGAATTACACTAGTACACAGAAAGAAACAGCAACTCAAAAAAAGGACTGCCCTACCAGATCCTCGTAATGATACACTCTGAAACAACTATAACTAGATTAACTTCTAAAAAAAGTAACATAAAACGGAATATACGTGAAATGTTGATCAGATTTTCAGGTAAATTATAATATAAAGTTACAATTTAAAAGTGTACTGATCATACTATAGTGTTGTAAAACCTGTCTACATCTTCTTCTAATAACAAAAAATGCCGAAGCATTTTAACAAACTTATTTTTGATTTTACATTTTCTTAAATATTCTGGTAAACAATTAAAAAACTTTGGTCCTAAAAAAAGATAGAATTTTTTAAACAAGGTTAGATGGGGTCTCGGAACTTGAACGTTTATTCTTCTCTGACTATAATGTGAATTTGCATTGTAAAAACTGCTGCTTTGATTATAAAATGATTTTAATACTTTATAGATATACAGATTTTTTATCGGTAACACATTTAAATCTCTAAAAATTGGAGCTGAACTCTCCATTTATTCTTAAATTTTATTATTCTTATGAAATGTCTTTGCAGAGTAATAATTGGTTTGAGGGTTGTAATATAAGTTCCTCCCCAAATTTCTAAACCGTATTCAATTTTAGAATTTATAAAAGCAAAATAAACTTGTTTAAGCAATCCTGTATAGCATACCGTTCTAATAGAATAAAAAAGTCTAACATACTTCACTAGTTTAGACTTAACTTCAGCTATATGAGATTTCCAATTCAACTTTGAATCTACCAGTAATCCAAGTATAAGAGTTTATCCAGACTTTTGCCTCACCCAGTACATGCAAGTGTATATAATGTACGTAAGTGAACTAACTATAAGCTTTCTATTTATTAGAAATAAATATCCTGCGTGTTTCTGCTGATGCTGAACTAAAAAATTTGCATTGAATCAACCCTTCCCAACAAATCTACATTATCTGTATGTTTGGGTAAATATATATTTAAAAAAAAACACATGCCACGTTTTTAGTCTTGGCTTGTTAAGTTACCATGTAATAAAAAAATCGGAATCACTGTTTTCGTGACTTTTACGTAGGTAAAAATGTTTTTATTCACTTAAAATATCGACAAATTCATTACATTCAAAGACAACACATTTTTCTATGAGAAGCTCATTTTAACAGATTACTTGAGCTTCACAAAACACAATCTTTAAGAAGAAAACTCATAAACCAGAATTGGAACGATGCGTTTGGCCAAGTACCTAACTTTGCCAATGTCGAACTTCCAAGTCCAATACGGTAATGGGGCGCCCCAGTTTCCGACATCGGAATGGCGTGAATATCTAATGGGGTATACTGAACTCGTCAATCGATTTGACCAGTCTACAGTTATGAAATACACCTATAGTATTATTCACAATTAATTTAAAGCAAAAACCTCTAGCTTTAAAATATGAGTTCATGTTTTGAATTAAATTTTCCCAGCTAGCACGAAATTCAGAGTTCTTCAAAGGTGTTGAAGAATACATTCTCTTAATTTAATTCGTTCTTCTGGAGTAGGTCTTCCTAGGCAGATTCCGCTGATTAGAAGTAGGTTAACATCACAGAATGTATTCGTCATCTCTCCAATTTCAAACGTATTTTCCAGTGCTTTAAAATCTATTGGCAGATATAGATTTGTGAACGTTGCTCACTAGTGATATCTCTAGAGATAAACTCAGAATTGCTCTGGTATCCACACAACGCAGCTATGGTGGGAAGAGCTGATTCAATGCAAATGTTCAGTTAAGCTCCATTTCACCTTCCGCTTAGCGGAGCTTCTGAAATCTCAGACTGTCTCAGATTGACCTTGGAATCTGGAGTCCACGTCTGGCTGAAGAGATCTTAAAAATTCGGAGACAAAGATGTCCAACGTACACAACAACATACACAACAACGTACACATAGATGCTGCACTAAGCGAAAGGTAAAATGGAGCCTCAACATTCACATTGTTCAGGTATAGTTGATCGCTTTCAAAAGATTTATCGGCAACCTGTAGCGCAGGTGCGCATAGAATGTGTGTATGTGTACAGCTAATATGTTATTTATAAACTCAGAGAAGACCCAACACTTGGTATTTACTCTGAACAGAGCAATTTTGAAAGAAACAACAATTGAGAGTGTGAAATTATTAGGATTTTTTCTAGATCCAACGCTGCCTTGGCATATACATGTTCATTATGTTCATAAAATAGTGAGCAGAGTGGTATATTTATTGCGAAAACTAAAACTTTATGTTTCCAAAGATACGCGAAGTATGATTTACTTTGCACTGTTTCAGAGCATCGTTAGTTATCGTCTGCTCTTGTGGGGTAATGATCTGGTATTGATAAAATTTTTATGTCTCAGATAAAACCCATGAGAATTTAAAGCGGGTGCTAATTTCAAAGCTCACTGTAAGCAGATTTTTTTTAAAGAAGCCATTTAACTGTTATCAATCTTTACAATTCTTACTGCTTGATCCATGCCAAAAAATAATTTTCAAAACCTGACACTAAATAAGAACATTCATATTCACATATTCCCGGGGCGCTAACCTGATCAGCAAACCTTTCACAAGACGTTCTAAAATTCAAAGTTCATAAGTGACCGTTAGAATAATAAATCTATTCAATAAACTACCTTTGGATGCTCAGAGTGTTACATTAAGTAAATTTAAAACGTTTATTTATAAGTGGCTGGTAAAAAGGCCATTTTATTATTGGCCATTATTGGGATAGTTTTTAGTGTATTGTTGTGCTAAAATAGTACACTTTGTCTCACTAACATATTGTATTATTATAATATACTTTTGCATGAAGACTATTGCGTCTTCTATCGATGACTGTATAATTTAATTGTTTTGATATTATATTTTTTGTCAGTATAAGTATTCTGACGTGATATATTGCATGTAATGTCTAATTATCAATAAAAATCTTATCTTATCATATGACATAGTAAGACATTCCCACAACACCGCGCTTGGCTCTCCGTACAGAACGAGGATCTCAGGAGTCCCGGGTACCGCAGAAGGGTGTGTAGAGAGTAAAAGGTAAATTGAGAGTTGTGAGAATGAACTGTGAGTCAGCGAGAGACCCGATCCGCGACGTGACACTCGGTTCACAGAACTAGTCCAGCTGACAGCTGACTAGTCAGTATGGAACGTGACACTTCCTGTTGCTCCGTGAGTAAGGTCAATCTGACTCGGATACAGCGACACTGCTTCATCTCAGTCGACACCTCACATGTATTGAAACTGGGATAACAGAATTGATACGAGTAGTAAGACTAAACGTGTAAACTCGCAATGACTGCATATTCATTAATTTACACAATATCGATCTTAAAATAGCAATGGCAACCTTCCGGACTTTGTGTTAACGTGCACCAAAGGAGGTTACTTTATTTCTAACATGTTTACTATAAACATAAAGATATGTTTTATTGTAAACGTTAAGCGCTACAACTAAACTGTAGGGATGAATTATTGTTTGCCATTCAAGGACAAGAATGGTATCGTGATTTTACTCATAAGTTTGCTTTACAGACATGCAGTAAAACTCAATGTGGTAATGTCTCGGCCGATTGGACAGGAAGTACACCTAACCTGGAACCCCTAAAGGCTTGACTCTAGTTAGAACATTTCTTACGAAAGCTCGCAACTCTCGCTCCATAATCGCTCCGGTTTCGACGAACAACTAACTTGCTAAACAAATCCGTGATACTCTCGTTTTAGTTGCTACTTGCCCAATAATATTCATAAAATTTAATTTGCATTTTAATTGCTGTTACCAAGACCGACATTTACTGAAAGATGCGAACTCTACGTTGATCACTCTTGTGTTTGAACAGGAACACGAAACATTTAAGAGAAAGATACAGAAATAAAACAATACTTCATTTCTTCAACTTCTTCATTTCTAGCCTCTACAAAAGGAAATCAGGATGCAAGCTGTTACTGGCGGTCATTATATTGTACTTATCTATATGCACATTGTAAGTCCAAAGATGATAGAGTTCACCCCCGACCTCTCCGCCAATTGACACGCTTATTATCTGTATTGACTGCCAATATTTTAAACGCTTCCACTTCGCAAGTGATTAACCGGTTCATGGATATGCTATGATGCCATACACAAATATCAGTTACAGTACATGTGAGTAACCTGTTCATGACGATGCTATGATACCATATACAAACAGCAGTCACAAGTGAGTAACCGGTTCATGGCGATGCTATGATGCCATACACAAACAGCAGTCACAAGTAAGTAACCTGTTCATGGCGATGCTATGATGCCATATACAAACAGCAGTCACAAGTAAGTAACCTGTTCATGGCGATGCTATGATGCCATACACAAACAGCAGTCACAAGTAAGTAACCTGTTCATGGCGATGCTATGATGCCATACACAAACAGCAGTCACAAGTGAGTAACCTGTTCATGGCGATGCTATGATGCCATATACAAACAGCAGTCACAAGTAAGTAACCTGTTCATGGCGATGCTATGATGCCATACACAAACAGCAGTCACAAGTGAGTAACCTGTTCATGGCGATGCTATGATGCCATACACAAACAGCAGTCACAAGTGAGTAACCTGTTCATGGCGATGCTATGATGCCATACACAAACAGCAGAGCAGTCACAAGTGAGTAACCTGTTCATGGCGATGCTATGATGCCATACACAAACAGCAGTCACAAGTGAGTAACCGGTTCATGGCGATGCTCTGGCGCGATACACAAACAGTAGTCAAAGTAACCGGTCCACGGCGGTTGCGCGGGCAGCGAGACAGGTGGTAGACGCCGGAGCGACGCGCCGACAGGTGAGGTGCTTCCGGTCCCCCATTGTACTGGCTGACACAGACACACACACGCAACCAGCCGTGGAGGCGTGAAGGAGGACATCATCAAGAGCCATTCGCCACGGAGTGCGCTCATGAAGAAGTAACACTCGAAAAAACGCTTCATAGTCGAATCCGTTAGCAATTAAAATTAATAATGGGTTCTTTTGAGATTAAATTGAAATTTAATACAGAATTCTTATTGGTATTTTGGCCGCGGAAAGCGTCACCAAGACTGGTCAACAGATACGAGTTCAACCACAACATATCCTTGTAAATATAACAACGTTATATCGGACATCTTCACTTTGTAATGTGTAACAGTAACAATGAAAGTCGGCATTGTTGTGCTCTCGGAGCGTTTAGGCTACTGTAAAAGGATGGCTTCTGGGGTCCATCGTGCTGTGGATGATGGGGTTCATGGTGTTGTGGATGATGGGTTAGAACACTGGGATGGTGTTGTGGATGAAGGCGCAGAACATTGGGGTTCATGGTGTTGTGAATGATGGGGTTCATGGTGTTGTGTATGATTGGCCAGAGAACCGATGTTCATGGTTTTGCGGATGATGGGGTCAGAACACTGTGGTTCAAAGTGTTGTGGATGATGGGTCAGAACACTGGGGTTCACAGTATTGTGGATGATGGGGTGAGAACACTAGGGTTCACGGTGTTGTGGACGATGGATCAGAAAACAGATTCATGGCGTTGTGGATGATGGGGTCAGAACACCATGGTTCAAGGTGTTGTGGATGATGGGTCAGAACACTGGGGTTCACGGTGTTGTGGATGATGGGGTGAGAACACTGGGGTTCACGGTGTTGTGGATGATGGGGTGAGAACACTAGGGTTCACGGTGTTGTGGATGATGGTCAGAAAACTGAGATTCATGGCGTTGTAGATGATCGGTAAGAATACTGGAATGGTGTTGTGGAACACTGGAAATTTATTTTTGTATACATTTTCTGAAACAGATAGCAAAAGTTCTAACAACTAACAACTCTAAAATTAAAAGTCTTTCATAACTAAATAATCGTTTAACCTTAGCTCCAATGTTTAAACAGTCTTAGCCAAATACGCGTCTCTCAGACGAGGCCAGAGGAAGGCCGCATTGTTCTAAACCTAAACCAACCTAACTGGCAAATTATAAATGAGTCCACTCCTTGACGACGAACTTTCAATGCAGGATGAAATAACAAAAGGAGGTACTAAAGACTGGAACACATTGATTTACTTAGTGGCCCAACACTCAGACTTAAAGCCTTCCAACAAGCTCTCATAGTTTCTTGGTACCTTGATTCCTAAATCACTTCATAATTTAGTTTAACTTTAACGTAGAAACCCCCAAAGTTATGAACTTCAGAGGCAGACCTCGGAGACTGCTCGCGTATGTTACGATCTTATTGTCTGCACAAATGACCTGTTATATCTACATAATCACACAGCCCAAACACATCTTAAGTGAGTTGAACTTTACAAAATCCTCTCTTAGCTAAGAATTATACTAAGAATCAAATGCATCATCTACTTATAAACATACACTGCTATTTTCGATACCGTACCATAGCTTATGTTTGAGAGAACAGTACAGAGTGAATATGCTTATCTGTATGTGAAACCTTTGTCCCTGCTTATTTATTCAATATAATGTGTGATTTTTAAAACATTCCATATTTCCATCCGCAGTAATTGTGGATTTAATTAGTAACCAGTCTGGATTTCATTGAACTTAGATTTAATCCGATAATGAAACCGGTCTTGGATTTAGTGAAACCCACGTTGTGTCTGGATTTCAATTCGGAGGCATGACAACAATTGAGTATTTCCCTTTCTGAAAATCACTCCGTAACTTTGATCTGAATTGTTAACCGCTCTACCATAAAACGTTAAAATCGTGAGAGCCACATAATTCTTAAAAAATATATTGAATCAATCGTGAGAGCCTCCTAATTTTAAAGAATATGCTGAATGAATCGTGAAAGCTTCATGGTTTTAAAGAATATATTGAATCAATCGTGAGAGCCTCATAATTTTAAAGAATATGTTGAATCAATCCTGAGAGCCTCATAATTTTAAAGAATATGTTGAATCAATCGTGAGAGCCTCCTAATTTTAAAGAATATGCTGAATGAATCGTGAAAGCTTCATGGTTTTAAAGAATATATTGAATCAATCGTGAGTGCCTCATGATTTTAAAGAATATGATAAATTAATTGTGAGCCTCATAATTTTAAAGAATATGCTAAATCAATCGTGAGATCCTCATAATTTTAAAGAATATGCTGAATCAATTTCTTAACCCTTTCAATGCCAATATGTCCGGTTCTATTAATCGCATGTTCGAGGCAATACCGGTACTACTAAGTCCGGTTAAGTCTGCCACTACTATCAGACGTAGCAGTGTAAGGGTTATACATACAGGTAACTTCACCAAATGAAGTAATGTGTGTTAAAATGGAGTAGATAATATATCTATTAGAGAACTCGATTATATTCTCAATAGTCTATCATGACAGTTAACTACTGTATTATGTGGTGTCGTGTCAATAAATACATTACGGACCTTATCCCGATATCCCACATTAATGTACGTCGTCCCTGGATTTCCACATCTGAACAACACTGATATGGAACATAGCTCTACAGGAAACTTCGTTAGTCGCCGTAAACGTAAACTGTTTCTGTAAGTTACCTCGCCACGGAACACAATGTTCTTTTGAAACGCTCCGTAAAGCATGTAAGGCGGAATAAAAGAGGGGATTGGATAATTAATGGTAGGAATAATGGAGAGGGAGTGAGAGAGATGATGGATCAATATGGGAGTGCGGGGGAGCAAGACTATAACAAGCTCTAACTAAACACGCGGACCGCTCTAGCAACCACTTGTAGGTCGCACTCTACTTAGCTTTGGCTCTACTCGGGTTTCCGTTCTCTCTACAGTTTCTTGAACTCGCCTTCCACAGGCTTTGTGCACAGTCTGACTGTATAAGATTACATAGTTAAGCCACGGGCTTGGAGTATGTGTATTGTGCGTTGCGTAAATTTAGTCCTAATACGCCTGGATATATTACAAACGGATTGAGATATCGATGTAAAAATCTTCATCACACCTATTAAAATACTTGTCTTAATTTATCCCCACTTGGGATATGGAATCAGACTCTGGGGCAGTTGTGCACAGCACAAGCTGGAGCGAGTCTTCAGGCTCCAAAAAAGCCGCAAGACTAATTCTGACACTAGAGAGTCATGTAGAAACGCGTTTAAGGAGCTGGGACTTCTGACTCTGCTGTCTCTACATTCTCGAGGTGATCCTCTACTCCATGTCGAGGTGTGCTTTGGTTCGGAGAGGGGATGTTCACCAACACGGGACGAGAGGCAGGGACAACTTTCGCGTCCAACAACACAGGACAAATGCGTTCAGAAACTTACCATCCCAAATCGGTGTCAGATTGATCAATAGTCTCCCTGAACACATCAAACAACAAAATGGAAAACAATTCAAAACTCAGTTGAAAACTCTTATGATTTCGCAAGCATTTTACTCAGTTGGCGAGTTTATGATAGGTCGCTGGGATGATTGAAACCAAAAATTCTCAAAGACCAGCACAACAAATAAATTTGCCGGGCCTGTAAATTGTGTGAAAGAGGCGTGAGTGAGGCAGTGTCTGAATGGTGTATTGTCAGAATGAATGACTAGGTGAGGTGGGACGATTGTGATACAATATTGTCAGAATAAATGACTAGGTGAGGTAGGACGATTGTGATACAATATTGTCAGAATGAATGACTAGGTGAGGTAGGACGATTGTGATACAATATTGTCAGAATGAATGACTAGGTGAGGTAGGACGATTGTGATACAATATTGTCAGAATGAATGACTAGGTGAGGTAGGACGATTGTGATACAATATTGTCAGAATGAATGACTAGGTGAGGTAGGACGATTGTGATACAATATTGTCAGAATGAATGACTAGGTGAGGTAGGACGATTGTGATACAATATTGTCAGAATGAATGACTAGGTGAGGTAGGACGATTGTGATACAATATTGTCAGAATGAATGACTAGGTGAGGTAGGACGATTGTGATACAATATTGTCAGAATGAATGACTAGGTTAGGTAGGACGATTGTGATACAATATGTGCACTGTCTGTTCGCAATAAAGTTTATTATTATTATTTTATGACTTTTTTGAGGGTAAAAATACTTCGCCGACTTTTTAAGGGAGGTCACTTTAAATTTTCAAATTGCAACCTCTATTTTGTGACATGTCATTTGAAAGATAAATTCAAAATAACCACAATGGCATTAACAAAACATTTCTACGACAATCCTAGCGAAAGTTATGGGCAAACAAACCCTTACATTTAAGGGTGTAAATTAAGTCCTGATACACCTGGATATATTCCAATCGGATTGAGATAGGTATCAATGTACAACCTCCACTGTACTTATTAAAATACTTTTTTGGATTTTTTTAGGGTAAAAAAGGGTAGAAGGGTATTTGAAACTTTAAATTTCAAACTGCAACGTCTATGTTGTGGCATGCCATATTAAAGGTCTATTCAATGGAAACACAATTGAAAATCTTCACCCTCGACACCCCTTTGAAAAGGGGGTGGGAAAATGTTGTATCCTTCAAAAATCCCAATAAAGTATTTTAATAGATATGGTGAAGATTGTACACCGATATATATATATATATATATATATATATATATATATATATCCGATTGGAATATAACTAGGCGTATCAGGACTTCATTTAAACCATGTATGTTTTAGAATTACTGCTAGGACGCCAGATAACTATCGTGTTTCACAAGAGTTTGAGATTCGTATTGATTTCAAAACTCAACGACAATCAAAGAACTGAGGACGATCGCTGTTTTGAGACAGGACTTGTCCATTGTGCATATGCAGATGAAGGTACATACTAAAGAATGCAGCCGGCAAAATGTTCCTGGCAAATATCTGGAGCAGCCAAATTAAAGTGTGTCTTACTAAATAAAAAGGTAATAAATATCGGAAAAATCGCGTTGTTTTACTTATGTTCTGCCCACATAAATGGTCAGTTGAAATAGGAACGCGCCATACAACCTGAATGACCGACCAGCAAATTTGTGTTAAGAATCAAAATGAAATAAACAAAGTGCAGTGCAAAATAAGAGACCAAGATGATGGGATCTGAGATAAGTGTTCCGCTCGACTATTCGGATTCCCTAATTGAAGATCACGAGTGGATAATTACGTCCCTGTGTCAATTCTGGATATCCTCGACTCAATACGGTCGCCATCGTAAAATCAATTTCTCGTTACATTTAGGAATAATCATCCTATTAAAATTAGTGTGTTAATGTTAGCTGTGATATTTTTGTTCGTTTCGTTTTTTAAATACTCGTTTACCCAACTCATACAAGATTCACATAACTCGGCTCTGAGGTAGAATATGAACTGTATGTTTTTTTCCAGCGAGAACAGAATCGCTGGATTTTTCACATTCTTCACACAAAATATAGTGGCAGAAAATAATGCTACTTGTATTGTGTCGTAACAACAACACGTGCTGTGACGTGATATCCAGATGTATCCGATATCGACATGCTAGTTGAAAACAAAATTAAGACACCAATAACGGAAATATTTACTGCGGTTTAACGACCACTTAAGCTATTCACAGCGCAAGTTCTTTCTCTCGTGAGTAGTTTTAATGGGAATATAACAATATTGCTTCATTATGACCGTCTTTTTATTGTTAGTTGTCCCGGAACGTCGCCGTTCCAAATGGACAAGCAATCAATCTTCGGACAAGGCCAGCTGTTGTCCAGACAATCACAGTCCTGTGCGCGCTTCAAACATCATCTGGAGCAAGATTTGGCAACACTGGAGGCTGCAAATTTCGAGGTCAAGTATAGAACACACCAACGTGGGTATTTGACCCGACCTTAGTGGACCATATCTAACTTTACCATCAGCACAACTTCCCAAAACTGAAGCTTACAAATCCCGAGGTCATGTTAGAATACAACTTGGTTGATATGATCCTACTATAGTGGACCCAATCTAACTTTACATTCAGCACTTACCAACACTGAAGCTTACAAGCCAAGAGGTCAAGTATAGAACACACCCACTTAGGTTGATACGATGATTATAGTAGACTCAATCTAACTTTACCTTCAGCACAATCTTCCAATTCTGAAGCTTACAAGCCCTGTCGCGACGTATGCATATAACACACTGCTTTTGAATTCGTTATCCAATTATAATGGATTCAGTCAAACTTTCTTGAGCATAATTTGCCTGGACCCGCAAATCTGGTGATCAGGTCTCATTGACTATTTCGGAGAGACGTAAGACGCAAGTTTATCACAAACCACCATACTACAACAAGCCTACCTTGCTGGGCGGTAATGAAAATGTTGGTTTGAACATTGCATTTGAGACCGAATAAAGGTCAATGTCTATCTTCTCGTTATTTGGCCAGCTATACAACACATCGTACACACCACTGTTTCAAACACAACCTTCCACAGACCAAATTGGGATTTCAGCGTCGGCGACAAAAAACTATTCATCTTCCTCTCTCACTCTGGACTTACAATTTAACACATTGCCTTCCTGGGCGCGAGCTCTACCTCCTCGGGATTAATGAGTCACGATTATATACAGGAAGGCAGATGTTGACTGGAGGAATGGATGACTCAATCGACCGGATATTCCTGGAGCAACTTTGTTATTGACTCCAACTCTAACTGATGAGTGAAAAAGTACACTCTTATCCTTCCATGGCTTCACATTTCTAATTCATCTAGGAATCTTGGTTGTTAACGAACCTCCTTAATAGAATGCTGGTAGGTTTTATCTTGTTTGACAACTCGGAAAACAAGTTCGTTAATAACATGAGAGAGGAGAGAATGATAGTTGAGTCTCCGCCGATAAAACGGCTCGTAAAGTACATTATTAGTCAGCATATATACCATAATTACTGGAGAAATATATGTACTTGTGAAGGAAACAGGATTTTCCGGACATTTGCTATCGTTCAGTGAAACAAAACAATCAGTAACACTAGTTTCGAGATCTGCAATCTGATCTCTTCTTCAGGTAAATAAATTATTACAAAGAATATGTACTTGTGTATTATATAGACCACACTACATGTATGTGTTCTTACAACAGTGGTGAAAATTGTAAGTTTTCGGCAGGAAAATAAATAAACATATATTGAACAATAATAAATAAAAAAAAATAGCACACTTACGGAAGTTATGTTCATGTTAGTTTTTCACTTATAATATTAATTTATATTATTATATATTTTATGTTTATTTGATTCCCAAAAGTCTAGAAGGAATCATGAATGTCTCTGCCCACCAGTATGTGCTGGGAAAAACAACTTTAGAGAACAAACAAATAAACCCACCTAACCATAACTTTCTCCTAATATCGTATCTTCGTACAACCAATAAAACGTTGCCAGAATAATGTATAAGTACTGAAATATGTTAAATGTATTTTGGATTTAACTGTTGTATTTTTATTGCTAACAAATACAAAGGAAACATTGTGAACAGTACCCTATATTGAATCTAAAAATATCATAAGACGGTTATAAAGGACTTTACACCGTGTTTACAATAATAAACCAAGTCGTAGTTTCGGTCTGTCGAGTTTCATGTGTCTCACGCCTCAAATAGAATCCCCCCCCATTAATTTTCTTATGAGTAGAGATGGAGTGCTTTACTTTGGGGGTTGTTTGTATGACCAACTGTAATGAATTATGTTCAATGTATTATGGATTTAACTGTTGTATTTTTATTTCTAACAAATACAAAGGACACATTGAGAATAGTACAATGGATCTAAAAATCTCATAAGACGGTTATAAAGGACTTTACACCGTGTTTACAATAATAAACCAAATCATAGTTTCGGTCTGTCGAGTTTCATGTATGTCTCACAACTCAAATAGTAAACCCCTCCACCCCCCACACCCCCAGTATTAACTGTCTTATAAGTAGAGGTGGAGTGATTTACTCTCGGGGTTGTTTGTATGTTGACAATCCCCCCCCCCAAAGTTGGATATTTTGGGGATAAGTCAAAATGTTTAGGAACCCCTACCAAGTGATACCAGTTAGTATGTGAGACACGTTCAGTCCAGTTACTGTGTAACCACTCAGAGATGACATGGCAAAACCAGCCATTGGTATTCCCAGGACTTCCTACTCGGCTTCGGTCAAACAAAACAAAACCTAATAAATGCTATGTTATTCGTGGTTGTTTGTTTGTTGATTCTTGTAACAACTTGTTTTATGATTTGGCGTCGTAAGTTCTCAAAATAACTAGTGAGTGAATGTTTCATCTGCCTTATAATAACTTTAAATTTACCTTAAACTGAGGTTTTTTTTAAACAATTCAAACTTTAATTGGTTACCGAATTGGATAGAGTAAAATTAGAGACATCTAGGTTGTGCCATGCTTCTTCTTTTAATACATTAAAAATTATGTGCCACTTGTACGGGTTCCTAATTAAATAATTTTACTTGCCCCCAAAACACCCCATTTGGAGGGGGGGGGGTAAAAATACACCCAAAAAAACTCCTCATTTGGTCATATAAACATCCCCTAAAGTAAATCACTCTGTCTCTATTCATTAGAAAGTTAATATGGGATGGGGAGGTGGGACTTTTAAGACATCCGTTGTAAACATTGTAATGGAAATTTTAAAGTTAGTTGTTTAATCATGAAATATAAACATCGCACACAAAAAACTCAACTTTAATGTGCATGTAAACATCAATAAATCCATTTAAAGTCGGGTGATTATTTTTGGAAACACTCACAATGTTTATTTACGGTTGTTCTCACACACTTTTTCTGTTAAGAGGTTCTTATATGGTGAAGTTCAACCGGTCGTCGATGGAGCCAAAATGTAAATAAATAGCCCAGGACACGATGGGCAACTTGCATTGTATCAGCACACAATCCGGTGTTTCCTGATTCGATACACATTTTCCGGAGGGAATCGATCGTGAGCCGCACTAATTTCGGTGGAGGTCGAACTACAATGGTATCAAAATGGTTTAAAAAAATATTAAATATTTTTTAGATAATTGTTTCCTTCGCTTGACACACTTCAAACCAGTCGTCAGACACAAAACTAAATTAAAATATTAAATTAGCTTCAGCTTACCACATACAGATCCTTAAATTGACGAAATACCAGTCTATCTAGTATCTGCAGGTGGTATGACTACTTTTATACCTATGTTTTAACCCATTTGATACATCCTATTTCGACGTCCACCACAACTATTGCGGCTTACGTTCTATTCCTTTGTGAGGAAAACTTCCTTGTTCGATTGCAAGGAAACCCAGGTTGGGTGTCTATACAAGTTATACGGTGCAAATTGGCTGTCGACCTCTGGACTAAAACACTGTACTCGAGTCTCGCTGACCTTATAATCATAACAACAAAGTAACCGAATTTACAAAGACGCTGGTCACGCCATGTCACTGTATCGTAGACATTTACTCGTCTGTCACTATAACTACATTAATTGAGTGGGATAATTGTGCTAATTTAGTCGACCAATTGAGTTCATTAGTCAGACCTGCACTCACACACGGCCTGCGGTCTTCAGCCATTCGTTATTTGTGACATTTGAATAACACGCGTGCGCACGCAAGCTCTCACAAGCAACTCGTTAGAAGAATATTTTTAAACATATATTTATACAGGGTTTGAAAAAGGTCCCGCACGGGCTTGATAATTCCCGAATGATTACAGGTAAAGCAATAAAACTTGGTACACCATTACGGCACCTATAAATGTACTTTTTGAAGTAACTACAATTTTTTGTCATGTCAGGGGGATAGCCCGCAAGGAGTCAGAAGGAAATCTTAAATGGGAGCATAGGTCGAGAAGTACATAAAATTAAAGATCTTTATTAGTAGTGCACAATGCCGCAAATCCGGCTTCAAAGGGTTCACTCTTTAAAATTTTATGCTAGTTTAAAGTTTGAAATATTTACAATGTAGGTCAACAATTCCGAGACAGAATAATGTTTTTTATGAATTATAAACAATTAAAATAGATATGTTTTGTTCTTCACGAGAATTATCTTTCGCCTCTTAAAAGTCCTAGTAAATACATAAATAACAATAGGACCCATGTGGTATGATTAAACTTAAGAGTGGACACGTATTAGGAGGCCTTTAAAAGCTGCATAATTTTACATAGTGGCACAGTATAGTAGTACGTAAAGGTCAACAGCCATCCTGGCGTCCTGTTACGTATGCCTGTTTCCCTGTTACTTCAGAGGTCGCACACAGATGGCGTGACAGTCACTCTCACTCTCTGTCACTAATCAGATGTTACCCAACACCAATGGTAACTTATAAACTCTATAGATATCGCTGCCCTTCCTGTCGTGTCAGAAACTTTACGTTGCGTGCGTGGGCCCTTTAATCTGTTCTTCTCCACTTGAATAGTTGCTCTATAAGAACAACAGTGCAGTAGTACGCAAAGGTTAGCCGCCATCCTGAAGTCCTGTTACTTCAGAGGTCGCACACAGATGGCGTGACAGTCACTCTCACTCTCTGTCTCTAATCAGATGTTACACAACGGTAACTTATACACTTTCAGAGATCGCGCCGCCCTTCCTGTCGTGACGGACGCTCCGCATCGCGTGCGTGGGCCCTTCAACCTGTTCTCCACTCGAGCAGTTGGTGTAAAAGAACAAAACAATACGACAAACAAGTTTCCTCCTTGATGTTGTAAATTGAATCAACATCTTTCGACATCTGTTGACAAACGACTAACAGCAACTTTTTAAAAACTAGTTCGATTCCGATTGGATGTGGAAGAGGAATCTGAAGCAACCACATTAGTTCCATAAAAATAACTAGGCTGAAATCAAACCTTCTGGTAATTGCTCCTGATACAAACACACTGTCAAGAACGAAAATGATTTGTTGAGTTGTGCTGGTAAAACTAACAATTACCATTTCAATTATAACTCTTGAAAACACAATCAACTGTGATAAGAGTCCTACATTCATATTTTAGTGTATAAACTACAGACACCGGTGCAATAAACTGACAACATCGTGTTACGGCTAATAAAGTATTAACAACAACGTCGTTTGTACTAGTTAGTGTGTTGTCATAATGAAGTCATGGTGCAACACTCCATGAGACCATTGTGTTACGTTCATCGTACAAACTTAAGCTTGCTAAAACGTAACCAAACATTCTAATCCCTATCGATCGTTACAGGAGAAAGACAAGGTGTTTATTATTTGTTAGTCCACACCAAGACAGTAAAACCGTTCTATAGGTTTGTAAATGTATACGTTCTAATATTTGATTGGTCTGTCGGGTGTTTGTGATCAGACCTTCCAGAACATTATTCTGTTACGTGATACTATTTCGGGTGACGTTTTCTTTCTTTGCCATCAGTGCCATCGGTGATGCCGCATTCCGCTCTGATAACCGGAGGCATTAGTAGATTAGATAAGATAGCAACGTTACCCGATCCCATTCTCGTGAAACTAAACTAAACTAACTAAATAAATTCACATCTGCCTATACAGTATTTCTACCATGATGACTATATAGGCAGTTGATAAACAATGCCACGGTATCCTGTATAGAGGTACCAGTAGGTTAATGTGGGTTAATGACGATTTCAGTGTAATGGTTTAATATATGACTTTGCAAGGTTTGAGTCAGATAACAAAATAGACCAGATAGAAGCTGGGGTATTTACTATAACAATACATATGTTTGTGTGTATATACAAAGTAGTTTAAGGATTTACTGATACCATCACCACAAATGCTCTTCAATAATTGTTTAATTTCGTTCGACCATTGTTGAGCGGCCGGTCAACTGAAACGTCACCCATCAACTGATGAATGGCCCGGGGTGATTGAGAGTAGTGTTGTACGTTATCAGTGGGGGAACTGCGTACTGTACGTCTACGGACGACCCCACACACCGCTGATAACCCCTCTATTGATTGATCACGTACAGTCCGTCCGTCTGCTTGTTTATCAAGCCAGCTCTGCACTGCACCAAACCACCCTCCCCCCCAACCCCGCGGGCCTTGCACTTTAAATTTCCTGCCGAACGTATACAAATGGACCCACAATATGAATTTACGCAATAAAAGCGACCATTTGGCGTATTGCCATTGAAGGGAGCACATTACATGTCAAATGCAAATAGCAGTACGTTTGCCACGTCTAGTAGTTGGGGTGGATTAGGCCTTCGTTGTCGCCGAATTACACAAATGTTGTGTCCTCGTCTAAGAGAGATAACACTTTCAAATGCTATGTCTTAAATAGGTATACATTTTACTTTTCTCGAATTACTACTCAGTACCTATGTGTCAAATTTTCCATAATCGATTCTGTACACCTCATTATTTACTAATAACTGCTAACCACTCGAGTATTTCATACTTAAAACAGGGGAGAGATAGAGGAGTGTGGGGCGGACTATTAACACGGTTGTACTAATAAGGCACTTAGCGCTGTACACAAGCATGAATATTGTAGTGGGTGGACACACAGACTCCGGCCGACCAGGTGTGGGGAATGGGGGAATGTCTCTATGGAGACGAATAATTTACAGGGTGTCACGCCTGCTGCGCTACCGCCAGCACTAGCACGTGTAGCAAAGCGACGCGACGGTGGACTAACTCTTGTTATCTGTTTATACAGGATTTACAGACGTCAGATGCAACATTATACTCCGCTATTACGACAGACACTTTGATGACAACAGTGAATTATCCTCTAGAGACAGCTGGCGTCTTCAATTTTCTTGTTGGATATAAAAATCCCTGTGTTTCATCCGCGACATATTTTTTGAATATTAGTGTCTAATTTGTGTAACAAGTTAATTGAGAAACGCTTTCCACCCTAAGCCTGCATTATTTAGTAGACATTCTCTTTGGTGCTAACCTTTTCTCTGAAATAAAATCTGTGACCTTTTGGTTGAAGAAGCTAACAATGATCTAACAATTAATTATACGACGGAGGCGAGAGTACACATCCTTTATATTCTACTACAAATAGGATAAAAAGTCATCGGTTCCTAGCCTTAAATTTTAAAATGAAAAGAGAACATTTGTGAATGGTACATTAATCGGTTATCTGTTTGTAACATTTAGAATTTTTCTACTAATTAATGATTAGCTGAATTTGTATAATACGTTAGCCCGCTCAGACATTCCTGTTCAGACCTTATAGAATTTTGATCTTTTACGTGATGAGCACAATCTCGAAGGACGGTGTGCGTTCGCAGTTTTCAGTGCGGGGCTGCCGCATCTGATGGCCTTAGGACATGATGGCTGGCGGAGGCATTAGTGTCAGACCGTACGGAAACTAAAAATAGACCAAATCTTATTGAAATAATAATAACTACTATAGTGTGGCGTTTGTACCACAGAAACAACGGAATATGACCGATTAAACCGAATCATAGACATCGAAATCCCATCAGAATTTATTTTATTGCTTGAAATTGTGCATTTAAAGGTGATCCTTAACTGCCTATAATATTGGAGAATTCAGTATTACACAACGCAGACTACGGAAGAACACGTTGACTCTATCTTGTCAATGTCACTGACCTTCGCACCGTTACCACTGATAAGAAATACAGAATACATATTAGTCATCAAAACACCATTATGATCGTGTCCGTTCCAAAACTATTCTCTAACTTCCTTACTCGTATTGGCGGAATAAAATCAGCACACCAGTAAACGTTTTGATCATGAAATCACCCACTACCGGATAGAAAGACAACGAAGAGAGAACTACAGATTTGCGAAGAGCACTGTAATACAATTAAGCCTACGAAGTATCTGTCAGATTTGGCACGATAATTTTATCAAATCTAGCTGAACTCCCACGACCCGTTACCGCCACAGCAGAGCTGACTGAAGGCTGCTATTATTTGACGAACTAGACGTTATCACTTGGCCTCAGACATCATGAACATTGAGAGACATTATCAGTCATCGTGAAGACAGAGACACGATATCAGTCATCATGAACATCAACAGACTCGGTGTCAGTCATAGTGAACAATGAGAGAACCGATATCAGTCATCGTGAACATCGAGAGACGCGATATCAGTCACCGTGAACATCGAGAGACTCGATATCAGTCATCGTGAACATCGAGAGACTCGGTATCAGTCATCGTGAACATCGAGAGACGCGATATCAGTCATCCGTGAACATCGAGAGACTCGATATCAGTCATCGTGAACATCGAGAGAGACTCGATATCAGTCATCGTGAACATCGAGAGACTCGGTATCAGTCATCGTGAACATCGAGAGACGCGATATCAGTCATCATGAACATCGAGAGACTCGGTATCAGTCATCGTGAACATCGAGAGACTCGATATCAGTCATCATGAACATCGAGAGACTCGGTATCAGTCATCGTGAACATCGAGAGACGCGATATCAGTCATCGTGAACATCGAGAGACTCGGTATCAGTCATCGTGAACATCGAGAGACTCGGTATCAGTCATCGTGAACATCGAGAGACTCGGTATCAGTCATCGTGAACATCGAGAGACTCGGTATCAGTCATCGTGAACATCGAGAGACTCGGTATCAGTCATCGTGAACATCGAGAGACTCGGTATCAGTCATCGTGAACATCGAGAGACTCGGTATCAGTCATCGTGAACATCGAGAGACGCGATATCAGTCATCGTGAACATCGAGAGACTCGACATAAGTCATCGTGAACATCGAGAGACTCGACATAAGTCATCGTGAACACTGAGAGATTTAGTATCAGTCAATACAATCATTATGAGCCGATGTAACACACTGAGAATGTAAGTGGTTAGTGAATAAATTGCATACTATTTTCCCTGAGCTATTTACTAATGAAGTTTTCTAATGATTAATACACCTTAGATAGTAACGTAATGTATCCTCTTCCACGACCATAAAGGTCCTCGATTTGTTGGGGCAACAGCTGATGAAATTAATAACAGCTAAAAATTGCAACAAAATTAATTCTGAACTGTTTAATATACAGATAACCAATAATGAGTAGTCTGTTTCTGTTCTTTCGACATGGAAGAATGCGCAACAAGAAAAGATCAAGTTACTAAGACCAGCACATAATGAAGTCGGTTGAGTGTTTTGTAAGGGGATGATTTTATCACCAATACTTCACCAGAGGGTTTGACGGGGGGGTCGTTACTCCAGGTGATATTTTGGCACGTTCTGCTCTAAAACGGGAACATCGGAGGGTTCGCCACGCCGCAACCGCCCCTGAAAGGTTAAAGCCGCCCCGCCCCGATCGATACACACCCTCGGGTAGGTTAGGATGTCTTCTGTCTGCCTGCACCCCCTCCTTACTGCCGGTTCACTATGTATATACTACAGAATTATTGGCTCGGTTTGCGAAACTCACAATGTTGCTTCTCAACCATCGTATATTTGTGGTAAATGATATAACTAGAGAAACTCATTTTCAGTTTACAGCCAATAAAATATAGCCACACTACACTCATACGGACTTGTAAATACATTATGTGCAGGACTGTTTTAACCATCCTTTCCGTTTCTTAGAATCGTTTTCTAGCACCTTTAGGTTTTGGTGATAACACCACCTCACCTTGTGGGCCGGGACTCAACTATCTCTCTTGTCAAAATCTCGAGTTGGATATAACAACGAAACTTGAAATAAAGGAATGTTTTGTCAATAATTAAAATTATGTCTACAGTAAATAGACCAATAAAGTGTAACTCCCATATCACATAGTGAAGTGCGCCGGGAAAATTCTCAATGGGAAGATAGAGATATGAAATGAGTATTTTAATTTTTCAGCTTTATTCACTTCTCGATAAATTGTTGAGGTTGAGCAAACATGGATACTGTAATTTAATGCCTTAAATAGAAGTTAGCAACAATGTTGTTCCTCAAAACTAAAAAAAACCCACATAAACCAACAATGATGGTCAGGGGCATTTCCGATCGGTAATTTCCCGACCTCAAAACACGTGCCAGATCTTCCAACGTGTCCGACGTAGGAATAGTTGAACGATATGGGACTTGATTTGATCGCCGAACGGGGAAATACTGGTCGGAAATGCTCCTGACCTTCAGTGCTGGCTTCGGTGGCTCCTCACTTCCTGCGAAATATGAAAAACATCTCTCGAGATAGACCCTAAATTCAAGCTCAGATCACGTGAGCGCTGTGAACTTTTCTAGTTATATAGATATACGTGATATACGTACGTACATCTATATAATAACAACACTTACACTTATAGCCACAACACTTATACAGGGTGATTCATGAAGTTCTCCCCCCACTTCTACAGCACATTGTACTAGTAAAAATAATGAAAAAATGTTATATAAACATAGGTCCGAAAACGCTTTCGTTAGCGAGTTACAGCTAGCGAAATATTTCGCCTGAATTCCAGGGTAAAGAGTAAAATAAAGCCATACTGAACTTTTGGAAAGGTTAATTAAGTAAGAAAATATCGTGGATTCTTATGTATTTTTTACCTGATAAAGCTAATAAAATAGGTTTTCAGAACTGTACCTGTAGTAGTTTTTGAGGGATTCAAGGGTTAAATGCAAAAAATTGGGGCACGAAACAATGTTTTTTTAAGTTTGATGTACAATAACTTTTGTTAAATTGGTAATAAATACATAAAATCAACAAACATTAATTGTAGAAAATTTAATTCTGAGAAAATTGATATAATCAAAGTCTAAAATAAAACAGAAATAAGTACCAAAAAATCGATTTTATTCAGTAATAATACAATTACTAGCTGTAAAGAAATACTTACGGTATTTAGTTAAAATAAAACAAAAACAAAATGTTTGTTCCTTAATGATGAGATAAATTGAGAAAACAAGATTAACTGTTAAATAAATTTGTTTTGTAAATAAAAATATCATGTTTTTTAATTACGTTGTATTTTTTTTTTAATAAAAATTTACATCAAATGTTTGAACATAAATGAAGCAAACATTTTCCCATTATTGTTTTACTAATCATCGAAATGCAGTTTTTGTTTTATTAATTTCTAAGTTGGTAACGCACGAATAACAGCTGATCAACAGTGGTATTCTGTACTGTTACGTTAGAACTGTGTATTAGTGGTGTTTTTGCAAGGTACAGCAGGAGATCGGGTTCTGTGAATCGTGTTATTAAATGCAATTTTTCTGTGAGTTATAATTCGATTGCTTATTCAGCGAAAAAATGCCTTACTTATTTACATCAGAGGAATACGCTGATATGGTTTTTTATTTTGGGTTACTGTAATGGTAATGCTAGAGCTGCTGTAGAAGAATATGAACTACGTTACCCTAATAGGAGGATTCCAGATACCAAAACAATTTCAGGAACTTTTAGCACTCTTTGGGAAACAGGATCACTATCAAGTACTAGAACCAATTATGAACGAGCTGTCCAACTTGATGATGATATTGTTTATTAATGCTGTTCATCGCAGTCCAGGTGTAAGTACACGACGTATTTCTAGGCGGATAGGAGTTTCGCAGTCAACGGTGTGGAGGTCACTTAATCGAAACAAATTTTATATCCGTTTCATAAACAAAAGGTTCAACATCTACAGCTAGGGGATGGTCCGCTTCGCTTGGAGTTTTGCAACTTTTTGAATATTAATAATCAACTCTAACAAGCGTATTTTGTTTACGGATGAGGCACAATTCACTCGGGATGGTGTCAATAACTTGCACAATGAACACTCGTGGGCAGAAGAAAATCCACATGAGGTAGTGGAACAGAACTTTTCAACACCGATTTAGCGTCAATGTCTGGTGTGGCCTTTTGCACAATCGGCTGATTGGACCTTTCATATAAAACCTGGACGCCTAAATGCTGAGTTCTATTTTGCATTTCCTTCAAGAAGAGTTGCCGCAGCTGTTAGAGAATGTTCCTTTACATCTCAGACAAAATTTGTACTTCCAGCATGACGGAGCACCTCCCCACTTTTCACGTGCCGTTTCTGCTTACTTAAATCATCAATTTCCTGGACACTGGATTGGTCGTGGAGGGCCTCACCCTTGGCCACCAAGATCACCAGATCTATCTCTCCATTGGATTATTGCATCTGGGGATGGATGAAAGACATTGTATAACAAGACAAAAGTGAATTCCTCGTGATGAATTAATTGCTCGTATTATGGATTCGGCTGTGCAGATACAGGGAAGTCCTGAAAAATTAAGAAACGCAACAAAAGCAATACACAAACGTGCTGCAAAATGTATTGATAATGATGGCCTCATTTTCGAACATCTATTATAAAAAGGTGCGTACGGTTGGCCCAGCCTGATTAATTTTGCTTAAAACTAGTAATGTATTATACTGAATAAAATCGATTTTTTGGTACTTATTTCTGTTTTATTTTAGACTTTGATTATATCAATTTTCTCAGAATTAAATTTCTCTAAAATTAATGTTTTGTTGATTTTATGTATTTATTACCAATTTAACAAAGTTATTGTACATCAAAACTTAAAAAAAACATTGTTTCGTGCCCCAAATTTTTTGCATTTAACCCTGAATCCCTCAAAAAACTACTACAGGTACAGTTCTGAAACCTATTTTATTAGCTTTATCAGGTAAAAATACATAAGAATCCATGATATTTCTTACTTAATTAACCTTTCCAAAAGTTCAGTATGGCTTTATTTTACTCTTTACCCTGGAATTCAGGCGAAATCTTTCGCTAGCTGTAACTCGCTAACGAAGCGTTTTCGGACCTATGTTTATATAACATTTTTTCATTATTTTTACCTAGTACAATGTGCCTGTAGAAGTGGGGGGAGAACTTCATGAATCACCCTGTATAGCCTAACAACAAACAGTTGACAGGGATCGAATGTCCTCTTTCCGCCGACTTCGCTTCCTTGTTGGAGACAGAAAACAAAAATCGATCGTCATAATGACGTGTAATTTTCACACTAAGTCAAATAGAGTCTGTTCTTTCTGATAATGTAATTTTTATTTTAAGTCACGGGTAAGAAACACTCTAAAAAATAGTCGCCTTCGAATAATACCAAAGTACCGGTTTTTTTGTACATCAATACTTGAACATTTAAAAGTATATTACATGAAAAGCTAAAAGCTTTACGATCCGCAATAATTATTTCTTTAAAATTAGTCACATATTTAACATTATTCTTATGGAATAAAACTCATCAGTGTTTCATCACAGGTTCGAGCCAATGTTATAAGTACGTGCCCAGATTTCTATTGAAACTATTTTCTCAAAGTTTGCAAAAAATATTATATTTCTTAATATTAATAGCAATTGTATACCAATTTCTGTTAATTTAAATACTTTACTAGAGTCAAAATAGCCCATAAAAATACATTAGTTTAAATTTTAAAATGTAATTTAAAAAATTTTTTTAACTTTCATCAAATAAGTCCCAACTTTTTTTAAATTTTGGTTAGAATTGTAATAAATAAGCTAACATGACCAGTGTATGAAACCAATTGAGAAAAATACGATTTTTACTGAATAGTTTATACGCCAAGGCGATAATAAGTGACTTATTAATTGCTGAAACAGATCTTCATTAAAAGATTTCATTAAAAACCCTAATTCCCTGTTATCATGCTTGATAATTTAAAAAAAAGTTGAAGTAAATTATTTATTAGATTCGGACTGTAGACTTGATATGACCAGTCTTTGGTTTGGACAATATGTTGTATGTATGATGGTATGTTATACTTTTATTACATCTTCACTACATTTCACCTTTACCAACCAGGAAGTTAAAAATATTTAGTATTCACTTTCCTTTAAAATTAAACAAAATTTATTAAAATAGTTTAATATCATACTTTAACATTCTATCAAGAATTTAGAATCTGCTAAAAACCAGTACTCTGATTGAATTCTTAATGGACGGATATTTTTGTTGCAGATATCTCAAATAGAATAAATCTTGTTAAAGGATGGTAATAATGTACAGTAGTATTCACTTGACTTTATAATGAAACAAAGTTTATGAATAATACTTGAACATCATAGTTTACAATCCAATGAACAATTTAGATCTGGAAAGCCTCCTCAGTATTTTGATTGAATCCTTAATGGAACAATATTTTCATTGCAGATGTCAGAAATGGAATAAACCTTATTAAAAAGGAAGGTAAAAATGTCGAAAATGTGTGTTGTATAGTTTTAAAACTTGCACATTCCTAGAGCATTACTTAGGTATATTTAGCCAATAGTATATTGCAAAGGATAAGGCTTGCAATACCCAAATTCAGATAAAGAGATAGGGTATAAAGTAAAATCTTATTTTAATCCTCTCCTCATGATGATCAAAGGTAAGTTCACACTTAAACCTAATGTCATGGGTTCCATGATGGATCTGGTTGATATTTTGGTTACTGACTAGCAAGGCCAGATATTCCCTAAATCGCATTGCTGGTTCTCGGAATTTTCTGGTTCTCGGAATTTTCGTATTTAACATTTAGGTTGTCAAAGGTAATGATACAAGTTACCTGATAAGGCTCCAAGGCAATCAAGGGTTTAACCGATTGGCACACCTACTTATAATAGCACTGATGTTGCCTCAGGTCCTAATTAAATTTAACTAAAGTGCAGAGTTTCAGATTTAATTATTATGTGCCCTTAGTAGCTGTATTATAAAAAACATATATTTTCTGAATCACTGAAAATCAGGTTAAACGTTAGTGTAATGTAAAATAAAAATTTTGATATCATTTAAATCGCTTATTTATTATATATAAAGCGACAAATGTATTGATAAAAATTGTTCAACCTTATTTTTAATTTTCAACAACCTAATTTTCTTTATAAAGTTCCAATATGGTTAATAAATATTAGTTTATTTTCATAGGGCCCTTAATTCATTAGGCTATAAGGAAATATTTCTTGTTTGATACACATTTATATTTTGTTTTGTATTAAATAAAAATATAAATATGTATTCATGAAAAGTTGGTACTTGTGGAAAAGTCAATATTCTTTTTACTATTTCCATGTGAAATTACTCCGTAAACTTGAATATAAAGTTTTGTAATCTACTTTAATGTGATTTAAATTATAGGGTTTAATGTCAAAACATATGGTCTAGGAACCATTTTCTACAGCTGCCTTCAGGCTAGACTTGTTTTCTGTAAAATCCAACGTTCAGCAAAACCATATTTTATCGCAATGGTATATAACTTATATATTGCATATATGTGTTAAATGCACTGTTACAGACCAATCTGATTGTTCTCCACAAGCCAATTATAATGTACAGACTCTGAACCTTGTTATTGCTTGGCAAAGTAACAATCACTTTCAGACACTTCATTTTAATGTCTTCTTTTTCTTTCTAAGGACTGTGTGATCATCATACTAAAAAGTTGACCGAGTATTTGCTTTGAATTAGATTATCTTCTACTGTTTTTTTAACTTTACAGCATTTGGGTTTGTGATCAGACTCTAGAATTTTGATATTTTGCTAGCCTAATAGGAACTATCTGAAGGGATGTCTTTGATTCATCGCTATCAGCCCCCTACCATTGAACAAATGCTTCCTTTAAGAGATTTTATACTTCAAGCATTTTCTATTTGTGAAAGGAATTATTAGTTAAACGGGTTGATGTTAATAAGTAAACAAACGAAAACATCCCTTGAGATAGTAACCTACAACCAGTTAAACATCAAAATCCTTGAGGGTATAATTACTAACACCTGAGGGCTAAAAATAATACACATTCACATTTGAAATAATCTAGACAATCTGGCTACCAAGACTGGCTCAGCACCTTATTATTCTCTGACATATAGGATTATCGGTAATTCTAAGCAATATATGGGTCAACCTCGATTTTTCTCATATTACAATATAATGTTCCAATAGTCAATTAGAAAAGGAAATGACTAGAATTTCTTGCTGGAAAGCAGTTATAGGGAGCAGGCAACCGCCAGACGGTCATATATTGCTTAGATACTGCACAATGGTTTAGATATACCCAGATCACGCACGATGCCTGCCCGCTGCGCAGCGCTTTGCGCTGCTTGCTCTTTTGGAAAAAAAATTAACTCGAGTAGTTCCAAATTTGAAGCCCAGATCACGTCAGTGCCCCTGATCACTAATAGGTAATTCTAAGCAATATATGACCATCTGGCGGTTGCCTGCTCCCTATAACTGCTTTCCGGCAAGAAATTCTAGTCATTTCCTTTTCTAATTGACTATTGGAACATTATATTGTAATATGAGAAAAATCGAGGTTGACCCATATATTGCTTAGAATTACCGGATTATCATCAATATCTAAAAATATCTCAACCTTCCAACTTTTTAGTTTCTTTATCTTTAGAAATGCACTGAGTAACACATCAATATAATTGTGGGTGACAGGTGAATCGTAGTAGCCTATTAATTACCTTATTCGTTAATGAGTTCTTTTTGTATTGCAGGTGGTTTTTATTTTCTGATATTATATACATATCTAAAAATATTATAGATAAGTTAAAAATTACTTGTCTTAAAAGTTTTTGTATAAACTTTGTCATATAAAATATTATAGATTTCAACAAGTTTATAAAATTAAAGCCACCAAAAATTACAAGTGAAACTTTGTATGTAGTTACAATACTAAAAGTATATAGCCTATAATGAAATAATATGTTCTGTTTCCATTTCCAATATATACAAGTTACTAGAAGACTTTCACTGCCTAGCGGTCTAGAGTATTATAGTCTTCAAAATAACTGACAAGATGGAGTGGGTACAAGGCTGGGCAACCTCATCTCTGATCACCTAGACTTTTTTCTCCTGTTCCCCAAAGCAGTTTAAAATCTGTATTGGGTACACTCTGTTGTAGTAGGAGTGACATTTATATACCTGGGTTATCTTTTTTTTTATTCTCTAGTCTAAAGAAATTTTATTGTAATGTTGTTGATTGTTAATAATTCAATTGTTTTCCTGTTATTTTCTTTTTTTACCCATTGCTACGTTACTGATGCTACGTTACTAATATTTGTTATTAATTTGTTTACATCTTGTATGAGTCTTTTTACTGACAATTTTTAGTTATGTATTTAATTGTATAGTTATTATTTAACTTCAGTTTATTGCATATTTATTGCTGTGGGTCAACTATCAATATTGTAAAAATTGGAAATATATCCCTTGAAAATAAAGATGTGTTATTATAGTGTGTAATTCAAAGTTTCTGTTAAAAGTATTAGACACTAAGTGACTATGATTATAAGAATGGGAAACCTGATATCATCACAGAGCCCAGCTTCTAAGTAAACTAATGGGTTCATACCTTGTACTATTAGTGAAACACTGACATCCTGTGGCTGCCACAGCAAGTAATCAAAATGGATCATTACACCAAGCCTATAGAATTTCCTGAAAAATCTTTCTGGCAGTATGAGGACAACATTGCAATGATTAAAATCATCCTATTAAATCAGTATAACAAAACAGTTACAATTAAAATAAACAATGAGTTTATCTTACCTGCAATAACTGTATCTGAGAGATCATATTTTCCACCAGTTCTAGGAAAATCTTTTAACTTTCTTCCACTTAGTCTTAGTTCTCCACTTAGGTGTGCTTCTTCTAGTATTTTTTCTAAGGACCGGGTAAACTGGTTTGATAACTGACAGCTCATATTTGACACAACCTTCGCCATATCCCATTTCTCATTATTGTTATAAAAATGTCAATTTTTAAAGATTTGTTGACTGGTAAACATGTTAGGTGCATTTAATATCAGGCAAATTCCTTGTAATCGACCCATGAAAGAAGATAGTTGTAGAAACCAGAATTCACCTTTCAGGCTGAACACTCACTCCGAACAAACCAACGAATTTCAACGAAACATTTACGTTACTGTTACTAATTGAGTTGGGATAACAAGGCAATAAAATCCACTATTTTCATGATAAGAACACAACAATAACAATCAGATCACAACTTGACACAACGAACGACGGCGTTGACAGACCCACAGTACGCGAACATCCAGATCTTCACTTCAATCTTGTATCAGATGCAGATGACAACAGAACAGTCAGAATGAACTAAGACAAGTTAAACAACTGAACAAACTCTATCTCCAATTCAACTAAAGCCAGTGAAATGAATATCAGTGCTGACAACGTAACAACTCACAAAACACAGCGTAGACATGGATGTACTAAGCTGACTATTCTATATAGATTATATAATAAACTGGAAAAGCACATAATATTGAGTGATATAATTCCAAAATAGAACGAGAATTATAAAATCTTCCATTGTACAGTTTAGAGTTCAAAAAATAATTGTTTATTTTAATAGCTTCAATCGCTAACTAATGAAGATATTTCAATACATACTGTATTATAAAAGGGGGCTTATTTGATTTTATTGTAATTTAGTGGGCTTGTTGTGTATAGTAGCATGGTTCTTGTTCCAGTCTCCTTGCACCCTCAATTGTGTTTGAAATTTTAACGTGCGGTACAACTGTTTGCTGTTATCCATAAATTGCTAAGTTCATCGTCTTTGAATCTTTAAAAACTTATAATTTTAGTCAATGTTTAAAGAGCTTTGAGCCTTAAAGGTGACATCGGATGAAAAGGAGATATTCCAATTATTCTCGAATCGTAATGTTCTATTTTTGTGACGTATAACGATAGCAAATGTCCAAAAAAACCTACTGTCCTTTCAAATCATCTATCGCCAATAAAAAACTTAAAAAAAAGAAAACATAATCTATTTTATTGGCTGAGCGTTTGCGAAGTATCACCTAGGGGGTTGAACATCGAGTTTGATTGTGTTCATATTTTGCCTATACGATCCAGGTTTTCTCAAGAACGAGTTCAGCTATAGACTTGATGAATATTTTCTTAAACTTCGTTTCTATACAGACAAGATTTAGTTTGATTCCAATGCGTCGCCCTCCATGGGATTAAAAGCCAATGAATTATATTTCTCGCTCGATGAATATCCTGAGAACAAACTGAGCTAAAAACTCGCAATTTTGCGTGAAACGTAATTTCTGAATAACAAAATTGAGTGCGGTGATGGTCTATGTCCCTCCATGCTCATCTGGACAGGATGTTGTAAAAATACACTACCAGAATGCTCTCGAAAAATCGCATACAGCCTCAAAACTTAATACAACCTGATGCATAGCACGTATTATGTAGACTCCGATTTACAAACGGGCATTTACCTATCCAGGGTGATAGGTTTTATAGGCGGCGACCGACGCGCGGATTAGGTAATTGTGGCCTGCATGCGGGTGCCAAAGGACGATATTAATCGGTGGCTTTGGCGTATTTGTTGTTTAGGCCGCTCAACAAAATTGTTACTTTTCTTGTTCAACCCCCAACTTCAAAATATCAAAATGACTGCATTGAGAAGGATAAATGCCAAATTCACCTTTAACTTCTCACGTCTCATGCTAGCCTAAACATTTTAAAAAGTTCTGTATTTCAAGTATTGGTTTGAAACAACAAAGTAAACACTATAGAAAATTGATACATAAAAATTACACGACATAAATTCTACATGCTAGCCAACTTAACCTGGCATAAAAATCAATTTTAAAAGGTGCTTCATACCGTACACAATAAGACTTAGGAGGCATAGATAAAAGATATACACACTAATCGGCATTGCGATATTATTAACATAAAGATTATCTGCCTTTGTTGAAGAAGTTGTCCAACAGCCGTTTAGAACCAGTTCAAAATCACGGACTTACGTGATACTCATTGTGTTCAGCTGGCCACGGTGACGTTTGTCATCTTTCCTTTGCGTTAGCATGAATAAAAAGCTTTAAACGCTTCTTTCTAGGAATATCAAATACATCTACTAGACTAGTAAATGGTGTAGTAGGCTGTATTGACTTTTTAAATAATTAATATCCATTATTGCAGTGGCCTAATTTATCCAGTGCTTCTAATATATTATTAGGACATTACTCAGATCTTCAGACACGAATAAAACAGCAAAGACCCCTTTAATAAATACACACCATGTTGATATAATATACAGCAAAGTTCATCATCTGTTCATTGTAGTAGCTTATATTTATTACTGTTGCTCCTTTTCCCTCTCTTTTAAAAGCCTCAGCTTCAGATATGTAGGCTTCGATGGACACTGGTTTATTTCCAAAGTACACACACTGTTTCGTGTCTATACATTATTGGCCCTCCCCAGGATTTGAACCCAATCTCTCAGTTAGAGAGCCGAGACTATGGAGGAGGACTTGTTTTTTTTTGTTTACATTAATTTACATATCAATACTAAATCTTAGTGTTTATAGTTTCTGTCTAATAAAACCTATCTTTATGTTCTTGACTACTTGCTTCATTTCCATGTCAGTTTATTAAACACAATTTCAAAATGGATAAACCATTTTCAAACAAATCCTAATGTGGATCCTGATGACAGTGCATTTGAACAGTGGGTGCATTGGTACCAGACATTCACAAGCTTTGTGTACGTGTTCACAAAGGACATGTGATTGAGTAAACTCTTATGTTTTCGAGTCTATCTATCTACAAGCACATATCAGAAACTACCAACACACTTAATGGAGCCGTGTCTATTTTGAAAGGCTTGAATGTTTGCCAAAAACATTAAATTTTTTCCTGACACAAGTTAAATACTCTGTTAAAAACTAGGTGACACAGTTGATAAATACTTACATACACTCTAAGAATTAACTAAACCATGCAACTTTACACAAACTACTTCTCAACTGAGTTATATTAATTTGAGACGCATTTATTAGGGGAATAATTTCTTCTAATATGAGGCAAGACTTTTGGCATTGAAAGCACTGTCTTTGTGTAAGAAGTTTGAGAAAGTTAGATGTCCAAAATTGGCACAGTCAGCATAAATCTTTTAGTCACACTTTTATTCTGAAGAAATTTGAAGTTCATAAACAAAGAAATTGAGCAACTCCTCTCTGAAGAAGTTATTCTATAATGCTTTGCGAGCCCCAAGGATGTAGCCAGCGAGGGGGTCTGGCCCTCCTAAATTTTGAATTACTTATTTAGTAAACGGTTATAATTATTTAAATAATTCAGTATTACTGACATGTAATGCTGAAAGATCGTTCTGAACAAACAAACGGGGCAGGAACAAAATGGGGTCTTACTCTCTGTCCACTATGGGAAAATTACTGCCCTTCCCCACCACCACTTGAATGGTGTACAGCCCACTGCAAAATAGTACTGTGATTTGTAAGATTTCTTTTTTTTAACCATTGTGAAAAAGCTTCAAAATTCATAATTTTTAGTACAGTTTTCTAACATTTTCCGGGGGTAAGCCCTGACCCCTATATTTGTTGGAATGACCCCCCAATCCCCCTACCTGGCATGTCAGGCTCCTCCAAATCATGAAACCTGCATACACCTATGAGATGAATATGTCTATACAGCTGTTTAAGCATTTGGTCAACTCCACCAGTTTTGTACGATTCCTTTTGGATTTACAAATGGAGTTTTCAAAGCACTACCAATTCAATAATCCGAGAAGAGGATTGAGCAGGATACACAAAATTTGTTGAGTGCTCTTGACATTTCTATATTGACTATTTCTTAGATATCGTGTTTGGTTTTAGTTTCCATTCTTTGTTCTTTTTCACACTATCAAATGTCTGTTGTTTTTCTTCATAGGCATCCATCATTAAATCTTTAAAAATTACAAAAATAACAACTAGTTTTTTTTTAAAGGTGTTAGTGCATTTACCTGAACAAGTACACTGAATGATAAAGTAACAGACCAACAAGCAAAATCGATTAAACTAGAATAGTTATGCAATTTGTCCACTGGTGCGTAAACATCACTCCAGCCAACAGTGGTGGTAAATATAAATTAAAATTGTATCTTTGTTATATGATACCAAATTTGTTCTTTGGTGTAAAGTTGGTTTTATCACATTGGCATTTGTCATATCTTATATCAGGGATGAAAATTCCTCTTGAAAAAGTTGCCAGCAATACACTGCTGTTTACTTTTTTGTCATTGTTCTTCCTGCCAATATGATGTTTTACATACTAAGAAAATGTGGAAATCACTCATAGCAAGTTTGGAGCTATACAGCATGTGATCCAAAACTTCTCAACAAATAATTTCCCAAGACAGGATATCAGAGTCAAGCTCTGCATTATCATGAAGGAGCAAGATTTCCTTGTCAATATGGCGTCCTTTAATTTGAAGGGCTCTATAAAGCTTGATCAACTTGCACAGTAGGCTTCTGCATTGATGGTCGGTCCTCGTGGCATTTTCTACCAGAAAAACACATCCCCTTAGTTTCATAATCTTGCACTATGACAGCATTTTTTTGACATTCACCCTGATAAGAGAGGTGTGCTGTTATTCCATACAGGCTGTTCCTTGAATTCAGGGAAGATAATCTACACCTCATCTCCTGCAATGATTTTACTCAACATTATCTTCTTCGACATAACAAAGTATAAAAAGGTCCAGGAACTGTACAATCTCTGTCAAATAAAAATGTCTTTATTGCTGATGAAAACAAAAGTAGTACAAGTAAACTTCAATGTTATTCTATGTTAAATATAATATTATATGTACATTGTTTCTCAAACTACAATAATAATGTAAATGCTAAATCTTAGAAGCAATAATTATTTAAAATTGAATTCTGAAGATAATACTCAATAATTATGTTTAAAACCTCAAAAATTACATTTTAAAACAATGTTTTGACATAGGTTTCAGTCTTAATAAGAAAAATATATATTTTAGTGAGTTTAAAATAGCATCAGAAAACATGTAACAAGAGAATTCAATTACTCAAAAAGTTTTCAACATAAAAAAAATGTAATAGAAAATTGTACTACTCACTAATTATATCAACAGAAAAGGACTGTACAAAGAATACAAAATCTAAGAATTAAAATCAATGCTTAAAAATTCCTCTACTGAGTATGAAGTTTTTTAGTTTGCTATTATTTATTGACTATAGATGGAAGAAACAAGTTTCACAATAGTTGTCTTACTTAAGAAAAAATATTTACTTATGACTTTTTTTAATTATCTATTTTTTATCTAGAGTATTACTAGTTATCATAATTCTTAAATCATATACGAGTACGTAATACACAAGGTCTGTTCAATAAGTATCAGGACTGGTTAAAAAAACAAAATGTATTGAAGGTATCATTACAGTTACTTAATAATCTTCAAAATACATTCCTCCTACACCGATACATTTAGTTTGGCGCGTCTGCCACTCCTCAAAAGCCCGTAGGAAGTTGGTTTCCGGAATACTGTTGAGAACCTTTGTCATAACCTCTAGAACCACCTCGATGAAGTCGAACCATAGTCCTTTCATTCACAGAAACAAGAAAGTCCTGATGGAGCCAAATCTGGGCTGTTGATGGGGGGGGGGGTGAGGTAAAGTTACCACGCCAAAATGTTACCAGCAGCTGCTGCACAAAAATTGCACCACGGCATGGCACAGTAATATATTTAAGTCAAAATTACTTTACTGTAACTTAAGAATACAGTGTACTGTACTATGGCTGCATACATAGAGAATACATGCTTCTATTTGAAAAAATCAGATTTTTTTGTTAACATTTTTTACCTTAAATTGGCTGCTGCGTGACACCACTTATTTGCCCTCGTAACATCTATGGCTGTTGTTGCTGATATTTTTGTCTCCCTCTTTTTCTTCTTCATCTAACTCCTCTTCTTCAGCAATAGCTCATTATATGACGATGTCAACAATCTGCTCATCTGCAAGATCTTCATTTGTAACACTGGTTATTTCCGGATCAGCTACCCATTCATTAACCCCAGAAGACTGGATATCACTTTGAATAAATTGCAGATAGAACTAGTTGTGCAGTGTTTCGTGACTAGATTAGGTTCTTTTGGATCTATTTAGATGAACACAACTTCAGATTTCAGGAGTCAAGTCTGTGACAGCGTCATATTCCAATGAATTCTGTGAAGGTTTACTAGTGTGAAGTTGGCCTGCAAAAATGGCGTCACATATATCTCAAAAGGTTTTAGTCATATTTGAATGGGTTAAAAATGTAAACTAATGTTAAATTTAGGCTTGGACAAACATTCTGCCACGAATTTTGTAGAGTGGTTGTCTTAACCTCTTCCCAAGTTTGAACTGCTGAATAAATTGTATCCTTAATGTTCTGACTTTTCATTGCTTCAAAGAGATCAAAACCCTCTTCTGTTTTCTCTAACAATGTACTGACACATTTCCTTCTGTACAGTCTTTTGACACAATAACACTTTGACCCATTGCTTGTACCAATAGAGTGGGAAGGCAAAAAAAAAAGAAAAAAAAAAACACAGTTTTAAAGTTAATATTTCAGCAAACAAACATGTAGAAAATATTAATTCTTATTAATATTTCTTGCCACATTTATTTATGCAAGTTATTAATAATAAAACTAAAAGTAATGGCAGTAAATGTAAAGGGAATCTTGTCCTAAAATCCAAAGATTCATCTATTAGTGAACCACATATCGTTGCCAACTCCTTCAATGATTATTTTATAAATGTGACAGATGGACTGTTAAAAGACCTTCCTTCGTATCCATCACAATTGCATTTTTAGAATAACAACTTAGAATGTCCACCTGTGACTGAAGTTGAATTGAAACAAATTTTTGATTCCCTACAGATAAATCGTCTGGTAAATACGATGAAGTACCAGTAAAATTGACAAAACCTGTAAAGTACTCTGTAATAAAACCATTATTGCATTTAGTTAATTCTTCTCTCAATACAGGCATATTTCCTGTTAAATACAACAAAAATTCAAAATTATCAACCCATTTCAATTTTATCACCAGTTTCAAGAGTTTTTGAAAGAACCATGTATAATAGTTTACTCAAACATCTGGAGGTAAATCATCTTTATGACAAGAAACAATATGTATTTTGAAAAATTAATCTATGATAACTATAAAGAGTTCAACGAACCCACCTAATTACTACTGGCATTGCCACACATTGCAAAGGTCAGTGTATCTTTTGCTAGTTTTGTTCCTGAGACAGTTTCATTCGATAAAGCAAGAGTGACATTCAAATGGTTTAATACTGTGGTAAAGAAATGTAAAGTGAGTTTAAATAATTTTATTTACTATTTACACTGTACAAGATATAAATATACAATTTTACAACTTTGTGTATCACAGAGGAGGCCACAATATTGCCACTTCGTTGTGAGCCGAAACAGGCAGCCAGTTCTGGTAGGCATCTAACAGGTCTGAAACAAGGAAAGGAATGAAATTTTAAATTCTTATTAAAGAACTATTTTAACTTAGCCTGAAGATGATTTACAGTAATATAGAGTACAGTACAGTGTTACAGTAATGAAGGAATACAGTACGATACTCACACTTGGAATTTTCCTTCCACTGCTTCATCAAAGACTCTTTGGAGTCCACCTCTCTCATGACTAGTGTTTTAAGAAAGATTTCTGTCCTTGGTTGCAACCTGAAAAACAGAACAGTTATTAAACATAAACCACATATGAACATTTAAGATGTTTATGACAACCCATAAAATATCACAGATGTTCTCAATGGCACAAAAAAGAGATTCAGTAGTTATTTTTATATTGTAAGTTGGTATAAAATACAAAAGGTTGTTTTAGATTATTTTAACATATAATTTTTGTTTAAGTGTTGGATGTCACTTCATTTTGTATATATAAACAATTGTTTTTTTCTTATTATATCCAATTATATCAAAGGTCTTATTCAGTCCTTTTGTTTTGTAAATCAAATTTAATAAAAAAACTTCTTTAATGCTTTAAAAAGAAAATAACAGTTCATCAGCCTTTCACTTTTTAGAGAAAACAAGTATAACATGCTGTATTTCCTCAATATTAAATGGACCTTAAAGGCAAAACAGATTTCACAAAATGGGAATGGAAGGGGTTAGTTTGAATTATTGAGTTACAATCAAAGTATAAACTCAAATATAACTTTAGACTGAGGGTCACAAATTGTTACTGGTTGTGGATTGAGCTTCCCTGTAATAGCCTGATTACATGCAGCTTCTGTAAACCACAATGGAAACTGTTTGACCATGAGTTAATTTAAAGGTTTATAAAACTCACACCAAACTATAAGCAAATTTCGTATTATTGTCATAATAGCACTCCGCTATTAAATGAGCGGTTTTGTGCTCAGCTAATCAGGTGTTAGTTATAGTACATTATAAGCCTGAAAATAAATTACTAGTAAATTAACTTGTACTAGAAATTAAACGGTTTTTATTTTAATTCCTAAAATTTGTAAAACTAATTATTATAAAAACTTCACAACACAACTAATTGTGCATTGTTATACTAATACCTACTCAAAAGAAAAACAGTTAGGTAATTTGATACCAAATTTTATATAAAATGCAGTTATTGTTGTTATAGCTCGTTAAGTTAATTATTAATTAGGCTCAACTCTGTTATCTGTAGTTTTTAATGCAAAGCAGTGAAAATAATTTTGCACAGTAATATCTATAAAATACTTACCCTGCCCAGGACTTCACCATTGTTTGAGGTGTGGACATCAACACCTTGACATACTTCTTGAGCTTAGGACATACAGAACCATCCAGGAAGAATACAGCGAACCACTTGTAGCGTTCCAGACCTCTTGGGAACTCCATCTCGGTCACGGGCAGAGGCCACCCACTGCGACCTGTGACATTGAAACGTGACCACATTTTTATACAAAAGTACATGTAAAATTGACAATTAGAGCTTAAACATTTCCTTTTTTACTGAATGGCCATATAAACAATCCACAAATAACTCGATAAAAAAACTCAGTCAATGGTTTACAATGAATCAAACCCTTCCCACCATAGCTACATTATTTGTTGATTGCATTAGCATGTATATATTATAATGTGAGAAAAAGAAATACTTTCTTACACCAAGAAAAACATAATTTTTCTTAGAGATTCCAAGGTAAAGTTTTGTGATGCAGATGGTCTTGCAAAGTAACCTCCAAAAACTTGTTTACAATTATACCTGTTAAATTTTAAAATACCAGCCAGGAAACATTACTTGTCTAAAGTTTTCTTGGCTTGTTAACATGTACACGTTACAATCACAAGCTAACCGCTTACAAATATTCCTAACACAGCAGGACAACCAATACAAGTTTGCTCTATTGTAAATATGAGAGTAAAGTGTAATTAAATAATGTAATCCGTTTTAGACCTCATTTTCATGTGAAAATAAGTAACTTATGAGCAAATTATTCATTTAGTACTATTTATTTTTCTGATGGCTGCAAGTTTAAGTTGATATTACAAATCTAGTATATTACATCTAGTATATTACAAATTAATAACATTAGTAATATACTAGATGACGATTTAACATCCAGTGATGAAGAGACCGATTTGCCTCCTCCATCTGATCTAGGCCTAGATAGCCCTAACAATAGTGATTTGTATAAATTTTATTTATTATAGTTTATTGAAGTAGAAATAACAATACAAAACAAAACAAATAAGTTTAGATACACATATTCAATAAAACAAATATTGAACCAACAGGTTTAAAATACACATTTAACTTGGGATTTTGGTTTAATAACAACAACAAAATATTTACTTAATAAATATCTACAAAATATCTATTATTAAATATATACTTATAAATTATATAAGTATATATTTAATACTTATATAATATATACTTTTATATATATACAGGGTCTGTATAATAAGTAACCGGACTGACTTCAGGAAATTTTTTATTGTCAAAATATGTACAATTTTTCTTTAGAAATCTTCAAAGTAGTCCCCATTGGAGTCGATAACACGCTGATACCGTATTTTCCAATCCCTGAACGCTCCCTGGAAGTCGGCAACCTCGATGTTGTCTAGAGCCCTTGTCGTAGCACGTTGAACGTTTTCCAGAGTCCCGAACCGCGTCCCCTTAAGGTGTCTCTTGATCTTGGGGAACAGAAAGAAGTCCGGTGGTACCATATCTGGGCTGTAAGGAGGCTGTGGCAATGTTGCCCTCGACTGTTTTGCCAACTGTTCGGTGACGAGCAGGCAGGTGTGCAACGGTGCATTGTCGTGATGGAGAATCCACGAATCGGCAATCTCCGGACGGACTCGGTGAACCCGGGCGGTTAGTCAACGGAGCACCTCTCTGTAGTACTGGCCGTTTACAGTTTGACCGGGTGGCACAAACTCTTTGTGAACAATGCCTTTCACGTCAAAGAAAGCAATGAGCATCGACTTCACCTTCGATTTGCTCATGCACGCTTTTTTCGGTCGTGGTGACGCCGGTGTTTGTTATGGCCGTCATCGCGGCCCTCCCGGAAATTTTTGTGCCACTGCAACACCTGAGTTCTGGACAGAGCATCCTCACCGTAAGCCTCTTGAATCATTTGAAGAGTTTCCGTGGCCGTTTTCTTGAGTTTGACACAAAATTTAATGCTGAAACGTTGCTCGATCGTACTCTCCATTTTCACTCCGACGGGGTAACTGAACATGCACTCCGCTCTCGCTCGATACTAACTCTCCAAGCGCTTGGAGGCAACTGCTGCAGCCCGGTTCCCTTTCACTAGACCCCCCACCACCACTACAGCACCAGATACCGGTTAGCAGACGCTTTGACGGAGCGGGGCAGGCTCAGTCCGGTTACTTATTATACAGACCCTGTATATATATATATATATATATATAAGTATTAAATAATAAAATAACAATATAATGGTGCAACAAAAACCAATGTTTAATACCTTGTTTTACTCTACATTTAAAGCCTAATCATAAAGAAATCATGCATTACCGTATTCTTTAAAAATAAAAAATGTTTAGTTTAAAAAATACAACAGTGTACTTTAACTGAACATTTAAATGCAACCAGATAGACAAATTAGCACTTATTAATGAGTCCCGAAAAGGTTAAGTACATACCAAATGTCCCAGAGAAGTGACAGAAAGGAGCACCCACTTCAGAGTCGTACCGGGGCGGTGGCTCCGTCAGAGGGTTGGATAGATTACAAAGAGCCGGTGCATATTTGGGTAACCACTCTGGCTCTATCGCTGTCACATCTGTACCATCAAACAACACAATGTTCCAATTAAACTCCTTCAAACATTTCTGGTCAACTTCACTAGACTAAACGTAGCGCCTTAATACCAGAATTATGTGTAAACCGAGTTATGTGTGGACTGCGGCAGATACACGAGTGCAATTACTGTCTTATGAGATTACTTATCGTCAGCAATGAAGGTGTTAAATGGGATAGATTCTAGTCCATCTCTGAACGTTTATTAACAAATCCAATATTTTTAAAACTAATTTTTGGATACTGTTGAAACATCTCAAATACAACATATAACATTGTTTGATTTATATCCTTCCTTTAACCATTATTATTACTTAGAATTATTGTATTTCATTTATTTAACAAAATCTGTATTCAAGTAGAAAAATAATTTTTTTAATGATCTTACTTAACATTTTCACAAAAACTTTCGAGTATTTTCAAGTGATATTGGTGTTGAAACTAAGTCAAGTAGTTCCAATAATTCAACTTGCTGATTCAAGTACTAGCATCACGAATTACCGACCTATAGTTGACATTTAGCATTTAATATTTACCATCAGTTAGTCATTACTTCTGTATTGAATACTTGGGTACAGAAACAGCCAACAGTATGGCAAATAATGCATGAATTAAACATGCTGTGTAAACAAATACTGACATTACTGAAACTGAAATTTGACCTGACATGATTAAAACCTTAGCTTACTTGGTGCTAATGAAACTTGACCAGACACTCAAGGATGCAGTCAGCAAGAGGATCTAAGGGGTCCGGATTCCCCAAATTTTCATTGTTCTAAATTACTGTTTTTAACAAACGGTTATTATTATCATTATTTAAATAATTCAGTATTATTGACATGTACTTCTGAAATATCGTTCTTAACATTATTATGAGTCAAGAGCCTGTTACGGAACAAAATATGAAATGAGTGGTTCACTGAAATTTCAATACTTTCTGTCCACTACAGGAAAATATCAGTTGTCTTGACCTCCCCAAAAGTTTTTCCCGGCTACGTTCTTGCAGACACTAATTAAAGAACGCAACATGTGTTTATTGTTACTTTCATAATCACAAAATAAAATTACTTCAATATAAAGAAATAAATGCTAGTCAAAATTAGTTTCTATAGATTGTATGAAACCTGCGTACGGCACTTTACATATTCTCATATACAATGAATAATCAACAAAATTGAATTAATCACATTTATTAAGGCACAAACCTCTGAAGTACATCGTCTTGCCAGCCTGGTAGATCTCCTGATACACGATCCAGTCTGGGGCCGACTGGTACAGTACTGAGTTGTTGGACAGATAGACCCCCTCCTCCATTTCAGGAGTGCGGTAGATAGGTCTGTTGTGTCCTTGGGCCCGCGATTCTTTGTTTTCCTGCTTCCTTGCCACCTTGTCCACCATTCCGGCCAACAGAATCTGCCTTAACTGTTTAGCCTGCAACAGGAATGTAAGTTACACAACATACATCTTGAAATGAGTTAATTCTTATTAAGTGGTTATCAAACTCATCTACAAATCTGTCTGCATGGGTTTGAAATAAAAAATTAAATTCCAGTGCTAACCTGTAGGTCGGAAGGACGAGGCATCCTGGGGTCGAGTTTCACATCCAGCCCCGGCACTTCTCCATTGAGCTTGGAAGTGAGTTGGCGACGCAACTTGCGACATTCCAACACAGCCTTGAGTCGTAACCCATAATTCCTGCAGAACTTCTCCTGGTCACCGTTGGCGTTCGCAACCTCAGAGCCTCCGACTGCACTCAGCAACACCATAACGTCTCCTGCACGATAACAAACGAACAAGGTTATGACATAACCATACTTTGAGTTTTAAGACATAAAAAGTTACTATTTCACTTTTGTCCAGGGAAATTTTTACCTCAACTCTACTAATAATTTTTATATAGTTATACGTCTTTTAATACAGTAATGAATGATTCAATCCACAGTAGTTTAAGAAAAAATAATTGGAATTCACTCTTGGAACTGTTCGCTTTTATGGCATTCAGTAATGCTCACTTTCTGTCATGACTGACATCTAATACCCCATTACTTGACATTGTTTTTAATTTGTTCACGTCATACGTGTGTTTACAATGAATTATTGTATAGTGAGTGAGATCAACAATGTAAGAAAGATGAAATTACGAAATGGGTAGCACTCGTTTGCCACAACTACAACTAAAATTATTATAAATTAATGAATAAAATAAACAGAAGTGCTTGAAGGTAACGATTTCACAATATCACAACTAATGATGTGTAAAAGCTGAATCTCAAATCCACTGACTCTAGTAAAGTCTATTTTTGGACAACAGCTGATCAGCAGTACTGGTCGTTCAAGTGTTATTCTAGTACTTTGAATATGAAAAAATGTAAATAGATAAACAAATTACCATAGTTTTATAAATAATGTTTTGCTTGAAGTTTGTATTTTCTATGTATACACAATATTCATGCATTGAACGTTTGTTGTGTTTATGCACAGGCGTCTACTTCTCAGCTGTAAACAAACAGAGGTTTGCTAATTTTTAGTTGTCTGTTTATTGCTTTATCTGCTAATTATTTAAATATCTAATTTTAAATGTAATCCTCAAACTAAAATAAAGTTTTGAACAAGGGCACCTCAGTGAATTCTACATAAAATATTAAAATAACGTGCAACACTAAAAAAAAAGAAAATATTAAAATAATTTACAAGATTAAAATCTTAACTAATTAAACATATTTATATTGCATTAATTCAAACACTGTTCACAAAAAAAATTATTGATAGATATATGATTCATTACATTTTAAAAGAAAAAAATCAAAAGAAATTTATAGTAATATTTCTAATACAGCCTTTTAAGTGCATGGCAGTAGGCCGCCCCAAGGGAAAGAAGAAGAAAAAAAAATACAGCCTTGGATTATAAAATATAATCCACACACTATTTCAAAGTTGATTACAGGGTTTCCGTAACGTGTACAAATGGGTCAGGGAATCGGAATGCATGGCCGAGGCTCTACTAGCCATCCATGAAACATTGACTCACCTACGAGCTTTCATTCTATGATTGATTTAAAAGAACTATACTATCGGAACACCTCTTATTTGAATATAACCACAAGACAACTGAATAAATCAGAAAAAGATTCCAGTTCTTGTCTCTTGGGCCACATGAATACTAGAGGATGGGCTCTAAGAGAAAGTCCAATGTTCTTGGAAAAGACGTCCACCCATCAGGTCGGCTGGCCAGCCTGCGTGTGCAGATCCCTTGCCCCATCTGTAATACTATCCTGTACAAAATATACAACTGACCCCTCACAATCGAAATATACAAACATAATGGCTTACCCAGTAACAAGGAGTTGCCCGGCTCAACAAAGCTTGTTCTACGTTTATGGATGAACTTCTTGTCGTTTATGAGCAGCGGCTCCTGCATAGAGAGAGCCGCTACAAGAGCGATTGTGTACTCGATCAGACTGTTGTTAATGCTGAGACACAACATCTTGGCGAACCGCGGCGCGACCGGGTAGTGGGACATCCTCTGTCCGAGTGGTGTCAACTCCAAACCGCCTTTCACTGAAACACAGTTACAAACCACTCTCAGATGGTTAAAATTGTCAATCGAGTGACTGATAATTCAACTTACCTGGGAAAGGTCATTGCTTTTATGGATGTAGCCATTTTAGGGGACATCCCTAAAATAGAGATCCACATTGGACATAGGGTTTTATGATTATGCCGTTGACAGATGTGGGTAAATAGATATAAAGAGCAATCGATATTAGTGTTTTTTAAAACTACAGTAATGTATTATATAATATCTTCAAAGGAGTTCCTTTACTCCACATTTTGGAAATTCAAAACCACAAGCTCAATTTTATAAGTATATATTTTACTAAGAAAATCTATGTATTCTGTTAAAAAAATGTACTCTCTGAAAACTTTGCCATAGGAAATTAGTTCAACAAATATTTAGATTTTATGTCAAGAAAGTAATCCGTCACTGTTGAGAGGAAGGGAAGAATGTGTGGGGGAAAATTCTGAAGTTGCAGAATTTGATTGTTGAAATAAAAGTAAGATTAACCATTTCAAGCCAGAAGGTAACAATAATGGTCACTGCTGTACACAGTTTATATGGTCACCTAAAACTAAAGTTAATTAATACGCTGAAGATGTCAACATGGTTTTTAAACAAGCTTTTGTTCACAGTTAATTCTACATACATCATACATCCATGATATAATCACGTTACTTTCTTAACACACACAAGTGTTATTATCAAGCTTTTACGGTTCAAACTGTGTTGAACATTGCTGATATAATTCAAATCTTAAAATATTCCAGCATAGCTGTGGAGAGGCAACAAATGTCACATCAAAACTAAGAGGACTCATCACTTGACTTAAGATGCCTCTTCTAAGCAAGGCCAAAATAGTTTAAAATTTGAACAATGGGTATTTCAATTAATGTATACATAACATCATGCATTTTCAATTATAAAAATACACATTTTATATTTGTACTCTCTGAGCTTACATTACAATACATTACATTACATTAGCTAAAAAATATAATTATCCTTTTTTTGATTTAATTTTGAAAAATTAATAAAATATGTGGTGCCCATAATTAACTAATACGACTAGGACTAAATAGACTTAAAAGATTGCTTATGTGATGAGTTCTATAGAAAAATAAATCATTTCTGTCTGAAACATATTTTTGTATTCTTACATCACAGTTTTTTTTGCTTGATGAGCTACAGTTTCACATATAGAAATAAGAAAATATTGAATATCGTACCTCCTTTCTTAACGGGTGTGAGAGCACCTAGTAGCGTGAGTCTCCGCTCTGCAGTCTCCAGCTGCACCTGGTCTGGAGGAGTTGGGAAGGGGAAGTTAGTCACTTTCTTCAGATCCAGTGACATCAAGTATAATATCAAACCATCCACTGGCTGCTGCAGTATCGAAGGTTCTGACCACTCCACAAAATCATTGTATACTGCCGACGAGTAGAGTCTACAAATACATGGAATATCAATCACGATGACATGTGATACACATGATGTACAATATCACGACAACCACTGGCTGCTGCAGTATCGAATTAACTATTATATAAGTTATTGTTTATTAGCAAGACACATTTAGAAGCTGATTAACACAAAACGATACAATACTACTTAGCTCCATTGGCCAGTCAGATCTCTTATTACTTATTCACATATATGCCACTGTAATTAGTGTAATTTGTCTATGACGAACATCATAGACAATAGACAACAATCTCTAGTCATGTTTGCACATTCTGTACATTGAATAGTGTTAATTGATTGACTTAGGTAATTAACTATTAAAATTGTAAAACTCAATAAAAAATACATCAAGATAAAATACTAAAATATTACTGATAGGAAAGTTCATTCAAGGAATACAGAGCCTTGCCAACAACATAGTCCTTCAAAACTTTTTTATATCTGTTTTATCTTGTATGTCAATAATATTTGTAGTGATATGTTTTAAAAATTTACTCCTGGGTATGTGGTCTTTTTCTTAAAAGCTGATTCCAGTTTGTGTCAAAGGCAATACTGTGTAATTTTTATTCCTTGTATTGTATGGATGTGGCTTATCATATAATTTGGAAAATACTGTATTGTTGTTTAACATACAGAATACTTTTAAAAATATATAGACCATCAATTGTAAAAATTTGGTGGTTTGTAAAATGCTGTTTTACAGAGCCCTGTTTTAAATTTAACATTATTCTCATGGCTTTTTTTTGTAAAATGAGAATCCTATTAAGATTTTGAGAAGAAGTAGCTCCATAGACACATACACCATAAGAGATATGAGATTGAATATGAGCATAAAAAAATAATTTTTATAACAGGTATGTCACAAAAATATGACATGTCTTAGAGCATATAGCCCAGAATTAATTTTACATATTATTTGGTCAACCGACTAAGGTTAACGTCGAGGTTTAAACCCAAAAGTTTTGTATTCTCTAGTTTCTCAAAAATAGTTATTTATAAAATATGAGGTTGAAGTATTTCTGTTTTGTTGAAAAGCACATATACTGTAGAATACTTGACAATTGCATATAAACAGCTGTGAACAGCAAGGGACCCAAAATAGATCCTTGTGTAACTCCAATTTTTTATTGTTTTGTCTTTGATGCATATTTTGTAAGTTTGTTATTAGAAATTTCAATATATTGATGTCTGTTACAAAGATAAGATCTGAACCAACTGAGATAATTCTGTTTTATACTTAGAGACTAATTTATTGAGCAATTTTTCATGAGAAATACTATCAAAAGCCTTTAATAGGTGTATGAATATTCCAGTAATTTTATATTGTTCTTTAACTGAAAATACATTTAGTGAAGTTTACCAGTCATGTCTTTTACAAGAAGACTTAACCCTTTCCACTCGTGAGTCGGACGTTGTCCGACATTGCTATTATACCATTCCACTCGTATGTTGGACGCCATCCGACATTGCAATGACGTCAGCTTTACTTTATTTTTAGCCGGCCTATGATGTTTCCGATTGGTGCTGCGATCGCATGGCATTCTCAGGAACTAATAAATGACAGCTGAACTACGATTGGTCGGCAAACTAAAATTGAAAAAATATGAAACTAAGACCTATCGTCAAACAAACAAACACTTTAGTTTTAGCTTGGCGGGATAAGCGTGATGTAGTAATGTTGAGTAATTTCTACAACAATGATGCTGACACCATCTCAAGAAGAAGCAAGGATCATCAAATAAACATACAAAAGCCAACAGTTATCTGTCAGTATAACAAATATATGGGTGGCGTGGACCAAGCAGACCAATATATTGCTTCCTACAAATTTTTCCGCAAATCTCTGAAGTGGTGGAGAAAGCTATTTTTCTGGATGTTGGAAGTGGCAATAGTAAATAGCTTTCTCTTGTTTAACATGAATAAACAAAACCATGGAGAAAAACAATTAACACAGGAATTTCAGAGAAATCCTCATCACTGAACTTGTAGGCCGTGTCCGTAACCCTGTGAGTTTGAAGCGGGATCGTCTTTCATCAGTAGAAAAAGAAGAAAGGCTAAACAAACACCCTCACTTTCTTGCAGCTCATCGAACAACAAAAAACTAAAGACTGTGCTGTTTGTAGCAATAGAAAGGTGCCAGGAGGAAGAAAGGAAACACTTTACTATTGTAAAACCTGTTCAAAAAATCCTGGTCTTCATCCTGCAGAGTTTTTTGAACGATACCATACCGTGCTAAAATATAAAACTTATTAGTGTAAGTATCAAATTTTATATCTCTATACTATAAATTAGAAAGAAAAATTAAATTATTATACAATATAATAATGTATATACTTTATTGACTTCCAGTTTGCTAAAAATGAGTTTTTACTGAAAATATGCTAAAATAAATACGAGCTGAGGGGGCAGACTGGTGAAAAAAATCCGAGTGGAAAGGGTTAAAGATGACTAAAGTATGGAGAATTAACTTATTCTTCAATTGCTAATTTTCACACGCAATCCTATACTAAGTTAATGTTGTACATCTGTACAAACGTGACCTTCACAAATATTTATACATCTCACCTGATTAATATCAATGACACCAGCTTACCTGTAGCAGTGTCCAGCGCTGGTGCGCCCGGCTCTGCCCATTCTCTGGATGGCCGAGGCTTTGCTGATCCAGACGATGTCGAAGGTGGACACGCCGGTACGCTTGTCGTAACGTGGAATCTTTACCTTACCACTGTCCACGACATACTTGATGTTGGGTATTGTCAGTGATGTCTCTGCAATATTTGTCGAAACCACACACAGCCGACAGCCTGGTGGCGGAGGATTGAATACCTACAGATTACAATGGGTTACATCTTAATTTTTTTGATTTGCCAAAGGGGAAAATGTGGTACAAAATTTCTTCCTTTATATACTTTAAACTGTATTTTAACCTAACCGTGAGTAAAGTTCAGAGATAGAAACAAGGTCTGTATGGACTGATTATTTCAACCATTTTTACTACACAATTAAATATAATTTTTATTTACGTGCATTATAAGCCATTTTAACTACTGGAGTATTAGTAAAGTATGTCTTAATTTACGAGGTTTACTTAGAAGCTCTCTCTAACACTTAACTTTGGGATTAACAGCTTAAAGTTGACTTCCGAACCACCACTAAACCAATTGCCGGGCAGGCGGGCTGTTTGCAAGGACAAGATCGCTCAGTGGTCACCCACCCAAGCCAAGAGCCACTCTTGACATTGCTTAATTCGGTTATCTTGAGTTAACCATCGTTCTCACTACACTGCACTATATACAAAATATAATCCACCAGAAGCTTTTTAAATTAAAACCTAGCTTTTAACACTTAAAAACTGAATTTTTTAGGTGAATCAAATAGGTAAACTAGGTTCAAAATATCCAAAAAATGTTTCATAGTCAAATTTTTATTTGTAGATTATAAAAAAATCAGTAAATAATATTGAAGGACCAACGCGGCCGAAGATCAACTTCTATCTTAGGGAAATTCCTTTCTTGTTTTCATGAAAACCTAGGTTGTGTGTTTATACAATGGACATTGGCTCTCTACTCCTAGATTATAGTGACTATGTTCCCAATCTCATTACCGTTTCTTAATCAAGACATGTCCAGACTTCATTTCACATTGTTGAGAACTGGTGGATTGAAAATCATTACATAATCGCTTCAATTTGTGTTTTCATACACCTACTGAATTCTTGTTAAAAGCAGTTAAGGGGTTAATTGAAGGATTAATATAGAATCAATTAAACGCAATAGAAAAATTCAGAATAGTCAATTCCAACACTAAGATCAATGAGAAACCTAAATCAACAATCGGCCCTCTTTGTTTTATATCTAGGTGATCTGGGTACATAATAGTTGCCAATTTGGGGTATTATCTAGATATAGTTTCAAATCTGCCTACCTTGGCCTGTTGGCTACTGGGCAGCACGGAATAGAGAGGGAGTACCCACATTGGCTGAGATGTTGTGTGTGCACCGTTCTCCTCCTCCTCCACCCACTCCTCCTCGGACTCAGAGTCAAGTAAATCAGCTTGCGTGTCATCGTCCGGTGTCAGGTGGTAGCTGTCAACACAACAATGAGCAGTAATGAGTACAGAGCCTGTGACACACACTGTGATCAAGACTTTGGATATCGGTTCAAGTCAGTGTAGGTCAGTGATTCTGTCCCATAATTGATTCTACATACAACAATGGTAAGATTTTGCACAAACACTGAAAACATATGTTAATTAAAAAGATTTTATTCATTTAGCACAGGTATGTCTACTTCCATTATAACGGGGCTCCATCATATTACATTGTAAGTGCTCTTGGTAAGAACTCACCTTTAGGATTTATTCTCACTAGCCTAAAGAACTACTGAAATATTTAGAGCTATTCAATCAAATATCATGGAATGTTGTACAAAACTTAAGAGTTATTACATTAAGTGTTTCTAAAAATATCACTTTCACTAAAGGCCCCGAAAAACTGTAATTTAAACCTGAAGCCTAATTATTCTAAAGTTGATTACAAAGTAGATATATATATATATATATATATATATATATATATATATATATATATATATATATATATAACTTACATTAGAGGTGCTATGCCATTTAGAAAGGATATATGTATGATGTCTCTATTATTCAACAGGAAATTGGAAATAATCTATAAAGCCACAAGTAATAGCTAGTGATACTTGTGGTTTTATTTTACAAATAATTAAAATGAATAGTATTTATTTATGAGAGAAATAAATTATGATTTTGAAAAAAATTTTAATATGATGGGGGTTAAGGGATTCCATACCATAATTTAATTTAATGTATTAAATGTAAGTCATAATATACTATGTCAGTCTGAATGCTCTACATGTGAGTTAGTTTAACATTCTCTTTAATTTTCACGATTTTATTTTTCAAGTAATAATACTATTTTGGTACTTATATATACAAAAATTACATTGACCTATAGATAATAATAATTAGAAACATTTTTAACACAGAATGGACCATATCTTCCAAATTACTCACTCATCCAAATTAATAGTTGGTATGGAGGCAGAGGCTTGCGCTTTGCGATTTTTCTTCACTTTTTTTATTACATCTGCTAATTCATCATCCAATTCTTCTTCTTCATTTTCGCTCTCATGTTTCACAGTTTCACTTTGTTTAGTTGGTCGCCAGGGAAAGGCATCTCTTAATTTTTTTACTAACAAATTCACTTCTCTCTCTCCTAAGAAATAAATAAAGAAAGAATACAAAGTTAAAGAAGCAATTACAAACAATACAGATACTTAGTTTGAAGTTTGTTTTTGACAATGGAAGGATTGTTAAGGAAACAGGATTTTTTTCCCCGGCCATTTGCCATCGTTTAGTGAGACAATACAATCAACACTACATTACAAGATCTGCATCTAATCTCTTCTTCTGGTGAATACTAAACTAATGCACGACTACAACCTAGGTTAAAGTAAACAAAACGTACCATAGGCGAAACAAAAACACCATTAAACGTAAAGATAAAATACAGGTAAAATAAAGGTAAAAGAAAACACGAAAAAAGGCTAACAGAAAAGTCCAAATTGCAAATAATTGTTGGTCCAAAGACAATCACATGAATTGGGATGAAGCTAACATATTATCTGAAACCTCATTTTTTTAAAAAGGAAATTAATTGAGGCTTCATACATTAAACTGACAAACCAACAAATTATTCAGCCCTCAGTTGAAATTAGGCCGCTTTGGTTACCAATTCTGAAAAATGAACTAACACTGAAAACCAAAGGTATCAAACAGATTAGGAATTTGTAATTAACCAATGTGGGGTCACAGTATGGTTTTAAGAGACGTGACGATGGCCTTTTACTATTGACCCTCTAGTCAGTTCTATTTAGTTGGCCGGTGAGTGCAAACATACTGTGACCTATAATCTGTAATTCAGTTTTAATAATTAGAGTTTAGTTAGGGCATGTTTTAGATTTAGTGTACATAGAATAGATCGTACAAAACATGGCTGGTGTAGCTCCTGACTTATGCGTGTCACAATGCTCTGGTATGTTTTGTTTACTTTAACCTAGGGTCGTAGCCCATTAGTTTAGTTATTTACCTGAAGGAAAGTTCAGATTGCAGATCTTAAAACATTGAGTTACTGCTTGTATTGGCTTACTGAACAGTGTGAATGTCCAGAAAAATCCTGTTTTCTTCACAATACAGATAATTAGTTTGTATTTATACAATTATGTATGTTGTTTAATACAATTTAACTATGGTTAATTTGCTTAAGTAATTAATTGGCATAATATTTAATTTTAAAAAGAGCAATTGTTTTTATAAATCAGTTTTAAACAAATATAACGGTTTTAAAGATAAAACAGAAATTTTCTGTTGCTCTTTTTTAAATTTATTTAAAAAAAGTAAACATTACCATCTTCTTTACAATAATGCTTATATTGTTGAATAATTAAAGCATCTATATCTACAAGAAAAAATACAATCATTCCTATATTGGCAGATTTACTTTATTAAATTGTTTATCTACTACTAGTTACTTTTTGGTTTTTTGAGCATACAGTATTTTACTATTTAAAAAGAGACAAAGTCTAGATGATACCTGTGAGGAATATTAGAATGCCCCCCTCTGGCAGTTGGGTGTGGATCTTGCAGGCTTTGCGGTAAGCTTCTCTCACATAGTCTTCAGCAGTCTGCCTGTTATAGTGCGCCACCACCTCAAACTGACGAGTCTCCACCTAAATCCACATTTCATTTGGTTTTAACACAAAATATATCTATTGTAAATCCTATATCTGATAACGTGTTACTTAACAGATGTATAAACACATTACTGGGTACGAATTTACCCTCGATGTCACATTCAAATTGTCTCCACATATGCACACTTAGCAAAAATAAAAATTAATTCATAATTTTCTTTGGAACACAAACATAAAACGTGATGTTATCAAATGAGTAATGATTCTTCTTTGTTCAAAGCTCAGTAATGGTGATGCATGGCCGTTACGCTTAATTATTTATTAATCATTTAAAGAGATACAGTTAATAATAGTTATACTAGTTTTATCGCATGAACCTAATCTTCATTGAACATTGTGTGAAGTTCAAACAGGCCTAAATACATTAAACGACAGTTTATTTGCCACAACCAAGGTTTGCACTAAGTCTTGTACTATAGTACGAGTATAATGAGGGCAGGTGGTATTTTTGTACACCTCTGAAGTTTCTTTTTTTCGACAGGCAGATTTTAAAACAAAATGGATGTCAGCAGTTTTAAGCAAAAAAAAAAAAAAAAAATTGCTTAATAATGAGAATTTTTTACTACAATAAACGAAGTAAAAATTGGAGTATCAACCAGGATCCAAAACACCCACAAAATTAAGAATTTCATTGTTTACAGCAGGCTCTTAGGTGATGGTATCTTAACACTGCCAAATGTTCAAATTGTCTAACATTACTACGCTATTTCTAGTACTGCTATTAATTAATAGTTTACATCAATTTTGTAACAAATATTGCACGGGGATTCAAAAGATTAATTAATTTTATGTGTCCAAAGCCTCTGAAATTGTTAGCAAAACCTATCACTTGACAGGCTGGAAAACTTTCATTTCGGAAAACTTTCATTTCCGTCTCAAAACAAACTTACCTATACACAAGATGCTTCATTTCTATACAGACAACACTGAGTCTGATGATGGTGCATGTCACTACACAGGATTTGGCTGAGCATATGGTATTGTTACATTGTTCTTATGGGTAACCATGAAGGTAACAAAAAAAAATAGCAGGATACATAAATTTGTAAGCAAACAGAAAAAAAAATAATAGAGTGAAAAGTTAATGTTAAAAGTCGGTGATAAGATTTGATTTCAGCAATCTCTTTTGTTGTACCACATAATTAAGCTATTGCAGATATGTATAGATTTTTGAACATACGAGGGGGTACCCAAAAAAAACCGGAATTATTTTATAAAAATTATATATTATCAATTTTTTTACAATACGACCTTATCTCCTTCAAAATAATCTCCATTACAACTAATACACTTGTCCCAAAACGGTATTTCCATTGATCAAAACATTTTTTGTAGTCATCTTTAGAAATGGCTGCAAGCTCGAGCTTCGTTTTTTTCTTAACCTCTTCAACGCTGTCAAATCGTTGACCTTTCAAGCCTCTTTTCATGTGTGGAAATAAAAAAAAGTCGCATGGAGCGAGGTCAGGCGAGTAAGGTGCGTGGGGCAGCGGAACCATGCCGTTTTTGGCTAAAAACTGCCTAACTGAGATGGCTGTGTGTGCCGGTGCGTTGTCGTGGTGGAAGAACCAGTCTCCAGTCTGCCACAAATCGGGTCTTTTCTGGCGAACACTGTTGCGCAATCTTCTTAAAATCTCCAAATAAAATGTTTGGTTGACAGTCTGACCTGGAGGAACAAACTCAGAATGAACAATGCCTTTAGCATCAAAAAAGCAAATCAACATGGTTTTGATGTTTGATTTGACTTGCCGACATTTTTTTGGACGAGGTGAAGATGGCGACTTCCATTGGCTTGACTGTTGCTTCGTTTCTGGGTCATAACCATAGCACCATGACTCATCACCAGTAATTACCTTTTCCAGAAAATCGGGATCATTTTCGAGATGTTCTTTCAGAAGGCGGCAAGTTTCAACTCGATGCGCCTTTTGATGGTCAGTCAGAAGTCGAGGAACAAATTTGGCAGCAACCCTTTTCAGTCCTAAATCTCCTGTTAAAATTCGCTGAACCGAGCTCCAAGTTAACCCACTACTCTCTGATAGTTCCTCAATTGTCTGTCGACGGTCGGTGAGCACAAGTTCACGAATTTTCTCTACATTTTCGTCCGTTCGAGAGGTTGATGGACGTCCAAAACGAGGTTTGTCTTCAATCGACATGTCACCATTTTTAAATCGAGCGAACCACTCGTAGACCTGAGTTTTCCCCATAGCATCATCTTTGTAAGCTGTATTCAACATTAAAATAGTTTCTGCAGCATTTTTACCAAGTAAAAAACAAAATTTCACAGCTGCACGTTGTTCACTTAAACTTGACATGACAAAAAACGAAACAAGAACAAAACAGGGTTAGTGAAAACAGTCACTACGAACGAACAGAATGCACTAGGACAACGGAACTGGGGTCACTGAGCTCGCAATGGGTTGCGCGACACACGCCTAGCGGCAGGAATGTGTACTACACGCTGCCGGCTGCCAGCAATACAATTCCGGTTTTTTTTTGTGTACCCCCTCGTATGTTGGGTATGATATCGTGATCATCTTACTTCCTTAAGGTAATATGAGGGTATTTGTATCAAAAACAGTTCTAATGAAATAAAACTTGAAAAAGACACAGGTATTTATTTAATGAATCCATCATGTAAATAAATATGAAACAAATTGTTCAAACCTGGATCACTGGTGGAGGTTCTTTGAAAAGGTTGGAGTTCTTGATTAACTCGTCCACCCTCAGGGTGGCAGACATGATGATCAGCTTGAGTGGATGGTCGCCATTCTTGTTGCGATAAGGCACTATCCTAGACAGGTATCCTATCATGATATCCGTGTGTACATGCTGCGCTCGTGGGCCTCGTCCAGTATTATCACAGAGTACTTCTTCAGCAGTGGGTCCTGGAAGTACAATGATTACTGTGAGTTCCTCAAAAACTTTCACATTTTCCGAATCTAATGAAACAAACCACTACACTCTATTTTTGCATTACTTCAAATATTAATAACTCTTAAGTAGTTACAAATAAAAAATAAATTAAGAATTTTGGCACCTAAGTGAAATGTTGTTATGATACTGACAGCACATATTAATGCTGACTCAAACGTTATAAAATATCATTTGAAACAAATCAGAAAAATCTACAGATTTGTAGTTTAAACTTTTGGAGTACACTATGCTATTTAGAAACTAATACACTTATACTCATTAACATAACACAAAGTATCCTTCTTAGTGACCCCCAGATTTAAGTTACATCTCGATTTCAGCTCCATAAGAACAATGTTCAAATTCAAACATTTTTACGAGACGAAAAATGAAAATTGTTTGGATACATATTACTCATATCTTTAAAATTACGCATCTTCCATAATCCTACAACCAAAAATAAGGTGTAAAACTGTTTGAAGCTTAAAATTGTTCTTATAGGATAAAACCAAGACCATCCTACTACAGCCATTAATATTAATGTTAATGTTAATAATAATGACAATGCGGCACTGAAAGGGTTACCGTTTTTATTTCCTTCACCAGAACACCATCAGTCATAAACTTTATCTGAGTTTCAGGCGTCACATTTCCCTCAAACTTGATCACGTATGATACTTTGCTCTGAGGTAAGTTCATCTCCTGTGCCACTCGCTTGGACATGGAGATGGCTGCCACCCTTCTCGGTTCTGTTACAGCAATCAATTTGCCGTCACTGAAACAAGAATTTACATTTTTTATATCTGACCTTGCCCAAAAATAAAGTATTAAAAAACTAATATTACTGAATGTTTATTTTTTGCGTTGTTATTTACTGCTTGAAATTTACAATATAAATCCAGTTTTTGTGAGTGAATTACAATTAAACTTCTAATACCTCTTTTTGTATTATTAAAACTAGCACATATCCGCAGCTTCATCTGCTTCTATGCAACATTCTGTGTATAACAAGTACAAAAAATAATCACACATCACACCAGCATGGATGAAAGTGGGATACTAACATGAAAATCGATGTTGGCTCTTTCTTTGACCCTGCATCGTGTCATCTGAAACAATGGGACACTAAGGCGATGGTTAGGAGGAGGAAGGGGTAAAAGCAAGCTGCTTCTGACCCTGTTTTGGTCCTAGACCTTAGTGTCATGCTGTGTGTACGAATTTTGTTGGTTGAGGTTTCTATTATATTACACCAATTAAAGTGACGTGCTTGGAACTTTTATTTTCTGCAGTGACAACGCCTGGACTACACTCTATGCAACTTTTGGTACTAATACCTCTCCCACCTGACAAAGAGGGTACATTCCAATCCTTGAAACATTGATTTACACCTTTTGTAACCACAATGATGGCAAATGTCCAACAAAATCCTGTAATTAATTAACACTCCCAAGGCAAGCAAAAACTCTCTGTACAATTTAATTATATCACAATTACATGAATTTATTTTTGTAAATGGCTACTTATTTATTAAGTAAACAAATATTATTGAAAACTAATGTAACACATTATAAGTAAAAATAATTATTTTAATACTAAAAAAATTAAATGATACTCAATATGAATGTCCATCTACTAATAGGATTAAAGAAGATTTGATTGTGAAGCAATATATCAAGACATAGAAGTGAAATGAGCCAATATCGCCAACAAATAACAATATGAATTGATCTCAATATTTCTGAACTAACAATCATTAAAGCTATTGATCCGAATGAGAAAACCCAACAGAGGCCTTGACTATCACTAAATAGAGTTGTTTTTGGTGGCATTGTTAACCTGAAATCAATCCCAAATTTAGAGCCAAAAATAATAGTCCAAAGCTTTCAAATCTACATGGTATTGGTGAAAATGCTGATTATCTTGTTCCTGTACTCCTCAGAAAAGTTGAAAGTCTTTTTATTACTAAAGCTAAAAGTAAACTGAATTTACAGACAGCACAGCTTATAGTATTTGTTACACCTGGACAGAGAGTAAAAATTCAAGACAAAGAATGTTCCATTATTATTGAGCTATACTGGATTGGACCATTTGGATTGGATTGTCGATGCCGGAGATGGTCTTGACTGTTACTTGGCTCCAACCTGACCTTGAGTGCTAACTCTATGATCCACCATTTGGTTATTGCTGAGATAACTGTTCCTTGGGAGATGTAAATCCCAAAACAATACCTATTCAAGCTGTATAAATACGTCTTTCTGTCCAAGTGTACAACAAAATGGTTTTAAGTGTCACTGTTATGCTGTAGGAGAGGAAGCAAAAGGTCTTTCAGCAAACCCATACATTTTTAATGAAGGAAGAGTATAAATTCATTTCTGAGGCTTTTTAGAGAATTTCATTTGTGGGTCTGAAGATCCCTTGGAAAAGAGAGTGGTGAGGGGAGAGTTTTAGATCAGGTGGGAGAATATGTATAGTAAAACCAGAAGTGAGAAAGCACTTCTTCAAACTATTATATTTTATAAACATTTTTCAATAATCTTGGGTTATCTTAACAAGTCGTAGTTTCAGCGAGCAGTCTTAGTCATCCAGAAATGTTCAGCTAACCAGTACCATAGAATTTTCTCGCCAGTTGTGATGTCATTTTATACGATTAATCACAGATATTGATATTTTGACAATAACAGATACCAATTATAAGATACAATCAACAGATAGTATTAATATAATATAATATTATAGTATAATGTAAAACAAAATGAACTAAATTTATTGGAACGTGTAAGGTTTGTTTTACGAACAAATATTTATTCATGCTGTAACCTACAATGTTTGATAATACGGAAGTTCTGAATTGCTGAATTATAACATTTTATTGTACCAAATGAAACTTATTTTGTAAGCAATTATAATTTATAAAAGTACAGAACAAACATGGAATACATCAATTTATTCAGCTCAAAAGATCAATTTTGTTCTTCAAATCTACTGCTACCTCCCTTTAACTAAAAATAATGTACTTTGCACATTACCTGCCATAGCCTGCTTCATACAGGAACTGAGGGACTTGAGTTGTTTTCCCACTTCCTGTTGCTCCGGTTATCAGGACAATAGGGATTCTCTCTTATGGCTTCCATCACCCTTTGTTCCTCTCCTAGTATGGGAAGTTTGAGTCGGGCCTCCTGAATTTTTTTATCTCTATAAACTGGGACAAACACAGAAGGGATTCTCTCCACTTCATGTACTTTTCCTTGATCGGCTGTGGTACTCAGTCCAGCTGCAGTACTCTGTCCGACTGGGGTACTCTGTCCGGCTGTGGTACTCAGTCCAGCTGCAGTACTCTGTCCGGCTGGGGTACTCAGTCCAGCTGTAGTACTCAGTCCAGCTGCAGTACTCTGTCCAGCTGTGGTACTCTGTCCAGCTGTGGTACTCAGTCCAGCTGAGATGCCAGGTTTAGATTCAGTTCTATCTTTGCATTTCTCTGTATTGTCTTCTTCACAGGTTTTGTTTCTGAGTACATTATTAGGAATATTTTTCGGAATATCGGAACTTTTGTCTGTACTACTGTTTTCAACATTTACTTCACTTTCTTTCTCATCATCTTCATCATTTTCCTCTTCCCCATCACTTGAATCCGAATCACTAGAGGACTGAAACATATACAACCTACAAGTAGGATACACATCTTTTTTTATGACCTCTCAACGGTTTATACTTAGAGAATATATACTTGTACATAGAGCTACCAGGGTCACTAGATAAGTTTGAGGTACAGCTACTGAGCTACATTTAAAACTGCACATAGGTGAGAATATGGCAGGCCTTGTACCTGATACATTATGTGCTTTGATTGAAACTTTAAGGTAATAGCATAATTTGTGTCATAGTTTTAAATAAAGAGATTTCCTTTGTTAGGTAGTCAGGAGCTTCGTAAAAAGTTGCATCTCTGCATGCTACTGTGATCTGTTGGTTTCAGGAGTTAAATATGGCACATTTCCGTTTTCAGATGAAGACCACTAACTGGTGAGACTAGAGAAAACACGAACAAGTGATGGAAGAAGATCCACAACCAAAATACCACAATAATGAGGTAACCTTAAGGATTTGTTAATCAAGTGTTTTCGCTATTCTTCATGAAAACCTTGATGAAAGTATAGTGTCTTCTCTGTAGGTGTCACACGGTTTGACTGAAGCATAAAAAGTGAGTGTAAAATGGGGTCAGGAAATAATGAATAAATTTATCATTAGTGAATCTTATCAGATGGTAGATAGTTACAGGTGATTCTTGGCTTCATTAGTTTGATCCTATAACAAAGTGTCCATCAACCAATGTCAATAGATGAAGGTTTAGGAAAAAGAATGGTTACGTTTTTCATCTGGATGACAAGTTACCATTGTTACTGCTGAATGAATGGTACACTAATACTTGCTTATTATACTTTGATATTATCCTGAGGCCACTATATTTGGAAGTCTTTCTTACAGAGAACCTAAAAAACTACATTATTTGAAAGAAAAAACTTTATTTTACTTACTGTGAAAATGACATGTCATTATAACGAACAGTTCTTGTTTTCTGTCTCCCAAAAAAAGGCAATATCGACGTACTACAAGTAAGGTATTGTCCCACTACAAAGAACAAGTGCGCTCAGTCTTAGACACCCGTTTTCCAGCAAAATGGATGGATAGAGTTGGCCCTATCTCATGGCCACGAAGAAATTCAGACCTAACTCCACTGGACTTTTTTATGAGATTACGCCAAGAACTCAGTACACAAAAAAACATAAATGACACTGAGCACCTTTGTCAGAGGATCTTACGTGTCACGTAACCTGACATGCTAACGTTACTAATACCTGGAAGTAGATAGAATACCGGTTGGCTACAAGTGGATCGCAGACTGACAAGCACTAGTTAAAAAAAAACCCTTTTTATATTTTATTTTATGTATTAGTATAGAAATATGTACATTCTACTATAAATATTCAAAACAAGGGATTAGCTTTTCGGATACCCAGTAAATTTTACAGGTTTTAAGTATCCTTGAAACTCAGCCAGACGACTATTTTTCAAACAATTGAACTAATATTGCAATATATCAGTTTCTAACCTAAAATGTAAAGCACTCAATACTTAGGTAAAAATATTCTTGTACTATCTCAAAAGTTTAAAATCTCAACATAATTATGAAATTATAGAATAGAGCAAAGCAACTCAATAACCACATAAACATCTGAAAAACATTTATCTATGGAAAGTGAAAAATCTAAAAAAAGGCAGCTGATAAGTTTAAGAAAATTATAATCATAAGACGGACTACAGTAAAGTAGTTGCTGCCTTGTCTATGATGTCACGCAAACTTCTCGACACCACCTCCAAGCCAACCACTCTCATCCTCGTCAGATACTTGCCGTATGTGCAGATAACTCCCGATATGGTCATGGGCTTTATCTTTGAGAATGTGCTTCCTCTTGTTTGCCCCAATCAGTGGAACACTACATTACTTTGTTTCACAAAAGGTAGATTTAAAATTTTTACTTTAATTATTAATAGTGATTTTTGTATTAGTTACTTGTATTAATAACACCATAATTGTAAATTTAATATTCTATAAACAAATTGACGTATTATTTCATAATATAATGACACAATATCGATAAAATGGACCTACCAGTAAAATAATATTTCAAGAACCAATTATTAATTATTATTATAATATTTCTTATGCTTAGCAAACTTGTGCCACTCAACTCACCTCAAAACCTACAATATTGGGATCACGGCATTTCTTAACCTGTTCTTCAACTGTAAAGCTATTCTGTAATAGCTTCATTCTCTTTTTGTAAGCACCTTTAATTGCATTGACACTCATTTTCTCCTCACTGTGATGACGTTTCAACCCTTTTGTTTGTACACCTGATACTGAAGTTAGTTTTTGTAACAGTTCTTCAGGAGCCTGAACTTTTGCAAGAGCCTCCAGGATCGTAAATCGCTGAAAACAAACACATACATAATAAATACATGACTTTCATTACTTTATGCTTAACTGAAACGAATCAAGATGAAATATTAAGAATTAAGTTAAAATTAAATTTGGATTCTTCAAAAATGTAATGGTTTCTCCTTGAAAACTTAACTAATACACAATATTTTCCTTCCCCTGGACAAAAAGTATTATTCGTTCATTACACACACACACACGCACACGCGCACGCGCACGCGCACACGAACACGCACACGCACACGCACACGCACACGCACACGCACACACACACACACACACACACACACACACACACACACACACACACACACACAGGGGCTTTCCAGAAAGTACCTGATATGTTTATATTATTGAAAAACTAGCTTGCCGACCCAACAAAAATTTTGTCTTTTATAGTATTTTACAATAGACACGAAGATTTTTAAAATGGCTATCCCACTTCAAGAAACAAATTCCAAAGCCCACCTTCGGGATCTTCATTTAACTACACTGTCATATTCAGTTTGACCTCTTCCACTTTTAAAGAGAATAACATTTGCGGAAACAATCAGAAGTCAGGGTTCCCACCACAAACATATTACACCACGTGAGAGACCAGACCCTTCATGAACGTGAATTCTCATTTACTTTATCTCAATAAATGAGAACTTACTTAGTGATGAACAGTGTGAGCAATTGTTAAGTTCATTAAAAGCATTTTTATATTTAAAAGTAATATAAAGAAGAACCACAAAAATATTACCATGATCGCAATGGTTGTCAGGTCCACCATTGGACCACGGAGCCTTTTTTTTTAACGGAGAGAACCACCCATGATTTTTCATTTATTGGAAATCAATTTACCGGTACTTATGGGTGAATTTTCGAATAAAGCAACCAATGTAAAAATTCAAAATCTCTTTAAGGGCACATTGGGATTGTTAATTATTTAATATAGTAGAGCTAAATGGTAAAAAAACATGGATCATCCTGCTAACCCAACCTGCATTAGTCCAGTGCATAAGCCTACTTCAACAACCTTCTGTATTAACCTTCTGCATTAGCCTATTGCATCAGCCTACTTTACCTTCAATTATTAATTTACAATACATTCTGACAGTCCCCACCAACTAGGGGATGGAAATAACCACAGATTTATAGAAAAACCAAATATGAACCAATCTTTAAGAACTTGAATTACAAAATGTACTCTAGTTTTTATTTCAACACACAAAAAAACCAAACCAATACCTAAATAAAGCATGAAATAACTGGTGAAGATAAAAATAAACTTACAACTGAACAATACCTACATTCTTTTTTTTGTTCCTGCGTTCGATAATTTTTTCCAATTTTTTTCTTTGAGTTTTGGACAAAATTTTAGTTTCAACTAGAGTATTCCTTTTTTTAACGAGGGTTTTTCTCTTCTTTGATGGTAAAACCAATGAGTTACAATCATCGTAGGTTTGTTTTTGTTTAGATGACAGCTCAACCTGAACCTGAAAATACAAACACAGTAAATTAGAAAAATAGATACATAAATGGTTCAGGTAAATGCACTGGTTTTATCTATCGAGTTTAACTCCCATATTTAAAAACCTATTTATAGAATAAACTTAAAGAATAATAATAAACACAATGGTGTACGTTGCTGTAAAAACCAATTAAAACCACTGGGGCATATACAACTCCCATCTGAAATAATTTATACGGATATTTAAAAAATTAGGTATGCGCACATATAGCTTTCCAGCCATTCATTAAAAAAATATTTAGTTTTTATAAAAACTACATAAAACATCAGTAAAATATAAAATTTATAGAGGTTGATCATGAAAGCTTGAGAGTTAAAATCATTAAAAACCTACATAACCATTCTTTGAAAATAGCTATGAATATGAGATTGAAAGTTCTTGGTGACCAGTCATAGAGGTTGAGGAGTGAAACACCAGCAGATTGTTTAGTAGATCATCTTTGTGATTTTTTGAACCGAAGGTAATTGCGTCTGTCTTGGAAGAATTCTTTCCTCTATTTCACAAACGCTGTAGCCAACTTCTATCCAGTACTGTAAAGTATCCAGAAATTCATTTTAAGCAATTAAAAAGACCATCATATCTGTGTTCGGCAGTAATTTTACATGGAAAAAGGAAAAAATTATATCAGCTGCAGTATATTAAGCAAACACCTTGACAATCTAATAATATAATAGTTAATATTTCTGAATTCATTCCACTTCATTTATATTCAATGGCAAAGCTACATTTTACAGAGTTTAATTTAGAATAAATACAGATATTAAAAATAACAATAAACAGATTAATGTCAATAAATAGCATAAAAATAAAATGAAGATAACCATAAATAACAAAGTATTGACAATAACAATAAATATGTCATACTGCACTCATTCAGTTGTTTTTATCAAATGGATTGATTGTTTTTACCCGAATGAATAATTTAGTATTACAATTCTTAAACACATGATTTCAACTTAGTTATATTAATTTTAAATGTAAGCAACAAACAGCAAGTGATGAATTGTTGTAGAATTTATAAATGATGATCAATATGAGGAAATTATCTGAGATATTTCTATATACACATGTGGGTAAGGTTCCTGATTACCCATCAGGAGAATACTTTCCTCCATTTACAAAAACGGTTGCTCACTTCTATCCGGGCAAGCTGTAAGTATTGTAACATTTTTCTGATATGTAGGCCATAGTAGGTTTTGTTACTTTGTAATGTTATTGTTAAATTTGTGTTATTAAAATTTTAATGTATTATTCATGTTTTTAATGTATTATAACTACTGTTACGTAAGATTATTATGCAATATCGAAGTTTCATAATATTTCCAATTGTTCGATAATAACAATTGCATAACAAGTGTTAGCCACTTATTAAAGCCTCCCCCTTGTTTTCTCTGTGTATGTTTGTATGTTCTATTCAATACTTTAGATATTTTTAATCGATAATTTGGTTAGCTGATTTGATTGTTAGGGTGGCCGCTTAGTGTACCAGCCCATTGCCTTTGTGCGACTTGCAGACATTACTTAAATAAAAATAGCAGGCAAAAGCTAATTGTAAATAACTATAATTAGAATGTTGACATTTTTCAGAAGATATAAAAATATTCCAAACCAATAATTCTTCATAGGGAATTTAAGGTTACCTTTGAATTTCGATCATTCTCCACCACGGTATCCAGCACTTGGCGAGCTTTCCAGTTAAAGCGTGTCTTTCCCATTTCTGTAAAACAACTTATAAAATTAATAAATTAACAGTAATATAAACAATATTATTTTACGGAGGTAAATACTCTTTTCAACACTGGAAGAGGCAGTTCTGTCAGCGACAACTAAGACCATAACCATAACCTACTACCCTAACCTAAAATACAACACAACACAATCACAGCAACATATTGACATATTAACACGTGGGTTAGAGTTCGGAGGCTGGATCCAGTGTTGCCAAAGAAAACTTAAACATTGCCCACAATCTACAAAAGTCCAACATGCGTGGTTGTAGTAATTGTGTTAAAATGTAATGAAGTATTGAATATCAAACTTAAACGTAAGAAGTTAAAATAATCGCGACAATGAATAAACTTTGTGTTTGCAAAATTATTCATTCAGTTTTAAAAAGTTTTCATTTATATATTTATTTTCTTGTTTTGTTTTTTTAAGTGAGTATTATAAGAGAATGCATGTACCATGTGGGGACATGGGCTTAAAATGCTTATCTAAATAAATAAAACCAGTAAGAAAAATTCAGCTGGAAAGACTCCCTTTGAATATTGCATCGGTATCAATTTACATTAACGTGACCATGAAAAGGTATGTTCATTTTTTTTCTCTGAAAACTAAAATTTTTCCTGAAAACAATATTGAAGAAAAATTCGTCGGCAACAAAAATCAAAGAAGCTATGATTTTTTTAATCCTCTAAAAACTCCGTTTTTGACAGTTTTCTATAACTCCGCGTCTGCTCAAACTCAGTATAGCCAGATTTTAAAAACCGATTATCATACCAACAACGAGAAATTATCGTACTTTCATATAAAATAATCGTACCAAACACATTTAATGAAAAAGTATGTTATGTTCGTATAATAAATTATGTTATAATTAACTTTTGGTTTGTTACTTGTATAAATTTGTCAAAAATCTTTCATGGTACGATAATAACTACCCATCGTGTATCTTACCGGCGTATAAAATCACTGAAATTATCGTACCTCTGGCAACACTATCCATTAAGGTAAGTGATAAGTTACTGAAATACGTTAATCCTGTCAACGATGCCTGCCCGCTGCGCAGTGCTGCGCACTGCTTGCTCTTTTAGAAAAAAAATTAAAGTCGAATCCCAGATCACGTGATGCCCCTGCTCCTTAACGCAATAATGTCCGAAATGCATCAATATAATACAATAATATACTTTCCCCCCAGTTCATATGCACCTGTGATAATACTACTTAGGTTGGGCTATAAATGCCCAAATGCCCAACCCATGAAAGAAAAAATCATTTTCCATGGTCACGCTAATGTAAATAAATACCATTGCATCATCTAAAGTAAACGTAACCCATGTAAACCTGCTGGGAATGTAATTACTAATGAAATGATAAGCGACAAAAGATATTTTATTCAATCTGGATGAGCTTGATGTACATTAGTTATGTAAAAGAATTTACAAGCAAGCACCCACTGCCAAGCCATTACGCCAAATGAGATAACTGCTGTTGGTGCACAATTTCCCTCATTCTAATTTCTTAATGTTTATTGGATCTCCAATTACACAGTAAAAAACTATTGAATTCATCAAAGTACCTCTTGCAGCTGTATTAAGCAAATTTCCTTTTCAGTCCCGGGGTATGCCAGGTAGGTATCTCGGGTAGAGGACGATAAGCGGCGCGCGGTTTTTGAAAATCAATATTAATAAACGACATTTCATTATTACATCCATTTATATAATCGACCGATCCTGGTATAATAGTCAGTCATCTTTACCAATGTAACCACATTTTTAGGGGTGAGTGGAAAAGAGAGATAAAATAGCTCTAACTCCACCTCAAAATAAGGTAATTTTTCATTTTATTTCACATTTTAAGATTGCACTAATAACCTACACCGTTGTGTAGTGGTCCAACATTGTCACCGTAATCGATGAAGTCGACACTTTGAAAGGAGGCAATGTTGCTAATATTTATATTGATATGTCTTAGAAATGTATATAATAAATTATGCAAAAAATTAACTTGTGTAAAATTTAAAAAAAAAATCAATAACAGAGCAGATCAACTTCTTCAGAGAAACCAGATCATGAACTATACGTCTTAAATGGAGAGGTTCTAAGTTAAACTGAACTAAAAGGTCATCAATCGGCACATTACGGTACTCAAAGACCAGCTGCAGCTCAATCAAACGAATGAAGCGGTTCTGTATGCTCTCAAGCCTATCAATGTGTCCAACAAGGTAAGGGTTCCAGACAGTAGAAGAATATTCAAGTATGGGTCGAACAAGGTGGACGTAGAGAGCGTTCATAGCTCGGACAGAAAACATGTCACGACTAGTCCTAATAACGAAATAGAGTGCTGCATTAGACGTTTAAGAAATGTGATTGATATGCTCATGAGAACCAAGGTCGTATGCAAGTATGACACCCAGATCCTTTATTTTAGAACAACGTGCCAGGGGTTGGTTAGTAAGGTTATAATGATAAAGAATAGGGGCATCTGACATAGAGAATGTCACAATAAAGCACTTGGAAATGTTCAGAAGCATATCATTAACGTCGCACCATTCTTCCAGCAAATCAATACTTTCCTGTAGGGACACACAATATTCCACAGATGTAATTTCTTTTAAAATTTTAGCGTCATCAGCAAAAAGTAGAACATTTGAACCCACACATTGAACCAGATCAATAATGAAGATTGTGAACAACACTGGTCCCAGTAAGGAACCCTGAGGTACACTAGAAAACAGCTGGGAAAGGTTGGGATCGTGAGCCCGCCACTCCCACCTGAAGAAAACGATCCTGTAGATAACATCCTAGCCAATGCAAGAGCGCCCCACCGACACCAACAGCTCTGAACTTGGTTGCAACTAACTCGATCAAATGCTTTCGAGAAATCTTTGTAGTGTAGATGGCATCAACTTGGTGGGAGTTAGAAAACGCTTTGAGGATACTATTTTGAAAAGATAAGAGGTTTGAAGTGGTCGAACGCCCTTTAACAAAACCATGTTGTTTAATGTTGATAATACTCTTGAAGTTGAACATCAATCTTCGAAGGACGAGCGATTCAAAGACCTTAGCCAGGATTTATTGGATAATTATAGGGCGATAGTTCTTCATATCAGAAGGAGATCCAGACTTTAAAATAGGTGTTATATATCCAATCTTTAAATCAGCAGGGCTAGCAGTCATAAGAGCGCTGAAATAAATTGTGATATGAGGCAACATTACACCGCTGCAATGCCTCAGATCATAGGAGAGAGATACCATAGGGGGCCAGCACCCTTGTTTGTGTCGAACGACCTCAACTTAGCCTCCACTTCCTCACAGGTAAATTGACATGAAAATATAGAAGTTGTTGCTTCAAGGTTGTACACTGGTGGATTTAGTGACGAAGGCCAGTAGACCGAGGAAAAGAACTTCGCGAACAAATCACAGATACCCTGCGGGTTGGCCGCAGATTCATCATCAAGATGCATTTTTGAGGGAAGAGACGGTACCTTCTTAGAAGATTTGATATGATTCCAGAAGACACCAATGTTTCCTTGAATAGACGAGTCAACAGTGTGGATGTATGTCGAGTAGCATTCCCTCGCCAGTCTTTTGCATGTAGCACCAGCACCACAGAACTGAAGATAAATCCGATCATCAAGACTCTGTTTGAAGCGCCTATGTAAAGTCTTCTTTTTGATTATCATCTGTTTAAGATCGAGAGAAAACTGAATAGGGAAGCGCTTGATTCCCATATATTTGGGTGGACTTGATTTTCTAATAGTGGAAATTAACTGTGAGCAAAATTCAAAAAAATTATTGTCAACAGAATCTGTAACATCAAGTAGAGGGTAATTGAGGCGTTGCACCCATTCAAACACGAAGTTAATGTCACATTTTCTTATATTGGGAGTAAAGGCACTATAATTCAGTTCTTCTTTAGGGCGCATAACGATTTCCATTTCCACAGCAGGATGATGGCATTCGGCTGCAAGGAGTGGGTCAGAGGCATTTAAGACGCGCAAGGCTTCAAAAGAGAAGACCAAATCGAGAAGAACACCTCGCTCATTTCTGATGTAGTTATATTGGTTCAGATTTAGGAAGGACATAACATCGCATACAGTCTGTACAGATAGATCCAAGAGGCAAGAAGAGGGATTAGATCAATCAACATTTGGTAGGTTGAAGTCTCCTACCACCAACATGATGTTAAAGATATGATTGGCAACAAAGAATTCTTCAAGTAGGGAGGAGAATTCAATATATTGAGATAAGTTCAGGTTGGGGGTAGATACACACCGCCCAGGAAGAAAAAGGAGTTGTTAAGCTTAATGGTTGTGAAGACACACTCAATACAACTACTGGACGGGTGGAGCTCCCAAGAATCGAGATCCTTTCTGATTGCCACCAAAACGCCCCCACCGCTAGTTTTGAGACTCGATGAAGATGCTCTATCGCACCTGTATACAATATAGTTGTCAAATCCAAGTTCAGAATTACTGACATCGGGGTGCGAGATTGGTTTCAACTATAACAATAATATCATAGATTGAATGCCTCAGAGATTGGCGGAGTAGTGAAAACTTTGTCTTTAGACCATTAACATTATGAAAAAGCATGCAGAGTTGGTCTTGACCGTTGAAAATTATACGTTTTTCTGCTTAGACAACAATTGTAGGTATGCTATTGTCATGTCTGATTGTGATATCAGCCTCACCACTACTCTGTCTGATTTTAAGCTGTTCCCTAAGGGCATTTAAGTGCTTGGTTAAAGATATGGGTGTTCGATCTCTGGATACTTTTACGTCTTGGAGGATACCATCAACAGCTATCAGGCGCTCGCTTGAAAAGTATTTACGAAGTATTTTCAAGGCGTCACTCTGGCTTTTCAGCATGGCTTTCAGTGGCCGGGCCTTGTTGGAAGTAGCCTTTCCAAGACGAACAGTAGGGAATTTGTAGGAGATAAGTGCAGGGCAAGTAGCTTCAAAAGCTTAGTGGTGAGTCTTTCCTCATGGGATATTTTAGCCTCAGTATCTCTGCTGCTATATTCCGTCAAGTTACAGACCATAACATTGCAAGCTCGCCTGGAACGATCATTCATCTCAGAAATTATGTCTTCAGGTTTTAGAACCTGTGACGTCTTTGGAGTTTCATGAGCATCGAGGCGCTTTTCTCTACATGCAATTCTATCTTCAAACTCAGTTAACTTGGTGTTAAGAGCATCAATCTTATTAGGAAGTTCCATTAAGATGTAATTTGGTGGAGATTTTGGATAGCAATGTGGCAAAACCAGCCATCTGTGATATAAGAATATTAATGGGTTTCTTATTTTCATCTCCACAGTCAGACCTAAGGCATTCCCACTTAAGACTCTGGTCGGCCGCCAAACGGTCATATTCAGCTTTAGACATTTTAACACAGTCCATATGGAACCATCTACCACAAAAGTTATCGCATCTGATCTCTTGTTGGCGTTCCGTAACCTCTCGAAGACAGACGCCACAAGGGTACTTTATCGCTGTTGCCATTACAGATACAGCAACACAAGCAGTGGAGATAGCTGATTCAAAAAAAAAAAAAATCAAATCCACCCCTAGAAACGAACAAGAGAACAAATAATAACCCTTCAAAAAAGGCGAAGAGTTGATAGTGATGAAGACAATAATGAAAACTATTGATGATATGCAATTTGTAATAGACAGTTAAAAGGGTAACAATATCCAAAAACCGCCAGCTCCTCGATCCACTAGCGGGGAGAGAAAAACGCGTTGTTATAGTGCTAGGTGTAGTAAATCAGAAGCAAGGTAACATGGCTAGCGCATCTTTCGGTGTGGTACTAGCGAAATGGCAGTTCTATTACAGATGGCCATGCTGGCGTTCATAGCCAAAAAAGAGACATGAAGCATGGCAAAATAGCACAGGCCTTGGGAACACTTAGGAAGGTTTCATAACCAAGCCAAGCAGTATAGGTCATGTTAACCGTACGATGCGCTGCTGCATAAAGTGTTTATAACAGCACTTTGCTGACTTCAGTATTAAATTCAGTCATTTTGTGTGGCGAAAAACAGTTAATCTTTTTCATTGTGTGTCATCTTTGTCTGCATTATGGAAAACAAACATAGACAAGTAACTAACTATATTGTTCTCATATAATTTGTAGAAATATATTAGGCCTATAAATTTGGATTTTTATTACATTAATCAATTTTAAATTAAGTAGGCCTAGCCTAATATATTCCAATAAGAAAGAAGCTGGAACAATTTATTTCAAAACATTGTTTAATTTTATGTTGGCCAATGTAATGTTTGGCTATTATGAATATTACCTATTGAACATGGTTACAATGTTTACGTCTCATTTTACTACAAAATAATAAGTCTAGGTTATTAGAACAACATAGACTGGCCCCCAATCTTACCCCTAAATGTGTATCATAGCTTTGATTATATGAGTTAAAATGTTCTGCTTTGTGTAACTAATATAATAATTATGTACAATAATTGTACATTTATTGTATGTACTATTATTGTTCACTCTTTTTGACACATTGCAAGCTTAACTTAAAAATTCACCACCCCTAGATCTAATCTATTGAACATTTTTATGTATAGCCTAATAATGAAATTGTATTAATTTTCATTCAGTGGAACCTTTTATTCATAATAGCTTAACCCTTCAACTAGTCATTTCATCCTTTAGTGTGGGGCAGTTTTGAGAGCTTCAGGCAAGGGTTTTTTTTAATTTATTAAAAATATAAATTAGTAATTTATATAAATTAATGTATAATTTTTGTATCATAACTAAAAAAAGAATATAAATAGGGTATAACAATTTCACTTAAAAAATAATGTTAATAAAATGCAAATTTTGCAAAATTAAATCTAAAATTTTGGTAAAGGGATCATGCCTACCGAATCAAGTTAGGCTATTATGTGAAAAATACAAATTTGAGGTATCCATTTTGTATGAAATTGCTTCTAGTTTTAGAAAAAAACATAACTTTATACATACATAGCCTATGAAACTATAAAAAAAGCTATGAAACAAAAAGCGATTAAGTTCATAAATGATGAAAATCTGTGTATATATAATAGTTTGGTAGGCCTAATACAAGTTTTGTGGTACTTTCTGATTAAACGGAGGCCACGGATAATAAACGAGATTTAGCAACTTTGGGTGGGCAGTTACACAATAAGTACTAAAAGGTCAGGTTATGTAAGGTTAGGTTAGATTAGTAGACCTAAATCGCCTACCCACATCAGCTGCACTGTGCTTTGAATAGGTGGCCTCTGTTTAATCAAAAAGTACCAATTTTACTAACAGGTCATACCTGAATATATATTCTATTGCGTATTTTCTTACTTAGAATGAAGTAATCTATATACACAGCAGCAATGAAATAAATTTTAAATGAGTTATATCATTTTGAAAATTATAAAAAAATTACTTTTTGTCACTATTCAAAAATTCTATGAACAATTTTTGCACATTGTATAAGATAGCCTACTTAATTTATAAACAAACACTCCAGTAATTATGAAATTTTATTTAATAATAATTTTTAAATAAAATTTCATAATTTGATAAGATTATTAATACAGTAGAGTCCCGTTAATCCGACCTAATTGGGGACCGAGCCCTATTCGGATTATGTGATTGTTCGGATTAGCCAGAATTACAGAAAAATACGGTTTTAAACTTGAGAATAGGTCTATTTTGTTATAGAATTATCAACATTTTTATTGACAAATAAACGTGTTTGCGAATACTAAGCACATTTACCGTATTTAGTGTGAGAGTTCTATTGTTAAGCAATGTGAGCGTACTGGATATTGTACGGGTCCACGCGTTCAATAGTTATACGAAACTACGCGTCATCCAATAGACTCTCTTTAATGCGACAGAAGACAATAACTGAATTTATGTCTTTTAACAATTCATATTGTACTCAATAATAATATCAGTACTGTACGTCCAATTTTTGTTTGATTTAACTTCTTAATACAGTAATTTAACTCATACTTAACCTATAAGTTTCAATTTGGTCATGTATTTAACTTCATTATTTATGTACTGTACCGTACACAATTTGTCTTAATAAAATACTGTATGTATATTTAATTAAAGTTTTCTTTGTTTATGTACGAAATGGTGCACCCATTTTCATTTTTTATGTAATTAGTTCCTATAACTGTTCATTATCGTTATAAATAATTCCCCCTGGACCTGTTCGGATTAACCGACGTTCGGATTACACGTGTTCGGATTAGCGGGACTCCACTGTATCATAATTGATATTATAATATTAATAATCACTCTTCTATCAATATCATAATTTCATAATCATTAAGTACATTTGATTCTAATAAGAAGATTCTGGTAGAATGTATGTAAAGTATAAGATGTTAAAAAAAAAAATGTATATACAAATTTGTAAATTTATGAGTTATATCTGATGAGGAATTTATTATAAAGCCATAAACAATGTCTAAATATATGGAATAATACCAAATTTACAAAAAAAATGCGATAGTGCACACCAGTTGACAAAAATCGAATCCACTAAAAGAATAAAATATTATTGTTATAGTGAAGAAACAGTTAAAAAAGTTACTGCATAATAAAATCTCACAAACAATCTCTGTGAAACTAGAGACCAAAATAACAATATAAACATAACTTATACATATACAAACAAAACAAATTTATTTATTAATAAAATTAGACAGATACTTATTGTAAAATACATATTAATAAATATTTAAGCACAGTTGCATAGTATAAAAACTAAATTCTTAATTTAAAAATGTATTACAGATGTTAGGAAAAATTCATTTTAAGAATAAAAAGAATTGTTGAGTAACAACTTATAAATAATATACACAGTGTTATTAAATTAGCTAATATTTATTTATATCAGCCTGAACATTGCTGAATTAAGATGAATACAATAAAATCAAATAGGTATATCAATATAATACGTTATGTTATTAACTTCACATTACAGGGTTATCCTCTATATTAGTTTGATAAATAGTCAACTAAAACCCATATTAAAACAATTTATTGTGATACTTGTGTTACTGCATTATAATAATTCTTGTTTATATAAACAACATAGCAAAGCTAAATATTACTGGAATGTTACAATTGTTCGCAGATGACACAGTAATTGTTTTCAAGGGAAGAACCTGGCAAGAAGTTTATCAGGTTGCTTAGAACGAGCAAATTATGCTAATACAAAATTGGTTTCATACTAACATTCTAACTATGAACGGCAGTAAAACAAAATGTTTTCCAATCGCATTGAGGAATGTGAGTGAGCCACCCGCGGAACTACAATTAGTACTGCACTCGTGCGGCGATTCAGCTAATACCGCCTGTCTCTGTCAGCCTATCGAGAGGGTGGACCAGTACAAGTACCTAGGTATAATATTGATAAAAAAACTTAGATGGGAACCACACATTAATTATTTAAAACCTAAACTTAGAAAAATGATATACGTGTTTTACCAGTTAGGCCAAATTTTAAATTATAATGAATTAAAAACTGTTTATTTTGCATACGTTCAGTCTATTTTACAGTATGGAATCATAGCGTGGGGAGGGGCATTCAAAATCATCATTGATTCATTAAATGTTATTCAGAAATCGATGCTCAAGGCAGCTCTTAATAAACCTAAACGTTTTTCATCAAATCAATTGTTCATAGAATCAGATATTCTCACGATCCGTCAGTTATATATTAGGAATGTGATGGTCTACACCTATAGGCACAGAGAAGCGGTACTCGGTCTAACCACCCACAGGTACTCTACCAGGGCCGCTGTGGGGGGTGGTGTGCGGGCCACAGTCATCGAGATGACTGTGAACCTGACGAACGCATACTACGTGGCGAATTAATTGCACAGGCGTTTGCCTCCAGTGATAAGGGACCTGCGGGCCGAACCAATTGGTCTGTTCAAATGACTAATTACTACCTGGCTGCGGATGGTCACCTCTGATAACGCTGAGTCTCTCCTCACTCACTCCCACTTACTAACTAAATTTACTACAACTACTTTCAGTTGCTTTGCCGTCATGTCAGCATATACAACATGTTCAACCGCTTGCTTAGATGTTTATTTGTTTTATTTATTCTTTGTTCGTAACTTTTATTTTATTTTGTAGGACTGGGTGTGTGAGCTGAATTTTGCTTATTGTATATATTTATAAAAAAGTCTGTTCTATTAAAATTGTTTTAAATAAGAGCTTGCCGTCACGCACACGCCTCATGTGGCGGTATTTTCTTAATAATAAGCTTGAAATTGTTATTATTGTATATTTGAAAAAAGAGTAATTTGATTTGATTTGATTTCGTCATTCAGCCACAGTGTGGTACACTGATGATGGCTGAACGCCAATTAACAAAAGTTGACTATTTATTGTACCAGCATAATTTGATATTGTTTATATCTGACCCATCACTAGATTTACTTTCTGAGACTTGCTCCACCAGTTCTTTCAAATTACTTGCTAGAGTACGATCCATTACTTATTCGTAGCGTGTAATAAATCACTATTTTATCGCCAGTACTATCACCATATATAAACAAAGCAATACAGTTAATAATAATATTTGTTGTGAATACTATCTATCAAGATTAAATTGTTACGTTAGAACTAAAGAGTGGTGGAAATAATGTATTATATGAAAAAAACAATAACAAACTACATGAAATGAAATTTAGCAAATTTTTCAATAGCCTACTCAAAGCCTATAATTTATCAAATAGATTTCAGTAAAAAATGTTGCTTTATTTTTTATATATTTTTGTTTTTACTATTGCAATATCTAACAACACTTTACACATTTAACACAAAACTAAAACAGGAATAAAACTACGAAAATTTACAATTATACACGGTTTGTCACAGAAGTAAAACTAAACAACGCTGGGAATATGGCATTCACAAAAAACAGACGTTTTCTTTTACGTTTGTAATAATCAACTTGGTACGTCTCAACCATAATAACAAAGTGGAATAAAATTTTAGTTTTCGTTAGCATTTTTCTTCACGAATCCAATTGTGCATGAATCAAATCGGTACTTTGCTGGAGTATATTATAAGAAGTGGTTACGTGAAAGAATGTTTGATCGACAAAGTTTTATCAATTAAACAGTAACTACAAAAAGTTACAAAAACGGCAAAATGTGACAAAATTATATTGATTAACAAGGGTTAAAAAGAGGAAAGATCAGTTCCCAAAATGTTATGTTTCAGTTTTTTTTTTGTGACACTGCTTCTAGAGTAGCCCTAACATGACTAAGACAATTAATACACCATATAAGTGTCTTGCATATATACCACTGGTACCAGTAGGATAATGTGGGTTAATCTAAACAATCTAGATAAAGTATAGTGTTATCTTTGTTCTGAATGTTTACTCTTTTGTTTTAGGCTGACGAAATTGAGGCTCTGTGCTCCATATATGGAGACCAGTGGCAGACCGAAGATGAGCTCAATCAAGCGTACTGTGTGGCTGTCACAGAAGGGAAGTGTGATGCAGTGCTACACATTAAACTACCCCCTGAGTATCCATCCATTGCCCCCCCTCAATACCAGCTATCGGCACCAACTCTGAGCCGGGAAGATAAACAAAGTCTATCGGATAGACTGGAGAGTATATATCTGTAATTTATTTATTCCGTTTCTTAACAATATGATATTGTCAGTATTAGAAAAAGCTTAAAAGCATAGTTTTAAGTTGAAAACTTGTGTGCTTGTAGGGTTCTAATAAATAAAAAAAAATAGAAATAGTAAAGATATGGTTGATGATAAAACTAAAAGTCCATTAATTCTTAATGAGCAAAACTTGTAGAAAAAATATGTGCTGAACTGAACAGCTCACCCAGTTGCGAGGGTTTTTAGCATTAATCGCTAGGTGGCACATACGTCAAGGGATTTCATATGGAAACAACTTATAGCATTGAAATGTTTATCTTCTCTGAATGATTCATAATCAAGGGTGTAAGTACTTCATCTCCTACTCTTTTCATTATCAATATTTTACTCGACACACACGAAAAGGCACATACACTACTGAGTTCTGTATCGTTGCTCCTTTAAATATGGTTCTAGTGCACAATGAACCCGAGACATGTTCTGACCAGTTGAGACAGGTTCTGCCAGAAGTTGATCATATCTTTGTCCCGCTACGAATCTCACAGTTTGAATTTTTCTCATGTTCGCTTACACATCTAGAGTATTATTGTTTATTATCATCACTTTCTCCAGGAAGGATGATTTCAAACCCCTGAGCACATGTTTAATTTTAGTTTTAATTTGTTTAACAGTGTCCTAAGTAAGATTGTTTCCTTTAGCCTGCTCCAAGTTTTCATACACTTCAACACAGCTCCCTCTAAGTAGGAAGGGATACCAGCTTCTTTAGTTTATCTCAAACATTAGCCCTCACCACTCTCAAATCCATACTTTTCCCCAGACTCTCTCAAAACTTTGGGGTATGATAACTTGCCTCCTCCATGGTAACTATTTTGTTTATTTGCGGACCTACTTCTTCACTATCGCTTTGGACAGACTGCTCCTCTTGCTCGTTCACCTTCAGTTCTTCACGGGTAACAACCAAAGGTTCCTCCATTAGAGGGTTTAGTTCAACTCTTTGAGCTAGTTCTCAAAAGGATAAAAGTGGGGAACTATTCCTTGAGCAGGATTCCTGCCTGCTTTTGCTCCTTGACACTACACTCAAGTGAACAAGAGTCCCGTTCATAGACGTTGGACAAGGTATATTTTAGTTACATCTGAGCTAAGACTACGACTCGATCTATGAAATTTATGAATAACGCATACGTTTAACAGACTGTGTACGCTACGAGTCACTAATAACTAATTATAGTTTAGTTCACAAATCAACTATTACTTTTCAGTCCCTCGCCAACGTGTTGGTTAATTTGAGCATGTCTGTTGCTATTATGGAATCTGTTCTGTGTAAATTTATTGCTTCTAATAAGTATTTTACAGTGATTTACATGTTTAACAAGTTATTGTTCCTCTGTAATTTATTTAGTTGTAAATAAATAATGTTATACATAATATTTTTTTGCACTCTCCAGTAGAAAAGTGACGTAAAGGGGGTAGACAGAGAACTAATGAATATGAAAATAACAATCACATATCCATGTATAACTTGATGATAGTACTATGACCTCTCTTTTGCCATCCTTACAAGACATAATATTACTTCCGAACTCTCTAATATTAATCACTCTTGGTTGACCGGCAACTCTGACCTATTCAGGGTGTCCCGCCACACTGCCTCTTTGGTGTAGTGGACACTTCCGTTCCATCTCATCGTCACTCTCTGTCTGCTCTGCCCATTGTTCATTGTCCATACAATACACTCCCCACTCCATACGAGGGCTTCTGGGTGGGAGATTTCTCTTCAATGTTTGGACCAAGGAACATTTGGGCCCCTTTGTCACAATATTAACTCACAAAATTATTGTATGCTGTTCCAGATTATATCTTTTGAATAATTCAATTTAGTTTTCTTGTTATGTTGTTAATAAATAAGAAAAATTTGTATTATTTTATACAATGTACTAATGTATTGATAGTTTTAATCATTGTTCGCTGATTCAGTGGTGTTGGAAAATGGCTTACTTCTTTTATTGGTACATGTGATATTTAAATAACATAAAAATACTATTATTTCTTCTTTCAGGTAGCATTTATTACAAAATGTATGTTTTAAAGATTGTGTAGAAGCGTAATGGAGTTCTTGATTATCATTTGAACTTACTACTTATTACACAAATCTTTGTTTTAAAATGCATTTTTAGAGTAGGATTTACTTTTTTAGGTTTCTAAAAATAACAACAAAATTAAACTTTTTAATTGTTTATGCAAACATAATTGTATTCTATTTGTATACAATTTCTTTATACAGTTTTTATTTGAGATATTATAGATATTGAGGGGTATTCCCCCAAAAGTTGAAACACGCAGTAGCCTATTTACAAAGCGGTCCGTCTAATGTATGCTCTAATTTTAGACCCATATCTTTAGTTTCAACCTTTTCTAAGGTTCTTGAAAAGATTATGAAAGAAAGAATGTTGCTTTTCTTAAATAAAAGTAAATTTTTTTTTTCAAAGAATCAGTACGGGTTTAGGGCAGAACTAAGTACTGAATTAGCCTTGTGCAGCTTTATGGAGAAGATTAATGCTGGGATAAACGATGGGAAATTTGTAACTGGGCTGTTTATTGATATTAAGAAGGCATTTGACACCGTAGATCATAAGATTTTGCTAGAAAAATTGGGCCACTGTGGATTTAGAGGTACAGCTCAAAAGTGATTTAGTAGTTATTTAAGCAAACAACATCAATGTGTCAAAGTGGAAAATAGTTTTTGCGAAAGAGGGGAAGTTATTTGTGGAGTGCCACAAGGTTCTGTAATGGGTGCAATCTTGTTTATAATTTGTATTAATGATTTGTGTAATGGAAAATTCAAGGGGGAATTAACAGCTTTTGCAGATGATACTGCTCTCTGCTATAAGGAGAAGACAAGGGAACTTATAACTTGCAATATGAGAATGGATTTAAATGCTCTTAACTGGTGGTTTAGAAAGAATAAATTGGTCTTGAGTACTGAAAAGACTATGTATATTAATTTTTCTTTGAGACAAAATCTTCATGTACAAAATGACTTAGTTTATAAAATGTCAAGTCTGTTTAGAAAGTGGAATCGTATGTAATAATTGTGCTAAAGTTCAAAAAAGTACCAGTACAAAATATTTAAGAGTTTTATTGGACCAAGATTTAAATTGGAAGTTACATCTTACAAAATTGAAAAATAAAATTCTAACAAGTATATGTCTGTTCTATTTTGTCCGCGACATGTGTCCTCAAAGTATTCTAAGAACTCTTTACTTTGCTCTAGTTAATAGTAGATTAGAGTATGGTATTACATGTTGGGGAGGAACATACATTACACATTTGAAACCACTTGTGACTTTGCAGAAAGTGTTTGTAAGAATTATTCTGAAGAAAAGTGGACTTGATTTGTCTTTTCCATGTTTTATCCAGCTAAGAATATTACTATTGAGATCTCTTTTCATATTTAAAACCTTGAAATTCATGTTTAATAATAAAAAATTTAAAAATAATGAAATTTTGCATACAATGAATACAAGAAGCACTTGTAATATTTTTGTTCCGAAACCTAATTTAACTTTTTATACTAAAAAATTTAACTTCTTAGCACCATGGCTATTTAATAAACTGAGTGATGATATTAAATTACAAACAAACTATAGATTATTTGTTAAACTAGTCAGGGTGTGGTTGCTAACTCAGGAGAATCCTGAGACTATTGTGTATTGTACGATGACATTACATAAATAAATTGACAAAATAGGTTTTTGTTTTAAGGAGACATTGTTAGGTAACAACGGTAGGCATCCATATAGGTTTCATGTGTACCCATGTATGTATGCGGTATGTATCTGTATGTGTGTGTGTGTGTGTGTGTGTGCGTGCGTGAGTGTGTGTAAAATATGATTGATTAAGGCATTTTGTTATGAACAGAAAGTATTTTGTCTTTTGTATGTTGTATGTACTTGATTATTGTAATTAGTTCTATTTTTAGTTAATACAAAAAGGTATAATATTTTGTTTTGTTTTTAAGCTATTTAATTGGTTCAGTTTGTAGATTAGTACATTGAAATGTATAAGGTTTGGTATAAAAGCACATCTTTTGTTTTTATTTTTTGTTTGTTATATCACAGTAGAGTTGTGAATTATAAACTAATGCTCCTGAACTTATTAATTTTTAATAGTTATAATTATTATGATGGAACCCCTAGATGGACTAATTAGTAGCCTTAGGGGCCCTATTATTTTCCTTTTGGGGTCAACCTGGGTCTTAGAATATGTATAATTTTATTATTCCATTGTTTTGAGATTTAAAAATGTTTAATATGCTTTGTAAAGTACAACTTCATGAGGAGAATAAAGATATTTATTTTTATTTATTTATTTATTTTATAAACAGTGTCGTTTTTGGAAATAAGACAAGTGCTGCTTCAAAGCCGTGTAGTAAATAAAACTAAGCATTTAAAAAATGCTAAATCTATGGTATATCTTGAATCTTTATAAAACTTGTACTATTTTTTACGGGCATTTATTTTTTTATGTTATAAAACAAAATTGTATAAAACATCTCAACCATTTTTATTTATTTCTAGAAATGATATTGTTGTTCTACAAAAGCAATACAACTTTGTTTGATCAGAGACTCTGGATGTTATGCTGGGAGCAATGATCAGAGAGAGTGTACCAGTACAGTGAAAATACATCTTTGTTTTGTATTACAGGGATAACATTGGTGAAAGTATAATCTACCAGTGGGTGGAAGCTACAAGAGAATTTCTCCAAATGAAATTTTTAAATCAAACCAATTGTGATCCTGAACCAGAAATTGTGGACTTAGATGTAAACATGATCAGCCAAGAAACCAGTATAATCAGTAGATTGGAAATTCATCATGGGGAGGTCATAACAGACAGAAAGAGCAAATTTCAAGCCCATGCAGCTATAATAACATCAGTGGACCAAGTCAAGTAAGTGAATCTTAAATAATATTCATATTGGAATTATGTACTAAATATGAAAACTATTTATAGTTGTATAATAAATTGTTAATGTCATGTTGTAATAAACATTCTTGATTCACTGATATGGGCTTGCTCTATTTGTACATATATATGAAGTATATACACATACTGTTATTCTTCCTTATCCTTTGACTGTCTGTCATATTTAGTTTACTAGATTATTTACACTAAAATGTCTACAGAAATATATTTTGTTTTCCATTTTACACATGTGTTTTTTACACTTTTGTAAAATGGTATGTCTCAAAACATGGTATGATACTTAATGGTGGTTATACAGTAGTAAGTGGTCTGTTTTTTTTTTTTTTTTTTGGTCTGGCCCTTTGCCTTTTTGTTGCAGTTTGATGGCAAAATATGATTTCATGATGGCAAAATTGTCACCAAAATGAGCAAAAAAGTGTATTTTACCTCAGATTTTCTTCTCGAGGGGATCGCTAATTTGTGTGTGCCAGTTAGCATGGAGTCCATCTATAATTTCCTCTCTGAATTTGCTGTTGCTTAGTTTTTCACATCTGTTTGTATGTTATATACAATACAGCCATTGATTAGGCCAGCTTCTGTTACAAAATGCCATTTAGGCTCCTACCATTTCACGGACTTACAGTTGTGTGGTGCAAAACTGGTATAACATATCCACACCATCCAAATTTTTGATGTAAATAATATACATGTTGGGTTTGAGAATGTTCCTTTGCCCACTTTTTGAACACACAAACTCATCTGAAATCATTGTATTGCCAACAGCAGATAACATGTTCACTTTCCCTGTCTTTTCCAAGTACGCTATCATTTTTTGGTTTTTACAAACTTAAATTTATCGCAAAACAAACTACTTTCAAGAACAGAGTACACACTGTTAACGTATTTTTCACAATAAATAACGTCTGTTAGACGTCTACCTGGGAACGAAATGTAAACACAGCTGGCTGGCACCTCTTAGTTTACGTCCTTCCTTCATGAGTGCACCACCGTACATTGAACTGAGCTGACTATTTTAACGCACTTGGGATATTATTCGACTAACCCAGGGAATGGATAAGGGCAAACAGGGTGAGCTTTCATAACTACATTTAAGAAACACCAACAGACAAGAACACAACGGAAGAGGAGAGACGTAATACAGGGTCCCCACCCGACCGTGAAAACCGTGAAACCGGGAATAAGCCCGTGAATTTCGTTCACCGTGAAAAAACCTTAAATAAGCCGTGAAATTTTGTTTACATACCGTGAAAATCTCTACAACTTTTGAATAAATAAAATCAACACGGGTCGTCGTCAGACGATCATATGGGAAAGTTGACCTTCGCTATTGCAAAGTTAAAAAGTAGCACGCAATGTAGGGGATAGACCACGAAGTTTGACAGGTGCTGCTATCTGAGCGATTGTACTGATAATATGGTTTATAAACAAATGAGGAAAAGGAAGGGCCGGTGGGAGATGACGCTTCCGGCTCAAATCACGTGAGGCCTGTCTTTGTCTGTCGCCAGGTTCCGGGCCTTGGCTACGCTACGCGGCTGTAAAACAAGGCATTCTCTGATTGAACGCGAGATTAATAACACAATATAATTACTTGATAGATTGTCGTTTAATGTAAACACTTTTCGTATTGGAGTTTTATTGTATCAGATATAGTCTATTATTGTTTTCATAAAATAAAAAAAGTATACAAATCCTTAATCTAATGTAAGGAATTTAAATTACATTTTAACTTAATTTCATTCTATTAAATCCCTTATTTTATTTAAATATTAATGAGAAAAATGCTATTCAGTACGATATCTATAATCGTTGTGTATATCGGACTGTTAACACAATGTAATAATTATAAAAAATTTTAATTTATGGTGGACAATAAATTGAATTAATTTAGGGTCTTGCGTAAATAAATAGTATAATAATGTGACGGAGCAGAACCTACACGACACATATCAATTAACGCAGCGAGACCATAACTTTATAGGCCTATATAACTGTTTTAATTACCAGTAAGGTCGTTTGAGAAAACAATTTTATTTTTCATCTCTTTAGATATTAAAACGGTAGTGATATGCGTTTTCCTTATCAATATTATTTTTTATGATTCCTAAGCTGCATGGATATTACGAGTGTACACGGTTTAAATCTTTTTATGGTGAAATGTGTGTGTTTTAAATTGTATAATGTATTAAGTAAAATATTACAAATGAAACGTCATGTTATAAAAACGTTAGAAAAAAAACCATTGCATTTTTTCTAACCAGGAAACAACAAACGTCAAGTAACTTTGTAGTGTTAAGCTTTATTACTACAAAACTACAAATCGAGGAAGTCGTCCAAGTATAATTTTGTCGGGTTCCATACGACTACGTTAACGCTATTAATCATTTCATGCAGATGAAAAATATATCAAGGTTCATTTATTGTAATGTGGTGCAGCGATGTTATGGTAAAAATAACCTTTGTTGTCTACTGTCAATGAGAGTGGAAGGGGTGGGGTATATCGTGTACTCCACTCCCCTATCCTCGGACAACAGCTGGTTTCATGTCTCAACATGAAAGATTTGTTTCCCCAGCTCGGCACTCCAATCTTATTCTTATTGTGAGAATTGATATAAAGATTTAAAGCTTTTCATTCAACTCATTCTGACACTTTCTCACGGAAATTCTTCTGTTGAAAGAGGCTTCTCTGTCAACAAACAGTGTATAGTTGAAAACTTGAAGGAGGAGAGTTTAGTCGCGTTGAGAAAAGTTTGTGACGGCGTACATCAGCAGCAGGAGGATTGGAGGCAATGGAAATCACTAATGAATTAGTTCATGCTGCCAAAAATTCCCCACGCCCACTACTCGGAGCACTTGGCAAAACAACGAGAAGAAATGAAAGACAAAATTAATTCTGAGAAAGAGAGGAAGCAAGCTGCAATAGAAAAAAAAAGAATTGGAAGCACAAAAATTCCAGGTTTTTGTCCGACGCCAGGAAAAGGGCAGCTGAGTTAGACGATATAAGATACAGGAAACTTAGCAAAAAGTGCAAATCGTAATTCACTTTTATTCTAGACATTTTTATCAATTTCTTTATTTATGTGTACAAATATAATTTTTTTTTTGTATAAACTGGTACCAAATAACTTTTCTTATAACAAGTTGTATATAATTTTTATACATTTAACGTTTATATGTTATTTTAATTTCAATAAAAATTGCCTTTTCTTATGTACTAATTAAAATGTGACCTGTGATTATGTGAAAATTTTCCTGTGGAAGAAATTGATCGAAATAATAATAATAATGTGTTAAACAAGAAAAATAATTTAATAATCACGCAAGTGTACTTCATGGACTCAAACGAGTTAGCCTTAGCCAACGTACGAATCCTGTCACCCTGCATCTTGTCTAACCTGTGTCAACAAAGTTCTCTTCAGATTTCAACAAACTTGTAAGTTAAAGAAAATTATGAGCTATGTGCATGCTAATTATATTGAAATTTGTCTTTGTCATTGCTTTGATTGTTATGATGATGTTTTGTAAAAATAATATGCCTTGTTATATTCATTATGTAGCAAATCGCACATAAAATCGGGCGCTCGCCGCTCATTGCTTGCGTCGTAACCGAAGCCTATTGTTATTTCGTTCTTTTTAGATGTTTCCTGTCAATTCCTGCACGACCAATGACATCGTTAGTCAAATGGGAAGAAGTTTTATATTGTATTTTACCGCTCTGCCGCGTCTGTAGTGTTTACGTCTCAACTTCGCCCCTCTCCAACACGATTTTGTTTGTACCGGTAACGTTGTTTATGAAAACTTTCCGACCTTGAATTTTAATTTTTTTTAACCGTGAAAACCGTGAATTAGCCGTGAATTTGAGTATTTAGATTGAGTGGGAACCCTGTAATAGTTGCACACTTCAACGTGCCTAATGTCCACACAGTCACGATTGTGTGTGCGCAGTAGGTTCACCTTCCTAATTTTGTTTGTCGTTTTTATCTCTATTCATTTTGTTGTTTTTAACCACTTTATGGTACAACTTTTGTTCCGAAACATGTAGTGGACACTTACAACGTTTGGAATTGTTTTGAAATAATATAGTACAACATTTTTAGTAAACGCATTTTAGTAACTGCTACTAATTGTGTAGGGATATGTTGTCGACATTGCTGGAAAATAAAAAATTCGCTCAAGCAACACACAACATCTACGCATACAGGGTGCTCAAGGACGGTCTGCCAGGGTGTATGGCCCAGGACTGTGAAGACGACGGGGAGAATGCGGCTGGTAGCCGGCTGCTACATTTACTGCAGGTAGGAAGACCATACATTATTTAAAGTAGAGGGAGAGAAGTAGCTAAAAGATAAAGTGTATGTTAAATCTCAAACACTTATACACCCTTAATTTTAATCATTGGACTTTGAGAAATGTCTCATTTTAAAAACATAATTAATTTGCTTCCAAATGTTCTGGTTTTCTTAAACATATTATTGTCGTAAAGTCAACTCGAAACATAGGCAAATCTAATTAGGAGGCTTGCAAGGGTTGATCCTGGGACCTCTTCTTTTCATACTATTCACAAATGATTTCCCAGCGTGCATGCAAGACTATAGTGAAATGATTAGGTATGCTGATGACACAGCACTATTGCTTGGTAGATCAAGAACTGGTGACTGTTATATTTCCATAAACATGACAATAGAGTACTGCCACAACAGTGATATTGTTGTGAATGAGAGTAAAACAAAAGCAGCTAGACCTGGGTAGGAAAAGGAAGAACATTGGAAGACTACATGAAATGGAAGAACATACAACTAAAAAATACCTTGGCGTAACACTAAATGAAAAAACTTTCAGGGTCAGCACACATCAACTCTCTGCAATAATTTAAGTACAGCTCTGTTTGTAATAAGACGAATAAAGAATGTAAATTGTATGATGACAGCTAAAACAGTGTATCAAGCATTGTTGTTGTGCGAATCAAATACAAGGCTTATTCAGAAAGTAAGTACTGTTTAAAAAAAAAAACAAGTAAAACCATTTTTTCCAACAGAATTTTATTTCTACCTGAAAGCCCAAACGTTAAACTACTTTTTGACATAGTTTCCACCAATGAAGTTATAAAAGAAGTTACCTGAAGTTATGACAGAAATATTATTGCTTCTCTTATGTTTCAAAATGTTATTTTTAAATGGTTCTATCCTCTTAAATCCATGAAAATGTATGGAAACTAGTAATGTATCCTCATATATTCAACTAATGGGAAAAATAATACTGTATCTAAAGAGTTTATTTTGCTCTGCAATGTGTTCTTAGCATAAAACTTGTAGGCTAATCTTTAATATAACCTTACATACATTTTTCACAACAAACTACTTTCTAAAATTTTATTAATTATTTTTCATTATGTTTATTGATGTTTTTATCTGTAACAATTTATTTTCAAAGGTGTTACCATTCTTTTTTAATAGACCTTATTTTTTTAATAAAGGAGTTGGTATAACACTACTGAGATATTGTTACGGCATTATAGCCCATAAGTGTTTAAATATTGTTGAGGTTTTTTGTAATAACTTACTTTATTCAGGACATTCGAATTTTCGTTAGTTATTATATCACATGATTCTATAGTATTTAAATGTCCTATATTTAATGACATTAGGGATTCCTTTATTTTTGTTAATTTTTCAGTGTAAGATCTGGTTGATGCTTGAGAAGTTTGTCTCATTTCTGATAACTCTAAAATAGGTTGCTAGTTTATCTTAATTTTAAAATTTATTGACTTGTATATGTTTATTGTAAGTTATCAAAATTGTATGGGTGTATGTTCTTCTTCTTGTATGGATTCCTGTGTGTGTTCAAGTTCAAGTTCAAATCATCTTTATTCAGGAATAACATGCAATACATTTTTCTATTTTTCCCATGCAACTCATAGGTTGCGCGTGGGATTGAAGTAATTATTATACATGTACTATATAAACTATTAATTTATACAATGTCCTTACGACAGTAATTACGTGATTTATAACAGCTATAGCAAGATATACAAATAATTATTATATGATATAAAATATATAACATGGTAACAGCAATTATAAACTTCATAATCGATAACAAATAACAATAAGGTTTAACAACAAATATATATTTATCAATAGTGCAACAAATAACAACAACAACAATAAACTTCCTCAAGTAGCCTACACAAAAATAAATATTATATACTCCATAAATATATCTATAATAAATAACAGAATCACAAATAACAAGGCCAAAGTGAACAACTCGAACAATGCAACAACTTTGACTAGAACCACGAACATGCAAAGAAAATAAGTCACATAAGTTTAAAAACAAAAACAAATTTGCCCTCAAAAAACCCATATTCATATCATTAAATTTTGTTTACTACAAAAGATATTACTTTCATCTTCACCTTAGGCTTAGCTTCAAATATTATGCTGTTTCCATAATACTGCACTATTGAATTAAACATTGTAGGTCCCTGATAACATAGTTGTTTTCTACAAACTTCCTTTACAAAAAAATGGTGTTTCAAGAAACATGTATTGTGTACTGCGAGTAACTATTAATTTCTCTTGTGTGTGTGTGTGCGTGCGTGCGTGTGTGTGGAATAAACTCCTTTAGTTATTTATTAATCTTTTATAAACAAACTTAAAATAATATGAACTATTAACTTTTCAAAACAAAACTGTAATAATACTAACAAATAACCGGTATACTTTTCAAAATAGACTGTTCTTATTCACAAACAATGTTGTAATTAACATGATAATGACACATTGACTTAAGAGAAAAATTCCTCCTAGAAGGTCCATATTTTTAGAATTATAGCATAATTAAATGCCAGTACCATTACCATTATTGAATGCATGTTTTACAGTTAGTAAAGTTGATACACAAAATGGTGGTCGTGATTCCTGACCTATGTGTGTCACAACGCTCTGGTATGATTTGTTTATTTTAACCTAGATTGTAATTATGTGTTAGGTTAGTTATTTACCTGAAGAACAGATGCAGGTTTCAAAACGTACCGTTACTGGTTTTTTGTATCACTGAACGATGGCAGATGTCCGGAAAATAATCCTGTTTCCTTCACAGTACCATTACAGCAAAATTGTATGTAGACTAAGGTCAGTCTGGTAGGTATGAATATTTATAACAATTAGAAAGATGCTCTGTACCACGTGCTCATTTACATGACATACGTAAATATATAGACATATTCCAACATATCTCAAATTAAAAATGTATGAATTGGTTGAATTTTGGTTTTAAACCCAATGGGAATATATATAACTTAATTTACAAGCAGCCCTTGCAGCTTAATTGGTGTAACAACTATATATATATGTATGTATATATATATTATTTTTTCAATAAACATTGAATAACAAAAAGTTTTTTATTATTATGATGTATAAGATTATCTTATATTAATGTTAAGTTCCATGCTTGTACTGAATCCATACTCTACTGTCAGTCTATCGTCGCCAGAAATCCTATGTTTCCCGCCATGGGATTATTAGTAATAAATATACTTTGGCTAAGCTGGTCTGTAACTGTATCTCTATCTGGTTATCAATAAAATAATCTGGTTTGTAATTAATAATAATATATTTGAATATATATGTATATTCAAACCACTAATGTTCATAATAGTGTCAAGCATATGGTTAATTAATAATTATTTATTTATTTATATGTAATTAGTAGGTACATACATACGTACTGTGTAGATTAAAATTCATTGAACAATATTATGATACGTGTTTAGTATGCAAGTTTTGATTAAAATAGCCAAATTTATATTTACCATGATTAGCCATCATTTCAGTAATTATAACAAACAACTTATTATTTTAAGGCAGGATTACCCAGCACCACTTATCACGTAACAGGCATTGCTGAAGTTGCATGATACATTTCAAGTCTATATCGCATTTAATTCTTTAGGCAACCTGCGGACAGACAGGCAAATAATCATTCAGAAAAAAATTTTTTACATCCCCTGGCTGAAAGAAGAGTAGTTATATCAGCCTACTAAGTGACAGGATTCAATGAAGCTGAGCTGAAAAGCAGAATGATTCTCTCGAGCAGTTGTGGACACTCGATGAGGATACAAGATCATGGCATACTGAATCCTTCGAGCATCAAGCGACACTGGGTTCATGTCCATTGCCACCTCTTTGACCGAAACATCCCTGTACCGTAGAATCTGTCACACTCCCACCACCTTCACAAATTCGTCCTGTACTTGTCGGGCAGGGCACTGAATTGACCAACTAGAAAGTGACCATGCAACTGCCAATAACTCTAGTTTTTGCCTGACGAGGGAACAGTATACAACTTTGAGGGCTCTGCTGCTGGATGTGGTTATATAAATATTATTTCATGAAGAGTTACACAAGTTGTAGTACATCAGAAATTGTAGTATTTCTAATAACTATTAGTTTCTAGTTTGACTCCTACACTTACTGGAATGGTACTCGGAAAGAGAGCAAGAGCACTCTGTTTAAAACCGAGAGCTTCACATTAATTATCTATAGTGGGAATGTTGGCTACACATTTGATACATCTTTCTTTATAGGACAAAGTATATTTTCATTTTCATTTTGCCAAAAAAGTGTACGTTTGTGCTTAATCTAATTTTATATAACATGTTCTGTTTACATTTTACAAGCTGACTTCATGAAGAGTATCTGAGATCAGATAATAATAAAGAACAGTATTAATTGTTATATGCTAATATATATTACATGCCATATTCATGAAAAACGTTTTCCTGATTTCTGAAAAGAAATATTGATATTTTCCTTCACTATGTCAGTGTATGAAGGTCGAAACACTTTATGAGGTATAAAGTCAGGCGGTGAACATACAATGAGATAACGTACGATGACGACGTGATGATGGCCACAGGCCATTAAAGCATCCCTTTTTTAGTACCTGTACTTATACAGGTATGTCATACACACACTTTGATGTAATGTGCTTGATGCTTTTATTTATTTTATTCGTACTTAAATATATTTTCTTTAAACATTTTTTTCTGCTTCACTCATTTAGTTAGATTACTTTCTCTATAGTGTTCATTCCTAAAATAGATATTTGTGATATAGTTTATGATGCTTGAAACTCTTTGATTAAAAGGACCAAAAAGACAATTTTTTAACAAAACTTTGATACTAGCTTTAGTTCTTCAGTAACTATACATTTTACTTCAGATACTGTACATAATCAAATGCATAAACAAGATAATACATAGTAGATATAAGGAATAGCTTGAACTATTCTAGACTATTGTAAAAATTCTTCTTAATTTAAATGTTATTCACAATTATCAGTGTATCAGTTCCGGGACCTGACAGTTAAAACGCTTATATATGATGTACAGAATTTCAGATTCTGGATGGTACATTTAACTACACACATGAACATCAACAAATGAGAGGAGTCCTGAAGTATATAATAACCTGTTAAACTGCTGCATCTTTCGGTTTTTTTGAGTAAAAGAAGTTTGAGTGTGATGAATAATCCGAGAATAGCAATGACTTATTTCTACTGATTCCTGACTGATGCCCATATCTCCGGATCCTATGTATCATCTTCATCTTAAACGTCACTGCAGAATTATAGAACTATGAGTAATGATTAATACATACGAAATCCACAGTATTTTGGTTACATCAATTATGTTATTCTAACTATGCAATGTCACTGTCAAAAAATTTACATTTTTACATATATTTCAGTGAATGCATTTCCTATAGTTCTGAATAGAGTTCTCAATAAATTAACTACATTCATACATTCCCTTAAAATTACTTTTAACCGATATTATATACCGTTAGGGTGGATTGTTGTTAACCACAAAACTGTATCAAGAACGTCCAGATGAACCCCTATTTATGCCTTGCTTAATAAAAGGTATTAGACTTCTTTGTAAACAATCACTATTTATTTTTTAAATAGGACAGAATGTTTTAATAATTCCATAGCTAAAACTTATCAACACTTTTTATTTAACTAAATAGTTTAGTACTTCTAAATTTTGAATAAATTACGTACATAAAATTATATACATAAATGAATTGTTCTTGGTTCATTATTGGTTTATCAGCATTTAGCTACCTTTGGCCGTTTACCACCAATGGCCTTCATTGGCTATCTGTACAGAAGGCACAAGCAATTATGGCCCTCATCGAATCTAACATGTTAATAAGTGATTATAGAAAAGTAACAAAGCCTAGTGACTTAATTTTAATAATAAATAAATATGCCAAAAAGAGCTAAAATTATTTTCACTCTAAACACAGGTTTATTAGCAAACTATATAGAGATTTCAAATTGTGGGCAAAATTCAAGGTGAACAACAGATATTGTAACCAGCCATATTCTGTAGAACTGCAAAGCAGAAGATGTTCATCAGCAGCTGCAGTTCAACATTTGGCACCAAGTATACATTTCCTTGAGTGGAACAGCAAAGATGAGAGTACTCACATTGACAGCAGTCAGAATTATCAGACGTGGCACCGCTGAGATAAAGCTGTTCGTCGTCAGCAGTCACAGCTTACAATTTTCATCCAGTAGAATTCGTCAGGCGTGGCACCGCTGAGATGAAGGTGTCAGCGGTCACAGCTTGGAATTTTTATCCAGTAGAATTCGTCAGGCGTGGCACCGCTGAGTGGAAGGTGTCAGCGGTCACAGCTTGGAATTTTCATCCAGTAGAATTCGTCAGGCGTGGCACCGCTGAGATGAAGTTGTCAGCGGTCACAGCTTGGAATTTTTATCCAATAGAATTCGTCAGGCGTGGCACCGCTGAGATGAAGGTGTCAGCGGTCACAGCTTGGAATTTTCATCCAGTAGAATTCGTCAGGCGTGGCACCGCTGAGATGAAGTTGTCAGCGGTCACAGCTTGGAATTTTTATCCAATAGAATTCGTCAGGCGTGGCACCGCTGAGATGAAGGTGTCAGCGGTCACAGCTTGGAATTTTTTGTAGAATTCGTCAGGCGTGGCACCGCTGAGATGAAGTTGTCAGCGGTCACAGCTTGGAATTTTTATCCAGTAGAATTCATCAGGCGTGGCACCGCTGAGTGGAAGGTGTCAGCGGTCACAGCTTAGAATTTTCATCCAGTAGAATTCGTCAGGCGTGGCACCGCTGAGATGAAGGTGTCAGCGGTCACAGCTTGGAATTTTTGTAGAATTCGTCAGGCGTGGCACCGCTGAGTGAAAGGTGTCAGCGGTCACAGCTTAGAATTTTCATCCAGTAGAATTTGTCAGGCGTGGCACCGCTGAGATGAAGTTGTCAGCGGTCACAGCTTGGAATTTTTATCCAATAGAATTCGTCAGGCGTGGCACCGCTGAGATGAAGTTGTCAGCGGTCACAGCTTGGAATTTTTATCCAATAGAATTCGTCAGGCGTGGCACCGCTGAGTGGAAGGTGTCAGCGGTCACAGCTTAGAATCTTCATCCAGTAGAATTCGTCAGGCGTGGCACCGCTGAGATGAAGTTGTCAGCGGTCACAGCTTGGAATTTTTATCCAATAGAATTCGTCAGGCGTGGCACCGCTGAGATGAAGTTGTCAGCGGTCACAGCTTGGAATTTTTATCCAATAGAATTCGTCAGGCGTGGCACCCCTGAGATGAAGTTGTCAGCGGTCACAGCTTGGAATTTTTATCCAATAGAATTCGTCAGGCGTGGCACCGCTGAGATGAAGGTGTCAGCGGTCACAGCTTGGAATTTTTGTAGAATTCGTCAGGCGTGGCACCGCTGAGATGAAGTTGTCACCGGTCACAGCTTGGAATTTTTATCCAATAGAATTCGTCAGGCGTGGCACCGCTGAGTGAAAGGTGTCAGCGGTCACAGCTTAGAATTTTCATCCAGTAGAATTCATCAGGCGTGGCACCACTGAGATGAAGTTGTCAGCGGTCACAGCTTGGAATTTTTATCCAATAGAATTCGTCAGGCGTGGCACCGCTGAGTGAAAGGTGTCAGCGGTCACAGCTTAGAATTTTCATCCAGTAGAATTCGTCAGGCGTGGCACCGCTGAGTGGAAGGTGTCAGTGGTCACAGCTTGGTTGGAAATTTCATCCAATAGAATTAGTCAGGCTTGGCATCGCTGAGATGAAGGGGTTCGTCGTCAGCAGTCACAGCTTCTAATTTGGATCTTATTAAATGTAGTCCTGAGTGGAGCTGCAAAGTTGATTCACGTTGTAAACAGCCATCTTGAGAATTGTAGTGTAGTTCATTCAGTTTTGAATCAGCGGTATTTTATTTTATGTACCTTGGTATTCAAAATGGCTACTGTCAATATTTGAAATTTTTAATTTAATTTCGGTAAAAGTTTTAGAATTACTACAATATTTGGTTACATAAATGTCCTTATAAACACAAGTTTCTATTTTTGAATTTGAGATGATTTCACTAGTTTAATTCCATGGTTACACAACTTCACTATCTAATTAATTGTTGTCTTAAAAGGGGAATATGATTTTTTGTTTTGCTTTGTTGTAACACTATATCTCACATATGCTGACTCTTGGTATGGGTATTTACATTAGTTTTAAATTATGAAAGATGCCAGAGGCTGAATGTGTCTACAAGAACAGTATTATGTAATTGAAACGTAACATAGCACCAAATTATGCAATTATTATACATTGGTCACAATACAAACTATAATATTTGAGGCTTTTTCTCTGAGTTTAATCTGTATTATTATAATTCCTGTGCTCATGATGATTTATTTGCATTCATTCCATAAAGTATAATTTAATATTAATTTCATACTCTGATATTCCAAAACATCTTCAGACCAGGGAGGTGACCATGTCTTGAATTTTTATCTGTTTGTTGTACTCTACCTTAAACGAAAAGGTTTTACATCTGAAGAAGAGGTTAGTTACTCTATGTTCTCAAAGACTCAGGTTTTTGTTGCTGTGAAACATAATATTGTTAAATGTCCATAATTAAAACTTCCTTTGAAATCTTCCATTGTTAATTATGTTATCAGAAGTGAAGGAGTTCATCTGTCTATAAGTTAATAGGCCTATTCTGACGTTTGCAGTTAAATACAAATCACTGCTACAATGATTTGGAAATCCAATTTTATGTTATAATTTATTTTTTGTTAACGTGTTATAAAAGAATGTTTAATTATTTATTCATTAATTGTAAAAGATTTAAAGTTATTAAGTTAATACACAAAATAAATACTATTAAACTTTTTTTAAATGTACACAACTTATTTGTTTACATATAGTAAACATAAACATGCATGTGACATTTCACAAATTAGACATTCAAACACAAAACATCTGATTATGTTGCATTAAAGATAATACACATCTACACTATTATTTATTGATTATAATCTAATTTTTTACATAATATTATATATTACATATCCTGATTTTAAGTAATATTGACTGTAACATTTGTGGAAAGGAATACTGTTAATCAAACTCTACATTCTACAACCATTAAACTCATTACATACCTAATACGTCCCCAAAATATAATATATTCCCTGGAATCATTTGACTTCAAATAAATAAATGAAGATCTACAACGACGAATCAAATGATCGAAATTATAGTATTTACTTTATTATTCCACTTACATACTTTAAAGCCTAACGTTTATACCTATCAAACCACAAATTCAATAATAAAAGCAATAACATCAGACATAATATAATCATCATTTCATCTGGTTTAAGAATATGATACGCAGGGAGAAACTATTAAACTACGGGTTCCATATTACACTTGATCTGAATCTTTCAGAAGCGAAAATCATTCTTTATATTACAAATAATGGCTACAAGACTGAATAGGGACAGACATTACAGAAGCTTCAAATCTAAAGACATCAACCAAAATACTTCCCTTGAACTAAACTTTAAAGAAAACAACCCTAAAAGTAGGATTGTTTTATTAATTACATCAATTATTAATATACATATCCGAAATCCATTATTGACAATAATTACTAACTTTAATGGTGTCAGTTAAAAACATGATTGTTCGAGGAACAGAATGCACATAAACATAAATTTTTTCTATACACATACAATTTTTTTAGAATAATCACTTTCATTGTTTAGAAATAATATAAGTGCTCAGGGGAAAATGCTGCCTACCATCACTTTTGGTTAAACTCGACTGCCAACGCCATTTTTAAGATTTATCGAATGAACCCCAAACTGATAAGTTTTCAATAATTTCACTAGAGTGTGTGCTACATCAGTTGCATTGTATTTTCTCATCTGTTTTCTTCGATGTTTTGGGAAAAGAATGTCAAGTAGCTACACAACATAGAGCGTAATAAACGCTGTGTAAAAAGATTTGAATATTCTTGTGATTTATATGATATGAGGATTAATCTATACAAATGGATGACACAGATACCAATGTAGACTTACTTTCAAAGAATGAAACCAATTGCTCCCAGTTTGAAGTAAGTGATGTTGCTAGGCATTATACTAACGCTAACCTATTCTGTAACACTTCTGCATGATGACTAAATGGATCATACTAAATGTAAACTGTTATCTAAATAATATTATTATTAAAAATAATATGTTCTTATAGTCAAAATGAATATTTTTAAAGTAAATTTGGTATCAATTTACAATAACGTGACCATGGAAAGATATGTTCATTTTTTTTTCCTGAAAACAATAGTGAAGAAAAAATTTGCCGGCAACGAAAATCAGAGGTGTTACGATTTTTTTGAAATCCTCTGAAAACTCTGTTTTTGACAGTACCTCTGGCAACACTATCCATATTTGACAGTTTGGTATTACTTACTCCGCAGCTCTCTCAAATAAAGAAGAGACGCCATTTTGAACTATTTTGTTCCTCCGTGTTTATTCTTAACCTCCTAGTTCAGTAGTGGTAATGGCACACCTTTGTGTTGGATGTTCATTAAGGTTAGTGATAAGTTTCACTGAAATGATGCTGACTAGTACGTTAATCCTGTCAACGATGCCTGCCCGCTGCACAGTGCTGTGCACTGCTCGCTCTTTTAGAAAAAAAATTAACTCGAGCTTGCAAAAGTCGAATCCCAGATTACGTGATGCCCCTGCTCCTGCTCCTTAACTCAATAGTGCCCGAAAGGCATCAATATAATACAATAATATACTTTCCCCCCAGTTTATATGCACCTGTGATAATAATACTTGGCTATAAATGCCCAACCCATGAAAAAAAGTCCATTTTCCATGGTCACGCTATTGTAAATAAATACCGTAAAATTTAATACTAAGCCAAATAACATTGACCCAAATTCATAATTTCCCAAATTTTTTAACGCTGGGGAAATATAACTGGGGGTCAATTATTTTGTATAGTCTGGATGTGAACTAACAAAGCATTTATAAAATTCAGTCTGTTACTAAGTTCAATATTAAAATCTCAGTTGATGTTTTGCATGTTGCAGACTTCAATTTAACAAAGGTGTTAACTTACCATTCATAACACAATCTCTTGAGCGATGTATTATCTAGGAAGATGATTTTGTGCAAATTATATCATTAGGGTCCAAGTTGCATATTCAATGATCACACAAATCAATGCATAATCAAGTCATTACACCATTTCTAAAAACCAATAGTCCCTCTCAATTCATTGTATTGAGAAGTCCTTTTAAAATTTATCTATGTATAATAATATAATTATATTGTAAACTTTTGTTATTTCGTGAGATGTATGGAAAACAAATTAACGTCAAGAACTCAAAAAACGTACGGTGTTTTTAAGTGCAAAAATCTTTCATTTTACGTTATCTTTAATTCCACAAGGCTAGGGAAAGAAAAAATCATCATCGCATTATGTGAAATAGCAGCCACTTGATTGGATGGCAAAAAACTGAGTATTCAGCATTTACGGTTGCCCCTTGAGTTATATATTATTGATACTCCTCCGATGTACAACATTTAAAACAATCTAATTCAGCCAAATTCTTCCAGAGTGTAAGGAGATTGTCTGGAATGAGTTTTAGTATGGTTTTGACCAAGCTTAAAAGAGGACTCTCGCTAGACATACGTAGTTGTAGTTCAATTACCCTAAGTAGTACCCCGAGAAACATGCACTTAAGAAGTTTAAAGCCTGTATTAAGTCATCCTATCTTGGTCCCATTGTGTATAGTTTTATCTTTTCATATAAATATGAGAGTACAATTTAATAGTGTCCTCATAACTGATGAATTTTCACACTTACTTCTTTTAAACATAAGAGATCGAAAGTCGCACAATTTGGAGGATGACACTGTAAATCGTCCTTAAAGTCTTTACAACACAAGATCTAAAGGAAAAAAACCCCGAACGTATACAATTTGGCTCCATCATTGTACAACTACTGTGTTTTGTGAAGTTTTGTAAAATTCTGCTGTCCTTTCAAACCTTCTATCGTCAATAACAAACAAAGACTGGGTGGCATAGTATTTCAATAGTTTGTTAGATTAATTTAATTTCGCCTATCGTAAATATTTCATCATAGAATTAATTATGTATAAATTAAAAAGTCTAAACATATGAAAAACCTAATTAAAATCTACCTCAATTAAATTACGTATGTTAAGAGGATATATTAACAAAAATAAATAGTAAAGTAGTTAAGTTAGAATAACAAATATGTTAATACAGTTTCTTAAATATTTAAATAACAAACTATTTTTAAATCTTACAATGTATTATTCTGTGCAGGCTACGTACAGTACCGTCAATTAATTTATATCTATATAAATGTTGAGAAATGTAAAGTAAGATTTTCAATTTTTTTTATTTTATGGATGATATTCTAATAGTAATGGTAGTAAACAGTAACAACACAAAGGTCTTCAGCTCTACTCAGATTTTTAATGTTCTCATACAACTATGGACAACCTTTTCCACCTCTGATTTAGAGTTTCAGGATCGAAACAGGTTTCAGAGGAAACCAAGCTTAGTTTATTATTCTATTCAATTAATATTAGATAGTACTGACCAAAACAAATATACTCAGACATACATGCCTAAAAAAAATTGTGTTATAGCTAGTTTAAATACAAATTCGAAAACTAGACACATTTATCGAATATTTTAAATAAATATAACAAATTAACTGAGCTGTTACCCGTTACTTCACATGCAATTTTCCAATCAGAAGTGTCTAATTTTGCAAGTATACAATCTACGATATGATATGATGGAGCCTTATAATGGTTTCAAAAAGATTTGCTACAGGCTTTTATGTGGTACTTACTATTCATTCATTCATTTAAATATATTGATTTTTACTTTAAGATAATTTAATTTTGTATAGGTTAAGCATTTTTGTTTTTTCTATTTAAAGAATAAGTTAATAATTTACCAAAAATTGTATTAAACTATTGTAAATTTTCTGTAATACAATATGAGGTGAGTGGCATAGAGAGGGCTTAATAGCCCTAACTGCTTCTTTAATAAAGGCATTTTTCATTTCTATTCATTTCATTATTTCAGCGGCCATAGGTAAGGTATTTAAGATTTAAAATACAATTTCTGGCACTATATTTTTATTTCAATTGTTACCCAGATTAAGAAAATGTAGACACAAACTTTAAAGGCCTACATATTTTTTTAAACATCTGTCCCCATCACTTGATTTTTACTTCTGGTAGAAGTGGAATATTGGAAATGCCTTGGATACTAAGCCATTTAACACTTCAAAATAATCGTTTATAATAATTTTGACTTGATAGAAGTCTTTTCTGACTATTGTATAAGCAGGAATGGATTGCTGAGGCATGTTTGTGTCTATCACACTGTTTTTCTTTAAAACACACTAAAAATGTCATACTCAATATGAAGGGAGCCAACCAGTTTCAGCTACCCTTATGTGCTAACATTCACAGATTTGTTATTTCAAGAGGTTTTATATCAGAGTTTAAATAGAATTTATAATTGTTTAGATAGTTTAAATACGTCACTTTTGCAATCTGTAGTGAAAATGAAATACCAGTAGGGATTTTGTCTTTGTAATCTGCATTACATAGCTGATCAAGCACTGCATATTTAAATTGTATAAAATTCAAGTACAAATGTTTCTGCCTCTTTGGCAAACACCAGCTGAAAATATCAACAGCTTTGTTTCATAAATATTACACAATTTTTCCAAATTCTAAAACATTCTATAAAACTATTTCGATTGTCTTTCCATAAAAAATATTTTCAGGCTACATAGATCTTAAGGTGATTTAATTCAAATATCTCGTTTAATTCCTTCCAACAAAATAACAAATCAATGTACTACATGATTCGTTTTAAAATCATTACAAACCATTAGAGTGTTGTACGATGATGTGGTGTGGCGATATTTTCTGTCTTCCCCCCGAACTAGTTCAGGTGTTGTGTATTCTGCAGTACTATTCTAGGGTTTTGTTTTATTACATGTTAAATGAAAGTCTAAGATTACATTTAATAATCACTTATGAAGTAAATTTTTTTGCTTCAAGTAAAATATAATGTGATTATAAATTGAAAATAAGGAATTGTTCATTTTCTATTGTACTATCAAAAATATTGATTAAATCTCTTTTAGTTTTATATCTGTGGCCCTTTTAAGTCAAAGATGAATCAGAAAATGAGGCCTCTCACAACTATTATATATATAAAATATATACTATAAATCTCAGTTTATTTTCATCTTTGTGTATTATTCATACGTAAAAAAACACACACACAGTGGCACTTACGAGCATTATATAACCAAATATACAGAGGAAGGACTTTAAAAATTCACTATCGATTAACCGATTTCACTATCATTTCATATGAGATTATATTACATAGATAAGCACTATAATTTGAAGCATTCAAAGATATAACTCAGCAAGCAATCCAGTAATACAAAGTTCTCCATCGTTTATGCTAAAGGGACTTTTCAGAAGGAAAATTCTGTACCTCTTTGCAATGTTTGTAACATTGCACATGTTGGTCAAGTTACTCAAATTAATTTGGAATGCAATGGACCCTGTGTTCCCGGCAATTCAACACTACTTCCACTACCATTTTCAGGGATGAATGCTCACTCCGAGGTCCGGATCCAGAAGCGTTTTAGACTTCGGCCGGGCAAACATCTGGCCTGGTGTCGTGTGTCCTGACTAATTTGTCCACAATTTATTCTTCTTCATCCGAAAGAACTCAGACTAATGATTGCCTGAACCGTGTGTTCTAGCCTAAACGGAACTGGGACAATAATCTTGTTTTGAAAAATTGGTACTTCTTATGTATATTGATATATTAGTCCCTTAATACGTTAATGTTGTTTATTATTGGCTGATCATTAACAAAACCTGTCATTACAGGTCCAGTAAAAAATGTTATTTATATGTGGTTGTCCCACAAAATATATAAAAAAAACCTGTTTATCTGTTTTACCTCTGGATAGCTCTATAACAAATTAGAATATGGACTTAAAGTTTTGCCTGTATCATTATTTATACCTAAGCAACGTCATATGTGATGATAGGCAATTCCCTCTATGGAATTTGTCTGAGCCTTTACGTAGCCTAACTAACTACAGAATATCTCGGGACGATTTCATGCTTTTAAATTTTGCATGGAACTTCACCTCCAAATGCAAAAAAAAGGAATGAGTTCAATGAATATATGTATATTCATTGGATTTAGCTGGATGTTATTTAAGTCTATCACTCAATAGATTTTCTCTTCTGTCTGCATGGTGGTAGTAAAAAAATCAAATTCTGTCTGATTACCAGTCTATATGTTTTGTCCGCAAGACATCTCGAGAATGAAATGAGTCTGTTAACGCAACACCTGGTGTTCCATACTTCATTTTGACCAGTTCCCCTTTCATGCTAGAGGCTATTGGCAACTTGAAATTAGGATATGTCCTACCTTGTTTGACTGACGTTATATTACTATTTCAATAAACATTACAAGAACGTTTTTAGTCTTATTCACGTGTTTTTACCAATAAGAATTGTTCTAATGATGTCTTATAATATTTTTTGTTTTGGTTCTCACACTATCCTTATTCAAGACTTAATGCCTTTAATTATGAACCACCACTTGTATTTGTGTATTAACAATCTTAAAACTATAGAAATTTGGATTAAGTAAGCCATTCTTTCTTTATACCTATACTTTATTTTTGAGATATATACTTTCTTTTTTTTTAATTCCTCTGTTTTGTGTTTGTAGAGAACTTTTATTTTTTTAAATTTACATTTACCAATAACTGACTAGTGGTCTTTATTTATATTCTGGTACGGTAATCGCCATATACTAACCGTTTTACACCAATTGGCTTCGATACTAACCGTACACCAATTGGCTTCGATTATAAAGGGGAGTAATTTAACTCCAAGAATCTTGAGAATTCCAGTAAAACCTTTACGACTTTAAAGGTTTGTAGAATGTTACTTAAGGACTGCACCTAAAGCCCAGGTGAAGTGAGATAATATTTCCAATATAATGAAAGTCTCAAATACTGAAGTATCACTTCTAAACTATCACTCTAACTGTAGCAGGTGATCAATTTGTCTATACCCTCTTCGTAGAAGGTTCCTGCCAACAAATGTGCCCATGACTCCATAGCAGTTTCCACTTCATCGTCGGTTTAAAAGCGTTGGCTGCCTAGCTCGCGCTTCATGTGCAGGAATAAATGGTAGTCAGATGGTGCCAAGTCCGGGCTGTAGGGCGGGCAAACTGCTCCTAACAAAATTGCCGAACCAATGTTTTGAGTGTCACCAGCGGTATGGGACCAAGCATTGTCATGGAGCAACACAATTCCGTTATTGAGCCATTCCTCTCCATTTGTTTTGAATTTCCTGCCTTAGTTTTCTTAAGGTTTCGCAATACCTTTCCGTTCCTAAAAAAAAAATGCACATGATTTTTTGTGCAGACAATTGTTGTCTTGAATTTTTTATTTCTTCGGGGATTGCGTATGTTGCCACTCCATGACTGCTGTTTGGATTCCGGTGTGACATAGAGGACCCAAGTTTCATCACCTGTCACAAATTTTATTAAAAAAATCCTCACCATCATCAAAAGTGTGAGAAAAGTCAAAGCACTTTGGAGTCTCTTAGTTTTGTACACGTCAGTGAGCATTTTTGGAACTCATCGGGAACACAGCTTGCAAAAACCTAAGCGGACCGTAACAATTTCGTACAAAAGAGTGCATGAAATTTGTTGGAAATCGTCAGATTAGCGTTGTCATAATGAAAACGTCTGTTTCTTTTAGGACTTTTCGTCAACTGCCCATAACCAGATCATCGGTGACAAGAGAAGGCCGATAACTCCAATTCTCATCATGCACGTATGTTCTACCGCCATAGCTCATTCTAACCCATTTTCTCATAATTCTTTCACTCATCACATCTTCCTCGTAAACATCTCGAAGTTGATGATAAATTGAAGCCGGTTTCACATTCCTTGCGTTCAGAAAAAAACTGTGAGAATCTCACAATTAGCGGGATTACTAATTGTCTTAAAACATTTTTTAAACGTTTCAGAGAAAACTGAAAACACAACGTACGACAAATAAAATGGTATGAGTCAATGGCCAGTGAACAAGAACGACCAGTGCGCATGTGCGGAACACTGATTGTAGCGCTACGGCGGCAGTAGAATGAAACAGTACTTGCTTTCTGAATACGCCTTGTATTGTCATAGTGGTCAATTTGTACATTCCAGAGACAATAATCTATGTCCATATTAAGGAACCGGAAACAGCTAGAAGTGGATTGCAAATCCACCATTACAACACCAGGCACGCAAAGAACTATCGCCTACCTGTGCATCGACTCATTGGTGCCAAGATGTGGAACGCCTTGCCGGATGTGCTGAAGAATAGCAACAAGCAACTCTTTACCTGAGACCTGAAGAACTAGTTTCAAGATGGACTATTTTATACTATAAATGAATTTTTTTATTACAATTAGTAAAACTTGACTCCTTAACAATTCATTGTAATCTTCATAATAATGTAATAAAGATATCTTTGACTGATTATTTGTCCTTGATTATCCTTTTTTGTACTTTTTATTTGTAAAGAAAAATTAAATGGGTGTTTTTTTATATTATCTTTAAAATGATAAATCTGACAAAATTTTACAACAAAAATTAAAGGTGGAAAAGTATTTGAAGTTTAACGTAGTTGTTATGGGCTAAAAGCCAAATACAGCTCTCTTCGTAGAGTCCAAAAGGATAAGTTTGTGACAAATGTTTATATAAAAACTAGAAGTTTACCTGTGTGTTCTCTGAAAATCTTAATTCATTAATACTTTTCTCATAGAAAACAAATTTAAGTCCATAAAACATTTTTCTTTATAATTTTTTAAATAGATGACGTTTATCATAAAGAAAGTATCTGAATTGTATAAATACAAAATACCGACGAACGATTTTCCAATGTTGTGAAAGAAGGAGAAAGAATTTTATCTTTTTGAGTAAAATAACTTCATGAATTCTTGTTTGAGGTTTAGTATTAACAATGTATAATTTGAAAGGATAACACAGGTCAGGGGCTTCTACCGGGTGGCTACTGCGATCTGGTGGTAAAATCAGATTACAAGTGAATGCGAGCACAAACATGGAAGTTAAGTATGTTGCCGATAGATGGAACTACTTTACAAACAAATCTACTTAAAGGCAATCAGTAATAGCAATGCATTTACGATAATACAAAAATACAGAGGCTAAGCGTCATATGACATCCGTACTCCTTTGGGCCACTATAAGAATATACGTCATTTGACGTTCTTACTCATTATGTAGAGTTTACACGCACTCCTTAAAGGGTTAAACACACACAATTTTTTAATTTTTTACCATGGTGTGAATCAGAAAACAAGATAGTCACAACACCTAGTGTGTAAGCTTTAGGACTAAGCCTTTTACGTTGTGTTGAATAAATTTGTCTTGTTGCAGACGATGGGAGCTATGAACGTGATGGTGGTGGTCTCACGCTGGTATGGGGGTGTCCATCTTGGCCCAGACAGGTTTCGGCACATTAACAATGCAGCGAGGCAGGTCTTGCAACAGATGGGCTTCGTCAACAAAAAGTAGAGACCAGTTCCTGCTACCAACACCCACTGATGTGCAATAATTTCTTATGTTAAAAATGATGGTTCATATTAATTACGGATTTTAATTTTGTTGATACACTTGTATATTACTTTAGATCTTTAGGTGTACAGAATAAGTTATTTAATTTTATATATGCTTTTATTATAAATGTTGTGTTGTCGTTTAATTATTTTTTTAATTTGTATATTAGTTTTAAAGATCAGTTAAGCTATTTTCTATATAGCTATTGTTTAATTGTATATATTAATAATTAATGTATTATACATACAAAATATATATGTATATATTTAAAAAAAATAGATTTTTTAACAGAAATGAATCACTATAATTAATGTATTAAGTTTACAAAACCTATTTTCAGAACAAAACAGGGGTAGACTTTAATAAGCGGCCTACACTCATTATTCGATTGCTATTATCGAATGGTTCGATTTCGAACGATAATTGAATATTACAATTTATTTAACTTATATGATTTCAAATTATTAGTTATAGTAATTTTAATGATAAAAATAAACATCAAGAAGGAACTAATATTTTGACACTGAAAATGGCGATGAATATGAGGAAAATACGTGGGATATTTGTCACAAGTGATGAGATGTGTTTAAGTAGATCCAACATGTGGATTTGGCTCCTGGTAACACATGGGAAGAATTCTTTCCTCCATTTCACAAAAGCGGTTACTTATTGATATCAAGCTGGGCAATTTATAAATATTGTAATGTTTCTTTGATATCTCAGTCCAGGCCATAGTTGGTTTTGTTGTTTTGTAATGTTATTGTAAAATTTATGTATTTAAAATTATAAAGTACGAGATTCTTCTTGTTACGGTAATTTATTATAACTCTTATTGTGTACAACAACTCGATTTTTACATATAACGAAGTTGGATAGTATATCGAATTGTTCTATAATAGCAATCGAATAACGAGTGTAAGCCGCTTATTAAAGTCTCTCCCAAAACAGAACCAAGTATGGTAATGTTTAACAAACAAAACCCCACTGATGTGTGGCTACCAGATACAGCTATTACAATGCAAAAAATTGGTATCTGATGTACATCTGGTAAAGATTGGCTCTCATGTTGGTTAGTTATTTCATATACTATTTCATTTATTTCTTGTTGGCAAGCCATTTGTGAACACTATATATATATATATATATATATATATATATATATATATATATATTTGGCAAGAAAAAATATGAGAGAGTGTAAACTAACCTCAGCAGCTACTCAAGGCCATTGTCCAGACACTATGTCAGCACTGCTGAGCCAAACATAAAGCTCACCATTGTCACCATTGGAATAGTCATTATACACTCTACTTGATTATTAATTAATCAAATACAATTTACGAAATCAATACGGCAGATACAAAATTTAAATTAGGAGATATTGCTTTTGCAAAATAAAAGGCTATCGATATTGGCCTGCAAAAATGTCTTAAATTGTGAGGAAGTGAAATAAAATTTAACACGTTCAGTGCATGCGGCACGGTTCTGCGCCATGCCCTTTCTCGCCATGGGCACCTGGCACGGAACCTTGCCACCATGTCACTCAACACAAATGGCTTTAGTGCAACCTTAGCTTGTGTCATAGAAGGTTGAACATAACTTCACAACTGTCTTGGTTTTTGCCTGGCGCGCAGCACGGTTATGGTACATTGTTTATTGTGAGCGCTTGCTTTGTCGCTGTGTCCGGATTTTACAACCTCCTGACCAGACCTCTCCCCCGCCAGAGAATAAAAATCCTCATTTTGAATCAAGAGACCACCTGGAAAGTGTGTCTCCAACAACAGTTCTAGAGTCTCCTTGTTGTTCACCGTAAGACTACCATTAGCCTTTACTAAATGGTATAAACCCTCACTGACCCTAGAGGGTTTGAGTGGTCAATTTTAAGAGTTTTATGAAGCCTGGCAACCTCTGGTAGGCTGTTTATGTTTTTACAAAGGTTTTTCCAGGTTCTTCTTTTATTTTTTATAATTTATTTTTTGTATTCGTTTAGGACATTTTCGTATGGGAACCAGCCATATGTCCTTTTGCCCATTTAAGAAGTTTTTTTTTTAGTGTTTCTAGCCTCCTAATCCACCAAGACCTATCTTATGTCTTGGTGGACACAAAGGTTTACAGTAAGTTTCTCATTAATTTGGAGGACGGAAATGTTGATTTGCTGAAGCCAATCTATGACAAAAATGATATTAGTGATGTGCTCTTAAATTTCAATTTCACAAGGATTCCCTACAAGCTTTTAGGATCAAAAGCAACTCACAGGTATCAATAGACAGGGTATGTACGAATAGTTCTGAACTTGTACTACAAGTGGGAATAATACAAACTGGACTATGACCACAGGGCTCAGATGTATTTCCTTAATATCCCTACAAAAACAAGACAATTAGTTCCTATTCCAAAGTGCAGGCTAATTGATAAAAACGTGTTAGTGTTAAAATTCTTCTTGTAATCCCAAAACTGGGCATATGTCAGAAGTGCACACCACCTTTATGTGTAACAACTTACCTGTAACATTAAATGTTGTTGTGAACATAGCATGCCCCACAAAAAATAAGCCTAGAAGAAAGCCAAGATAAGGGACTATTTAAATAACCATTAAATCTTAAAAAAGATGTTTTGGAGGCTCAGTGCAGATTGGAACTGACAGACTGTGTAGCAGACAAAAACAACATGACAACAAAGAAAAAGCATATGACATAAAACTAAGATATCTACAAAGGCAAAGCATAGTGACTTGTATTAATCAAGATCATGATGAGTTCAAAGGAAATGGGAAGGTGAACCGGAGAAAACTCAACATTCACAATGGGAAAAGATGAAAACAAGGACGAAATGGTACTGTTTATTGATTAAAAATTAAAAGACTACTTCACTAACACATATGTACAACAGCTGGAAACTGAAAATGAAGCTATCTCAACCAGAAATATTTAATTAATTGAGTCCATTAATGAACTTAAAAGATAACTTCTGAAAGAAAAAACCATCGAGGAGGTAAAAAATTCTCTGAATATTATGACAGAGGAAAAACAGATCACATACATGACCAAGAAAATGTGATAAAAATTCTGAAAAGAACTGTTTTCATGTCTAACATGTTTTCCCCAGTTACCAAAAATGAAAATGAGAACAATTTCCAGAAAATAATGAAATGACATGAAAACTCAAACCAACATGATTGATACAAAATACAACCATGAAATACCACTTGTAATGTCCTCACAGAGCTAGCAAGCATAAAATTCAAGCAAGAACAAATGGAGAGTGTAATTACAATACAAGAGAACCTAAATAAACACCCATCAGCTAGTCAAGAATAACATATATTCTACTGTTTAGACCTCCAAACAAGGTAGCCAAGTAAAATACTTGCTGGAAACAATACTTAAAACAATGAAAAAGTAACTATAGTGTGTCACTTCAAGTTAAAAAAAAAAAAAAACTACCATGCCAAATAATTCCTCCTATAAGGAAAAAGAAGATACGCCCCTTAAAGAAACTGCTAACATACAAACAACAGTTCAAACCATTCATGTATTCAGCTGCATACAAACCACCTATTGAATACCTGTAGATGCCCAAACTGCCAGAAAAAGAAGAAAACCCGAAATAATAACACATAATATTAATATTTTTTCCATGATAATATTAAATTCTTTAAAAACACATATCTACTCTCTAGCCAACAAATCTAGCAATTAAAAACTGAAACAATATTTTTGGTCCCCTCTTGACAGGAAAATGTGACAGGATGATTAATAAAATTAAGACACTTAACTCACAAATATATCCTAAACCTTATTTAGTGGTTCTCATATTACATGGACAAAATATAACCCTTAACAATACTAGGCATATTTACTACTCTTTAGTAACCATATTGTAACATAAAACCTACACAAAGGGAAGTTTGGCCATTCGCACTAGAATATCAGCAGCAAAAACTGAATTAGTTGAATTGAAATAATGTCCTGAAAGTAATTTTTAAGAAAATAATACTCTATGTACTAGGAGTCTACAGAACATAAAGAAACCGAGAAGCAGGTCTGGAGGTAATCAATGAAGTTCTTGGAGAGATTCCTGCTAAAAAACACCCCACTACTACACTCATTGGCGATACAAACATAGATTGCATTGCTAGAGGGAATGTCCATCATCAGCTGAAGGACACTAAAACACATTACAATCTTAAACAATATTGTTAAAAAAAAAAAAAAAATAATAAGACTGCATTACAAATTACACCGCAACCAACAAAATATACAGATCATTTGAAGAGATATTCAACATCATTTGTACATCTCTCATTGAACTGATAGGGAAACATTTACTGAAGTCATTAATGAATTTATTACCTATTATAAATTCAACACCTCAATCATATACTTGATCTAGGATACATATACTTTAAAATTAAAGTTAAATTTAGAAATATAAATGATACTCGTAAATAATAAAAAAATATTACATCAAATAACTAACCAGCCACCTTCATGTTTGCTATATAATGAACTTAATACTGCCATTATAAGTACAATAAATAATTCATTATTTCAGTCTAGCACAATAATATTACATTAAACAATCAACCAGGCACCTCTACGTTTGCTGTACAATAAACTTATTACTGCCATTTTAAGTACAATAAAAATGTATTACTTAAGTTTAGCACAATCATTAAGCAGCATTGATCAGTATTTAATAGATCATATTACCCTTTAATTTAAAATTTGTACTAAACACTAAAGGATATAATATGCTATTTTAAATCACACATAAAATCCCACATACAACAATAGATCATATTGAGTCAATATGTTCAAACATTTTAACACGTTCAATCTTGGTGTCACACCAATAGTACGCCACGGTGACGTCAAGTACAGTATTATTTTTAAGTCACTGAATTTTTACTAGATTTATTTATTAATGTTTATTTAGATTTTTAAGAATACCACATCTACCGTGGTTTCTGGAAATAAGTCTTCAAAGCATTTATTATATTTTTATGTTTACAACTTGAGTGTCAGCTGATTTTCAGTCAGCTGTTCTGATTAGTTGTCTTCATTCTCATCAGTTTCACATGTTTCTATTGCTAATAGCTCACTCGGATTCCCATTATTTTCTCACATGTTTCACTATTATTATTGGGTAAGCTTGTATCTCATCAAGATTAGTACCAGTGGTGTCATAGTATTTTTTATGTAGGAAGTAATAATTATTTTAAGTACAAAAATGATGCTATTTTAGTCATTTTAGGTACTTTGGGATTATACCGACCACACCCAGACATGAATCGTTATTTGACATTTTGCTTCTACTGATTACTAGATTAGCGTAGAACAATATTTCGTCAATATAAAACAGGAATTGTCTTATCGCAAACCCCTCCCCACCCTCAGACAGAGGTCAAAGTCGAGCGGTTTGTAGATAACGTGATTGCAGAGTCTCGCCGCCCGTTCAGCTGGTGCGTCGCTTTGTTGTACTTCCGTGTTTTACCTCTACATTTCTCCAAACACAAAAATTAAACAAAAACAAACATTACCAAACTAAAACTAAACTATTTATTGAAAAAACACTCAAAACTTGTTTTTATTCTTGATCACACTCCACCACACAAAATGCGAGTGCCGAAGGTGCTGCCGAAGCCCGCGCTGATGTCGACGAAAGAAAAACATCCCTCGAGATAGTACCTATCAGTAAAATATCAAATTCTAGAGGGGCTGATCAGAAATATAAATTGAATTTTAATGGGAAGGCAATTATGTACCGTGCAAATCATGTGATGCCGCGCCCTGCCCTAATCGGGATTATCGAGAAAGATAACAGTGACAACAATACCTGGAAATGCTTGTAATTTTGTAATTAAACAGTTGTTTTTTCATTCTATCATGTTTGTTTCTATAAATTTATATGTTTGTGTTCTTCATACTGGTGTGGTCGGTATAATCCCAAAGTACCTCATTTTATTACTACATACACCTTTAAATATTATATCAAGAGTTTCAACACTAAAATTTGGTCAGTATGACACGTGTCCATACTGATGTTGCACTGATGTCAGAGTACTTTTTATTTAAAAAACAGTTTTTTTTTCATAAAAGTGATTATATTTTATAATTATAATGATAAATGAATGCAATACACTAAAAACCTTAATTGGGATTCAGATGATAAACCTAATAAATAGAGCTGGGCTTGAACGTGTTAGTACATAATAATAATTTTTATTGCCGTTTGACAATATGTACATTGTATTGCAAGCGTCATTGGTTTAAACTCCTATAGCTAAAGCATTCACACATACGAGGGTTGTTCAATAAAGATTGAGACTGTGTCTATAAAACATTTATTATTTAATTCTGATCTACATCAAATTTTGCACCTTCAAAGTATTCCCCATGAAGTGAAATGCACTTGTCCCAGCGCCTTTGCCATGCCTGGAAAACGTTAGAGAAGCCATCCTTTGACATGTTCTTCAGGATCGCCTCCAAAGCCTTTACTGCATCCTGTTCCGAATCCAGTAGGAAACAAAAAAAGTCACAGGGCGCAAGGTCAGGACTATAAGGTGGGTGGGGCACGACCTTAATGTTTCGTTTGGCCAAATATTCTGTCACAACGTGTGCAATGTGAGGCCGCGCATTGTCGTGATGAAGTTTCCAGTTTCCTCGAAGTTCTGGACGCTTTCGAGAAATGTGATCATTCATTAACGTTGCCAAAACTTGTTTTTTAATAGTCTCCATTGATTGTCTGTCCACGTGGAACTGAATGAGTGTACACCATTCCTTTATAGTCAAAAAAAGTAATGACCATTGCTTTGTTTGCAGATTTGGTTGCCCTAGCTTTCTTCGGGCGACCTTCATTTTTTTCTACCCACTCAGTGCTTTGGATTTTCATTGCAGGGTCATACTGATAAACCCAGGACTCATCAGCAGTGATTACACTCTTCCACCAATCCCTATCTTCTTCAACGAACCGCTTCCACTCAAGGCAAACATCGACACCGTTTTGTTTTTGTTCAGGTGTGAGTAAACGAGGAATCCAACGAGCACACACTCTAGACATGTTAAGATTGTCTTTTAAAATTGTGTGAGCACTACCTACCGGTATGTCAAGGAGTTCAGCAATCTGTCTGACAGTCAGACGTCGGTCGGTTTTGATCATTGCCGCTGCTGTATTGATGATTTCCTCAGTGAGAGCAGTAACTGGGGCACCATCTCCTCCCTGCAACTCTGGGTCCTCTCTTCCCTCCTTAAAATCTTTGAACCAGCGAAAACAGGAAGCACGAGACATTGCGTCATCCCCAAAAGCTTGCTTTATGTCTTCATAAGTGTTAGTCGCAGTTTTGTTGAGTCTAACACAAAACTTAATCGCATATCGTTGTTCACGCAAACTGGACATGATAAAACGTTGGAAGCGGCACTTACCAAGCTGATGTTCAAATGAGCACTGATGGCTTTGTGATAGAGATAAAGCAATTCAATGTCTGTTGGTAAACAATAGGGTCCAAAGGTATTGGAAAAACCTGGCATCATGTCTTATCAGAGCAGTATGGGGAAATCCCGGGCCCAGTCTCAGTCTTTATTGAACAACCCTCGTACATTCAAACATACATAAGTGATCATTCATTCTCTCATTCAGTACTGTTAGGACCGTCAGACCTGCACAGAAATTAGAGACTATCCCAGCGGCATGTCAGGAACTCATCAACAAAGTAAAACGCATTTGACACCAAAAGATGTTTCAACTGAGCTTTTTAATGATTAAAATTTTGAATGCGTTTTAGCTTGTCAGGGATCTTGTTAATTAATTTAACGCCAACTTGTTTGGGAAGTTCACAAAAGTAACAGTTCTGTGTTGCCGAAGACGTACGATATCCCTGTCTCTAGTCCATAATTGTGGACTTACCTGCCCTGCACTAAAGTGCACTGTGAGATGCAGTATAATACCACTTCATGAATATAGAGGCAGGGTAATGTCAGCAACCCAAGCTCCGTGAAAGCATCTCTACACGACTCTCTTTAGTTTAACCTAGAAAGAATTTTGACCGCTTTCTTCTCAAGTCTGAATACTCTCAAAAATTGTTAGGGAACAGCTTCCCTAAAGTCAAATTCTGTATGAAAAGTGAGAATAAACAAGACCAAAATAGGTCATTTGCAAGACTTCTGTAGAACATGTTTTTGACAAGATGCGCAATGCATGAATACCTGATGACGTTAGCTTAGCACAAACTTTGTCAACGTGATCATTCAGAGTCAGAGTTTGATCAAGGTGCATTCCTAGGACTGTTGTGGAGTCTGTAACTGGAGAACAATATCTTCCACAAGTACACAAGGTTCTGTTGAATTTTCTTGACAGTTTAAAGTGAACTTCATAGCTTTTGATTTTGATTCGTTTGTCTTCAGATTAATTTCGGAAAGATTTTGAATGCAAGAATTCAGCTCTATAACAGAATCAATTTCCAAATCTTAAGAAGTTCTAGATGAAATACAGAGTTGTATCAATGCACTACTTAACCATTCGTCCATTTTGGATTGACGATTTTAAATTGTTTACATATATAAAAAACAAAACTGGCCTAAGGATTGTTCCCTCAGGGGCACCATAAGGCATATAAACCTTTTCTAATACGACATTCTCAATCTGAACGCTCTGATCCCTGTCTTTGAGATAAGATGAGAGCCATGCAAGCGGCAGACACGAATGCCAGTGATTCTCGCTAACTGGAGCAGCAGTATCTCATGACGCACACAATGAAAAGCTTTTGACAGGTCAAGAAATATGCTTAGCACATGTTCCTGCCTGTCCAGGCGATCGACAACTGATTATATAAGATATATAATTGCATCTATAGAAGACCTGTTTTTCCTAAATCCAAATTGTCGAGAATACTAGGTGTTCCAAAAAACACATCAGTCTCTCAAGATAGACCTTCTCATAAACGTTACTCCAAATAGGAAAACTGAAATTGGTTGATAGTAACATGTTTGAAGTGAATCACCTTTTATAAATATTGGAATTACTTTAGATAATTTTAAAATTGATAGAAAAATTCCTTTTCAAAAGAAGCATTTATCAATTTTGTCAGTGGGGCTAAAATGTGCTCATAGCATTGTTTGAGCAGCATACAGACATACCACTTTGGTCACAGGATTGTTTTGACTTCAGTCCCTGTACAACACAGGCCAAAGCAAGTAAGGACAAAGCAACAATTAAACTTCTGGTGTGTTAAACCAGCAACATAATCCATTGATATTAACCAATTTGAGATCAATACATTTGCAAATAGATTAATAAACCCCTTTAATTTGAATTGATTTCTTTTAACCACCTGTACAATTTATATACACAAATGTTTAATAATATTTGAACAAGCTTCCTTAGATCTGTCAAAGATAAAAAAATTGGTGTGATCACAATACTCTGACTATTAACTTAACAAAAACAAAATATTTACCATTTGTTTCTAGAATAGATTTTAATCCGGGTCAGAGATGCCTCAGACTGCACTCCTGCGGTGATCCTTACTCCGAGTCCTGCGGTTGTGGTATCATTGGTCGTGTGGACCAATTCAACTATTTGGGAGTAATTTTTGACACTAAATTGAATTGGGTACCTCACATCCAGTATGTCAAGAAAAAAGTTAGAAAATTATTATTTGCATTTAATCAGCTCAGCGGGGTATTGATTGGGGATCGCATTAGGTCAGTTTATTTTGCCTACGCGCAGTCGGTTCTGCAGTATGGTATTCTCGCGTGGGGAGAAGTGTCGTTTGCTGTACTGGAACCACTTGCGGTCACACAGAGAAGTATAATAAGGATCATTTTGATCAGAAGCCGCAGATATCCTTCTAATATGTTATATAATGAGTTTCCTGTTTTAAGTGTAAGGCAATTATATATAAAATCTCTTTTGCTGCATATACAAACATACAAATATTTTATTTTTATAGCACTTCACCACAACTGTTAATAGCAAATTATTTGGGAATATTGTGTAAGTAAGAATTATTATTGTGAGATGTGGTTTGGTGGTGCTGTTGGATTGTTTTCATCCATCTAATAGTAATATGGTGGTTAAGTGGTGCCTAAACTGTATAGAGATGGGTGGGTATATATGTGTGTGTGTGTGTGTGTGTGTGTGTGTGTATGTATGCATTGTATGCGTATCATGTATGTATAATTTTTACAATAATGTATTTTGTACAATCTTAAGCCAATCTATAGTAAATTTTAATGTAAAACTATGGTACACAAATGTAAATTAAGAAAAGACTGATTTATGGACTCTTCCCCTTACACAGACCTATAGTCTATATGGGGAATTATTCATTGAAATTATGGAAGTGTATTGTATATGTTATTTTTTTTTTTTTCATTGGGGTATTGGGGTGGATTCACAGATCCTCACACGTCAACCTGAGCTTATTGTGTGCCCCTTTGATGTTAGAGGGGTAAGCCTATCTTTGTGCCCTTAATTAGGCTAAGAAGCTTTTCCCCGATACTAGCATCTGGTTCGTCGCCTGGTTGTTTATCACCGAAAAGAGCCCTTCTCCTTGCTCCCAGTCTCTCACAGTCCAGTATTATGTGTTTTGCAGTCTCTTCAGACTTATTGCAGAGTCTACACTCCGAGTCCTCATTTCGTAAACCTAGAGTGTTTAGGTGTTTCCTGAAGTGGCCGTGTCCAGTGACCAAGGCAATCACTTGCTTAACCTGATCCCTGCCCAGCCCCATTAGCCATCTGGTGAAGCCGGAGCTAGAATCAGCAAGCAGTCTTTTGCAGAGTGCTTGTCCTTGGTGACTCTGCCACCGCAAGCGGTGTGTCTTCCTGGACCATTTGTTTATACTTTGGTAAGCAGCTGACTTGCTTATACCACAACTCGGTTCTGGACCGGTGTATGGCATGCTTGCTCCGCTTTTGGCAAGCCTGTCGGCGCATTCGTTGCCACCTATGCCTGTATGGCCCGGTACCCAACCAAGACGCACAAAGTTGCGTGATCCAAGCTTGCAGAGAGTGTTGAAGCACTCCCACACAAGCTTGGATGAAATGCTGTTGGAGTCAAGAGCTTTAAGAGCTGCCTGACTGTCTGACATTATGCAGATGTTCTTTCCTTGGTACCCTCTGGTGAGGCCTAGGTTGGCACAGGCCAGGATACCATAGATTTCGGCTTGAAATATGGAGCAGTTCCGTCCCAAACTGCCGCAAAGGGCAGTTCTAGGGGATTGACTAAACACTCCATATCCGGTTCTGCCCTTAATAAGCGAGCCATCCGTGTACCAGACAAAGCTCTTTCTTATTGTTGGGATGTTATCTTGCGATTTCCACTCATCTCTGGAGTAGAAGTCAACAGAGAATGGCTTATTGAATACGAACTCCGTTCTCATTATGTCTGAGACCATTTCGAGAATAGCGTTTGGGTTTACAGCTTCGGTGATGGTGCCGTGGCCCGTTTTAGACGTGCCATTCCTCCACAAGTCAGCAACCATTAGCCGACAAGCTGACTTGCGCGCTTCAGCTTTTATGTACACATCAAGAGGCAGAAGTCCTAAAGCCACCTCGAGGGTCGCTGAGGGACTGCTCCTAAATGCTCCGGTTGTACAGATTGTGCCAAGCCTTTGTAAGCTTTCAAGCTTGGCTTTAGCAGTTACCTGATTCACCTTTGTCCACCAGACTAATGAACCATAAGTGATTTGAGGCCTTACAACTGTTTTGTAAAGCCATAGTGCTATATGGGGTTTTATGCCCCATGAGATTCCTGCAAGTCTCCTGGACGTCACGAGCGCCCACTTTGCTTTGTGCAGGATATTGTTAAGATGATCATTCCACGTAAGCTTATGGTCTAGAGTCAGTCCTAAATATTTGACTGTCTTTGACCACTCAAGCTGTGTGGATGCGAGTTTCAGCCTGGAAAGAGACTCTAGGTTCTTTTTCCTAGTGAATGGTACAACTACTGTCTTAGAGGGATTTACTTTCAGTCCCTCTCCATGACACCAGTTGTGTACATGTTGAAGGATGGTATTCATGATATCAGCAACAACATTTGTATGTTTTCCCTGTACCATAAGGACTATGTCGTCTGCATATCCTTGGACATACATTCCATTGTTAGTAAGGTCCTCAAGTAGACCATCTACTACTAGATTCCACAGTAGAGGTGACAGGATGCCTCCTTGAGGGCATCCCCTTGTGGGTGTGATCACAAGCGATTCTTCATTGAGATCGGCCCTGATCCGTCTGGAGCACAGCATGGCCCTAAGCCACCGGCACAGAGCTGGCTTGAGCCCACGTCGCTGTGCTCCACTTACCATCGCAGTGAATTTAGCATTGTCAAAAGCTCCTTCAATGTCTATGAAGGTGCACAATGCCAATTCCTTGGCGGACAGGCTATTCTCAATCCTACTGACTAGTTGGTGCAGTGCTGATTCACAGGATTTGCCTTGCTGGTATGCATGTTGGTTGCGATGAAGGGGAATGTCTGAGAGAACTCCCTTTCTCAGGTGCCTCTCCACCAGTCTTTCTAATGTTTTCAGTAGAAACGAAGATAAACTGATGGGATGAAAAGATTTAGGGACAGAATAGTCCGCTCTCCCTTTTTTAGGGATAAAGACCACCCTGTTGAGACGCCAGACTTGTGGTATGTACCCATAAGCTAGGCTCGCCCTGAATAGTTCACATAGAAGGGTGAGGAGATTCTCCGGCCCTTGTTGAAGCAGGGCCGGAAAGATTCCATCCCCTCCTGCAGATTTGAAAGGGGCAAATTTAGAAATTGCCCATTTGGCTTTAGAGAGAGTGACAATCCTTCTGGCAATGGCCCAGCTACCACGATAAGCTCTTGGCCATGAGCCTGCCTCATGGTTACCAGACGTTCCAGTGTCGTCATTCTCAAAGATGCAATCAGGGAAGTGAGTCTCAAGGAGAAGTTTGAGGCTGTCACTAGACCCGGATATGTTATTGTTTTGTGTATGTGAATAAAAAGATTTTGATTTGATTTTGATTTAGCACGCTCATTATTATAAAATAAAATATGTAGTTATAATGATAATCCTTCAAACTTTTCACAAGTGATCAGTGCAAATTTGAATACATGTTGTTTGTTTCCTAGTCACAACAATGTTAAAACAACAGTATACTTTTGGTGATGTGAAAGGTTTCAATTCACCAACATTTTTAAATAACATTTTATACATTCATTACTTACAGTTAAAATAATCAAGTACATTTGTGTTTAATTAATTAATTTTAATCACCCAGTTAATTTCAATCGTAGTTAAATATTTTACAAAACCGTATATGTTTATTTTTTACAAACCAGGACTAAATTAATTACTTTTTAAATAATATTATTTTATTACAAAAAATTAGTTTTAAAGTCTTTCCTCCTAAATAGAGATTTAGAATTTACAATATTTTAAATGATAAAACTCATTGTCCATGCAAGAATATTCATGAAAGTAACATACTTACTTAAGTCTAATTGAAATAATTAATTTTGAAAAGAAATTATTTCATAATTTGTACACATCAAGGAAAGTGTGGAAACAAAATAGGAAATCTATAAATTTCAAAATTTACATTACCTTTTCACATTAAAATGTACAAATCCTGAACGAGTTAGAGGTAGACACAATATGTCCTGCACACAGCTCAGGTTTTAACAAAATGATCCAGTTACTAAAATGCCAGACAAGTCTTATGAATTCCAACAGTCTTCAATAGGCAGAGTCTAAGGTTCACTTGATAATGCTCACTATATATAGTAAGTGAAAGCAGAGTTGTCTAGCCCTTGAAAATTACTAGGTTAATGTTACTCCTATTATATCAGAGTAGGCAATATCTGTGACAGCTGAGCCCCTAAATAGCACTGGACACTGTAGAAGATCAAATTTTTATTCAGGTGATCAGTCCAAATATTCACAATCAGTGTTGTATGTAGAAAATTATTTAGGATGGGCTAAGACACTGGGTGGTTTGGGAGGTATAAAATACCCTCTAAAAAGGGAATCTTCCTCCAGGAAATATTTTAGCTTTAAAACCTCATAAATGTGTTTTAGCTTAAAACAAACTACTGGGTGCAATTTTAATGTTTTTTTTTCAAATTTCAGAAGTCTTGAGCCACCATATTCTTAATTAATGTGTATATTCAGGTAATTTGAACGTTAAGTGTTATGTGCCTTTTTTTGTAACAGATCAGTATTCTGTCCTCATAAGAAACTTTAATTTTGCCTTAATCGTTTTTAGGTTGAGATTTTTCCTTGTGTTCTTCCTTTAATTCATTAATAGAAAGCTTATAGTCTGTTACAACCAAGAATGGATTTCTTAAATAGCTTTATAACATAATGTTATTGTGCATATAGTTAACCAGTTACAAGATCAAGTACATTGGATAACTTTTGAGAATCTTTATATTTCCTCCAAACCTGCACTGTGAATTCATAGTAGAAACAGGGCACACTTCAAAGCACCATTCCTTTTGTTTTTTGTCATTTTAAAATAAAACTCTTCAGCAAGAATTTTTACTGTCTGGAAAAGAACAGAATGTTGTATGACAAAGACATGAAAGTTGGATTTCGGACATTTACCATTGTTAAATGTTACAAAACATATAACACTCCATTTTGAGGATTGAAATCTACCTTCTTCTTCAAGTATCAAAAACCGTAATACATAAAAAAGTTAAAGACTAAAAGTGCACTAATGGACTGTCACTTGAATGTAACTGACAGGTACACCCACAGCTTGAAGTCCAAATTAAGTTGGTGCACAGAACCAAAAGCACAAACAACACATACCAGTGAAGGTGGAACATAAGTATAAGTTTTGTAACGTTTTACAATTTAAAACAAATTAATTTGTAAATGTTCATATATAGACAGGATTTTATGCAGATATCTCCAAGATATATATATACAGATATTAAAAGCAAAAGGGTGAATAGATATGAATAACCTAAATTGAATACCTTACTAGATGAAGGGTGCATGTCAAATACCATGAATAAGTTACTGTCTGTCCATGCATTTTTCAAAATCAGCAATTTAGCCATCCATAAATGATTTACATTTAAAATATTTGGTTCATACTGATATTGTTGAACATTTTTAATATATGAGACATAATAACATTTTTAAAGATCTGAGTATAAATAAAAATGTGCAATAACAATAAATGGTGATTTTAGTGTGGGATCATAAAACTATTTTTGCAGAGAAAATGCTTATGGAGGTGCTTTCTATTCTTGTTAATGACAATATTGCTTTTGAGGTGATTGATATCGCCCATTTAACCCAAATTGGTTTACTTGAAGCTGTTTGTATACATGTAAATATTTGGAATGTAATTTTTATATCTGTATATAGGACTCCTAGCTCTATGTGCCAAATGTTTTTGGCTAATCTTGATAATCTCTTATTGCTTTATTCAAAGAAAAAAGCCTAAATGTAAAATTGTATTAGGGGGGGATTTTTAATATTGACATTCTAAAGAGTGGAGAGCAAGACACTGTAATGTTTGTAAACCTTCTAAAATTCATTCAATCTTTACTGCGTAAATAACTCCCAGCAAGAAATAACAGTTGTATTGACAATATGCTACAGACTTAGATAATAATTTGTATAAAAAACCGCTTATGGAAGGAGAGAATCTCAGACCATTCTATTGTTTATTTTGAATTCACTGCTCCACTTACTGTTCCCCCAAACTGTTAAAATCTCTTATAGGAAGCTAAGTGATGAAACATTGCAAGAGTTCACAGAAATAAGTTCTTTATTAAATTGGAACTTGTATAACATAGAAGATGTAGATATTGCATATGATTATTTTTTAAGTAAATTATCAATAGTATACAATAACAGTTTGTCCAAGAAAAACTAAAAATGTTAAACAGAGAAATCAAAGTAAGAATAATACTTCTTGTTTGACAGTGGCTTAAGAAAAATGAGAAGCACGGTAATTATGTTACAGGATTTGCTAAAAATTCCTCATACAAAAACAATATATTACTTTAAGAAGTGTTACATTGCCAAAAAGAAGTTTTACAGGAGTAAAATTAAAGAAGCAAAAAATCTTGCATAATGAGAACATATTAAAAAAATTCAAAGAATAAATGTTTCAGCCCGCATGGGAAAATAATAAAGTCTGAGGCTGGTAATTACTATAAACGGGAAAATCCAATACCATCTATTACAGCTGAAGAATTTAATAACTATTATATTGGCATTGGGAAAAATGTAGTTGATAGTGCTAAGGCAATTAATAAGAATAATATTAGTTCATTTTTCCTTTCTAAGTAATTGTTGAACAGCCTCCAGGAAACTTTTACTTGAAATATGTCAGCGAGCTTGATTGTACTTAAGGTAATAAGATCATTAAAACCCTCTAACAGTGAAGATGTGTTTGGTTTTAGTAACAAAGTTATCAAACTTATTGCTGATGCTATTGTTGAGCCATTAACATTTTTGATCAATCTTTCATTTCACTGTTCTAAAATTTCCAGATTGCTTAAAAAAAGTCTAGGAGTATACCTCTTTTTTAAGAAAGGTAATAAATCATGTATTGACAACTATAGAACAATAATGTATTGTATCTGTGTTTTCAAAAATAATGGAGTCATGCGTTAAGAACCAACTGTTAGAATTCTTTGATCTATATAACATTTTAAGTAATAGCCAATTTGGCTTTCGTCCTGGTCGATCTACAACTAAAGCTCTAAATGAAGTTGTAACTAATATCATAAATAGCTTTGAGAACTGTGAATATGTTAATATGACTCTTGTGGATCTCAGTAAGGCCTTTGATAGTATATCACATGAAACTCTACTGAGTAAACTGAAATACTATGGTATTGATGATAAACCGTTGCACTTCCTTAAAAACTTATCTTTGTGGCAGATTACACAAAGTCTCAGTGGCGCCGGTTCAGAATCCTCATTTCAGGAGGTCCTTGCTGGGGTTCACACAGGGGTCAGTTTTGGGCCCACTCTTGTTTATTATGTATATAAATGATCTGCCAACCAATATTCCATGTAAGACTATTCTATATGCAGATGACACTTCTTTTTTAGTTACTGGCAAAGTTTTCAAGAAGTGGAAGCACAAAGTGACCGGAGTGATGGAAATTGCAAACTCGTGGTTTGATGTCAACCATCTTAAAGTCAACGGGATAAAACTGAAACAATTTGTTTCACATTAAAAAAAGTTGCACATAGCAGAGAGCTGTATTAAGCCAGTGAAATTACTTGGAGTAACATTAGATCAAAAAACTATCATGGGAAGCTCAAACTAACTCAGTAATTTCTAAAACTATCTAAGGCTTGTTTTCTGTTACTACGTAAATTACAAAAACTGTGTTGGTAGAAATATGTTGCTCTCTTCTTATTTTCAGTGACTTTCACTTACACTTACTTTATGCCTCAATGCTCTGGGGTAATAGTAGGGGTGCCAGTCAAAGTTTTTGCGTGGCAAAGAAAGGCAGTAAGAATTTTAGCCAATTTGGGTTATCAAGATGATTGTAAACAATGCTTTATTGACTACAATATAATGACTGTTCCTGGCATTTTCATATTTCAAAATGTAATATATGTAAAGGAGAATTTTGAAGACTTTTATCTGCTTTGATGAAATTCATGATTATGACACTAGGGGAGCTCGGGATATTGTTGCACCTTCCTCTAGACTTAGGAAAACATTAGTTAGCCATAAAATATTTTACAAATAAATGTTTTTAAACAAATTACCTCAAACGTTTAGAAGCTTAGAACTTCAACCATTTGCAGCTAAACTGTCGAACTGGCTTATAAGTAAGGCATTTTATTCCCTTAAAGAATTTTTTTGCTATGAATTGTTACTTTCCTTAGGCCTGGAATGGAGTTGTTGATTAGTTGTAATTTAATTCATTGTTTCAAACTATTTATTTTGTTATGTATTTACTAATACTACAGTTACATTTTTTTTAAAATTGACAAATACACTGTACGAATTAGTTCAATATATATTATATCAGTTAATGACATTCAAATAAAACTAAGTAGCCTTATAACATTTTTATTTATTATATTAGTTATATTGAACGTTGTCTATAGCAATTGTAATATTGACAAATGACAATAAAGATATTCTGATTCTGATTCTGATTATTTCCAAGGAGCGTCAATGAAGGTATTGACCTAAAATTTACTGAGAATGGAAAAAGTGTATATTTTTAATGACATAAAACACTCAAACTGACAGTAATGTTTTCCTCAGATGGCAGGCCATTTTTAAATGTTTTGTAACCATACTTAAAGCCGCGTTTGCACTGGAAACAAAACATGTTCCTGGAACTTTGTTTATATTTTGCTACTATCATGAAATATTTTGCACACAATGTTCCTAAACATTTTAGGACAGCCACTCGAAGATGTCGTCTGACGAGGAGGATGTTCTTCTTCTAGTTGCCGCTACATGTGTTTTGTTATGTGACAGAGAACCGACGAGGAGGATGTTCTTCTTCTAGTGCCGCTACATGTGTTTTGTTATGTGACAGAGAACCCAGGAGGTTCTGGGTAAGGCCTTCACTTGCGTCACGAGGTGTTTATAGTGGAAGTGACCTATTCAAAGACCTAGAGAGCTAACGTGTTCAAAAAGTTACGTTAAAGCTAACGAATCGTAAAAATTACGACAGGATTCAAAAAATGTACAAATACATTTTATTTTACAAAAATGCCATTTAATTGCGTATAAACACTTATAATACAGCTTAGTAAACCTTTTTAAAACTATGGTTAAATCTCATCTATACAATGGACACAGCATCTTCCGCGATGCTCGGCACAGATTGGCTTGGCACATCGGCAGCAAAAGATTGACGTCATCCTCCATTTTGCTGATGGACATATTCCACAAATTGTTCGACGGGGGTGTTGAGGGACATTAACTTTGTTTGTTTGAAGAGGTGCCTTAATTATTTCAGTAATTGATTGGCGGAGTTTTCTTGGCAAGTTTTGGTAGTTCATACGGTGCTGAAGCCATAGTGTGATGAGGTCATATTGGATTTGCATTGCAAAGTTTCTCCTTGAAAGCGGTTTCGGGCCCATTTTCACCATGTTACTAGTGTAAATAACATATTAATTTATTAGCATGATATTTATCATGCAAAAAAATACACATAATGGCCACCGCCTTGTCTTTCGGCTGCACGTCATTTGATGGCACATTATTGATCCAAAGTATCAACTGCACCTTTCGTTGCGTTGTATGTCTCAATGATTAGAGGTTTTTTTGAGTCCTTATCAATTGATGGCTTTTCATGACAAGTCGATAGAAGCAACACATTTTTGGAATTCTTGACTTTGTATGAAACCATTGTTTTCATTCCATCGAAACAAAACATCCTGACAACTTGTTCTACCAACAGAACGCATAAAAAATTATTGGTAGACCTTATGATTTATGTTTCTCAACAATGTTCCTATATCTAAACGTCTTGTGTTTCCGAAACATTTCACAATGTTTATAAACACCCTTTGATCTTACCGCTTTCTACAGGAAACAAGAAATATGTGGAGAAACACCGAATTTCTGTTCCGAAACATTGTTTATAAACATTGTTCCAAGTAGTTATTCTTCGATTTGAGGAACATTGTTCCGAAACACTGTTTATAAACATGTTTTGTTTCTAGTGTAAACATGGCTTTAAACATTTTGTAAAATATACATTTTTACTATAAACCTATTATATTATGGTATAAAAACACCAAACAATAAAAAATTACTACACAAAATTTTCTTTTTGGAAAAGTGGTAGGACTGCCCCTTATTCCAATAATTGGATAATTATTTATTCTTCATTTTATCTAGTTTCAGAAAATATATAATGGTATTACGCTTCTCTTGAAGAAAAATTATATATATCATAAAACCACAAATAGTACATGAAAGGCTAAATATGTTACTATGAATACGATTATTTTCAAATTTTCAAAAAATATAATTCTCACACTAAATGTTTTAAAAATATACCATAATTTTGAGAATTATATGCACTACAAAACAATAAATAAACTAATAACCAATTTCTAATTTTTTAAGTGTGTTATTTAAATGTGCATACATAAATATATATTATGTAACAAATTATTTTATAAATCTTCAGAAAAAGTGCTAAAATTCCAGAATAAAACCAGCCTGCCATCAACCAGTTTATACCTCCTTGTACTGGGGTAAGAATACCCCATTTAACTGTCATCACATTTTATAATAAAGGCACATATTTGGTGGTATCTAAAGTTTTTATTTACAGTATTGATTAATTTAGAGAATTACAGGTGATTCTCAAGTATGTTTCCTCTTCAACAAAGAGCAGCTGGCAAAAATGAAGACAAACATTTTGTTTTTATGTCATATCCTCCTTCCATTCACTAACTTATAAATATTTTCCCCTATCTTTACTTTTAGTTTTGGTTATCAGTGATTTCTTTCTGAATGCTGTTTGTTTTCTGACACAAATTAAGTAAAATATTAACCTATAATGTTTTTTCAAAGAAAGTCAAATTGTTGGAATACAAAATACAGGCAAATCAAATGTAGAGATACATCATTAGTTGAGGCCATGGAGAATGATTTTAATCCATTTGACTACTCTCCGTTACAAAGTTCAATGTTGCAATCTAATAATGTAGGATTTGATCTGATACAAACCTTTGCCCCAGTGTCTCAAATCTGCACTCCTCGTGCGATCAGGAGATCACCATCGATCACCGATTGTAGCAGTCCACGGATGGACTCCTCATTTCTGCAACAACAATGGACTTCATCCTCGGACACCAGTGATGCCAGCAGCAGTGATCTCTCAGATATGATGGCGACTTTAAGTTTATCTCAAGCCGGGACACAATCTCCTCTCACAGAGCAAGAGTTGGCCAACCTGCGTGCCTTGCACACTTTGACCTCCGGCTCCGGACTGTGTAGTGTCAGGCTGCCTCCCCCTCTGCTGCACTCAATCATCCATCTGGACAACAGATGGAGCTACAACGAGGATGTCGACCTGCTAGAAAAAGTAGCCCGCTTTCACCGCAATCAAGCTGCGTCGTTCTTTGAAGCCGCCTGCAGATGGGAAGGAGATCTGCCCCGACGTTTTCCAGAAAATCCTACTTTCTCCTGCAAAGTTTTCCTTGGAGGAGTGCCTTGGGATGTTACGGAGGAGTCTCTGGTGAATGTGTTCAGTCAGTTCGGCAAAGTGAGGGTGGAATGGCCGGGCAAGGACCAATCCGTGAATCAGCCCAAGGGGTACGTCTACATCGTGTTTGAATCCGAGAAACAGGTCAAGATCCTGCTGAATAACTGTTCTTGTGAAGTTTCCAACTTCAACTCCGAAAAGTGGTCATTCCGCATCTCCTCCAGAAAAATGAAATCCAAAGAGGTGGAGGTCATTCCTTGGTGTCTTACTGACAGCAACTTTGTTCAACTACCCTCCCAGAAACTGGATCCTCATACAACCGTATTTGTCGGAGCCCTCCACGGGATGCTCAATGCTGAAAGTCTTTTCACCATCATGAATGAACTATTCGGAGGGGTCGTCTATACAGGTATTGACACGGACAAGTTTAAGTATCCCATCGGTTCTGCTCGAGTTACCTTTAATAACTGGCAGTCATATATGAAGGCGGTGACAGCAGCATTTGTAGAAATAAAGACATCTAAGTTCACCAAAAAAGTTCAGGTGGATCCTTACTTGGAAGACTCTTCCTGCTCTTATTGCATGGTCCAACAAGGTCCGTACTTCTGTAGAGAGTTTACTTGTTTTCGTTACTTCTGCCGCAGTTGTTGGGGTCTGTACCACCAATCTGATCTCCAATCGAGTCATAAACCACTCATGCGTAGCTCCAAGAATAATAACCTCTCTTTTCCATAAAAATGTTTTACGACGAAAACGATTAATTATGTTTTGGCGTTGTGACACACTGAGATAATTTTACTTTAAAATCTGTTCCCTGAAGTATTTTATACAAAATTGTGCTTGAAAATGGTAATGAAATCTTATTTCTTCAATTAACTTTTAATATAGTTAGGGTACATAATCTATTTTTTGTTTTTAATTCATGTCCCCTTTGTGATATGATCTTTTTAATACATTCCTGAGTTTTATATTATTTGTTTTATACATGTTTATAAGCCTACATGCTTTGCTTCCTTGTCCTGTATGTCTTAAGTTCTTTTATACTTGGTAATGTTCTTGTTTAACTCAATTTTTCTCCAAGGCTTTTAGTTTTGAATTTAATTTTATTTGTATGTAAGTTTTTAAGGAAAGTTAATTTCAGTTACTATTTTATTTCTCCATTTTAAAAGTTTTAAGTTGTCTGTATCATTATTGTGTGCTGTATTATTTATTGTTTGCTGGAATGTTATGAACTAATAAAATATGCCTGCTTTTTAATTGATTGTACTTTAGATTGTTGTCACCTTCTTCAAGAGAATTATTTCAGCTTTAGTGAATTTTTAATGTAGCAGCAATTGAAGAAGCGTTTGACAAAATTGCCCATACCTGACAATCAATATAAACTTGTTTGGAACTATGTATAAAAAAGTATCTATTTAAAATATAAACAAACTCAATTGCCATCATATCAGCAGAAAATAAAACTATTTACAAAATTGTTTAAGCAGAATTTTAACACTAACATGGTTTTTAAATGCTCAGCTAATTGCATCAGTTCTATCACAATGATTGTAATACCAAACCAAATCTCCAAATTACATGCCTCTATTTATTTTACTACAAACCGGTATAATTTAAATTGAAATGGCAACCCACTGCATTATCCATCCACATGTTCACTCTTAAGAAGCATATTCCTGAAGTGCTTGCAATAGTAATTAACACTGATCAGTGTTGTTTCTGAAATTCATGAGCTGAAAATAATATCAACTACCTATTGTGAAAATTTCAATTGATCCAACTTCCATTTTTCTAATAATAAACATCAAGCGTCTTTTTGAACACCAATCGGAATAATAATTTGTGCTTCTACAATTTGATATAATTTTGCAGGACTGCTTTACTGCTAATTAACCCATTGTGAAATTTGCCCGAGCGTCACTAGTGCTCTTTCTAGACGCTAACGATCACCTATTTCTTTGTTTTCCCGCTAGGTAGCAGGTTTGTGCCCTCGTGCATCCTTATATTCCGTTTCCATTTTCTTATGTTTGCACACTGGAACCACAACTAAAAGTTTGTTTTGTTATTACTGAATTTACATTTTTCCATATGCTCAATTTTCGTCACTCCACTTACATTACATGTATCATGTTCTCAATGTTTATCGTTTTGAATGAGTTTTTAGTTCTTCCGGTACCTCATAGAACAAGACAATTTGCGTACTTCAGAAGTAGACAGATACTTGGACAGTGATATTGAGATATCAAGGATACTCAAAGACTGACACAAAAGTGAATTATAAAAAGTTAATGAATGGTCATTGCTTGTAATGTAAATCTTAATTAGTTTATTTTAATTATCATTTTAATAATAACAATTTAATGTAAAAGACAGTTTTATCTCATCTCCCAGACAACTATTTCAGGAGCTTGTCATAAAATCATAAAAAATATAAAAAAATGTAAATGAACCTTGATTGTTTTGTTACTATGCTTTATAATTAATTAATCCAATAAAAACTGGGTTTCCGTGTAAAAACATTGTGTTTTAAATAAAAATTTATTGAAACAGATAACCAAAACAAAATAATACAATATTGACAGATGCTTTTTATTTTTTTGTTTTACTTACTAAAAAATTGTAAATATATATTTTAAAAATTTATTTGGAGAAAGCAACAAACACTATTGTAGAACAGCCTAATAAACTGGAATGTCCTGAAAATCTACTAATTTAGCTGTATCCAAACTCATGCTGTTAATATTTTAGTACACACATGCAATTTTGACCAAAATCAATTAAAACATTTAGTCCTAGACAGGCTAGGGTAATTGCTTTCTCAATGGGTTAACTTGACATAGATGTTGATCTCTAATGTTTTTCTGTAAAACGCAAAAAATAAATTTCTTTAGATAATGAAGATTCTGAGTGAAGAAAAAAATACACAAAACATTAATAAATTTAATATAAATTTGATATTTCACAATTATGTTGGCTGTAGTTATTGTATAAATGTATATATTATCCATACACTGATAATTAATGCACATAGATCACATTAAAAATAGTTACTTGATTTGTTGTGTTGGTCCCTAATGCAGTTAATAATTATTCATTATTATAATTTGGCCCATATAATTATTTGATGAGCCAAAATGTTATTTTTCAAAGCGAGGTTAATTTATCACTGGTGAGACTGTACCGTGCTGCGCTCTGCTAAACGTACAATGCACTTTGTTGTGATGCAGGGTGACCACTCCCTCAGTTGTAAAATAAACTTACGAACGAGAACTATTATAATAGCAACATAGTGAAATATAAATTATTGAAATGTAATTTGATGTGGTTCCAAAGGTAATAAATAATGTAGTTTTTCATTGTCAGAAAACAGCAGTAATAATAAATGTAAAATGGTGGGAATTTCTGTTTGTTGTGTTGTCACCCCTGCTGCCACAACTGTCAAGCACCGTCCACATGTTCCCGACCCGACATTCGGCGTCTGCTAGTGGTCGGGAGCGTGTGGTCTTGACGTTGCCGTGTTATCGAGTGTATCAGTGATGTTTTTGTATTTTTGAACTTTTATCAAAAGACATGTTGGTGTTCGCTATCGCCTTGGTATTTTTTGGTAAGTTAATAATTATTAAATTATATTGTTTAGCCAATAGTTTTATACCAATACGATATGGTAACTAATTAACACATTAATTTTTATATTTAGTAATTTTTAATTTTATAATATATTGAAAATACAGTACTACAGTAATGTTCTTAAATTGTTAATAACTTCGACTCACAGATGCGTATAGCGTATTTTCAGGTTTGCTTTTTAATTTATAGGTTGTGTTGAACACTTTGCATAAGGTATAATATATCTTCAGCCGTAAACTTCGATATGGTGTTGAATAGTTTTAATGTCTATTAATATTAGTTACTATGTTTAATGGATACATTTTTAGACAGATATAACAAATTAGATATAATAAATAAATTAAGTTGCTAAATGTGTATAAAATGTCACTAACAAATTTTATAAGCTCCGTAGACCAATTAATTATTCTCCAAACCATTACTAAAGGATGGTTCATCATTTGTTCATGACAACTTTTCCATATCCTCATGACCGAAGAGAGGAGAGATTCTAAATTAATGGCATTAACATTAACTTCATTTATCATGAAATATTCGTGTTGTTTTAAAATCAATGACATTTGTGTAAATTGTATACATTTAATATGAAATTCTGAGCGAGCTGAAAATAATATCAAGTAAGACCTATTGTGGAAAATTACAAGAGAATAAATTGATACAACTTCGATTTTTGTAACAATAAACAGCAACTATTAATACCGGAATGATAATTTGTATTTCAATAGTTTATTTCACTAAATTTTGCATCACTGGACCGCTTTGCCCTAATAAAGCTGGACATAGGTATTGATCCTTTAACTTTTTCTGTAAAACTCAATACAAATATGCTTTCAGATAGAAGGCTCCGAGTGAAAATTGTGAATATACTTTACAGTAAAATACAATTTGCTTCAGACTAATAGAATATAAATATATATTGAAGTTCTTTTTTCCGCCTTGCCAATTGCCAATTATTACAGTCGTGTTCTAGAGGGGGCTACAATAGCTCAAGACCCCAATTTCTAAGTTGAGAAGGTTTTCATTGTCTAATCAGTTCATTGAAACCTGAAATTGAAACTGATAAATTGAAACCTGAAATTCAACATTGGATTACAGATAAATTGCTTTTTAAAATCTTATTTTATTGACACTTGTAAAGGAATGTAAATATGTATTTAACTATAAAGAATCATTTGTTGAGCACACATGTCTTTCAAGGTTTCCACAGTTTGTTATTGGTATAAACAAGGAGGAAACTGCTTAGTTCAATTTGTACAGGAGGTGAATAAAAAAAGTTAAATTGTGTAATTTCAGTGGTGATTGTTGGCATATTTTAGTTTGAAAACAAAACAAAATACTATTTGCGTGCTCAAGTCGGTCTTGCCTAGTTAGGAATATGTTTTAGTATATGTTTAATATTGTATTCCCCAAGGAGCCGCCTTGGGGCCAGTTTTATTTATGTCTACAACATGAACTCATCAATACCACTTTAAAGGACAACGCGGCATGATAAACAAATAGTTTATAGTCGGATCGACGAGATTAAGGAGTTGTCTTTATACCCAATAAAAATACCTATAATTTGGAATTTAAATAACTCATATTTTGCCAAATAATAAAAACGCCTTTTTGGAAGGTAATGGACTCAAGAAAGTACTTGGGCTAAACCTCGTTATAGGTAATTATAATTCCTGTTCATTTGAAATTTTAAGGACATTACAGTTTTAAAATGGACGTTTCACTAGCTCTACTCCGCAATATTTGGCTATATGCGATGTTACGCTTGAGCGCCATAGTGAGAGCTCAGGATGGAATCATTTTTATAGCACGCTAAAGTCGCTATTGATGACGTCATTAAATAATAATAATAAAATAAGCTTTGATCAACAAAATCGTTGACACGTTCACAACGTCAAGCGCGTCGTGCGTCCGATCGGGTACACTTCGCTATGGATGTCCTTATTGCGTTTTTATTGTTTACCTATCTTGGTGGTTTGTTAAATTTGATCCCGCGCTTAAATAAAGGCCTCAGACTATCGTGTACTCCATCGGATGCGCGATTGCTCAATTTTGAGGTAAATTAATATTTTAAATACCTCTTATGGAGAAAAACATAGTGAAATAATTTGTTGTGCAAAATTGCGAAGCCTACTATATTACTCGTGATACTAAGATGTTTAACGCAAAAAATATTACTGTGTAATTTATTATTAAAACATTTGACGGCAAATAAGAAAGTCCGGAAGTAATATGCCCGGAAAGTCCGTGTCAGCCAATTTGTAAGCTATGTAGTGTAACGTTGTACTAATCCAAGTCCCAGTATTGTGACATTGACTCAAATAATTTAAACCAACTAGTTTTGTATAATACTTCATTATTGAATCATTTTGTACTTTATAAACGCACATTAGGACCTGAAGGATCTATTTTTGTTAACATCTAAGTGAGTCCATAATTGTTTTTGGATCAGTTCAGTCCGTCAACAAATTGCCAAATTCGATCAAAAATGCCACAATTTAAAACTGCGCTGATCTCAAAAGCTTTTTATAGTACAGACGAGTTCGTGGCAAACGATTGGGGGACCACCTAATTGGCTGACCATGTGATTAGAGTGGGATAATTATGTAATGAATGAGAATTTCGGGAAATGAAAAACTGTAAGTCTGAATGAGAGCCACTGTAATGATGAATGCAAAATTTTAGTTTTTAAATGTCATGACGATTGCGATGCAATTTATATTGTCTTTTATGCAATAAAACATTGAATTGGATTTTAAATCGTTGTAAAATGTAATAAAAATCCATAGTGACGTAGAAGCACTATTTGAAGTCAGTGTAAAATGTACACATGAAGACAGATAAAAGTTCGGTCACAAAAGGGGTTTTTGTCTAACATACTCCTCGGTATACCTTATCTTTCCCGGAATAAGAACTCGGAATACCGCATCCCATTGAGGGCGCATAATTAACACACTTGTTATTCGCAAACAACACAATGGCCGTGCAATGCGGCGCCTGTCTGTGTTTACACCCAGGCACAAACCGACAAAACGCGAATTACCACGTGTGACAACACCATCATAGCTGCCAGTGCAGTGCCGTGAGGAACCACTCACGAGTGTTGGGCGGGTACTGTATTCTTCATTAGGACAAAGAGCGAAGATAAAGTGACAGAAGAGGCCTCCAGAGCGCAAGGTGTGAACACTCAGCCTCTCGCCTTTGAAGCCGACCCGCCAGTGTAAATCTCCTTTATAACGTTCACGACTGCGCGAGCAAAGCAAGGGTTGCTCGTTGGAAACCAAGAGCGCGGACGGGTTTTTAATAATTTTTACTTCTTGAGCCCCACAAAGCGGCCCTCCCCTCCCCCCCCTACTCCGCCGTGGAAGCAATTTATAAATGGAACAATTAATCCCGAAGACTCTACTCTCCCTGCTCATTTGTGCTCGAACCTCGGCGCGTATTGTTTTCCCATCATTACGATTAATTTAACTCGCGATTGTTACCCCGCCACTCGGAGTCGAGACTGTCCAATTAATTCTGGAGGCGAACTTCTCGTTATATAATTTCATCTCGAGTCGTTGTACGACTCGTCGTTGAATTATTCCGCACTAGATGTCAAATGTTTAGAGTTCCTGGAGGAATCAAGGAACTCGATAATGAGAGGTGAAATCTCAGCTATTAATATTCCGGAATCCGGTTTTCGTGATGGATTTGCACAGAGCTGTTAGGTCTACAACCCCGGATCTTCCGTTAATTTGTCTGAGAAGTGTTTGCTTTGCATTACCGTAATTAACACAGTGTACCTTTCTTCCATTAACAAGAATACTAATTTATTTTTCATAATTGCACTCAGCGAACGGCAACCAATTACTGTACGGTATTGATGTACGTTTTCATTCAACGCTATGTTATTTTCAGTATTTTAAGGTTTATTATGTTTTATTTAATATATTAACCTTTTGTTTTATCCTCATTTAATTATTTGGAGATATATCTGACAATTGAATTGATTCTTAATACAAGCGAAATTGTCTTTTCATGACCACAGACAATAGACAAAATGTCATTGTAGAGATTCTACTTGGAAACCTCAGGCAAAGTAGGAGTTCTGTATTTTATAATTTGAAACGTTCTTTGAACCTGATGAAATAAAAATGAAAGCAATTATTTTTCATTCTTAATTTTGTCTTAAGGACCTACGAATGAAATCCAATCCGCAAAAAATTATCTCGAAATCTGTGGAAGTATTTCTCACAAAACTTGTAGAATTTAAAGGTTTTGGCCTTGGCCTCATCAATCAGGACTGCATTCGGGGTTATAGAAATGTTTGCTTTAGATTCGGAGCTGACGGAAAGTCCTTTTTTCGGCCCTGGCGGTTTATTTTCGGTGCTATCAGACGACATCATTTTCCGAGTTACCGGACTAATGTATCTTTCGTACTTGGCGGATTCGGTCCTATCGGACCCATCCCAATCGATAAGCGTAGTTTTTTACCATAGAAAAACTCTAAAACTCAATAGGTTGAGAGTTTAACAACGTTGGGATACTACAGGAATGTGAAGGCTTAATATCGCGTGGTAATTCCAAGAGATATGAGCAATAATGTTTAACACTACTATAAGCTTCACAACGAAGCATAAGAGTAAGGTTAGAATAGATCTCTTCCTATCCGCCGGGAAGACTGAAGCCCTGTTGGGGAATGTTAAATCTGGCAGTGGCAGTGTACCGTAGATTCCAAGCAACCTCTTAGACCATGAGCTGTTCTGAAAATCCCTGAGAAGAACTTGGCGTAGATTTTGTTAATTTCAGTGGTTTACAAAATTGTTAATTTTTGTTCGTCAAGGAATTTTATTGATAACGGGCAAAGATGAATTCGATCTCGTCTCAGGTTTAAGGGTTTTTAAGGACTGTCAAGCTTCTTTATAATTATGCCTAAATCGCGTTTCATTCCTTCTGTACTTTTTCATTGATGTGGAGAACTATCGCAGTGTTTGTACTTGTTTGTCCTTTCGAATTGCCAAAGTGTATGGAAATAGGGGGTTAAAACTTATTTTTTAACTGACATCATGATTTTAACATCCTTTCCATATGCATGTGTGATGAGGGCGAGTTGAAATCCAACAGTTAGGTTTAGATATCCACTTACTTTTAGATTTAATCAATATCGATTTTATGGTTCAGATTGCACCTCATGCTTAATGTAATGTGTCTGTGGAATATTCGAACTCTTGGCTCTCAAACTGTGCTTCATTGTCTGATCTCTCTTTTGGAAAAGTGAAGGAAACAGGGGTTTTCCGGACAATTGCCATCGTTCAGTGCAACAAAGAAACCAAAAAATCAGTAACACTACGTTTCGAGATCTGCAATCTGATCTCTTCTTCAGGTAAATAACTAACCTAATACATAATTTCAAACTAGGTTAAAATAAATAAATCATACCAAAGCGTTGTGACACGCGTAAGTCAGGAATCACAACCACTATGTTTGTCAACTTCACTAACTCGAAGACATGCACTTAATAAAAAACTATACACAACACTAATCATTAAAACTGAACTACAGAATACAGGTCCTCTATAATTCCTCTATAAACCACCTACGACTTTTTTGTTGTTGTTTTTTTTTTTACTGAACGGTGGCAAATGTCCGGAAAATCCTGTTTACTTCACAAATCCTTCCATCGTCAATAATAAACTCTCTTTTGGTATACAACGGGTTTTGAAGATGTGTCAGACATGACAGTCAGCACATTTGCTAAGTTTTTTTTTATTCCTACAAACTTTAAATAAATGGTCAGTTATTAGAATAGGATTATCCTCTGACATGAAAGAAATCAACATCTCGAATTTTTCTGGAGACATGATTTAAAAGGCTGCTTTCGATTACATCACATGGCACATTTCACATTTGTTAATCTCACTCGTGTGAATCTATTCTGGCTTTATTCCAACAGCAGTGTAATCATTGGCATGAGGCATATTGTAGCAGCAATGCCAGGAAAGTAGCACTGATTAACTCTTTCTTGGAATTGCCATGCGGACCGAGTATACATATATATTATGCCTTCATATTTATATAGCGATTTTTACGTTCTAGCCATCCGTTTACACGTAATGCAACACTGTAAGAAGCTTTACATCGGTGGTAGTTTCCCACTTATGACCATTCTCTACCCTATTCATTAGTCAATTCATCAATGAATACACAGCTCAGCAATCTTTTCCAGACAATCCATGTTTTTATTTTTATTCATACGAGTTTTCAGAAGTGCAACACTAGATATATATGCATACTCTTACCGAAAACGTGAACACATCGCAATTTCATAACCATAGATCATTTTTCATGTTCTAGTCTATTCTCCGTGGCCACCAAACTCAACATTTTTATTTTTAAAGCGCCACAAAATTAAGTAGGTTTGTATAACGTTTTTAGATGAAAATGTAAATAGTCATATTCTTTTTAGATGTAAATTACTTAAAATGCCATAGTTTTAAATTGATTGCACTATCCCTCAGTGTGAATATGTCAAGTGTATTGCCAAATTACCCATCAAAGTTGTGAGGCAACTTTTATTTTATCTGCTTTCTTAGATTTCTCAGACGCTTTCAAGTTCAAGTAAAACTTTTCTTTGAACTACATCCAGTTTTCTCTAGCATTTTCATCTTCAAAATTTAATTGTGTTGCTGTCTTAATATACATAGTAAAAATATAAAATAACCGCTTCCCAGTGGAATAATTTTAAACGTAAAAAACTATTTATTCAGAACGTGTTTTATGCCTACACAATCAGTAATGTATAAATGATAAATATGCTCGCTTCTTTTGCTCAAATTATGTGATAAATGTATTTTGTACAGTCGAGTAAAATTTAAATGAGAGATAGGACATAGTGTTCATAGGGTACATTTGTTTTTCATTTTACGTCCCATTATAATTTATGAACATTTGAAATATTACATATTATACAGTATGTACTTCTTAACATTGCCATCAAAGTATATTATGTTCTCTAAAAATGTTATTTTTCTTCATTAAGAATCACAAGCAATGTTTCAAATTCTACTTAATTACGAAATTGGCCAAACGTCTCAGACAACTGTTCTCTAAAATTTTATTTTTCTTCATTAAGAATCTCAAGCAATGTTTCAAATTCTACTTAATTACGAAATTGGCCAAACATCTCAGACAACTGTTCTCTAAGATTTTATTTTTCTTCATTAAGAATCAAGCAATGTTTCAAATTCTACTTAATTACGAAATTAGCCAAAAGTCTCAGACAACAATGCAGCGATTGTACTTAGAAGAAGGTTTTACGGATATAATAAGTTTGGCCTTGTGAATGAATTTCTGTTGCACGCCCAGTTATCGAAAAGTCCGAGTGAAAGTAACCACAGCGCCGAATCGTTTCGCGTCGAGAATGAAGCCCAATTTGGAGCGGTTACCCGAACACTCGAGGAGGCGTTGGGAGCGTCGAGTGAGGGTTAAAACTCCCAGAGTGTCAAGAACAAGAGTGCAAATGTGAGCGCGAGGTCTCGAGTATCGACGGTCTGGCGTCGATGTGTGGGCCAACCAATCGATATCTGGCCAAACAATGGAAAACATTGGTCAAATTTATAGTGGCGAAGGAGGGCGCGGGAGGGGGCTGGATGATGTCATTCTTCACGACCGGGGGTGAAGGAAGGAAGGAAGGGGAGGTAACCTGACTCATTTAGTACGGCACCCGACTCGGCACGTCGCCCTATTGTTGGTGAAAGGGGTAATTTTTTAGAGTGGCCTAGGTAGGCAGGCGCGCTGCACGCTACGTTGATTGCATGTAGCCGTACCCTACCTCTCCGTCACCGTGTATTCTGTCGTTAATGGCGACCCGTTACTTCGGGGAGTAATTTTGGCGCGCTTTAAATTGCGACTTGTCCCTCCGGCTGCGAGGTCTGAGACTGGCGGAGGGTGGAGGAAGGAGCTTGCCTTATCTTCGATGGTGCTTTATTGAACGAGTGACTCCAAAGACAGAGACTGGTAGAGTTGGTGAATAATACATGTTCTATTTGTTTTTGTGAATAGTTCGTCGGGAAATTTATTCTACTCTGGTTGAAGCGTTAGATTTTCCTATTATCTAAATAAGATGAAGTCAATATTTTTATCAAAATATTTTTAAAATTCTTGTTAATTTCTATTTGGAAACTTCCCCATAGTTTTAACCCTGCATAGAGACGGAACCACTGCGTACTGTCTGGAACGCGGCATATTGTCAGGAACACGGCATACCGTCGGGAACTGCGTACTGTCTGGAACGCGGCATATTGACGGGAACATTGCGTACTGTCTGGAACGCGGCATATAGTCGGGAACACGGCATACCGTCGGGAACTACGTACTATCTGGAACACGGCATATTGACGGGAACATTGCGTACTGTCTGGAACGCGGCATATAGTCGGGAACACGGCATACCGTCGGGAACACTGCGTACTGTCTGTAACGCGGCCTATTGACAGGAACATTGCGTACTGTCTGGAACGCGGCATATAGTCAGGAACACGGCATACCGTCGGGAACTGCGTACTATCTGGAACACGGCATATTGACGGGAACATTGCGTACTGTCTGGAACGCGGCATATAGTCGGGAACACGGCATACCGTCGGGAACTTGCGTACTGTCTGTAACACGGCATACCGTCGGGAACACTGCGTACAGTCTGGAACACGGCATATAGTCGGGAACACTGTGTACAGGTCGGGAACACTGCGTACTGTCTGGGAACGCGGCATATTGACGGGAACATTGCGTACTGTCTGGAACGCGGCATATAGTCAGGAACACGGCATACCGTCGGGAACACTGCGTACTGTCTGGAGCGCGGCATTGTCGGGAACACGGCATAAGGTCGGGAACACTGCGTACTGTCTGGAACGCGGCATATAGTCGGGAACACTGCGTACTGTCTGTAACGCGGCATATAGTCGGGAACACGGCATACCGTCGGGAACATTGCGTACTGTCTGTAACGCGGCACATTGTCGGGAACACTGCGTACAGTCTGTAACGCGGCATACCGTCGGGAACACTGCGTACAGTCTGGAACACGGCATACCGTCGGGGACACTGCGTACAGTCTGTAACGCGGCATATAGACGGGAACATTGCGTACTGTCTGGAACGCGGCATATAGTCGGGAACACTGCGTACAGTCTGGAACACGGCATACCGTCGGGAACACTGCGTAAAGTCTGGAATGCGGCATATAGACGGGAACATTGCGTACTGTCTGGAACGCGGCATATAGTCGGGAACACGGCATAAGGTCGGGAACACTGCGTACTGTCTGGAACCTGGCATATAGTCGGGAACACGGCATACCGTCGGGAACATTGCGTACTGTCTGTAACGTGTCACATTGTCGGGAACACGGCATACCGTCAGGAACACTGCGTACAGTCCGTAACGCGGCATACCGTCGGGAACACTGCGTACAGGCTGGAACGCGGCATATAGACGGGAACATTGCGTACAGTCTGGAACGCGGCATATAGACGGGAACACTGCGTACAGTCTGGAACACGGCATACCGTCGGGAACACTGCGTACAGGCTGGAACGCGGCATATAGACGGGGACATTGCGTACTGTCTGTAACGCGGCACATTGTCGGGAACACGGCATACCGTCGGGAACACTGCGTACAGTCTGTAACGCGGCATATAGACGGGAACATTGCGTACTGTCTGGAACACGGCATACCGTCGGGAACACTGCGTACAGTCTGTAACGCGGCATATAGACGGGAACACTGCGTACAGTCTGGAACACGGCATACCGTCGGGAACACTGCGTACAGTCTGTAACGCGGCACATTGTCGGGAACACTGCGTACAGTCTGGAACACGGCATACCGTCGGGAACACTGCGTACAGTCTGTAACGCGGCACATTGTCGGGAATGCAGCATACAGACGGGAACATGGTATATACGGTCCTTATTGTCCCGTAGATATTGTGCGAATGTGTGGGTACTGAGACCAATCTAGTTGCTGTCGATGTTAATGTTAATTTTTATTAAATTCGTTTTTTCAGACTTTAATTTTCATCACTAACGTATAATCTAAATGTATATCCGGTATATGTTTTAGCTTTTACTCTAAATGCAAAACCTAATTTACTTATCTACTTGAAGAGATATTGCACTGTTCGTCGCAAAAGTTGGACACAATATTAAATAAGTTCATCTTCGGATGGGTTGACTTAATAAGAAAACTTGGCAAGCGGTTACTGGGGTTGAACTTGGCTCCTTCGAGTTATGGGAAACGCTCAATGAATGCCATATCGAGTTTTGGCAGAACCAAACTTCGTATTATTCTTTAGTTGTTTAGTTGTTCATTGTAATCTTTATTATTCAATATTACTTCGTGTTAATGCTATTTACATACAATTAATAAACAACTTTTTTACATATCCTTATTTTAGGTCAGGGAAAGCGCAATATTGATCTCTGTATATTGTTATGTGTATTTAAAATCCAATGACCCTGAAAAGGAGTGAAGTAAAAAATCTAAGAAAAACACAAAAGATGAACACCAGGTACAGAAGAACGTTTGTTTTCTGAGGCTTATAAAAATGACCTCGGATTTAATTTTTTATACATATTTGTGTATAAGTAATATATATTTAAAATAGCATTCGTTTACTAAGTTTAATTTTCACAACTTTAGCCAAGACAAAAATATTAAACCGTCTAGAACAGGACCTACATTGTAAATTTTTCAAACTTTAAACCAGCGTAATCTTTTAAAGAGTGAACCCTTTGAAGTCGGATTTACGGCATTGTACTCTACTAATAAAGACCTTTAATTGCTCGACCTATGCTCTCATTTATGATTTCCTTTTGACTCTTTGCGGACCACCTCCTGACATGATAAAAATATTGTAGTTACTTCAAAATGTACATTTACAGGTGCAGTAATGATGTACCACGTTTTATTGCTTTACCTGTAATCGTTTGGAAAATATCAAGCCTGTGCGGGACCTTTTACACCCTGTATATTTAACGAGTTGTGCATTACCAGCGCATCTTAAAATAGCACAAAGCAAAGATTCCTTTTTGATTTTCTAGCTTATTAGTTCCAATATGGTTAAAAATAGACAAAATGGATGAACTTACGTTTGTACGATATAGTTCCGTAACTTTTGTTTGGAAATTGGTGACACCATAAGCTATGTCACTATACCCTTCAGCCGCATTTGCAAATCCACCCGAGTACTCAAATTTGGTAGGACACAGAACAAAAATAATCCTGAGAATACTGTAATAATTTATTAATGAGATTAATTTAATAATAGTAATATCGTTTATTGGGAAAAGACTATATAAACATTGAATCACAACCGTCCTAAACTAACCTAACCATTCTCGCTGACAACGACATACTCAAACGTAAAGTACATGACCTCATTCAAACATCTCTCTTGACAGTTTACAGGTCCGGCAATATGATTTTGTGAATTTTTGTGTTCTTAATTGTCCCAGCGATTCATCGTAAATTCGTCTACAGAGTTAAATGCCTTTGACACCAAAATGTTTTTCAACTGAGCTTTTAATTTTTTTTTTAAATTTGGTTGTTTAATAACTTCAGGGAGACTGTTGATTAGTCTGACACCAACTTGAGAAGGCAAATTTCTGAAAGCATTTGTTCTGTGTTCTTGGACTCGAAAGTTGTCCCTGGCTCTAATCCCATGATGGTGAACATCCCCGCCGAGAACCAAAGCGCACTTTGATGTGGAGTAAAGGATCACCTCGAGAATATAGACACAGGACAAAGTCAGTAACCCAAGCTCCCTAAAAACATCTCTGCGCGACTCTCTAGTTCTCAAACCCAAAATCATTCTCACGGATCTTTTATGGAGTCTAAAGACCCGTTCCAACTTGTGTTTTGCACAGATACCCCAGAGTTTAATTCCAAATCCTAGATGAGGTAGATTAGGCCAAAATAGGCCGTTTTCAATACTCCGATAGAGCAATACTGTGCCAATTTGCGAAGAGCAATTTAGTTTTAATACGTCATTCTAAATCCATACTATGATGAAAACCATCCAAACCCATCGTTACTTACCGCACAGTTAATAGAAACAATAAACAAACCCTCTGTGAGTAGTAGCCGTAAGTCTTGCGATAAACTAAATTGGATTTGACTAACTCAGTTGCAGGGATGATCTCTTTTATGGCGACAACTCCCTTTTTCCTTGTAATCCTCAGATTAACACAGCACATTGAATGCTCTGTACTACCTGCGACGTAAATACGTAGATCAGATAATACCGTCCTACGCCCGCTTGGTATTCCTTTAGTACATATTGGGGTTTTGTTATAAAAAGTTCAATTCAAGGAATTTTTTCTGAGTAAAATCAGAAGATTTCGTCAATATTATTGTGTAATACTTGTGACTGCTTTGATATCTGTTTAAGTTTTACTGCACGAAGAAAGTTTAAATATTAATTAAAATTTAACTCTTTTACACTGTACAGTACGTAGAACCAAATTGGTGTAAGCGATCCTACCAGTGGTGTAACTAACGAAAGCGGTAAGGGAGGATAGACCCCCCCCCCCAAAAGACCCTAAACATTTTCAAAGCTCTACTATAAAAGCAATTATACCTGTTTGAAATACTCTACAGCAGTGTCATATTTAACTTTGAATTAGGCCTATCAAAATTATTTATGTTTAAATTTGTTCATGTCTATTCAATTCACCCTCCCACGCTGTGGCGTGCTCTTAAATCAGACTAACCCTCCACCCGCCCCCAAAAGCTAAGCCCTAGTTACACCACTGGATCCTTCCACTTTCACTGCCGCCTCCTAATTTTGACAACTTTCTTACACTGCCGCCCGTTTTAATGATTTTAAAATAAATAGAATATTTTAATCAGTTATTAGAAAACCATGGGACTTACATATTTTTAAGCTGAGTTCTTCCCTTTTCTACCAAATGCTCAGGCAGAAATATTTTAAAACAGAAAGTCTAGTTTTAAACTTAAAAACAACTGTTTTATGTAAAAAATAGAAAGTTTACCAAAAACCCACCATCTACTGTCTATACTATAAATTTATTTCTCATTATTATTTGCTGTATTCAGTATTTTCATTACTGTCAATATAGCTACAAATATTTACAATTGAAATCCACATATGTTTAAATTTGTTTAGTGTTTTAAAAACCACAAATCATTTGTTCGAGGCCCATCATCAGAAGCTGAAAATAAATAATCAACTGTAAAATTCTGTAATAAACCAATTATTTATAACGAGAATAAAAGTGCATAAATCTGCCAAGCTCACTTTTTCCAAGTCCAGTGGATCGTGAAAATGGCAAATGGACAAGTAGATGTGATCAACCACCCATTGCTGACCTCATTGTGTGTTTGCAGGGCCAGTGTGGGGCCAAGGGGACACGTTCTTTTTCACGCGGAACCCCGAGGACGTGACGGGGATAGCGGGTCGTCCTGCCAGGATGAACTGTGAGGCCAGCGTCCCCACGGGGCTGGTCTACTCCTGGCAGCAGGACGGCTCCCAGGTCCCCAACACCACGCGGAAACTCCAGGTGGGGTCCTCCCTCGTGTTCCGGAGAGTTGATCCTCATCACGACGCCGGGCTCTACTCCTGCGTCGCCGCCAACCTCTCCTCGGGGTTCTCGCTGGCCAGCCGCACCGCTACCATGGATGTTCACTGTGAGTCTCATTCCTACGTTTTTTATGGTGGAGGATTGCGTGCATGTTTATCCATATATTATGGTGTATTATTGAAAAACATTGGCTAGGTCATCAGTCCACCTTTGCTGGAAGGAAGGCGACTGTATATTCTGGTAGTTCTAAGGTAAATGAAGGATGAACCTAACTTCGCCGATCGAACTAAAGAGCTTATTCATTCGTTCATTTTAAACAATCTTTAGGAATTTCACTGCCACACTTAGGGTAATGCTCTCAGTACAATTTTTCAATTGCGGAAGAGTACAGACGAAAGGACACCTCCTTCCATACTCGACTTAAGATAGAATTTGATTTAATTTAGGATAATTTACCTTCCTTGAATGTGTTTTGTGTCTAATATACTAAACAGCCACATGTGAAACTGACTGACTGACTGATATATGTATACAAATTCTAACCTACTTCTAGAAGTGCTAGAAACTTAAAATTTGGCACGGAGGTACCTTTTACCGTGAAACCAACAGGAAAAGTCTGAAAACCGGGAATTTTTCATTTTAAACCCCTCAAAAAAAATTCGCAAAAAAAACGCGCATTTTTTACCCTTGCAGGCCTTTTTTGTAAGCCCGATAGCGGGCGAACCATTGGAGCTAGCTCGGATCTGATGAAATGTCGTCAGTCAGGAATGAAGCGAACTACAAAAAAGGTCCAGTGACTATTTGCTCTATCTCCCATGGTTAGCGACAAAACGCTCGAATATTTAACATTCCAGAGATTTTTTTTCGCCAAAAATAATGTTTTGGGCCCGATAGCGGCCGAAACCGTTGGTCGTAGCTCAAATCTGATTGACCCATTAAATTAGCAAAATTCCCGCGATATACAGAAAAGGTTTAGTGACTTTTTGCCATATCTCCATTGGTTTGGCCGAAAAACGTGATTATGTGCAATTTTTTTTGTAATTTTTTCCGTGGAAAATTTTGTTTTTGGGATCGATAGCGGCGAAAACCATTGGTCGGAGGTCAAAATATAACAAAGGTTAGATTTAGGGAATAATATGATCTACAAAAAGGTCAAGTGACCTTTTACTCTATCTCCATTAGTTTGACCGCAAAACGCGATTAAGTGAAAATATTTTGGAAATTTTCGCCTAAAAATTTACATTCCGGGCTTGAATAGCGGCTAAACGGTTGGTCGTAGCTCAAAAACATTTCAATGGGACTTAGGAAAGAGCGCGATCTACAAAAAAGGTTTAATAACATTTTTGCCCTATCCCTCAATGGCCGGAAAACGCGTTTAAAAAAACGCATTACTTTTTCCCGTTAAATTTGTGATTCTGGGCTACATTGAAGTCAGCAGTTTGTTTAGCACAAAAATTAAAAATGTGATTTCAATATAAAATAAGGCGATCTAACAAAAAAGATTAAGTGATTTTTTTTACTCTATCTTCATTGGTTTAGCCGTAAAACGTGATTATGATGAAAATTGTACTTAAAACTTACCTTCCGGGCTCGATAGTGACCGAACCGTTGGTTCTAGCTTAAAACTAAAAACTGTTTTGTTTTTTAATTGAAGCGATCTACAAAAAAGGTTTGTTAGCTTTTTGCTCTATCTTTATTTTTTTTGGCTAATAAATGCTAATATTATAATTTTGATAATTTAGTATTATTATTATTATTATTATTAATTTTGTTTCTGGAGTGTATAGCGGTCGAACCTTCAGTCTTAGATTAAATATGAAAGTTTTCAATAATATAAAATGACAAGGTGTACAAAAAAGGTCTAGTAGCTTTTTGTCGTATATCCTTTCGCAAGCCCGAAAATCGCCTTAAATAGTAAAAATATTTGTCGTGAATTGGCAATTTTTGGAGATTTTTAATTTATAATGCGACTAAATATTTGTGCAATTCATTCCAGATTCCGATTGCACTTGCTTTGCTAGGTTAACGAGTGAATACAACCCCAGATTTGAAATTGGCCTAAGAGTTTCATTAATTTAATGAAATAGTGATTCCTTATCAACACTGTGGTATGGAAGGATAATTTCCTAAATAATTGTAACCTCTGATCAACTTTTTTTTTTTATAAAAATTACTGATACACATATTTTTTGTAGCACAGACACACATTTCCCAGAAAAGTACAACGCGTTCTTATAACCCCCTATAGCATAACCCCCTCCCGCGAATTTTCCTGGTAGATGAATTCCTGATTAACTTAGACCCCCTGATCAACCTAATAATCTGATAAAGTTAGTTTTTATTTGTTTACACTAAACAATTCACCATAGTTGGCTAGTGCAGTCTTTTGTCCCAAGCTCTGTACTGCAAAACTAGAGGTCGTAAATGAAATCAGATAGCAGAATCCTCCTTCAATTTTAAATTTTTCTACAAGTAAGGTTTAGTAACTTTTTGTCGTATCTCTAACAGTTAAGGCCGCAAAATGCTCTTTAAAATCAAAGCTTTGGTTAAAATTAACCACCCTACTTTCGTAAACGACTGACTAGTATACGTCTACTGGAGAACATCTTGAATTAGCTGAGCGTTAGCGAAGGTAACATTAAACCCCCCTGGAATTTCCTTGTATGACCAGATAACCTCCTGAGTAAATTAAACCCCCCTAATGTCTTAAACCCCGGTAACATTACCCCCCCCCCCCCCCCTGGGAATTCCTGGTATGACCAGATAAACTCCTGAGTAAATTAAACCCCCTAATCAATTTCTTAATCTGTTAAATATTACTGACTTAGGTTGATTACTCTTCAGGTAATAACACAGCTTTCCTCATAACGCCCTGTGGTACCACGTAATATTTTAACCCTCGATAACATTAACCCACCTCCCGGGAATTTCCTGGTATAACTAGATAAACTCCTGAGCAAATAGTAAACCCCCTAAACAACTTAAAAATACTGACTTAGGATCGATTTTTTGTTATATTACACTAAAAAATTCACAATAGCTGACCAGTGCAGACTTTTATCGCAAGCATTGCACCACCTAAACCAGACGTCGTACCTCAAATCTCACAACGGAATCGAAATTAAATTTCCGACAAGAAAGGTCCAGTCACTTATTGTCGTATCTCAAACGGTTAAGCCGTAAAACGCTCTCAAAGTCAATAAGTTTGGGTAAATCCGGAAAATTTAACTATGATATACAAACATAATCTCTGATTTTAGTTTACCATCAAATTCTTCTTGTCTTCTAATTTCGCAAACACATAACTTAACTGTTCTAACGATATCTATTGATTATTATTATTATACACCACACATCAATTGGCTGAGCGTTAGCGAAGCATTACGACCCGTACGATTGTCGAGAACGGATACATGAAATTTGGAAACTTCATGTCTGAATGTAACCAATCACCCAAATTCCGCTTATCCCCGAATTTGCAAGCGTACATCACGGGGGCCTGGGGGCGTAGCCCCCAGCGAGCCGAAGGCGAGTCTTCTCTTTAAATTGGACATCGTTATAGTGAAGGATTTATGGATACCGTATTACATGAACACTAATGTCTCTCCTGATTTTTAGCATATGTAGGCTTAAGTGGATTCCGAAACATAAATTTGAGTTTCCTAAATTAGGCGAGTTGTCTAACATTGCAAATATGAATCGAAAGCCCATATAAAGGGTCACCAGTTAAGAATCATAGTGATTTTGCTGACAAGGCCTTGGATATCTTGGAAAGACTGTTATGATACTGATTATATTACTGGGTATGCTTTGATAAAGAGGGACCTGACAGAACAGACAGAGACAGAGAAAAAGGTAAAACACAGACACACGAACTACTCTTTGACCTTTTCACCTCACAATCAATTTATAAGTTCTTCCTTGGACCAAGAGAATCTATGTACCAAAATTAGAAAATCTAGATGTATATTTTTTAATGTCAGACTTGTTTATGGCATATTTGTTTATGGCAAATTCGTTTTCCATGACGATACATTATACATTATCCTCGGACATCCCACAGATTACGAGTAGTTTTAACCAACTGTTGCAGTACTCGTTCATAATTGACTAAATGGAACTCATTAATTTCAAACTGTCAGTCTCAAGGAACTGTCTACAATGATCTTCTCCAAAGCGAGGTCACAAATTCTGGAGCAGGAGAATATTTAAGTTGTAAAGGAGCATTAATTTGTTTCGTTCGGCGACTCCCAAAGTAGACGAGCTGCTCATTTATCAGGGATCAAGGGAATTGATCACATCAAAGCGTCCAACGCCTGACGTCTTTGTCGGCTCTAACGCTTTAGCTGTCAAAACTGCGTCTGATCTTCCGTCGTCGCGTCCGTCATTCTGTGCTACTGGACGGACCCCGCAGATCAAAATGGAAGGAAGTTCCTTCGTAGTGATCGCCATGAAAATCTTCATCTTGTACAAATTGGATATTGGACCAGAACGTAAATGCCGTGTTTTGTTGAACAAAACCCAAAGTGATTACTGTTTGAAAAGAGCTTCTTTTATGACTATAATTTCTTTTGGAGCAATAAATCCTGCAGTGAGCGGGTGCTGCTGCTGCTGCTAAAGAACGCGTTTACTATCGCGAGCCGTGCCGTGGCGACTCTCCAGCCCGTTTGGACCGCCACAAACAGAACCGCTGTAAAATTAGACACGGCGCTCCAGTGAATGAACGCAGCGTCTGGGAAATGCGACTGAAATAAATGCATGTCGTATTGTGCCAAAATAGAGCGCGACCGAGACGTGCGACGTGCGTGAGCGCCGGGTACGGTTGTCCCGGGGCGTGACCCGTGAATGCCTACCGCAACTCGGCGGCTCTGTGGCTGAGTAAGTGGCTGGATTCTCGCAACGTTCCGGGAACTCCCACAAAACTGCTGGGCTGCAGGTTCTGTGGGCTACTGCAGCGTCTGGCCTTGCAATCCCACATTTTGAGCTTGTATAGTTCGCCATCGTTCAGTGAAACAAAAACTCAGTAACACTACGTTTCGATGTCTGCAATCTGATCTCTTCTTGCACTTATTAAAAAACCAAACACAACACTAATTATTAAAACTAAACTACAGAATACAGGTCATAATACGGCCATCATTCGTCGATCAACCACCTACGACTGACCAAAGGCCAATATCAAATGGAGATCGGCACGGCAGAAATCAAGATGGCGGCAATGAAAAGGAAGGGAGACAAGAATCGGCCTTTCTGCGTTTTTTTTTGTATTACCCAATTGTGTGGTTTTTATAGTTTCAGTGTTAGTAAATTTATCTACATATAAACATTTGGAGCATTATTTGACTCTGTAATTAATTCAGCCGTGCTACAATGTAAACATTTTAACAATTCATCGCTCAGAAGCGCTTTCTACCACAACTCGTAGTTAAAAACCGGTCATATGGAAGTGTCACATCTCAGCGACTTATCTATAACAACTATAACATTTCAAGCATCGGCCTTCATTTATTTATTTCTATCATTTATTAACTTATAAACATTGGATTGCAGAAAGCTGTTGTTTAGTGTATATTTTATTAAACCTTACAAAGTCTTGTGTACGAAACCACCACAATGTAAGTGTTATTAATGAGGTTTAATATTCTGCGGAAGTACAATTTAAGTTGTTCTACAAGAATGTGGGTCAGGCAATGTTCTTATCTTATATTACTTTATCTTATCGTATCTACTAATGCCGCCGTCCATCAGTGCGGAATGCAGCGCTGATGGCGAAGAAAGAAAACATCCTTAGAGATAGTGCCTGTACGTAAATTGCTGGGGGATCTAATCACAAACACCTGGAAAGCTATCTAATGCTAGAATCTGGACACAAACCTATAGAACGTTTGAGTGGTCCAAAGTTAAAACCCTTATTTTTGTTGCTAATTCATTAGTCGTACAGTTTCTAAGGGTAGGCTAGTTAGGAGAAAGTTAAACATCTTTTTAAGCGAAGCGAAGGTCAGCATCACATTGTGAATGTAGAGTTTAGCTCCAGCTACTCGACATTGTCAATAAATGAACCCTTCCCTCAGTTTAAAGAAATCACTGAAATACTTTGTTTGAGGACCAGCACGAGAAAACAGAGAAAATTGGACGTTTCATAAAGAAAACTAAAACAAGAGTATACTTTGGCAGGAAGAGGCGTTGCTCTGTTATCTCTAACCATTCGGTTCCGTTGCTGGCATTTTCCCGTCCGTGCAAGAGTGTAATTATCTAAGCCGCCCTACAAATCTTGATTCATTCACGTTGAAGGGTAAATAAAGGGCTCCAGACTCCAGATCGGAAGGGCTATTGCAGTGTCGTGAGCGCCGAGACAATACAGTAGGGCACTGAGTGGCTGGCAGCCCCCCCCCCCCCCCACTGTTGTGTGCCTTCAATACGTCTCCCATTTCACTGGCGCACTGGGGAGGCTTCCTGTCTGCACATCTGTAGTACCTGAGGGCGCACACCACGGTTTGCTGTTGTAAAAACAGGGATAGGTCATTTGATATTTAACTTATTACAGTATCCATCTCAGAGGGAGCGTGAAATATCCGGACACTAAAGGTTCGGGACTTCGTTTTTGATGCCACTAAACCAACACCGAGTACAGGGTAGCAGAAGATAACTGAACCAAGCAACGCCCAACTCAATGGGTGAGCTTGTCCTTGCAAGCAGCGTGCCGTTGGTGGTGGTTCGGAAGTTCAGCAAGCTATTGGCTTCTCAGCCCTAACTTCACTTGGTAAAATAAGCCATAGTCAACTTTAGTTTTTTGTTTACTTTTAAACATGCATTAGTAGGGAAGACTTCAATAAGCGGCCCACACTCGTTTATTCGGTTGTTTCTATCTAACAATTCGATATATTATCCAACTTCGATATGCAAAAATCGTACACAATAAGAGTTATAATAAATTACCGTAATAAGAAGAATCTCGTTGTTCTTATGGGGATAAAGCCAAGGCCAAAGGCCACTTTCCTAAAGCCGGATCTTAACCTGCTGGTATTGCTGACGGATGAAATTTGAAGGAAACAGAATTCTTCCGGACATTTGCCATCGTTCAGTGATATAATAAATTAGTGACACTTTCTTGTATCACTAAACGATGACAAATGTCCTAGAAACATCCTGTTTCCTGCACAATTCTTCCATCGGAGCGGTCTAAGACGTTGGACTTTCGGTCAGAGGTAGCGGAGGTTCAAATCCTGTCTGTTTTTATCAGTACCATCGACCTTGTACTGTATCGACTCTCCCCCTTAGATCCTCCCACAGGCCAGTGGCCTATGAGGACGGACAGAATAAGGCTTAAAAGGGAACCAGCCTCTCTTTTTCTAAAAGAAATCGTCAGTCTTCAATCAAAGGATGGAAGCGTGTGCAATTAATGCTGAAGGGAAGGATGCAGACTGGGGCCATCTAATGTTAAGTTGGAATCGAAAGTTTCAGATTTCTGGTGACCTACAAGTCTTCAGTTGACAATCATTAGTTGAAACACTTGCTATAGAACAATATACCGTGTTTTACGTTGCGACAAGGCTACACTCTACATACTGAATGCGTACTTAGGTATGTAGGAGTTGCAAACTGTTAATTCCTCACTCGACTCTACAGTACTTCCCTCTCCATTGTCAGACTCCAGACTCCACCTGAGTGGGATCTGCAGGCCGTGGCGCTAACCCTACAATTACCTCGTCTAACGAGTGCCGAGACACGTCCTGCCCCTGCCCCCCGCCCCTCCCCTGCTCCCGTCCTGGTCGCTAATTAATAAGCTCTCCAATCACCCCCCTCCCCCCACTACCCGGTACCGGATGTCTCACCGCTTCACACGGTTACCCCGCCAATTGTCCTCTTTAATTGGACCCCGGTAAGATTTCAAAGTTGATTCTCAAATTGGTCGTTATGTCGACAATTGGCTTTAATGAAAAAGTGAAAAGGCCAGTCTTGCTCTGAGTCGTGTTTGTGTCCCGAGTCGTGTTAAGTCTGCTCTGCTGTCGATCGGTGTTTTACATTTTTGTTGATGAGCATCTCTCTTCATTACCCAAGACCTTCATTTAGAGTGATAAATAGGAAATTATTTCGATCGTGAATCAGTTAGGTTGATATTAAATATCGGGTGTCCCACGAAGAGGTTTCATTTGATTTGATATTACTTGCCCATTTATTCACAGAACATTTTCAAACTCTACACAATTCATTGAATAAGTTTAAAAAAATATTCTGTGAAAATTTCACCTCTCTAGTAATAGTTGAAACAAAATGGTGGCATTTTGAAAAAAATATACTTTAAAAACAGTAAAACACTGTATTTTTGGTTTTGTAAAATTATTTATTGTCATATTCTAGAGAAATAAAGCATTTCAATCAGAAAATTAGAACATAGCCTATTAAAAAAACCTACAATGTTCGGTGCATAAGTTGGGCAAGTAATATAAAGTCTAACGTTTAAACCTCTTCGTGGGACACCCAGGTACATATCAATGATATAAGACTAATTTTTTGGCTGAAGTGTGTTTTTGACGATGGAAGGATTCTGAAGGAAACAAGATTTTCCGGACATTTGCTATCGTTCAGTGATACAAAAATCTGGTGTTGCTGATTTTTTGTACCAATGAACGATGGCAAATGTCCGGAAAAATGCTGTTTCCTTTACAAGACTAATTTGATTTATTTATTTCATGGAGTATCGTACTTTGTAAAAATTTCAATTCTACAGAAACAAGTCAGATTCAGATTCAAATATCGGTTATTCATAATTTTGTACAGTGGTACAATACATAACGTCACAGTTAACTAAAGATTAAAAATAATACTATACAACAATGCCATACTCTTGATTAAAAGTGTATAAATACCTACCCTTAACTTGATTACGATAGCATAAACAATCCTACATTATAGTATTTATCTAGAGTTGTTTTGGAACAATTCAGTCATAGAGTACGGAGCTAGATGCTACCAAATATTCCTTTAGATCAGTGTTACATTTACTTAAGTTAGATTCAAAACTAAATGGCCTTGGAAGATGGGACAAAAATTTGGTTCCCATAAATTGTGTTTTCTTTTTGAAAATTTCTAAATTATAAGTCGATTGTGACGATAGGGGTTACAGTGCGTCTTTTTCAATGGGCCACGAATGTGATCTTGTAAACAATAACTTGATAGCAAACTTTAAATGGGGAGTTATTGTGTATAGGGACAGTTAAAAGTAGGTAGGTTTAAATGTAAAAAACCTGCCGCTATTTTACATTTGGCGGCCAACTTTGTTTTTGTTTTTTTTTTTTTTTACGAAACAACCCCTGTATTTTGATAATATTTTTTAATAGGAAAAGTAAATTTTTATTCTGCCCTTCGTAGTAACGAAGATATGAGATGGCTTGTGTAGAAATTTCATATGGAGTTTTAACATTGTGAAAACCCTTTTTAAATAGGCGCCTATTTTAATACTCCAAAATATCATCTTAAATTTGAGAATCTTTATCGCTTTTTTAAGGTATTTTATAAGTGTGTAAACAAAAAAGATTTATTCGAGCGTTTACGTTTGTTTAATGTGAACAGAAAATGGCGCTGTGCTCATAAACGGTTGTGTTTGCAAAAACAATTTCTGGATACACATTTACAAATATCTTAAAACAATAGAACTTTGCCAAATTTAAGGTGTTAGTTTACAGTTTGTAACATTCAAATGGACGCCTATTAAAAAAGGTCTCAATGTTAAACTCCATAAAGAATCTCTACACTTTCAAGTCTCGTATGTGCATTATCAAGGAAAATATTTAAACAGCACCAAAAGTAAAGAAAGCTTAACATGATTTTTTTATACAAAATATTAATACAATAAACAATTTTCCATTGGAAAAAACAACGCTGACTTCCATATTAGAAAATGGCGGTAGTTTTTAAAAGTTTTAATATACATTTTAAAATATTTCTAAATGAACGACAGGTTCATTTACAGTTTACAAGATCGTAGTTATTGCTGAGTTTAACGAGACACCCTGTATAATCAACCACGGGCCATCATGGGCTGGTTGATTATCAAATCTTACAGAGTGCACCGGACACGATTGTCCACTCCAATCCAATCAGCTGTTTAGTATGCACTGCAGCGCGCCTGGCGGTCGCCCTTGAAATTATACACCATTGTTGCTCTACTGCCGATTGATTGATGCCCAAGACGTCCGATCTTCCCTTCAGACAGTTTCTTTGTTTAGCTCACACTGAAAACTAAAGTTCACTTTTATACGTATTCGATTTTCGGTTACCGAGGTAATCTAAAATAAATTAACATCATACTCGTATAAGTGTGTGTATAATTTCGATGGAGTTATGGACTACTTTTTGCTTACTACATTATATCCAAGGGAATAGATAGCATTTATTCCCTTTCCCTCAGTGTCATTGGAGGAAATGTAGGTTTTTTTTTTACTTTTAGAAGCAGGAATTATTAGAAAAGATAGAAGAAAACCTTAAGTCAAAATAATATGTTATGACACTAACTAACAATTGGGTTGATTCAATTGAATTATGAGTTTAGCTCCAGTTCACCTTCCTTTTTTTTGCAGCGTCTGGTATCTGATACTGTCTCAGACCTGACTCCTGGAATCTGGAGTCCTGTTCGTCCGAAGAGATCCAAAGAAAGTCGGCAACGAAGAAGTTCAAAACGAACCTTTACATCGTTTCGAAATCAGAGACACCATTAATCTCAGAGACAAATATAAGACGATCTCTTCAGACGAAATTACTCCAGATCCCAGGAGTCAAGTCTGAGACAATGTCAGATACCAGACGCTGCAATAAAAGGAAGGTAAACTGGAGCTAAACTCAAAATTCAATTAACATGAAATGTGAAGGATACAGGATTTTTCCGGACATTTGCTATAGTTCAGTAAAACAAACAAAAATGTTTCACTAAACGATGGTAAATGTCTGGAAATCGTGTTTCATTCACAATCCTTCCATCGTCAAAAATAAACTTCAAACAAAAAATATTAAATGGTTGTTAACAAGGGAAATGTTGCATTCTTATGACATCAAAGAACTAATCGAATTCTTAATCAAATTTGTTTATTTGATTTTATCTATTTTGTCTCTGACAGCGTCAATGATATTCAGACAGAAATCCTCATCACCTCATTTTCGTCCACCCTCATTAGCCTCACAGTCCATATCACAGTAACACTTAGAATGAATCACATGTTTGTCGTGACAATCGATACATCAGCACTTCTCAATGATCGCCATTTCCGTTGCCATTGCTCGCGTGGTAACATAGCTCACTGTCAGTTGCGTGAATCATCTCGAAGCTCGTTATTTCATGAAAGTGATATTTTCTCGACGATGTCCCCCATCCTCAACTATTATTGCAGTATACGATGTTGTCGCATTCTTGTTAGATAATGCACCAAAGCAATTACAGTACTCCCCCACCCCATCACGGAAATAAGAAGTGCTCAACTTATAAGAAGGAAGTTTTGCACAGAATCTATTTTTAAGCAGTCAATTACGTAATCACCACAGTGAGTGAGACAAGCTTTATTAGGCAGGCATGGATTTAATGTTAAGCCTTAATAGCGAGACGAGAACTACAGTATGAATAATTTAGATTTGGACAACACAGCTAATAATGTGGTATTTTAAAGAGCTATATAGGTCATATTAAGATACAAAAATCTAAATAATACAAAAACTAACTTAGAATTGAGCTAAAATTGTGTGTGTGTTACAAGTGATATTTAAAAACATTGTGATTTAAACGGGAAAAAAAGTCTGCTACCTCAAAAAAATTAAGTTATTGTTTTATGACATACACTTGTGAATACATTTGATTTTAGATCCAGCCCATGTATTCTAAATTAAGTTTTAACTCGGAAGTCTTATCTATATTTATAATATCTTTTGGCTTTTATTCATTATGAAAATATTGAAATCTTTGAACAGCCGCCCCTTTTTGACTTTTCTAAAGTTTATTTAACTTTTTTCATTGTTATGCTCTGAAATGAGTCAAATTTATTTACAACTTCGCCTATGATTACATAAACTTACCGCTAATTTTCTTGAGCTATGCCCTTTAAAATTTAAGGAGTAATTTTAGAGCAAAATGTTAATTTAGCTATATTTTGTTCTGCAGTATCATTTTACCTTCATAGAGGGCTATCTAAATTGTACTATACCACTATTATAGGCCTAATTGCATTCAAAACTAACTTTTGCATTTCCGCCGACAGCAGTGAATTGATGTACTCGTACGTGAAATCTTGACTGATTCATTGGGAACGTCAGTTGAGACTCGCAGTTGGTACTTGTATGTGAAATCTTGACTGATTCATTGGGAACGTCAGTTGAGATTCACAGTTGGTACTTGTATGTGAAATCTTGACTGATTCATTGGGAACGTCAGTTGAGACTCGCAGTTGGTACTTGTATGTGAAATCTTGACTGATTCATTGGGAACGTTAGTTCAGACTCGCAGCTTGTACTCGTACGTGAAATCCTGACTGATTCATTAGTAACGTCAGTTAAGACTCGTTACATCTGTTACTCAGTACGTGAAATCCTGACTGATTCATTGGGAACGTCAGTTAAGACTCGTTACAGATGGTACTCACTCATATGTGAAATCCTGACTGATTCATTGGGAACATCAGTTGAGACTCACAGGTTACGAACGGAAATTGAAACACGATGAGGAGCAACGCCGTCGATATTTCCGATGCATGAGATACAAAAACCGAATCGGAATTAATAATAATCCGATGGTCGGACAAGAACACTAGAGAGGGAACCAGTTTGGTAATGGGGTTCTGGCGGCGGGCGGCGAGTCCATCGCGGGATTATAAAGTCAATGCGGTAAGAAGCGAGCAGAGGCAGAGGCGGATGCAGCGGGAGCGACTGTGGACCAATACAATAGGAGCAGGTCAGTAGTCTACAAAAAGCGGCTCGACAGCTGACAGGCGGTCTCTGGATTGCAGTGTGGCCAGTACAATAAATAAGCCATTAGATCGGTCGAGCCGCGGGCCACGCTATCCGCTTATTACGCGGGTAAAGTGAATTCTGCTCGCGCTCCAGGTGAACTAGTGGACGCGTAGGAAGAAGATCGCTTTTCTGCAGAACGTGTAGGTTAGTGTAGCAACCATATCAGTAGAGGTGGCCCAGTTCGAGTTTTCGTTGAAATATTTTCAATATCTATAGTAAAGATACGAAAGTAGAACATTGTATGATATCAAGAGGAGTTTGGGCATTTGGAGGAACATTTAAGGACTTCTCATAATCAGGATCAAAGAAGAATAGTTGAAAATAAGAATACTAAATTTTGGAGTGTTTATATAAAATAATTTTGGAAGAATAGAAGATCAAAGCTTTTCTGCAGAAATTGTAGGTTAGTGTAGCAATCAAATCAGTTGAGGTGGCCTAGTCCAGTTTTCTTTGAAATAATAATTATGTTTTATCTGTCCCCAGTAATGTATGTGTTCTAAACACAGTAAAATAAAACATTTGTATCATACTACGTAGAGTTAGGCATTTGGAGGAACATTTAAGCGTGAATGCTCATGTATAATCAGGTTAAAAAAGAATGGTTGAAAATAAGAATACTAAATTTCAGAGTTTTTATTTAAATAATTACGGAGGAATAACGTGTTCTTTTTTAGTAAAAAAACGTGAATATAAATAATAAAAACATATAATTCCTAAAAGCAGTACCTCACGTAGCCTACCTTCTGTAAATTTACATTGTATCGTCTGTCGTGTTTGTTTAGGCCTGGTTGTACCCTTACGTTTTATACAATTGTCTCCATTCCCTTCTTTAAAAGAAGAGTATATCATTCCTCTGGAGAGATAGCAATGGTGTCTACCATTTTGTTTTTATGTAAGAGCTAGTAAGTAGTTGCGATTGAAAAATAAAAAAATATTCCTACCATAAGCTTATTGTTCCATTACCCATTGCAGCATCTTAAATGTTAACGTATAGGCTACTATCGGTTTTAGCACATTTACGTTATAATAGACTATATAGGCCACTTTATTAAATTTTATATAATATAGATCCCCTGTAATTCTATTCAACAACCTAGGCTGATCCTCGCGGATTCGACAGTCTCTTGTAATGTTTTCCAACGCCCTAAGCTGATCCCTGGGATCTCGGCAGTTTCCTACAATGCTAATCAACATCCTAGGCTGATCCTCGCGGATTCGACGGTCTCCAGTAATGCTTTCCAACACCCTAGACCAACCCAGTAGCCTCCTGCAATGCTACTTAACATCCTAGGCTGATCTCCACGGTCTCGGCAGTCTCCTGCAATGCTACTCAACATCCTAGGCCGATCTCCACGGTCTCGGCAGTCTCCTGCAATGCTAGTCAACATCCTAGGCCGATCTCCACGGTCTCGGCAGTCTCCTGCAATGCTACTCAACATCCTAGGCCGATCTCCGCGAACAGCCGCGGCCTCCTGTAATAGATGCAGCACCCGCCGCGAAGAAGCCCAACAAATCACGAGCCCCGCTTGTTTTTGTCCACCGCTCGCTTGATTTGCTCGCTTTGGCCGCTCGCCTAACAAACCTGCCACAATTTATAACGGCCTGCACCGCCCACTGACGGGTATCTCAAATTGCCACCGCGAACTTTATTTTCGACTCCGGTATTAAATTCAATCTGCGCGGCTTCTCCAGTAAATGGATTTATGTTTTTCAAGTTTTCCTAAAATGGGAAGGTAATTAACATCAAGGCCGGTTAGAAAATATATAATGGCTGTATTTCAGAATCCTTCAGTTCTTTATAGAGTGAAAGACGTTTATTGGTGAGTCTGCATTATTATATTTAGGGAGGAACGATTAAAACTTGCTGTATAAGTAGCTCATTCTTTAATTTCATATAATTTCGGAAAATTAAACACGATACATTATTATATATCTTATACTGTATTTGATACAGTATACGGAATGTGGCTGTAAGTCTCCTTGGTGAAATTTCTTTCGTCGTATTTTATTATATCTTTAAAACATCGACTAAACTATGGGTAAAGTAGGCCTACATATGGGGTCATCTTATTAGGAACCGTACCTGTGGATGACTGACTGTTGTTTTAGAACAAGAAAACAAAATCACACCACTCGACAACTCTCCAAAGGAGGAATTGCCATTGTCTTGACAAATCGCAGTCTCAATTTATTAATACAGGAAACAATAGTACGAGACTTGTAGTCGGTGTCTAACTTCAATTAAGAGACCAAATTTCTGGTTTTTGCCATGCGAGCTTTATATATCACACACTTTTTCAGATCAAAAGTTATTTTATACAGTGGTATAACTAAGTTTTGGCCCGGGGGGGGGGGGGAATCTGGTTGAAGTACATGCTGCACTGTCGTTATGTAATAAATGTTAATACATTTCATTGTAGTAATTCAATAATTTAACTGCTGTATTTCAAACATTGTTAACTGCTGCTATACATATACTTTTTAACACTTCTAGGTTTTTTTTTGGGGGGGGAGGTTCTAGCCCCCTCAGCCACTTCCCCTAGTTACGCCACTGGTTTAATGATTATTTGTCGAATGTATCTTCAGCCATGATGTATGTTTGCATTGTTGTGCTGGAAATAATAACAATGTATATTTCACGTTGCACTGACCTTTGAAAATAACTTATATAGCCAGATTTGCCCTTGTTTTAGATTTGTTTGAACTTACTGTCAACATTTTGATTCTCAACCAATGCAGTTCCAATAACAAGCTGTGTTAGGCTGCCAACACAAGTACGCTCATGTCTTCATCTGTCAATACAATGACGATTCTGTCTGGGGCAACTGTGTTGTGGAGCCCACACAATCAATCCATCGAGTACCCAGGTTGGTAACACTGTGTTTACCCCGTTAATTAGCATCGCCTCTCGTTACTGTACCACTGTTGCCAACCAAATAAACCCGTGCGTTTGTACACTGCTGTAATTAATTAACTCCAGTTGAACGTTTACTTTTTCAAATCTGCTTTGAGGAAGTTTCTCTTTGAGTTTTACATATCGACGGGGTTATTGCTTCATTCAACCTTTCCGTTACCCCGGTTATTTGTATTCAAGCGGAGCAAATATTGTGTTAATAGACTGATTAGCTTAATTAGTACAATTTTACTTCTCAAACACGATGATTGTCGAATCGGTTAACAATTTCTTTGCATACAAGGAGGAATTCTTTAAAATTCACCCTTACTAAATCAGTGCAAAATGTAATTTTTATTGTGCAAATTAGTTCATTGCAGTGTACGTATTATTTATTTAGGTTATACAAGATAGCTACAAAATGAACATTCTGTTACAGCCATATTACATGTGTAACTAAATTATCACGATAAAACGAGAAATTCCACATAACAACTAAGTTAGCAGATTGAAGTAATCTAATTAAATCAATCATGAACTTTAAAAGTCAGTAATTATGAACAAACTTAATCTTCTTTTATCTAAATAGAGGGAAATACGGATGATTGGCCGACAATTATAGCAGACTACAAAATTAACTCTGATTGATATAAAGTAACACAAAATGTGTAAAAAGATGTATGGTTGCCACATTGCTTTGAAATGTAACTCAATTCAATAAGATATCACCAATGGTTTGTACAACATTTTATTCAATACATATACAATTTGTATAGCAGTGCATTATGTAGGGTATCCCTTAACTCTCTGGACAAAGGTATACCACGTTATTGCACAGGTCAAGACAAAAATATTTCACCGTATGAACCTGGGTCTCCGATGCTTAGTTTTTCATCTGTCAGTCTGTACGTTTTTTTTATAAAAAACTTAATATCTTAAAAAGTAATTAATTAAATTTAACCAAATTTGACTGAAATTTTTATGATACAAGGCCAGTAATTGAAAAGAATACGATGAAGTTATCTTTAGTACATTAAAAATAGCGGCCATTAACACTTTTAAACTTTGTATATCTTAAAAACTAGAATTTTTCTCAAGAATTACAAGAATAAAATTTTCTAGAGGGTTTTATTACAATCTAATGATACCAACATTATTTAAATCGAATAATAAATAACTGATTTAGAGTACTGTAACAAGACATGTCCCACAACACAAGGTTCGTTTTGAGCTTCTTCGTCGTCAACTTTCTTTGGATCTCTTCAGACGAACATGACTCCAGATTCCAGGAGTCAGTGTCAGATACCAGACGCTGCAATAAAAAGAAGGTGAACTGGAGCAAAACTCAAAATTCAAATTGAATTCCTACCATAGCTAAGTTATACGGTGTAAAGTGGTGTAAAGTGTTTCGGAGGTCTAACATTTCTGTTTCCCCAGTTATTATATAGATTTTTAATAGCTTCCCACGTGGCTCGTAAATAATGTTTATCGCATTTTGGTTAGTCGTGTAAAAGTTTTAAATTCCACGTTTTAGCTACTTTCACAATAGACACACAATGCTTTTAAACACTTAAAAAGACGATTTTCAAGTACTGTATTGTAAGAGTATTTATAAATTCACCTCTTTACCCGACTCCTGTAAAAACCGTGAATATTGTTGACAAAATAAGAACTATGGCACAGTTACAAATCAAAAAGGGTCCATTTTATTTTGTTACAATCGCAGAGAAAACACTCGCGGGATATGTTCTGTTAAGTTGGCGCATATCTCAAACCCTTTTCTCTGGGGTATTCACGTCGGCAAACGAAGCGAATCTGCGAGTTTGATAGTAGACTACTCCGCAATTTGTTGAAAAGCTACGCCGCACAATGGCGACATTGTGCGCGACTGCACAAAGCACCAAAACACGTCCTGCAGCGCATTCAGCGAACGTATTCTGTGTTTTAATCACGAAATTTAATACTGTAAACATTGTGACACATTTCGTTAGCGGGTATCTCATACAATGGGAGCGGGAATAGTATTTTATTTATGTTTATAAAATGTTTGTATGAAATAATTCATGTTGTCATACTTGGTGCGAGTTTCAATTCGTATTTAAAACTAGCTGTGGTCATTGTACGGGTCTACAAGATTTTGACAAGTAAACTCAAGTCACTGTAAGAGTTAGCTGCGCACAGTCTATGGAATTCCGAAATCTTCATACTGATTTGATCCACTTTGGATACATTAATGTGCATATCAGGAGATTCTCAATACCGTGATTTCTGTGTTTAGAACCGTTCCAATATCCGCAGTCGTTATTCTGGTATAACCCTCTTTAGGTTGCGTACCTGGAGATTCTCAGAGCCATTATGTTCGGTGGCTAAAAGAATAATTTAAATGTTTATCTAACATGAATATAAAGGTAAAGCCTCAGTTTTTAAACTAGGTTTTTTATGAGTATACCTCCATTGTCTGTATCGCAGAATAACGACTGCGGAGATTTGGAATTATTTTAATCACCGAGATGCTGACTCTGAGAATCTCCAGATGCGTAACCTAAATAGTGTTATGCCAGAATAACGACTGCGGAGATTTGGAATTATTTTAATCACCGAGATGCTGACTCTGAGAATCTCCAGATGCGTAACCTAAATAGTGTTATGCCAGAATAACGACTGCGGAGATTTGGAATTATTTTAATCACCGAGATGCTGACTCTGAGAATCTCCAGATGCGTAACCTAAATAGTGTTATGCCAGAATAACGACTGCGGAGATTTGGAATTATTTTAATCACCGAGATGCTGACTCTGAGAATCTCCAGATGCGTAACCTAAATAGTGTTATGCCAGAATAACGACTGCGTATGTATTCTTTTTTTAGTGAAAAACTAAGTTGTGGTAAAAGTTTTTGTGTGGTTTGTATAGTTTTTATAATATTTTCAAAAATAAATTAAATCAAGTTATAAAAATAATTAAAATATCTAATTAAAGTTTTACCACAATTTAGTTTTTCACTACAAAAGAATACATACGCAGACGTTATTCTGGCATAACCCTCTTTAGGTTACGTATCTGGAAATTCTCAGAGCCAGGATTTCGGTGTTTAGAACCGTCCCAATCTCCGCATTTGTTATTTTGGCATAACTCTCTTTAGGTTGTGCACCTGCAGATTCTCAGAGCCATTATTTTCGGTGCTTATAATCATTCCAAATCTCCGCAGTCGTTATTCTGGCATAACACCATTTAGGTTACGCATCTGGATATTCTCAGAGCCATTATTTTCGGTGCTTAGACTCATTCTAAATCTCCGCAGTCGTTATTCTGGCATAACCCTCTTTAGGTTACGTATATGGAGATTCTCAGAGTCAGCATTTCGGTGCGTAGGATTTGCAATACTTATGAGGGAGTAATTTATTACATTTAGCTAAAATGCGAGATTTTTAGGTGGTTTTAACATTATTTTATATTTTCCAACTTAAATGTTTTGATTACCTATCCTAATTTCACAAATGAACAAAGAATACCACAGTGCCTATTGTCACTAATGTATTAAATTAGTGTAGTCTCTCTGAAATTTACTTGTCCAATGAATTAAACCTTTTTGAATGAAAACTTGAATGAGCGTAAATATTTCAATTTCTTTTACGCATTTCTGTACTTTGTAAGTCGCCAACTTAAAAATTTTTGTGACTTTTCGGCCGGTCTGTTTTCACTAACTGGCTTGTTTACCTTGGGAAACTTTCCGAGTCAGTTACACAAAGTAGTTAAGCCGGGGCCGCCGAGACTCCTCAATAAACAGAGGGTTGGATGGGCGAGTGGTGGGGTTGGAGGGGAGGGTGGTTCCACATTTACTGTTCTCCATAAAGTTTTAGTTTTATAGCAGTGAAAGCTGGCAGACACAGCGTGATAACTTGCTAGATTGAATTGGGCCTTGGCTCTCCGTCAAATATCGTTTCAAAACGGTCCTATGAATGTAAGGCCGGATGCAATAGTGTTTTTCTTGTAATAAATAATAAGGAGGGTTCTTCAGTTATTCGCTATATCCTTCAATTGACGTGTGGTACAGTTATGAAGTGAAATGATTGTCATTAGATCTAAATTCACCACGATAGGTACTCAGGACGATCGTATGCGATGTTAGGTGACCCATCAGGGGCGTAGCCAGGAATTCGTTTGGGGAGGGGGGCAAGACGAAATTGGGGGCCTTCCCTGAAAACTTTTAAATTTAAGAAGCAAAATTGCGAATTTTGCACCAATATTATACGTCTTTGAATAAGTTGTATTGACGATTGATATTCATAATTGTGGAGGCACTGCCTTAGTAGGCGGTGCAGGATTAATAATTATTGAAATTGATTCGATTTGTGCAGTAATGTTATTACAAAAAGAGATGATTTTACTGTCGCGAAATAAAGTATATATTATTGAAATCAACATTAAGAAATGATTATACGTAAAAGAGTATTTACATAAGTAAGATTCTTCTTGACTTCTGAGCCATCTAGAACTTGCTCTGGAGAAACTGATATTTCCCGCAGTGGACAGAAGTAAGGCAAATGAAGTCAACCGCTCATTCCCCGATTTGTTCCTTAAAAAGTTCATAACCCGTTTCAACTTTGAGACCGATCTTTCAGCAGCACATGTCAATAATACTGAATTATTTAAATAATAATAATCGTTTTCTAAAAATTTAATTGAACAATTTTTAAAATTTGGGAGGGGGGTCCGCCCCTTTGGACCTCTCGAAATTGTATGTGTAACTAATACAATCAAAGGTACTGGCCTTACCAGTTGTTTCCTTCCATGTTGAGAAATTTACAAGGTCCAGATAAGTACAAAAATTAATAAAGCACTTCGTAAACAAAGTAGTGATAAGCATTGAAAAAATGTGAGTAAACTTCCAGCCAAAGACCATTGAATCAGGCAGCCTAGCAATCTCTGAGAGATAACTTATTTCGGACATGACAGAAGGAAAGAGTCGCTATATTAGGCGACTGTAAACCGACGATTATCAGCGCGGCCGGCCCGGGGCGACTGTGAGATAGCGGGGCTGGGCGGCGCGGCGGTCCGCGGAGTGCATTCCACTGTTGCCTTCGAGTTATTAACAGCCCGTGTTTAATCTAATCGCAAGCGAGTTTGGATAATGGAATTGGTGGAGACTGCAGCCGTCCACACACACACGCACACGCGCCCGCCGGTAATCCATTACCCCGGCCTGATTGAGGCGGCTCACTGTGCAGGCAGAAGCGACTGCCAGAGCGTCTCGCGCCGCGGCGCGACTCGCCTTTTCAGCGCACTTCAAGGAACCGCTCGCTTAATTAATTGCTCGCTTTATAAACCCCCGATTGACGTCCTATTGAAGGAATTTAATATGGGGAATATAACGGTTCCTGTTCCAGCAGACTGCTTTGATGTCGCATCACCACAATGGTGGTGTGAGTTTTCAATACGATTACCGACCGAAATCCGTTTTACACGTTTTTTGGAGTTTAATTAAAAATCTTAGCGCTGAAGATTTAGCACGTTGTCTTTTATCTTAGTAATCTCTCACGAGTTTTGAGATGTCTTTTACTACAATGAATCTGTTGTAAGGTAACTCAATTATATTTAATTACAAAATCAGCTGAGATCTAGAAAAATTGTTTTTTTCTAGTGGGTTGATTAAATAATATTGATTTTTCTATTGATTAAGTACAAACTAGTTCGGTTAAGGTCATTATGTTATTTTTGTTAGTAGATTAAAAATTGTTACCTAATAATACATACGTACATTATAAACAAACATAACAGTGAATGCACTTAATAATAGGAAACATTTTTATATTACTATTACCTAGTGATTTTGTTTTATTTTTGTGTATAATATCTTATAGTTACAAAAATGGTGTAAAACTCATATCAACATATTAAAACGTATTTTCAATCAGATCCGTCTTTAACCTGTGTTTGGATGAATCAACACTAGGGCTGTATTTTATTGTTTTAATAACCATACAAAGTGTTGGCCTAAAGAATGTTTTAAATTAGCTTTAATTTTAATTTAGGTTACTTAAATTAGCTAGTATGATAACTGAGAAATACTAGACGGTAAACGGACTGTAGGTCCACGTCGTAAAACTGTCGGGGTAATTTCTTACCTGTTTCTGAAGGGGTGGACAGTGGGTCCCAGGCCGGGACCGTGGACCTACTGTCCGACTCACGGGTTTCTTTTGACGAGGGTTTGACAGGGGATCGCCGTACTCACTCTACTGCCCTTGAACGGTTGTTTCTAGATCTATACTCTATATCTGATAAATATTATTCAGTAGACTACTGTATTTTTACTACTTCTTTCTGACCCGCTACAGAAGAAGACCACCTACAGAAAGATTGAAACAAAAAGCTAAATGCATAAATGAAAGTCGGGTTTATTTTCTTAAGTGTATTGTTAAGTTTTTTTTTTCTGCGCTAATCGTCATTGAATTTTTGTACGTTACTTTTTATTGCTATTATTATTATTTTATAAATTAATTTTTATATTTACATTGTATTAATCCTATCATCGATTCTATGTGTACATGGTGTTTGAGAATAATCGTATGTTTTGCTCATTCTCATTTATTTAAATTGTTTGTTGTTATTTAAATAAATTATTTAACTTTTTACTAAACCAACTAATGTATTAATAATCTTTCCAAAATTTATATAACTATATGTATGTATTTTTAATAACTGTTATATGCATTATTGTCCTTCAAAATATATCCGTTACTTTATGTTAATAAACATAAAGTTCGTTGTTAGTACAAATAATCAACAAATTTCCCTAATTGAGTTATACCTATTTTAAAAGTTTAATTTTTAATAATATCTTACCTCTTGATACTAACGATGGACCAAGATAAGGTATAATTAAAACAAACTTACTGTAGATGTTTATCATTCATTAGGATATTGCGGAAGTACTCAGATAGTGATGTAGTGATGTATGGAATTTGTTCAAATTTAATTCCAATTAGCAACCCACTTCATATGTGATACCTTGAGTTTTGGTTTAAGTAAGCTGTTGTTTATATTTACTTCCTAAGCAGTACGCTGGGCGTGTGTAGTGGAAGTATCACTCACATTCTTCCACATAATGAAGAATGAGTGCAGGTAGAAAAATTATCGCACGGCCAGGTCAGTTTTGAAAAGTAGGACAGTTAGTCCACGGCTGTCGGCGTGGACGAACTGTCCTACCCTGCAGAAAAGTGACGTCAGCCACCCTCGTCAAAACTAGGCGTGGACCTACAGTCCTACAATCTTACTAGACGTCTTTTCGAAAATAAATCATAAATGGGACTGAACCCTAACCTGAAGACCAATATGACAGCGTTCCCTAATTTAACGATGTTTATTCTTGAAATTGAAGCAGTTCAAAAACAGATTCAACTTGTCCCTTTGTTAGTAAAGAGTTTCTTGGTACCTAAAAGGGAGAGGCACATCTCAAAGGAAAAATCAAATTACTCAGTCTTTGTCGCCAGCAAAGGTGATGGCAGCATCCTAAAATGGACCTATCTCACTCGTTAAATCAGGAAAAGAACCAAAATATCGTAATTGTCTCAGTGTTGATGTTTCTGAAAAGCAAAAGTAAAATAAATTTAATTTACAAGAGTTGGTGGTATTTCTGCTTCAGCATATCGATGTCGTCCGTTAAAGTTCATGTGATGTGACGTAAAAAAGAAAAGGAATGGTCCTAGGATTAAGACTTGAGGTACACCGTGAAAAATGATCAAAAGCAGGCGTCGCCATTACTGTTAACGACCCGGACACACCGTTATTGTCTGCCTTTGGAAGGGGATTCCGTGTAAGATTCTTGTCTGGGCGTGATATTTATCGCGTGCTCGTTTCCTCAAACATTGTAAATAATTAATATCACTACATCGCGGAAAGTGTAACTGGGGCTGGGTAGTACAACGTGAGGGGAGTTAATGCACTGTCATTGCACTCGCGGGTAGCATAACTTGGTCTCGATTAATTAGCGCACGACAGACACAATAAACAAAGCGCAACCCAGACAAGTAGTCTGTACTCCCCCCCATCCCGTCCTGCACTATCTCTATTGCGCTCGTCTGGGGTTTTCCATCTATGCTGGATCATGTCGGATCGTTCTGATCCACTTCATTTTCGCGTCTGTGTATTCAAACGATACAAGAATACATCAGAGACTCGGAGCGTTCCTCTGGAATATGTTTAGAGACGAGTGAGAGACTCAAGGGCTGGCGCACATAAAAATATTACGGACTCTCACCTGTGTGGAGGGCGGGAGGAGGGCCACTTCCGTCCGTCTGTCTATCTGTCTGTCTGTTTGGCCTCCATCAATGCAAATCTCTCCCCCACCCACCCCCAACCGGCCATCTACATGGCAGTCGGCGTCAGAGTGTTCCCTATCTTGTTTTCATTTTATGTACACAGTGCCTTTGGCGCCCCTTTAATGTATAAACCGTGGTGAGTTTTAAATAATTGTGTATTATTGGGAATTTCACGTTAATAAAATAAATGCAAACTAAGTATAGTTTGATAGTTTAAGTAACGAGTATTCTACATGAAGAAAACAGTATTTTTCAGGACATTTGCCATCGGAAGAATCAGTAACACTACGTTTCGAGATCTGCAATCTAATCTCTTCTTCAGGCAAATAACTAACCTAACACATAATTACAAACTAGATTAAAATTAACAAATCATACCAGAGTGTTATGACACGCGGAAGTCTGTCAACTTCACAAACTCTAAAACTTGCACTTGATAAAAAAAACTAAACACCACATATGTCCGGAAAAATTCTGTTTCCATCACAATCCTTCCATCGTCAAAAATAAACTTTAAAACTGAGTGTTATACGTGTTTGACTATATATATATATATATATATATATATATATATATATAATTTATATATATATATATATAATTTATATATATATATATGTTAATTTAATACGATCCCAAAAAAAGAGAATACACTAAATAGGAAGAATGTGATCCAAATCTACCCGATCAATGCAATACAAGTCTTGCCCATGTGCTTTGAAGTAGCTAAGAATTGTCTCCAAAATTTTTAAATGTTGATGGATTTGTTGACAGATTGATAAATATTGAACTTGCAACCCAGTTTATGCTTGTGAATATATTGTAGACTGTCGTTAGTACTTAGAGAATACCTTATTAATAGTAAAAATTAATAATTCTATAGTTAAGTGTTCTTTCCGACCCACGAAATGAGATGAGTACCATCAACAGCAATTTTAGTCATAGAAGAACCAAAGAAGAAGTATACAAGTTTACAATAAATGTCCTATTTAAACAAAATTAACTTTTCTTTATCTCTTTTTTGGGCTGTATTATTAATTATCATAATTCTTAAAACAAATCCAACATCTGTTTCTAAGTTCAGCGTCCTTTTTCAATTACAATTGGTACTTTGGTATTGTGCGTAGGCCAGTCTGTCCCTATCTACTACTTGTCATTACGCTTTATAAGTGGGTAAAATACATACGTATGATAAATAGAAAAGGTGAAATATATTTTTCTTCTTTCCCAGTACGTGGGAAGGCGCCGAAAGCGCCACTGGATCCCGCAGTATTGGCCAGGAGTATTTCCGATCGGTACTTTCTCGACCTTACATCACGTGACTGTTCATAAGGAGGTTAACTTTAACTTTGGTACAACCAGTAACATATTTAAGATAACCTAATCTAACTTATCCGCCGCACAGGCCAGTAAGGCGTGCCTAGACTTGATGGCCTGCCTTATTGGCAACAGGCCATGTAGGTTGTGTCCGTGTAACATTATTTTATTCTAGTGTATTATGGTTGCAAATTCTGTCTAAAATAAATCCTTATTTTTGATTGTTTCGTAATTTAAGTACGTAAATTTATTTTTTGTGTGGTAAAAGATTTTTGATTTATTAGGTATAAGGATTTTTTAATTTTGTTCTTCAGAATTATTATATATACATACTATTTCACTTATTTAAATGAAAAACAAAGATATAAAGCGTCTATATATTTCGTGGGATTTATACCCACATCTTCAGGAAGCATAATATAAATATCAAGAGAACAAGAAACACAACAAATAAAAAGAAAATAACAAAAAATGTAAATATATATTATACCGTATTACATATGGATCAACAATTTGGATTTAATTCATCACTAACAATGGACCCTACACTAGCAGGGGATTTTCTCTGTTCGAGTACGGGTAAGGATCATTATCGACAGCCGCCCTGAAATTCCGCGGCAGAATCAGAACTGACCTCGCTCGGGATTGTTTAAAAATTGTTAGCGCTGTGAAGCCAAACCTCTCCAACTCTGTTGTTTCAATTAATTAACACAGCCAACTCCGGCACCCAGCGTGATATTGTACGCAAAACGTATATATACGTCTCACGGCGCGGCTGACGGATCGATACGTCGCTCAATTGCTAATCAACACGGCTCAACAGTTCCACACACAACTAATTATCTGAAAGCCGTCAACGTCAATGACTCTTTGAAAAAGCGAGTCAATACGTAAACCTGCCGAGTGTGCCCCGTGTCAATGCACCTTTCACAGCAGTATCGCCCCTCGCCCCTCATACCCCCCACCCACGAGCGCCCTGAAGAATTACGCTATAAATGGCGCTTTCAGCGGGGTTTATCCTAATTATCAGCTGAAATGATTTGTTCATGGAGCCAATTTTGGGGTAGTTTTTCCACTCGGAATGACAATCTCGAAATATTGAATTTGCAGCGACTGCACTAAAATCATAATCGTCAGCGAAAAAGTGCTTAGGATGAAGTGGCAATAATATCATCCGCACAGCAGCCGAGTTACTAGACCTATTTTGTTAGTTTTGAATGTATATACATCCACCAAGGAAAACTGTATAATCATGCTCTTTACAAGTATTAGTTGATAATTAACCAATGACAAGAAATGAGATAAAACTGTGAAAATAATAATTCTAGCAGTACCAGCGCAATTTCGTAGGTGTTGCACGTGTATTTGTTTTATATTTCCTCCTTTACTTTCTTAAACACTTTTGTATTGAAATCCCTACAATGTATTGTTTTTTAAGATGGAAGTACTACAGCCTGTTTAACAATGTCCGAGACAACACTGTAAAATCGTCAAAGCTCGAGTGACGATCTATTGCAAATCACAAAATTACATCGTAAAATAACCCGCGGTTATTTGTTGTCCTCCGAAGAAGAGTCGTTTTGCAGATAAAAGATTAACAAACCAATTGGGTCGTCGGAAATTTCAGAAAAAATGACTGAACAGATAGGCCTGCAAAATTTATGGGCCGCGAATTGTATTAGAAGCCTGCGCAGTCGGTCCATTACTGCAAGTGAAATCGCATTACTCTGAGATTGCCAGGTGATGGTGATGGCGGCGCTGTGTGGGCCTGCGGACAAAGACGTCAGCGCAGGAGGCTGGAGGGTCGGCCGGTCACCCGAGCCGAGGCCGGTCAGCTGTGAAGCGTGGCGGTTAATAAAATTGGTCAACCGCTACACTGCAGTGCACAGCCCCTCGCCGCCCGACCTGCTGTTCTAGGAGAGTTCACTTTCAAGGACAGAGATTCAGACACTTTCCCCACTAACTTAACCAATGCAACCTACGTTTTCCAACACAATCAGTAATCATTATCATCTATCAGCAGTGGTGTGTATAGAAAATTATTTCAGAAGGGGCACACTGGGGGTTTTAGAAAGCATAAAATACCCCCCAAAATAGGAGCTCGAAAATATTCCCCTGGGAAATTATTTCGCTTGGGACCTCGTTAACGTATTCTAGCAAACAACTCCTGGGTGGAATTTTAATACATCCTATCAAATACATAAGCTTTCTCGATTTATTAAAATCCAATACAAAATACATAAAGGCCACAAATATTACTTCCCGAGTCTAATAATAATATTTTTAATACACGCGAATGTACACTTCCATAAAATTGATTAAATCCAGGTTAGTTAGTCTCAACATGAAGATAGAAAGTTTTATACGGTTGGCTTTTTGAACATATACAACAAAGGAATTTTTTGAGGACGATAAGAGTAGTAACTTTTTAATCTGCATCTATACAGGTTAAGTTATATTGTAATCTAGTATTGAGGCTGTGAATATATTTCCTAGACACAAAAGGATGTTCAAATTTAATTTTTGTATGATTTAAAACCTTTTTTCTGTATAAATTATAAACGGATAGTATTTTATATAGCTTGGGACGTAATACCATTATTTTGATAATAGGTATTGACCAATAACGGTATTTAGTATTTACCATCTCTATTTCATCCGTGTTATTTGAAATGTTGATGTGCGACATCTAGCGGCAGACGTGAGAAACAGTGATTATAATAATATTATACTAAAATAAACATTTTTTATTGAATAAACATCTAAAATCCCATGTATAAAAATAATTAGGTCGCTGCTAGATTCATATAGAAATTAGAACAACATATCTGGCACACAACCATTATACAGATACAAGGTCCATGTCAAAGCTACAGTTCTGTGAATGACAAGACACGGACAAGTCTGGACTGGAACAGATTCTCAGTAGTGTTAGACACGCATGTGGACCCACATGTCTAACAGCTGTTTCTGGGAAGCCAGGAAGTCATCAGATAAACACACCTTGTGTAGTTGTATCATTCTGCAGAGTCGTCCAGTGGTGCCACCACCACAGTTGCTGAGCTGTCATCACACCACAGCCTATTCATTCACCCAAGACCTGGTGATCAGTATTGTCTGCTTCTCACGTTTGTGTGTCAGATAGTTAGGGTTGACAATTGAAATCGTTCTGAAAATTTGTTTAATCAATAAAATGTTCATTTTGGTCTCTGGGCATGTTGTACAGATGGGAAATACAGTTATTTGTCAATAACCTATTACCAAAATAAGGTGGTTAATTGATATTACGTTCCAGTAACCTGTTACCGTGGTAACATGTTACCATCTGACCCAAGCTCGGTATTAGCATAATGCTGTTACTGAACTGACGTTATTAAGTTGCAAGTAAACTGAGCCAGACATGTGTGGGACTATTTAGACATAGTTTTCTAAAATTTAACAAGTCAGTACAATGTAATTTTAGACCTATAGTTTAATTAGAGATATACTAATTATAAACTGGTTATTTAACATTTTCACTGCATAATACAATAATTATTGTTTAGTATATAAAAACTACCAGCTCGCTACAATGTAATATATAAATAAGTAGACTATTTTAAGTATATAACTGATAATAGATAACTATTATATTTAATGATAACTGAGAACAATTGAAAGCCGAATAAGTTGGGTTTCTTTTCATTTTTCCAATTATAAGTCACACCTGACGATGGAATCTTTGATGTCAAAAGACCTTGTTTGAGATTTTTTAAAATTATTGGACAATTGTGAGTTTTCTTTTATAGAAAATAATAGAAAACCCATAGCATTGTACGTGTTACAAGCCCTATTTATGTAGTGGGGTTGAACGCCCTGCCCCCTCCCTCCAATTGCAATTTATGATCGGAGGTCCTCAAAATTTCAGACACAAACGGGGGGTTGTAGGATCAAAAAGGTTGACACAACTGGTTTATACTGTTGCATCGAAACAACGGATGCGTAGACAGATGATCTTGTGAGGTGTACAGCGATGTCGCATGTGTCGGAGAGGATGATTCTTCATCAGCAATCCATCTTATCATCAGCGCGAGTTCCTTGTCTCATCTGTCTGGGGTGTCAGCCGTATCGGCTCCTTCACACGTTTTATCGAGTTTCATGTCACTATTGAAGTAACTAAAGAGCCATTCATCATGTTGCAGCCTAGTCAGCGAATTCGTTTTGACAAGTCAGTCGGTTTTTGTGGCTCCGGAATAGCTGATATTGGATATTAAAGGATCAAAACAGCGTATGATTATTGTGATGTTTGGAGGTAAAAAAAACTGGGTGTTTTTATATACTATGGAGTTGGAACAGTCTAATAAGTAAGTATGTAGTATTTTTAACTTTGACCGAATTGGGTTTTGGATTGTAAGCTATGACGGACGTGTTCAAAAATACGCCTCCTTCAAAGCCTAAAATGCTTTACCTTGAAAACTAAAACACCTTGTTAGTTAGTGCATCCATTGTCATCTTCCGTTGTTTTCTGTAATAGAGCCCCAAAGTCGTTTTTTGTTGGAAAAAATGAAGGAAGACCCACTTTCCTTCAAAACGTCCATAGTTATTTCCACAGGCTAATTTAAAACACCAAATCGTTAATAGATCAATGTCAGTGTCTACTCTATATCCATATGAACTTCGAAGAACGTATAATTTAATGTGGGGACCTTTTCCGTTAATTCACCATCACAGTTTCTGTACCCTATATTCCATTTATTCACTAATAATGTTGGTTTAGTTATATTGTTAGATAGTATGAATCATAAAAACAATAAGGTAAGTATATTTCAGTATGAAGAAACCATACAAAACAATATTTTACTGTTGTTACAAAACAATTATCGGTATTATAAAAATGGTCAGTAAATAACAGGTCTCTCTGTGATACCGATACCTAGATTCACATTCTGTATTGAACCTGAAAAACGTAATTGTTCCAGCTACTACAACTATAGGTTGCTGACCACCTCGCGGCTTATCGCGTTGCGATAAGGTAGGTAAACACAGCTTATCAGTGGCGGACTATTTTACAAAACAAAACTCAACATTGAAAATTACATTGCGTATCAGTCACATCGAGTGTTAGTGAATTGGCTGAATCGCTGGAAATACATCACACGTGGGGCAAGACGTAGCTATCGATGGTCAAAATTACATTTTCCTTCGTGTTAATTACAAGTGTTTATACTAAAGGAGTAGTTAGCGCCCATAACAAATGTTACATTATAGACCACCTATTCCATCAGTTGTAACTGGTTCACAAAACTGGTCTTTCCCGTTTTTTTAGGTAAATAGTAAATACATATGCCCTGGAACAATTTATCAATTAATGAATTAAAAATTGAATGTGTATATAGTAATATAACAGACTTTCGTCAAATGATTACTCATCCACTGCACTTATAACAGACACGTAGCTCCTACTAATCTCCTGATAACAGATTGAAATGTAACAAATGTTAGTTTGAATGGTCCTTTCTAAGAATAGCTAAAAAAAGTTTCAGTTTTAAACATCGAGAAAAGTTATTTTTCAGGTATTCCCGTATTCTACCCCATTGAATTTGGGAAAATACCCTACCTATTGTGGCGTCTCTAAAATGCAATGAGTTTTAGTTTAGATTTTTAAATTTCTCCACATTTCTGAACATTTCAACCGATGATTCAAACCTGTATTTTAAATTGGCAATGGATGGATGTCCTACGTTGTATGTGGGCAAACGCTGTTTAGTTTATCCTTTTAAAATTTAAAAAGTAAATAAACTGTCGACAAAATTCAATGGATTTTTGGTACATCTTTTCATATTTGACTGCATACAAAACATTAATGATATTAATGCAAGAGCTGAGGCATGTGGGCAAGAGCAAGCTGCAAGATTAGCAGATGAAGGTGGAGGGAGACCTCGAGGCTATCGACGTGAAATCGAACGCCTCAGATGAACAGCAATTTAGCGAACGGAATGCGACAATCACAGTGTCGGCCAGGATGTCAAGCTGTGCCAAGGCAGGGTTAATTATAGAGTCCTGGAAAGGACTAAGGACCTCCGCGACAGATAGACAGACGGACTGTTCCACACGGCTGGAGAGACTTCCGCCCCCGCGGCCAGCACAGAGCGCCGTTCCTCGCTCCCACCGGGGCGTCGACCCTATCCTTCAGTGCCGTAGCATCATAATCTTCTTTTCCAGTAGCAAAGATTCAATATCTGTATTCTTGGAATTTATCCATTGAGGCTTGCTTCAAGTTGACAATGGAAAAAGTTTGTGATGGTGACATGAATTTTGGACCTCTCTTATGTTACCTTTTTGTTTCACTTGACGATTGCAGACGTTCCAAACATTCTTGTTACCTTCACAAATTCTGTCAATTTCCTTGACTTTACCCCATAACTTGTAATCAAAGACATGTAATCCTACCAGTTTCGTTGGCACAGTAATGCACCATTTGAATTTATCATTCATTGTGAACTGTGGCGAGACAAAGATCTCAGTTAGGACTGCGTGAACACTGAACATTGTTATAAATGAGCACTCCAAGTCTCAAGGGGTTCTGGAGAAGTAGCGTCGACGCTGTCCTCACCTCCTGTGGATAATTAATTAACAAGCCTTCCCCTTGGACGTGTAAATTAAACAGTTCCGACGACTTAATTGGATGTGTGAGAAGATCGTTTCTTCCTAGGTGAGGGAAAAGTGGCAATTGTTTTGTTGCATTCCGCGGAAAGGTCAGTGATCGTCTGTTCACCTCTTCATCAAAGTTTAACACCTCATTAGTGGTGTGATCCCAGGGTGTCTGCGGGAACTACAGGGCAGACTATACACTGTAGACCTTTCAAGGATTAAGAGAGGGGTAGAGACAATAGGGCTTCCCCCCACTGATAGGGAGTGTCAGACAGACAAATCTTTTTTCTAAATTATTTATTTTGTCTCTCGTCTATCTCCATTCTCCATCATGGTGTAAACTGGCCACGGAAGTCCTGAATTTTAATGAGGCGCCGAGGGAAGCCACCGAAAAGTCTTGGATTATGATTGTAGGTCACCGAAATGTTCTGTTTAAAATATCAGTTGTTATGGTGGTGGTGTGACAAAAGACGAATCTCGAAAACATGGAATGAATCTTCAACGAATCGACGGGTTCGACAATTGAACCTAAAGAGACTAGCCGCGTCATTATTATCGCCTGCCTGTCAGTACGCAAATTATAAACGTGTTGTTAGCGTAATTTGTGTTTGAAAAAGCTTAGATAGATTACTAATCTAACGCGCTTTTGTCAGTAATATTCTGCTTTTAGTTCTATTTATCATGATTTCGGCATACAACATTGTCCTGATTTTTCACAAGTGTTTCACATTGAAATTGCTGGGTTGCTGACCACTACGTACACACAGTGAGGTAAAATTGTTGTTGTGAAATTCAATGTATGCGTATATTTCCTACTTTAATTCACAAAATATACTCTAAATTATTGCCTTGATAAAAAGACTTTTGTAAGGGTTGACAAAACTGCCGTTAAAGGTCACCGAGGTTTTTGCTTTTAAGGTGAAAGATGCTCTGTCTTAAAGTCACCAAAAATGACTGATTTTCATTACACCCCAGCAGTGGAAATCATGTTAATCTTGAAAGATTACTTAAGACTCTCTCACTTTCTCTCTAAGTCTGTGTTTGGCGTGAAGACAATTTAAAAGTGTTGTATCTATTAATTAATTACAACTCGCAGATACAATCACACTCTATCTGAGAATGTTATCATTCTTTCATCCCGTTATGTCTTCTTTGTTCCAGTCCCTTCAGCTGGATAACCGATCGTGCATGCCCAGTAGAAAACAACCAATTTATTCTTCTTTGTCCTTATTCATTGGTCGTTGAGCGTCCGGATAGAGTAGACAAAAATAAAAGAGTACTTTTTCAATTTGAAATGTGGCCAAGGCTCCTGTCACGGTTGCAGCTAGCTGTCACGGTTGGCTGTTCCTCGTTCTGTCTCTTGGTTCCAGTGGTCCAAGTTCCGGTGGGACACTGGACCTGGAACTATCCTCCGTCCCCTCCTCTCATTGTTATGGCTTCTGCAGATTGCAACGAAGGAAAACCACCTTGGTAAAGTTTAAAGAAGAGATGATCCACTCAAAGTGCTCTGTAGAGTTTTAAGTGCAGTTTAACTCTAGTTCACCTTAACTTGACAATCACACTGAATCAACCCTTCCCACCATAGCTACGTTATGTGTAGAGAAGCTCGGTTGCTCCACCGTGTTTAGAGATCGTGTCTATCATATTGAAGTGCACTCAATTCTGCACCTGATGAGACAATGAAAATACCTCTTCACCTGGTTTGCACTACATTCTGTAATTTAGGTGTATCTAATTTCGAAGATTTCGGTCAGCTTCTTCGTCGCCGACTATTTTTGGATTCCTTCAGACGATCATGACTCCAGATTTCAGGAGTCAAGTCTGCGACAACTCTAGATTTCAGGTTCTGCACTCGAGGAAGATGAACGAGACCTCACTCAATATTGTTATTGAATCAACCCTTCCCACCTGAGCTACGTATGTGTAGAAAATCCACAGTTTTGTCTTTACATAAAGAGTAACTTTTTCTGTGGTGTACCTGTAACATTTACAACCCTCTTATAGACCTCTTTCATAACTTCCAAACATGGTTTGTAACAATCACTTTTTATTGTTTTCCTGTATCATTGGATTGGTTATGTTAACGGTATTGATCGTGGCCATTTTTGTAAGAAATAATAAAAAGCTTTTGTACAGAGAGATTATTGGTAAACAGGAGATATTCAGGTACTAACATTTAGCAATTTACATCACACTTTCCTCTTCTGCACGCGTAATCGAATGTGAGTCATCTTGAGTTTCCCAAGAAGGAATATAGCCTACAATATCTTCTAACGTTCTAATAGTAAACCAACACGTGTCGCATACACTCCACCTTGTGCGGTATCATTAATTGCTATATAAAACAAAGTTGGTAATTAGGTTGATGATTGTCTTACACGTGTTTACCAAAGTCCTTATTTCCTGTCCAGGTATATCGTGCATTAATGTGCCAAGCTCCCTTTATTGAAGTCTGCCATTTTGATGTTTCCAATCAGCCAACAACGACTAATCATCCAGTTCCGGAACAAATCATCATCTTAGTTTCCTCACCTGATGGTGGATTAATAATCGCCACCATCATCAACTCCAGAGTCCGGACTATCAAAGCCGGGAAGTTTCATGGAGAACGATGTCAATAACTTCCGGCCGACGCGCGGGCGGCGCAGCGCCACCTCAGAGGACCTCTGAAGACCGCGACGGGCTTGATTACGCGGCGTAACGTATGTCCGTGAATAATAAGTTCATTACGGGAGTCGGCCGAGTTATGGGATCGGCATGAGGTTGATTTGCATAATAAATAGAGGCGGATTGTAGAGCAGGTGGTGGCTGGACTTGAGGTGGGGAGGACCGCATTCCAGCGACAAGACCGCGGCGGTGTGTGCAGTGCTGCAGGCAAAGGTACTTTAACTTGTGTGTGTTTGCACTGCAGCGTCTCTGTCCATATACGCGGTGGAATCGCTGTACAGAACATGTAGGATTACACGGGGTTGATGGTTTTGTTTCAAACTTTAAAATCAAAGTCAACAATATATTATTTCTTCTGTCGCAAACAGGGTGACCAGACGTCCCGTTTTAGGAGGACATGTCCTCCTTTTTAATGTTTGTCCTCCGAACTTTTGAAAATTATATAAAATGTCCGGCTTTTTTGTGGACGCTTAAATGTTCTAAAATAGTAGCATGCTTCCGATTTTCGAAGATAGACCATAAAAAGTTATTGCAGCGCACACGTAATGCCATGGCATGTGAACTGCTGTTAGATTCGGTTGTATGTTGAGTATAGTGTCACTGACTCACTGTTGTTTCTGTCCGCTCAGCTGCACTGGCGCTACTACCCCTTGATTTTCTATTTATGTATTATGAGTTAATTTGTTTATAATACGTTACAAATTTTTATGTTATAGTGATAATTTCTTATGTGCTACGGTACATATTAAATGATAACCTCAAATAATACCTTTATCCATCAATATTTTAATAATATTTCATTCTTTTATTTCTACATCAAAACAATTCCAATTTTATTTTTTATTTGCATTATAACATGCTCAAATATAGTACTAATTCATAATGTGCGTTTTTTAAATAATCTATAAATGAATGTTTTCGCAAAGTGTATACGAATATTCAATTTCAACCCTTAAAGTCCTCTTTTTAGGAATTTGCATCTGGTCACCCTGAGCAAAGACATTTTTAATATTGTTTCGCAACGTTCTTCGGACGTTAACATATCCTGAGTGAGAGACTTGCAAAGTGGATCTTGTAGACCAACTGGCTGGTCTGACATGTTCCTTATTTTTCGCCAATGGTTTACTCAAAAATGTAGGCACCTTACTGTATATTTTGTAACAATGGTAGTACGTTTTCAGTCTTCGCCTTACGTGTTAATGTTTGATCTACGAGGTGCTGTTGTTGTAGCACATTCTTCTCATGTTAAGAGTCACGAAAATCTTATCGATCGTAGAATTTGATTTCAAGATGACTTAAATTCCTGACACTTTTTATTATTACTCAGACAGACGGAACTTTTCCACTTTTCTGCTTTCTGTAAGAATCAGCCAGAACTACAATGTTATATCACCGTTAGAACTCTGATATTTGGACGTTTATTTCAACCTCACACTGGATTCTCATCACAAGGTGGACCACCAATGAGCTGTCCACAAGTTGGACCATCAATGAGTTGCCCGACAGGACTTGCACGGCGTATGGGGTCAGGGTGTCTAGGAAGGTACTTGTTTGCGAAACAATTCATCAAAAGTGTTTGGCAAATGCTACCTTATTGCTATAATACACACCTTGAAGTGTACCCCTCAAGAAAGCAAGAAACAGACTACTCAAACCCGTATTACATTGCGTTCTTTGATTTAATTCCAGTATTTAATTCCCATTAAGAATTTGATTACTGTTGGGTTTTCCAAGGGCTAATAAATATTATTAAGTCCAAAGACAGCAAGATCTCCAGCGCAATTAATGCTATTTGCCAGATAGAAAATGACACTATTCGACTATTAGTAAGATTTAATAATAATAATTCAATACTGAATATGCCTTCGTGGTACACTATTTAGAAAGAACCATTAAGTTTTAGTCGCCGCCTCTGAGGAAAGTGAGTGCCCCGATGTTTACTGCAAGGTGTGAAGTGCGGACCAGGTATCCGATCGCTTGTTGAAAGGAAGATTTGTCTGGCTGTGGTGGCGGATGGCGGGTTTGCTCTCACGGAATTGATTCGCGGTGGCCGAGCCCAGAGGCGGAGGCGGCGGCGGCACACGGACGTGCCTGTACTGACAAGTCGCGTCTCGCTGTGGCACACGTGCCGCTCGCTTTCTCGGGGGACCCTCGGCATTTTTATTGTTCCTTTCTAAACAAAGACGATAAATCTTGAGACGTCAGATTTGTTGTAGAGTAATGAATTCTTATTTGGCCCTACAATTACCTCTACGGTACGGTAGTCAAAATATGTCTATTCGCATTGTGTTACTTCGAGGAGATTCACTCGTCGTTGGAAAACAAACCCGTGACAACCGTGGTCCCCTCTTTCTTCCCGTATTTGGACGACTAACTATATAAATAAATGTTATAACTGTGTTTAATTTTGTCGTTCCTTAACAGTTAGGCTAAATATTATACAACTGATCACTTCCTTCTGTATAACTCTTCCAGTACGTGTGCGCAACATATTTCGTTTCGTTAAGTCTTCGTATATTGGCATTGATAATTAATTTGGTAATCTATCGATATTTTAAAAAATAAAATGGAAAATATATATATATATATATATATATATATATATATATATATATATATATATATATATATATATATTGCATTTTGGTTTGAGTAGTTATAACCAACGAGTATATGACTTTTGTGTATAGAAATATATAGATCGATTGCTAACTGTATAATAAATATAATTCTATGATTACTTTAGCCTTTTCTTATCAGGTAAATATTATAAAAATGAACATTTACTTGTGTATAACTCGATTACTTACTTACTTGTAACATATTTCGTTTTGTTAAGTCTACATACATTGGCATTGATGATTAATTTGGTAACCTACTGATGTTTTAAAATAAAATAGACAAAAATGTATTTCTATCGTGCATTTTGGTTTGAATATTTTCAATCAACGAGTATGTAACTACTGTGGAAAGAAACATATAGATCGATTGTAAGTGTCTATACTCCTAACTACCAATAATACATCATTGTCATACAGCTTGATTTCTGATATTAGATTATTGGACCTGTTATAAAACCTTCCCAATGTACATTTACCCTTAGGTTAGGCTTAGCTTATTGCCTAATCACATGTTACTATGTCACATGATGGTACACAACTTGTCAAATTGATTTATTCCGCTCTTTTGTAAAAATAATTTGTAGCACTCAGCAAAAACCAATGGAGTGACGTGCACCACAATGAAACTCACCGTTGCCAGTACAATATGAGTGACGTTAATGCAAAATTTCAAGCCTATGTGTTGAAGGGTTCGTACTTTGTTTAAAAGAAATTATGTGGACCAACAGAAAGGAAATATTTCCACCCTCAAGAGTAATATGCTTCGCTAACGCTCAGCCAATAAAAATGGACGTTGGGAAAATTGCTTTTAAACGTACTGGAGTATCGACAGTGTTGTGGATTCTAGACTAATAAAGGTCTGGTACACCCATTACTGCTATCAGGAGGTTTTGTAACGAGAACTTGATATCGGCTTCTCAGAAATTGTTAGGCAAAAGCCGTTCTCCATAACTCATAAAGCGTCATGAAATCCTATCCCAGTAGTAGCAGCGGCCGGGATCGCCTTCTGCTCGCGTGCTGGCAGTCCGAGCCGGTATCTGATCGATCAGAACACGGCTGGGCTCGGCGAGTACCGAGTACCGAGCAGGTGACATGTGCTAATGCCTGTTACCGCGACAAGTAACGCCCGTATACCTGTCTGCTCCGTTTAATTGCGTGGCTGGCTCTGCATTTTCCGTAACTACTAAGGTAATTGAATATTAATATTGTGCCGTATTTCGTGTCAGCACACAGTCTTCTTGGATCTACATCTATAATTTTAATTTACATAGGTTAATTTAAAACTTATGGGTCGTTTGTCTGTGATGACAGCAACTAAAATATTTGTGAATATACAATTTTTAATTACTAATCTAAGATTGCGTGGAGGAACAACCAGTAACAGAGAATCACTACAGGCGATTTCTTAGCAGATCTGTATGATTGAGACGAACAGGATATTAATGCGTTTTTTTAGGGAGAGGTAGTATTTTTGCACACAGGTGGCCAGCCTGTAGTGTGGGAATATTAAAAATTCGTGAACTACCCACTTAAAACCTCCTTTATAATCCAAAATCATAACCCTTAACCCGTTCGTCACATTACTTCAGGTTGGATCCAAGAACGTAGCCAGGAAAGAATTTGGGGAAGGGGGCCAAGACTAGTGATATTTTTCCGAAGTGGACAGAAAGTAAGGTCCCATTTTGTTCCTTACAAATTTCTTGACCCCATGTTGAGAACGATCTTTCAGCAGTGCAAGTCAGTAATACTGAATTATTTCAGTAATAATAATCGTCTACTGAAAAAGTAATTGAACATTTTGGGAGGGAGGGTTTGGACCCCATAGACACCTCCCCTACGTCCTTGGTTAGGTTTGATTTTAACCCAAGTAATCAGGGCTCGTGGATCTGGAATGCGCTAAAGATCCATGGCAGATCTAATTTGCGTTATTTCGTGTGGCTTACGAAGTTCAATCTTGACTTATAAAATTAAATTGCTTAATAGTAAAATATTTATTTTTTAATTCATATTCTATTGGCCTGCACATTGTCTCTGTGTGTAGCATTGTCATGGAGCAAAAATAAATTACTTAAATTGAAACTCTTTCAATTACTCGATCTAGTTACTCGTAACTACATTTGTTAAGAAATTATTACAAATAAAAAAAAAAGTACTCCACTATATTAGTTCAACACAAAAGAGGAATTTATAAAATGAACAATATATTATTAATTTTCAGTTTGATATCATGTAGTTTGTCTTAGACAACAAGACACCCAGTGCTTGTAAAGGTCAGGTTAGCCCAGGGGTATACTCAGACCAGAGTCTTGCATGTGCCAGGTAATTTAGGTTAGAAAATGATCGTTTTAAACTACTTTGGAAATCTGCTTTAAGTTTATGGCAAACAATCAAAATATTTTTAAATATGTATTTGAAACATTTAGAGTTTCGTTGCGAATCATCAGATTGGTCGTGTAGAGTATTTTGTTTGTCAGTTTTGTAGTTGGCAGGCCTGACGCGACGCGCCGTGACAGCTGATTGTAGACTATCGCTTTCAGATCAGCTGTTTACGGCCACCAGCGCAGCGCGGCGCGTGTCTCATGCCATCCTGATCTCGTCGACTGACTGGTCCATCCGCTTATTATTAGACCAGACTGCAGCCCGTTCGGAAGTCATTTACCCACGTGTCTGCTTGAAGTGTTGCTGGCTACAGGACTGCTATGTGTCCTCCATATTTTACTTAGATTCTATTGTATCAACATTCATTCATAGATGGTGGGCAGATCTAACTATTTAGTGTAGCTAAGTAAATTTATGGTGTAATTAGTATAGCAAATAAAGAGCAGAAATCCGATGAACATATTTTTTACCATGAAGTAACAACTGTTTTATTCCTAGCAAGTCTGTTGTTTTGTGTTTTTCTTCTGTTTATAAATGATATTCCCTCAGCACTACTGATCAAGCACTTTATAATAATAATTTTCTAAATTTAAAATGTAAACAAATGTTTCTGCCTCTTTGATGAACTTCACCTGGTATGGACAGTGTCACTTTGTGTCGTAGCGCAGCCTGCGAAGGTTAAACATTCCAAAAATCAACAACAATTTATAAATAAAACATTAATTAAATAATCAACTTAAATTGGACAGAGTTGTAAATCTGAACCATTCTCGAATCCCCTTCAACACACTCACAACATTTCGTCAAAATCGGTCCAGTCGCTTAGGAGGAGTTCAGTGACATACCTGTACACATGCACACAAGAATACACACAAGCAAGTAGTCTGTCTTGCGCAGGTTAGCCTCGTTCGCAAGTAGAGAAGTCTTGATAACAGCATATTACGGTGGCTTCTACACATAGCCTACTTGAATTATAAATTAATCATTTGGGGTTGTGAATCCTCCAAGACTAAATCCCTATTCGTTCTTTTAAAGAGGGCTTATACGTGTCATTTTTGGACTCAGCCTAAAAAAGGTGTTTTTAGAGAAAATAATTTACTTACTTTCCCAGTATATACATTCTGGAATGCTTGACTTTCGCCTTTCCTTTAAAAATAAAGACTTGTTTCCAATAAAACAAACAACTTATAACCTGCGAGATAATAATTCCTCGGCCCTTCCAAAACATAGGACACCCTTCTTGGAAAAAACTACGTTTTACTCCTGCATCAAGCTTTTTAACAACTGCCCGCAAAGTTCAAAGAGGCCACTAATTTAAACTCTTTAATTTAAAAAAAGTTAAAAATTGTTTTAATTATAAAAGAACACTACGGCATCCACTGTTTTTTTTTTTTAACTGAGAAACACTTTTAGTGTTAAGGTATTTTATTTAGTTGTTATTTCATGTACTGACTATTGTTATGCAATTTACATTGTCAACAATAATAAAGAAGTTTGAGTTTGAGTTTGTTAAACCTCCCAGGTTTGGTTTCGCTGTTCGATTGTATAACGTCTGTCTGCTACAACGCTCTTGATGCGACAGCTGTAGAAATGTCCAACGAAGAGATCTAATGTCATGTAACAAAACTTAACAGGGTTTAATTCGAAGAAACAGCGCACACTCAAGAACGAAGGAAATTCGTTGAGAATGTAGTAACAGTGTGTATTTTGTATGCAAACTTTAGCGGGAAACCAGATCTTGTTATCCTTTGACAGCACGGCAGGGCGATGTAATTGTTTAACTTGTTAGCGCCGCTTCTTGAGGTGGTTTCCCGCGCTAACAATTTCACATCGTTTTGTCAAATGTTTCTCAACCTCCATACAGTGCGGTTGACCAATTATATAAGCTTAGTAACTGCTGGGGAATTTTTTTCTCATCCAGTTTGCACCGTGCCTGTGTAAGTCTCGTTAAAACTGAATACAGTCCGAGTCCGCACATTCCTATGCATGACGATTAATCATACGGTCGTCCGCGGGAACAATGAAGGGCGGGGCGATGTTTAATGCAACCTTCAATGAATGTGAAATTCTTTCATATAATTGCTTGATAATGGCCGGCCATTCCTCGCTTTCAACGACGCTGAATTAATAAACGTTTGAATAATATAAGAGCCACTCCGAAGAATTTGTTAATTTTTGAGCAAATCCGGCACCGGAAAAAAGTTGCAGAACCGAACAAAGAAAACACATCTGAAAGGTGTAATAAGCTTTTCAAGACGATAATTGGCTTTAAAAGCCAGCCAACGAGCAGAGATGATCAAACGAGCGCCGTCAAAGCGTGACTTCCCCGTTAAATGTCGTTACGTCGCGTCGTTTGTGCTGTCAGTCGCTTTTGTGTTCGCTTTGTCTGCTTTTCATATTAACAAAGACTACTTTGTATTCCCGCACCGAATTACAGTCAAGTTCGAACAGTCACAGTGTCTGTATCCAAATTTGTACTCGGATACGCGGCTCTCAAATTGGGCCTGATACTTTGGACTCGAGGTCTGGAGACGAGATCCGTATGTCAGCTTTATGTCTCAGTTTGCTATCGTGGTGTGATCTCGGAAGGAAATTATTTCTTAAATATTAATTATTTAACAGCTTCGGTATGGTTTTGACAGTCTAAAAAGTCTGACAAGGACTAAACTAAAAATGAGATCTCCCCATTTCTAATTTGGTGCTAGACCCAATATTTTCAATCCATACAACAAGTTAATTGGTAATTAATAACACATTCCACTACACAAACCAAAACACGTGATTGCCTCCTAATCATGTACTGTACTGCTAAATAGCAACTCTTCCAACCTAGTCCGTATATAGGGGCTAAAAATATTTGCGTAATGTCTCGGCGTCTGATTATGAAAACCAATCAAATCAAATGAAAAATGCCTTTATTAGTCGAGCGTTTATTTGTAAAGAATAACTCTAGTAATCTAAAACTAATGGCAATTAATTCGTTTAAACTTAAACTATATAAGAATACTAACCTAATTGTCAATCGCCAATAAATATTCCTCTTACCTTAACTCAATCAGCCTCATTGAGTGATTTTAGATCATAAGGGAGGGGGTTGTACCACTTGGGGGTAAAGTAAGAAAAACCACCCCTCCCTATCTCGAGCCTTACTCCAGGGACTCAAACTGATCGTGCTGTCGGGTTCTGCGATCAGCAACCTCGCCACGGTACAGGAGTCTCCCTGTACCGCGTACCGCGGTTCCTGAAGAGACAGGACAGGTCTGCAGCCTGCATACGGTTTCCATAGACAACAATCCTGCAGACCTTCAATGGGCAGATTAGTGGTCTTATTTACGTGAATTGTAAATAAAACGGACAGCAGTCTCTGTACTTTTTGAATTCCGCCTATATCTACCCTCAAAATGCTGTCACCGTATAAAAAACACGGAAAGACCCTCATGTGCGTCTACACCCCTCTTAGCCTTCCAAGCGCACGATAAGTAGCTTAGGTGACGTGGTCAGTAAAGCTGCTTTCAAGAACGCAGCCAGCGAGTGGGTCCAAGGGGTCCCCCAAAATTTTAAATTTTTTGAATTCTTTTTTTAGTAAACGATTATTATTATTTAAATAATTCAGTAATACTGACATGTACTTATGAAAGATCTGTCTCGAAAAAGAAACGATTCAAGAACTTTTTAAGGAACAAAATGGGGCCTTACTCTCTGTCCCACTACGGGAAAATATCACCTGTCTAGATCCCCTCCCCAAAACTTTTTCCTGGCTACGTTCTTGGCTGATTTCACTGTAGTAGCTTAGGTGACGTGGTCAGTAAAGCTGCTTTCAAGAACGCAGCCAGCGAGTGGGTCCAAGGGGTCCCCCAAAATTTTAAATTTTTTGAATTTTTTTTTTTAGTAAACGATTATTATTATTTAAATAATTCAGTAATACTGACATGTACTTATGAAAGATCTGTCTCGAAAAAGAAACGATTCAAGAACTTTTTAAGGTACAAAATGGGGCCTTACTCTCTGTCCCACTACGGGAAAATATCACCTGTCTAGATCCCCTCCCCAAAACTTTTTCCTGGCTACGTTCTTGGCTGATTTCACTGTACGGTATAACACCCAACGTTTTCACAGATCCGGAAACCAGTGCTTACTCTCTAAGCTTAACATGCACGTTGTACTCCGCCATTCTCTGTGTAATGTCGAATTATACAGACGTTCTCAAATTAGTTGTTTTAAATATGAAACTTCCGATTTGGTCACAAAGACCAAGGCGTCTGACACAGTTGAGAACTGAACTCTAACCAGGAGCCTACCATCATTAGTAACGTGTAGAACGTGTAATAAGTGAAGTTGCAGCTTGCTTGGCTGCTCTATGTAAATCAGCTGACAACTTGTCGAGAGAGTATTTCGTTCTTTTTCACTTAATTAATGACATGCAGTTGTTCGTCTTGTATTAATATATTTATATTTCTCTCACGCCAGTAATACTTTTAGGTTAGTCCTATTTAATTTTATTTTTCTAAAAATGCTGAGTAAACTTGAAATTTGTTTAAAAACGTTTCGTTTGTCAAAAACCAACGTAATTTATGTTTATTTGTTGCAATTTATAAATTTGATATTTTTGCATCTTGTTACCAACTTTTAATTGAATAAATTGGTATTGTGTGCCTACTTTCTTGGAGTTTACAAATTAAAAAAAAAATTATGTTTTACGGTTTTTTGTATTACGTATAACTTATTACATGATTAATCATTGTGCATGACCATTGCAATTTAAATATGTCAGGTTGTATTTATAACAAATCTTATATTAAATTAGTTCAAAAATAACAAAATAAGTTTTTTTCTTTCAGGTCATTTAAACTGTCGAGATAAAGCTGGGATTCTCAACAATTCCAATATTATTATTTTGGAGATTTTCGGTAGTTTTTTGGTTACGATTATAAGAATACTTGTGATACTAGCGTATCATAAATAAAATACGTTAGAATTGTACAGAAGAAGATTAGACCATGACTAATATGAGTGACACGAGGAATCGGACGTGTTAATAATTGATCCATGTTGTCTACCGGCGAGTAGTAGTACATACGGTAAACCCGTACAAGCACTGGTTGGGCGGGGGTGATATGAGTGACACGAGGAATCGGACGTGTTAATAATTGATCCATGTTGTCTACCGGCGAGTAGTAGTTCAATCGGTAAACCCGTACAAGCACTGGTTGGGGCGGGGGTGGGCAGCTGGGCGGCAGATGGCAGACCATGCCCCGGGCACCCCAGCGTATCGAATATCGCAGACACACGCCGGCCGCGATCCGCCATTTGCAGTTGAGACCATTTGAGGATTACGATCTTAGCTAATATGCGTTCCGCTCTGCCCTGGTGTGTAGGCACCGTCACAGGATCGACTCCGGGGATTGTTGTGACTGAGCCGTGGGAAGCTATCTGTCACTCGGGCGCCTCGGCTGACTTCTGTAAATAGACACGGTCGGGACTTAAATGGGCTTGTCGTGTCACCAGTTCTAAATGAGGGGTTGGGACCAGGAGGGATGTCCTATTAAAGAACAATACAGAGCTGAAGTTGTTTTTGCATTCAGCTCTGATCGACTAGTGAAGTCCAAAGCAAAATTTTACCGGTTTTTATTTCGTGACCCCTACACGCAAAATTACTTAAACCGCACCACGTTTTTAGACCAGAAGCAAAGCCAATATTGCCTCTGTCGAGTGTTATTTGTGGTGTGCGGTGCCGTGTAATTATTGTCTCGGCGGTATAATGAGGTGTGAACGAGCTTATCGAGATATCGCATCTCCGCGACGCCGAGCAGAGCCACCGGTCTACTGCTGTGACGGAGTGGGCTGCATGTCTAATGGCCCAATTCATTAAGTCCGGGAGCTTGTAATTCACTGAGGCCGACTCCATGTGTTATCTCTCTTTTCTTAATCTTATCATTTTTAACAGTCTGTGTGCATTTATCGTACTACTTCGGCCCTCTTATCGCGAATCACTCTTGAAACTAGCCGTCTCCTTTTCCAACCGTGACTGATATCATGAGTGTACTTTAATATCCGTCTCATCCTACTTATCTCTCTGTAAACTGGTTTGAGAAGTTCTCTCATACTCCCTCCAGACACTAGTTATATCATTTCCAACTGTGACTGGTTTCATGAGTTTACTTCAATAACCGTCTCATCCTGATCATCTCCTTTGAACTAATTGTTTCCCTTTCAACTCTGCGACTGGTTTCAAGAGTAATTTTCATCAGCTCTAGCAAATCACCCCTCTTGAAACTATGTATTTGCTTTTTCCAACTGCGACTGGTTCTATTTGTTTTCCCTCACTTATCACATATCTTCTTCTTAAAACTTGTCTCTCTTCCGAACTGTAGTTATTTTAATCAATAATCGTTTGTAACTCATTCATTTTTATTCCGAGTTCTCTCCCTTTCTATATCCGGTTGAGAAGTAATCTGTATGATCTGTGTCCCTTTGTTTACCATTCTATTCACATTATATCTATTTCCCTGTCAGAATGTGATATTAGTGTAATTTCCCTTATTTCATTCTCTCTCTCTCTTTTCCTTGATTTTTCTAACCTGCTTTTTTGACTGTAAATGTTTCTCGTTACCCGCCTTTAAAAACAATTGTTGTGTACTTCGCACTTGCATCCATCTGCTGGTGTGAATACGTAAGCCTGGTTACTAATTACTCGTTACTAATTATGCGTCTCCCCAGCCAGCTCCACCAAGTAGGGTAGGTTTGATGAGTAATCTCCTGTATTCCTCGTTTTAATATTCTTCCTCTCCCCTTCATTGAATGTGATCAGCTTTTTAAGAAAACCTCTTCTCTTCGCACACTTCTTTTTACACAGCCCTCCTATTCCTCTCCGTTTCTTTGTGTCCTCCCACGGTGTGTGCTCCGACCCTCGTCTTTCACCACCTTGTAACGCGTCGTGGTCGAGCTCGTCTTATAATTCCTCCTTTTCTGCTTACTCCGCTAATCTGTTTATGAGAGTGTCTCTCCATCCAACTCCCCTAATCCCGACCAGTGGCCGGGCAGCTGCATGCAGGATATAATGTACACTGCATATCTAATGGGCCCAGTTCATTAAGCTTAGGGTTCGTATTCCACTGCAGCCCGCTTGATGAGTAGTCACCCCTCCCCCTCCCCTCCTCCCCACCTATCACATTCTCCTCTTGTGCTCACATTAACACTGGCACCATTTCACATTAACAGGCAAAATCGATAGCCGACTCGATATATTTCTTCTTCAGCTGTTTCAAGGGCTGATGTTAAAACACGTGTATTTCGTGTAGTTATTGCTATTGTTTGTATTATATTTTAAACACTTGTTCCTCTGTGTAATAATTAAACAGTCCTGCTTACACCAATATTTATAATATGTATAGGTTTGGACTGTTATTAAATAACAAACCTGGCTAGTATGAATACTAACAATTTATTTACTGTTGTTTATGAAGTGTTACTATATAAATAAACCGCTTGCACATCATAAACTGCAAATATGAAAAAGTTACGTATATTTAATAGGTAAATATTAATAATAGCGCTATTTGAAGGCGCTAAGTTAGATGTATATTTGCCTTTAAGATAATTTTCTGGTTGAAATTAAAGCTTGTTAGACCACATTCTAATAAATAAAGTACATGTACGTGTTCTATAGCTATAAACACGATTTTCTTGATCGTGGCAACCTCTACATCGGCGTTGGAACTAAATTCATTTGCACCAGAAGTGCACATACACGGGCAAAACTTACGAAAAGCGTGCGAAGCCGCGGGAAACAGCTAGTATTTATATAAAACATTCAATTTTGTCAAGTCAATTACGTATATATTTGAATGTTTGAAATTGGATTTGAAAATACAGACATGTCAACCTTTGGAATTAGTACCCCATATGTGTGTACATATACAAGGTGTTTGAAAAGTATGGGTACGGCTTAATATTTTAAAAAACCATAGGAGATAACATCTATAAACTTTGCACAGTGTCATATGGCTATGTAAACTATTTTTCCTTGCTATTACCATGACATGCCAACCATGGGGGGACGGCCCACAGAGGAAAACATGGAAATCTTAAATGAGAGCATGGGTCGAGTGATACCTCATTTGAAAGAGCTCACTTAGTAGAGTCGAATGCCGCAAACCGCATCTCAAAAGGTTTATCCAATCAGAAATGGCGGGTTGTTTTAGGTACACATTATGAAGTACATTATGCGCTGGCATTTCTGACTGGATCGTCATATTCTGATGCGGTACGCGGCGTTTCACTCTACTAACCGATGTGTTTTCACTGACTTTTTTTAATTAGCAAGTTATGTCATAAATTTATAACACAATAAATAAATAAAACTAAAATGAATTTGTCGTCTTTATGTTTATGAATTAATTAAGTCCTACCATTGTTCTTTGTTGGTGAATTAGTTAACTTACCACTTAATTTTTTAATTAAATTTTTTTGTTATTTTTTCTAAATACTAATCAGTGAAACCATTAGTTAGTAGAGTGAAACACCACTTACCGCATCAGAATACGACGATCCAGTCAGAAATGGCAGCGCATAATGTACTTCACAATGTATACCTAAAACAACCCGCCATTTCTGATTGTATAAACCTTCTGAGGTGCGGTTTGCGGCATTCAACTCTACTAAGTGAGCTCTTTCAAATGAGGTATCACTCGACCCATGCTCTTATTTAAGATTTCCATGTTTTCCTCTGTGGGCCGTCCCCCCATGGTTGGCATGTCATGGTAATAGCAAGGAAAAATAGTTTACATAGCCATATGACACTGTGCAAAGTTTATAGATGTTATCTCCTATGGTTTTTAAAATATTAAGCCGTACCCATACTTTTCAAACACCTTGTATATATATTTCATAATAGTGGCTAAATTTAAATAAGAATTGTGTGCATACAAAAATTACTAAGTAGGCCTACCAAACAAGTAAATTCAGAATATTTCAAAATTGTGGGTGTGAAATAACTACTAAAAATAACAGGATTTCAAGGAGTTCGCAGTGATTTTTACAATAATGTATAAATTTAAATTAATATTCAATAATCAAATAATTTTGATCTAATTCTTCTGTTCTAAACATTTGTCGAGAAACGTGTTTACTTATACTTTTAGAATTTATGCCGCTTTTGGTAATTTTGTTTACTATTTCTATGTACGAGGTAAAGATATATTTCTCGCAAACATTTCGTTTTGCTATGAGAGTATCCGTACTCTTGACTAAATACTAGTAAGCAATGTAACCACGGTAGGTTGTAGAGTAGGTAAGTAACTTATTTGTCCGCGTAGGAACAATTCCAGTTTTACTTAATACAAATAAACTATGCTTAATTTAACTGCAGAATAGCAAAGATTACTACAGTCAAACAAGTTGTAGCTACACAAAGGTCAACATTGTTGCAGATAACTGACAAAGCGGTCTCGCTTAATACTGCTCAAGTCGGGGTCGACACTTAAATCCACTTAAGTCCGGATTGGATTATTAATTTAAGAATTGGAGAGTTCGCAGTGAAGTGGCTGGCTGCTACTTCAGGTTGCCGTGGTTTGCGAGTGGTTTGCCATTGTTATAATTGTGTAGCCGAGTCGAGTCTAGCGATGAACACGGAGTCACGGACTGAGGGGTGGGTTCAGGGGGTGAGTCAGGGGGTGGGGGAGCAATTAGAAGTCAACTCTGGCGCCAATTATACAGGATACGGAAACGTGCAGAAGAGAGCAGCGAGCAGACCCGGTCTAATGCTGAGACCTTAAACACAATATGTACTTAGCTCACCGGAGAGGCGTTTCACCCCCGAGACGTCAGCGTCATTTCGTTGTCAAGTTATGCACCGTGTGTGGAAACTCGCATACTTATCCCTCCCCCTCCCCCATACCCCTCACCACCGCTTAGTTTTTGTTCTGGACGTCCGGGAAAATGCCATCACCCTAAAGTGCCAGTTTTTCTCGACGGTTCTGGATTTTAACGTGGCCGGCTTTGAAACAAACTTCGTACCACAGTTTTTTAGCCGCTTTTAAACCTTACTCTGTCCGTCCTCATGTACCACTGGCCTGTGCGAGGATCTTATCAAACAGAATAAGGAGGAGAGTCGATACAGTACAAGGTCAATGGTACTGATAAAAAGTGCAAAGGTCACAGACTGGATTCCAACCTGCGCTATCTCTAACTCAGCTTCTAAGTCCAACGTCTTAGACCGCTCGCCATCGGTACTCCCAACTGGAGTAATGCCTTTATGCAATTTAACTGTACACTGTGTGTAGTAAACAACGTTTTTAGAACCCTACGATATTTCCAAATTACACTGAATTTCTCCACCGTAAATTATTAACGCTTTAATTGCCAACAGCCGATGTCATAGGCCCGTGGGGTTTTCCGAAAAGTATTTATTGTTCTGTTATTAAAGGTTGAGATGTGGTATTGTACTTAGTCTCATTTTATATATAAGTCAAATAAACTTAGATTATCTATCTTGATTTGGTTTTTTAAAGGTAGTAAAAGCTGTTTGCCAAATATCAGCAATAACTTTTATGCGAGTGCAGATTTCCAATATTTTGTGCTAATATATTAGAAAAATTAAACTTTGTATGTTAAGAAGGAACAATAATAAAGTTGCATACAAATAAATTAAGATCTTAAATTACAATTATTTTATTCTAAAGATTAAAAAAATGTAATTTACGTTTGTATTAATTTTTTATTTAAACAATTTTAACATGTTTTATTATACAAATATTACAATTTTTAGCTTATTATTCCTCCCCTATAAAAAAAATATATCATCTAAGTACAAGTATTTTTTAAGTTTAAGTGAGCTGGACACTACACAAACTGACAAACACCAAAATAGTGCTTGTTACTGAGGGATGTGACCTGTCATAAATGCTTAGCACTCAAAAGGGTTAATAGCAAGCAAGTTGATTTCTATTCACACCATTCAACTATTTTGTCACCATCATATGAACTTGTCAAGGTTATGTAGGTGGATAAGAGTCTACTCGTATATAATGTTATTTTAGGGTAACAATGATTATAATGGTGGTAAAGATAATTAATAACACAAAGAAGAAGAAGAGAATTATGAGCAGTACGAGTGAACTTGGATTGAAATCACGGAATGATTACTTTCACTTCAAATTTTTGATACCGTATAGACGAATCATTGATAATAACTTAGTTATTCATCTACCCAAAATTAGTGTCCAAAAAAGAGTAAGTTAAGTTTTAAATTCATGTCAATACAATCAACAAATAATGTCATCTGTCACTGTGAATCTTATTTCGAAGCGCTCACCTACCTCCCAGAAGGAAACTGCATCTTAAATGATGATATGTTAATGACTGTCGTACAGTATTCAGAGTTAGCGGAGGTACTTATAGGGCGAGGAGAGAAGGGCCCTTCAGTTAACGATAATGATATAGGCTTGCCTCGAGGCGAGGCTGAGCGGCGGCAATCTGATAGCTCTGCGATATCTCACAATTACGCGACAACTCATCAATATCTCGTAATGAAGGTGTTCTTGTTTAATTCCACCCCGTACGTACTCTTCTACGATAAACTTCGTCCTGGCCATTCAAATTTAAATTTCTTTAGATTTTATTAGAATTGCCTTTTGTAGGGGCTCCGGACATTATTAGAATCGATCCATCAACTTTGTTTTATCTATTTACATACCAATTAGAGGCACCTTTTGAAATTTCTGTTTTTGTATTACTTTATTTTAATCGAAAAGAGTGCGATTCCTTTTAATTTTTAATTTCATGCATAAACAATTGCGTGTCAATTACGCAGTGTACTGGGTAGCCTACAGCGGTTACCGCGAGATAACCGGATCAAGCAACACCGAGCATAGCTGCTGCTTGGATGGGTGACCGCTGAGCGATCCTGTCCTTGCAAGCAGCCCGCCTGCCCGGCCATTGGTGGTAGTTCGGAAGTCACCTTTACCCGTTGGTCCCCAGGTTAAATGTTAGAGGGCTTCTTAGTCCTAACTTCGCCTGGTAAAAAAAGTCATCTTTACTTTATTTTATAATTTGAATCAAGGAGGAAGTTAGCGTTGATTTTACAACCCAGGCCCTGTGGGTTACTAATAGTCAAGTAATTCCGTAAAGACATGAGGATTACGTGATCGTTACAAAATATTATAGCTTATCTTATCAATCGGTTTTCGAGATAAGTTCAAAGTTCAAAAATTCTTTATTAGTAGTAAATTACAGTACAAAACATATATTTCATGTGCTATGTATAGCACGTGCGAAATGAAAAACATTGTTTAATTTAATTTTATATTGTTTTTCGTATCGTTGGCAATTAGTCCTTAACAGTTACTTACTTGCTGGTGCAGCTACCATTCCATAACTCAATCCCACAATTACAATTTTACAAACTAAATAACAGTGAATATTATTAATACTAACATATTTCTATAACCTATAATTCAATTACAATAAAAAAAAAAAAATACTTTCTTTAACAAAACCAGAAAAAATCTATAATGGCACAAACAACATAATCAACATTATAAATAACACATGTCTAAATAAATAAATAAACAGGAAATCATACAAATTTATAGAAATACATTCAGGAAACGTGCCTTTCTGTTAATATTAAATCTCGTATATAAAAATCTATAAAATAATCCATATTTCACAATCTATCTATATTTAACAAATATAAAAAAATGATTAGATAGTAAATAGCGTATTATAAATAAATATAAATTATATATATATATATATATATATATATATATATATATATATATATATATATATAAACAGTCCATTATGATCCAATGTTAATATATTCTAAAACTTTCATTTAGAATTTAGGTTTCCGTTCCATTAATGTATAATTTCCAAAATGTGATACGAATTCATTAAAACATTTTATTCCTGAATAACAAAACTGTTTCCTTCCTATCTCTTTGAAATAAATGGAAGTCTCAATAACTATTACATTAGATAAGCGAGTACTCACAGCACATGTTATATCAAACTTATATCTCTCCATATTCTTTCTAATATTAAGTGTTTATAAACGCGATGAAACGATAAATTTTGGTTTAATACCACTGTTCCGAGGATACCACAATCACGAATTAGTGTAGTACTATTATTGCAATATATTCGTCGCCGTGTATTATAAACACTGAAATACCATGCTTCAAAAACTGATATCTGCTGTCTTTTTCAAGTAAAACACTCAAAACATAAAAGTTGTCATAAATGCAATTTAACATAACTATGAAGACTCTGAAGTCAAACTTAGCAGCAGAGAAGTTATAACATATCCTTCATTTGAAACGTATCAGAATCAAAATCACAAGCACTCAAGAAAACAAGGAGACGCGATCCTGCAGAAAGGAGGCTGTGAGGTGACGATGCAGTCTCTGATACAAATATAATATTTCACATCCTCTGTTCTACTTATTATATTGATTTACGCTTGATATTTCGTTTCTCATAAACATATTACACTGGAGTATTGAAGAACTCCACTCCGCGAGCAATTCCAAAACATCCATCATCCAATGGGCAAATAATCGTCCGACGGATGTCGTTGTGCGGCGTTCCATTTAATAAGCAGGCGAGCGATCTTCACCGAGCATCCAACCCATCCGTCCAGTGGTAGACGGACGTGTGTACCTTTAACTTTGTCCTTTTGACTTCAAAATCAATAGAGTTGCAACTTGGACAATGTACCACCAGTACTACCAAAATGTAGAGAGGTATGATACGGTTTAATTACCTAGTGTCATTATCGCCCCAGATCAATTATGCCGTCGTTGCCCTATATCACGATAGCTTGCCCAGGGCCTGTACAAACACAGCTGACAGTTGTAGGGCGTAGTATCCCTCCCTGCCCCCATGAATGGAATGTCTGCACTGTTCGGCTAATGGTGGGGACAAAGGCTCAGCAGAACCCCGGAGAGCACAACTATTTGCCCCGGCCCGGCCACCCTGTCATCGCTTTGTGTCGCAGCCGTTTAGCCTCTTTTCTACACCACCTAATTCATCTCATTCCTGGCACTAAATAGCCCCCCTCGCCGACCATCCCGGCTTCCTGATCGGGCGTTTCCAGTTGTTACACGTTTTGCCGTTCAGTCGCGTCAAACGTTTTTTGCCCGATTGGAAACGGATGGCTGCACTCAGGAACCGCAGACAGTCGTACAGATATGGTCTCATCGTATTGCTTAAATTTTGGTCGAGATGTGGTTCTCGTCTTGTCCCTTTGAGACTATTGAGATTTGTAATATTTTACGTATAATTTGTTGTAATGTGATTTGAGGCCTGACTTGTGTACTCCGCAATGAAGTCACATCTGGATTGATTTTCCTACATGCTAGGATTTCAGGTGACTCGAAAAGATTGTCACCAAGGCGGAATTTACACTAGCAGGAAGATCCGCATGTTTTGGATACGACAGTAAAAATTTAAGCGTCTCGCGAGCGCTGTCGCACCCAGTGTCGGGCAGTTGTATACAAGAATTTGAGACCAGTTTCGAATTGTTAATCTTAGTGTAAACAGAACCATACCGCGAGTGGTGTGGAGTTTCGGACAGTTGTTTACAAGAATTGGAAAACCGGTGTCGGTGAGTAAAACTTTCAAGTGTAAACAGATTCGTGCACCGAGAAGTGTGGCAACCAATGTCGGACATAGTTGTGACAGTGTCGAGGTATGAACATTTCAAGTGTAAACAGATTCGTGCACCGAGAAGTGTGGCAACCAATGTCGGACATAGTTGTGACAGTGTCGAGGTATGAACATTTCCAGTGTAAACAGATTCGTGCACCGAGAAGTGTGGCAACCAATGTCGGACATAGTTGTGACAGTGTCGAGGTATGAACATTTCCAGTGTAAACAGATTCGTGCACCGAGAAGTGTGGCAACCAATGTCGGACATAGTTGTGACAGTGTCGAGGTATGAACATTTCAAGTGTAAACAGATTCGTGCACCGAGAAGTGTGGCAACCAATGTCGGACATAGTTGTGACAGTGTCGAGGTATGAACATTTCCAGTGTAAACAGATTCGTGCACCGAGAAGTGTGGCAACCAATGTCGGACATAGTTGTGACAGTGTCGAGGTATGAACATTTCCAGTGTAAACAGATTCGTGCACCGAGAAGTGTGGCAACCAATGTCGGACATAGTTGTGACAGTGTCGAGGTATGAACATTTCCAGTGTAAACAGATTCGTGCACCGAGAAGTGTGGCAACCAATGTCGGACATAGTTGTGACAGTGTCGAGGTATGAACATTTCAAGTGTAAACAGATTCGTGCACCGAGAAGTGTGGCAACCAATGTCGGACATAGTGGGACAGTGTCGAGGTATGAACATTTCCAGTGTAAACAGATTCGTGCACCGAGAAGTGTGGCAACCAATGTCGGACATAGTTGTGACAGTGTCGAGGTATGAACATTTCAAGTGTAAACAGATTCGTGCACCGAGAAGTGTGGCAACCAATGTCGGACATAGTTGTGACAGTGTCGAGGTATGAACATTTCCAGTGTAAACAGATTCGTGCACCGAGAAGTGTGGCAACCAATGTCGGACATAGTTGTGACAGTGTCGAGGTATGAACATTTCCAGTGTAAACATTACCGGGATATTACTGTCGTGTGTGAACGGATGTTGCATTGATTCTCGCAACAACCCGTGATGTAGCAGACTCAGGTAAACGGACTGTAGGTCCACATCATAAAACTGCCGGAAGCATTTCTTACCTACTTCTTAAGGGGTGGACAGTGGGTCCGCGGTCCCGGCCTGGGACCCACTGTCCGACTCACGGGATTCTTTTGACGAGGGGTTGACAAAAGATCGTCGTACTCACACTGCAGCACTTGAATGGATGTTTCGAGATCTAAACTCTATATCTGCTAAATAGTTTTCAGTACACTACATAAGACAACTGCAAAAAGAATGAAACAAAATGATATACATAAAATAAAGTCAGGTTAGTTACGCCATTTCTAACTTAAGAATGTCTGTAACGATTATAGTGGTCTTTGGTTTATTGAATATGTTTTCGCTCCGACTAGGAGAACAACGATTAAAATATCGTAAGAATGCACAGAAAAATCAGGTAAAGAGAACAAGACATTTATATAATAGTATAAGAGCCTGTTAACTTTAGTCAATTGTCCTGTGTAAACATTGTTTTATAGTAGCACAATCATAAATTACCTTACATTTAGTCGTGAAAGCATAGAGTAAGCTTGATAATAACAACACTTCTTATTTAAACATTTTTTTGCGACCACTGTTGAGCACAAGTAAGACAAATATTTAGATAAGAAAACTAAAAGTTTTATTACAAATCTACTTTTAACTGTACACTTTAGTAAATATTGAGTATGCATGTTGAGTACTGTATGCAGACATCAAAGGAATGTACTATATAACTGTTATATAGTTATAAAACGCATAGTTTATTTGACTTTTGACAGAAGTAGGCTTCTCAGAAGTTTGTTTGTACCTTGTTCGAGAAAATAAAGCAACATTAACTAGGGCTTTTTTTATTAACTAAACCCCAAATTTTAAACCTTTTAACGCTTAACGGTTTATTTTAAAGGAGAATAAAACTAATAGGGTTTAAGAATAAATTTAAGAATTTGGTGCGTTCGAAGTTCTTATAACTGCTAGTAATTAAACATGTTATCTCCTGTCGTTCCGGGATCACTATTTGAAATAACGTTAAATTTTTTCGCAGCGGGATATAGAGATGAATAGCAATTGGAAGTTTGAATGAAACTAGACACATTTTTTAGCCGTTCATCGAATTCCTGTTTGAGTGATATTTACAACGAATCGTTAGCGACATCAGGTCACTATTATGTAAGTTAGTATGTCTGTGTAGGAAGATGTTTTGTTTACTGTTTGGATTATATGCCAAAAGCCACTATTTAAGGTAATAAAATATTTTGTCTTCGTATCTATTTAACTTAATTTGGTACAATTTTAAAAATGATATATTAGATATGAACTAAATTGTTATTTTAACTATTAACAATGTTAATAAAACAATAAACCATCCATTTCAATTAACGTGTACTACGAGTAACGTGTCTACTGGTATATACAGTATTATACAAACGATGGTCCAATATAAGGAATAACTAATACAAACTTACTGTAGATGTTTATGATTCATTAGGACAATGCCAAATTAATCAGAGAGTAATATAATGGAAATATGGATATTCGTTAAGATATAATCCCGTTAAGATATGTGGTAGCTTGAGTAAACTGTTGTTAATATTTACTGCTTTAGCAGTACGCTGTGCGAATGTAGTGGAAGCATCACTGACCAGAATAAAGAATAAGTGCAGGTAGAAAAACTAATGCACGGCCAGGTCAGTTTTGAAAAGAAGGACAGTTAGTCCACAGGTATCAGCGTGGACTAACTGTCCTACCCTGCAGAAAAGTGACGTCAGCCACCCTCGTCAAACTAGGCGTGGACGTACAGTCCTAAAATCTGAAAATAAGGCGACATGTATATTATCTTTTATATTACATATTTCCATTGTACTTTGCACCTGCAGCTCCGCTCTTCCCTCCACGTTTTACTACATTTCAAGAGCTCGACAACCCTAAATATAATCAAAAACACACAAAGAGTAGTGGTGTTCTTAATAGATGTTTCTCTACATCTATTTAGGTGAAATTTCACATATAATTTGAAAAATACCATTTAGAGCAAAACTAGATGCTCAAAGATGAATTTTTATAGTAATTTGTTTAAACAATGAAAAAACCTAGATAAAGAATTTGATAAACATTGCAATTTATAGTCTGAAAAACAAAATACTACCACATCGACCATATAAATGCATTCACTGTAGTTGTAATCCGAAGTCAAAACCCCCAGGCGTTCAACTATAAAGTCTGTTTGTGGAATGAAAGATTGAGAAATCAAGTTTGAGACAAGTCAAGTGCCTATTTTCCATTGAATTTTTGCTCCATGTTAAATATAGAGCCTCGGAAGAGCAGGCAGCATCCACTAGCGTGTCCTCTTACATACGGGATGCTCGCATAATCAAGCAACATTAGATACCGCTAATAAAAATTACACAGAGTCGATAAAAAACCCTCAAAACTAGCCTAATGACTGATCAATCCTCCGACTTGAGTAAAAGTTTAGACAAGTAGTAGTAATGGGGTTATAGAAGCGATGCGACAATATGCTTTTCGAGGCCACATCACGCCCAACTCCGAACTCAACACTAAAACTGTTGCCGTCTTCAATTTCACATTCAGAGGGTAACTACAAAGGTTTATTGTACTATATTCAATTTACCTAAGGTTTACGCTGACACTTTAAGTAATGTTTGATATGATAAAGGTTGAATTTTAAAGTGACACAAGCCTGTTTTATGTATTTTTTGGCTCGGTTTCTGTAAAGTAATTTATACACATTCTTGTAATTGTTTTCTTTTAGCCACCCCTTAAAGCTGTCGTCCTCGGTAGCCGCCTAGTTTGCCTAATGGCCACGATTGATTCTCCTTCTGTACAGGTCCACTGCTTCACTGTCTAAGTCATACTGGACAATGATATAGAGTAAATGTAAATAATGTACACAAATTTGAAGGTTTTAAAAATTTCATGGAAGACTTCTCGATAGTTGTTAAATAACCTTAAATACTAAAACACGAGCTATATGATTTGATAATATTTGATGTGTTGTGCAGTTTACACCTCATCGAAACGATACTTAAATTCTTACAATGTATCGGTTTTTATGTGGGGAACTATCTTAAACAACAGATCTTAAACCGGAAAAATATTGTGGTGGAAGGTAGCTTTCCACGGTTAGACCAAAACAGTTGGTTATGACACCGGCCGTGTAAACCGAAGACCTAATCCGTTTACCATCTTTTATTATGTAAATTAACTGTAAAAGTAAACCACAGGGCTCAATGAAAACTTAATAAAATCATGTAAATGACTGCGACTTCATGTCACGGTCGATAGTTATCACTATTCTCCTCAGCCATCACAGCGTACAAAGCTACAATGAAGACGCCAAAGAAAACGTTTACTTCACATTAAAACTATTAATAATTATAACAAGGTTTGTCACGGATACATCAATTCAAGTTTGCATGTTTCAACTTGGAAATAAACTGAAGAAGACCCCATCAAAAGAATAATGTTGAACTTATAGGAAATTAAAGCTCTAGTAGTACTGTACTTTCACAGTTGCATGTGAAATTTGAATTCTTTTTGCGACATCACTAATAAAATTATATTTCTAATATATTACCACAAATTACACTATTCTACTTATAACTAAGAGTCTAAAAGGTGCATTACGTTTATAGATTATCTCATATAGATTACCCGGTATAGGATAATGTAATGCCTTCTCTCACATCCCATTAACAATCAACATTACTTCTTCAGAGGCTTCTATTTTAAAGTTGGCAACATATTCTCAATTAAGCTTTAATGATTGATAGTTACCTCTAATATGTACTGTAAATGTAGTTTATATCCATCTGAAGAAATGTACCAGATACACGAAAATGTTTAAATGCTTCAGAACATTATACATTGGCTTTTTTAAGAGAATTGGCCGGTTCTTTTACTTGTACATGTATATGTATATGATAAAAAATCGATACTAATGTAGTTTAAATAAACATTAAATCACGATTTTGCCGTTTATACAAATTTTATATAAACATATATTTGTTTAGTCACGTCAATGATGTAGAAGAAATTATAACTAAAAATATACGTTTATATTAACCAATGTAATTTTTTCTTTACCGACAAAAATATTAATAATGTACAAGTTACCTCATACCTGCATTTAATTAATATATAATTTATAATAACATTTATAGTTATATATATTTATATTTTCATCAAATGTATTCACGCTCATAATGAAGATAAAATTCCAACAGTGCAGGAAGAGCGGCTGCCGTATCGCCTGCCCTTGTCCATAGTGGACTAATCGGTCAGTGGAGTAATCGACCCTTATCATTTGAAATGCAATGTTTTATTTGATCGGGTCGTTGGGCCAACGACCCAGTGGACTAATAGAACCTCTATAAATTATAAAACGGGTCGTTGGCCCAACGAACAGTGGTGTAATCGAACCTGCATTCTACAATTTAACTTGTTACTGCAATAGGGTCGTTGGCCCAACGAACCATATACGTTATTAGTATTTGTAAGTAAATTTTGGATCGTTGGACCAACGAACCTTGATTGTAAATTTACTGTTTAAATTGTAAATACGGTTCGTTGGGCCAACGACCCATTTTAGTTATGTTTTACTTTATGAAACAAATCAGTCCGATTACACCACTGATCGTTGGGCCAACGACCCTCTTATTTTAAACTAAAGTAATGTTTGGGTCGTTGGGCCAACGATCGGTGGAGTAATCGAACCGGACCCTTTACGAGACCTGCGGCTATCCTTACCTTTCCGGAAGACCTTTTGGTGCTGCTGGCATGCGCAAATGTTCGCATCGAGATGCTAATAGAGCAGCACTCTTCCTCGTCTAGATGTGGGTTTTATAGTCCATAGACTGAGTCACTGTCGAATGGCTGATGTATTGTATGAGTCGAATCGCATGAGATTTTTAGGTTTGATTAAGACTGCCCTGTGCAGACTTTGCTCATTCATCCAAGCGCCCACTTTCCAGCCAGTATACATAAGGGAATAACTCTAGATTGACTGCGATATTTCAATCAGAGTCAGCGTAGGAACTGACAATCGGGTTTGTCTCTCGGCCAACACAATCAGACCAAATTTACCAATCCCTGGCTTGTTAGAAGTTCAATTCAAATTTATGGTCCTTAAATTCTCTGACTACAGGGCTATTAATTTAATGATCCTCTGTAAACCTTATAAAGTATCAAGACTACACAGGTCACCTACACTCATTCAGGATTGACAAAGAATAAACAAATAGATGGTGCGATTGGCCTCAAATTCAAATGAAGCGTGACACATTAAAGAATTAATTATAATTCATCCAACATTTCATTCACTTATGAATTGAAATGATAATCTTGAAAACTACGGTAATCTTGAGCTTTAGGCCTGTGAACAATTGTTTTCGATGTATCACTCCAAATTTGTTATTCATAATTTTAGCTATAACTCAATTTTATTTATAAAGTTAGAAAAGTAATTTCCTGATTTTAGATGTCTTTATTTTTGCACGAAAATACAAGTGATTACAGTGATCAAACATCGGGCGAAAGACACAGTTATTATTAAGTGTATGCTTTTAAAAATGCTTGGAAATGGCCGAATACAGTATAAGTGGACATCGACTTGGATTTTGGAACCAAGTCACCAGCGTCCTCGGTAGAACTTCCAAATGGGACGAGCACAGTGTGGATGTCCTTCGACGAATTTATGTACCAAGTGACCAGCGCCCTCGGTAGAACTTGCAAATGGGACGAGCACAGTGTGGATGTCCTTCGACGAATTTATGTACCAAGTGACCAGCGCCCTCGGTAGAACTTGGAAATGGGACGAGCAGTGTGGATGTACTTCGACAAATTTTTGGTACCAAGTGACCAGCGTCCTCGGTAGAACTTGCAAATGGGACGAGCACAGTGTGGATGTCCTTCGACGAATTTATGTACCAAGTGACCAGCGCCCTCGGTAGAACTTGCAAATGGGACGAGCACAGTGTGGATGTACTTCGACAAATTTTGGTACCAAGTGACCAGCGTCCTCGGTAGAACTTGCAAATGGGACGAGCACAGTGTGGATGTCCTTCGACGAATTTATGTACCAAGTGACCAGCGCCCTCGGTAGAACTTGCAAATGGGACGAGCACAGTGTGGATGTCCTTCGACGAATTTATGTACCAAGTGACCAGCGCCCTCGGTAGAACTTGCAAATGGGACGAGCACAGTGTGGATGTCCTTCGACGAATTTTGGTACCAAGTGACCAGCGCCCTCAGTAGAACTTGCAAATGGGACGAGGAGTGTGGATGTACTTCGACAAATTTTGGTACCAAGTGACCACCGTCCTCGGTAGAACTTGCAAATGGGACGAGCACAGTGTGGATGTCCTTCGACGAATTTATGTACCAAGTGACCAGCGCCCTCGGTAGAACTTGCAAATGGGACGAGCACAGTGTGGATGTCCTTCGACGAATTTATGTACCAAGTGACCAGCGCCCTCAGTAGAACTTGCAAATGGGACGAGGAGTGTGGATGTACTTCGACAAATTTTGGTACCAAGTGACCAGCGTCCTCGGTAGAACTTGCAAATGGGACGAGCACAGTGTGGATGTCCTTCGACGAATTTATGTACCAAGTGACCAGCGCCCTCGGTAGAACTTGCAAATGGGACGAGCACAGTGTGGATGTCCTTCGACGAATTTATGTACCAAGTGACCAGCGCCCTCGGTAGAACTTGGAAATGGGACGAGCACAGTGTGGATGTCCTTCGACGAATTTATGTACCAAGTGACCAGCGCCCTCGGTAGAACTTGCAAATGGAACGAGCACAGTGTGGATGTCCTTCGACGAATTTATGTACCAAGTGACCAGCGCCCTCGGTAGAACTTGCAAATGGGACAAGCAGTGTGGATGTACTTCGACAAATTTTTGTACCAAGTGACCAGCGCCCTCGGTAGAACTTGCAAATGGGACGAGCACAGTGTGGATGTCCTTCGACGAATTTTGGTACCAAGTGACCAGCGCCCTCGGTAGAACTTGGAAATGGGACGAGCAGTGTGGATGTACTTCGACAAATGTTGGTACCAAGTGACCAGCGTCCTCGGTAGAACTTAGTGTAAACGGCCATTAATCTACGTGACATACCTCTGTGTCTTCCAGTCCACGAGTGTTGTGTTGATTTTCATGATCTCTGTATTGTGGTAATTTAGTCACTCTCTTAGTGTTCTTCAGCAGGTGTTGGTAAAGTTCTTACTAGTATTTTCTTAGTCACAGTTCACCAATTTTTGTACATCGGAGTTGATTTGGGAAAGGTATATTTAAATAAATGTTATGACATTTATAAGACGTGTTTAATTTTCTATAACTTATGATACTTTATTCATTTATTTCCATGGTTACACTGCTGTCTGTTGGAAATTGTGGCCATATTGTTTATTAATGATTGTTGGTAGTTATAAAGCACTAAATACTTTTTAATCAATACGCGCTAGTGGCATACAGACGACATTTCAGCACATGTTAAATACAAAAACACCAATGTGTTTCTTAAGTTAGAAAATAAGTAAATTAAATGTGTCTAGCCAAAGAGAGAAAATATCAAACCACGTTGTTAATTAATATTTCTGAGAAATTTTCAGAAAGCCGGTTAAAATAGTAGATATAAATTCACTAACGATTCGATTTTGTGCAGCTCTGTTTTGTTTCCTATAGTGCAATTAATTAGGAATCCTAAAAATCTTCAAATTGTTTTAAACCGAAATACTTTAAATCCCGTAACATATGGTTTGGTCTCCTTTGCAGGCTAGGCAGTCAAACTATGTATTAAAAAAGACACATCGAGTGTAATTTAAATTTATGTTCCTTTCCATTTGCATTACATAAAAGTGAACAGTTGAATATACAATTTAGCCTACGTGCAATCCGGTTGTATGCCAAAAACTCGTTCAGGTTATCAAATACTGACGATAAAAAGCTTTTTAGGCGAATGTCAAGTGACTTGTGGAATTTCTACCAATTTGGTAACCTGATAAAATGAACACCTGCCTGTGAGAGCAAGTGTTCATACACCTATACCTCCTATTCCGCACAGGAAGTTCTCTGCCTCCAGACGTATACCAATGTATATCTCGACCACTATTAGGAAGTTCAGACATTTGATGCAAAGTTGATCCCAAAATGTAAAGGCCTGGTAAAGTCCAGCAACTACTATTTGGCTAACGACTTTAAATCATAAAAGCCAGAGGCTAAAAATAAGCAAACGTGATTCCATGCCAAACCTCGATCGAGGTGTATTCCAACGAATTTTGAATTATTGACTTCTTCCAGTATGGAGTCTGCTAACATGCCATACTACGGTCTCTTCGACCCGAGAGGATTACTCATTAAAGCCTTAGTTACAATTGACCGTCGGCACAGACGTTCATCAATTTTTCAATTTATGGACAATTAAAAAAAAAACAATACAGTAAATGAATATTTGAATTATTATCAAATTTCTTTCTGGTTTCTAACAAAAAAAAATGATATTATTCAGCATTTAGCAGATATTAAAAAAAAAATATCCGTAAAATATACTGCGCAAAGACAAAAACCATGGAATCATTCTGGGAGTTTCTTATTATCAGTTGGAGGGTTAAAGGGCCGGTAAACGGACTGTAGGTCCACGTCATAACACTGCCGGAAGCATTTCATACCTACTTCTTAAGGGGTGGACAGTAGGTCCACGGTACCGGCCTGGGACTCACTGTCCGACTCACGGGTTTCTTTTGACGAGGGGTTGATAAGGGATCGTCGTACTCACACTGCAGCACTTGAATGGATGTTTCGAAATCTAAACTCTATATCTGCTAAATAATTTTCAGTACACTACATAAGACAGCTGCAAAAAGAATGAAACGAAATTATATACATAAAATAAAGTCAGGTTAGTTACGCCATTTCTAACTTAAGAATGTCTAACCATTGTAGTGTCTACTGGTATAGACAGTATTATACAAACGATGGTCCAATATAAGGAATAACTAATACAAACTTACTGTAGATGTTTATGATTCATTAGGACAATGCCAAATTAATCAGATAGTAATATAATGCTATATGGAATTCGTTAAGATATATTCCCTATTAGTAATCCACTTCATATGTGATAGCTTGAGTAAACTATTGTTAATATTTGCTGCTTTAGCAGTACGCTGTGCGAATGTAGTGGAAGCATCACTGACCAGAGTAAAGAATAAGTACAGGTAGAAAAACTAATGCACAGCCAGATCAGTTTTGAAAAGTAGGACAGTTAGTCCACGCCGACACCTGTGGACTAACTGTCCTACCCTGCAGAAAAGTGACGTCAGCCACCCTCGTCAAACTAGGCGTGGACCTACAGTCCTACAATCGCAGACTCAACTAATTACGCCAGTACTCGCGATTAAAACTGATTATACTTGTTCACATCATGGGACAGCTGTTTGTTACGCTAGTTTACTCACCAGCGTAAATGCAGGTTTTTAAAGCTGAGTGACATTGTGATTGCTACAGAACTGGTTTTGTTTTTGAGATAATTGAGGTGCGTAAAGAATCTTTTAGCAATGTATAGTCCCTACTTTCCTAACTTCCCTTCCTCTTATTACTTTCTTCTAATCTTTCTACATTTAAATTCTTGAGGCTGACACAAAGATAAATGGAGAATAATAATGGCATGTTGATTTTGAGGTTATGTCACGCTAATAGAGTAGAGGAGATGGGAATGTTGGGAACGCAGCGCTCGACGCCCACTCTGGCGGCTACCTCCACAATATTAATGTGAGGCCCTGTACTTGTACCGTGGAGGTGGTCTCTGCTCAGATGTGATTTATCAAGAGCTTGTCCGTGTTATCTTCTGTACGCCGCCATGACCCCCCGTCAACCCGCCTCAATAACAACCAACCCTGACAATCGACAACTTCCATGTATTAGCTCGAGCTCGCTCTGCTTTATAATCATTAATATTCCGAACTAGGGGACACCCCGCGGGGCTCACACGGTAGGCCTACGTCTTACAAGTCTCGCTTCTTCTAACCTTCAGTCTGACCTCGACAGGTTCTTCGCGAAGAGTTCTTGAAACACGAGGTTATTTAAAAATATTTTTAATTTAAATGCAAATGTTTCTTTGGTCGTCTAGAAAAAATTTTGTTAGTCTGGTCGATTTTAACGTGTTCTCAATTAGACAACATTTAGTTTCTTATTGCCGAAGGAAAGATTATGAAGGGAAAAATATTGGTACGTATGCTTGACTTCAAAACACTAATTGTTAAAATCAAACTAAAATACAGTTCACAATAGGTCTGTAGTAAACGAACAACCTGGGCAATGATTTTTTTTTTAAAATTTGCTGGATGTCTGAAAGATAGTGGATAGCAATTTAACACAGAAGGTTATGATTACTGACTAAATCTACAAAACTGTACGACCAACCAAATGGAATGTTAATTTGATGGATGTCTTAAAAATAGTGGATGGTATTTTAACACAGCTGGTTTATTCCTGACCAACTCGACAAAGTTGTACGACTGACCAGGGGAATGTTTTTTTATATCCTGGATGTCTGAAAAAATAGTGGATAGCGTTTTAACACAGCTGGTTATGATTCCTGGCTAAAGATAAGATCACGGAGTCCACAAACAGAATGGTTGTACTGGTTCCTAACTTAGTCGACACAGCTGTTTCAAAAAATAATTAAGTAACACTAATTAACACACTGATATCACTACTGTAGCGCAATAACAATTCTAGAGCCAAACAAGAACACTGTCGTTGACTGAATAATAGTACCTGACGTAATTGAAAAGAACAAAAGCAACGTAAATTTAACGACGCTCGTGAAGATTTGGGACGGTGAAGTCCAATTGCCAGGGGCTTAAGTAATAGAAAATAAAACGGAATCGGATAGTAAGAATAGGGAGTTTGTCAGTGGTAGGTGTGCGGGGGGGGGGGGTGCTGCCTGCTCCAGTATGTACGACATTGTCGAGGTGTCGTGTTGAAGGAGCTTTCAGCCCTCGTCCCTCGGGGCTCCCCCCCCCCCCCCCAGAGCCGCGTGTCGTCTGTTTTAGTGGCACGTTTTCAATAAGTCGAAGCCCAGGGAAGCATAAAATCACGTGCAACCCTTTCTTCTCTCTGCCGCGTCCCGACGTGTCTGTCGCGTAGAAACTGTACATAATCCCTGACGTCACTTCCGCTCTGTACACTGATACTGTCACTCTGGCTCAACCGTGTCGTAAACGAGTGTTACGATTTCAGTTTCTGTTTACGAGATCAACTGCGAAAGACATCCTGCATGTACGAGCTACATTTAAATTCTATCACATCAGAGTTACTTTTTAACACAAATTTAAACATAATGATGTTTAGCCAATCTTTATTGTTAAACTACAACATTGAAATGAACCAAACGCGTATTTTCAGTTCCCCACATTTTAAGTTTCAGTCTGAAGTCGTCTACTTTGGAAGTTTGTTTTTGAAGATGGAGGGATTGTGAAAAAATTACGTCTTTCCCGAATTTTCCATCGTTCTGTGTAACTAAATATCAGTAACTACGTTTCGAGATCTGCAATCTGATCTCTTCTTCAGGTAAATAACTAACCTAACACATAATTACAAACTAGGTTAAAAACTAGGTCAGTCGTAGGTGGTTGGTCGACGAATGCAGACCTATTGTGACCTGTATTCTGTATTTCAGTTTTAATAATTAGTGTTGTGTTTAGTTTTTTATTAAGTGCATGTTTTATAGTTAGTGAAGTTGACACACAACATGGTGGTTGTGATTACTGACATAGGCGTGTCTAAAACACGGACTAAATCAAAACTAAACACAACACTAACTATTAAATCTGAAATACAGAACACCGGTCGCAATAAGTCTGCATTCGTCGACCAACCACCTACGACTGACCTAGTTTTTAACCTAGTTTGTGATTATGTTTTAGGTTAGTTATTTACCTGAAGAAGAGATCAGATTTCAGATCTCGTAAAGTAGTGTTACTGATTTTTTGTTTCATGTACATAATATCATACTAAATTCCGGTTTGAATTTTACTCGAGAATTGAACACGGAATACCCTAAAACCAGTAAACCAGTATAAAAAACCAGTAACATTTGTAGAAGAGGTTTGCAAGCTAACGGGGTAAATTACAGTTTAGTTAGGTGGAATCCGTCATGATCCTAGGGTTTTCAGGAAATAAGGAAATGAAAATTATAAATATTTTCAACCGAAAAGGATTTTACAAAGCCTTTTTCTTGAAAATACGAAGAAAAATTCAATTCAGAAACGTAACAGATGTTTTGTTGTACGATTTTGAATTGAAAATAATTCACAGTTAATTTTTCGGGTATGGAGAATTAATTTACATCTACGTGATATGAAAACTCCTGATCCGGAATATCGAAGGAGACGTGAGACAGGCGGGAGATAGTTCTCACCACTTAGCGTCTCCCGAGAGTCGCTCCTCAAGACTCAAGAGAGCGGACAGGACAATGTGTTGAGGCGGGGGCGTCGCGACGAGCGTCATTACGCGATATCGATGAGTTGTCGCGTAATTGTGAGATATCCGTGACGTCTGGGACGTCTCTGATTGCTGCCTCTCCGCCTCCGACCTCCGGGGGCGGCGTGGGGGCGGCGTACAACTTGTCGTTATCATTATCGTTAACTGGAGGACCCTCGAGCTGCGGTGTGAGATTTCCGCATGATACACTCCGTGAATGAGTCGCCAGGGCGATACGACTCTTAAATATTTAAAGGTTCTAACTATTGAAAATATTTCTCTAAGTGTTCAATGGCGTTTTCAAAGTGAAAGGGTCTCAACTCTTTTAAATAACGCTTCTTTCATTTTCACCATTTACCCGGAAATATTCGGGTATTGAATCGTTTTAATGTTAAATTTTAATACTCGTTACGCTACACTTCTGTGTTATCGGAACTGTTGGAAGTGTTAGTGTTATTTGTCCATATGTTTGTATGGAGGAGTTAACAATTTATTTACGTATGTTGCGCCAGGAGTCAAAGCTAGTACTGAATAACCACAACCTGATTTTGTTGGACAAGTTTACTTTACTTTGAACATGTGACTTAATTCAGACTGTTTATTCACCGATGCATGCATTTCTTAATGAGATTTCTTCATCTTTAGTGGCAGAGCCAGGTTAATGTATGTAATAATCTTACCATTGTCCTTGGCATGCAAGCTTTAAAATGTATCTCGCAAAGCGATCTTCTTTTCGACCTATTCGCTTACGGAATTAAATACACCAGGTGTCTTAAAAGCCCCCCCCCCCTTTGTTATGAATAGAGATGGAGTGATTTACTTTGGGGATGTTTATATGACCAACTGAGGAGTTTTTATGAATGGAATGGCTCCCCCCAAAATAGGGTATAAAAAAATCAAATGTTTAATAGGAATCCCCAGCAAGTGAAAAGGACTAGCGCAAACTAGAGGTATCTAATGTTACTCTATCAAATTTGGCGGGCAATTAAAGTTTGAATTTTGTATAACCCGCACAATTTACGTTACATAGAAAGTTATTGTGAGGTATGTAAGCATTCACTCACTATTTATTTAGAGAACTTACGACACTAAATCATAAAACAAGTTATTAGAAGATACTATCGTAGCCAGGAAAAATTTGGGGAGGTCCCGACAACTGACATTGTCCGTAGTAGACAGAGAGTAAGGCCCCATTTTGTTCCTTACAGAATTCTTGAACCGTATCTGTTTTGAGGACGATCTTCCAACAGTAAATGTCAGTAATACTGACATAATTTAAATTATAAGAATTGATATTAAAAAAGTAGTTGAAAAAAATGCAAAGTTTTTGGGGAGATCCGGATTTCTTAGACCCCCTTCGCTGGCTACGTCCTTGATACAAGAATCAAGAACCATTATTAACATAGCATTCGTTAGGTTTGGTTTCGTCTGACCGAAGCCCATTAGGAAGTCCTGGGAATACCAATAGCTGGTTTTGCCATGTCATCCGTTAATAGTTACCAGTTAGACATATCAGTCCACTTTTACACAGTAACTGGTCTAATATTACAGTGCCAACAGTAAACCAGTTTACCCCTTTATCTTTGATAATAATCTTGCTTAATAGTTCACTTTGAAGCGTGATTAGTAGCATCTTACTGCTCTCTTGTGTTGTTTTACTGTATTGCTAGTCATTCAGTAAATTAATACTTAGGTTAGTCACGAATAAAGAACAATCTCTTTACAAGAACTTCAAAGGCATTTGGTTCGAGTATGAAATATGCTATGTTTTAATGAGTATTAAATATAAGAATGTATACACAGTATGGATGCAACTTTCGATACACATTTATTTTAAATAAACATTGATATTTTATAAAAAATACAGGTTGTTTTGAGGGTAAAAACATATTGTTTTTGTATTCTGCCAGCTCTGGCCATGTTGGCGCGAGGTTACGTGAAGGTCTGTAGCATACAATCCGCCAATAAAAATAGTTTTTAATGATTAAATTTACAAAGAATGTAAAAACAAAAATAAATATTTCGGCCAGGACTTCTTTTTTATTATTTTAGAGCGCAAGACCATTTTTTTAAATCAACAATATACCATTTCCACAATAACGACATAGTAATGGTTTGGAATAAATAATTATTAAGATGTAAATTATTATTCTCAATGTAATTGTGTAAAGGCTAAGACTTCGTAAAATGTGTATAAACAGTGCCTTTTTAATTTCAAATTCAGCATAAAAATTGAAGACTGTTCATTCTGAACAGTCAGTGTACGTAAAAAAATGTTCAAATCGAATGTGTAATTTTCCAGAAATGGTTTGCCGTCGTAAATTTCCCTATAAACCGTTGTTTATGTACTTCAGTGGCAGTGTTGCATGTTTGGGGTCTATTTAGTGACAGTGTGGGGGGAAGTTGGCAGGCTGTACTCTTATACTGGTAGACCGGTTCACTCCAGGAGTCACTGTCTAGATACGTTATGAATACAACATTCCCAGTCTCAGTTAGATTTATATTTGTAATTATTCCGGTGGCTGTGAAAACCCCAGCGAGAACGAAGCTACACATTAATTAGAAAAATCAATATTGAGGCGTTAGTTATAGTTTATAGTTATAGACTACCTGTTTCCCACGGCTTTGCACGCGTTTCGTAAGCTATTCCCGTGTATGAGTATTTCTGGTTCAAGTGAATTATATTTCCAACGCCGAAGTAGAGTTTACTTTGTTGATACGATCAAGAAAATCTGTCAAAGTGTATGTTTATAGCCTATGTACATGTACATGTATTTTCATATAATGTGGTCTAACACTCAAGCTTTAAGTTCAACCAACATTTTATTTTAAAGACAAATATACATCAAAACTTAGCCTTCAAATAGTGTTTGGCTATTTAATATACGTAACTGTCTCGTAATTGCAGTACATAATGTGCAGGCGCTTTGATAACTTTTATAATATGCAGCGCCGCCTGGTGGTGAGTTACATCAATGGGCATATCATATAAACTTTCTACGTGAAAAAATACATATTCGTACATACAAATTTCCATTATGATCGGTCAAATAGTTTCCGAGTCTATAAAGGACATACATACTATATTCTTTACGGCCTAATTAATTTGTTTACAAAAACATACTGTTAAATCACTTTTGCTTTAATGCCTCTACAACCATACTATGACGAATGTTTGAAGTTACGCGATTCACTAAGAAAAAAAAAAAAAAAAAAAAAAAAAAAAAAAAAAAAAAAAAAAAAAAAAAAAAAAAAAACAGTTTTTAGGAAAGGTTACGTCCATTATCAGTTACTATTTTGTGATAAAAATCGCAAACAATGTATTAAATTGTCAAGAACCTCTAAGTTAATTGTTAACTTCAACAATTTTGTCAAAACTGAAACCAACTTAGCATATTATAAATCAAAGAATATATTATATTGCTTCTAAACTATTACATTGATATTTCTCTGCATTGGAGTGTCAATATTTTCTCCCAGCTTGTCGTTTACAAAAGAGGAAGAGAATGAAAGAGGCGGTCTCCCAGCAATGTTGTGTGTACGGACTGTGCAAGAGCAATATTAGAGCTCGCTGCTTCTTCATTATCAAGCCTAACTCGCACCTCAACGCTCGCTGTGCCAGAGACTGATACAGTCGCCGTTGTTACCCCTGGCAGTAAAACATCCCCCTTGCCCCCCACACCCCCGGTACAGCGGTTATCGCCCTGTGATCCAATCCTGGCCCTCGCCCTAACGTAAACCGTATCCTCTGTTTATGTGAGACACAGTCGCTCGCTGCCTGAAGTACTTCAGTCAAGCTGTGCCCCCCGCCTCCTCCCCACAGCACCGTTGCCACGTCAGGGTTATGGGGGTAGTTTGGGTGAAACGGCTTGCCCTTGGAATTGAGTTCCTCCTGGGATTTTCGCTAAACGGAATTTTACATTCTCCAGAATAAGCTCTGATTAATCTATTGTGTTGAATTTGTCATGCCTGTCGAAGCTTTGATATCATAACAATAAATTACAATAAAGAGTAAATAACGACTTGCATTTTTGGCATTTTCTAAACAAGTACACCCTACAAATGAACACTTAGATAATGTGTACATTATTCACACTAGATTTGATTTCGGCCTATCCCCTCCCCCAACTAAATTGTAACGAAAGATTCTTGACTAGTGAAACATAAAAGATCAGCATAAAACAACATTATATTTGTTATATTATTATTTAGAAAAAGAATACACTCAATTATATTTCACAGTACAAAAAGTAAAAACTGGTCTTACATATTTAACACGTTTTCGCTGTGTTGCCGTTTCTGACGTTTGGGCGTTTTAAAAAATAAATCTGTATTTTGATTTGGGCACTTTCAATTTGATCATCCAATCTCTGTTTTAAATGCTTGTGTTCCTAGAATTATTTCGACGTAACTTATATATTTTTTAGGTTTTGGCGTTAAGACAAAAAACATACATAAAATACAAAATGTGAAGCTGCCGCACACTGGACTCCTGAAATATGCTGTCATTTTCTTCTGAAGGGATCCAAAAATAGTCGGCGAAGAAGAACGAAGTTCAAAACGTACTCTTCGCATCATTTCGACTATAAAATGTAGTGCAATATAAGGTGAAGAGGTATTCCTATGTCTCAGCAGGTGCACAATTCCTTCTTCACCTAAATTACCTCTTCACTTCCGTAACCTTTCGAGAGGTATGGAAAGAAAGGTAGATTTTGTAACCAGTTTTATAAAATGTAGTTAAATATCGAGGTCACGTGGAATTAATAAAAGACTTTCGTTGATCAGGACCCACTTATAATACTCGAGTAATTGGATTTTAAACCTTAGAAATAACCAGTAGGTAATTGCGCTTTCCAGAAGTAAATGTTTTCATCGTCGAGCTGAGTAAAGCGAGCGAGAGAGAACGCTAGTAAAGAAGTCTGTTCATTTTGCGAACTATTTTTCTGAATAGAGGGCGCACTTAAAAGGAAGTATACAAATGTAGAAATTATCAGAAATAAACTTAAATAGCAAGGAGAGTAATCATCTTTGAGATCGACTCGGGAGGCTCGGGGCTAGGCGCTCATTAGGCGCGGTTCATTTGGCGAAAAAGAAAATATAATTCCGTTAAGTGCAGTAAACACTCCGGCGGTACAATGTAACGAGGGGGTTTTGTGCGACAGTGAGATTGCATACGACGCTTCTTACATCAGCAGACAGACGGACGGACAGACAGACAGACGTACCACACACAATAAATGGCCGGCGCGGCGGACCGCTCCACCAATGACGTGTCGCCAGTCACCTCTAAGTTCTTAATTAATACAAGACACAAGAAGAGAGTGAGGAGCTCCGCCAATTAACCGTGACGTGTGTGAGAGCGAGAGTAGCGTGGCCGGTTGCCATGGTTACGGGTCGATGCCACGGCCATAAACTTTTATGGGCCACCAGTGTAATAAAGAGGGGTAGGCTTGTGCTAGGGGAGAGGGCTGGCTTATCCCATCTGTTATTAGTATAAATCAAAAGTCGCCGTATTTAAACCAAACCCCCTTCTTTAGGCGTGTGATTTTATATTAGTGGGCTATTCTTATGGCGTGCTGTCATTTTAATATTTATTTGGTTTCTGTTAAAAACGTCATTCCATAATTATCTCTTAGTTCGTATATTTTAATGCTCTCAGTTATGAATCATCATTCGCTAAACGTTGTGGTGCCTTTAAACATGTATAATAATAAAAACATATTTATATACAAATACTAACTCAATATCAATAATTCGTATTGTTTTGCAAAATATGTATACAGTGTGGTTGTTAATAGTAATTTATCTTGACGTTCCAGTAGGCCTTGTTAGTGTTTTCAATAAGAAATTAAACTATTTAAATATGTATTTAATAAATAAGTTAATTAAATTATCGTAATATTCTTAATATTTCTTTTATTGCCTCTCCCCCACTGCCAGAAATATTGTATTATGCTCATAAACTATGAAATGAACTAATGGGCCTTACCTAACCTAACCTAAACTTACCTAACGTCACATAACCTCACCTAACCTGTACGGTATGTAAAATTGAATCTTTGTACTGACTGGTACACCCCAAAAATAACTAAGGCAGGATATTTGTCACAAATGTCGCAAATGGTCACAGATAAACTGGCACTCAGGTTCCCTTGATTTAAAATTTAGTACAATTTAATCTCTACTTGTTACTAGCATGTTGAGGAAAACAAACCAAGTTATGCTGTTTGAAAAACAAAAAAAAAACTATTTTTACAGTATATCATTTTTAAGCAACCAGATAAAATAACTAGTTTTATTAATTAACCTAAATATAATACATATCTTAGAGAATTTCCTACAATTCATGATTAAAGTTTTTATCAAGTTTAATATTAATTTGAATGTCTACTGTTAAAATTTTAATTATTACGATATAATAACATATTACTTTATTAATGTGCTAATGGAACTGAAAGAAACTTCTTACACTGTCGTAACCGAAATCGCCCAAACAATTAGATTGATGTACGTTTTATTTCATAATCAGCAAAATCCTTTGGAAATTATTTACTTTGAAAGCACGTTTGCTTTTATTATACTGCATTACTAGGCAATGATCATTAATTGGCCTGCAATTATATGCAGGCATTTTTAGCAATTGACACTTTATTTCTCTGTGTAATGATCAGTCAGTGCTATGCTCCAATTATTTGAATGAAATATAACCATTCTGTTTTAAATAGCTTAATAAATAATTTACTGGGTTTTTAATGACAACACCAATCTAGGTCGGATACGGTATTTTTATAATTATTAGAAAACTTCCAACTTTCTTCAATGCGAACAAAACGGGGTCAACAAATTAGCTAAATAAATGAATTTGAACTCTTCAATATTCTATATGATAATCTCTAATAAAATAGTTATTACAATACTTCAAAAGTTACATAAATATTTTTGCACATTTCACACTAAATAAAATCAGCGTTGTAGGTAGAGAGTACGAGAAAAAAGTGCTGGACAATTTCCAGAGCACAGTGAGTAAATTAATTTTAAATCTGGAGAGAATTGTTCGGTGAAAAGAATTAAGATGAATCCGTTGTCGTTTTCAAGATCCTTGTAGTGTCTTGGTACAATTCATTAAACCACATTTCTGAGGAAGAGACAAAAATGTAATGTTCAATGAAAGAGACAGTTCGGTAACAAGCTGGGATAACAAACCTGCAGCGCTGTCTGGTGGCGTGAACTGTAAACAAATGCCATGGCCCAGTTCTGTTGTTCCCTGTTTCTTTGTTCCTTCATTCGGTGTTAATAAACTTATACGGGCGCATTTATAATGACAAACATTAATGTTTACTGTTATAATGAGTTCAATAAAAGCAACCTAAAATGTAACAGCCCAGTACAGGTACAGGGCTGTTATAACATGCCTACTTTTAGTTCGATGACTGTTCTCTCAAATAAAAAAACCTTCCTAACCTTGTAATGCAGCTCCACTTAAATTAGTTATGGATTTCTAGTTTGACGCATTTCGACACAAGGTAATTAAAAAACTGGTCATGGTAATTACCAATATTTATACAGGCAACTTTAGAGTCTTTCGGTATAGTCGTATGGTTTATGATTAAATTTTATTCTTAGATTTGAGCTCAAAAATAAAATTGCCCACCATCTTTATTTAATACGCGCTGGCGGTAAAGCCAACGAGTAGAATAACGAACGAGCCATTATGTCTGTAGGTTTATTATATTTTTATTTATTTATTTTCCTAATCTAATACATGATGTAGAACCCTATCAACTTTGTTTTTTACACAAAATTAACTCTTTACGTAAAAAAATATAATTAAAATTCAATTTTTATAATTCACGTAATTTTGTGTAAAAAGTAGTCTATATGAATATGCAAAATTAAAATGCAATGTATTGTAAGTTAGTGTGTCATAAAAAGTGCCTAAAAAACTTGTTGTATTAAAAGTTCTTTTTAATGTATATCTCTACGAAGACTGCTTTGTTTTCATATAAATACACTGTTGTAGATTCTGCAGCAAATCATGTTGAGCTGAAGAAATGTTATTTTGTACTACATATGTAATTCTGAAAAGTATAACACAACGTTTCGAGGATTGGAATCTATCCTCTTCGTCAGGTGGGGGAGGTATAAATACATGCAAAAATAACGAATAGAGAGAAGTAAAGAAAGGAAAATGAAAAGGTTCAAACATACCCAAAGCAGCCTGGGTTACTTCTTTCTGTTTGTTATTTTTATATTATTAATACCTCCTCCACATGACGAAGAGGATAGATTCCAATCCTGGAAACGTTGTGTTATACCTATTATAACCTATAAAGATGGCAAATGTCCGAAATCCTGTTATCCTTTTAAACCTTCCGTCGCGTCGCGTCGTCGATAACACTGTAAACAAAGAATATGGAATTGTACACTATATAATATTTTCATTTGAAGAGAATTTATAATCTGATTTAATTGTCCTATATTAACAAATGGTTTTATTTTTCATTTCTGTTCAGCGATAAATATTGGGATTATATTGAAAAATCAAAGTAAGGTTTACAGAGTTATTTGTTTTGGCATTATAAGTTAGCCTGGATTGAAAAAGAAATCATATAACTAACTAGCTACTAAAACAGGAACACTAATCTAAAAATTGTGTGTGTGTTATTTTCTTTCATATTGTTCGATTTTTGTGTGTGCATATTTGTGTATAGCTGCACAAGGTTAGACAACTAGTCAACTGTGGAAACTGATGCTGCACAGGGAATGGAGGTGTCGGTCCTCGGTCCACCGTTCCCCTGTTTACTCGCCGAGCTGACACGGGTTGATTATAGTCCCGAGTCTCTTGGGACATTATTTGTTCTACTCGGTTTTATTTCGTCCCCATTGTTATTTTATTTCCAAACTAACCCGTCCTTTGTTCTTAGTGTTTTATCTTTTGAAATATATTTGATCAATATACTAGTGTCTCAAAAGAGAAATACAGAATTTGTAACCGAAAAGTGTATTGAAATTATAATGTGAATAACGTAGCCTACTAATTGAAGTAATGTACATGAGTAATATAATATAATACATTCAATGAATTATTGAAAAATGCCTTTATTTTGAGGCAAAGTTAATCTTACGCCGTCTTCTAGACCAATGCATTTAATTTTTTTTTACCGAGATTAATACTAAATTATGTAACCCCTCTAGGAATCGAACTCATTATTTTTTGGCTACATGGCCGTTAACGACATTCAAGCACAATTTTGAAATTATAATTTAAATAAATGTTTGAGTAGCTTTAAGTCGAACTTATACTACTTGTTTTAGATATATTGCATTTATTGTACACAAACTCTCACCATAATATTAGCTTTTATTTAATTTCTCTGTATGTATGTGAATCGTGGATTCTAATACTTTATTTTCATCAAGGACTGTAAAAAAATGCGGATAATTGCAAATTGGTTTCATAGGGGTTTTTCGGACATCTGGCCATCGTTCAGTGATACAAAAAAATCAGTATCACTACGTTTCGAGATCTGCAATCTAATCTCTTCTTCAGGTAAATGACTAACCTAACATATAATTACAAACTAGGTTAAAAAAACAAATCGTACCAGAGAGTTGTGACACGCGTAAGTCAGGAATTACAACCACAATGTTGTGTGCCAACTTCACTAACTCTAAAACATGCACTTATTAAAAAAAACTAAACACAACACTAATTATTAAAACTGAACTGCAGAATACATGTCACAATAAATCTGCATTCGTCAACCAACCACCTACTGACTGCTCTGGTATGATTTGTTTATTTTAACCTAGTTTGTAATTATGTGTTAGGTTAGTTATTTGCCTGAAGAAGAGATCAGATTGTAAATCTCGAAACGTGGTTTTACTGATTTTTTTGTATCACTGAACGATGGCAAATGTCCGGAAAAAATCCTGTTTCCCTCCATCGTTAAAAACAAACTTTTAACAAAGAATTGGTTTCACAGGATTGTTAAACAATGGAATTAGGTCCAGTTTAGAAAATTACAATATTTAAACCCAAGACCTGGTTGTAACGCGAAGGAAGGGTGATGAAGGGGAGCTGCAGGAGTAGAAGAGGGCCAGAGCTATTATTGGGGGGTGTTTACGTAATGAGTTGAGTCAGGCAGACTGGCAGGCAGGACGATGATACGTGCAGCCCGTCTACACCACAGAGTTGAGTGTTGCGTGTGGCGTCATCGATCTCCAGGCGCTATCGCTACATCTGTGTTAATCGCGTACCAAATCTACTGTACTAAGGTCACAGAGAGCTATTGCGTTGTTTTGTATGTACTAGTAGTTAAAAATGCTTATTAACCGACGATTGTTGTTGTGAACCAATATAATTTTATACAAAAATGAACTGGAATAAATTAGAAACTATTTCATCCCGTTTAAACTGACTGTGGGTTGACTATTAATTAAGGAGTTGGCTTAGTTATCATCTTAACAAGAAACACAAGAATAATTAATAAACCTCAGAAATGTTTTTAAATCTTATTTTTTACCGCATAACTATTGAAGATATCACACCTAATAATCACATAATTTATACTATACGCACCTATAAACTTGTTTCGGTATAATTTATTGCTTATTTAGAAATAATGTTGTAGATGTTGAATGTGTGTATAAAAGAGTTTGAATATTCAAAAACTAAAAGATTGTTTGGATGCGTATGGACTACACCTTTAAAATGACACAAGTCCATAATTGTACGACCATAAATAGGGGCTTACCATCGTATGTTGTTTAATGTTGTTCTTATGGGCCAAGATTCAACAGCTCTTAAAGAGTTTATGACACAGATTCCCTTGAGGAAACAGTCGTGGTTAAACAAACAGTCGTGGTTTAACAAATAGTCGTGGTTTAACAAACAGTCGTGGTTTAACAAACAGTCGTGGTTTAACAAACAGTCGTGGTTTAACAAACAGTCGTGGTTTAACAAACAACCGTGGTTTAACAAAAAGTCGCGGTTTAACAAACAACCGTGGTTTAACAAATAGTCGTGGTTTAACAAACAGTCGTGGTTTAACAAACAGTCGTGGTTTAACAAACAGTCGTGGTTTAACAAAACAGTCGTGGTTTAACAAACAACCGTGGTTTAACAAACAACCGTGGTTTAACAAACAGTCGTGGTTTAACAAACAGTCATGGTTTAACAAACAGTCGTGGTTTAACAATCAGTCGTGGTTTAACAAAAAGTCGCGGTTTAACAAACAGTCGCGGTTTAACAAACAGTCGTGGTTTAAAAAACAGTCGTGGTTTAACAAACAGTCGTGGTTTAACAAAACGTCGTGGTTTAACAAACAGTCGTGGTTTAACAAACAGTCGTGGTTTAACAAACAGTCGTGGTTTTACAATCAGTCGTGGTTTAACAAAAAGTCGCGGTTTAACAAACAACCGTGGTTTAACAAACAGTCGTGGTTTAACAAACAGTCGTGGTTTAACAAACAGTCGTGGTTTCGAATTCGTCATCGCTGCTCAGCTATCTTCGGTTAAATTCGGCCGTTATTTACTGCATTGTGTACAGAAACGTCTCCTCTTTCCTCTAGATCTGTCTCCAGATGAATTGTTAAAAGAATAATTAACAAATAGCTGGTATTGTGTTTTACTCGCGGCCGCTAACCGCCGCGCCGCTAACCTATGAGTTGTGTCGGCGTGTTTTATCGGTGTTATTTCGTTTATTCCGATCGTAATACGTTCGAAATGGCGGATGATTTACCTTCACAAGATATTAGAAATGTTTTAGAAGAACAAATGAGTGATGTGAGTGACAGTGATATCACTGCAGACGATTTTCCCGATGATTATAATTCAAATCCTAGCGCAGGCCATTCCCTCCAACGCTTACCAGGAAGACAAGAACGGCTATGTATTGTATGTGGCCACACAAAAAAAGGGGAAGATCAGGATTCTAGTGTCCAGGATGCAATTCTGGTGTTCATAGAGAGTGTTTCCATAAATTGGATCATTTTTGGAGACCAAAGTATCAAGGTAGGAAGAGAAAGCATGATAGTAGTAGTGCCTAAGAGTGAATGGAAGGGTTCCTTCCATGTACATACGTACTGTATATATTTCCATCATAACATTTTTTTCAAGTAAAATATTGTGCGAAAACTGTATATATTATTTATCTTCATGAAATTTAGAAAAAATTGGCTATCTTCAAATCTTTGTCTCGTAAGATTTATACTATGTGGTTTTTGTGGTAAAAAATTTTTTTTTTCAAAAAACTGTTTTTATTTTTGAGCAAGATTTAAGGAATATGTACAATGGTAGGTAGTTTTATTTATTTTAAAATCGTTCTTTATGTTTTTATGAATATTTTGGTATATAATATGTTGTATTTTCAATAAAATTAATAATTTTTATTAATTTTTAAGAAACCCCCAGCGAAACACTCCAAATGCACCTATTATTCATAATAAACATATTCATCACTAGGACTGGAGGGTTAACAAACAGTCGTGGTTTAACAAACAGTCGTGGTTTAACAAACAAGCGTGGTTTAACAAAAAGTCGCGGTTTAACAAACAGTCGCGGTTTAACAAACAGTCGCGGTTTAACAAACAGTCGCGGTTTAACAAACTGTCACGGTTTAACAAACAGTCGTGGTTTAACAATCAGTCGTGGTTTAACAAAAAGTCGCGGTTTAACAAACAACCGTGGTTTAACAAAAAGTCGCGGTTTAACAAACAACCGTGGTTTAACAAAAAGTCGCGGTTTAACAAACAGTCGTGGTTTAACAAACTGTCACGGTTTAACAAACAGTCGTGGTTTAACGTAGTAGCTCAAGCACCCACCGACGCGACGTTTTGAAACTTAAAACTTTAAAATTGCACCAAATAGTTTGTTTTAAGCTAGAACACATCTATGAGGTCTTAAAAAATCAACAATTTCCCGGGGGAAGATTCTTGAGTCCCTAATTTTGGAGGTTATTTTCTACTGCTTAAACTACCCAGTGTGCCAACGTCCCCATCGTTTGCAGTTATTTCACTGGAGTGGGTTTCACTACACATTCTATAAACGATGTACTCGTATGTACTACGTAGGCCTGTAGTGATGGTGTGAAGAGTTGGTATGGCCGTAGGCTGGCTGTTCTGTCTTGTTTCTGTAGCCGTTACTGTTAATAGTGTACGTGGCGAGTGTCACTTAAAGTTCGCAACAACCCTTCTAACATTGTTACTGCCAACTTCTGTTCTTACGGACGTTGAAGACCATACATAAACTGCCGACGTTTACATCTAAATTTCAAACGTCCGTATTTTCATACGTTCACCAAAAATGCATGGAATATATTAAATGCTATATTCCATAATAAAATACAAATAACATTTTATTTTCGTGGTACCATAACTTACAAATTTATGAGTATTAAAAAAATACCACAATGTTGATGTGTAAAAAGTGTGTAAGTAGATCAACACATATAGTTACCAAACTATCGGGCAGCGAAATTGTTAAAAATAAGGAGATGAAATTCTGAATTGTAAATTGACTTTGAATGATATATATATATATATATATATATACCATATATATATACCATATATATATATATATATATATATATATGAATATATGAATAGAAGTGAGAACGTATTTCCGGATTTCATGTATGACTTTTTGAATATGTCGAAAATCCGCTTAGGACTAGTGATATCGCTTTCCATTTTACATCTTCTTAGATTCTTGCCCATCCTGAAGTTACGCGGTTAGGTTTATTATTTAAGAGGGGAGAAATTAGCGATATAGATAAGTTGCCTAATCCGGGGAATGTAACAACCATCGTTGGTTCTCAATACTTGTGTACACTCGTCTTACAAGTCCCGATATCGATGTATTTAAGGTTTACTTGGCAAGTGGTTGTAGCATTGTTGAGGTGTTAACTCCTTTGCTGAACAGAAGGGACGTGCAGAGTTCGCGCCGCGAGAACAGCTGTTTACTGATTCCCCGAAGGCGAGCGGCGGCGGTGTAGGCGTACGTAGTCGCTACCGATGTTATCTCGCGCAATATGTAGCCTAGCTGTGCAACAGGGAGAACGGAATGTTCGGAAGCACATGGTACTCCTTGTACTATCTCCTTGTACTTGTACAGTATTAGATATTCTGTACTATTGTTATGTTTACTCTTCACTGGAAATTATCATGTATTGTTATCTAGTTTTAACATCGGGTTTGTGATGATAAGAAGCTCTATCTCGGTCCCTTTATAACGTCGCTTCAAGATATGCTCAGCTGATTATCTGTTGTGGAAATACCACAACACCATTTACTATTGGCCTCTGGTCAGTTCTCAGTGGTTGGTCGTTCAGTGCGGCTCTTCTACTTGTATTCCTTAGTTCGGTTGTAATAACTAGTGTCTTGTTTTTATTTAGTGAATAGTATGTAATTGACTCACAACATGTCTTGATTCCTTACATATGCGTATCACAACGCTCTAGTATGGTTGGTTTATTTTAGTCTAGATTATAGTTATGTGTTTGCCTTTGCATCGTCAAAAACAATCTTATGGTGTCTGCCATGTTTACTTTGTTGGCTGGTCTTATCGTATGCTATTGCTGGGTTTCTAACCTTTTTGCTGGAGGGATCTGTACTTGTTGCGTTTCCAAGTTAATTGTGGTTAGGCTTTCCTCTATCTTCTTCTCCTGGAATTATCATACAGTGAAGACGTGGACAGAAAAGCTACCGTACTTTAAAGCTGACTGCCCCGCTTCCAAAAGCTCCGGTACGGTGTAATGGTTTTCAGTATCGCTTCCTTGCCTTCCAAAAATGTCCACGTACCTCTTAGATCACTTTTAGGGGCCTAATACCTTTTCAAATTCAGTGATAACCAACGTTAAAAGTGTCTCAATCAGAACGTCTGATGGTAATAAGGTAATGAAATAATGTCCCACCGCACTGTTTAACGGCCCCAGCAATATCGGCAAGGTTAGCGGCAATAAAGCTGTCTGATAGCGATCTAGTGCTCTCCTCGCGTCGAAACCAATCTAGGATAATGGCCGCTCCAAATCCGCGACGGAGAGCAAAACCAATTTATCGGGTTAATGAAGTAATGCCGGTGACTGTGTGGTTCACACGCGCCTCTCCCACATTAACATAAGGATAGGTGGGCGGCGAGCGTTCGCGTCGGGCTCGGGACATTCTATTCAAATTCAATTCTTTTGTTTTGGTACCGTCCGTTACACCCACTCGCCGCGGACTGCGGACCGTTGGTGGGAGGGGGGGAAGTCGCAACGTTGACCTCGCTTTATATGCGAGACCCCGGCCTGCGGGTGTTTGGACATTCGTGGTAGACAAAGATGTCCTGAAACCTGCCCCCTTCCTCCACTCCTCTTCTTCCTCTAGGGAGTACATAATTTACAAGTTTGGAAGGTTGTGGACCAACTCGGTAATATTGTTGAACAACAACAATCTCTGTCTTGTGTCTGATCCTTGTGTGTATACATTCAAAAACCTGCAATATGTTCCTAATTATTTGTACTCCACCAGGAACAGAGATACACTCATCATTCCGTACCACCACAGCAACATCTTCAAAAGATCCATGTCATATGTTGGTCTCCAATATTCAATGCTCTGCCGCACAGGGTGTAAATAATCCTTATGACATTGGTCAAAGTTTGTTAGCAGCTTTGGTCTTGCCTCTTTTTTCGGAAATTAAGGAAAATGCATTCCAGTGGCCCATCAGATTCAGTATTGAATAACTAAACCCAGTATCGCTTGCAAAGAGGTTTTATCGGCTCACATCTACCTGAAGAGTGCTGCTACAACTAAAGATTAAAGTTAATACACCACAATGAAGTGTCCTATACCCGTAGAATGATGTGGATTAACAGTGTTGGATGATCAAACATGTTATTCTCTAAATTTTGATTTTAAGCATAAATAACATAAATTTTGGGCAGGGAAAAATCGTTGATGTACGGAATAGGGTGTTTGTTATCACATTGTACAGGGACGGAAATCAATGTATCTATTTTTGTTGACCGCTTTGAACTTCATTTATTGGGATAGCTAAATGGTTGGCATTTTAAAACGCTTTCGCTCTCTTCCTTCCTTATTTTGGTGAAAGGGGGGAGAAAATGGGAATAAACCACCGAATCTTGCCGCAATACATCAAAATCGTGTTCTCTTTATTTTACTTCACTCGTTTGCAATTTATTTATACCTTTGCGTATCATATCATTATTGTTCATACTACTTCTAAAAATTTTCTCATAGATAGTACTGAAGCTGAATTGTTTTACTTCAAATAAACGACAAATTCCAAGAGTGTTTTAATGGAATAAATATTGGCATCGAGATTTGGCTGTAGTATCGATCAGTTGAAGAATTGATGTTTTGCATAGTATAAATCGATTTAACCATCCTACCTTTAACGGTAGCATCGATTGTTAGCATGGCGGAATTCTTTGACAGTCATACGTCTTGCCTATATAGCCAACATTTCCTCAAACAACCGAATATTGCCGCAATACATCAAAATCGTGTTCTCTTTATTTTACTTCACTTATTTTAAATTTATTTATGCCTTTATATATCATACCATTTGTCCATATCACCTCTACAAATTTGCACATAGAAATTAACCGTAGCTGGATTCTTTTACTTCAAATAAACGACAACATCCAAGAGTGTTTTAATGGAATAAATATTGGCATCGAGAGTTGACTAGTAGTATCGATCAGTTGAAGAATAGGTGTTTTGAATAATTTAAATCGATTGGACCATCCTACCTTTAACGGTTGTTAGCATCATGGCGGAATTCTTTGACTACCATAGGTTTTTGCCTCTGATAGGTCCTACCTTAGAGCTTTGCCTAGACACAGACAGTCGCTGTCTAAGACGACTGGACAGCATTGTAGTGGACGGTACCCTGAAGATTCTCCCAGCGACAGACACGAGCGGTGCATCCCACTATTGACCCGGCCTCGAATCCGCGACTGCCACATGAACATCCAATGCTGTTAAGGTTCGCTCTCAGGCCTGATACACAGACACAATGGCCCGGACATGTCACAAAGGATGTTGCCAAGCCGGAACACATTGTGATATTGAACATTTCAATTCCTTTATGGATCACAAATTTCGGGAGTGCCGCACAAACTTGCCCCGCCTTTGCGTGAATCCCGCTCGCCTTTCATGCTCGCTTAATTTCATGCTCCCTTGTTCGTCATCGTGTCAGAGTCACACATTAGAGAACGTTCCCCCGTCTGTGTATATTCTCTCTTTGGCCGACCGTGATCGGAGCGTCTTCTCGTACATTACATTTCATGTCTTTTAATGCTGAGGCATGTATGTAAAAGTTCTCATAATACAATAGGTTGGCCATTGAAGATTTTTGTGTGACGCTATTGGTAAAATTAACAAATCAATTCTAGAAGCTCTGTTCTTATTGGAATTGGTTATTAATTAAAAAAAAAATAAAAAAACACACTCCAATAATATACTTTTTTATATTTCTGTGAGGCCTTTCGTACTCATAATCAGACCCACACAACTAATAAAAGTGGTTACAATAATAATATAAACAATTTTGTACTAAATAAAAACATATGTCATTAAAAATACAATCAAATCAAATGTAAAGAACCTGATAAATGAATATCTGTTTCCTACAACAATAATGTATCTACAGATATTACTAAAAGTTAAAACAAACATGTAAATATTACTGTATCTACAAATTCCAAAATTAAATTAAAGAATATATTAGGAAGTCGCAAGAATAAACTAAATGAAGAAGAAACATCTGGAATTTACCAAATTGATTGTAACAATTGTGATTTAAAATACATTGGCCAAACAAAAAGAAAGTTAAAAAAGAGAGCTACGGAACATAGAGCACGTTTAAAATACCAACAAGAAGAAAGATCGGTCATGGCAAAAGGTGTACTTCAAACTGGACACTCTTTTTCAAATGCAAAATTATTAAAAGAAGTCCAAAATAAAAAAATCCTCGATGCATAATGAAACAATTTTTGTAAAGAAAAACAAAAATAATCTAGTAAATAACGAACCTGGGCCACTTCAAAATGCACCGTTACTTTATTTGATCTAACTAAATATCATCTTTATTTTTTATATATACATAGACATACTGTCATGTCATAGAATCTCCTTGTATTTTTAATGACATATGTTTTTACGTAGTACAACATTGTTTATGTAGATGATGTACTCTTGAGTACGAAAGGCCTCACAGAAATATAAAAAAGTATATTATTGAAGTGTTAAAAAAAATTAATATTAACAAATCAAATCAAATGAGATTTTTATTGCCGAAATATGTTTCAACGCATGGCAAAGGCAACTTTTTACTTGCTAAAAGTGTTTGTCGCATACACCACAAGAAATCTCATTCAAAAATACAATTTGTAAACTTACATACATCCCGTTCATTCGCCATAGTCTTTTAATTGGTGGTCTCCCAATCATGTCCTAAAAACTCGTCCACGTTATAAAATTTGTGTGACACTAAAATGCGTTTCAAACGAGTTGTGAACACCTAGAACGTTGGAGCGTTTTTTCTTTATTGAATCCGGTAATTTGTTGACGAAATGAACACCTGCCTGTGAAGGCAAGCGTTCATAAACCACTGTTCTGTGTCTACCAGTTCGGTAGTTATCTCTGCCTCAAGTCTCATACACATGTATGTCTGGGCCATTCGTCATGGCACATTTAGACATACAAAACTGAATTGTTTCAAAGATGTAGAGACAGGGCAGCGCCAACAGTTGTAAATTTTTGAAGGATTCCTTGCACGACTATTTAGAAAATTTCATTTTGCAGAATTGTTTTAAGATTGAGGCTGTTGAAATGTTGGACGCAGTTGTTGATCTCAACAAAACTGCTGTTCCAGAATCAATTTTGATTTGCTAGTGAAACAGATAAACAGTATCATAGAAACAACAATTTCTTATCGTCTTGGAAACCTTTCGAATGACGAAAATCTTGTCGGTTAGCAGATGTTAGAAATATAATCACTTTCGCCAAACAGTAATATTATACAATAATTTGTTACAGCTCCCGTACTGTTTTTACAATGCTAATTTCGATTTAGGTGCGCTTATCCAAGTTCATTTCAACGGAGATGTAAAGGTGGTGATTATTTTTGTCTCTTCTGTTCGGCAAAGTGAGTCTAAATCTGAAAGGATGTGTTTAACCAAGATTATCTTCAAAGCGACTCTCCAACTCCACTCTTATCAGCTGATCTCACGTCCCTTTACCACGCCGGTCCAAGTCCGGTGTTCCCACAATCTCAGAGTCAACAGAGATAACGCGCAGGCGTGCCACAAGGAATGTCCCTCCGACCTGTCCTCTTCCGGTCCTGACCAAACAACGGTACATGGAGTAGAGATGGGAAATACAGTTATTTGTCAATAACCTATTACCAAAATAACGTGGTTACTTGGTATTACGCTTCAGTAACCTGTTACCGCTGTAACAATATGTCACCAACTGACCCACGTTCAGGATTAGCATCACGCTGTTACTGAACGGACATAATGAGTCAGACTAAATCTACGTGTGGGGGGCTATTTAGACGTAGTATACGAAAATTTAATTGTAAGTAACAATGTAATTTTAGACTGATAGACTGCTATGAAATATTATACTAATTATAAACTGGTTATTTAACATTTTCACTGCACAACTCAATTCAGTTTTTTGTATAATAATTTAGATACAAACACTTAGCTAACTCACTACAATGTAATATATAGATTAGTATGCTACTTTTAAGTAGACATTGGATTTGTTTTAATTTTTTCAGAACAAGTCTACGTTTTTATTTTGATAAATATGTTTAGTTTATTTATTGTTATTCATTTCAGTCTGAAATTTTATTCCCTGTCCCTCCTGCACCCTCCAGCTCACTCCACTACGTTATTGGTTTCTCAGTAACGTAATACCAGAAAAGCGTTACCAGAACTGGTCCGTTCCTAGCCTCATTGCTTGCACGATAATAGCCTTACCTGTTACTCAGTAACCAGATTACTGAGTAACCTAATGCCAGAAAGACGTTATGAGAACGCCAAATCATTTCACCCACATGTTACTGAAATAACAGGTTGATATTGGTAATACGTTATCCTGGTAATAGGTTACCACTGAATAACACCGAAACTAATACGTTATATATACCGTCCATCTCTAACATGGAGCAACGCACTTCATACTGCATTACAACGAGGGTGCATCATGATGCGATTAGTATTTTACGAGTAATGTAATCGGAAAATTGTTAAAAATTCCAGTTGTACAAAACTCCGGCAAGAACAAGAGACTCGAGTGTGCGAGCAATGCATGCGGCGGGCTGGGACGGCGAGACACGGACGCGTGCGGCATATTTTAATACTGAATACGAGCGCTAATAATAGACCCGAGACAATCGCTGTAGATGTGATGTACGATACCTGTAGTCGTATCGTATACGATGAACAGTTTAGTACGACAATGGCGAGTACGGAGAGTACAGTATTATCGTATTTTGCTCAAGAACAAAGTAGAAATAGCTTTTCATTATAGAAATAAACAAGTGCAAACGAAACAGAAGAATCATTCCTGAGTCAGTAATAAATTTTCGTTTATGATATTCCCTTATGTCCCCGTATTATCAGAGAAAATTAGTAGAGTTGGTAGAAAGTACAACATTAGAACCGGGTGTAAAACACACAACACTCTTGGACAGAGTATCTTAAAAACAAAACCAAAAAGTGGCACTCATAATTCCAAAAACTGTGTTTATTGTAATAACATAGCGAATACATAGGCGAGACGCAAAGGCCATTATATGTTTGGATAAAATTATATAAAAAAGGGATTAATCGAAAAGTCATAATTGGACATCATATGTAGTCTTGAGGGTGATGGTAGGAATTTTTATTAAGCCTCAGGAACCTCATTTCTTAAAAATAATCGAGGCTTTATAGATAATTAGTGGACTAATCAATCAGTCAACCATCGAAATTAGCACGCTTTTTGGCAAGTTCAAAAAACAAACTAACAAGGAAACTTACAGTTTCAAGCATATGTTTACGGACTGAGAACGAAAAAGTAATTCACTTCCTGTAAAAACATTTTGAACTTTTAATATACCTGAACAAATAACAGTAATAAAATGCAATTAAATAAAATTAACAAAATGAAGTATTCCGCATTAGCTTTGTGTTTTATTCTGAATTATCTAATTGATTTGAAGTAATTAACTCTAATTTTGATTGTAGACAAAAATACTGTGCATCATTAACTCGGGATGTGCATTCCACTTCAACTCTCCTGATTTTTAACGTATAATAAGTTAAAACACAGTATTTTGCTATTACAAATATGTCAAAAATGATTTAAGCTACATATCTATCCATCTGTTATAGTTTATATTAAACTTAAAGAGTGCTGATAATATTCAATTTATTCGATCGTAATAGATTTTTAATAATCTTTCTGCTTATCGGGGTATTGAGATCAGATTTCTTAAAAAAACAATTATTTATAAATAGCTCAGATATGTTTACAATAAATTAATTGTGAGAGTGAAATTCATATTTAGGCAGTTTACAAAATCTCCCACTTTGGAATAAACAAAGGCGTTATACTAATTTAACACAATTACAACAAAAATAATTTTACGTGTGATTGGTGAAAAGAATTGAAATTGATTTAATTTTGGTGTTGTAGTAGGTGGTACGATTTTATACGATTCTCGTAGGCAGTATTTATGGGGATATAAACTGTGTGACTGAAAGCTTATTTCGATTTGAGGAAGGCAGTGTGTAAAGTTTATGGCTTCTTTTATGTCAATTTAATAAAACCCTCAAATTGTGGTTGGGGAGGGGGGGTTAGACTCAGCTATAAACAAGATGAAGTACTGTGGAGAGCCTGCCGCTTGTGCTGTACAGTGCACAGCCATTAGTAGATTAATTCCACCACAGACCGCCACAGCCTTCTAGAGTTCATAAATTAATGTGGTTGGCGAAAACAGCAGTCTTACATCAGTGGTTCAAATATGGCCAACGTTTACTAAGAATTGGTATTGACCATCTTCTTCCAAGGTTGTTATGTTCTGGCATTGTACTATAGACCTGTGTTGAAAATATGTATTTTCAGACGGTCCAGTTTACTTACAAAAGTAACATAAATGTCATGTAGTTTTTGGAAATATATGATTTAGATTCAATTATTTGCTCAATACAGAGTTTAAATAGTATTTCATTAGTATTTGGTGGTAAAATGGATTGGAAGTTGTCTGAAAATATAAGAATATAAAATATAAAAAATTATGAATAAAAGTTTCCTTAACTTTTTGCGTTGCCTATATTGGTAATCGAAATATAACTCACTCGTACAAACGTGTTTTACGGACAGCAGACCGGAAATCATATTGAAATATACCCCACAGAATATACGTATAATAAGAATATTAAAACCTAAAATTGTTATCAATCGAGACTAAAATAAAAATTAATGATTTTTTGCTTTTTCATTATTAGCTGTATTTCTACAGTATTACCCATTAGAAGAACACATCAAATCGCAGATCAAATTTTTCCATCAAATTTGACTAACCATATTTTAAAGGTTTGGAAAATCACATCTTTAGTACATATTAGAGAATAAATAATAGCGATCTATCTCTCGCGTACTAGAGAATGGGTTTGCCCCCCCCCCGGGCTGCTAGATCATGGATATGTAGCTTTTGAACGAGGGGGGGGGATAAACGTAACAATAGAAACTCGATTTCAATAGCTCGCCAACACACCAACTGTAATGAAAGAACCAACGATAGTTTGCTGAGAGAACATAACATGATAGAAATCAAAACTGTCTCTCACCACGGATTATTTAGGGTAGTAATCACTTATAATATACAGGGCAAATAAAGTCAGGAACCCCCACCCCTCTGTTTTTTCTAAAGGTTATATAAGGAAATATCCTTTGTATTGTGGTGTAATGTGGATAGGAAGTTCCATTTGATGATTTTGAAGGTTTTTTGTGACCCCCAAAAATGCGGGATTGGGGTGGGGGGAATTAATAAATTTCAAATTTTAACCCCATCAAGTGATCTCTCATTTTGAAGAGTGTCAATAAACTTAAATGATGTTGAAAACGAAAGACCGATGTCTCTTCCCAATACAAAATAATACGTCGTCAACATTTTAATGAAGTCTACGCTAACATTTACAAAATACCAGTAGAAAAAGTTGAAGATTTAAAAAACAGGATTATTGAGGATTGCAATCAAATACCACTTTTGACTTTTCAAAACGTGAAAGAGGAGCTCACCCTATGCTTTGTCTCACTGCCAAATAGTAGGAGTGAACATTTGATTTGACTTTGGAACGTGGTGAGTTATTAAAAATATCGTTCTGGTAACATCGGCTATTACTTTAGATGGGAAAGAGATAGTGATCTTTGGTTTTCACCATTATTTAAGTTTGTTTATGCGTTTCAAAATGAGGGGTCATTTGAGGGGGGTTTACATTTGAAATGTTTGAGGTGCCCCCAAAATCCCGCATTTTTTGGGTACCATAAAAATGTTCAAAATCATCAAATGAACTTCCTTTCCACATTGCACCACTACCCAAAATATACCTCGTTATATAAAATTTTGAAAAAAAAGACGGGAAGGGGGGTCCTAGCTTTTTATCTACTTTGTAAACTCGTTCATACGTGATGAAGAATTGCCAGTTTAATAGGTCCCTAATCGCATGTCCAGGAACTTAATCTTTTTCATGCGTGAGATTAGGCCAAGTCGGTATTGCGGCAGTATTTATTTACATATACGAAACAGAATCACTTAATCTGACACCTCTCAAGTCACAATGAGTTATAAATCGCTTCCGCTCCCTGTCACCGGTTTCGAAAAGTACTAATTACACATTTACGGCGCCATACATTGTGGGGTACGGTTACAATTCGATCACGGCTGTTTATGCTGGATTTAATCTGAAACTAGCTGTTTCTTGCGGCTTTGCATGATTTTCGTAAGACTTGCCCTTGCATGAGCAGTTCTGAAATTTCCAACGACGATGTAGAGTTTACCTTGTTGCCACGATCAAGAAAATCTGTCAAAAGTTTACGTTTATAGCCATTATACACGTACATGTACTTTATTATAAAGTGGTCTAACACTTAAGCTTTAAGTTCAACCAGAAGTTGATTTTAAAGACAAATATGCATCATAATTTAGCGCCTTCAAACAGTGTTTGGAGATTTTAACTTTTGAAAAATTACTGTGGTGTTCGTATTAAGTGTAGGAGACCAAACTAACACAAACTTGTTACTTTCAAATCAATACGTCTTTTGTATTTCAGTTTTTAATACTGAAAACATAAAAATATGTTCTTAATGCAAATGAAAAGTTCATTATTAAAAATATAATAGAGGATTTGTATTTATCGATCGATTTGGGGGGAGCCCAGTTCCCCCGGGCCCCCATTTGAATACGTCACTGGGGAGAAGAGTTCCATTAAACTCCCTCAAACCACATTGAAAACTTAACAATGATTAAAGTAGCTCCACCACCAGTCCCAGCTGGGCGCATTTTGTGAACAGGTAAACACTACACAAGTCTGATAAACCCGCAACCTTCCAATAATAGAAATCGCTATTTTCGCCGACTCTGCTGACAAAGATGTCTACATCACCATCTCCATAAATGAATTTTCAACGCAAGGGTCGACTGTGTGTAAAGGCAGACACAACGACCGTGATGTTAATAGCGGACTGTTGTCGGGTTAAATAAACAGGGCCCGTCACAAAGTCCATTACCATTACGGTTAATAAACGTCCTGTAGCTGTTATGTTTCCCCGTCGCCATAGCAACGCAACAGTAAAACTGTAATAAAGTGTGACTCATCGTGTACAGCAGGAGGAGAGGGGTGAGGGGCCACAATATCGTACACACCCACCAACTTGCGTCACGCGTACAGTTTTAAGACTCATCTGCTGTGTATCATTGATTGTACTACTTCACTTAGACAACCCATCCGATGTTATAAACTGAGGCACTGAGAAGTCAGCGCTCGGGCTGCCATCTGTGGAGTGAATGGTGAGGTAACTAATAATTGAATGGTACGTGGCGTAGCCTAGCGTCTGACTTCTGAACTAACAAAAATAATCCCTATACACCTCGTCCGTATTAATGATTTATCTCCTGTTTAACTAATACCATCAAAGGCACTATACTTTATTCTAATTGGATATTTGTGGGTATGTAATATAATAATGAATCGTGGTTTAAAAGCATATACATAATGTTATGTCTAGGTAATAAATATAAAATTATAATTATACATATATGTTCTGTAAACAACCTCTGTGTTTCGACCAATCTCCTAAAATACAATGTGCCATAATGAGACCAATATTAAAATGGATCCCACACGTGACTTAATAATAATCGCCCTATCATTCAGTCTAATTTTTCAAAAGTTTTATAAATATAATGGCTTTATTGAAGAGATTTACGAAATCTTATATCTGCTATGATAAGAGACTGATATTCCATATTATTAGAGAAACCTTAGCCAATATAATTTAAAAGTTGCGTATAAGTATTTATTAAGATATTTTTAGCTTTTCATGTTTATTGTCAAGAACTTATGACATTGTAAAATTAAAAATTCACATAATATGGAGTAAACCGCGAACGTAAAAATACCTTTTTAAACAAATGGGCTTTCATTGAATTCTTGGAGTATTTCTTATTTCGTTAATTGTTTTACGCAAACAAAAAATAGTTTGACGATCTGAATATGTTTATGTTGTACAATTGAGAAAAAATAAAAATGAATGAAACAAAATGCATTTTACACATTATTTATAAAGACACGTTATTGGCGCCTTAGTATTGGCGCCTTCAAAATATAACCGCTTCAAAGCGGTACTTACAAGTTTTGCTGGTATAGTATCGAACTTTGTACAGAGTCAGTCATCGCTACGTCTTGCACTAATAAGCTAACTTCAAATTTATTCTCGGTATTGCTTACTGTATAAACTGCGTCATATTGTGTGTGTATTAATTAAAATGCGTGTAGAAATCCAACCTTCTAGGACACCAATTCTTTAGATCAACTAAACGTTTTGGATCATACAATTTCTTCCAAAACAGAAGGAATTTGTTACTCACTAGGATTTATTCAAATCACATTTTTGTTACCGTCAACATCAACGTATTCGGACTGACAACAAAATATGATATTTAGTAGTTTGAAATTCATTTTTGTTGCCAACCAAATTATCCAAGAACTTTAACCCCTACCTGAAAGGTGGAAGTAAACATTATGGCGAATTTCAGTTTAAACAACAATACACTTGCATGACAAATGGTAGAAATGTCATATTGTTCAGTTTGATGTGCCATTAAAAAAAATAGTTGAAGCTTCCATGAGTAACTCCTCATCGGAAATTATGCCTACACGGGAAGATTAAACAACAGTCGTGCAGAATTTTGGTTTCCGTGGCGTTGCGGTTCTAACTGAGGTACCCTCCCAAATTTATCTATAATTTAATCAAGTAGGATAGGATTTCATCCTAAAATGTAAATTTTTCAAAGTTATAGCACTCTTGGTACCACCAAATAGTACATGTTGGAATTTTCTTTTAATTATCATTTCGACGTGTACATGTAGGTATAATTTGTAACTTGTTAGTCGCACCATGTTGTTCTTCACCCTGTAGACTATTTTACCTTTTTGACAATCAAATTAATTAAGCTTTATATTAATTTTAACTAAATGATCAGCACTGACATGATTTGTTGTTTCGTTTTGCTCAGTAGAGGGAGCAATTTATTTGTGATCCTTATGTGTTGGGCTGTAAATAGGCTCCTGTGCTGAAAATGGATAATTAAAAAAGCATTTCCATCAAGGTCGTTATTGTGGAGAATAATAGTTTCTTGTCGGAGCCATAAAGGGTTCTTGAAAATTTAAGCATCCTTTTTGCACACCCTCAGAATGTTAGACGTGTGACTTTGAAATAAGTTCATGTTTTTTTGTTATTATTCTGATTGGATTTAATCGCCGTAGTCGATACGGTGTTTAAGAACAGTAGTGGAAGTGGTGACGGCGGTGGAGGGGGGAGGGTAAGCACTGCCTCCTAGAGCCGGTGATTAGCAGTGTGGCGTTGCTCTCAAGTAGGCGGGGGACGCGACACCGAGACTACTGCCCTGGGTACGGAAGTACTCCACTGCAGCGCCGGGTTGTCGCCCCTTCTACATTGATCCCGCTTAGGGCTTGTTCACATGAGCGCGACGTGTCGCGCGACACGCCGCGCGACTGAAAAATGGCTTCGTACACATTCGGCGGCCGAATGAGCGGCAGAACGGGCGGCCGACAACTAGTGCACTGCCGGTATGGAAGTGGAAGAGGCAACATGTCTCTATATTTTGTACTGGTGTATTGCTCTAAATATAAAACTAGCACTTACCCAACTGCTTTTTTCTCTTCAACTGTGCTTTCAGTTTTAGAAAATATATCTACAACTTCCTCCCACGCAGATCTCTTTAAAACCCTGTTCTTGTAATCTGGACTTTCAAGATCCCACAATGCTCTTCTCTTTTCAATTTCATCAATAAAACTTTCGGTGTCAAATGGGTCTTGCTCCATCTCCATATTCACTCACCAATATCACTCACTGGACTCGGCGTGTGTACGCTCCAATACAAAACAAGCAACTGAAGCCGCGCTAAAGTCGCGCGGTTGACGCGTATACTACGAGTCGCGCGACACAACTAGCGGCAGGTTCAGCGGCGCGGCGTCATGTGTATGCTGCCATAGTTATATGTTGTCTTTTAGTCGCGCGACGTGTCGCGCGGCACAAGTCGCGCGACACGTCGCGCTCATGTGAACAAGCCCTTATCTACTCACTTCCCCTCCAGCCAGGACTTGCCCCAGGAAATCTGGGGAATTATATAAAGCCGCCTTATCTGATGAGCGCTGCCCCATTCGTCATGATTAAGTTGTGTACTCGGTCAACGTTCCTTGGCTTGGCTTGCTCCGCGGATAGCCTTATCTACAGTTATCGCTTGTGACGTTTGGTACAAGTTGCTGTAGTGGTACTCTGTGAGCTAGACCGGTGTATTTAGCATACGTGAGCTCAGAAGATACGAGAAGTACATTACTACGTGTCTCATTAATAAACAAACTGTGATGAGTTTCTTTTGCAAATATTTTGTTTTGATGTTCAGTTGTTTTCGATTGCAATTAGTTACTTTTAATTTTTAATCTATTAAATAAATGTAAACAAGGCAACGTGTTCAGATAATAACACAATTATAATTATTAAAACATATAATAAATCTAAGCATAATCAAATGAACACCTTTGTAATATCAGTTTTGCAATTGGTAGTGTTATGGAACATAACTGTTTATTAGATGTTAAACGTTCAATAATCAGTTTCAGTGTTGCGTTTTAAAAACAGTACCAGCTGATTTAAATAATAGCTGTTCAAATACTATAAAATTATGGGCCGTTTGCACGTGTAGTACAAAACCTTCCATAAACCAGTTATTTCTTAACCGATTTTTACAAATGAGGTATCGTTTGAAAAGAAAAGTTAAATAAAAACTGTTTTGTGTATTATGACATTTTTGCAAAAAAAACAAAAAAAAAAAATAGTGGTTTTATTACATATTTTATAACACAGAAATTAAATGCCCACCATTTTATAAATATTACAACTGATTTAAAAATTTTGTATATAATTTTATTCATTCTAACATGAACCCGTTTACCAATTTTTTTAACAATCATAAAAATAACAACAACAAAAAAATAGTGTAAAGGAAACAGGATTTTTCCGGACGTTCCGAGATGTGCAATCTGATCTCTTCTTCAGGTAAATAACTACACACAAACATTATTACAAACTAGGTTAAAATAATCAAAACCTTCCAGAGCGTTGTGACACGCGTAAGTCAGTAATCGCTAACACAAATTTTTGTGTAAAATTAGCTTACTCTAAAATATGCACCTTAATAAAAAGAACTGCGTATAGCTTCTAAACAAAGTGGAAATTGAAACATATTCATAATTTTTAGCTCAGAATCACACATAGAATCTGATAATGCATAGCCATGTAGTGTAGGCATCACTATAGTAAAGAGCAAGTAGAGAGGGCAGGCTGGGAAAGTAGGATCGGTAGTCCACCGGTGTCGGCGGCAGCACCCTGTGGAGTGGAAACTAGGCTCAGCACCCTGTGGAGACTTGGCGTCAGCAATCCTGTGGAAACTTGGAGTCACCACCATGTAGAAACTTGGCGCCAGTAACCCTGTGGATACTTGGCGTTACCACCCTTTGGAAACTTGGGGTCAGCAACCCTGTGGAAACTTGGAGTCACCACCATGTAGAAACTTGGCGCCAGTAACCCTGTGGATACTTGGCGTTACCACCCTTTGGAAACTTGGGGTCAGCAACCCTATGGAAACTTGGCGTGAGCACCATGTGGAAACTTGGCGTCAGCAACCTTTCGGAGACTTGGCGTCAGCAAATCTACTTCAAAATTAGGCGAGGACCAACAGTCCTACATCATAAGAGTTTCAACCTACCCGGCACCACAACTACGGCACGAGGATATTTTCATAGCGGCGGCAGCCGATCGATCATAAATGAAAGGTTGAGCCCTCAAGTAATCCGCGAGAACAAAGGATAAATACGTATTGTGAAACAGACCGCAGGAAACATGCACGTATAGCATCTAATTAAAGGAATGTCTACAGAAGAACGCTACAAAGTCAGCGCCCGAAGCGGTACACTGTATCGAGATCGCGGACCGACTTTTCAACGACAGATCAAGTCAACAAAGCCGCTTTACATCCATCCGAGTTGGCCTAATGATGTCAACTCCCCGTAATACTTACCATAATCAAAGTCCACCCGTATTGTGTTTATTGATGTGGAGATCACAATGGCAACTCAAGTCTCCGACTTCGGGTCGTCAATACGTTGTGAGTTATTGTGCATTCATTGACATTCATGACTGGCTCTGATCATTGAGCTCCGGCTTGATCATTCTTCTTCCCTTCCGCACGTGTTTTTAAGTGCTTTCTGTTTTATTTTAGCAAATTATTTGCTATTATAAGTCTGCTGCCTGCTTAAATAAAAGTTAATGCATATGTTAGTACTAAATGAAATTTGACTCAATCTGAAAAATCCGATTAAATAAATAGTTTGAGATATTCTGCCTAAACAAAAGGATCAAGGAATTCGGAGAATTTGAGTATGTTACAGCTGTATAATCAAGCAATTACGATTTTTTTTCTGTCTGCCTAGGAAATATTTGATATTTCTCTAGTCGATGTTTATGTGAAACCCTCGTGGGACTATCCAAAACGAATAAGCTTGTCCTCATCAATTATTTGATTAAAGGAATTATAGACAGAAGTTCGCATATCCCCCCTCACATTTGCAGTCACGAAGAGATAGAGGATTACTTGCTTACTAAAAGGAATCTCCTCACTTGCACATTCTTTCTGGAAAAGTTTCCTCCATTCGACACGTGAAACAGAATTCTCCGAAGTTCGGGACTACATCGATATGGAAGTTATGAGGAAGCGGAGTCGTCGTTCACGCTCAAATATCTCTGCCAGTTCTTTTTGTTATCCTGTTTGTACATATATTTGTAGTTGTTTTGTTTTTTTCATAACTAATCAAATAACACAAGAATTGTAAGGTTTTTAATTTTTCACATTTAATCTTAATCCTAATAGTAAGGCGAAAGAGCTTTTGTTTGTGTTTTGCTTCGACGTGTAAAACACTCAACCGATTGTACTGTAATTTTACATGGACATTCTTAGGGTCCCTGGTATAAATACAGGGTACCTTTTCTTATTTCGAAACTCCCTCCGGGATACGTTCCACTAATATAACTAGCCTCTAAAGTGGCGGAAATTCCATCTGAGTCTCTAAAGTTTCTGAATATCAATTAAAAAAAATTGTTAATGTAATCAACTGTTCTGTGTAAACTTAGTTTTATGACAGCACAACGGTATGCTTAATTAATTTTACCTTTATTTTCAATTTGTTTACATGTACAGTGTGAAAGTATAGAGTAAGCTTGATATTAAACAACATTTCTTCTTTGTTTAAAGTTTATTTTTGGCGATAGAAGGATTGTGAAGGAAACATGATTTTCCAAACATTTGCCATCGTTTAATGAAACAAAAAAACCAGGAACACAATTTTTTATTTCAACCTTTTCTGCAAACGTTGTTGATCACATAGTAAGAACATTTTCAGATATGAAAGTTAAAAGTTTTAGTAAAAATAACAAACTGTAAATTTTTAGCAAATATTAAGTATTGGATATAAAATGCAAAGTTTTTATTATACCTTTAAAAACTGTTATAATACCCATCTTAGTTGTTTTTTTGACAGAAGTAGGCTTCTCAGAGCTGTGTATGTATGTATTATTTTCTTGATCAGAAAACAACGCTAAATCAACCACAAAAAGTACTAAGATCGGAGGCAATTACAATGGTTATAAATGTAAACTTTTTGACCGATTTTTATTGATCAAGACAACAAGGTAAACTAAAAATGTGCGACGGAAATATAATTCACCAGCAGTGCTCAAACTGCTCATACACGTGCGTACAATAATTAGGAAACTATCTCCATCACGCATTTCTAAATTTCAAAAATGTGTTATAACTACTGTGGTGAAATAAACACAGCTCACATTAAATTACCTTTGTAGCCCACATTTTAAAATATCAACGAGAGATTTTAAATACTTACTCTTTAGTTAACACTCTTTAGCTCTTTACTCTTTAGCAATGCGTCCAACACTGTTATTGTACAGAGTGATTCTGACATAATCACAGATACGAATTGTTACCCGTGAAGTGGACGACAATAACCTATTAGAACCCGCATGTCAGAGAGAAGCGAGTATTTTATAAACTGAAATAGGTCATTATTATCGTTGTGGTTCATAGAACTGAGCCACAAAAGCGATGTGGAACAGCTAAAGCTTTAGCCTACCCGAGTACTTTACAAGCTTATTCTGGCTTTGTAAACCGCCGCCCGCAAAGGAAACCCAAGATCAAAGCAAAAGACTTGCATTACATGTAGACTTTTAACAAGTGTTTAGTTTTTATGTATAATTCTATTCTTAAGTAAAGAGCGAAACGTTGTACGACAATGTCTTTCCTCTAAAAGTCCTTTCGGCGTTATTCAACATACAGTACACGTTAGCTTTCGAAATTAATCAATGTGCCTATGTCGAAATTATAATTTTTACTTAACTCTAGAGGCATCAAAATCAATATGCTAAGTATTATCCATAGTTGACGTTGTGTTGATTCCGCATCAGTGGTGTATGTAGAAAAATTATTTCCAGGGGGGGGGAGGGTTTAATTTTGATAGAGGTCGGAATTGAAGGGTATCAAAAGGGTTAACAACACGAAATGAAAATTGGTTCCCCAGTTGTACTTTTTTAGTTCGTCTCACTTAAATCCAGTGTCAACTAACCACGTACAGAACCTGTAAATTGTGACTGTCAGTCTGTGTATCTAGTCATCTCCGTCTTTCTTAGAAAAAAAATCCTGAAATTAGAATTCCTGTATGGGAATACTTCTTCATCTAGAATACACTGGATAGCTGTTGGGTAACAATACCGAACTCTTTTGTAGCCTAGGTGTCTGATGACGTAACGATGTAAGGAGTTTGTTTTAAACGTCTGTCACCGACTTTTTGTCGGTCTCTTCAAACAGACTGGACTCCGGATTCTAGGAGTCAATTTGTACCAGTGTCAGATTTTAGACGCTGCACTAAGCGGGAGGACCAAGTTGAGTGCTTTTACTGTGTGCAAAACTGTAGGTTATAAGATCCACTACCGGCGCTATAATTGTGCAAATTCTTCTATTTAATTGCTCCCATTAAACTACAAATGCAACACGCGCTGCAGCTTTACAAACAATTACATGTGATTGGAACATTGTGTGGATTAGATACACGATTCGGTTGTAACCAAGGGAACGAACACAGACCGGTGGGGTTGCCCGCTGATGTAGGTGATAAGAGGGGCAGAGGAAACAATACCGAACCTCGTGGGAGAGCTCCCGTATGCGACTGGTTCTTATCTCTGCTTTTATTTAAATTGAATCCTAAACAGATTACACGGTATCAGATACACGCCGAGTCGTACGCGAGTGAATCTTTTGTGTGTCATCAGTGTGCAAAGCCTTAATAATGACAAGCGTGCCAATGACAATGTGGCAATTTTTAATGACAATTTCCCCCCCAAGTGCTTCATAAATTAATATAACGTAGTAGTTGCGAGTTAATCGGTCTACCTAGGTATTGGTTTGTATTATGTTCCGGTATGAACAATTCATGTTCGAGCCTGAATTCCAATCCGGGTTATCGAGTAAGTCGCCTCCAAATAGTCTGAACATTGACGTAGCCTACGCTTAAATAGGTAATAATTGGCTTTCGATACTCAGCCATTTATTACATCATCTGATGTATTAGCTGTGCGTCATATAAAACTGCGGTTCCACAACTTGCGGCAATTTGTTGAGTTTTCTACAGAATACAGCAATTTTTTCTGTCTTCCACTACATTTTTGTTTCCTGCGGAGGTCGGTAGAGATCAAAGAACGTTGACAACTAAAAGTGGAAGATTCGTTGCTGCGTCTTTTGCGAAAGCAACTTGTATGAAACTAGTGGAGATTTAGTGACAATTTCTTGTGTATAAAATATGTATGTTCAGTTAGTACTCGGCTTTAATAACTGCTGAATAAATAAGCAATGTTTATTGACTTACCTTCATATTTATCCTTCAGCACTTCTATCAAGCCCTTACAAACTTTAATAACAGAGAGGTTGACTTTGAGATTTTAAACAAATAACCATACTTGTGCACGAATCACCAGTAACCAAAATAAGTAGTGTAACTGCTAGGTTATTTTGGATAGTTACTGATTTCCTGTAGATTGTGCCACGTTTTTTTTTTTTATTTATATCCGATTATTGAGATCAAATACTCAAAGTCACTTCTTGTTACTGTCGAAAAGGTTTTGATATCCCATCGCACCTCAGCTCACCACTCACTGTCCGTCCCTAACCTTCAGCGAGGGTCTCACCCAAAATCTTCGAGGGTCTCTTGTACAAGGCTGGTCATGATTACACAGACAGCCGCGGCAATAGTTGCTCTAAATAGATTTTGGTTTTCTACAAACAATTTTTAATCAAGTTATAATTGTCAACTCGCCCCCAAAGGCGGGTCATAAACTTGTCCCCTTCCCAAATTTTTAATAGACAAGTAGAAAAGTTAAACCGTTAGAGAAGAGGTATGTTATGTTCAGACGTTGAAGGAGCTTGGGCTATTAACGGAGTACTACGCCAACTCAGAATTTAAAAAGCAACCCTCTGTTGTGCTAACACTATTGCAAAAACTAAAAATCTATTATTTGGTCCAGTATCGGAGAACAAGTTGTAAAAGGTTATTGAGAATGCATACAAATCCATAATTATAATTAAACGTTTTATGGAGATACTTGTAGTGAAAAATACAGAAATTTTGAGACAAATATTTTATTTCAAATTCAACTAGATGTACCTCGCAATTTTTGAAAAACTGAAAGTGGTGATAGGAGAGTGCCAAATCAATTTTATGGGTTAGGAACTGTTAAAGTTTGATCTTTATTTTCATCTACAACAACAATTATTTATATGACAAATAATATTTCGACATTAACCCAAATACTATTTTAGTCATTAAGTCCATATAGTTTACTCCTTTTGACATTTTAAATAGGAACGGTTTTACTGGGTCCAGTTTACAAATGGTCCTAAATAAAGCAGTAAATTGCTAAAATTCCATCAGAATTTTAAATATGATGTCCTTTCCAATCAACATATAATCTAGTATTGAACATATGTTAGAATTTGGTTGGGGGGGGGGAGTTGAAAATCCCAAAACTTTGAGACGCCAAATGTATTTTTGTCTCAGTAATATTTCTATAGTCAATTTATTAACGTATGATCATTCAGAAATGAGCTGAATGAGAATTAACCACCCAGGAGATCGCTCGATGTGTAGAATTTTGTTGGAAAATAAACATACAAGGCTGCCAACTGAACCGCACACTCAGCTTCTATATAGTCTAGGGCAGAGCAATGTAAACAGCGGCCGATATATTTATACACTACATATCCACGCTAGCTTTGGCTTTGATATCTCCTCTCCACATGTTCAGTTTACAAATATCTAGCGTTTATATAATTGGATGCTTCTTCCTCTTCATCTAGATCCAACGAAGTAATTCAATTCAGTTTACAACATTTTGTACTTTCTTTTTCAAGTTTTTACGTTATCAGTACAGTGTTGTTTAGTATGATATTTCGATTAAAATCATTTATTGACATATTCAGTAATCAGGAACTTTAAAAAATTCTTCCGCAGTGTTTTCTCACTAAATTTTATAGTTATAGAAACCAGTAGTCCTACTTATAAACATTTTATTTGTTGTTTATTGAAAACTCGCTAACTCTAATTAACCAATAGAATAACGAATCTTCATTTCTATATATGCAAAACTGAGTTCGATTATAGTAAATGTCACTCCATGGAATATGGCCGAGCGTTCGCAAATATTTTTTACATTGGCCCTTATGGCTAACCATGATGGCAAAGAGAAAATATAAGAATAAATAAATTTGTAAAAAAACTGAAAAAAAACAAAATTAGATTTTTACATGTGACATTTGTAGCTTATTCAAACATAAAACATAATAAAAATGAAAGCCAATATCGGTGACAAGATTTGATTTCAGCACATATAGTACTTTATTACATTACCGGACCCTTTGTTATTTGAATACTGCTATGACAACTAACTCAATAAACATAATGTATGTGACAAGATATCACGAGAAAGACTTCATATAGGCCTATAGACTTAAAATTTTGTATAAGACTGCATTTCTTCTTAGACAAAATGAGTTCTAAGATGGTGTATGTTCAATCGTTGAATTTGACTGAGCGTCATTGAAGCCTATCACATAGTAGCCTGGTAAAATTTTTTTGTCTGACAGGAAATATAAAAATTACTTTTCTTCGCAATTATATTTTTGTCTATCTATCCGCAGGGCAACTCGATTATCAAACGGCAATAGGTAGGAAATTTTAAAATTTAGTTACATACACTTAGAAATCAACATAACCTTCATTTACTATTGCTGTAGCCTATACTTGGGTAATCTCGGTCCTGGTATTCGAGATCCCAGGATCCTTGTCCTTTGTGTCACCCCCACCAGTAATTGGATTGGGGAAACTCAATCCCGATGTTATTGGAACTGGAATTCACAATCCTGTCGGTCAAAATATACTTAGTGATAGCGATCAATATGGGCGACCATAAGTAACATATTAGTTCTCAATATATGTATACCTGTTTTGTATTGCGTGGGAGTGATTAGTACAATTTGTAAGTGCGCTACATATTATTCTATAGCCTAATAGCAAGGACGTAGCCAGCGAGGGTTCCAAGGGGTCCGAACTCCCCTCAAATTTTAAATTGTTTCAATTACTTTTAAACAATTAAACAAACTGTTTAGATAATTCAGTAAATAATTACTGAAATGTACTGCTGAAAGATCGTTCTCAAAACAGATACGTGTCAAGACCTTTTTAGTAACAAAATGGGTGGGGGCTTACTGTCTATCCACTTTAGGAAAATATCAGTTGTCTTGACCCCCCCACCCAATTTTTTTTCTGGTAACGTTCTTGTCTGATAGAAATCATGTGATTCCTCCAGCATCTCCTGGTGATCCAACTACGCACATTCCGGTAACTGGTGAATAATAATAAGCTGGTGAATTAGTTTCACTACCACAGCGCAGTTACCTAAACCTCTCTTAGGTTAATACTCCTGCCAGTAAACAGAGTTCGCTAGTGTCGCTCTGCGTGCAGTAATGTTAGTTCCAGCTTTAACCAAGAGATAGCGTTGTGTACCGTGTTACAGTGAGACATAATCTGTGTTTTTGTGGTTAACCTTAACTTCAGGCCAGGGGCGTACTTAGCATTAGCGGGCCCCGGACATGGTCCCTTCAAATAGACGTGTAGCGGGGACCCGGTAAAATTGTCCGAAAACCCGGTCTGAGTACGGGCTTGCTTCAGATCCTCCAAGTGGCTGGATTTCAGGACCACACTTCCATTTCCAATCTATACCGTTCTTAGCACATTGTATGTGTACAGCGTATTTTATTGGTATACACAATATTACCTACTAATAATATAACTGTTTTGCTATTCAAATTCCTGCCCCCTTGTCTAATCACGAACTCGCAACATGGGATTGACATGTTCGGAGAAAATTCTCTACGCCCTGCATTCTCAATTTGTACCGTTAAAATCCGCCATATTCTTTTAACACTCTACCTCTATCGCCAGTGTGTTCCTTTGTTTATGACTGAAGCATTAGAAACACTGTCGTATCGGCAAATTCTACCGCTTTAACAGGAGCTCAAGATTTTTTGAGGCGTTTTTCTCCAACCTCACAATCCCCGCTTCTCCTCTCCCACGGAGACGTCAATATAGGAGAGATAACGGGAAAGAAAGGATGACGCTGTGTCAGCACCCAAGTCCCGAGTGCAACTCCAGATACGCTGAGGCGATTATCTCCGACCTCACAATCCCCGCGCCTCCTTTTCCGCGAGATAACAATATAAGAGAGACAACGGGAAAGAAAGGATGACGCTGCGTCAGTATCCGAGTCCCGAGTGCATCTCGAGATAAGTTGACAGCCAGACATGCAGCGTATCACAATTTTGTCCCCGCGAGTGTCTTAAATGGAGATGTTGAACGTGGAGGTGGGTAGGGTGGTTCTCCAGCGGCGGGGGGGAGGAGGGGGGCACAACATAATCCCGGCTTTAAGCCAAACCTCGAGCCGAGCTGTCTAGTGTCTGTTGGAATTGGGACGGCTCCATTGTTTTTCCATTCCTCCAGAATCATTTTGCGCACTACAGTACGAGAGATATCATTGCAAGTCTGGTTTTGGCAAATTACCTGTTATTTGGTGTACTTAGGTTTGACCTATATTATTTCAAACTGTATATGTTTTACTGTTGATCTAGTATCGCACATTATTAATTGCGATCTCTTTCCATTATTGATAAGCAATTACCAATAATTTCCATTGTTGTATATGTATGGAAATTACCCCTTAGCAAATTTGAAATCAATACATACTCGCAGTATTAGTATAATTAGGCTATACCAGTTCACACAATTGAGTTTTGTTCAGTTCCATTGGTCAGCGTACAGCACAAACAATATTGAATGGAAACCGTCAGTTACACTAAAATAACTTCGGTTTCACATCAAAGAAAAGTCCCTCGGTAACGCAGTAATTGGAAATTTATTACTCACAGAGCTGAAGTGCGTATGAGCACAAACGATTCTGATTGGAAATACCACGAATACTCGAGTCTGTACAGGCGAGTTTTGCCAATCATGTGGAAACCTAACTACGATTCAAGTACCGGGAAATGTTGTTTCTAACTGCCAAACTAAACCATATTCTCCAAACACTAAAACATTGTTTATTACAATTAGAGAATTCATAATTTTGTGTATCAAAGTCTCGTTGAATGTTGAAAGCGGAATAAAGGCACGACTTTTTACATTTCTATGTAAACCTGGCTACAAGAACGTACCTAGAAAAAATGATTTTTTTGGGGGGGGGGGGAGTCCAAACAAGCCATATGTTTCTCGTAGTGGACAGAAAGTAACGTCCCATTTTTTGTTTCTATGTTGAGAATGGTCTTTCAGCAGTACATATCAGTATTACTGAACTATTTAAATAATAATAAACGTTTACTAAAAAAGTAATTGACAATTTGGGGGGTCCGGACCTCTGGGACCCCTCGCTGGCTACGTCCTTGCCTGGCTACTTGAAACACTTACATATAATCAAAATGTCTTGCTGTGAAGTATATGTATATTAAGCGAGCAATATGTAATAATTTTTTATTTATAGTATATTTTGTATTTCTAAAAGTATACAGGCAGAGAATTAAAATTTTCAAAAAAATTTAAGTAAATATTTTTTTACAGTGAAGACAAATACGGTTAATTATTTGGAGTTTGAGTAATTATATCCAATACTACAAGAAAATCCCATAGTCCTATTCAAGAGAAATGTTAACCCTCTTAGACAGGTAACTGTATAGACAGACAGACAGACAGACAGAGAGAAAGGGATGTTGCTAGTTATCTCTGAGGGTTTCTGGGGGGAAAAGATGTTGAATGATGGTGTTGTGGAGAGGGGAGAGGGGAGCGAGGAGGAGTTCAGAACAATTCTGACTTTATAACCAAACTTGAAGCTGGCTGTTGCAATCTGAAATTAGAGCAGCGCCTTTGTTAGGCTCCCTAAGTCTTCTATTTATTTCCAGGAATTATTTTAGTTTGTCCATTATGAAGGTTTCTCGGTGGCGCACTTCCTCAATTCAGCTTAATTCAGAGACGTTCTTGTGGCAAGTACCCGCTCTCCTCACAATTAATTCAATTCGTTATTCAACAAAGTTTCCCAACTATATTAGAAGTAATGGATACAATATTTTAATTTTAATGAGAACATTATTGTTTTCCACAATACTGTTGAACAAAATATAGTTTAGTATTACTCAACCCCTTTGGTTAAATTGTTGATTCTGATCAATTTAACTGTATCATACGTTACAGGGGGTAAAATAATAATTAGCTTATAATCTTTAAACCCTTTTTAACACCTTGTGGTATGCTAATTTTTGTTGTGGGACAAAACCATACATACAATAGCGACGCCTGGCCTAAATGCAGTAGCTTTTCTGAAAAGGCTGCAGTTGGATGTAATGACAGTCACACCCTGTTCTGTCAGTCCATGTTTTAACACTACTCTTTGCATGTCGGCCTCCTGGAATTGGAACGTGTGTCACATATATTACTATCCTTTTTCTGTGCAACCTTTTTTATTCTGTGCATTAGCTGAATTGGCAACCCTGCAACATGCGACAGACTGTAACAGGTGACTCATAATTTTCACAAGTAACTAACTGATCTGCGATAGTGTTATTTCACCCGATATCCTGTTTATTGTACCGTACTAGTACGTGAAACTCAATGTAATTAATTGCAGGAAATGCAGTCAAAGTAATTGTCTCAGAAAGGTGGTTTTCGTTTAGTAACGGTCTGCTGGTTAAGTTATTATTTAATTTATGTCACATATATGCTGCAGAGACCTCGTTGTAATAAGCTGCAATAAAATTAACTTGAATATTTTTGGGAGTTAAACATGGGAGTAAACAAATTACACATGAAAAACACATGTAGTTAGATTAAGATTGGTAAAGCCCTTGCTCTCAAACAATCAGCAAACAGTTGTGAATTATTGTAATTGCAACACAATCTGTATTTTTATTTTATTATTCTTATATTTTTAATATATTTATATTTAAGAACAAAAATTAAGTCCTACATACAATTTTGAGATTGTAAAAGCATATTTTATTCTAGGCCTAAAATAACAGTAGGCCTAATAATTCAAACAATTTTTCTAATAAAGCACAATGAATTATTGGTTTATAGAATCATGAATTAAATTGGCTCACAAAAGTTAATGTCGTTCAAACAAATTATGCAGGAACTATGTTAAATTAATTTCCACAGCATGTAAAAATTTTAGGAAAAACAATTTTAATAGTAAAATAAATCTTTTGATGATTAATAAACGAATTATGTTTATATATTTTATCTAACGATGTTAATAAAACATTTTCTTGAAGTAGTCAATAATTGTCATTTATATCATTTTGTTTTTTCATGGCTTTTCCATTTGAGAAGACTCTTATCTGTATTACTACACAAGAGTCAGAATGGTATGTTACACAGAATCAGGCACGTTTTATACTTGAGTCAGAATGGTATGTTTTACAGAATCAGGTACATTACTAAAGTCAGAATGGCATCTTTTACAGAATCAGGTACATTATTAGAGTCAGAATGGTACAGAATAATGGGGTACAGAATCAGGTACATTACTAGAGTCAGAATGGCATGTTTTATAGAATCAGTTACATTACTAGAGTCAGAATGGTATGTTTTACAGAACAAGGTACATTTATACTTGAGTCAGAATCATCGGATTGTATTCATGCCTCTCCACTGATGGCAGGCCGATAAGGACACTCAAAGTGAAACAATACACCACAGGTGTAAAGCTTCATGCATCTCTTATCTTAGCTTTTAGTCAAATTGAATTCTGGATGAGATGGTATCAGTGTATCAGATTACCCCAAACACACTCCATTCACATTTTAATCCCACTTCATCACACGTCTCACATTGTATGCGATGTTTACTGACTCAAAGTAAAGCATGAAGATGTTTCCCACGTGTTAATGATTCAGCCATTTTTAGAATTTATGAGTTGATAGAACAATAACCCTTTGAAGTTTTCTTGTATTGAATATCCAAGTAATAAACTGTGTAACAATTTCATATTCTTTATCAAGTTAAAAATTACTGTTACGCATTCTGCTTAGAATCTTAAATTTTGTACAGCTTAAATAAATTGTTGGGAAATATTGTGACCAAAAGATTTTCTTGAGGTAAACATTTATGTGGTTTTGAACAAGTATTTATTTGTAATTTTCCCTCTTGAACAGTTACACAGAGCTGTATAAGAAGCCATTGTAATACAAAAAACAGTTGAATGTTGCTTTGCATTAGAAATAACCGTTTTGGAACCTCGAGTAAAAAAAGTTGTTTTTGTAAAAATGTATAGACATATGTTCGTAAATAGTTATTACCAACAGTAAATTAAAATTGTTAAAGGTTTTGTGATATAGGTACATCTAATTATTGACCCACTTTCTAGCAGCAATGAACAATTCCTTCTAATTTAAAAAGTAGATCCAGCAACTTTTAGACATATTCCTTCTTCTGTTTGTGCATGTTGTGACTATTCAAAACACTGCAGAAAAACAAAGTAGATTAGAAAGCGGAACTTCCTTTCCAACACTCAAACCAACTTTGAGAACTTTCAAACTATCCGTGAGAGGAAGGAATTTGCTACGGGAAGCCTCTATCCCTACTCTATAACCTCTTTTTCCCCAGCCAGTGGTAACATATTCAGGGTTTAGTAGTATTATTTGTTTGTGACATTTTCCTAACAGTAAATCAGTGTTTTTTAATGAAAAATACAGAACAGTGTCTTTTAATAACACCTATGATTACCGCCCTTATGTCATTAAAAGAGTAATAAACGTAATGAAGCTGTTCCTTGTTATAAAAGAACTCACTGAAAGAGGCTGGATACGGGTTTAGAAAATGGTGATTGGTGGAAATAGGCCCGTTTAGCTTTCACTTTTCCAATTATAAGGGAAATTAAAATTTCAGAGGTACAGGCTGACGATGATGAATGTGGAGGCAGTGTTTTGTTTGTGATTGGAGTGCTCAGGGCCCTCACCCATACATACATTGTATCCATTCAGAGAGACTCAACTATACCTCTATTGTTCTAGTCCCACCAGACTGTCTGTCTGTCTGTCTCTTCACTATTTGTTCTCCTGTTTCGGATCAGAAGGGCACTTTTATTGGTCGACTAATATTTCAATTATTCTCTCAGCACCCATCGTCATCGGATATTCCGGATGTTTTGGTTCAGGTTTCCATTACCATTCGTCATTTACTTTTTAAAATAAGGTGAAGAAGTATACCTATGTTTGTTAAATGTGTGATTGCTAATAGCAAGCGTAGGCTTACGTAATTTTTTAGGTAAAGGACAATTCTTATGCTACTTTTCATAAAGTAATGTTACAGAACAAATACTTGAGTATATTCTAAGAGTTTTGGTTGCCTCAAGGTTCCAGTTTAGGTCTTCTGTTTTTCTTGTTGTTTATTAATGTCGATGCTGATACGAGGGCTATCTAGAAAGTAACAGACGTTTTGAAATAAAAAATTAACCAACTGAAATAGAAACATTTGATTTTATTATACATTTAAAATCTACACTCTTAAGCTGTTTTTCAACGTAATCCCCGTTAAAATTAAGAAATTTATCATAAAGTCACACAAGTTTTCGACACCGGCTTTGTAGAAATCTGCCGCCTGAGATCTTAACCACTGATTAACGCCAGCCTGAAGTTCAGCGTCACTATCGAAACACGGCGTTACGAGCCAGGTCTTCATCGCTGGAAAGAGGTGATAGTAGCTTGGTACCAGATCTGAGCTATACGACGGATGATCAAACACTTCCCAATCAAAATCATCCACGACTCGTGTACGATTGGCTGTATGGAGACGTGCATTGTTGCGGGAAAACACATTTTTTTAGCTCATTTCCCCCGGAACGACGATTTTTACGAACTTTGTCATTGATTTTCAACATCCAATCTTCAGTCACTAGGTTAGGCCGACCGCTATGACTATCGTCATGAACATTGGTGCGGCCATTTTGAAAGTCAGTACACCACTGCCTTACTCTGCTTTCACTCATTATTCCATTTCCATAAACTTCACACTCTTCGCGATAGATTCAATTGGTTTATGGTTTTTTGCCAACAAAAACTTTATTACTGGCTGGATTTTCAATTGCAGCCCACATTTGAATTAATTACAGTGAAAAAGTAAAAGAGATACAGATCGCGCGCGTCTACAGCTTTATGCATACTGGACGCCAGAGCGTTTTTAAACCAAGATGACGACTGTAATTTCGCCAATGCCGATCATTCAAAAACGTCTATTACTTTCTAGATAGTCCTCGTATATCCTTGGCCAGAAGCTCTCTTAAGTATGCTAGGTGTTATTGTCAAGAAAAGAGACCTAAGTTACATATATACATACACACACAATCGAGGCTGTGGGCTGAAAATTCCTTTCGTAAATAATTCAAGAGATTCTGAGCTGGTTAAATTATAGGCACAAAAGGAGCTTTGATTTACTTATTAAAAAAGTATCGTATTCTTGAGTCTATGTTCAGACAGATGTTTTGGCGTAGAAAATGCTTTTAATAATTTAAATGTTTTGATAACACTAAAAACAAACAATAATTATAAAGGAATCTCCTACTCTAAACAACATGAAAGACCTGAGATCTGTTTCACAACACATTCAAGTCTCACAGATTCTCTCACGTCTCAATCATTCAAGATATAAACTCCACTACAGATGTGTAAACAGAGGCCGCCTTGTTTACTAACAGTTGTCTGCAATGGCTTTTCTGTCACGATTACCAAGTCTTCATTAATCGACTTTTAATTAGTGGGTTTCTGTTCACAACTTTAGTTTTCGTTTTCTTAACTGTGGCATCAGTGCTGATTGTGGATGTTAAAACTGCAAAGCAACAGTCTGAAATCAAAAATTTGACTGAGTGTGTGAAATCTGGAACCTTCTGATCAAACAAGATTTGTGTTTGATCAGACTACGCAGGGCACCCACTCTCAATCTACATACCTTTCATTTAATTTACAAAGGTTTTGAAAGATTGTGCTAAAAAATAATAGTAATTTGCCATTTTTTCAATATTAAAAGTGGCAATTGTTGTAATAAACATCTAATTAAAACACTCATGATGTTCATACTTTCTGGGTTAAATCAATCCAATTTCTGGGTCAGTTCAATTGTTAAGCAGTAATAGCTTTAACACGCGCAACTGAGCTTTAGTCAGATTTCACCGATAGTTTTCTGCTATGAGCAAAGCCGAAACTATAGAGAGGTAGCCTATTTCTATGATGCGCAATATTCACTGACATACTCAAAACAATAGCATTGAACCAGAACTACCTACAAATGAAGTAAAATGAATACAAATAATGTTATTAGGTATACACAATGTTATTTCGACCCATGGAAAGACACAGAGATTAAAACGAAGGAGCTTAAAATAGGTGATAGCGATAAATCGTCACCGAATTTCTCGCATATCGCTAGCGACGTAATGCTAGAGCACCGCAGCTCTGTGGCATTTCTTGGACATACTGCTAGTGACGATAAAACGTCATCGTTGCACTTGGCGTAAGGGTTAAATGCAGTATTACAGTTGTCCATTTGGTTTGAAAATAGACTAGATGATCGAAAATTTTTCGACCGGGAAAACCGGGGAAAATCCGGGAATTTGAAATGGGATTTTGAGTGGTCACCCTGTACCAGTTCTAACATAACCTGTTGATCTGTACCAACACTAATAAGATTAAGAAAGTTTTGGTCCCCTATTAGCACTTGACCTTATTGAACTTTATTGACTAGAATTGACTATATGCAATTAGTCTCATCGTGTTCAAAGCTCTGATAAATTTGCTCTCAGAACAAAATAACAATTAAATATTTCAAATTCAAACCTCTTTCCAATAGGTTGTTGATATATTCAATCGGTTTTTTCATTGAATGAAACAAATATTTTAATAGTATGCATCCTGAAATGTAACATCAACCATGGTTGTGTGAGAACTTTATATTGACTTGCTGACTTTCTTTTCGATTGTAGCCATATTTTTATGCTGAATGTGTTGGAGATTGACTAAATAAATAAGAAGCTGTTTGGATTGATGCAGGGCTGTCGGAGACTGCGGAGGTAGTGCTGCAGAGTCCACAGACCATTGCCGAGGTCAAGGAGGGTGACAATGTGACACTTAAGTGTCATGTTGAAGGCAGCGAGGATATCCGAGTCGAATGGTTCAGGTACGACAACATAACAATTTTGGGATCTAGCGATTTAGCTGACATTATATTAACTGCTTCCTTAATTACTTCAGCTACAAAATATCACATAAATATTATTACATCATACCTCACAACATATCTTTTGAGAACTTGCATTTGACATTTTTCATGGGTTCATACAAATATGTAAGGGAGGGGGTGAGGAATGTATAGAAATATCATCAGACTTATGAATGAATTAAATTTGTTTTTCAAAATGTACATGGAGCCTGCTAGAACTGTCACAGCCTTTTTGAAAGATAAAGACATCAATATGACTAGAGGCTCCTCATGCTAACAAACCATAATTCATGTGTGAAAAGAAAAAGGTTTGCTAGACTCTAAGATGATTTTTCAATGTTGTTTCATACTCAACCATTCTCAAATGAAATGTTATTGATAAACTCATAACAAAAGATTTTTGTTAAATGATGCCAGTTTTATTTCATATAATTGAAATTTCAATTAGTTGTGCCACATAAGAGACAGTTTTAATGAAACAGAAATATTGATTAAGAGCTAACCAACTAGTGCGTAATAACAACAAAAGTAAATGTTTTGGATAGTACACTGTTTGCTACAATGGGGGAAGTTTGAAAGCGAGTAACCTAAACCAAGCTGATCCTGCCATCCTCAGTGTGATGAGCTCCCAAATAAAGTGCTTCACTTGGATGCTCTTCACTGCTTCACTCTCGGGGGACTTTTCGCTGTTTGCTCTAAAATGCTCTGCAGCTTTACTGTTCCATTCCTCCTTGATATTTTTCATTATTTTGAAACATGTGAGTGAAACAAAGTGGTGGTAGTATGGACAGTTGTTTTTTTTCACAAATTGTTCATAAATTTTAATTTACAGTAGTATAAAAAACAACTTATAATGATTTATAATCTATTTATGTACCTGAGATGAAGTATATATTTCAAGGTGAAGATCCTCTTTTTTCTACTCAAGCTTAAAAATATATACAGCCCATTTATGAATGGTAATTACAATTACCAAAGTTGTACAGTTTTATGTGGAGAGACCCTATTCTCGGCAACTTTAGTCAGTTGTTGAGAATTACTTTTCAATACAAAATTCCATTCCTTCACCACACAGATAATCCAGAGATTTTGACAAGGCTCATGTCATTCAGGACATTATTGTGGATGTCACAGGGCATTGAATGCAATTTTACATACGCCCTAGTCCCAAACCATGATAAAACTTCTAAATCTAAATAGTTTGATTACAGAAGTACACCAGAATATCTCTCTATACTTGTTAGTAAAAGTATAAAAAACATAAATGTAAATGTACATGAAACTAATTAGTATTCCACTTATAAACAATTTGGATGACACAGCTGATAATGATCCTTTGTTTGAAGTTTATGTTTGATGATGAAAGGATTGTGAAGAAAACAGGATTTTTCCAGACATTTGCCATCATTCAGTGATACAAAAACTCAGCAACACAAAAATCAGCATTGTGACTCGCGTAAGTCAGGAATCGCAACCACCATGTTGTGTGTCAACTTCTAACTCTAAAACGTGCACTTAATAAAAAAACTAAACACAACATTAATTATTAAAACTGAAATACAGAATACAGATCACAATAGGTCTGCATGCTCTAACCAACCACCTATGACTACCAAGGGCCAATAGCAAATGGCGATCATCACAGTAGAAACAAGATCGGAAACAAGGCGACAAAAAAGGAAGGGAACCGGAGTGGGCCTTTTTTATTATTGGTTCATGCTAGATGAACTTTTTAAAACCATACTGTGACTCCGCATTGGTTTATTACGCATGTCACAACGCTGTAGTGTGATTTGTTTATTTTAACCTAGTTTTTAATTATGTGTTAGGTTAGTTATTTACCTGAGGAAGAGATCAGATTGTAGATCTCAAAACATAGTGTTACTGATGATGATTACCAGGACGTTTATAAAAAAATCAACTAAAAACTAACTTATATGTTCCAGAAATGACGAGAGAGTGAGCAAGTCAGAACGTGCGCTGCCGCGAGGGAAGCGACTTCACCTGAAAGGTGTGACTCCTGGGGAGAACGGAGTGTATCGTTGCACCGCGTCAAATGAGGCCGGCTCCGTAGACAGCTCATCCACCATTTCTCTCAACATACCAGGTAAGAAAACATATTACTCAACTACAATACTTTGGTTCTTATCAGTGTCATGTCCAATATTAGCTCTTGTGCTCTAATATGTTCAGAAATCCTTTATTCATAAAACAAATGCACAGAATGTACTGTACAATCAATAGAGTCACACCAAGAACATTATAGTTAATAAAAAAATGATCTAATATAAAGTTATAAAATATTAACTAACATAAGCATTACTACTAGCATAACTACTGTAATTTTTAAGTGTATTTCATGTACAGTTGCTGGAATAAACATTCATTCATTCTAAATTATGGTAATAAATAGTTGTCATATACATATACACAAGCACATAAATACATATACACAGACACATACATAAATAAATATAGAAATTTTGAGCTAAACCAATCAATTAGCACTTTCAAAAAGTTCTTGGAATGAATGTAGAGGTTTATTTAGTAGATACTCTTTAAGTTCAGTTTTGAAATTTTTAGTGTTGTAGTGAGTTTTCAAACCAATGGGTAAATTATTTAGAAACTTTTCTCCATATGAGGTTTTTTTAATAAAATTCCAAGCGATGAGAATCATTAGATACCTATATTGAACCGTGTTTTATATTGATGTTTTCTTTCTGTTAAGGCAAGATTGCAGAAATGTATAACATAATTTATACTTTCAAATATGTATGTAAAGATTGTAGATAGTAAATATTTAGAGTTCCCTAAAAATATGCTTAACTGAATCTCTTCTCTTTAATTTTTTAATAATTCTAATAGCTTGCTTATGTTTAACTAGAATTTTGTCTAAATTATGTGATGTGGTAGCTCCATAAATAGCTATACCGTAAGCAATGTAAGAATTTATGAGAGCATAATAAACTGATTTTAGAGATTCTACACTGCAAACCTTAGCCAATCGTCTCAGTGCATATAGACCACTGGAAATTTAGTTTTTATGTTTAAAATTTAATGAGTATACCGAATGGTTCAAGTTTTTCAATTGATTTTCCAAAGGGAATTCCATTTTGTCGTCTAGAATTCTATAAATTTAAAGTAGTGATTGATATTTCTAACACACGCTCCTGTGGTTGCTCAGGAGATCAATGGGCCTGGATGCAGGTGGCTCCCAAGGACGCTCTTGCCAAGAAGGGAGGAATCGCCCGTTTCGACTGTGTCTACCAGAGTGCAGATGTGCTTGAGTGGTACTTTAAGGAAACGGGGCCATTGGAGAACAGTAGCAGGTAACTTTGAAATAGACGCTCAAGAGTCTTCAAATTACATCTTCAGCTGTTATAAAGTGAATTCCTCATTCCTTACTGATTTGTTTCTAGAGTTAAAAACAAAAACCAGCGTAGCTGACCAACTTGTCTTAGATGCCTTTAGTGTTTCTTACTATCCGGTTTGTTTGCTCCAATTTGATAAATTTCTTTCTACAAAACAAGTAGAGTGAGTTTTATAATCTTAAAGACAAATTTAAATTGGTTCCTCTGATACATGAATATCCAAAAAAATAAACAATGACATAACTCAGTTATATGAAGTACCTTATTGTTTCAAGTTACTAATTTAACCCATCATTCGAATTTAGTTTCAAGTCAAGAACTACATTGCCTTTGAGCAGTTACCCACAATGAATGATTATAGTACTTCAAATTATAATATGTGAAACAAGAATAGAAATAAGAAGAAATAAAGTTACCCATGGTAAAAATCAGAAAGTTAGTTCAGTGAGAAATTACATGAAAGTAATATTTTGGTGTTGTTATTAAGTTTTTAATTTATAAACAGCAAATTCCTAGCTTTTGAGAAAACATCCTGGCTCAACAACATAAGGGGTGTAGAGTTTACAGACCATAACCCTACTGTAAACAACGAGTGTATAACAAATCTCCTTCCACCAATTATTACAACAAATTTATGAATCCTCACCTCGTGTGGAGGAGGTAACGCACAGGTGGCTCAGGGGATTAACATTGGCCACGTGGCTTATTATACAGTTTTTATGATGCAAACAAGATATAAACTAAACAGGAACCACACGGTGCTGAGACGGGATGTGGACCAACAAACAGTCGAGCCTTTGATGTGGGGGAAACTGAGTGTGACAGACACATGCCACAATCCTCACTCCTCCCCCTCCCCTCTCTCGCCCCCTCTACTGTTTTGCTTTTCCCATCACCTCCTAACAGAATTAAGTGGCGTCTTTATTGATAGTTGGGTAAAGAATTTGTTTTTAGTGGTTGAATTAAACCGAATGCTCCCTGCTGAGTAGGGATCTACATTGAGTGACTCCTCGGGCTAAACCACTTTACTTTATTGATCCGACATGGAAACGGTTTCAAGGTAATTTTTATTTCTTCGCATCGTGTTCATGAAATTACAAAATACGAAACCAAATCATGCTGTAAACGATGTTTACCATATCCTTTTTTATATTTTTTGGAGATCAATAATATCAGTGCTAATAAAAGATTTTCAACAAAACCATTTAATTTTTATTTTTCTGTGTTGTAAATAATGTATTTTTAACAGAATAAAATGCAAAAAAATATATTGTTATCAACCAAACACTAAAAAAGTAGATAACTGATTAGATTTTATATGTCCTACTTGTATGTCTTTTTAGTGTTTGTGTTATTTCCAAGTCTTACTTTTTGTACTTGCAATTAAATATCGGTATATAATGGGTAACACATTCATAATAAGGTTTTGCTATAGAATAGAATAATTATTTATTCAGCCATGGAAATAACATTTAATTTAAATGTATTGGCACAATTTAAATAATTTAATTTAATTTATGTAAATATTAGAAGATTATTACAAATACATTACAAAATAATAAAGAAACACATCATTCATTTGTAAGAAAAGCTGATTCCAACAATGTGTTTTATTTGGGGTTATACCATTCAAAATCCAAATATGAAACAGAACTGTAATTGTGACATTATTTGAAATCAATTTATTTGTATACAGCCAATTCTAAATATAGTTTTGATTCAATTTAGAAGCTTATAAAGCCTGATTGTGATCTGTTTGTTGATGATGTGGTGTCATCAGCATACAGGACAACCTTTGTTGAAACACTTGTGTCAATGTCCTTTGCCATGTGTCATGATCAAAAAGAGTAGGGGTTCCAAGACCGATCCCTGTGGCACACCGCAGTTAACTTCTAGACTGCTGTATTGGGTACTTTTATTGTAATCATACTGATATCTTCTTTTTAAAGTAACTTTGGAATATTGTAAAGGCATCCTTGAATCTTGTAAGATTTGAGTTTTTCGATTAAAAGTATGTGTGAGACATAATCCACATACAAACATGCAGATGTCACAAAACGCGATTGAAGCAAAGTACTTTCCCTCATAGCAGTCTAGGATATCCTCAGTTGACTTAATCAAATCAATCAAATCATAAGCTGTTGAGAGCCCACTTCGAAAACCAAATTGAGAGCTAGTTATTAATTTATAGTTGTGCTATAATACACTAAAGCTGTATTTAATTAAAAGTACAAAAGTGAGAATCTCCTCACTCAAATTCTCAAACAAACAGAACAAATACAGATCTTTATTGTATTAATTAACATATGAACTAAATCACAATTTACTGCTTAAAGTTTATTTTTAGTGTGAAATTATTAGCAAAAAACTTATTTTAAAGATATTAGCACAATATTCTCATATTAGAGCTTATTTAAGAAAATACAAGTAATGCATGTGTCCAGGATCGGTATCCTGCCAAATGGTTCACTGCTGATACACAAAGTGCGGCTGACAGACGAGGGTTGGTACTCCTGTGTCGGGATCCGTGGTGAGTCCACAGCGGTGCCGCAGAAATACACAGCCAAGCTCACGGTTGCATGTAAGTACCACACATAGTTCTGGCATACTACTAACACTAAGTACTGTAGTACCTCTGTCTGCAGACTGACTAGTTGTCTTGGTTTATATACAGGGTGTTTACAAACTTTCCAGTAATGTTTTGGGAATTTATTTTACACGTCTAGGCAAAAAAAATGTAAATATAAATATAAATTATTGGTCTGAATTGCTTAGTTTTCCATCTGTCTGTTTTTGATTTATTTTTTACAAAAAAATAAATAAATAAAATAAAAACAGTAAACATAACAGGTCAAATTTGGCACAATTATTATTTTTTCAGTCCCAAAAGAAAATAAAATCAATATTAAATTATATCACTTTTCAAGATGGCAGACGTTTGAAATTTTTAAAATTTATTACCCTAAAAAATATGATTTCTCATCAAAAAAGTGTTCTTTATTTATTTTTTGTTAAAAAAATCAGTAAAGATAAAAGATCAAATTTGGCACAATTATTGTTCTTTCAGTCTCAAAAGAAAAGAAAATCAATATTAAATTATCATATCACATTTCAAGATGGCAGACATTTGGAATTTTAAAAGCCTATTACTGTTAAAATTATGATTTCTCATCCAAAAAGTAGTCGATTTTATATTGAATTAATTGTACAGTAAGACTTATTGTCTAAAGTCATGGACAAATTCTTGTAATGATCTAAACTTTCCAGTAGTTTTAACATTGTGGAAGATAATATGTTAAGATCTTTGTACTAAAACTTTTCTCTCCCCCAAGTGGAGATAATAATAACAATAATGTTATTGAAAGGAAATAGATCTTGATGTATTTAAGGTATAGAACGAAGAAGCAAAATGGCCTCTCCTCACCCCCTCCCCCACTAGTCCATGAGTCACACAGGCAATTATACTCGGGACATTAAACTCCCTCTTTCTGATGCATGGATGCTTCTGAGTTATTGCCCACTTGTTTCGTGGCCGCACCAATAAAATTGAGCCGGAAGTTGTTTCTCAGTTCTATCAGATAATGTGGACTTATTATATAGTCCTAATCTACTATTTAAAGTAGATTTGAATGAAAGACAAAATTGTGTTGGTGCTTTAAGTAAAAAAAAATACATTGGCTTATTGATTTTCGTTGTAATTGAAATAGAAGAAAGTATATAAGTGTAATAAACGATTTTCTGAGTAATAAAACATGTTATGCTGAAAAATATAGGTGAAATTTATCAGTATTTGATATTTAAAAACTATAGAATTAACTAACAGAGATTTTTAAGACCAAATGTGATATATAAAAGTGGTATCAACCACAAGAGTGTCACCCATTTTAAAGGTTTTAATTCTAAGAAGAAATACACAGAAGATATGCTTCTGAGAAGAGTCAGCTGTATATCCGAGCTTGAATGGGCTAGCGAGATCTCTTCTCCAAATCACCAGCAATACGCTATACACTCAAAAGTTCCAGAACAAGAAAGGAATTTTGTACGAAGTTTGTAAAAAATGTTTAATTATTAATAAAATTTTGAGTTGGTTAGTAACTATACTTGACATCTTTTTGTCTGTAAGAGGCAAAATTTTGTTTCACTTAAAAATAACACCAAAATGTATAACAACACTGCCTGAACAAAATAAATGTATGCTACAACAACCAGATAATAAGAGTGATAATTACATTTACTTGATTCAGTATGGTCCTTAGTTAAGCTAACTTTTTTACTTCAATCAATTTAACTTTCCTATGACATTAAACTTTATGCAGAGAGATCAACTATTGGCATTTCCACAAATGCTCAATAATTTCAAAATAACTGAAATAATTTCTAACTCAGTCATTAATCGCATAATCTCTGTTGCGCAGTTTTTCACTTAAGATGAGTAATGTGTGTGTTCTCTGTGCAGACCTGGGAGAGGTGGGAGAAGACTCACTAGAGCCGCCAGGCGATGGCCAGAGGGTGGTGGCAGAAGGAAGTGAGTTGCAAGTGACCTGCGTGCCACCCCACAGTGTGCCGAGAGCCACAGTACGCTGGCTCGCCCCCACAGGACCCCTCACCACAGACACGCTTACCATCCCTGCCGCAGGACAGCAGGACGCAGGCAACTACACCTGCATCGTCTCCAACATGGCTGACACCAGGCACGTGTCCTTCGACCTCATCGTTGCCAGTGAGTATTAAATCAGATACCACACTAACTTGAGATCAAAAATTTTGCGGGACAGCAGGACGTGACAAATACACTTGCATCACTCTACTTGTTTGTTTGGGCATATAACGATGGCAAATGTTAGAATTCTTATTATCCCTTTAACGTCAACTTAAATCAGACTAAAAGATAATTTGTGTAATGATAACCAGCAAATTCCAGGTTTATTTTTTTATTAATTTCTGTTTATATATTCTTGTTTTCTGTTACTGGCTGCTAGAAACCAAATGTGTGTGATGCAAGCTTAACATCTATTAATATTCTATTTATTTGACATTTCTGGTTATGCTATGATTTAAAACGATTAATTTGGGAGTTGTTATTAGTAATAGTGATGTGGCTGACAGTGAAAGTGGTGTTTCTGTATAAGATTACCCCTTGATGTTCTGTTATTGAGTAAAACCAGCGTGATAAACTGCCTTGCAGTAAGCAAAATACTTAGATTTAACTACTCTGAGTAATAATCAACTGTTTTGAAGTTAGTTGTGGGATTGTAATTAAAAAGAAATCATAGTAAAGTTTTAGAGAAATTATTACACTTTATTAATACATTATAATGGTGTGCTGAAACGTACTATATAAGGGATTGTTACTAAACGGTTTCTAATGTTAAACAAAATATTGTTTCCAAAGATAACAATTGCCTGACACGAGGTTAAGTTATTATTGTAACCTTCTACTTGCTGCAGTTTATATTGGAGCTAGACCACAAGACGTTCTAATCCTCTGCTGTTTCAGCACCTCCCACAATCATCAAAGGACCGACGAAGGTGGCTGTGGGGGAGGGGGAACCAGCTTGGCTCCACTGTCAGTTCTCCGGCATGCCTCCACCTCTCACCTCCGTGTCGTGGCTACGTGACAAGACGCCAGTACGCATAGACCTGCATACACACATTGCACACAACGGTACACTCCACCTACACGCCACTGATGTCAGTGACCGCGGAGAGTACGTATGTGTCGTCAACACAACGTCTATACCCCCAGTGTACTCCAAGCCTGCCACCCTCTTTGTCAAAGGTCAGTTTACTTCATGTATTCAAGTTCAACATCAGAATTATGTACAAGCATCACCATTAAAGTTTTCAGGATAATGTTTAAAGATGCTTAAAGTAGTATTTTATTTTGAGTGCTACAGACGCCTTAGGGATGCTGTGTTGTAAAAGTACTGTAGATGATTCGGTATAGAGCTGCAGTGAAGGTGTTAAAAAAAATAATACGGTATCATAAATAATTTTCTTCAGAACATTCCATGCAGTTCAAATGTGTACTTAGAAAATGATGAATGTAGTTTAACATTGTCTTCACTGCGTATAATATGAAAAAGTTTACTTGCTACCTACTTTACTTTTATTTGTATAATTTCACGTCATTTTCCAAAATCATGAAATAAAAACTACACAAGAGTTTTCTAATTTAAAAAATTTTTACAATGTATATAAATTTCAGAACAAAAATTATGCAAAAAAAAACCAAAAAACTATGAAGGAAATGTCATTCAGTTTAGCAAACTACTTAAGTTACAGTTTTATTTTGTTGCTGGCTGTTTTCCAGTATAACTCAGTTACTGAATTTAAAGATGAACAAAATTTCTACTGGTACTAATTGTAAAGCACTTGGTGAACTTTGAATACAGCCGCTGCCAGTTATTTACAAGGTAGGAGTAGGCACACCACATGTCGCGTAACAGGTTTCACCGAGGTGCAGAAAAGAAGTTTTTTTACATCTCCACGTTACATTAAAGGGAAATTGTGTCAGCCTACTGTGATAGGCTTCAATGACACTCAGTCAAATCCCATGGTTGGACATGCACCAGCATATAACTCATTATTGTATATATAAAAATGAAGTTTTATACAAACTTTAAAGATGAAATCTTTTTTGAGATATCTTGCCACTTGTTACATTCACTGTTATGAGAATAATGAGAATGAGAATAATGATTCATCAAGTTGGTTTCATAGCAGTGTTTGAAATATAATAAAATTCTACATATCAAGTCACCAAAAGACTACATATGACAACTACATGTGTTAATGAGGTCACATGGTAAATTCTAATATGATTGTACTCATTTGTTTAAAAATATATTTATTCTGTGATTTTCTCGTTGATATCAGACAAATGTAAAAAATATATACATAATTGATGCTTCATACAAAATTTTCAGTTTATAGGTCAATTCGTTCTTGAGATATTGTGGGGACTGACAGAAATGTTTCCAGCAACTCGAGTGATAGACTTCACTAATGCTCACCTAATAAAAATATTGATTTGCTAATGTGTCGGCAATAAACCTTTTCATTACTGTGATTGCTGCCGATACAACACCATTTAACCACAGGAGAGTTGAATTTGCCGAACTTAAAAAATATGATCTTTAAAATTTATTATTTGGTAATTTTAACTGTTATGCTACCCTAATACTTCAAACTTCACCAAAATCAGCTTGGCTTTTCTGATTTGGAAAATTCCTTTATCGAATTCATGAAAGACTTTTAAATAACAAATTGGATTTTACTATAAACATCTGCTCTGTTTAAAACATGTGATAAAATACATTTCTGTAGCAATAACAAATAATTACTAATGTAACACTTTTGGTTTTTTTTAGAAAAATTAAAATTCTCACCACGCCCAGTTGACAAGAAGCTTGAACTCGGGTCTGCGAAGAAAGTCTACTGTAAGGCTCAGGGTGCTGATCCTCCCGTCATCAAGTGGATGAAGGTAGTGCCAACTTAACAGCACTGAATTAATATGTTTTAACAAACTCTGTTTTTGATAAAAATGTAACTGTCAGAACAGATTGTAATGTTATATTATCTCTTTAATCATGAATACTTTGAACTGTATTGTTTACACTTTTGTGTGATGTCCAAACACTGAATTATCTTTTATTTTTGTTAATATTATCAAAATTATTATGTTTAATATAAAGTTAATTATTGTTACCCGTATTTGTCACACTTGTTGTTATGTGCTCAGTGTTAACCTTTTTTCTCTTATGTATTTGTAAAAAAATAGTGCACTGTTGATAAATCAATGATATGGAACTAAATGATAACTTTTTAAAATTAAGTCAAAATTTTATCAACTATTCAATTGAATTATTGAAATGAAATACTTATATTTCCCACAATTTCCATATTGATACAGAGATTATAAACTTGTCTGCAAGGAATTAATTAGTTAACAAATATATTAAAACATTGTAATTCCTGAATATATATTTGATTGGAAATTAGCCCACATGGGCAAGCAGCCTGTGCATAGGCTAGAGATGCTATCCTTTACAGAAATTAATTTTAGTTTGTTTTGCCGGGTAAGGTACAGAGACAAAGTACAGAGACAAACGAAAGAATAACAATAAAATTAATAAATTAAACTATCTGGCACGAAAAATATATTTAATTTACTTGAATTAATTAGCAACTTGAAAATATGAATGAGAGGTGGTGTTGTGAGGGGGGGGGAGGTAGGGTGAGAGAAAGGACCAAGGTCAAGCCTGCCCTTATTCAGATAAGATTAAGGCCTTGGCTCCCTCAAGGCCAATTTGCAGAAGGAAGTAATTAACAATTTTATCAAAAATTGAAGTTGATTCAAATAATTTTGAAGTGATTGAAGTTTTTGCAATTTTTTCTGAATAACACATGTTAAATATAAAAGGAATTCGTTATTGAAAATGATTTAACTAACCTTGTAACAGGTATTCCAACATTATTTGTGTGCCTGGTATTATAAGAATGTGATGTTTCTGCGGATGTTATTTAAATTATATTTAAATTTATTTCATATGTCACTTGTGGCTGCCTACAGGAGGGAACAGACATTCCACATATGGATTTCCCAGACCACATACAAGACATGAATGGCACTTTGTTCTTCAACCATGTACAAGCTGAAGACAAAGGGCGATACACTTGCATCGCTACTAACTCGCAGGGACTGATTAATGCAACCATTGATATAGATGTTGTGGGTAAGTAATATGGTCAATACTTTGAAAATATTATTTACAACAAGGCATTTAGATCCTTGTATGATTATAGTAGCAATTGAAGACTCTTAGAGCAATTGGGAAAAATTTGAAAATAGTACCTAGTAAATTTGATTAAAACAATACTTTTCCAATATAGTGTATTTTTTTTCTAAACCATAGATTTCATCATCAAACAACTCCACAAATTAATATTTACATTATTTTTATCACAATTAATATTAAAATACCATATGGTGTAAATATACTATGTTCAGTGGTTACACAGTACACATCACGACAACAGTCATTTTAGATCTTTTTTATTTGCCATCACATTTTTCAATACACTCGTTTTTTACTTGTCTGTTTTACTTTTACAGATAATTGGAGTGGGAAGGGTTTATGGGTTAAGCTTTCATGGGGTTATAGACTGAAAAACTTAATAGTCTCTTTAGGTACCTAATAAAAAATAATTAACGCTTACAAGAATGTTTGCAAAAAGCTGTTGGATAGGGTTTTAATTGTTTATTTGATTGCATTTTTATTTTCTTTCAGTGACTCCAAAGTTTATAGTTCTTCCCCAAAATCCAACAGATGGCTTCGAGGGATACCCAGTTATTATGGACTGCATTGCTGAGGGAGACCCGAAACCCACAATCCAGTGGGATAAGAACACTGTAATGAATGATTTTGACCAGAGAAGGTTTGTATGTACTCCTACTTATTTCCTTTAAATATCAACCTAGTAATAAAAATATTATATATATACAGAGTGTTGACACATAATACTCGTTATTCCAAACAAAAAAGTCCTATAAACTTATAGGTTAAGAAATGTCACCGCGTTTTTGTATTTTTTATAAACAAATTAATATCTTCAAAACTAGTACAGCTACAGATACAGAACTTCACACATAGATACTAAAAAATAAGAGAAAAATTAAAAAAAATAATTGTGTGATTTGTTTTAATATGAATTACGTCAATATGATCTGTTGAAAAGTTTAAAAGTAAAATAAATAAAAAAACAAAAACAGTGCGGTTACAAAAACTTTACAATATACCAACTGTTTAATAATTTTTATAACAATTCCACCGGTATCTTTTAAAAAAAAATCCATAATCGCTTAAGTAAGCATGATCACTTTATAATTATGTTTGCACAAGCCTGGAGCAACAAACATTCACAGTTGAGAGGTATCAGCTATTGTGATCGTGATCGACCATATTTCTAGACCTATAGACATTTTTAGTTTGGAATAATGAGTACTATCAGCTACAGAAGATTGATATCTTTTTGTGAACACTCTGTATTTTATTCAGATTAGATATTGTATTCATAATACATTGTTTAAAGGAAGATGGAAGAATTTCATATATAAATTGAATGTGTTCAGGTTCCATGTTTTGGAGAACGGTTCTCTGCTGATTGACGAAGTACATTTCTCAGACGAGGGCAAGTATGGGTGTACGGCTGGCAACAGTGGTGGGCTGAAGCGCTATGAAGTTTCTCTCAACGTTCGCAGTGAGTATGGTTCCATTGATTTTATAACAGTTTCATGATATAAGTTTCCAGGCTAATTTCCTCTAATATTTCTTAATTCTACAGTATTAGGGTTGATAATTGAATATAAAAACGAACACACATTTTTATTGATATTTTCTCTTAATTTCAATAATACTGTATGAATTTATTTGTTTTGTGGCATAAGATTTTTTTATTATTAGCTATTAAGTTCCTTAATTGTAACTGTTCAGAATTATTATACTCTCACTTTTACATGTAGTTGCTTTGTTTTTTCTTCTTTAGTATGACTTTTTAGTTCTGTATATTCAATTATATTTTGTGGAAATAAACGCCATTTCGATTTGATTTGTTTGATTTGACGATGATAGTAGATATAAAAGTGATTATTTATTTGTGTATAGAAAGAAATAATACTCAATTAGGAGAGCCTACAAATTGTGCAAGTAATGATTTGAAACATTGTTGATAACTCATTTCATTTACTGGTACTAGGTGTTTTGTACTGAAAATATTCAAAATATAAAAATCAACAAATATTAATTTATAAATGCTAGTGCAAAAGTTTATTATTTTCTCTTAGATATAATTTGAAAATTAGTTTATAAAGCGTTTATTATTTGAATATATATGAAAAGCAGCTTTAAGCAAGTGTCCCATGACTTAATGGTGATGTATGTACAACAGACATGGATGGATACCGGCCTGATGGCACCATAGAGGGATTGGAGGGAGACGGTTCAATGATGACGAAGACGGTGAGCATCACACTGAGTGCTGCAGCAGCGTACATGTTGTTGGTCATCGGACTGATGGCCTGGTGCCGCTACCGTCGCCGCAAGCGCAAGCAGGCCTACCTTGATGCCAATCCAGCTTCACCACTCACGGACAGTAAGGAATAGACCTTGATAACAATCTATGAATCTGCTTACTGTAACGACTATAGTATTATCAAATAGTGATTGCAGCTGGGACGCGGGTCATTTTACATTAACACACATGAATGTGCGACACATACAATTAGGATCGGCTGCATTTCCACTCTGTTAGTCACTTAGTGCACTTCCTCAATCATTCATAAAGTGATTTATATATATTGTAAACAACATTATGAGAAAAAGATACCAAACAACATATAATACACTGAAATTGTTAAAGAGCATTTTTGACTTAGAAAGACTTAGGTCCTTCAGCCATAATCCCTATTTAGAAATAATATAATTTGGTTTTACAAGTCCTTTAAAGTAAATAAAGATAAATAATTAATGTTTTAACCATACATTTACTTGTTTGTTAACCAAATGAATGAGAATATGTAGTAGATCAGATATCAGAGTTCATTTAAGTTAATATAAGTGAACTTAAGTTCAATTAATATTTATTAATATCGCTTATAAATTATGAATTTTTTTAGTAGCTATTACAATTAAATAATTCAAATTTAGTCCAATGTAAAGTTGACATCTTTTTCTTTATTAATTATTTTAATCTTTACATGTCATAGGTGTTTCTCATGGCCGGTTGTATTTCCGCTTACCATCTTGCTGCAAACTATTTGAAAATCGAATTTGAATTGAACTGATCAGTTACACACATTTTTTCTCTGTTCCAGTGGCCAAAGCAGAAGCAGGAAATAGTGCTGAGATGAAAGCGAAGGCTCGCAACGGTGACGTCAACACACCGCGCAGTGACGGGGAGAACACGGCTCAGTCCGCCGGGTCCAATCAGTCCAAGCGATCAAGGAACAATTACGATAAGCTGAGCTTTCCTCGCCAGAACATCCATAACATGATGCTTCTAGGTACTTTAGTCATTATAATTTCTTCAATAAATAGTTTACAATTTTATTTTGGCCTTCTGGGCCGGTTTAAAACCAGAGCACTTAACAATCTGAAAATGTGAGTAATTAAAAATACCTAGGTGTCACATTTGATCGCCGATTAAAATATACAGAGCGCATAGAATTACTAAAAAAGAACCTCCGTAGTTATATATTTGCTTTTCATCAGCTGAGTGACGTTCTAGGTAGGCGAGAAGTAAGATTGGCGTACTACGCGTATTTTCAATCGCTGCTCTCTTTTGGAATAATCGCTTGGGGTGGTGCATACAAAGCAATACTTGAATCGATCAATGTTGTTCAAGAAACTATATTAAAAATCGGATTTAAAAAGCCCCAGTGATTCCCAACTGACACTGTATACAGAGAAACTCAAATATTTACCATAAGACAACTTTATATCAAGAATATCCTACTTTTTATTTACAAAAACTCAAATTACCTCTTTTTTCAGTTTTACATAATACCTGTTTTTCCAATAGTACTGGAATTCGATCTCTCAGAGTGAATAAATCGATCTCAACAACTAATTGCTACTACATCTCACAAATTTAATATTGAAATATTTCTTCAAATTGAAACAATACTAATATTTTTTCTGTGCCTTAAATTTTTATTTTTAAAAAGTTTTTTAAATTGACTCCAGACCAATACATTGACATTGGCTGCATGTAGTTTAGTTTAGGGTTGTGGGTTTTATCAATTAAATCAAACAATAATAGTTAAAAATCATCCTTTTTGGAATAATTGTTGGAATTATTGTTTGTATCTTGAGCAAATCAGGTCTACGTACAGGCCACTTTGTCTATGTAGACCCATTTCCTTAGAGCAACCTTTCACTCAGGCAGATAAGATAATAACTTATTATATGAATCGTATTTAGTTACTTTTATTTGTTCCTTTAGTATAATAATAATTGAAAACATGAATCTTTTTTGTTCCTGTGTATATTGTAAATTCTTGATGGAAATAAACTAGTTCATTCATCTTGAAAGGAAAGAAAATGGTGTTTTACAAATGTCTTTTGTATAATTAAGGAAACGGAGAGTTTGGAGAAGTGTACCTTGCTCAAGCCAAGAGCGTGCCAGGGACCAAGGAGGGTAGTGACACAGTCGTGATGGTGAAAGCCCTGCAGCAGACGAGGGATGAAGCGTCCCTCCAGGAGTTTAAGCGACAACTTGACATGTTCGCTCGGCTCGACCATTGCAACGTCACCAAGCTTCTTGGACTGTGCAATGATGTGGAACCACACTACATGGTGCTGCAGTACACCGATTGGGTTAGTGTCTTATAGTTAGCTATTTATAGAGTTCTTGAAAGTATTTTCTCCCTCATGTCTGCATAGTGCTGATTATTTTTACCAGAAAGTATTAAAACAGTCTTTGTTTTATTCACAAAACTAATAAAGAATGATGATTTTAAAGACATGTTTTCCTCCTAGTATAATTAGTTAGTAGTTTTTGATATTAAATCTATTTTGCCAAAAATCATTAAAGGTATACTGATTCAATTTTAATTTTTTTACCTTTTAATCTACTTTAGATTCAAGTTAGTACTTTCAGAGGTTAATTTATTGCCTTGTCAAAAAGTTTGTAATACAAAGTAGTTCCTCAACTAACACATTTTACATTGTAAATTAAACCTGAAGTATTTTATTTTTGTTAATTTTCCAGATCTGAAAGTGGTTTGTATACCATATATCAGTCTTCTTGCATCCTTGTTGTTGGATTACTCCAATTTAAACTCTATAGTTGGTCATCATCATACAACATCGCGTTATAAAAGACTTATTAAATCTCTCGGAAACACACTCTTACTATTCTAGAAACAGAATAAACTACAGACTTCCTGTACATCATCTGACTGTCTATGAGAAAAAAAACCTTCCTGCATTTGGGCAAACTTTTCAACACTTTTACCTGAGCTAAAAAAACCAAAAACAACAGGAACTTCAAAGAAGCTCTTCTTGACTGGCTGCTGGAGAGGAAGTTCTACTCCGTTGAAGAATACCTGGAGGGAGGAAGTCTACCACATTAATTAATGACTATGGACCTCATCTAACGTTCCTGATGCTGTGACCGTACTTAATGTTCAAGTCAATAAAGATAATTTTTTTGTACAAATATAAAATCACTTTATTTCAAAATACAAGTATTGATGGTAATTTAAACAAAAACAAAATTTTTTAAGTAGTGGTTCATAGTCTTCTTTCATGGAACTCAGCCACTGAGTAGAATTCCCAGCCAGTCAGTAAGGGCATTCTTCAATCTTCAATCCGGAGAGACGTTTTATTTCCTGTGGCAGTAGGTTATGCAGCTTCATGCCAATGTCAGAGGGTTTCTTCTCATATAGAGGAGAGGTGGTGAGCTGGGCAATGGTATCATGTGCTATATCGGGTGTAGTCATGAAGAACTCTACCTTGTGTCAAAGATTGTACAATAGCATACATTAGAATTTCTTTTATGTAGAGGTTTATTACAGTCATGATCTTCAGACTTATGAATGCTTCTCTACAACTTTTCCTGAAGCCTATCCTTGATAAGGATCTTATAGTCCTCTTTTGCAACACCACTCTCTGGAGATTACTTGCTGAGGTTCCTCCCCACACCACAAGTCCATATCTAAGGTGTGTTTCAAACCACCTTTTGTTTGCGAGATCTGATGGTAGCCAACTATAGGTTCAAAACTGCGGTAATCCGACAGAAAGGATGCAAGACGTAGAAAAGACATAGTGACGTGTAAATCATTTTATTAATATAAAGTTTTCCATATTTTATAGCATCTTCCCATATTGAGGCCCAAAAAAAATATTCGAATCGACTCCTTTCAAATCTTAATAATTTTTTCCTCTCCCACTCCCTCTCCCTTCCCCTCCTGTCACTCTCCCTCTTCCTCCCACACCCCCCTTTCCCTCTTTTTCTTTCTCCCTCCCTCCCTCTCCCTCGTCCCCTCCTTCCATCCTCTCTCTCTCCCTCTTACTCCCCACCCCTCTCTTTCTCACTATATCCCTCCCTCCCCCTCCCTCTCTCCCTCCTCCTCTCTCTCTCTACTTGATAGTTACTGTTCTTCAGTGATATCTATTAGGACTCAAAACTTCAGCTGGAAGTTATAAAACACTAAAAATTTAAATATTTTATTGTCATTAAAAATTTTAATCTTGATATTTAAAAATGTACTGTTATGGAGGATACATCCTCTATTGTTTAACATTGGTGACAGAAGTGTGTTGTCGTGTTGTAACAGGGAGACTTGAAGCAGTTCTTGGTGGCGACGAGGAAGGAGGGGACAGCGGCTAAACCTCGCCCAACTCCACTGACTGTACCGCAGAGTCTGGCACTGGTCCACCAGCTGGCACTGGCTCTGGAGCACATAGCAAACCACCGCCTGGTACACAAGGACGTGGCGGCTCGCAACTGTCTCATCTCCTCCGACCTCACCCTCAAACTTTCCTTGTCTGCCCTGTGCAAGGACACCTACAGCAAGGAGTACTATAGGCATCGCAACCAGGTCCGTCCTCTCGCCACAAGAAACATAGCATCTCTAGTAACGTAAACATGCTTTTTAATGATCGATCAGTTTTTTTTAACCCCCCACCGCAACGCGCGCCGCGGAGCGACAACTCCGCAAGTAGGTATATTTGGTGTTAGAATAGTGGTCAGAATGGGTTGAGCCTTGAGCCCGCGTGTAGCTTCCCACCCATCTGTAGAAAGACGTGGCGCGCTTGTTAGGGCGTGTACGTTCAGTCATAACTGAGCAGTGACCTTGAGAACATCCCTGCGGAGTGACGCTCCGCATGCGTTCTTTTCATTATCTGATATAACGGAGTATCGCTCCGCGGCGTTCTACACTGAATCCATCATTACAGTCATCTCTCATCACGTTCAACCTAAAACCGGAATACTTTTTAAGGTAAGAAACAATTTTTGTTCGATACATAAAAATCTGTAATTTTGATGTTATAGCCTGAGTATTGTTTTACTCATAAAAGATGTTCTCAAACCAATAAAAATATGTATTTCCGAACTTTGTACCTAATTACTTTGTATTATACTTCTTATTTGGTTTCAGATGCATCAACCAGATGAAGAAGAAATTCTTCGACTTCTAAGAGATGAAATTGGGGCATCGGATGATTCAGAAGAAGGACAATGTTCAAGAAAGCGATCACAATTCACTGAGTGAGGAGTCAGCTGAAGACAGTGATAATGAGCCAGTTTTTAAACCAAGCTGTTCTTGAAAACGAGGAGGATAATGGCCAGGATATTCGTGGCAATAAGGTAATAAATAACGTTATTACTAACGACCTGTATGTCGCAGACGATGGAACCGTGTGGAGAATGACACCGGATCAAAATTGGAGGGTCAGAAGAGGACCGTGTGATCTTCTACGACATCTACCTGGCGTTCGTTCAGATGAGCGTAATGCTGAAAGCCCTTTGGACGCACTGAAGCTACTTTTTACCGATGAAATGTTACAGGAGATAGTGAGATGTACAAACATTTATATTTCTAGCCAACGCCCTAATTTTACCAGAGACCCCGAGACGCAAGTGACATAACTGTTGTTGACTTGAAGGCCTGTTTAGGGCTGCTTTTCCTTGCAGGCTCCATGAAGCTATCTCATACAAGACTTGAGGACCTATGGCGTACTGATGGTACAGGCATAGAATATTTTAGGCTGACAATGAATATTAACCGATTCAAGTTCATTTTAAAATGCTTGCGGTTTGATGATTATAGGACCAGAGGTACGAGAAAAGCTACAGACATGCTTGCAGCTGTGATATTTCTTATTGACAAATTTAACGACAACTGCATGAAACATTACAGTTTATCTGAAACAGTAACCATCGATGAAATGTTGGGTGCTTTCCGTGGGCGTTGCAGTTTTAAACAGTACATACCAAGCAAGCCCGCCAAATACGGTCTTAAAAATATTTGCTTTGTGTGATGCTAAGATGTACTACACAAAACAATGTTGAGGTTTACTGTGGGCGGCAGCAACCAGGACCCTACTTATGCGGAAACTCATCACATGAAATCGTAAAACGTCTTGTGCGCCCAATCTCTAACAGTGGCCGCAATATAACCTGTGACAACTGGTTTGTGTCAATACCTTTAGCTCAAGACTTATTGGAAAATGACAAGCTTACTCTTGTAGGTACAATTAAAACATCCGAAGGGGAATCCCAAACTTCATGAAAGAAGTAAAAAAATCGCCCAGTAGATTCAAGTGTTTTCGCTTTTAGAGAAAATACCACACTTGTCTCTTACAAACCCAAGAAAAACAAGGGTGGTCTTGGCCCTATCAACACTTCATTACGAACGAGATGAAGTGGAAACTGATGAAAATAATGAAGTGCACAAACCAGCAATATTACATTTTATAATGCAACAAAATCAGGTGTAGACAAAGTCGACGAGATGAAGTGCTCGTATTCTGTTGCAAAGAATAACCAGGAGGTGGACATTAGTGGTATTTTTTTTATTTTTGAACATTGGAGGCATCAATGCCTATGTAATGCATAAGGCCAACAGTGGAAACACCAACCTGCTGAGAAAAGATTTTCTTAAAACACTGGCCAAAGACCTACTTGATGACTACATAAGAGCAAGAGTTGCGAAGACAAACATCCCAACGTCAATAAGATTACGTCTGGGGGAAATATTGGGACTGCCAGCAACTCAACCAAATCATGTACTGGATCAAAGGGAGAAAACTCATGGAAGGTGTAGCTTTTGTGACAGAAAAAAGAACAGACCAACCCGTTTCACATGTAAGGGATGCCACAAATATGTGTGTATGGAACATATTGAAAGCTATGTGTGCAGGGACTGTGATGCCAAAGTTCAAATTATAGAAGAAAGGTTCAGATTCTAACTGATCAACATTTGTTAAAACTTTACTCAAGGCATTTTTCTTATAGATTTAACATTTAGTTAATTATAAATTATCTAGTTGTAAAAATACTGTACTTTGTAAAGTCTTGAATAGGAAGTATGAACAGTTATTGTTTAGTCATGAATAAGTACTAGAAATACAAGGCGAAGACTGACCTGCTGGTAAGACGTTATTCATTCTACACCCAATTTTTCTAAGTTAAACATAACTTTTACAATATTTTAAATTAAAGTTATCATATTTTATTTTTATTATTATGCTAATAATGTTTATAATTTTATTATCATTTATATAAATTAAAACATGTGATTCTTTTCAATTATAATATTAGTTGTAGATGAATAAACTAAATTCTTCATAAAAACTTATCGTATTTTTATTACAAAACACACATGCATACACCCACCCAAAATTAAAAAAAGCATGTGTAAACACACAATTAGATGTTTTAAATACTAAAAAAGGTTTACAAAATCTTCATAGAATTAGGATTTGTTAAGAAAATGAAAAATATATCAATAGTGGAGTCACACACTCCGCGCGCGTGTGATTGTGTAACTCAACGTCACGCGTGTTACGGAGGGTTAATACATATTTATAAAATATTTATTATGTTATTAACTCCACATTACAGGGTTATCTTTATATTAGTATAATGAATAGTCAACTAAAACCCTTTAAAAAATTTATTTTATTGTAATACACGTGTTTCGGTATTAAACCATCATCAGTGTGTGCATTAACCTCTAAATTAATATTAAACAATTAAATATACACATGTGTACCATTTAAACAGATGTTAAATTTATATGACACAGTTGTAATTTTGATTAATAATCTTTATTTAGTATTTTAATTTTTCAAAGATAGGGTTTGTCTTATTTTTTAGATTGCCATTTAAAATGTTATAAGGATCTTTATTATAATTTAAATAGATATGTAATGCTTCTTTCGTGTTTAATTTTCAATTTTCCTTTCGATATCTAAAATTTCCATGTACACAAATGTTGTTCTTTTCAGAATATTCTAGCGAAATACCTAGTCTAGTTTACAGTAGATATATTGTAATAAAAATAAAGTAATTTTGTACAACTTATTTGTACTAAAATAGCATTTATTGTTCAAGCATGCCTCAGATTAAATAAGCATTTTATCTTGTATAGTTAGTGTTATTTCCGCTAAATTTATTTCTGAGTAAATTTTACCCTCAGAAGAGAACACGAGGCTTAATGTACACTAAACATGATTAGTCAGGGAATTCACAAATAATGTTTCCAACAGCTGATCCCGCTGCGGTGGATGCCGCTCGAAGCCGTGGCCGAGGATGACTTCTCGTGCAAGTCCGATATCTACGCCTTTGCTGTGACCGTGTGGGAGATCTTCAGTCGTGGGGAGCTGCCATTCGGCAAGATGTCGGACCGGGAAGTGATGGCAGCACTGGAGGGGGGCGAGCTGCGCTGGAAACCTCACAAGAACATGCCGGAGGGCCTGCGCATACTGCTCTCCAAGTGCTGGGAGCCGAGTCCACGGGACCGGCCAACGTTCTCTCAGGTCGCAGTCACGGTCAACGATCCTGCTCTAGTCAGCAGCTAAGCTTGCTATCCATCTAGCTGCATTCTTCGAGAACAAATTGTATGGAAAATACATAAAAAACACCACCAGATCAAAATAAGTTTTTAGGCGCTTTTTGAAGCTAAAATGCCGAAATTAATAATATAGTGGTTAAGTTAATTTCTCAACTTTTACACAACTGTATAACAGATATTTGAAACTAGACCTCTTTCAAAAGAGGAATTATGCAGTATTTTCAAATAAAAAAATATCTAAATGTAACTCACAGAACCTTTGCTATGCATTTTAATTATTTAGATGTTTAAAAAATAATGTCACATCTGAAATCTGCACAGAAATTAGTAATATTTCCATATTTTGATATTTGTATACATATATAAAAATGCTAATGAGGGCATTATAATATAATTTTATATCCATTATTTCAATTTACAGTGTTTCCACTTTTACACTTTTTACGGACTGCTCTTTCTGCAGTTCTTTACGTAACAAAAACGTCATCACTGCCTCTGGAGGTAATCGAGCACTGTATATTTATGCAGCATAAACTGCACTATCTCATAATAATTTTATTAGATGTTGCAGTCGTAAGTGTAATCTTAAGTATTCCTAGTTAATTTTGTAATTAACTTTTACTTTTAGTGTATATTTCTATTATGTTTACAACGATCCTTTAGTTTCTTCGTTGACACTGGTTTTGTGACATAATTTATAAACAAGGGACATTATTCTGTGTTTAGCCAAAATGTCAGTTAAAATTATTTTATCTGAAGGAAAGACATCTTAGTGAGCTGCAATGCAATATAATCTTCGTTATTGCATTAATCTACTTTCCTGTAAATCTACAGTTTTTTAATAAATAAATAAATAAATACCTCCATCGTTTGTAATAAGAAAGAGTATAGAACAGTGAGATGTTTAATGTTTAATCAAGGATAGTACTGTAAGAAACTGTTCATTGATTTTAAGTATTGTTGTTTTTTACAGACATACACATTTTGTATATAGCCTTATGAAATAAAAGTACCAAATGCATTTATATTGTACATTTTTAAGTAAGATTAACTTTAGCATTAGTTTTGAGATTAGTATAAAATGGCCCATAGCGTAATTAAGAGAAAATGTCTTATGGTAAACTTGTAGGAAGCAATATTTCATTTTAAGATTTTCATTTAATTAAAGAATACATCACTGCCTCCCTCTAGTAAGAAAATGCAATTGAACATAATCAGACTTAATTTTGGAAATTCCATTACAATATTTTATTTGAATTAAAAGTTTTATGAATTTATAATCTAATTCTGGTAAACAACACAAAATAATAATAGAGCATTTAAACTATTTTAAACAAACATATTTTTACTTGATGTTAGTTATTATTACTGTTTAATTAACTCAGTTTGTCTGAAATGTATAAGTAAATAAATGAATAAAAATAATGGAATACTAAATATTATTATTGAAAGTTGTTCTGTTTACTACAGTTGATAATTCGCAATAACGAATTAAACTTGTTTTAAATTTTAAAATATCACTTTTGGAAATACACACCCAAAATTTAAAAAATTTGAACCTTAGGAAAAATTCCTATTACAATAAATAAAAAACCGTGGAGTCAACTTCTCCACCAATTTTTTTTATCCCTTCCCTCTTTTCAATACAAGTCTAATGCTGTTATAAAAATTATGTTTTGTTTTGTAGATGACAAAAGTGGGAATAATATTTAATAATAGTGAAAAATATAATTGATATTTTAAAATATTCTGGAGTTTGAAGTGATCAGAGAAAGATGGATCGTTATTTGGCTGCAAATTTGCAACAGAATTGTTATATTTAAAAAATAAATTAAACACCGTTGATAGCATTGAATTATATTATAGTACGTATTACATGTAAATATAGGACATAGAGTTTTATAAGGTTAATATTTATTATTGTGTACTTACTTTTATATCTGCAGTTGTAACGGTATTGTTTCTGTACAGTTTTATACTCTGATAGCCAAGTTGTAGTTTCTTGTTAGTGTTAGGTAGTCAGTCAGATGTGTGACCGTCTGTGATCAATGTGGCTCCCTTTCTCTCTAATTGTGTATTATATAGTTCTATTATGTTCTAGTCAATATAAAAATATATTTTCATAAACAATAATTGTCTCTGTTTACTATGACAGTTTAAAAAAATTCAGTAGTTTCGTTTTGCCCCAATAAGATTCTTTGCAAGTTTAGTTAATGGCTACAGGTTTTAGGGCCTAGTTGCAAACAAGTTTGGTTTTTAAATTGAATAAGCCATCAATGGTCTTACAATGCTTGTTTCATAAATTGGATTAATACCAACATAAAATGTGGTTGCAATATATTTTTATAGACATTTTAAAATTTTATTATTTTTAGATTCTGAATGTTATTGTGAATAAAAAAGTGAAAATATCAGAAGGAAATCGCCTCAATGTTTTCCATGTTTATTATTTTATCTGTCTCCGCCTTTGTTTGACATTTATTTTTGGTTTTACATCATTATAAGTGAAACTGAATAATATCAAAAATTATTGATCAAAGGATCAGTTCACTTTAATACAATTAAAACTACTTTTTTTTTCATTCTGCAGAACATTTCCAAGACAAAATGAAAACATATGGTTATAAAAATCACTAAACATTCCCAACTTGCTCATGGATCTCAAAGACCTATTAACCCTAGATCTGTGTTAACAACAACTGTGGATAGGTTTGTATCCCGGATCTGTTTGCATCATAATGATGTACGTTGATGAAGATTTTTCAAATAACATCAATTTACTAAAAGGAAACTTCTTTGATACTAATTGGAAGGAGAGGTTATATAAGATACCATATTGAGAGTTAATCATCTTGATGACCTAGAACAATCAAAAGAGAGGAATATATTTTCTTGTGTCTGACAAGAATAAATTTTATTGAAAAAAGGTTAGTTAAGTGATACATGATCAATTCATAAATGACAAAGGCTGGTTGTCATTTGATCAACTTGAAATAACAAAAGAGTAGTTGAATCTTGAAGTTTACAGATTTATAAGCTTCCAGGTTTTTTGTCCTCACAATAAGTCTCCCTGAAATAAATGCATATATTTATCTCTTAATATTTTTTATTTTTGCCAATAATAACAAATAGTGCATGTTTAATATCCAAAGTTATTGATCTAGCTCAGAAAAATCCTAAACAATTAAACATAATAATACTATAATGTTAACTTATTGAACATGATAAGTTAACGAGGACTAGTGCCTCTTAATGCTAGGACCAATTTTCCTTTTGAAATAAAAAAAATTTTAATTGAAATTGAAATGAATTGAAATTTTATTAACATATAACATTGTTGTATGAAACGCAAGAGTTAAATGTTAAGGATCTAATAAGTTTTGATCTTTGCTGTATGTTTTTTTGACTGTTTGTATATGTTGTATGTGTCCTGTTAGCTTATGCTACACGGTAATGAGATATAACTATAAAAAATATAAACAAAAGTAAGACTTTTTGACGTAGTTTTCAAATATTTAAATACATACAATATTACAACTGAAACTTTTATTTGATTGCTTGAGAAAAAATGAATTTATTATTACCTCAAGCTGACTAATTTCCGTTATCATTTTTAGTTTTCTTCCATAAAAATAATTCTATTTAAATGTGAGGGCAAATTTATCGACTTACTTCGTTTTACACATCCTTGCAACTGTCTGCATTATTAACAGGTTTCATAAAATAATTTACGAAGAAAGCACCATCTACATCTGTACAGAAATTGTATTGTTTTATTTTTTTTAACTTATTGAACTTTTTTATCTTGAATTTTTACCAAAACACTTAGATTTGCAAAGTGTTTTTGTGTAAAATTATGAAACAAATTGAATTAATTTCATATAAAAAATAATTTTTTCTTAACACTTATTATTTCACAAAATTTAGTAGCAAGGGTGACAGAGACACCTCTTAAGAAGAAAACTGATGTGTAACAACATGCATTTAGAGTAGGCCTTACATTTTTGGCAATTAAAAAAAGCTTGCAAGGTGAAGAAAATGGAGCGACCATTTTGAGTGTGTCACTGTGACATTGGACAGATCTAGGGTTAAACTATTTGTAACAATAAATCGTAAAGTAAAATAATGTAAATTAATTTTTTGCCTGCATTATTATTTATAGTAATCTACTATTACTTTTAGGTTAATTAAGTTGTGATAATATGACATTATACTTTAGAGTTCTTTTTTCCACTTTTGTACTCATTTTGTACATTATATAAAGTAAAATATACATGATTGTTTGAATCGAATCGAAATTAATTTTTTCCCGTGTCTTTCCTTTGTTTACCCTCCACCAAATGGTTAGACTGTATAGTTTATGCAACTACAATTTCACCATTCCCACGTGTATCACGGGAAATCCCAGAGGTGATGACTTTAGGCAATCAGAAAGCCTCCAAAATAACCTGGTGCCGACATTAAGAGGCAAACCTGCAGCCAAAGCTGACTGGTGCGGTGTCTGTCGGAGGTTCAAACATGATCGGGTGTTGTGCCCGTGTACCATGGATCCATCAATCACTGATACACTACTGAATTTTGCAAACGTAACAGTTTTAAAAATGTATAGTGATGGTAGTGTTAACAAATTTAATTCTTTGAATGCTCTTTTAAAAGAGTCTCGTTCACCTTTTATACCTTGTTTAAAGTTATCTAAAACAATATTTATGATTAGAAAACTGTCCGATTTCTCCATTGAAAAAGCTCTTAAAATAGTATATTATGTATTTTTTACTCTCAATTGGTTTATATGGAGAAATACATTTAAGAAAGATTATTAATAAAATTGTATTAATACAAAAAAAGCAGGTCGTTACATTTCTGGTATTGGTTATAAAGATTCATGTAAACAAAGATTTCAAGAACTTCATATTATGACAGTCCTTTGTTAAGTTGTATATAAACTGTTGCTTTATATGGCTACGTCAAACAACTTAACATATCAAAACATGCACCAATATAACACAAGGTACGCAAACAATATTGTAACCAAAAACCTGAATTCCAAACAATATTCATTAGCAACCTTATCTCCTGGACCATAATTATGAAATGCACTGCCAAATAGATTAAGATCACTGCCAATTGGTATATTCAAAAGACAACTTGGCTTTTTCCTCTTGGGAAACCCATTTTATGAAGTGGATGAAATTTTTGGGATTAATGATGAATTAAACAATTACTGTTGATCTTAAGAAATTCTTTTATTGGGTGTTGTAAAGGGGTTTTTAATTAATTAATTAATTTGTTTTAATTGATTTTTTATTTATTTAATGTATTGCTTCTTTAAAAAATTTGGATGAACTGAAGGATTGCATTGTTTTTAACATAGAAATGTACAATGATGTGTTTTCAATGTGACAATGTATGACAAATTGCCATGTAATCTTTACCAGTAATAAATGAGTATACCTAGACTTGCAAGAACACAAATGGCTTGTTTGTGTAATACAAAACTTATATTAATCTGTGTTAGGGTAGCCGCACCTCAGACCAATAAACTATATTTTAGGTATGACTCAACAAGAGAGTAGTAAATAAGATTAAGCAGGTTTATTTTAATGCTAGGGGAATTTAATTTAACCCACCAAGAAAATTCCGCTCAAATGGTTTTATTTTAGGTTTAGATGTAAATTTAAACTATTCAAAAACTGGTGTATCCGCATTAAAACAACATGACTCTTAATCTCCATCTCTTCAGCAGTGATGCTGGAAAAGGTGACATTGTGGGTTCGGCTTTGAAGGGATGAAAGTCCAATAAACATTTTTAGTGCTGTCAAAGTTTGCTTTCTTCATTTAATTATGCTTATTTGGTCTAGATTTGATATATGATAAACTATCAAAAGTTTATTTGACATTATTACATATATTACAGAATGGAAACGTGAAAGATTTTGCATGACATTTTTCCTTTATACATGATTTTGATACAAACAATTAAGATAAGTAACGATTTTAAAATCGTTTTTTAAAGGGCTTCATTACAGATTTGTCTGTATAAAAGTTAATAAAACACAAATACATTCAATAAACATTCATCTGTATTTGATTAAAGACTTCAAATACTGACCACAACCAAAATGTTGAAGATCTTCTTCGTCAGTGTTTTAAGACTTGAGGCAGTGTAATTGTGCAGTTTCCCTTAAACTGAAACCTGAAACAAATGTAATACATATTCATAATACAGCTTCAGTACACTTTTTCTGTCAGGGACAGATTATATTAGTGTAGCCAATTTTAAAATTGATCCTTATATTTGAAAAATGTAATAAAAACTGAAAGTGTTAAGGCACAAATACTATAGTAATATACTGTGCTTCTGTTGTCCTGGGCTCTTCTTGTCGTTTTTTCCCTAAATGAAACACTTCCTCAGTGCTGGAATAAGATTGATCTGTGCAGTTAAGAGTATTGATTTGTATTTCAGTCATGACCTGTTAGTCAAATAAATTTAAGGAGCTTATAAATAAACAAAGTAAATAACATTTTGAATTCATTAGGGTGCAGGAAATAAAGGACCCATAATAAAATTTAAGGGTTTTGTAAATTTATAACTTGCTTTCGAAATTGTCACTGATCAACATTAGTACAGTAGAACATCTGTAATCTGGCATGTTTGGGACTAAACGCTTGCCGAATTAAAGAAAATTCCGGACTATGGAGGTTATTTATAAAAGTACAGGAGTCGTATAAAAAATAACAAAATTTGGACCAAAAAGTTTTACTATATGTACTTATTATTTAAACATGGGTTATTTAAAATATATATACCAATATATAAGAACAGGAGAAATATTACAATGCATTTTTTTAAGTACAGTACATGATGAAATACATTTGAATACAGTATGAAGTTTACTGTTCAGAGCGTAACGCTTTATGGCACTTGAGTGTCGGCAGAGCTGTTGAGTTGCTCACTTTACAATGTTCATTGTGAAGGTAATTCTATAATTTTTGTCTTATTGCTGTTGATGCCGGATTATTGAAAATTCCGGACTCTAGAATTCCGGATTAAAGTTTTACTGTATTAAGAAATAAATGCGTAAACAGATGTAATCAGAGCAGAAATACTTACGGAAAGTACATGGTGACATCAGTGTTGACTATGTTGAACTCAGCAACAGGCACTCCGCGGCCAGCGAGAGTGGGGCCAAACTCTGACACTGGCCGCACTGACGAGGACGTGCCTACCACTAGGCACAGGTCTGCCAACCTTAGAGCATCCTCTGCACAATCACACATTGTACATAAAACATCGGGTTTGGTGGCATTGAATAATTTAGAGATTCATAATATCATTATATCTAGATTGGCCAAGATCAGTTCACAAGATAATTAAAAACAGTATCATATAGAAATTTGTTTTCCCGAAATGAATCAAATTTCTCTGTTTCTACCTCTGACAAATATAATATTGATTTAGAAAAGGACTTTTGTCTTTGGAGTTTTATATTCATTACATGCTTGGCTGTTAACACTTAATCACTGATTATAAATGTAATGTTGTCATCTCTAACTATCTTGCCCTTTTTATTGTTACATAGATAGATAAACAAAATTATAGCAAAAGGAGTATAAAAGTAAGAGAGGAAACAAATTTCCAAAATAGACATGCAATAAAAGAGCCGTTTCCTCAAAAAGAGTAAGCCTATGATTCCCTCACTTCTATTTAAGGTTAAACAACATCAGAGTGATCAAATATAACTTATTTTGTTATTTTTATTTTCCCATTGTTAGTAAATAAATGAGAAGTAAATTGAATTAAATTATATTGTAACATTTTGTAGAGTTAGTAATATAATTTGGTATAACATTTAGAGAAATGAACTGTACTTAAGAACCAGTTTAGGTACTAATTTTGTCAAAACAACAAAATACAATTAATTTCATAAAATATAAACTAGAATGTATAGACTTGTGTTAAATATCTGTATCTGAATATGAACATTTTAATCCAAATAGTTTTTTTCTGAAAATGTCTACAATTTTTTCATTTTTTTATACTGTTATGTTTTTGATAATGTAAAATATACACCTATAACAGAATTTGCAATCCTAAGAACTGTAAAATAACAAACTGGAGTGGATTCCCGTTTATTTTGCAGAGTAGTTATCTTACCGGCACTGTCCACTGCATGTTTTGACATGTCCTCGCCGGTGAAGAGAACGTGTGGTCTGAGTCGTCCGTCACAGCCAGGCTTGGAGCAGTGAGGCACTGCTTCTTCATCAGCCTGCACATAGTCCAACTGTGCACTGGGGTTTCTGCAACAAACAGAACATAATATTTGTGTGTAACACTAAAGAGATAAAATATATTTATCTTATACTTATTAATGTTACTGGGTTTCTCTTTGACTTCTGTAAGGCACTTGAAACTTTAGAGCACTCTCCACTGCTAAACAAAATGAAGAGCATGGGAATAAAAGGCAAAGCTGCAAATTGGTTTTTAAGCTATCTGGCAGGAAGAACACAAACGGTAGAATTAACATTCACCAAAAACCACACTACCCATAAAGCAAGGTCACCTTTACTCCTAATCAATAAAGGTGTACCTCAAGACTTGGTATTAGGACCAATCTTTTTATCCTGCTGACCAATGAGCTGCCAAGATAATTTCAAGAATATGTTTTATTCCGTTGCTGACAAACAGAAAAAAACATTAAAAATTTCATCCTTTGTTACATACAACATGACTAAGCAGTATTGTCAAAACAATTTTCTCTTGTACTTAATGAGAAAAAACTCAACAAGTAAATTTCGGAAACAGAACCACTGACTTGCCAGGGCTACCAGACATTGAACTACAAAGTGGAGCAATACATCTTGGAGTTATAATTGACAGCAAACTCACTTGGGCATCACATGTACACAACCTTTGTGGAAAATTAAATACCAGCCTCTATGGACTCAAAAGAATAGAAAACTCCTGTGACCTTGAAACAGCAAAAGTAGCATATCACTCGCTATTTGAGTCCCATATTCTGTATGGAATTAAGTTTGGGGAAACTCCTCTACCAGGAATGTAAGCCGAGTCTTGGTACAACAGAAGAAAGCAGTGAGAACTTTAATAGGCCTAAACCAATATGACTCTTGTCGAAGTGCGTTCCAAGAACTTAAAATACTGACATCACATCACTTTACATTCTTGAAGTGGTCTAACATGCAGTAGACAGGAATCACCAGAGACTAGGAGATGTTCATCAATACAGCACTAGGAATAACACAAACTTTGCTATGCCGATTCACCACACGTTCCTCTACGAGAAGAAAACCTGCTAGACAGGAGTTAAGCTGTTCAACCTGATACCTGAACAGCAAAACCTTCAACAAGTATCTCATGGAGTGGTTGCTGGAGCACACCTTCTACACCTTGGAAGAATTTGTCAACTGAAGGAACAACCAGACTAATCTCACTTGGTTTTAACTTTACATACATTTTAATCAAGAAAAATATCTGAACTTTTTTTAACCAAACTGTTTGTTTTATGTAAAATTGTTGACACAATTACTGTTCTCAAAGAATATGTAAATAAAGAAGTTTGTCTATTGTATAATTGTCTACTCTCATTTTTAACAGGAATTTGTATGTTAAACAAATCTGAAACACAATTATGAAATGTACATTAACCAGGGAAAAAACGATTTTTATTTCAATTCAAACACAGAAAATTTCTTCTGAGAATTATCCTGGATTTGTCTTGGTAAGAGCAGAGATTTCAAATGATTCAAGGGTTGGTTGATGGTACCAACCAATTCAGTTATGAAGCACAGTGTGCATGTCAGTCCAAATAAATATAATTTTGAAACAAATAATTAGCAAAGAGCAGAACAATTCCAGTTGATTGCAATCTCATCTAGAAATATATCACTTTTAAGTCAGCTGGGATTAATTCTAGAAAAACTAGTGGAATACAGATTTACTACTGACTTATTCAAGATAAAAACTTTCAATATATTTTAATGAAGAAAAAAAAACATCTCTTATCTGTCAGTGTCATCTGTTGTACTGTGTACAACGTGTGTTATAGTCTGTTGTCTCTGTTGTGTAGTGGTTTTTCCTGATGCTTCTTGTGACTGTGGTGCTTATGTATAGCTTTTTTTCAACAATTTAAACTTAAATGAGTTTGATGCCAGGTTTTTTTAGACTGTTATTTATTTTTGTATTGTATCTTACACACTTCAACATATGTTTTACATTTTTAAGCCCGGAGAAGAGAGTAAATACCAATTCTTGAGATAACGTGTATAATTTATTACAAAATACTGTTATCCTTGATATTATTAGTGAAACATTTCGATTCATATTGAGTCATAGCTCTCATAAGTTTCTAATGTGGAGTGATCATGCTGACTTGGACTCTCCATACAGATAAGCCAAGGATCCTATACCCTTCATAGTCAGTCTTCTGAGCCTGAGCTGGTGTTCAGAGAGCAATAACTACTCAAATCAAATCAAAACCTTTATTGTCTTCAGGCATATAGCAACCGACATGGTCATAATTTTGTGTTACAAATCATAACTTGCCATAGGTAATGTTTATACTGCTTAGGTAGGACTAGATTAGCGTAAATTGATAATATAAAACATGATTTTTGCTACGTAAAACTTATTTTGCTATACGTAATTCTTAAATAAAAACAACATTGATAAATATCAAATAAAATCTTAAACTAAATCAATAAACTAAAATGAATAATCAATAAGTAAAATAGATAAATCTTACATATTTAACAGACTTAGAAAACATTTATTTCTGAATTTGGCATGTTTAAAAATTCATTGATACTATATGTTTTTTCGCCGTTATTACCGGTGAATTGTATTACCAGTGTTGTCCGGTAGTTTTATCGAGATCCAGTGCGTTAATTTTGTTTATCGACGGCGCTGGACATTTGTAAGTAGTTGAATGTGGCGCTCTGTGACTAACCAGATTGAACACAGCAGGCCGCAGTGGACTCGTTATCTGTCAACGCTTTCATCCTATGCGCAGGCAGTGTGCGCCGCTACCAACTGCAGCCGCCGCCGCTTGATTGTCCCCGCTTGTGACTAACTGCTGTACAGTACGGCCAGACCAGCTCGGCTGTACCTACCCGCTGTGAAGGTTTATTGTTGCGCCTTCAATTTCTACGCTGCAACTACATTTCTTACGTGTATTTGGGCTTGCAGTTACTTATGTGTAGGCGATTGACATTGCGTCACCTAAAGTGATTATTAAAGGGCATAGACATTGGCCAGCAAAAATAAATAAAATCCTTGACAAGTCATAAAAAACTGTAATCAGGAAGGAGTTTGAAGGAGTTTTGTTTTTCGCAAGATGATTAACAATGAGGAGATATTGTTTACAAGCGAAACTGACGACGATCTTCAGATCTGTCTTATTTCTTTGACTTCTGAGCTGAACGCTCTAATGACTAACTATCCAGAACTTGATTTCACTAACCTTGATATACACATCAGTGATCTTCTAAATAAAATTGATAAACAAAACTCCTCATATAAATGCTGCCTAAGTGATCTCACTCATTCAAGTAATGAACTTCAGTTACTTTCAACGAAGCTTGACTTAGAAAAGGAACAGAGAAGGAACGAAATGAACAACTCTTTTAAAATCCTGGACGAATCGAACGTTGAGATTGTCGACCTTAAAAAACAAGTCCAATCGTTGCTTGATGAACTACGCCAGCGAGAGCTTCACATCTCAACGCTCATCGCCGAGAACAACACCTTGTCTGACGATGTTCGCAGTATTAAAGCCAAGCTTTTGTTGTCGTCTGAGTCCAATGAAAAAAACGATTTAACTATAAAAAATCTCAGTTATAAGCTAGATTTATTAACTGCTGAACTCAGTGTAAATATTATTAGTGACAAAAAATGTAGTTCTTACAAATGGGTTGAGGAGCATATTATTTCGGATTATTTTTCAGCTATTGCTAATAGTGTGAAGGGTAGAGATGAAATTTTATTGTTTAGCCCAGCTGTTTCTCATTTGTTAAAAGTTGGTACACCTGAGGCGATTAATGACACTTTGTCCAACTCCACTTTCAATAATGCCAAGTATGTATTTCTTTGTGTAAATAACAGTGTTGATAAGCAGAGAGCTGACTCTGGAACACACTGGTCCCTTTTATTTATTGATCGAGGTGTATGTAAGGCTTACCACATTGACTCTGTTTTGGGTGTAAATTTGAGCTCAGCAGTAAACATTTTAAGAAATTTAAATGTACCTCAATCTAGTCTAGTAGAGATCAAATGTCAACAACAGGCGAATGATTTTGAATGTGGTCTCAATGTAATTGTCAATGCAAAATTCATTGTTAATTATTATTGTTCTCCTAGACGTAAGGAAGAATTCACTGATTGGTTCTATTGTAATGTTGTAACTTTACCTGACTGTCCTTCACCTGCCCTCAACTCTGTCATACCTTCGAGCTCTCCTTCTCACAACCAGTCGCAATCATCCCCCCCTCAGTTAGATAACAATACTCATACTACTAGCTGTAAAGTTGACACTGTAAAACTTGTTAGATGTAAAGGTGACAAGTGGAAACTTGTAAAATCAAATTCAAAGCGTAAACGATCTAAACAAACAAAACTTCCTCGGCAAGAAGTGTCAATCGAGTGCGGGAATAAATATGTTGTCCTGAGTTATATTGATGTTGACGACTGTACAGAGTTAAACACGACCCCTGGTGTATGCGGGACTTCTAAGCCAGCTAAGGAGCTCTCAGTGATATCTCATTCCTCTGTCTCTGTAACAGATCGAACTCAGCCAAAAGAGAAAAACATACATGCAAATAAAAGTAATGTTAGCGATAGCCCCTTGACTGTTAATGATATTTCATGTAATGAAAACCTAAGTTGTAATGAGTTACCTTTAAATTAATGTTTGATTATTGGTGATTCGTTATTGAGATACTCGGGCAAGCAGTGTTCCGACTCAGGTGCTACAATTGATATGAATCCTGGAGCCAGAATACATACAATAAAGCAAAAACTTATGTCTTATCTAAATGAAAAGCCTAAGGTTATTTATTTAAATGTTGGCACTAATGATGTACCCTTGTGCTGTAATGGTGGATCTGGTTATAACGGGGGGTGTGGCAAACGTTTAATTCTAGATTCTATGGCAGATCTTTTGTATACTGTTAAAACTAAGTTCCCTACTTCTAAGGTATTTTTAAATTGTATTCCAATAAGGCGTGATTTGAAGTATGGTACTCTGTGCATGTTGAATGAGCAGATAGAGTTGATGTGTTTCAACTTTGGAGTACAGTATGTTGATTTAAACTTTTGCTTAAGACTGCGTCACCTTGCAAGGGATGGTAGACATCTGAATAAGGAGGGTAATTTTCTACTGGGTTTCATAATGCATCAGATTCTTTGTAAGATAAATGCTCATAAGGACGAAACACAATCCTTTGAACCAGGTACACCTGAACCTGATACTCCTACTGCTCCTGAAACTAAACCTTATACACCTGAACCCGAACCAGATACTCCTGCTCTCACGTCGGGAAACGATTCAACGCCTCATCCCAATCCCCCATCTTAGCACTACGTGACTTTTCCCCCGTTGCTTCTGCCTTGGACTTCAGTCCAGGTGATGTACGCAACGGCTTTCATAATAGCTCCCTGAAGGTCCTTCATCAGAATATACGGGGTTTAAATTCTAATTATGAAACTCTCCAGCTTTTCATTCAGGAAGAAAATCCAATGGTGGTGTGTATTAGTGAGCATCACGTTAACCAATTCGGCATTTTGCAATTGGATGGTTATGTGATGGCAAGTTCGTTCTGTAGATCCGGAATGGAAAAGGGTGGAGTTGCTCTCTTCATTAAACCAGATGCTTCCTTTTCCCTTATTGATGTCTCTAACTACTGCGTTGAAGGTTTCTGTGAATTGGTGGCCATTTCTGTTGAGCTAGGCAGTGGAAAACTTTATATAGTTGGGGTATAAGTATATGATTGTCTTTCACAGGTTATGAAAGGGAGTGCAAATACAATTGTCCTGGGCGATTTCAATATTGATTTAGCGGGTTCTTCCAACGACTCCAAAACTGTACTAAACGATATGCTGTCCTTTGGTCTTCGCCAAACCATTCGTTCGTATACACGAGAGTTTAAGAAGTCTAGGACCCTGATTGATCATATATACACAGATATACCTGAACCCTGTTTTTCGAGCTCTGTTATAGTGTCATACTTAAGTGACCATCATGCACAGGCTGCAATTGTTGGCTCTCAATCATCTTCAAAGTCATCCCCAGCTCTTTTCCGCTACAACCGTGTTTTCTCAGAGGAAAACATTAGTCTCTTCAAATATTACTTGAATAAGGAAAACTGGGCTGATTTGTATTCATTGACTGACTTAAATGCAAAGTTTGAGCTGTTCTTGAGTCACATTGACTATTATTTCAACGTTTGTTTCCCCTTGGTCAGGAGAAAGGTCCCTTCAGAGAGTAGGGACAAGTGTAGGATTAAGCTAGATGGTGCGGCAATAAGGGTTAGGGAACAGTTAAGATCCTCTTACTTGGAATCGAAAGATTTGCCTTCTGTCCACCCCCTTAGGCAAAGATATCTTGGCCTCAAGAAGTTGTATCGTAAGCTTATTCTGAAACTCAAGTCTGATAGTGTGGCTAAGCGGCTCAGAACGTCATCTAATAAAACCAAAACACTTTGGGGGATCGTTAATCAGAGTCGAGGTTCACATGACTTTAAAAAGTACCAAAAACCAGAAATCAGGAATAATTTAGGAGAGGTTGTTAATGATCCCTCAGAAGTGTGTAATATTTTCAATGATTATTTTCTTAATGTGGGTGATAAGTCCAACAAGGTTCCGCCTAATATTAGCTCTTCTGCCTTGAGCACATGTCCTCTGAATTCGTTTTTCTTGTCGCCTACTAATCCTATGGAGATTGCTGAGTCAGTTCGCAGCCTAAAATCAAAGAATTCCGCTGGTTCAGATGGAATATCATCTGCTTTGTTGAAAAACGTAGTCTTAGAGCTGGCAGAGCCACTCAGTGAATTGATTAATCATTCATTTTCAATGGGTATATTTCCTGACTGTTTGAAACTCGCTATGGTCACCCCTTTGTACAAGAAAGGCTGCAATCTGGACTGTTCAAATTACAGGCCGATTTCTGTAGTTTCAACCTTCTCTAAAGTTATAGAGAAAATAGTATTAAAAAGGCTTTGGAGCTTCCTACAGCACAACAAGCTGATGTTTCAACATCAATATGGGTTCACCCAAGGGAAAAGTACTGTTGACGCAATGTTCTGTGTCGTGCAGAACATTGTTGATACTATTGACTCGGGTAACCGGTCTAGTGGCTTATTTTTTGATTTAACTAAAGCCTTTGATTTAGTTGATCACGTTCTTCTTCTAAATAAATTGTCTATCATGGGGATTAGAGGTGTCGCACTTCAGTGGTTTCAATCATATCTGGTCAAAAGGGCACAGTTTGTTAAGGTGAGTTCTATTGATGCGTCAAATAACATCTGCAATTATAGTTTTTCCACGAAAGGAACTATCAGCAAGGGCGTGCCCCAAGGTTCAATTTTGGGCCCTGTCCTTTTTTTAATCTTTATCAACGATCTTTGTAAGGGCTTAACTGTGCCAAACTTGTGCCTATATGCAGATGACACGTCACTAACGTTTTCTAATTCCTCCAGAGATCACCTGGAACTCGACACATTCTTAGAAGGGAATGCACTTGTTAATTGGCTTGAGCAAAACAGTCTTCAGGTAAATGTCTCAAAAACTACACTAATTGAATTTTCAATTAACAGCCATTCAAGCAAAAGTTTGCTCAGTATTCATTTGGGTGATGAAGCTGTTTTCTCAGAATGCTCCGTAAAATTTCTTGGCCTTATTATTGACTGCAATTTGTCTTTCCATCTCCACATAGAGCATGTATGTAGGAAGCTGAGTCAGGGTAATTTTGTGCTCAGAAATCTGGCTCGTTTCGCATCAACTGAAATTCTTACTGCTACTTATTATGGCATCATCTATCCATTCATATCTTACGGGGTTTCCATTTGGGGTTCTGAAAGCACCAAAACTAAGTCTGTGTTTAGGCTTCAAAAGAAAGCTTTAAGAATAATTTGTCATGTCCCATCCAGAACCTCATGTGCTAACCTTTTTTCCTCCAACAAACTTTTAACTTTTCCTTCCATTTATATTCTGGAAACCTTATCATTTCTTCATAAAAACTTTCACCTTTTTAATAGATTTTTTCCGACTCACATGTATGGAACAAGAAGTAAACCCAGATGCATTATGAATATCCCGCCACACTCCACCTCATTTTTTGAAAATCATTAAAAATATTCAGCAGTAATTCTTTTTAACAGTCTTCCATTAAGCTTAAGATTAGTCCAAGATTACACAGTTTTTAGAAAAAAATTGAAATGGTCGTTGATCGAGAAGGCTTACTATTCTGTTAAGGACTTTTTAGCTGATAAGATAGTGTAAACTTGAAAAAGTAAAATTATTTTATTGAGAGACATTATTATATTTTGTTATGATTTGTTGACTTAGCATATACATTGTTAACTCTGTCTACATGCTGAATAAAGAATTTGAATTTGAATAAGGGATGAGCAGCCAGCCATCTATGTAATTTACATTTAAAGAGACAAAAAGATAGATCTTTGGTTGAGAGTGGTAACTTATTATATAGTCTAATACAAATTATAGTATGGTAAGATCTATTTTTTCCAATCTTGTAAAAGGTATTATTTACAATCCTCCAGCAATATCACAACATTATAAATTACTTAATTATTGTTCTTTCAATTATATTTGATATAACTCTAAAATACAACCTTTCATAATGTTTTTGAAAAAAATTACCGCCACTGCAAAAAATTTATTTAATTTGTTGTAGTTTGTACCATTTTAAGCTTCCCATGAGCTAAATTAAAAAAAAAAATTAAATAATAGTTATTTAAATCTTTTTTTAGAAAATTGTTCTTTTTGGGTAGTAACATAACATTTTTAAGCTCTCTACAGTGAAAACATTGGATGTAATACCTATGCCTGCATTTCAAGTTTGGTCAAAATTGAATGTTTTATCACAGCTGATGTTTATATACAAATATAGATTGACACTTTATTAAAATAATTAAAAACGAATATTTCTATTGAAAATCAAATTACATTTTTGAACTATCAGAATACCTTCAACTATTTGTGGGGTCATGTAAATATACAAAATATTTACCCTTTGCCTGCCAGCGAAGGTGCAATAGGTTGCTGCCAGTTCTCATGTATGTCGCCACACTTGACACACTTGGTCTTGAACAACGAGCCACTCATTTCTATGACCCGCCGAGAGCCGGCCAGAGTGTGTAGGCCGTCTGTGTTTAGCGTGATCACGGTCATATTGCGGCCCTTCCCCTCCTCCCTCATGTACTTCTCGTAATCTGCAAGTGCCTTCTGGGCCTGCCACAGTCACTACTCATCAGAATGAAATGAAAGATGTCTTTATTAAACAAAAAGAAAAACATATTCAATTGGTGAGGTTAGGACTATTAAGTCTTCTCTTACACCTAACCATAAATTTATAAGCTATACTTTTAGTGTAAAACAGAGCCACAGTATAGTCTATGTACATTACTGTTTTACATTAAAAATAATATTTATATAATAATATTATTTTAATATTTATATAAAATAATAAAATGAAAAGAAATTCCTTCATGAAATTATAAATAAATAAGTAAAATAAAAATTGGAAGAAAATTAACAGACATTCATCCATCACCATTGACACAAAGCCATCGTCCCATACCCTATGTCATGATATTGTCAATCCGACGAGGCCTGAAACAGATGGTCTTTAAGCACCACCAAAACCGTTCCCAACTACGAATACCTCTGATATGATCCAGGAGATTATTCCAGAGTCGACAGGCAGAGGCTGTGAATGATTTACTATAAATAGAAGATCTATGAACAGGAATAGACAACAAAGAGGCTCCATGTCGAGTATTCCAATTGCTTGTTTCAGAAATCGTTCTGAAAAGCGTTCATACAAATAAGAAGGAGAATAATTTTTATACAAAATAGAATGCAACATGCTAAGAATGTGGAACTGACGGAGTAGATTCAATTTTAGCAGATATAACTGATTGATGAAGGGTGTTCTAAGGTTGAAGATAAAGCGAACACAATAATTTAGAGCACATTGTAATCTGTCCGAAAGCTCAACCGTATGTCATTTATAACTAGGCTACAGTAATTCAAATGGCAGAAAATCAGGGTCTTCACTAGCATTACTTTCAAATTCAAGAGTAAATAAATAACAAATTGCTTAAGACTATGAATACCAGCAAATACCCTGCCACAAGTCTCAGTAACATTATCGGTCCAACTAAGATTTTTTGTAATAGTCAGTTCAAGATTTTTGATCTTGTCACTGTATGAAAGAGGATGACCGTTCAAAATGAGTGTAGGAGAGTTGTTTAAGTTGATACTGCTCATAAGTCTGGAAGTTCCAATGAGAATAGTTTGAGTCTTGATTTCGTTAAGTTTCAGCCCATGTTTGAAGGTCCACGTTGCAATAGCGTCAATGTCAGTGTTCATGTCAGCAACAACGTTTGGATAGTTTGAAATGGGAAAGTGACTGTAAATTTGCAAATCATCAACATACGGGTGAAAAAAAGTGTTTGATCATAGCAGTTAAGTCGTCTATGTAAATTGAAAAAAGAAGAGGACCAAGGACAGAGCCTTGTGGCACTCCTCGATTTACAGGTTCCTAATGAGTCTTTGTCATTGGACCTAACACCTAAGAGTGTATGAACATTCTAATGTTCAAACAGATTTTATAAAAATCTAAAAAAGCATGTGTAATGAAAGATGATTGGTATTTACAATTAATAATAATTGAAATCCTGTTTTTATCGTAAAGTAATTGGAAAGCCTTCTATGATTGGTTTTTTATCTGTACATATTTGTGAACATTGTTTTGCATAACTACATTGAAATCAAGTACATCTAAAAAATATACACTACTTTAATACTTGTGGGAATATACTTTTTATATTTCTAATTTAAGCCTTCTATTATTTCATCCATAAAAAGTAAAAACACAGTATCTATATAATATTTTAATGGACAACTTAAACTGTAAAACAATTTATTACGTAAAGTTTTTAAATTTCAGGAAGTGTCCTTTTTTCCCAAATGGAAGAATGGACAGTCTATTTAAGTCAAAACTGAAGCAAAGAGTGGTTTATAATACGATTTCTAAATTTCAATTTCAAAATTTTCTGTGGGTGGATCTAGTTTTTAAAGGGGGACGGATATTATTTAATTTTCAAACTCCCTGGTACCTTATCTCTTTTTAATTTTTATTAAAAACAAGGCTGTTTTTAATATCAATCAAAAATGCTGTTTCAACAAATATTTTACCACTCACTATATATATATATATATATGTGATTGATGAAAGCAACCCTTTAACCAATTGCCTTTAATGCATTTACTGCAGGTACAATTTCACTCAAGAATGTAAACCAAGTAATATTGACTTACAGAGCCTACTAAGTACTTAGTACTAAGTTACTACATTACAGCAATTTTACAATACTTCTTCATTTAAAAGAAAGATAATTATGGGTTACAATACTAACCTCATTAGGGCCTGTTTTTAAGATGACCTCTCTCCTGTAGTGAGTGAACTCCCAGACTAAGAATGGAATATTGTCGAATGTGTAATCATTGTCCAGGTCAGAACCTTCAAAGTTCCGCCAGAGTCCCCACGCCGAGCTGTAGGTTGGCACACTTGAGATACCTGCACCTGTGATTGCAATAATATTCTTTGCTTCCTTAACCAAAGATCGGAATTTCTCAACATCACTCGAAGGTGGATCGTACAATTTCTGAAACAAAAATGTTGTGAGATGTCTTGATTCAAGTTTGGGACGCAGCAATGAATTCTGTTCATTTAAATAATAAATTCCTCCTTATAAAAATGCTATTAAATCCTAGTGTTATTCACAAAGTAAAACATGTTTTAGAATATTGAATGGTCAACTAAAACACTTTTTAAAATTATTTTATTTCCAGAGATGTGTTTCAGTATTAAACCATCATCAGTGTCGTTCTAATAAAAAGATAACTCTGTAATGTGGAGTTAATAACATACAAAACGTTTATTTATTTGTCACTAACCCCAATTCAAGACTCTTGTTATACAAACATCAACATTTAGAATTAACTCTTCCATTCAGATTTAACATTATTTATTAGTTTTAAAAATTAAATAAACACAAACAATTTAAAATTGTACATAGTACTCCAATGTTGTGGTTTTGATCATTTAAATATTTACATTTAATTTAGTTTAAAATAAAATTTTGATAATTTACTTCTATAGCATTACAGTGGCAGTAGTAGTCTGGACCATGAACAAGAAAACATTAACAATTGAAAAAGCAAACTGGATTATTGCATATAAATTTAAGCTACACATAAAAATAATTTAAATCAAACACTTTAAGTTTAATTATTGTAATAACAAATTGTTTAAATACGTATAATATTTCTAGCACACTGAAATAGCTTTCTGCATGAACAATTAACAAACATTGATAAGTAAGACTTGACTAATTCCAAACTGTAATCAATTAGTGTATTAGCAAATACTCGTTACTATAACTGATACAAGATGAAATAGATTAGCAATGTTGTGTAGTGGTTTAAACGTTTATTTCATGACAAGGAATTTTAACATTATTTTTCTTGCATTTAATCCCTAACTTATTTTTATATGTTTAATACTCATTTTTTATACATCTACTTAAGATTTATTCTTTTATTTGATACAATAGATTTGATTTGATTTGTCCAAAGATTATTCCTGAAGTTCAGTGTCATGTTACACAAATACTATTTTGATGTATTTAGCAACTATAATATTTTCTTTAAAACAAAAACTATTGTAATTACAAAACCAAAAATCACTACCTCACACTTATAAGTTTATTTACTTAATGAACTAAATTTAATTAGATCCTAAAAGGACTGTTACTGAGAGACTTTGCTTCACGAGTTTTAGTCACAAATCTGAGAATAAAATTATACCCTGAAATTTAGTGTTATTGCCTGTTATTTTTATATGGATTCTCAACAAATTATTATGTAAAAAAACAGTCAAAGATGGAGAAAACAGGGGTTTCCCCTTGTTATTTTTAATTCAAGCTGCATAGTAGAGCTCAAAAAAGGATAATCAAATGGCTGATTTACGTTTTCAAAACTTGTTTTAGGTTTGTTTGCGCTATAAAGAGTTGTGGTTTTTGTACATTTCCTATCAGAAAATAAGCTTCAACATGTAATTTATTATCCAGGACATAACAATATGTTTGTGCCAGTCACTTACTGTAAAAGTCTATAACCAGGGTTTAGTACAATAATGGACTAAGTTTTTAATTTAAAATTTTCTATGCAAATTTTCGTCTGATTTCAGTCAAACCGTTATCAAATTGAGATATCTTGAATTTTAGTTAAATAAATCAATTTTCTACTCCTACATTTAAAATCGTCTTTTAAAAATGAAAACTAGAATTCTGGGTTCTATGCATATTGGAAGTGTCCACTTAGTACATACTTAGATACCTAAAAAAAGACCTAAATCATTTAAATGTAATTTTCAAGAGAGGGACATATGGAGTGGCCTTAACATTGAGATTAGGTCGGGTAGATGTTATTTAGTAGACAAGTGATGTTATTAACAGAGGGAGCCCATAATACATTTAAAAATATTCAAAAACTATCCACAGAAAATTGGAAAATAAACTTAGTTTTCAGAATAACGTGTCCAGTTTGCATTACAACTATTCTTCCTCACTTTGATCTGAACCCATATACATATCATTGGAAAACAACTATATAAGAAAGTGAATAATGTTTACTTGATCACTTTTAACGTGATGGATTGCATCTAACTTCAAAGGGAAAAGGAAGCTAGCTGTCATGATAGTTGATTTTGTGAAATATATCGAGGCTAAACAGTATATTACAATGGACAATTCAGTAAATATAACAGAAACTAATATGGTACACCTTTATTAGAACAAGACCTTTGGATTTGCCCTCTGCATTTCCGGTGACCTTGATGATTCACGCCACATGATAGCTGGAGTGACTGTGGTTTTCAAATACCATTTTGGGAAGCCAATGGCTCCACATCGTCTAACAGCCATCTGGCTTTTCAAAACAGTAAAACTCAGTGTAACTCAATGTGTGTATGTGTGTGTTCTCATCAGTGTACAGTTTAATCACCAAACCAAGATATTTTTTCAAGCCAATAAGATATGATTATATTGAATATAATTAGCGGACGATACAGCACACCAAGTGCCCTAGAAGTGTCAGCCCATATAGGAATGGAAATGGCTGTTCAGTACTGCCACGACAACAACATAATGGTAAATGCGAGTAAATGCAAGCAACTAGTCATGGGACACAGAAAAGAGGAAGTGGAACTTCTGCCAAACATTGTAGCATCGCATGCAGCTAAATACTTGGGTATTACAGTCTCAAATTGACCTCACATGTTGACAACCTTTGTAAAAACTGCTCACAGGATTTTATGTTGTAAAAAGGATTAAAAACTGCTTGCCATGCAAAAAAGTGCATCCGCATTTTAGCAGATCTATAACCTAAACAAACTTGTAGAAATGCTTTTATTGAGCTCTGCATAATCACTGTGGTGTCTCTATATGTATAGATGTATAGAAGTATGTACTTCAATTAACAATGTCAATGTGCAACAATAAAAAAAAAAAAAAAAAACTTGAAAAGGGGTAGAGACCTGTACAGACACAATACCCTTCGGACTGCAGACTCAATCAGCACACGAAGCGATACTGTATTCAGAGAAGCCATCATACATGGGATCCCAGCTTTTCAATGTCCTGCCTGAATTCATCAAATCTCAGAACAGTTTATGATGCCATGAAGAGAGAGCTAGGAAGATGGTTGTTGTACCATACTTTTTATACAATTGATGAATTATTACATTGGAAATACTAATGGGATCTCGACACTCATTATACCTAAATTACACAACTGTTTTGACGCAATTACAGTTTTCAAGGAATGCACGAATAAAGTTTTTTTTTTTCAAAAAGACCTCAATATGCAAGAATTATGTTTTATAACAAAATATCAGAAAATATTAAATTAGACATTTATTTTCCTGAATTAAAAAATAAACTTAAACAATACTCTACTACGTATATAATATCTGTGATTCTTTAATATTCTATATATTGCTATAAAAATAATGTATTAATTGAAGATTAAGATAGAGTTTTAGTTTTGTAGTATCATAAGTGTATTGCTATTTTAGGACTAGACACCATTTAACATATTGTAATACTGATGAATGAAAAATATTTTTATTTGATTAAAGTGTTTAGGTACAAAATTCAGAGAGTTCATCAGTAGTATATAGGAATATAGACAGATAAGAAATCTTTTCTAATACCTATGAAAGGTTTGTTTGAGTTTAACGTTTTTGTCGTTTATTTATTGATTTATTAACATGATGTATCCTGAAAGTTGAGTTATGACAAAAGAGGATCGGGCTCTCCATTTTGCAGAAAAAATTGTTATTTCGTGAATAGTTTTGATAACAAATAAGAATCACAAAGGAAAAGGAATAATAAAATAATCAAGATAATTAATTAATAGTCAATTATTTAGTCTTTATATTGAGTGAAAGAGTTTAGAACATTTTCACCCACTCATATTTGGGCAATTTTTGGAAAGTACTGACCTCACTAAATGGAAGTTTTTCACAAAAGTCAAGTTGAATAATCAAGTCTCAATCATAATTTTAACCAGGTTCAACAGTTTTAAAAAGGGCAGAATCATTTCTCCCAATAGTTATTTTACTTATTAACCATTGCATTGTAGCTTATAAAGAAATTTTAAAGGGCTAGTTTTTTTCTGTTTTTTAGGGTAAATATTTGTAAATTGAGGTAAAGTAAGGGATATCTATTAATAGCTGAAGTTGTATTTTTAGCGCAAGGGTGTCAGTGGGTGGGGGTGCCCAGTATAGACTACCATAGCAACCTGTAAATAGATGCAAATTGACTTGTAGTGTCCCTTTTAGTGATGTAGTGTTGTGAATGTTTAAAATAGAATAGGTTTATTTACTTGAATGTCTCATACAAATTCAAACAGCAATTATTTGTGTATGTAGAACAAAATTTAAATAAAATATAATTTTTGAAAATGTTGTGGTTTTCCACTGAAGAAGACAAACCATAGTCAATAGCGAACCAAATTATACTGCATTTAAAATACTATTTATGTGTACATTTAACAATATTTTGAAAGTATTTATTAAAAATATACTGTAAAAATGTATTGATAAAAAAATTACATTAGGTTAGTCTACATTCTAGAGATACAAAAAGGTAAATCAGAGAATACAAAGCAAAATGAATACATTTTTGAAAGGAAATGACTTGGAAATCAACGCTTACCTGGATAGCCTTAGTCTACACCAGTCTTTTGAGGAGGATGACACTGAAGATGATGAGATCCGTAAGTATTTGATTAGTTTAGGAAAAGTAAGTATTCATTTTTATGACAGTTTACCCTCTTGGGTAGGTGCCTTTTCACTTCTGAATACATTTAATGATTTTTCACATTATTCACAATACAAACAAAACATACAGGCTATAAATTAAGTCCTGATACTTCTGGGTATATTTCAAACAGATTGAGATATCGATGTACAACCTTCATACTTATTAAAATACTTTCTTGGATTTTTTGAATGATAAAAAAAATTCTCCCCTCACATGGAATTATGGATTGGACATTAAATGCTGCAGTTCTGGTAATAATCTGTTTTTACAGACATTCATATTGGTATCTTGAGGCTTCTGAAGAACCTTAGCCACAATTCTCTTCAACAGTCAAGATGAGAGGTTAACTTACAGAATCTCACACTCTGGGACAGACAATATTCTACACACTGGCTTCAATACTGTAGATTTATAAGACAAAATTCTCATTTACTTCTGTTGTTTGAACTCCACTAACTACTTCCTAAGTCCCTTACCATCAAGGATGCGGAATGTGCTGTGATTGAAATTCCTGCTTACCTGCAGTATTGTGTGCGTCACGTTTTGCAGCAATGTGCTTGTATAGAGTAATATTTTGTTTGCCTGACATAGGTATTGGATCTCAGGTTTTGACTTAATATGTATAAAATAGCAGTTCTTACACTGAAGTTAAACCGTTGGTACTGCTGAAGCGACCAGATCATCTGTCCTGGTTTTTTGAGGTTAAGTAATGGTTATTTCAAAATATCATCTGAGTCAGTCATTATTGATTTAAATACGGTAAATATCAATATACTAATATGATCTTTTGGAAGTGGAATTTTCCACTATCTTTTGAAGTTTTATCCCAATGAAGGCAATATAAAAAATTAAACATGTATATTGAGTTGATAATCCAAGGTCCATTTCTCTTTTTCCAGCTTTTCAAAAGTTTTTGAGAGGGCTGTGTTCAGCCATTGAGATTTTGAAGAAAACTCCATTTTTCCTCTTTCCAATTTGGCTTCTGACAAGGAAAAAGCATATTTTTGAAGCATGAAGAAATTTTTGAATTTCTGGATGAATTTTTGACAAATATGGGTGGATTGCAGTTTGATTTTGGTGCTCTCTGTTACATATCCAGGGCTTTTGATTGTGTAAATTATGAAGTAATATTAGAAAATCTTAGGTTGTATGGTATCCTTAACGTTATCATTACAGAAGGGTCAACTTAAGAGTCTCGCAAGGATATATTCTGGGACCTCTTCTCTTTCTGATTCAATTTAGTGAATAGAGACATATACGTTTCAGTGAACCCCTCAGGATCGGTGTTACAGCCTGCCAGCAACCCTTACAACAAGCAGAGAAAGATAGCAGAGGCCAACGAGTCACTGTTTGCAGAGGGAGTAATAGCCAAGTCTCCCAAGATGGTGAAGTTCAACTTAGTGAATAGAGGCGTTTACAGTTACAGTGAACAACTCAGGATCGGTGTTACAGCCTGCCAGCAACCCTTACAACAAGCAGAGAAAGATAGCAGAGGCCAACGAGTCACTGTTTGCAGAGGGAGTAATAGCCAAGTCTCCCAAGATGGTGAAGTTCAACTTAGTGAATAGAGGCGTTTACAGTTACAGTGAACAACTCAGGATCGGTGTTACAGCCTGCCAGCAAACCCTTACAACAAGCAGAGAAAGATAGCAGAGGCCAACGAGTCACTGTTTGCAGAGGGAGTAATAGCCAAGTCTCCCAAGATGGTGAAGTTCAACTTAGTGAATAGAGGCGTTTACAGTTACAGTGAACCCCTCAGGATCGGTGTTACAGCCTGCCAGCAACCCTTACAACAAGCAGAGAAAGATAGCAGAGGCCAACGAGTCACTGTTTGCAGAGGGAGTAATAGCCAAGTCTCCCAAGATGGTGAAGTTCAACTTAGTGAATAGAGGCGTTTACAGTTACAGTGAACAACTCAGGATCGGTGTTACAGCCTGCCAGCAACCCTTACAACAAGCAGAGAAAGATAGCAGAGGCCAACGAGTCACTGTTTGCAGAGGGAGTAATAGCCAAGTCTCCCAAGATGGTGAAGTTCAACTTAGTGAATAGAGGCGTTTACAGTTACAGTGAACCCCTCAGGATCGGTGTTACAGCCTGCCAGCAACCCTTACAACAAGCAGAGAAAGATAGCAGAGGCCAACGAGTCACTGTTTGCAGAGGGAGTAATAGCCAAGTCTCCCAAGATGGTGAAGTTCAACTTAGTGAATAGAGGCGTTTACAGTTACAGTGAACAACTCAGGATCGGTGTTACAGCCTGCCAGCAACCCTTACAACAAGCAGAGAAAGATAGCAGAGGCCAACGAGTCACTGTTTGCAGAGGGAGTAATAGCCAAGTCTCCCAAGATGGTGAAGTTCAACTTAGTGAATAGAGACGTTTACAGTTACAGTGAACCCCTCAGGATCGGTGTTACAGCCTGCCAGCAACCCTTACAACAAGCAGAGAAAGATAGCAGAGGCCAACGAGTCACTTTTTGCAGAGGAAGTAATAGCCAAGTCTCCCAAGATGGTGAAGTTCAACTTAGTGAATAGAGGCGTTTACAGTTACAGTGAACCCCTCAGGATCGGTGTTACAGCCTGCCAGCAACCCTTACAACAAGCAGAGAAAGATAGCAGAGGCCAACGAGTCACTTTTTGCAGAGGAAGTAATAGCCAAGTCTCCCAAGATGGTGAAGTTCAACTTAGTGAATAGAGGCGTTTACAGTTACAGTGAACCCCTCAGGATCGGTGTTACAGCCTGTCAGCAACCCTTACAACAAGCAGAGAAAGATAGCAGAGGCCAACGAGTCACTGTTTGCAGAGGGAGTAATAGCCAAGTCTCCCAAGATGGTGAAGTTCATCTTAGTGAATAGAGACGTTTACAGTTACAGTGAACCCCTCAGGATCGGTGTTACAGCCTGCCAGCAACCCTTACAACAAGCAGAGAAAGATAGCAGAGGCCAACGAGTCACTGTTTGCAGAGGAAGTAATAGCCAAGTCTCCCAAGAGGGTTAAGTTCAACAAGGTAGAGAAACGGATTTGCTACGACTACTTTGGTAGCAGTTTTGAGTCAGGTATGGTACAAAACTGGTAATTAACATAAATAGTTAATACAACTAACATCTATTCTGCTGTTAAGAACATTAAAAAAATAACATTAAGTAACATGATAAAGAAGACTTGTAACAGAATACTTAAACCACCAAATAAAATATATAACTTTTAAATAAATTGTACAATGTATAATATAGTCACTTTAGATGTTAATTACATGACTTTATACTTATTTCCAAAATCTTTTAATTAATATTATTGATACTCAAATTGAATTAAACCTTTATTTTTGTTTTTGTGAGGTCTAGATATATAAAAGGTGTCTTACTTTGTTTATTATTTTATGTATTTGGTTCAAATTTTTTTTTATAACCATTGTTAGGAAATGTTAAAAATAAGACTATATCTAATATATGTATATATATATATATATATATATATATATATATATATATATATATATATCACTTACATGTAGTTCAGCTCAATATAAATGTGTTTGATCAGAATACGAATCGATGCAACATTTAATATTGTCTCACAAGCTAATAATGATGCAGTGCACCGTAATATGTCTTGGTCAAATACATTTTTACGTGAGCTAAGTGATGTAAATAATCTAGTCTTAAGTGCTCTAGCCATGGATAATGAAATTGAGATTTATATTAATCATAGCCTTATATGGAGAAATTTTGTCTCGCAAACCATCTTGGATTACTTATCTCTTGCGAATTGCAAAACATTTCTACTGTACATGTGACAAAATTATGCTATCTAAGAATGTTAGTAGCTTTTCATTTATTTCTCACTTTTAACAACTAACCAAAACAACAGGACTAGTGATTGGAGAATCGAATAGTATTCAAATACAGCTCTTGCATTCAAATACATCAAAATAAATTCAAATACTTTTGAAATGAATACAATTTATCTGGAAGAATCGAATTCAACCTACAGTATTAATTCGTTTGGACTAATAGTATTCACATAAAATTGAAGGGTTTTAGATGAATACATATGTATGTATCTGGACTATGAAAAGAATAACTAAGGGGAAATTCATAATGTGGAATAAGTAATTTAATTTTTTTTAATTTAATAAAATGTAAAATTGTACAAATATTCAATTAATAAATACATCTGAGGTTTTTGGCTTCCATCTATTTCTACGATGATTGGTGACAAAACCTGCAATAGAAAAGAATCTTTCACTCAGAACTGAAGTAGCAAGTAAACAAATATATTTTTTCTGAAGTTCATAAATCATGGGTATGACACCTTTGTAGGAGGCATGAAAGGCAAAGGATTTTCCCACCTTTTTGGCAGGACAATTTCAAATAACTAAGAAACAAAGGATTATGGGAAGGAAGTAAGACAAGTCTAGACTTGTCTGTTAGAAATACTCAACGCAGATAAAGTTTTCGAATACTCATATTCGAATACTAGGGTACTTTTGAATACACTGTATTCGATTCTCCCATCACTAAACAGAACATAATCTCAGAGCAACTACTCTCAAGTCTGACAAATACAATAATTGAATAATGCTCAATTAAAAAACAAAAGAGCTGATTATAATAAAATCTAACCACAGTGTAAATGAGAACTATTAAGAACAACAGCTCGCTATTTTGGCTACTTTTAATTTATTAAGAGATGGTAGTACTAGAATTCAACAAATATTACAAACTCAAAAGAATAGTAAATCAAAGAATTTATATGATTTTAAGACTTAAATTTTAAATTATAGTAAATTTTTATTTGCACAGTCTGACTTAACTACATTTGTACACATAGTGCAATAAATAATGATAAAGTATTGATTGTTATAGATCAAGCAAATAAATTATAGTCATGCAAAATATTCTTTTGGTATTAAAGGTTGACACGTACTAAATCTTCATTCTCGTACAGCTGACAATTACAAAAAAAATTAATTGCATGTTTTACTGTCTTCTTTAAATTTGTAAGAATTATGAATTCTATATATTATTTAAATAATAATATAATTATATATTTATTGTATTTTAAGAATCATGACTTTGCTAGTTGACCTATACAGGTCATACTTTTTTTCAAACCACTGTATTTTATAATATGTACAAGGTACAAAGAATAACATCATTTTATTAAAACTAAATACTAATATTAATTTCAATATATACATTTATAAAAAGGTAATGTTAGTTTATTTAAGTGTACTATAATAACTTACATTTTATGGCAATTAAGGAAATGCATGTACATGAATTAAATATAATTACTGATATTGCAGATTCAATAAAATCATATGACGACGATGAAAGTGAGAAAGAAAGCTTGTTGCAAACCAGTAATAAACAAAAGAGTGAACTTGTTTTGGAACTCAAAGGTAATAATCTACAACCACAAAACCACGCTAACAAGGTTATAGTTACGTTGACTCCAAAGAGAGAAGAAAGTAAGCCTACAAAAATTATCGAGGTGGAAGATCACGAGTCAGAGAGTGAAGACGTGTGTGTTGGAACAATCAAGAAAATTGATGAGCCTGTTAAAGAGTCAGATGGGACAGAAACCTTGGACTCTAAACAATGTGAAGAAACTAATGAGGACACTGGAGAGACTGAAACAGTAGAAAGTGAAGAAGATAAAGAACCCGTTTTGGCCACAACAGATAGCAACAATGAAATTGAAGTAAATACGTTCAGTGAAAATAAAACAAATTGTTTAGAGGAATCATCAATTTTGAAGTGTAATGATAAAGAATCTAAAAATGATGACAATTGTGAAGAGTCCGTAGTATACCCAGAGACTTTGGATCACAAGTACAATAGCTATAAGAATACAAACAATTTTTATCCTTGTTTGAAAAATCATTCCGGTATCACCATAAGAATCACTGGAGCTGACAGTATAGAGTCAGTCGAGTCCGAGAGCTCAAACAACGAACTAGAGATAGTGGAAAATTGCGATGACTATCAAAATATGTTAGAATACCAACAAGAGAGTACCTTTGCATTATCAAAATATATGAGAAATAATAACATTAGAACACAGGAGATTGCGATAAAAAAGAAGCAGACGTTTATTTTAAAAGGCACCAAATCTCCTCAGAACGTGAGGTCACCTCGGCCGAGTAAAAAGTTCGATATAGGACCACCACTTAAACCACACACTAAAAATGTAGGCACTGAAAAAGTGCTCCATGTTTCAAAGCAAAACTTGCAGACCAATAAGACTGAAAAATCTCTTTCAAAAGAAGATAAAAATATTTCCAAGCCAAAACCAGTTTCTAATATGAGCCCAAAATCAAAATCTATAGAAGACAAACTGAACTCAAAGACTGACGATGGCTTCCCTTTTCCAAAGAAAGTACGGCCCAAAAGTTGTGTAGAGAAAGAATCAGCTAAAGTGAAGCCGACCACACGACCTGTTACCGCACCTGTAAAACGCTCTTGCTGCCAGTGGGGCCAACCACACTTGCCTGAATACAATGGTCTGCGTTCTGAGTATGGTCTCAGTGCAGAACAGCTGATGGAGAGAAAAAGGTTTGTTGCTACTATTTCTTTTTATAGTTTTATTTTATCACTGTATATTCAAACATTTATTTTAAAATTATAGTTAATTGTGTGGATAATATAATTCGCTCCTTAATTTGCATTTATTTAGAAGAACTTATCAATTATAAAATAAACGTAAACATGTAAACTATTTGTAAAATTGTTACACTTTTTTAACTTTTTAATTTTGCAAATGTCTTATTGAAGGTTAACACCTGTTTTACAGACACAAAGTGGAATCTTTAAAGATTCAGAAGCAAAAACGAGAACAGAAGTTCAAAGAAGAACAGCAAAAGAGAAAGGAAAATGAAGCAACATTCATAGAGTGGTTGGAGAAAAAAAGACACCAAGCACAGATGCAATTTTTGAGGAACAAAAAATTACAGGCGGAGAGTGGAATCAAGATTTACCCTGCACCTACTTCACACCTGTAGGTTAAACTATAATCAATCTACTATGGTGTAAGATAAAATAAGTTTTATACTAGATTTATGGTTATTTTTCAATTGAAATAAGAGATGACTATGATTTTTTACCAAAATAATTTAAAAAAATAATTTTAGGTGTTTGAGGTGGATGATTGTTTTTATTCTACTTTTGATTTTCTACTTTGAGATATTCTACTCTTCCTTTTAGGTAGATTTTATATACAAAATCAATCTATTGCAATTACCCACTTACAAAAAATGTCTACTTAAATTCAAATAACATGACCTCCAGAACCCAAAACCAACCCCCGTTCAAAGGATTATAATATGATCTATGCTATATAACACAGCATTTTGATACAATAAACGGTCTTAAAGAAATCTTAAACAAATTTAAATCTGGTACAAAAATTATTTTATAAATATCTCGCCTAAGTCCATTAGCCAACTTGTTTTCATTTCTATATGAAAGCCATTCAAGCTTAAAAAAAATGCACAATTCCATTATTTATGTACTTAGAGATAATTAAAAAAGTATTATGGAATGCTCATAATTTTTCCAAACTATTTTTTGTATCTTGAACAGTTTTTGAGATATTGATTAGATGTAGATCCCATAAACATCTTCTATGAACAAGAACTGGTGATAAGAATGCTGAAACAAGTTTAAACTTAATACAAAAATCAATCTTATAAATATATCGAAAAGTTCACTGGCCTGCTTGGTACGCCATTTGGTTCCAATATGACAGTCATGGAAACTTAAAAAATTTACAACTTCGTTATTTAAAACCCTAAAAAGATACAGAGTTCATGCAAATTTCATGAGAATAGTATTTTTTTTATTTTTTTTTTTTTTTTATTACGGTAGGAAAATGCATTATGCACCGTCAGGGACAGGTGTTTGCCCTGGTGTGTGGGACTCTCACCCACTAAAAAAACCTACCGGTCCAGGCATTGGAAACCCTCTCGGGAACGCAATCTCTGCAAATACTTCAAAAGGGTGCCATCGTTCGCCCAATGGGCATTACTTCATTCTAAAATCCACCAGCATGAGCTATTCTGGTGCTTTATAGCTGCTCTCTTCTTTTTTGCCTTAGCACCCTCTTGCAGAACGCAGCCACAGCGTTCCACGATTCGGGACCTGGACAAACATCTCTTCTATAAGAGTCTCCGGCGAAACATGCCCGATAGCTGCCTCCAGCTCCCTTCTCTCCGTTTCCCACCTTCTACATTTGAAGAAGGTGTGCAAGGCATCGTCCGCATCCGAATCCCCGTACTGGCATTCCGGACTCGGGATCTTCCCCCATTATGTTAAGGTAGAAACCGAAACAACCGTGCCCAGTGAGAAGCTGGGTAAGGTAGAAGTCTACCTCTCCATGCTCTCTTTCGGTCTCCATCCCCTCAGATCACCTATGAGCCTAAAAGACCAACGTCCTCGACTCTCCGTCTCCCATCGAGTTTGCCACTCATCCATTGTGTGCGAAACAGGGCAGTAGCACGGCTGACAGTGCCATTCCCATCGTATACACGCTTCCGCTCAAGAGCAAGAAGATCGATGGGAATTTACCCCCGCAATCACAAGGACGGCCGGCTCCGAAACGGTACGATAGGCAGATGAAATCCGGAGAGCTCCTCTCCTCTGCACCGCCACGACCTTCTTCCTGTAACGCTTCTGCCGCAAGGCATCCGCCCATATCTCGCAAACCGTAGAGGATAACCGAGTTCGTCACGGACATGAAGACTCGGCGCTTAGTCTCTGCGGGTCCACCGACATTGGTCATGAGCCTACTCAGATTGGCCACAATCTTTTCAGCTTTCTCGGCCGCACAGGCGATGTGGTCCCCAGAATGTCATACGGGAATCCATTCTCACTCCTAGATTACTTAAAGCAGCGTTTGGTATCGATGAGCTCCGTGTTGACGTTTAGCTGCACGACGGGATCTATCCTCCTCCTGGTGAGAAAGAAACGATCTCTGTCTTCTCGGGGGCCAAAGACAGTCCATGCTCACACCCATCCAACAAAGTATTCGCCTCAGAGCTAGACCTTAGCAATCTCTGGGCCTCATCCAACTCTCTCGCGGTTATGACTACGGCAATGTCATCTGCATAACCAACGAGGAAGGTGTCGTGCGGCATCTCCATACGAAGAACCCCGTCGTACATGATGTTCCACAGATCTGGGCCAAGAATCGAGCCTTGGGCAGCACCTGCCGTCACTTCCCTACTACGAGGTCCGTCCAACGTTCCAAAGACCAGTTTCCGATTCCTAAGGTAGTTATTTAGCAGCCTCAAGAGATACGGTGGAATCAAAAAAACGTGGACTGTAGGGCAACCGAGCATGTCAGCCCAACTGGCCGAGTTAAAGGCGTTCCTTACGTCCAGTGTTACCAGCATTACCAGTTTGCGCGGTACCTATGGTCTCCCTGCTGTACTGACTCGAACGCTCTGACAACTTCGCCGACAGCACCAATCGTAGAACGACCCGCGCGGAAACCGAACTGGCGGTCAGAAAGTCCTCCTGCCACTTCAACAGCCTGGATCAGCCTGGGTTTGATCAAACGCTCGAGGAGTTTCCCCGCTGTGTCCAGCATGCAGAGGGGTCTGTATGCGGACGTGCTTGTAGGGGTCTCCTTTTCCCTTGCTGACCAACACTAGGCGCTGGATCTTCCAACGAGGAGGGAACATGCCTTCCAGGCAGGCAGCGGTTTTATACATATTAAGCAGCAGCTGCGGTGAACCACTAGCCACTACTCTAAGCACTTCCGTTGGGATTCCATCGGGCCCGGGAGCCTTCCTACAGCGCATCGAAGCGATGGCGCTTTTTTCAGCTCTGGTTCACTGAACGGAGGAACCTCCCTCGGGACGAACTGCGATATGCTCCTCGGGTCTAATCTGGTGAGACGGAAACAGAGCATCAACTATTACCTCCAGTTTGGGCTGCGCTCATGTTAGGGGCTTGCAGATTGGGCACCTAGCCGTCGCATGGACGATTTGGTAGCCCAATCCCCAAGGATCGGCGTTTAGATCGTCCTTGAGTTCCTTCCACCTGGAGGCCTTGCTCACCGTGATCGCCTGCCTGAGACCCCTACGGGCATCCCTGTACTCTTGCATTAGAGCTTCGGGAATCAGACCCCCCCTCCTTCTTCCCCGGGTGACCTTCCGTCCTAAGCCTCAAACAAACTCTCCGTAGATTGGGCGATATCCTCCGTCCACCAGTAAGCCGAGCGTCTGTTTCTCCCAAGGATCTTTTTCCGCGGCATTGCGGCGTCACAACCGCGCGCAATGAGACTCATAGTGGCGTCAACAATGTCTGTGGTACTACCCGCAAAAGAGAGAACTGTCTCCTTGCCCTCGTCAATCGCCAAGGACAAGGATTCAGCACTGAGCCTAGAAGCATTCCAGCCTGAAGCCCGAGTTGGTACGATTCGGCTCATTCTGCTTCCGATGAGGACTGAAGGTGATGTACTGGTGATCTGAAACGGTTATAATCCTCGATCACCCTCCAGTCTGTGATTCTTCCTGCGAGTCCCTCCGACGAAAAAGTGATATCGGGGATGGTCTGTCCGTAACCCTGGTCTTCTGAAAGTGGGTGCACTCCCCACATTAGAGACCACTAGGACCGGTCCGGGCTGCCATCTCCAAAATCCGGAAAACCCTCACATGAGAATAGTATTTTAAACTGTCACAAAATCTACCTCCTTCTTCCGACTAAGCTGGAAGGACTATTTTATTGAAAATCACTCCACAAACACAAATGTTTCAAGATAGAGTGAGTCTGATCGTGTTGATTGACCATGAGGATAGAAATTACCAAAATTGCATATACAAAACTACAAATATAAAAAGAAATAATGGGTTAGCAAAAGCCAGTAAGTGGTAAAAATGTGTAAATATAATCCCAAACAATTTGAAAAAAAAACAGATATGAACACTGGCAACTAAAAAAAGGGAAACACTAAATATTTAAATCTTATAGATATCATATTATTATAGGTACTTCTACTCAACAATGAAGTATGGTATTATATTTGGAAGATATTCATTTGAAGCAGGGTTTGCACTAGAATATTAAAAATATCAAACAATTGTAACAAAAGCTCCAGGAATCTATTTAGAGGTTTAAAAACAATACACAGACATACACTATTCTCATTTTATCTTTAGAGGCTGTTTTTTGTTCCAAAAATAAATTAAACTATGGAATCAGCCATATTGCAGATATACAAAATAGAGTGAAAATATTCATAGGCTTGGTTTAAATGAATTTATTAAACTAATGAAGAAACTTATAAACTAATAAAATAATATATACACTCCTCCTGTAACTACACATTTCCCCAAACGACCATATAATTTCAAACTACTTTGAGAACTCGTTTCGTTAAATATATTTCATTGCTTTTGTCGAATTTTGTTTGACAACATCAGCATTTGCAAATTTTTCTTTCTTAAACAATATTTTCAGCCACATTAACTAGATAAAATCAGTCACCACAAGCTCAGGCGAGTAGGATGGATGCATTGGCCACATCAAATAGCTCACCAACCATTGTTATTTGTGAGTCAGTATTATTGGAGCCACTCACAAACAAATTTAATGCATTTTTAAATTGTCATGAAAGATGGTGTGGACAATGCCATGTAGTGAATTTCATTGATCGTTGTTTTTCTGTTTGCACAAACAACTTGCTCTGTGTTGTCATTGGTAGTTTCGCAGTTGAAGGACACCCACTACGAAGGTCATTTTCCATATTTACATCACCTTCACAAAAACGTTTTTACCATTCATAAACAGTTCTTTTTCATCGCCTCATCTCTATACGCTTGAATTAACAATTGAAGAATCTACAAGGTACCTTTTGAGGCTAAACACAAAATTTAGTGTTTGCTTGCTGTTGACTAAATGACACACATACACATGAAACACTCTCTATAAGTGAACAATACCCTGACTACTGATTCACCTTTTCCAGGAGTACCAACTCCTGCACAACATTTTTCCCAGTGCCTCCAGGCATTGATTGCATGGAATGGAACACCTGAACGAATACCATTATGTAGGAATTAAGGATCTTAATTCTGTTTCCATCTTTCTAGCACTTATTACTTTGAAATAAAAATAAAAACCTTTTTCTAGACATGATAAATTATTTAGTAGATTTATCCTATTTACAAAATTTTTAAATATTTAACTTTTCATTTTTAAGTTATCTGTTGCCTTGTTTGTTATAGTTTAATCGTTGTGACGATGCACTTGACAGGGGATAGTAGATTAATTTGTAGTAGTATAAAATATTTACAAAAAATTTACTAATGACCAAAATTTCTAAAATATTCTGTTTTAGGAAAAGGACTGGAGCCGTTAGGAGCAGAAAAATGTTCAAGTCACAGCGGAAGTGTGTATCACTGGAGGAGTTGCTGAACAATGCCAAAACACATGAAAAAAAGACTTATAAAATTTATTTGGGTTTATCTTTTGAATAAATAAACTTAAATGAGCTAGGTGTTCTTCAAATTTATAGTGCTTGGCACTTCCAACCATTATAAACAGAACACAGCCAAAGTTATTCTCCAGATGGAATTTGAACCATATATTTTTCAAAGTGGAATCTCGTATTGTAATATTCCCTATCAATCTAATTTATAATCTATTAATAAGAGAAAAGATCGTAATTTAAAAAAATCAATAGCAATTTTTTATTTAAAAGTGTAAGGTTTTTCCTTAAATACAAATTTTGGGAGTTTTCACAAGCTACTGGCAGTAAAAAGTATAAGGTCACTCTAAGGGAAAAGAGAAAAAGTACTAGGTCTTACAGGAGCAACTTTTAGAATGCTCTTCGACAGCTAATTTTAATACACAGGACCTAGAGCAGCCAATAACGAATATTGTCCTGGCTACCTATCACCAGTGAGATATATACATTCACGTTGCCTTTGCTTGTGCTATTCCTGAACGTAAACACTATTAAGATCAATGCTATTAAAACTGATCTCATACACAGGGTTTTCATGTAAGTTTTTTATTAACCCTTTGACGTGATTGACGTTTTGTTTTGTTATGTCTCACAGCCTGTTGGTTATGGTTTTATTGTGGCTCTACCTTGCGGCCAATTCTTGAACCAGTTGGAAACTATTTAAAGAACGCTGTAGACAAAATGAGAAACATATGTTTCTATTGTTTTTCATTCTGCTTGTTTTATTTTGCTGAATATCTCAATATTCAACAGACTTCCATCAGCTGATTGCATTTATGGCGGCATGAGTAAACACAATGATGGTACCATTATACTGGAAAGTTTTTATGGATTTTATAATGTTATTATAATTGATTTTATTTATAAAATTGTTTGATATTGTAATATGTTATCTCAAAGCTATATTAACTTTAAAAAATAACAGCTTAGTACAGTGAAATTGATTGTTGGATGGACAATATATCCTTGTTGTCTGGCGGTTATGAATAAATTTAAGCATACAGAAATTATTAAATAAAAACTATTATATTGGAGTTGTATAATTTTGAGTGAAAAATCATGAAAATCTGACCAAAATTAGTCAAGACATTGAGGCTTTACTAAATGTTTGTGTATTTATGTTAGCTTATTGTAATAAAGCTCCCCCTCCACTAGCGATCACCTTGTACGCTAAAACAACCACATCAAAGGATTAATCAGTTACAAGCAAAATAGTTTACAGTAAATTTGAGTAAACAAAATATACATGAAGAATGAAGCAAATTTATTTTTAACGGTTTAAAAATATTTGGTTTACAAGAAACTGAGTACAACTTCCCAAAATATAAAAATTGGTCAATATGCTTGTAGTTTTAATTGTTTAAAAATTACCACACTTAAAACTTTTTTAAGACAAACATCATAAACACTTTAATGAAAATTAAGTTTTGTATTTTTTGTTAAACAATTAAAATAAATCATGATTCCAAATTATTTGTTTTTAATCACATATCTGTCTTAACAATAATTTAACTAATGTCATGTAAAACCTTTCAAAGTACATGAAAAGTGACATTAAAATTTTTAATGATATAATTCATTTGTGAAATATATTTTAAAATTATCTTTGAAGTATATTCGAAGATTATTAAAATTACATTCTGGTACATAATAAGATCAAATTAAGGTGCATTATGTTACTTTTCATCTTATATCTGATTTATACATGTTGCCTTTTATTGTTTACAGTACACTATCACTTGAGCTTTTTATACTCGTAAATAGTATATTAAAGTATATTCCTTTAAAAGTATAAATCAGATATGAGATGAAATGTAACATAATGCATATTAATTTTATCTCATTAAATAATGAAATGTGCTTTTTTGTTAAAATACTGATTCCCAAATAAAGATGACCTTAGAAAGATATCTTTAAAAAAAGAAAAGAAAAAGAAATGGAGATAGACTAGAATAAAATCATATTTATGATGAATGATAGTTTATATAAATACATTCACTATGTATTATCACTTCAAGTAGATAATTTCTGTGTAAATATTTTAAAACCAATTTCATGTGCTTATAGGAGTATGAACTACATTTCACAGCAATCGACAATAGTACAAAACGTAAACCTTGGGCACTTGGGTAAAAGTGGTTATAACCAATTTGATCATTCACTCTAATATATTTTTTTACATGTTCCTTTTGATTTTATTTATACGTATTACTACTTCATGTAAATTCATTTGATTTAATGATTGTAAGAAAAACACCAAAGTGTACTTCATTAAATTTAATTATATGATTAGTTGAAGTAAATCCATTTTGCAGTACGGTACTCATTAAAATAATACAGTATAAAATGAAACTATTTTCCTGAGTTGTTTAAGGCTTACACCAAAGTTTAGAAAAATACTACAATTTAAGTAGAAAAATAGGACTATTTAATTTAACTTTTGAGAATTTATGATATAAAATTTAACATACAAAGAGTTCTTAAGTTGTTTCCAACATCAGGTGATGATATCAAATAACATAAAACCAATCAAAATGTTTCAGAATATTTCTGATCTAGATTTTATACCGCCTGTGTTGATATCTCTAGAGTTTGGGAATAACTTAAAAGAACACTATGCATGACTATATATTGAAAATAAATTAATTTGAACTAAAATCTGACTCACTTGATAGTACAAGTTTATGTGAGAGTAAGACTTAAAGTATACAAACAAAATTGTCTTTTGAGTGTATACATATTATGTGTAAAATAAATATACAAATTATTACTGAAATTGAACAAGAGTTGTATATTTCTACACCTTGTATAATCTTTAACAAGATGGTACATGAATGGATTCATGAAAAGCCAGTAGACATATGAGACATAATAACCTCCATAATAGAAAATGGATGGAGAGTATGAATAAAATCATTACTCTAAATTAATTTTAATGTTTTTTATTAACAGAATCGTAATATTTTTGGCACAGTAATGTACTTAACCCTCCGGTTGGCGCGCATTTGAGCCTTGACTGGCACCCTGTTTTGAAGCTTCGTGCAGAGTTTTTAATTTTTTATCCTGTACAATTAATTATTGGAGAAAACACAAAAGTGTTATACATCCAATTACTCTGCAGAATATGTTGTACAATATAAACATAATTATAATATTTGACTTACATGAATAATGGTGGATGTTTGATGGTCAGAAACTCAAAACTTTTTTTTTTCAAAAAACACTTTTTTATATTATGCCATTAAAAAAAAACTCAAAATTAATTTTATTTAAAAATCTAAAATATGCATAATGTTCACTTACTTATGCACAAAAAGAAAATACATAGTTATAAACACTTTTATTTACAAATAAAATTACAATTGAAAAAAAACAAGACTATATACAAGCACTAACAGTTGCCGAGTCATGCCACGCGGATGTAGTCGGGAGCTTTTAGCGGCCAGTAAAAGAAAAAATATTCATATATATATAAAAGTGAATACATTATTAGAAGGCTTGGGATCTTGTGATTAAAGTGATATAACTTTTATTCAATTCGAGCGGTAATTATCGGAACTATGACGTAATTAGTAGACGATGTTTAATGAGTCGCATATTATGACTCTGCCAGTTCACGGCGGGAAAAAATGAGTCGTAATTTACGACGTTGCCAGCTGGAGGGTTAATAATTTGGTTATTTTGTCAAGAGCTTATGTATCACTATAACAAACACATTTGGAAGCAACAGTAAAAATGCTGCTAACAAATACATGTGAATGCAGCAGTAAAAATGCTGCTAACAAATACATGTGAAAGCTGCAGTAAAAATGCTGCTAATAAATACATGTGAAGACTGCAGTAAAAATGCTGCTAATAAATACATGTGAAGACTGCAGTAAAAATACTGCTAATAAATACATGTGAAAGCAGCATTAAAATGCTGCTAACAAATACATTTGAAAGCAGCAGTAAATATGCTGCTAACAAATACATCAGAGTGTTTTGAGCTTTATAAACATTCACTCATTAATTTTTTTAATTAAGTAGATTTTTTTACAGATTTTTTTTTATTTTTACAGATAAATACTTCATTTTTCGAAGGAGAATGAGCTGGGCTGGTGTGCTCTTGCTTTATATTTCAAGCCAAAGCATTAATGTCTCTGTGGTCGTAAATGCCCCAGAATGTGTAGGCTCTGCGTCTTAAGTTCATCCATTTATTATCGTAGTGAAAATTATTTAATTAGTGCATTGAATGGAAACCAGTTCTATTTTCGAGTATATATATATATATATATATATATATATATATTTATACCACATCACAAGTCAGAAGGTAATGAAGATGTGTTCAAATCAGAAACATGGATTCAATTGTGGTATTTGATAGGAACATTAAAAAAATGGCTGAAAATTTTTACAGCCATTACAAAAGTTGTTTTACAACAAACAATCCGCTTTGCGACCTTAGTTAACACAGTGCTTTTTCTCTAGTTTTACTAAAAAATGTTCTCATTTTTTAAAAACTAGATAACCTCCATTCTATAAACATATTAAAGATGAGTTTAATAGCTCAAAACCTCATCCACCACGAGATAACTTGTAGGAGACAATAACGGTTTCCTTCATCACCTCACTAAATAGTGAGGAAGAACACAGGTTTACCTGGGGAATAAAACAAAGCAATTACAGTATTAACGCCAAACCATTTAATGTGATACAATATCAATGAAGTTTATTTAATTCATACTTCATCGACCTTCCGCTTTGAGCTTCAAAACAACCAAAGTTATTCCATCTGAAGTTGTCATAGGTTTGAGCTCTGAAGTATACTCTTAACTGAAGAGATCCAAACATAACATATATTCTTTACTCTTGAATCCAATCATGCAACAGTGTCAAAGGAATAATGGTTCAAACCAATTGATGATGATTCGAACCCATCATCCATAGCCAGCTGGCGATATCTCAATAGTACATCTCTATATCTCGTATATAGAGACTAACATCAGTATATGATGTTTGTACTGGTTGCAATGGAATAACTTTCACTGTTTTGAAGCTTAAAATGGAAGGTGAATGGAGTAAGAATTACATTGACTATGTTGATTACCTTTCTCACTAAAAGCTTTGGATTATGTCCAACCTATTTAATATCACTGTCTTCAATTATGTACTTAATGCAGCTGGTATGGTCTGTGAGCAAGGTCCTTGGAAGTGAAACCTGAAATGAAAAACAAAATAATGCAATAGTTACAATATGTTGTCATTTCGTAGATTCCTTTGTGTAAGCATACAATTTAATTTACTGTTTTATGATAAATTATGAGATGACTCTATAGTTACAGGCAGCGTTATGAGATAAATATTTCTCACCCTTTCTTAGTGTATGGTTTTAGCATTGAGGCAATATTTGAGCCTCTTCTCCCTTTGAGAAAAGAACACATGCTCAGAAACAATACCTATAACATGGTACTATTAGAAAAGATGTTTTAATGATATTACTCAAACAATCCTGTTGCCAAGGTATTGCATTCATTGTTAACTAGTTTTTCAATGACACAACAGTTCATTGATATATCTTCATTGATGTTTGTAGCTTGATGTTCAGTAGTATGAGGATTTAAAAAATACAATGAGGGCTTAGTGGTAAAACCAATCAAGTACATTTTAACAAATAAAAAAGGAAAACAAAAAAATGTATATATATGTCAGAAAGTAAAAACCGGTGCAACTCAGAGGCAAATGTTCAACTCAAGGTCATAAAACTGAGTCAAGCAACGATGAGCATGGCTGCTGCTTGGATGGGTAACCGCTAAGCGATCCTGTCCTTGCAAGCCTGCCCAGCCATTGGTGGTGGTTCTCACCTTTAAACTGTTGGTCCCCAGGTTGTGTTAGAGAGAGCTCTTATCCCCAACCTTGCTATGTGAAATAAGAAAAAAACATTCTAAGCTTCTGGCAGGTTTTGAATTTTATATATCCACACCCTTTTCTGTACTCATCCAGAAATATATTTGCCATTTATACAAATTTAGTTAATGTAAATAAAAGTCGTTTGACAGGTATTTGGTCTTCCAATCATAGGTTAGTTTTTTATTTTTCCAGTGCTTTTACCAACTCCAAGTTCCCTAAAAATACTTCGAACTGATTCACCTTTGTCTATACGCTAGTGTTTTCAGCTGAACCATCCGGCGGCCAAACCAAACGAAGCCGAACGAGAGGAAACCTACTGTAGAACTAAAAATGTATATGTAAAGAAATCAAACAAACCAATTAAAAAGAGTATATGAGCTATTTTAAAATGAACTGATTGACCTATTGAAAATATTCGCCTGAAATAAGGTAGACATTATTACCCAATGACGTATTATTCAACAAGCACTCACTGAAAGTGGTGGGTAGCCTCGGTGTGTTCCACATTGAACTCAGCAACAGGCACCCCTCGTGAGGCTAGACCTGGAGCCCACATTGCTGCAGGATACACCACTGATGATGTACCAACAACCAAGCAGAGGTCACACTCTTCTATGGCTTCAGCTGACACAAACATGTACGTTTATCATTACAAAACACACAATTGGAAAATACCCCTGTGTTTAAAAGCAAATATTGATGAAAAAGATTCTAGTTCATTATTTTTTATAATCATTTGAGCTAGTTATGCTGACGTTTATTTCCATTCATATTCTTTTTGACATATATTCTTGATTGAACTACAAGATTGTGAGTGAAATGAAAAATGTCTTTATTAGAGGCGAAGTTGGGACTATAAAGTCCTCTCTACCATTTAACCTCACCTCTATACCACCTCTCTGTCTGAAGACACAGGTAACAGCTAGTTAATTCACTGGCATTAGTAATAAATTGATTGATCAGTAAATCTACCCAAAATTCATTCAACATTTAATAAAACTAACTTGTAGTATATTGTTTCTTAGTTTTCTAAAGGTGTTGAAAAATTTGGACTCAAGAGTATTTTCAATAGGGGCTGTAGCAAAGGTGGTTGCCCACTCTTGCACTTTACTAATTACATCATTGTTTAAAATTAATGTGAGTTTAATGATTTGGGTAACTGTAATTAGTCTCAATATGTCTGGAGGAAAATAGACAAGCATAAAATAATTAATTAAAACTGGTTTCTAATCTTATAATTAATTCTTAACTGGTTTGTATTAATTATACTTAATGAATTATTCAGACTGATGTAAAAACTTAAGAAATTAAAAGTGAATAATTTTTAATTGTAGTAACTAACAATTACTGTAGCGAGTTGCACAATAATTCATATCGTAATTTAACTAAAGTAATGATGAGAGTAAATGTGAAATTAAGTAAAAGTCATATAAGAAACACGTACTTGCTTTGTCCAAGGCGTCCTCGTGAAGGTTCTCACCGAACCACACAATGTAAGGTCTTAGAAGACCATTGCACCCGGACTTCTTGCAACGAGGCAACTCCTTTAGCGGAATCTCTGGCAGATCTTTGTCGAGATCTGGAGCACTGTAAATAATTACTCGTTACAGGGGCGTATGTTGAAAATTGTTTCGGAGGGGACTCAAACACTGGATAGTTTAGGAGGTACAAAAATACCCTCTAAAAACAGGGGCTCGGGAATCTTCCCCCAGAAAATTGTTTAACTTCAAGACATCAAAACTTTTAAACTTAAAAAAAACTACTGGGTCCTGTTTTAATGTTTCTTTTTCAAAACTTAGGGGGCTTGAGCCCCATAAATGCCAATGATTTGTTCCTACACTTTTATATATCAATCAACTTTTTATTTTTAAATGGTCAACTGGGTTACAAATAAAATTTTTCTCTCAGCCAATCAATAACTGAATGCAATATCAACAAACATTTTCAAATTATATACAACTATGTATAACTGAATAACACATATTTGAAGTTTGAAATAGTTCTAATCATGATATAGGGTGCAATCGCATCTGCTGTATACATAGACTCTTACAAAAGCTGTAATATAGTAAACTCCTTGAACACACCACAGCAATACATTACAATAGATAGATATACACATAGTATGAAATTTCATTAGAAAAGTCAACAACAATCAATAAATTTTTTTTATGGAGTGAGAAGAAAATATTTTGTTCATTATAACTTGCATTAAATTTTAAAATATTAATATGATTATCCAGACATAGTAGTTAAAGTCACTACTAAAAATAAAACAGCAAAAACTGATTAAGAAGTTAAAAAATGTATACAACATAATTATATTCATGTTTTTTTACAAACTCCCGTGTAGTGAATTAGGATCAGAACACATTTTATATTTTTTTGTGTAAAATTTCAACTAACTGTTATATGTAAAAATAATAGAAAAATACATTAATTACTTAACATAATCTTATAAGTTATTTGACTTATGAATACTATTTTGTAATCCTCACACTAATTTATAAAAGATTGTATCTATCATTTAAGATATAATCAGAGAATATAAAATGAAAAATAGGAAAGATCTTTTAAAGTATAAGATTTTTAAATTTATTTTTTTTTATTTATAGTAATTTTTATTGCACTACATATGTTTCCCGCCAACTCTTTGATTAACTACCCGGCAATCTTTGGTCACAAAATTTTGTTGGCTAAAATTTAATAAACATTGAACACACATAGTAAAAAAAATTCAATAACAACAAAATTCCACACTGTATTGCTATTGCTATTACTTGGTCCATCTCTCTGCGATGTTAACTTCCTAAAAACTAACTTAATTATTTAGAACATCAAATTTAAACAATTTGGCATCTTTAAATACCTTTCTTCTAAAAAAATTATTATTATTAAAAATTACTAAAAATAACCGAATTAAATATTTCATTTTAGTTAACCCTTACAGTGCCAACGTCTGGGTTACTGGACGTTTTTAAGAAAATGCTTAAAAAAATATATTACATTACGTATTTTATATCAAATATTGCTACGTTTATTTGTTAAGCATGTTGTATGCGGTACAAACACAACTGATCAATCAGTAACAATTTTGAAAGTTTACGATAAAGTTGGTGGTCATCAATGATGTTGTAGTCGAGACGATATGTTTTCATAGTGGTCAGTCAGCTGTTTCAGCTTTGTTAGAATGTTATGGTTATGATTACATTTGTTTATAATTAAAATAAAACTAAATTGTGTGTATGTGTGTAATTAAGGCATGTAGTGAAGTATTATGAATCGTTCAAGGTCCCCACTGAATGAAAATACTCTTAAGCCGCGTTTACACTGGAAACAAAACATGTTCCTGGAACTTTGTTTATATTTTGCTACTATCATGAAATATTTTGCACACAATGTTCCTAAACATTTTAGGACAGCCACTCTTGAAGATGTCTAACGAGGAGGATGTTCTTCTTCTAGCTGCCGCTACCTGTGTTTTGTTATGTGACAGAGAACCCAGGAGGTTCTGGGTAAGGCCTTCACTTGCGTCACGAGGTGTTTATAGTGGAAGCGACCTATTCAAAGACCTTAACCCTAGAGAGCTAACGTGTTCAAAAAGTTACGTTAAAGCTAACGAATCGTAAAAATTACGACAGGATTCAAAAAATGTACAAATACATTTTATTTTACAAAAATGCCATTTAACTATGTATAAACACTTATAATACAGCTTAGTAAACCTTTTTAAAACTAAGTCTATGGTTAAATCTCATCTATACAATGGACACAGCATCTTCCGCGATGCTCGGCACAGATTGGCTTGGCACATCGGCAGTAAAAGATTGACGTCATCCTCCGTTTTGCTGATGGACATATTCCACAAATTGTTCGACGGAGGTGTTGAGGGACATTAACTTTGTTTGTTTGAAGAGGTGCCTTAATTATTTCAGCAATTGATTGGCGGAGTTTTCTTGGCAAGTTTGGGTAGTTCGTACGGTGCTGAAGCCATGGTGTGATGAGGTCATATTGGATTTGCATTGCAAAGTTTCTCATTAAAAGCGGTTTCGGGCCCATTTTCACCATGTTACTAGTGTAAATAACATAGGAATTTACTCGTACTAGCATGATATTTATCATGGCAAAAAATACACATGATGGCCACTGCCTCGTCTTTCGGCTGCACGTCATTTGATGGCACATTTGATCCAAAGTATCAACTGCACCTTTGGTTGCGTTGTATGTCTCAATGATTAAAGGTTTTTTTGAGTCCTTATCAATTGATGGCTTTTCATGACAAGTCGATAGAAGCAACACATTTTTGGAATTCTTTTTGTCAGAATTTCGTCATATATAGTTTAAAGCCATAGATGATGTAGTTACTAATATTAATATTAAGGTATAAGTAGTTATGACTGCGGTTAGAATGTCGTATCTGTGAATAGTGGTTGCTTGTGAGCACGTCGGTGCCGCTCTGCGAGGCCAGGCGGCTCAGTGCTTCCCTCCCTCTCGCCCCTCTATGCCCTACTCCACGTCCCCTCTCGCGCCGGTCACGGCTCTTGCTAGACCTGCTCAGTTATACCTAAATGACAACTTTGCAACAAATATTTATTTTATCATGTAAATATTTGCAAATAGCCAAAATCATTTTGGGCCTATTCTTTTTTGTTCTATTGTACATTGTTACATAGTTTTTATTATGTCTTTCACTCATAAGGAAAATACTAAAGGAAATGGACATTTGCTAATCAAGATATGCAATTAGTTCCTCATAAAAAAGTAAGCAGCGTTAAACAATGCTAAAATATTTTTTATTTTTTGTGATAATTTGACAAAAATTAATGGATATGTTTAAAATAGAGTGTTCTTTTAGTGTGAGTGTGCATAACATTATTGAGTGTGAGAATTTTTCTGGGTACTTATTTCAGTGTAAAACCTAAAAATTAAAAAAGAAAAATCTTTTTAGATTTTATTGGTTATTATTTTTGGTTTTTATTGTAGAGTACGAAGTTTTGGAGTAAATTTAGTGTTAATATACACATTTTTGTACAAAATAAAAAAAGTTACAACATTTTATTATAATGCCAATTGCTAAAAATGGCACAGCACTTTAGGATAACACCTGTAAAAATATCTTTGGCATTATTAACTAACATTCAAAAAAATTGTCTGCCACTGAAAGGGTTAAAGACAGATGTATATTTTTAAATTTGAGTAGGACTACAAATATAACATAATATATAATGTGGTGACGACATTCAGATACAACAGACAAACAGAAGAGAGACAGTTACCCTCGGCCGCGCAGTGCCTCACAGATGGGACTGTCTCTGTTGACTGCGACTTCACCACACGAGAGACACTGGGTCTTGAACAGTGAGCCGTGGATCTCTGCGACGTTGCACGATCCTGCAGCCAGATGCAGTCCATCCACATTCTGCGTCAGAAGTGTCAGTCTGCGACCCTGGCCCTCGTGGTCCAATTGCTTCTCAAACTCTGCTATCGACAAATGCGCCTGTGTCCATTCAACTTGAATGTATTTTTGTTTAACTAATTGGATATTAATATATTATGTCTATAACTAATTAATTCAATTACTTCATTAATCAGCATCACTAATTCAAATATCCATATTACGATGCTCCACTGTAGTTTCTATTAAAAAACATAAGATTAAAATCATTTAAAAACGTATTGTATATCAGTACTCATATGATTTTCGGTCAAGTCATATATAAATGTATATCTGGTGGACAAACCTATTTCATAATATAGATAAATTCTTTTGTTTCACAACTTTTCTTATTGCTTTCAATAACATGATGGCTCTTAATGTATACCACCTTGGCCACATGTACTGTATAAGACAATTTTAAGTATAAAGGCTGTTGTTGTCTGTTTTTAGAACATATACTTTACTAATCTACAAAACTATTGTGTTTTAAAATGTAATACAATAGTTATAAAAATGACATTTTGTGAATATATTTTATGAAATACTAATCCTAGAAGTGCTACGAATCATGATCACAGTGTATTAGATCACTGCTAAAACACTAGAGGTGCGATCGTGATGCATTACCGAGAATCATCACGGCACCTTTATTAAAGTATCAACTGATATGTTTAGCATACCAAATTAAAGAAAAGAGTTGTTTTAAATAGTAATATTATTCAAAACTTTTGTTCAAAAAATTTCATTATGTTAACAATCCTGTAAAATCATATGGCACACAGCTAGAATAAAAAAAAAATCATGTATAAATAGTGTATTACATATTTAAAAAATTTTTATTTTGTAACAATTATCCAACTGTATATGCTTTTTTGGTATTAAATTGTGCATCATATGTATATAATGCATTTTTAATTCTTTGACGGAATGGAAACAAAAGAAAGTGAATAAAAACATTTAATTCACATTTTTTTCAAGTTTTCAAGACTACATATTTTGATGAAGTACACTGATAAGTTTTACTATTTTTCAGTATTATTTAGTTCTTACATAATAAAATTTGTGCGTCTCTAGAACAGAACAATGTCACAGTATTCACTCTCGTGCCCGCTCATTCCACTGTTAGGTTACCAAGTTCATACACTCTAAATGCTATATCTGATGTCATAGCAGGGATAATTATATACAGGGTGTATATTATGTCTGGAAACACCCAAAATATATCCTTTAATAATTTAAATATAAATTTGAAGCCTCTTACAATCGTGATAGAGATTGGGCATCTACTTTTTAGAACAATGTTTTGTTATGTCACACCAACGGGGGGACGTCCTGCCCGGGGGTATCGTGAATATTCTTAATGGAAGCCTATACCTTGTGATACATAATTTTAAAGGTAATAGCTTACTGAATTGGATGCCACAAACTGCATCTCAAAGGAATTATTCTATCAGAAAATAGAGCATTTTTAGTATTGAAAATTTTACTGATGTTCAACAATGTAATTTTAACATGGTTCTTGCCACAAAATGTGTTACACTAATTTTTTTAGCATTTTTTAAATGTTCAATTAAAATAAAATAAACAATTTATTTTTAAGCTGGTTTCATTAGTACAAATTTACCAGTTTTTATTACAATGGAATAAAACTTATGAGTCCACTTTCTCTCTGATTACTTATGAATCTATACTTGGTGTTTTCCAGTCAGCAGGAAGGTTTAAAGAGGCAAAGGTCACTAGCCTATGAGAAACATTATTGTGTTATTAATCATCTGGTCTACAGGTTTCAGTTTGTTGAGCATGGAGCTTTCACTAGACAGGTCTAAGCTTGGGAATTACAAATGACAAAGGTCATATCATTCCTGTCGAGTTAATCAGTGTCTCTGAAGCATTGCTGTCAACAAGTTATCTAATTACAGTAGTTCAAGTTTTTATTTGGAATTTTAATGGAATTGTCTGAAAGAGAACGAATTACTCTGTTGATGATGCGAGGATATGGCGATCGTCAAAGATCTTATCGGGAAGTTTGTAATTTGTTTAATGACACTTTCCCAGAAAGGAATCTCCATAAGTGTTTCAACAATATCAAAAACTATTGAGCGTTTTTGAAATGACAGGGAGTGTACGTAATCGGCCAAAGTCGGGTAGGATACAATCTGCAACAGATGAAGAACATGCACTAGATGTTTTGCAAACATTTATTGAAGACCCACATACATCGCTCAGAAAAAGCTGCACAGCAACATGATATGCACCCTATGTCTGTGAGTAAGATTTTTGAAAATTAATAAATACAAACAATTTAAAGTTCATTTAGTCCAACAGTTAAGTGAGGATGATTACGGACAGAAGAGTTGAGTTTTGTGAACTTGTGATGCGCAAATGTGATGACAATAGAGATTTTCTGACCAACATACTATTTCTGATGAGGCAACTTTTTTCCTAAATGGCAATGTTAACAGGCACAATTGCCCGTTACTGGGCTAGTGAAAACCCACATTGGATTACTGAGTCCCATTCACAGCAACACAAAAACTGAACGTATGGTGTGGAAATTTTAGGTAACAAAATTGTTGGACCCTTTTTCATCAATGGAAATTTAAATGCCGAACTTTACTACAATATGCTCCAAAATGAAATAATCCCAGCTATTCAAATTGCATCAGGAGAATACTTTGATAATGTATGGTTTCAGCAGGATGGTGCTCACACCCATTATGGGAGACAGGTAAGAGAGTATTTGGATTTAAGGTTTCCTCATAAATGGATTGGCCGAAGAGGAGAAATCGAATGGCCTCCAAGATCTCCGGATTTGTCACCAATCGATTATTTCCTATGGGGTCATTTAAAATCCAATGTTTATAGAAGAAAGCCTCATAATTTGGAAGACCTAAGAAACAGGATTATAGAGGAGATTGCTTTTGATAACTGAAGAAATGTTAGGCAACTCTGTCGAATCATTTTACACAAGATTGGCTCATTGTCAAACCGTAGAAGGAACACAGTTCGAACAATTGCTTTGACACCAAATGCAGGTAAAACGTTTGTTGTAAAGACTTTTCTAACAGCATACATTATTTTTTTATTTGTAATAAGAAATCAATAACATAAGTATTTCCATAATTGTACTGTAATAAAAAACTGGCAAATTTGTGCTAATAGAACCAGCTCAAAATAATATTTTTGTTTTATTTAATTGAACATTTAAAAAAAAAATGCTAAAAAACTAGTGTAAACACATTTTTGTGCAAGAACCATGTTAAAATTACATTGTTGAACATCAGTAAATTTTTCAATACTAAAAATGCTCTATTTTCTGATAGAATAATTCCCTTGAGATGCGGTTTGTGGCATTCAATTCAGTAAGCTATTACCTTTAAAAATTATGTATCACAAGGTATAGGCTTCCATTAAGAATATTCCCGATACCCTCGGCAGGACGTCCCCCGTTGGTGTGACATAACAAAACATTGTTCCAAAAAGTAGATGCCCAATCTCTATCACGATTGTAAGAGGTTTCAAATTTATATTTAAATTATTAAAGTATATATTTGGGTGTTTCCAGACATAATATACACCCTGTATTTATGCTACTGTATTTACATCCTCCAACCTACCAAAATCAATTTTTTTAATTGTATGGAAAAATTCAAATAACGAATTGGACAAAATGCAGGTTGTCCTGTTCACGCACTGCACACATAGGGTGTGCGTGCTTGTACAAGCCATTTTTTGCACAAACTCTGCAATTTTCCTTTTCCGGTCACACTTCTGGTCTTACTATTAATTTTGGACTAGGTAGTGAAGAGGATTCCTTGGAAGATTCAGGAGGCTCTAGTAGTAATCTAGTAGATTCATGGGGGTAAAAGATTATCTACTAACTTGTCTATGAAATCTCAAAATGTCATGTTTTCCATATCTCTACCCATGTGCATGAAGAACAAACCGTTTACCATTGCCATTTGAATAAAATGTACAAATTATTTTTGTATCACCTGATCGTTTCTAGTTTTATAGAGTAGTAAGATATAAGATAGTCTGCTCTGCTCACTCCCTTCATGTGGTCATTACAATCAACTACAGGATTTTCTCTATTGTTTTGCATGGTATTTGAATAGAGATGTATAGAAAATCCCATTCACCTTTCCAATATCCCACTAAAATCCTGTTTCCATACTGGTAGGTAGTTTCACCCTTTCTCAAATTGGCTGTTACAACAGGTTGTAGGCTGAACTTTTGTTCAGCTCGTAACGTGCAATAATTTTTGCTAGGAGTGTCCATGTAGAGAGCATGGCCTTTATTACAAAAAAATCACATGAGATGCAGTACATTTCATAAGTCCTATACATATACTGTAATGTCCTTTTCCTCCCAAAATTATAATCTATCAGAGTACATCATAAACCTAACAATCAAACCCTCAAGTTCACAGAAAGTGGACAATTTTATGCCATATTTATAGCGCTTTCCTTTCCTTAACTGCAGTCCACAAAATCATGCCTTCATCAAGGGACATTTCTTTTGACAAGTGATAAATTAACATCATTTTATTGTTTAACAACTCTAAGGTGGACTAGATTTCAAAGAGCCGATCAATAGGAGCCTCATCTTATAGGTTTCTGGAACAAAAATACAAACATCTCAAGATCAATTGGAATCTTCCAAGGCTTGTTTATTTACGAAAAATTTTTATATTGTATTTCTTGTCAGTCTTCCAGCAGTCTTGAATTGACGTAGCGTCACAGGAAGCTCTCACAATAGACACAGTACTGAAACCAACCCACAAGCCAAAGAACAACCAGTACAATAGTAACAATATTTAGAACGGAGCAAACACTCATCCGATCTTCTACAACGCAAGCTGTAATTTATGTTAAACGTCATGGCATCACGGTTCTATACCAGACGATCCTGGTGGGAAAGGGCAAGGCACGGATCCGTGCTGCTCCTACCAAACGTGTAAACTACACTTTCTACAGTGGTATCTTTATTTCCAATAAAACTCATTTTGAAAGTTTCACTAAGGTTTGTACAAATTAATAAAACTTGTAAGTTACTGGTACATACAAAATTACCCACATAAAAATAAACATTTAAAATCTAAATTGGTGCACAGTCAAACTTTCAATCAAGTAGAATGAGAAGCACATAAATCGTAAGTATGTGTTTAGACCTCATATTAAGTTTCTTGTAGTAGCTTGAGGAAAATCAACCTTCTCACCTGATTGGGTTTCTTGGTGAGTACAAGTTCCCGCCTATAGTGGTAGAATTCCCAGACAAGTGAGGGAGATCGGTTGAATGCCTCAGGAGTAGCAAGGCGTTGTGCCTGGTATTTGCGCCACAATCCCCCTGCACCGCGGAATGTTGGGACACCCGACTCAGCTGAGATACCAGCTCCGGAGATTACCACAATTCTTTGGGCCATTGACAGCACTTCTTTAAACCGTGCCATGTCGCTGCTGACTGCTGGTCTAGATGCCATCAAGCACTGGAAATATAATACATAAGATATTAATTTGATTATACAAGTAAAATACTGAACTGATAACCATATTGGATTATATAGTGCCACATGTGAAATCATTAAAACAGAAGAATAATATTATACAGAGATGAATTAATACAATTACTACAAATTTAAACACATCTACAATTTTTAGTTTAAATCAAATTATTTCTTAAACATGACATTTGTAAAGATAGTTACAAAAGTAAATACAAACTGGTGCATTGGCATAGTATTTTGTATTCTAATACAATATTACATAAATTAAATGTGATAAACCTTAGAAGTCATCAAATAATTATTAGATTAATTACATAAAACATAATGTGTATTTAAAAATAAATAAGAAAATAGAAATGGTACTACTTAGCAGATAGTTAAAAGACTAAGTAATATATCTTAAGGTATCATTTAACATTTCTTCAGTATTATAATAGGCTTTTACCAGTAATAGCTTCCTTCAGGTTTGTCAAATGATGATTTAGGGAGATCTTTCAAAAAATTTGGAACCATATTATAAATTCCTATACCCATGTACAAAGAAATTTTCCAAACAAGTTAGATTGTGATAAGATAAAGTAGAATATTATTTTGGACAGATCTCAAAATTTCATACATATAGAAGGAGGTTTAATTAAAATTATTTAGTTTTTGAAATAACGATTAACAGTTTGTCCTATAATCAATCCAAATCATAACTTGTAATTAACATTTCTAAGTTTGTTCATGTTTTAACTTTAGAAATAATTATCGATAGTTTGTCCTGTAATCAACCCCCTTCATAACTCGTCATAAACATTTCTGAGTTAGATCATGTTTTAGCTTTCAAAATAACGGTTGGCAGTTTGTCCCGTAATCAACCTCAATCATAACTCTTAGTAAACATTTCTGAGTTTGTTCATGTTTCAACTTTTGAAATAATGGTCGACAGTACAAATCTTATACAATGCCCTAAATTCTTAAAAATGTTTAACTTTTATAAAAATAATAAACACAAGTTAGGTATTTTTAAAATACAATTACATTTGGAATGTACAGTAACTGACTAAACAAGCAATGGCTGCAATTTTATTTTATTATACCAAGAAACTAAAAGATATAAACTGCACAATATTGCTGGACAGTATGTCCTGTAATCAACCCCAACCATAATTTGTCATTTACATTTCTAAGTTTGTTCATGTTTTAGCTTTCAAATAACGATTGACAGTTAGTCCTGTAATCAAACTCCATCATAACTCTTTGTTCAAGTGGATGGATACAAAAGTATAAATCTTATACAACATCCTAAATTCTAAAAAATTTTTAAATTTTATAAAATTAATGAACAAGTTAGATATTTTAAAAATACAATTTAATTTGACACATACAGTAACCGATTAAACAAGCAATGGCTGCAATTTTATTTTATTATACCAAGAGACAAAGGTATATATTGCACAACCTGTGTCTTATAAATAACAACATAAAACTAATCTCGAGACACACGGGTGCTATTCAGTGTATTAGGCAGTATCGTATTCTTGTCTAATCATAAAGATGCAACTCTTAAAAACAGCAAAATTGTCAAGATTACTTCAGGAGCTTAAACAGTTATAAACTTTATCTTGTTTCTCCGTTGATTCCACAGTTGGTAACCCTGACAATCACAATACAGTAATTCACTAAACTTATTTGGTTTCTGTAAAAACTGGTCAGTTGTGTTCGATCTTTGAAAGAATCTGTGGTAAGTTTATGTGTAAGAGATGTTATTCAGATGTCAGAAAAATAAGATAATATATGTTTTGAATTTTGCTTACAATCCTTTTAAAGTTGCCACTAATTTATGTAAAATAAAATAATGTTAATATTTACAACAAAACTGTCAACTTTATTTGCAGTAATATCACACTAATAAAATAATATCTATAATAAAAAGATATAGTTTTAGCAGAGACATTATTGAAGAACATTACTTATCTTCTTGTATAGCACACATTTCAAAACATTTAAGACAAATTAAATAAATTTTAGATTAAACTTACTTATTGGATTTAGTATTCTTCATTAATTTAAAAAGTCAATCTGTCCAATAATTATATTTCATTTTGTGAGGCCTTTTGTGTTCATCTAAAACATCATCAGACCCTCATAACTGAATACAAAGTTAATAAAATATAATTAATTATATAAAATAAAACATAATTATTGCATGGTTTGATTTTTACATTAATGAAGAAGAAAATAAATGATATCATTATAATCTTTACTTTTCTGAGTTTAATGAAGTGTTTTATACACAATTTCAGCTCAGTTAATAGGAATAACAGACAAACATACATATCACCAGTGTTAATACAACAGTAATTGACAATAGATTTAATTAAAATTTACTATACAATTTATTTATAGTACTTAAATTATTATTACCAAATCTGGATGTTTTGTCTGTCATGGAATATAATTCACTTGGTCCAAACTCGATAACCTTCCTTGCCAAATATAAAATCCAACCTTCTCGTTTCTATCAAATGAATTTTTCAACTTGGACAAATAGTGTTGGGGCAGGGATATATAAATACACAAGATAACATATAAAACACACCAAGAACCACCAATCCAGTGGTGCATTACATTTTACTACGCTTTGCTGTCTATTTTCAGACTAATAAACACAGGCAGGCAGTAAAGTAAGCAGTATTCACTGCTGAGCACAAGAATTGCTTTGCTTGCGCCTCTCATGTTATTGTACTAGTACTAATCCACCATAATTGTTTGTGTCACAGTCTGAGTCGTCAATAACCAGTGGCCTCATGATACTGGGAAGACGACAATCAAAGGTAATAAATGATAATAAATTAATTTTTCTCATTATGAGTTTTTTACAACAATGAGTGCTGCTACATTTACATTTACAACTTTTAAATCAATACTCTTAGTTATTATAACTTTATTTTAATAACTTTTTAACACATAGAGTAAATACTAATTTTCCATTAACGCATTTCCAAATCTAGTAGAAATTTCTTTGTAAACAATTTGTTTAATATTGAATATATAAAAAAATAGATAAAGTTTATTCATGCCTGACATATTTTTTACATTACTGCCTATCTAGTTACTGTTTTCTTGGTGGAGAAGAATTATTTTAGATTCTTTCACATTACATAAAATCTCAAATGTGACTGATTTTTTATACTATCTATTGAGTATCTATTTAAAACCTAGCATTTAGTTTTAGGTAATATGTTCTGAAGCAAAGTAATTGAAATAACTTTTCTCCATCACAGGGAAAGTAAAATAAGAATACTCTTGTTTTTTACATTTTTAACTTGTTTGAATAGAAACTTCTTTAATTATATACTATTTAGTATACGTACAATTTTCTGTTACTAGTATAAAAGTAACAGAATAGTATACAACTTTTAAATAAAATGAGTCATAAAGTTACTTTAAAAAATGCATAACACTGTCTACTATCTGTCTATAATATTGTGAAACTCATAGGTAGAGCATGATAATGAATGTCCTAATAAAATAGACTAACGCTCTATTGATAGTATTATGATTCAAATTGTCCTAGTGGAAATAGTGGAATTGAAAGGTTTATTATACTATCCATACATTTGTTTTTAAATGACTTCCAAGTACCTAGGTTCATAAATCTGCTAAAGGTTGAACATTGCTAAATTTCTTTCTGTGGAATATCAGCAAATTTTACTTAGTCGAATAATACTAGACTTCTTCAGACTAATTCAAACTTTTTCAAGTTTTTGTTTGAACTCTGGGTTGACAGAACAAATTTTGCCATTAATAGTATAAACCAGACATTCTAGGTATCATTTGTAGGTGTGAGCAGAGATGTCGGATTTTAGCAGCACTTGAAAATGTTACATTTTATTTTACCTTTCACCTTTTTATTGCAATTTTCTGGGATTAGGTTTAATAATGGCTGCTATAGGGTGTGCCTATATGCCTCTTAACATCCCCTCTGTGAGTTTCACCATTCCTAGTTTGATACTTGACAAATTCCAAAGTTTATACAGTGATAAGTTACAATTCAAATCTACCATCAATATCAAAAATATTTGAAAAATAGCTTATAACAAGTGGTACAAATTCCTAGAAAAATACTAAATACTTGAACAAAATCAGCAAGGTTTCAGGAAAAAAATTAAAATAATACTAAATTTACAACAAAATGGATTAGTCAAACAATATTCTAAAGACTTAAATAGCTAAACAGCTTATTCTCTGTACATATATGATGTATAATACGTTAAAAAAATAATAGTGACTTGGAGGAAACGTGTTTTTACAATTATAACACTAGCTCAAGAAGTGAAATTAACCTTAAACATTGTGAATTAAAGCTCTATTAAAGAAAAACAATGTATCCAGCTAAAACCTTTTGAAAAATCTACCTAAAGTGGTGAAGAAAGTAATAAATAATTTAGGAAGAACTTAATGAATTTATCACTTTACACCTGGAAAATTATGAGGTGGCTCTGAAACAAACTTGAGAATTTTTATGATAAAACTAATTGACTAATTTCAATAAATCTAGGGTACAAAATTACTGTTCTGTGTATAAACGGAATTTGAATTTTTATGTGATAGGGATAGAAAATTCCTTTACGGTACTTTGCAACCCTAGAACTATCTAGTTACCGTCTTCTAAAATACTGCATAGTAGTTCCGGCAGTAACTCAACTGTCAGGAACAGTAGGCTAAGACTAAACCGAATGAAGACTATTTATTCCCAATCACTACTTAGTTAAAACACAGTTGTCGAGTTTGGTTTTATTATTGAATGCAATTTGCTCTGCTCTCGTCCAAATTCAGACTCTCCAGCAATTAGTAGAACTTATATGTCTAATTGTCTGTTATATATTTGCTAAAATAATCAATATAAAATGGACAAAAAATTGGTTTTAATAAGCATTGTTGTTTTATAAACGGTTATTAGGCCTACTTCTTTAAACATTTGGGTGTTTACTGTTATAGATTTATTAAAATAAATCACAATACAATCTTTTAAAAGCAAAAACATGTTCGTTTTTTATCTGGCTGTTGCCATTTGATAAAGGTTATGTAAGAACAATATAAATGAACATTTTATAGTACATGATTCTACTGAACTTATACTTGAAGTACCCTAATTATTGTGAAAAACATTGCCTGTGATATGATTAGTATTTTACATGTATTACACCAACATATCTATGCTACATCTTAGATTACCAGCAGGCAAGGCTTGTCAATCTTGGCTTATTTTATCTTATCTTGGCTATCTTCAAGGCTGGTAGCAGTGGCAATAGCTGGTAGGTTTTTATTTAGATGCTTGCAACTCTTTACATGTCTCAAAGAAATGTACTGTACATGAATTCAATTTCAATTTCTTTAGTCTCTCATATAATATGTATAGTTATAAAACAGATCTTAGTTCAAAAATACAAAGTTCTATGTAAAACAGAGTCAACTTAACTTATTTGTTTATAAAAGTTTTCTGTGGTTTTTTTTATTGATTACGAAAATTTATATTCTATAAACTATTTTACATCATTATATAACAAACTTCACTTTTTATAAACAAAAAATTGGTATAGTAAAAAATTGAGTTAAGTAGGATAGTTGTTGTACAATAGCTTTTATTCGAAATCCTTACAAATCTACAGAAAACATTCTGAAATCTTATGCAGTTATTTTAACAACAAATTTCTGTGGCATTCAAAGGATTGATTATTATAATGTTGGGTATATTATGGAGTTTGGTGTGTTGTAAAATCCTCTTATGTAGTTAACAAATAATGAATCCAGACCTAGTCAGGATCACTTATTATATCAAATTTGTTCTGGAATTAAACAAAATCTTTAAAACTAAAACCCAGAGTTACTCAAAATCTCCCAAAGCTGGAAATGAGATTTTTCCTCATCACAGAGTTGTAAATATTTACTGAAGACTACCTGAGGCATACTGATCTCCTCCTGTCACCCTATAATAGTTACTTACCACAATATGGGTTAAACATAAGTTAACGTAAAATGGAATAAACACAAAATGTAAAAAATCTTGCTTCAATGCAAGTTATTTACTGGAAAGTAAATAGTTAATCGGTTGGTTACTTTTTCACCTTTATATACCTAACTAAGTTGAGAAGTTATACTACCTTTTTTATGTATATAATTTATTATTATGTTTGGTTGCATGCATAGTGTAAAAATGTGACTGATTTTCTTGACTGATTGTATTGTTAAAAATAATTTTTACCTATTTCAGAAAGAATAAACAAAGAAGATATTTGTCAATCTCAACTCAAATTTATAACTAACAAGGTGCTGAAAGAAGAGGAAACTTGCAATGACAAGCGTTTTAATTGACAGCTTGGTCTAGGTCAACAGCCTTGACCCCAAAAAATCTGCAAATTTCATCACTGTTGAAGAAACGGCCGATTGGTTTACACTGTGAAGATACGTAAAAGTGTTAAAAATGTTGCATTCAGGGTTTGATAAAAAGTTATGGAATGTAATTTCACTGGGATTGTGTTTTATGATACTTTTTACAGCAGACTACACGGTCACTAATATGCAAGTAAGTTAGTTAGGTTAATTAAAGAAAAGAGAAATTAAATTAAAGGTTAACTTGAAAATTAGCATTTACTTGTAATTACTTACGAAAACATGACAAATAATATCTAACAGAATCTGAGCTCGTGATATTTACGATATTACTGATGATTACCGTACATATCTAAAATTACTACTAATCAATTATGATTCACTTCTACCAAGTGCTCGTATAGGTTATGTTTCGCGCTGTGAAAACTCAAACTGTCAACAAACAAAACAATCTAATAATGTATAAAGCCTTGAAAATCAGCTGTTTTGTTCTTCTTGGGGTGTGTCCTTTGAAAACTAAGTACCGTGTGTGTGTCTGTTGGCATCTCTATTTTTTTAATGGAATCGCGTATTATATAATAATTTGTTATGATATATCATCTTTCATGGTTTTTTTTTTTAATTATTGAATATTATATTCTACTGCAGATAAAACATTATTTATTACTGGCATTTAGGGACTTTAACAATGTCTTATCGCCTTTTAGTAACATAATATAATTGTTAGTCTTTAAAATAAGTTCTCAATCTTAGTTGAGATAAGGATTTGTTTTTATCATTAAACAGGTTAGGGGGAAAACAGAAAATCTTTTTTGTTGAAAATCATATGTAGTTTTAAGCGTGAAGCATACAGATTTAAAATTTCATTTAAGAATAAATCACAAAATTTCACAAATTACAGGCACTGTTATAACTTTACTAATGCAGAGAGTACATGACATGTCATTAGATCAGATGATAGCAAGGTTTTAATAATTTAGATTGTATAAGGTAATGAATTTTCTAACTTTGGCATCAGTATTAAAAAATATGTATATATAGAGCCCCTCTGAACATATAGATAACATTTTAAATACAAATAATTAAATGAAAAATGTATAAACTATAAATTGAGTTAGTCAAAGAAACATTGATACTTGATTAAACTCTTTCAGGCTTTAGAAGACAGTATTTTAAGTTGTGCCACACAAGGCACTTAAAATGAAGGAAAATATGTATTAGTACTAATTAAACTTTCATTTATCAAAGCGAAACCATGTAATAAATAATCATAATATGACCTCTACTTATAAAAAATTCTAAGACCCTACGCAAGACAATAAAACTAAATTGTACCACATTAAATATTAGATGTAGTATTTGTAACACAAAATGTTACTTTAATTAATCATGTAATAAAATAAAAACTAATTAAAAGACCTAAGGATCTGCATTAGACAAAAATGTTTGGTTTTTGGTTTGGTTTAAGATTTTTTTAATTTTATAGGCAGCACATTTTGACACTAAAGTTTTGTTTCAGTTGGCATTATACTGTAATAATCACAAAGTTATTTAAAAATGTTACAATGTCTTTGAACACACATGGAAAATGATTTGAAATGGTGGAACATTACATGTTTAAGTGAAAAAAGTAGTATATGTTTCCACATTACTACTATGTACTCTGCTGTTCTTAAGTGGGTACATGACTTGTGTCATAATTAAGGTGTTAAACAATGTTCATTAAGTGTTTGAGTGTGTGATCATTAATATGCATTTGAGGTTTTATGTATAATATACATAGTTTTTTGAAGGTTTTAACTTTTATTAAGTGTGAGAATTTGATAGATAATATCATGAAAACTAAAAAAGCTACATTACATATACTAGTTCTTCAATAGATTCAATAGATTCTGAATCTTATAAATGAGACATGTAGCAAAACTCTATAGACCAGTAGTAATAAGAGAGTAAAATAGTTTAAGGCTTAGAACTGTTCTTAAAGGAAAAAATGTCAAGATAGTTACATTACAGCTGGTTCTTTTATTATGAACGGAACTAGAGTTTTATTGTAATACAATATTTAATTTAGAGCTTTAAAAGATAATCAATTTTTTATTTTTATTGAAAGATATTTATTCATGAAACAATTTTAGTAACTTAAAGCAATTGAAATAATAATGGTACATCAGAAAAACAAGCTAAATTTATTTATCATTTAACTGATCAAATCTAACACTAATAAAATTAACAAACAACTTTTGTAAACTTAACACTAATATTAACTACAGAGAAATAAATTGGCTGAATTGATGTCTAATGTCTAAAATTATTTCTAAAAGGACTTTTAATAATATGAATCAGGTCTTGTACTAAATTCTGAATTTCCGGGTAAAGTTTTGATATATTCTTTACATACAATTCTATTAAGGCAAATATGGGAACAAGAAATTCCCCTAATTCAAATCACAACCATGTTTAAAAATTATTTTTGCTACATTTTGATCAGATTCGGATTCAGACCAAACTAATTTTTGTTAATTATTTGATCAGAATATAAAAAGGTTAATTACTTTGAATAGGTTGCCACAGGGATTACTCATGGGTCCAATTTTGTTTTATTCATTATAAATGCTAATGACTGGAATAGAGTGGACATGCTCATTAATTAGGTATTTAGTTTAGATTACCAGATGGCTTGGCAGAGTTTTAGCCCCTGACCATAGCTGTGAAGGTTAATTTCAATTTTTAAAGAATGAATAGCAATCAGTCAATGTGTTCCTCTCAATGTAAAAAATCGTTTTCAGAGTTAAAATGTTGTGTCATATTGATGTACACTAATTATAATAATTAGATATCATTCTTGAAGTCCAACAAAGGATTGCATTAAAGTGATATATGTAGTACTGTCAAATATATAACTAGTAATAATAAATAGACAAAAGTAAAAGAAATTTAATGAATGTGCGTGAACATTTGTTAACTTGCGCAGAAAACACTGATTAGCAGTATACACGAGGACAAGCCTGAGTTCACCGTGGATGGCTACACCAGTCTGGGGATCACATACTTGGTATTCGCCCTAAGCTTGTGGCTCGGGCCATCCATGGTCAGCCTCACCGGACCTCGCTACGGCATGGCCCTGGCTGCCGTTGGATACACGTCAGTCTTCTTATACTTTTTGTTCTGATTTTAGTTAAGAACATTTAATTTAAAGGGTCAGGTGCAGTGAGGGAAGTTGGTCCTGTAATATTTAATTTTGAAATTAAATAAAAACAGAGTTATGAATCCCATATATATATATATATATAAAAATGACAATAATATTATGTCATAATCAAAATTATGACAATAAAGACTACACCAAATTAATTACTAAGAAGATATGAACAAGCTAACATAATGGCTCTTCAATCAAAATCACCAGTTGGATTAAATTTGAGACACAGTTAATTTAAATTTAAATTTAAATTTATTATTCAAACATTTTATCTATCTCTGTGTTTAGGAAAGGTTACATGTTTAATTAATTTACTTGTTTTGATACCATATGTTTTTGTTGTTTGAAATGTTTTTATAACCTTAATTCTTTTGTTTGTTTATATTTTATTATATACATGCTTTTGATAATGTTACTGAAAAGTAACGAAATATTAAGCATTTCGATTTGAAGAAACGTGTTTTGTTTTCTTTTATACCTATGTATATATATATATATATATATATATATATATATATATATATACATTGAAGTTAATTTTATTACTTGTAAATTTGAATAAATTTACATCAGAATTACCCATATATATATATATATATATATATATATATATATATATATATATATTATATATATATATATATATATATATATATTTTTTTTTTTTTTTTTAGATATATTTTGTTTATGTGCATGTATTTTTACAAAAAGCATTTTCAATAATACATAAGTGCAATACCTTCACATTTGTATGCTTATATGAAGGTTTATTTAGGGCCCTATTAAATTATGTATTATGTAAAATTAAAAAATTTGAATAATTCCTTTTGGAAAAATTTGTCAGGTACAACATTTGTAAATTACAAAAGATGACACTTATTATTTTCTTGTGTCATAGTAACATTGATGTAAATAACTGGATTGTTTTAATAAAAATGTCTGTTGTTTTTACTGTACAGGCTCAGTGTGAAAGTACTGCGAAAAAATGAAAGTGCTTTACGTATTTGTGTTTACAAGCCTTAACTATAGACTTGAAAAGTATTTTTTTAACTAATATTTCATGATTTACAATTTTTATTGCCTATTTACTATTGCTGACCATACGGTACTATGTTTATTAGTGTTTTATATGGATCAGCATGAGTGTGTGAATGTCTTTAAGTCTGCTGGTTCTGTTGTAAAATATTGTTATGTGTAACAATACGTAGCCTAATTTGAGTGATACAATTATATGAACATAAAATTGATGTAGAACCGAAAATGAAACAAAGTTCTAGTTCAAATGTCTATTACTGTCCTCTAAGTGTAATTGCGTTACTGAATTCCTGCTATATTCTAGTGAACAATTAAATATTATAAACTGATAGTTAACAGCTTATCAGAACGATTTATTGTTGAGAGATGTTATTCTGAATGCAAATATCTAGTAGTGTAAAATATCCCTCATCCCCCATATATATGTTTATTTTTTGTACATTTTCATTCAATTTTATTGGCAGGTATTTCACTTGAACAATGTCAATAAAAGTAATGTCTACATTTTATCTTCTATGCCAACATTTCAACAGAAATAAAGTAATAAAAAGTTATCAACATCTAAATTCCTTTAAACCTGTCTAGAGTAGATAGTGCCATTTTATTGAGCTCTTTCATATCGTAGACTTTGAACTCAAGATGAAGAGAGGTTGGATTGCATTTCTGCCTTCGACCTGCATTTTTATCAGTAATAACCAGTTTTGCTTTTTAAAATCTCCTGCTCTTAAAAGTCTTAGTAATTTAATTTAAGGTTTTTGTTTTTATTTTGTGGTACACATATAATAAACATAATGTGAGAAATTAATTTTTTATGAATAATTTTACACAAATACACTTTTCAGGATATACATTTTGGCATTCAACTTAGAAGAGTCTTGGGCAATCTATGCAGTGACTGTGATTGGAGGAGTGGCGGGTGGACTATTATGGACTGCGGAGGGCAACTATCTCGTACTCAACTCTGACTCTACTAATATCTCTCGCAATGTTGGGATTTTCTGGGCTTTCCTTCAGTCATCGTGAGTTTCCTCCTTTGTCTTCAAAATAAATTTAAACTAAGATTAAAGGCGGATGCTCGAAACAAGTTTTTTCTTGAAATATTCAATCTTTTATTAAAGTTCATTAATGAGATACAGTTCCCTTAACACAATTGCCAATATTAATAATACAGCAATACAATAGTTCACAGGTACATAATACAATTTTTTTTAAGGATTAAATTGTGGTGAATTAGTTTGCAAATGTTGTGTTCATCACTAACAAATGTAAATGTGTATGATTTAGATTGAAAATCTTATTGGATTTAATGACTTTAATTTCAGAAATTTTCATGTCTTATGGAATATTCAAATGTTGAGTTTATGGGCATTATCATGACATTGTGATGGCCTGAGCAGTTTTATATTGAGTTTATGGGTCTTATCATGAAATTGTGTCTGTTTCAGTAGTTTCATATAGAGTTTGAGTTCATATTGAGTTGTGCTTTCAATAGTGTTTGTCATGGAAGACTTCTGCAGACTATAAATAACCTTTGTATTAGAGGTAAAGAGTATGACTGATTTAATTCGTACTTATCTGATAGATTTCAGTCCATACAAGTACTAAGTAAAAATGGAAAAGGACATATAGAAGAAAATAGTCAACTCTACAGAAGATATAGAATGGTGTGCCACATGGATCTATCCTGGGACCCCTGCTATTTGTCTGTTACATCAGAGGCTTCCCCAGAGTGGTTGATGGGTGATATATCTATCTGTATGCAGATGACTCAAATTACTTGGTACCTGGACAAAATATAAATAACATTTAAGCTATTAATAGCAATAATTTATTTAAGGTAAATCAATTTTTGAGTGAAAGTGTCTTCTACTCAATGTCAATAGAACAACCACTATTGCTTTTTGTACCAAACAACAAAAACTAAAAGAAGAACCTGAAATCTTAATATAATCAGGAAATTCAACAGGAACAAAGCACAACATTTCTTGCTTTAGTAATAGATAAAAAGCTCATTTGGGACCTGTATATAGAAAAAATACTAAATAAATTCTCTTCTGGAATTTTTACTTTAGAAAAAATGTAATTTTTTGCAATATTAAGGCAATGAAAACAATATACTGACGTAGGTACGTTATTATTAAAATAACATTTTTAAACTTAGTGTTTTAATGTGTAATAGTAACCCCTGTTCTAGAACAAATCGAGATAGATGCATAAACAGCTGAGCATTATTGGTCAGCTGAGCGTATGTTGGTAGAATTGAGATAGATATATAAACAGCTGATCATTGTTGGACAACTGAGTATATGTTGGCAGATAATCTCGATATTTATCAAAAGTTCTTTTGTAATGTTAAGTTGTGTTTCGAGGTTGTATTGAATAGATGTTGTTACCAATTGATATTCTTGTTTATTGAACTCTTTGGTTTATTGAAGTCTAATACTAAAACAAACCTAGACAAAGTTTTAAAAGCAAAAAAAATTCGTATTATGCTCAATCTTAAGTGGGATGATTCTATGAGGGATGCTTTTGTTGACCTTGGCATCATGACCGTTTATGGTTTGTATATTTATCAACCTATATTAAATTTCAGGGCAACCCAAGGACCAACTATAGAAGTCAAAATAATCATGATCATTACAGCACTCGAAATCGTTGCCTGGTTATAACAAACGAACAAATTTGGAATTTTATTTGAAAAAACCAACCGATATTGTACAATATTTTGTATTAAAATTACCAAACATTATCAAAAAATTATGGTTGCCTGTAAAGTCGGTTTTACGGGCGAAGATTTTACGTGACAACGTCTTTTTCTCGGTAGAATATTTATTGATATGAATATTATTAAATTGCACAATAGGAACAAGGAATTGAATGAAAATAAGAATTGCACAAATTTTAACTATAGAAATATATTTTTGTTTAATAAAACATTGTACATAATTTGAAATTAATTAAAATTTGTTATTGTAAATGGTAAAGTTGAATAAAACATTTACTAAAATTGGAATTTGAAATTCTTGCTAAACACAGTTAAATTCTAACTCCGCGCGTGGTGTTTGGTCGGTTTAGTTCGTTTGTTTGGTCGCACTGTTATGAAAGGTTAGAGGTTATAATTTGTTATTTTAAATGTTTGACTAGCAATACGCGCTGTTTCTTCTCAATCGACTGAATTACGATTGATTGCAGAGTGATTTAAACTAATAATTTACTTAACACTATCAACATTTGTCAATAGTATGACATAACCTATAAACTCAGTTTCTCAACTTTTGTGTCAATCTAACAATTAATCAATCAATCATACAGTAGTTTACGATAATGAAATATCAGTGTACAATTATTTACCTTTATTGTTGTAGTTGTTGTAAATGACGAATCTAAGCACTCCACATTTTCACGAATAAACATAGTTATCTGCTTTATCCCGTGCGGCGGACCCACAGTTATCTGCTTTATCCCGTGCGGATCCCGTGCGGCGGACCCACTGGACGGGCATCGTAACGTTACCGGGCGTTACACTTTTTCATGAGTGACTCCGAGCCGCAACCTAATTTAAGACGTTGTCACGTCAAAAAGGAAATAATGTAAATTTTTTTTAATACACTAAAAAAAATCTTACTAGTCACCCTTTTTATAGCAATGGTGAATTTTTATGAGCACAGAAAAATTAAGATGTTTAAGTTATGCTTAATCCTGTTTTAATGCCTTGTCTAGCAGAAAAAATAGTAATATCTAATTATGTAATTGGCACTATTCGTATAAAAATATATAAAAAATTGAAATAAAGATATTTTGAATTGAATTAAATTGGCTTATGAGCATTATCGGATATTGTGATGGCTTTAATAGTTTTATATTGAGTTTATGGTTATTATCATGATACTGTGTTGGTACCCGTATTTTTATACTGATTGTTTTTCCAGATCACTGTTTGGCAACATCTTTACATTTTTCAAATTTGAGGGAAAGAGAAGAATAGATGCCGATACAAGACATCAAGTAATCTGGGTTCTTGGTGGCGTAGCAGCTGTATCAGTGTTTGCATTTTTATTCTTGCGTGAGTCTAAAAAACCCAAAGATGAATTGGATGAAGCCCGAGGGCCTCTGGTTGAACTGAAGAAAACTTGGATGGTTTTTATCACAAAAGAAATTATAATACTAAACATAACATTTTGCTTTACTGGTAAGTTCATTTTAAAATACAGTATAAACTGTAACTATTAGGTTGCTTGACATAACATGCACACATCAGTACCTTATATGCTCAGTTTTTAGGTTATGTACAAAATGGGCAGACTTAAGAGATGGTTGTAGTAAAATGACTGATTTTATCCCCATAAAAATAATGCTAAACCTCATGCAGTCGCAGTTTTATGCCCTAATTTATTTATTATTGTGTCATTATGGGAGATATCTCATTTTACAGATGTAAGTAATACAAATCTACATGATTTTTAGTTTTTTGTAAAGTAGTTTTTTTTACTTTTTGAATAACAATGAAGTGCAACATAGTTTGAGATTTTTTTCTGAAAAAACACATACAAAATATATTGAACAAAATAAATAGCAATTGGATCCTAGACGTATCCCATGATTCTACAACTAAAAATAAGGGTGTAAAATTGCTCTTAAGGGGGAAAACTCAAGGTCATTTTGAAAACTCAAGGTTATTTTACTACAGGCTGGCTTTTAAAAGGTATCAACAATTTATAAAATTCTAACTTTACACAATTGATGATATAGTTACATGTTGAAGTGTTTTTGCATTAAGTTTACTTTTGTTTGTGTGTTATGTAATGTACAGTAATTATTTAATAAATATTCTTATTACAGATAAATATAAATAAAGTTATGTTAATAATTTTAAAATGCATAAAATGCATAACAAATTATTTATTGATTACAAATTAACAGATTGTATTATATACACTGGTACCTGTAGAACACATAGTAGTAAATTAACTGCTTCTGCTCTCAGCCCATGATGTGGTATGAGCACTTTCATCTCTTATCAGATCAGCTATCACCTGATAGTTGTTTTTGTCTCCCTGTGTTTGTATGGTTAAATATCAACAAATTACTAGACTTGATGTTAGTGATTATGCAAATTTGTGTTAATTAATTCAAACGTAACCTTTACAGTTCTAGCTACATTAGCAGAAACATGAACCAGGGATGATTGTTGTTTTATTTTGAATAGTTTAGAGAATATTTGTAGTAATATTGCACCAAAATCAAACTACTCAACTCATATCTGTAGCACCCAAATAAAACAATTCTTCTACACTCCATACAAGTAAATTAAGTTGCATAAATTCTTGTCCATCACTCTATTTCTGGAATACTAATTCAATAAAGGGTAATTTTCCTAATTAGATTTGTTTAATAGCTTTTTATAATGTGATAGACAAAAGTTAGGTATATATCCTATTTTTGTAGAAAAATAGTTGTTTAAGATTAGCTTGTAGATGATCTAAAACCAGAAAGATAAATCTTTGTCTGTTTGGGTTTAATGATGACGTATGATGATAATTCTGAGCTTTGTTTTAACGGAAGCTTCCTTTTAATTGAAGCTTCACTTTGTAACACAAAACTGTTACAGTAGAAATGTCAGGATGAAGGAAGCTGCTGGACTTCATGTTTAGTTAAGCACTATATCGTTGCTGTGAGTTTATTATAAAGTTGCCAGTTTCTTAGATGTTGACAAATTGCAGTTGGTAAATTATGGAAAATTTGATAGCAGAACTGTGTTGCTTTCTTCTGCCAATATTATCTGAATAAACATTCTGGATATGAGTTTGAAACATAATTTAAAACTAATTAAAACAGGTGTAACATCACAAGTTATATTAAAATTTATTTTGTTTACCTCTACATGCAAATCATATAAATAAACATAGTTATCTGCTTTATCCCGTGCGGTGGACCCACAGTTATCTGCTTTATCCCGTGCGGATCCCGTGCGGCGGACCCACTGGACGGGCATCGTAACGTTACCGGGCGTTACACTTTTTCATGAGTGACTCCGAGCCGCAACCTAATTTAAGACGTTGTCACGTCAAAAGTATCAAAAGTACCACATAAGTACATAAGTTTTGTTGTGATTGAAAGTAAAAGAAACACTAGATCAGGCTGATTATAAAAACTAAAGTAAATCACTTCAACATATCCTTTATGTAAATCACAACAGGTTGTTTACTTTATGAGTTAATTGAACAAATTTTAAATTTTTACTGGATTTTGAATGTACAAATCATATTTATTTAGTGTTGTCACAAACATACAGATTTTGTGAGTTCAACATTGTATTTTTCATAGACCTCATCATATAGCTTCAAAGTATTCTAAAATATCTGGATTACAACTAGAATTATTCATAATATGATTTTAATAATTTGTATAGAATAGTGAAATAAAATAATCTCGTACTTGAATTGAAATGAATTTCCTAAAACTGTTATTGTATGCAGGTATGCAGCATGCTTTTACGTACGGAGTGTACAGTCCAAGTGTTGGCTTCACAACAGCCTTCGGGAACCAAGCCAAGCAGTTGGTAGCATTGTCCGGCATCTGTATTGCTGTTGGAGAAGTTTTCGGTGGGTAATATGTCAGAATTTGTTCCATGCCAACAGCATTTTTTTGTGGAGTGCAAATTGGCATCCAAGTGCAATTTGGAAATTAACAAACTATTAAAAAGTAAAATTTTACCAAACTCTGGTATGTCTATGATATAACAACATAAATTGTATTCATAAATTTGTATTAACACTTTCTTGTTTAAAAATTAAAAAAAATCCAAATCACTTTAACACTAATCCTTACATTTTATAGTAAGGTACCACACCGTACATGAACCATCATCAAACTCAATGTTGCGTATATAGAAATGAAGCTTCTTGCAAAATTTCAGGTCATTACATCAATTACTATTTGAGATATCATGTGGAGACAGAAGTGAAATTTTTGTAGCACCCTTAGTGATAGGCTTCGCTAATGCTCAGCCAATAACTCTACGTTAATTCTCCCGAAAACAAATTTCAAACTGTATATTTAAAACAACTTATTTGTCTAATATAACAGTCATGATGGCGTAGGATGATAATTCTAATATTGTATGTATCAGGTGGTATGTGCCAAGTATTCCTGAACAGGATATTCACAAGGTGTAAACTCGGCCGCAGTGCAGTCATTATATTCGGATTCACGTTACAGTTACTGGCCTTCATTCTTATCTTCCTGAACCTCCCTGACAGTGCGAGCTACGGAGAGAGTTATGAGAAATCCATTATACAGCCCAGGTATGTTCAATCCTATCCATCTCGTCTACAGATCTGATCAATATACTTAGTGTTTCAAAATTGGTATTAGGTTTAAGACTTTGTGAAATTTACACAGTTTGACTTAAAATGTTACATCAGTGGGTATTTTCTGGCAAAAATCTGGAGACAGAGATGATTTGTAGATCTTTGCTTAGTGACTTTTAGACGATTTGTCACGGAATGTGACACACTAAACTACTGTGACAAAGGAACACAGGAACACAGTATATACAATGAATGGTGATTGTCAGCGATGCGTTTGCTGTTCACCAGAAACACTCATTGTCGCCAACCAGATAACTTTTGCACCAGAGCTGTGCAAATGTGACAGTCAAAACAAATAGATTTGTACATGAACAATAATTATAGCATTTTGACATTACACAACAATTCTGAACTTCACCTTAATCAAATATTTTTCAATTCATAGTTAAAAAAATTCATTCAAAGGAAAGATGAGTAAAACAAAATTATATATGAATTAAAGGAATGTTTTTCAAGGAGTGGCTGATCCCTTTTTAAGCCTTATTCTGCTCGTCCTCATGGGCCACTGGTTGGTGCTACTGATAAAAAGTGCAACGGTCACAGACAGGATTTGAGCCTGTGCTATTTCTAACTCAAACCCAAAGTCCGTCTTAAACCGCTTGGCCATCGGCACTCCTAATATATATATATATATATATATATATATATATGTATATATTTTACAAATACATAAAAATTTAAGAACAATAACTGTGCAACTATCTTAAATCTAAATAAATAAAACTTTTCTTTTTCAATGTATACTCAATGAAAAAGGAACAATGTAATAAACATAAAATAAAAATATTAAAACACATAAAAGGGATATTGTTGTAAAGAAATAAACACAGTTTTCTTATACATAAGGGTTTTTTATTTATAATATGAAGAACAGTACAATGAAGCATGGTTTATTTTATTACTAAAAATTATAGATGCCTGGATCTGATATTGCTGCAGTAACATGTGCAATCATATTCTGTGTTTATGTACTGTTTTGCTACATTTTTCGATATTTCACAATTTTAATTTATCAATAAAGCTATTTCATTGACACAGCAGTACAAGTTTGATAATGAAAGAATAGTATACAACATTTTGAAAATGGATGTACCCAAAGACTCACCACTGGAGTGTTAAACAAAAACAAGTACTATAAATACATTTCTGTTCTACATACCCTTATCTTAGTGGTACAGTCACCAGCATCAACTTCTATCTTACTTATACAAAGGGCAACATTTGTGCTAAAAACAAAAATTATAATTCAATCTGTTTGGATGTTGTCATGTGGACACTGTCAAACAAAAATTGAATTTTTTTATGAACCTCAGGTTTATCAGATGGATTTACTAACATTCAGCAATTAAAAAGTATCTTACTATTTATTTTAATTCTTACATTACAGCCCGTAAGTATCTAAAGATTATGAGGTACGAGGATCTGATTCCACATTTACATAAAATTAATTTATAAATATGTACTGCATAAATAATTGTATGCTTTCTTTCATTTAAAACTATACAGGGTGCATTATAAAAGTAAACAAAACATCTTCTAAAAAATAGATTTATTTATCCGATTGATACAAATGGTTAAAATTCTTCCAAATAGTCTTCACCAGCTGAGACAATTCTGCCACACCTGGAAAGCGCCCTGGAACTCTTCGACTGGAGTGTCTCTCAGGAACCTTGTAACGTGAGCTTGGATGTCCTCCACCAACACCCAGTGCTTTTCCTTCAGCTCTCTTCATTTGGGAGAACAAAAAAGTCACACAGAGCCAAGTCAGGGCTGTAAGGAAGCTGGGGCACCATTGAGGTCTGGGTTAGGTAGTTGGTAGTGACGAAGGCCGTGTGGCTTGGAACATTTTTGTGATGGAACTTGAAGACTTCTTTAATTTCAGGCCTGGCATGCACTACCCAGCGTTTTGGTCTCTTGAGTACTTCTCTATGTAAAAGGCTGCCGTGATAATGTGCCCTTATGGTAGAAACTCAAAATGGACGATTCCTCGGACGTCAAAGAAGACAATCAGCATTGTTTTGCTGCAAGATTTGCTGATACCCGCTTTTTTGGGTTTGGAAGAAAATTGTGTGTGCCACTTCTGCATTGAGATCTCAAAATTTATTCCTTCACAAAAGCTTCTTGAAGCACTTGATAAGTTTCCATTGCATTCTTCCCAAACCACACACAAAACTTGAGCACACACTGTTGGTCTAGTGAGCACTCCATCACGTAACACAATTAAAAAATAGACTGTGCAAAGACACGTCCTACCACTCGTACTGCTTGGAGTGAACAGAGACTTGACAAGTTTGTAAGGGCAGAACCCCCACTAGAGTACACTGCAGTAAATAGTTGCGTCATAATAAAATCATGTGCATTACTTTCATAATGCACCCTCTGTTTATTAGTATCAGTAAAAATATTACAAACACTATTCATTGAAATATTCATCTCGTATATATTCTACTCTATTCTGTAAATAGTATTTAAGACAATAAAAGGCAGAAACAAATGTACATTTAACTTATCCATTCTGGTAAAGCACACTGTAGTATAAAAGAAATGTAAGTAGGAATAAAGTATACGAAAACAGTATACTTTATTATCAGTTTCTATACATTAATACATTAATTCTAATGTATTATGTTCGTAGTTCTGTAGTAGCGATGAGCTGTAGTTTTCTGCTGGGATTTGGTGACAGTTGTCTGAACACACAGAACTTCTCCATCATTGCGGTGTTGTTCCCACTCAATAGCACTCAGTCATGTGCTCTCTACAAGTTCATTAAGGTAATATACAGTAGTTGACATTTATCATTATTTACCTTTAATATATGTATATATATATATATATATATATATATATATAAAATGTCCGCTCTGGTGTTAACATTGAAATTTTGAATTTTAAAAGTGGAAAATAGTAACTTGAATAAATAAGCATTATTTGTAACTTAGGTTACATGGAATGCAAAATGTAAACAGATCAGATTTTTTAGATAAAGTCTTGATCTGCCTGATAGCTAGTAAGTAAGCATTTTATCCTTAGTACGTTGAATTACTATTGAAGGATGACTAGAAAGGTACAGTATGCTCCTGATGGTCTGCTTTTTTTACCGAGCATTAACTGAAATTATTTGGAGACTCAATACAATTTTTTTAATATCTTTATCTACCTCTGAAACACATATAATCAAAAAGAAAATGAATGAAACTAATTTTAAAGTAATTTTCAACCATAAATCATGCCATACCTGTTCCATTGAATCCTTTAAGCTGGTCTAAAACTCAATCAGTACTTTTTGATTCTTCATCTTTTGTTGATAAAGTACATTTCAAAATTTATATTTTAGATTAATTTTCATTAAAAGAACTATTAACCAAGTTTCATTATATTTTCATTATATGTATAGTAACACATTTGCATTGAAGTTACTAATCTGAACTTTAACTTGTTGTCTCAGACATTTATGGTATTTAACCCTTCCCACATCGTAGATGGATATATTTCTAATGATATATTCTTTGACCAAAACACTAATCACGGTGAATTTTTGAAACTCATCTTTTTTGTAACCAAGCTTTTTCAGCAGAAATTCATGCACTGAAGTCTGCGAAATTAGGGTAAATGTTCTGAAAGTACGGTGATCATGGAATGATTTACTCAAATTTTGTAGTCAACACTTTCACCAGTTTATCAGTCACAAGACTAGGCCTACCACTGGTCCTCATCGAGTACATTGGTTTGATCGTTTAGTCTCTGCTTTACTTGGCTTTCACTCATTATTCTTATTCTGTATATATTAAAAAGTTGGTGATAAATTTAAATTGGTTGTGTGGACATTGATTTTCTTGTTAGTGTTCCACTTTTGCTTGTGTGTGTGTGTGTGTGTGTGTGTGTGTGTGTGTGTGTGTGTGTGTGTGTGTGTGTGTGTGTGTGTGTGTGTGTGTGTGTGTGTGTGTGTGTGTGTGTGTAACGTGTTTGTGTTCTTGGCACACTTTTTAGGTATTACGTGCTTGTCGGTATTAAGTTATTTTACACCTGAGCAAAGGGGTAGAATTCAATCCTCAAAACATATAGTGTAATACATTTTGTGACTTATAATGACAGCAAATTACCTTTTCAACCCATCTATGACCAATAACAAATTTAAAGAAAGAAAAGTACTTAATCATAGAACACCAGAGTTAAAGGCATTTTGAAATAAAAATGGGACTCAAAAGGGATATGTCAAAACTTAAATTTCTGTATTGAAAGCACTTATATTGAATCTAGTGGATTATAGAGATTTCTCATATAGCACTATTTCATTTTAAGTTTTACGCAGTACAGATCTGTTGACTTGTTCTTTCTTGTAAACATATGAAGCTTATTATTTTTCAGAGTTTCTTTGTTGGTCTTGGCTTCTTTGTGTCGAGCCACATCGGTCTCCACACACAGCTGATGGTGTTGGCACCAGCAGGAGCTATCAGTGCTCTGGCGTTCATGTACGTCGACAAAAACGTCACCAAGGCCAAGTGGACAAACGAGGACTGGGATTCTGCAGAAGAAGAAACTGTAGGGACAATCCGTTCAAAGTAAACTTAGTACTACTCTCAGTATAAGGAAACCCAAGTATTTGTTAGCCAATCAGTCTCATAAGTACTTAACAGTATTAAAGTTTTAATACAAGTTTTTAAAGTTACACAGTCAGTAGTTTTAAGTTGTTACTTAGTTCTTCTGTATGCCATAAAGCTTGTTCATTTGAAAAGTTTAAGTAGTGACTAATTAAGTTTTTAGAGTAATTAAGTATTGGTTTCAATTTGAGTGTACTGTTTGTGATAAAAAAACACAATTTTTTTCGCTTTGGGATTGATTTACTCTGTTTTGGCTTTTAGGAGAAATTGTGGTGAAGAGTTAGGCTTGGAGTTCCATTTATAGGTAAAAGTGGTTTCAACCCTGCCTTGATTTTAAAAATATTTTCTTTAGTATCTGTTATACTGTACGTAATATCTCGCACTTGTACTTATAAAATAGATCCAGGGGTGTATCCAGAGGGTCAATTCCCCCACCCACTGAAATTTTATTTTACCTTATTAGTATTTTTAGACATATATGACTAATACAATTCTAAATTCTAACAATATATCATTACACACATTTATAATGTCTTTTAATTTTCTTTAATTCTTAATAGTACTAAAACCCTCTTAGACACTATAATTATCCCCAATCTCTGAAATAAATATAAGGGTACTTCCCTGCATAGATCCTTGGGGACACCTGAATAGGCTAAATAGTCTGTCAATATCAAAAACAATTAGTGACTTGTGTAGACTTGTGTAAAAAACAGTATAGGGTAATTACAGTAAAACATGTCATATGTGGCCTAATGTGCCAACAGGATAGGCTGGATGTAGAACTGTAAAAAATGTAAACTAATAATGCAAATTCACAACAATTTGCAGTTTGCTTTTTGAAACCACTATGTAAATATCAAAAAGTTCAGCGAGAAACTTTATTTTGTTTGAAAGTGTAAAACTCAACTAATGCACTGATATTTATAACTTTTGTGGTTATGTATTAACCCTTCAACGCGTTATTTTTTTTTCATGGTCATACCCCCTCCTGCGTTGATTTTTCTGGTGGTTTTTTAGAGATTTTGTGTTTTATAAATAATATAAGCAAATTACCCAAGTTTATAATTATATTTTGTTGTTAGTGTTTAGAATTAGCCAAATTAAACAAAATTAACCTACTTTAGGTTAGTTTATTAACTTTACAATGATTCAAAAACCAGGTAAGCCTAGGCCTACATTTAGGTATGCATCACCTCCTCCTCTTTCAACAACATTGAACTCATTTTGTACTACAATGTTTTCACCTAGCCTATTTTCAATATCATCATCACTATTTTGTCCTAAGTCTAATACTTCAAACTCAGCTTGAGCAAAGTCATTGTCATATCCATCGTCGAAATCTTCATCTGATTCAAGGTTCAAAAGTCTGTCAATTTTACTGTCTCTTTCCACTAGGTGTCCTTCAAGATTACTCATTTTCGATTGATTTTAAAATATTTTACAAAACCGATAACAGTTTTAAAATAAATTCCCTAAAATATGCAAAAATATTTCCCTAAAAGCTAGCTAACCTACAAAACATTCCCGACTCATGTTTGTAAAACACAACAAATTGTTCCTGTCAAAACGGGATTTCCTTCTTCAAAACCATATAGTTAGCTTGTAAAACTAATACTAAGCATAACTAATAATAATAACTAAACAAAGGAACATAAAACACACAAAAATATGTCAGTAGAACATAACCATCACACTAACAATGACTGTAAACAACAACAAACGTAAGCCGACAAACGATCGGGGTGCACGGCAATGACGTCGTCTTGAATGCAGCTGATTTCTCAGATATTTTTTCTAAAGATCGATTTTTCGAGATATCGACTCAATTAATCGAAAGTTTGAATCTTCTACTTTCGATTGGTATACATTTTTCATTGAAAACATTCGATAGTTGTCTGTTACAGCTACAAAAATAACCGACTACTCCATGACGTACTCAGTACGGCAAAACGCGATCTCAAGTGAAAGTGTCATGACGTACCTAGTACGGCAAAACGCGTTGAAGGGTTAAACATAATTGTATTGAAGAGGGTATGAATATAAATTGTTTTAGAAAAGCTAAACATTTAGTAATTTAAATTCAGGTGTTAACAAACTGAAAAAAGTTTAAAGTACCTCACCACTACCACTTGTCCCGATGCACATTTGAAAGCCAACACAATAGCACTGGTATCACGTTCTTGTTGTAAAGTTTGTTATTGACAATTGATTTAATTTCTGACATTTGCCTTAAAAAATACAACACAACATGAAACATTTTATATTGATGGTAAATATCTCGTGTACTACTGAGATTGCAGCTTCACCAAGGTCATCGTTCCTAAAATTAGCTTGGGGGAGATTTTCATAACAGAAAATAAAGCCCCATCGCTTTTTGGCCCCCACCCCATTGGCTGACGTGTGGGAGAAAGTGATAAGCTTACCGTGTGGTAATTCTTGCTTAAAAAATTTACAGTTATAAAATATTTTATCATTTGCCACCAGGCTGGATATCAGAGTAGCCAGATATCACAGGGCTGGATATTACAGGTTTTACTGTAATTTGATAAGCATTGCTCATTCTTTTCTAAACACCTTCACTGTTGTTCTATACTGGGTGAAGATGACTATTACCTTATAAGACAGCAAGTGCGCTAGGGCATCTACTGCAGTGAATGTGTTAAATACTTTTTTACATTTTCAGATGTTAAAACTATGCATAAACACTTTGTGCCTTAAAATAGTATTATTTGTTTTAGTTATTTCAGTTATTTATTTTTTATGGAACTATTGAAATTCAAACATTTATTTTAGAATCATCCGTTGTATATTTGAATTTCAAGTTTATACTGTATCGCTAACTTTAACAGGGCTATGTAATAACCTCCTATGTAATGAAAGATTACAACCAAAGACAAATATCTCACCGAGTTCGACAACTAGGACTGGCAATCAAACCTCGCTAGTGCTACTCTAGGTCCAGACAATAGTAATATTAGGACTTACCATCTGATAGCCATGTATAAATACAATGTGTTGGAAATTTCAATTAAAACTTAGTAATTTTATAAATAAAATTTTGTTGTTCAGTATTAAGTTCTTACGTTTACAAAAATATATAAATATAAAAGCATATAATTTTTACAGAATATACTATTTAATTTACTAATAATTTTTTTGTTTTTCTCTACTACTTAAAATTAACACTTACCGAGAGCAAAGTATTCATTCGTTCAGTAAAATTTACAGTTTTGTCTTTTTATTTGTTCACTTTCAAAGCCTAAAAACATTTTAAATTGTGTTAGAATATATTTAGAATGAAGTGGTACTTAAGTCCTTTTCATGATATCAAGATATCAGTTTCGATTCTATTTCTTTAGAAATAAATTAACCAAATCGTATACAAAGAAGTACAAATCGTTATAAGAATACTACAAATATTTTACGTGATTTTTCATTGTATTTAGATCTCTACGAATATTTTTATACTTATCAATTTTAACTGCGGTTTAAAAAAAATAATTTTGTTAAATATATAAAAAAATATATTTTCTTTGTATTAAATGTTTCAACTGATCGTTTTAGTAAATAAATATGTGAAATGTATAATGTGTTTGTTCTTTTTATAACCCCAATTCTTTATATTTTTTTGTATTAAAAATTATGTTTATTACAAGTGCCTATCACTCTTGGAGTATTTTAGGCCTAATTAAAGAGCGAAGATGAGGTATGGTTTAGTTTTGTGGTTTGCTTTAACACATTGTAACCACATGTTTGTGGTGTGTAGCTGGTTTTAACACTTTGACTGGTGACAAGTAGACAACTGTACTTTTTTCACATTCTGTTGTATCCACTGTCTCATTTATTCAGCATTTTTATTTCTGCAAATATTTTACACGATGAATTTAACTTTTATTAAATGGACAAAGAAAGGCCAACAGATATATTTGCCAAAGGTTCCTTAACCGATTTCAACAAGAGAGAAATTACTTAAACTGAGTGGTACATATATGGAGAATCTTAATTCTTAAGCAACACAGCCGGTGTGATAAGTAACATAAAAATCTTCTGATTCACACTGTGTAGAAACATTGCTTACACAGTTAACTCCTTAAAATATTTCAGCCTTGCTATAGAAAGCTATCTTCAGTCAACAGTGATGTTAAACCGAAACTGCCAATAATAAACAGTCGTCTGTACAGGCGAGTTGAACCTTCACCAACCAACGACCAGTTATGATCAATATGGCTTCTGTATCAACAGTTGCCAACTTTGGACAATTTCACACTATCTTCTTGATTAACGTTATTTTTGTTCTTTATTATTTCTAAAGTTTCTCTTATTGGCCTTGGGTAATAGTAGAGAATCTTGTCTGCATTTTTGTTTAATCAAATTCTATTGTATGTTTGGTCTTGAAACTGTGTATCTTGATATGTCTAATGATATGTTTCGTATGTTTAATGTGTTCACTCATTTGTGTGGATATTAGAGGTTTCGTCTCTGGATAAATCTTGAATTTGATACATTGTTTGTCCTGCATGGTCTTGGAGACTGGGCTTCAATATTTCTTGGAAAGACTAGCAAAAATAATTGTTATACTTGAAACATAAAAGCATTAAGTAGACAGTTGTCTTAAAGTAATTATAATATTTTTTCCAAAGTGAAGAAAGAATGAAATTGTTTTATAAATTATAAAATACTTATAGAAGTTTTGAGTTTGAATTGTACCTAAAAATATTTTTAATCAGTACTGACAGACTAAAATAACTATTTCAGTTGCATAAATAAAGTATAAATTGTTTTGTCACTATTAATAATATTAATAGGAGATATAAAAATAATATACCTTGGAACAATATACAAAATGAAAAGAACACAAGTTTACTGACCTGGTAATTCATTTAAACAATACATTCACATTTTTAGTAGGGGAAGGGGTTTCTAAAAGACATAAAAAAATTGTAGCATAAGAATTTTCCAGGGCATTTGTTGTTTAGTGTTGCCATGCAAATACGTTTATTTTTTAGTAAACTTAATGTGTTATTTATTATAAGTTAGAGCTCTATTTTAGAATTATGAACCTGCTTTAATAGTATATATAAACAGTTTAGTAGTTATATTGTGAAGTGATCAAGCTAGTCCTGAGCTTAAATGTGAGGATAAATAATTGACACGAAAAATTACTACTTCTTTTATTTTTCATACATTTTCCATGAACATTGCACTGTTTGTAGATGCAGTTCAATAAAATATTATCAAAATGTACTTACCTATTGTTTATGTATCTAAAACAAAGAATTTTGGAACATTTTGGAATTTTTTACAAAGGATAGTGGAAACAAGTAATTGTATTATATATGTTTGATAATTCGGTTTGAATTGTTTATTGCAAGTTTTATTTATTTGAAACAAGTAAAATATTATTAATATTGCTCTATAAATAATAAAAATTATAATTGTTATGGAAAACTTGCAAACTGCAAAATTGACATGACATTTGTGGGTAGCACCTTGAAAATAACTATGTACTTTAGTACATTACTTTGGGAAATGGAGTTGGAAAATTAAAAATAGCTCTGGTAGTAAACGGCTAACTTTTTTGTTTGTTTCTGCTATATGAAAATTTTTTGTTAGTTTGATGGCTAATAAAATACCAATATATTTTGTGTACGAATTTGTTTTTCTTAAATACATAAGTAACAAAATTTAAATACCAAATTGTTAAAAACAAATACAAGACATATTTGGAAAGTAAAAATGCAATAAATGGCATAAGAAACCGTAATATCAGAGTTACTGGGACAAACTATCAGTTATTGGTTTTAAAGGTATCAAGCTAAGAAAAATACGATTTAAGGGTAAAAATTATTGATTTCTTTCTAACGGGAAATTCCTTTATCGATTTCAATAACCGGATTATGTGTTTCTATAGTGCAAATTGGCTGCCATCTCCTGGACTATATATATAATCAATTCCACTAAAAGCATACAGTGTCTTTATAAATTTTCAAAGCAAGTTTCTGAACATCAAAAACCTTGGCTGTAGTATTGAGATTGATAAAGAAAAGTTTTGGTTAAATATTTCACCACAAGTAAAACAGTGAAGGATAATGACTAAGGAGTTGTGTCAGCTGCATGCCAAAGCTTGTTTCTACACAGTTCAGTATAACAACTGAAACTTTGGAACAATTTGGGTAACAGATCTTGGACTAATCATATCACAGCCATTTTCTTGCAATCGGCCATTACCATTTGTTCTCTTAGATGAAGTAGAATTTGGTGGGAAAGATTGTCAATACTACACCACACGGGATTAAATGTAAAAATTATTTATTTATTGAATTTTATTCAATGAATTTATTATTTATTTAATGAATAAATTTTATAAATAAATGTATAAATTTTATTTTATAAAATTTATGTAATGAATTAATTTTTATCAAGTTAACTTTCCGGATATGCCTCATATCAATATAAAAATAACCTACCTCATACTAACTTATAAAAAACACTACTGGATAAAATATAGAAATGTTTTGAACAACACAAAATGTTTAGTAGTCATAAAGCACCACTTCAAAAATGGGAATTAGTTGCAAACAACTTATAACTAAAACAGGTGACTTCTTGTATGTTACTTATTTACATGAATATGATTTGTATGAGTTGTTGTGATGTTGCTTATGAGCCAGTATCTGTGTTACATTTATTGAGCTCCTGTAACTCAGAATCTGTTACGTGGCGGTTGGCTACTTTTCTGTCTATCACGTAATACGCAATTACTCCTGCAACGGATGAAGGAACCAGAATGTGGAGATGAGTATGGAGTCCGAGGTGGTTGGATGAGTAGTAACTCGTTGCTTTCACCACTGCCTGCAAACATTGTAATAATTTATAACATGTAGTAAAATTAGGTCTTTGACAAAATATTTACTGAATTTACTTTAAAAATAAAAATGCCTTGTTATCCAAGGGTAAAGAGCAAAACGTCGAAAACTTATGTGAGAAAGTATGTGAGAAATATTGAGGGACAATTTATGTTTAAGATACTTTTAGTCTGGTATAGTACAAAATTATATATACTCCTACAGTTTATTTTGTTATGAATCAATAGGAATTATGTGTATTTTAGGCATAGTTTAAATTGCTTCTTCAGATTAGTTTAATTTGAATTAAATTTTCAAATGCGGCAATGTTGGTATGCGGAAATAGAATCATCCATGACAAATGCCTGATTACATGTAAGATTAAAATAATTAATAAAGAAGAAGATGTCAACTTTACATTGGAATAAATTTGAACTATTTAATTGTAATAGCCACTAAAGAAATTCATAATTTGTAAGCGGTATTAAATTCGAACGGAGTAGTTTGGGTCGGAGGCTAAACTCATGACTTCCGGTCTTCTAAACCCCATCTCTGCGAGAGATTGCCTGGCCTCCTTCTTAACTTGGACAATATTGAGGAACAACGTGTCTTACTCTTCTTACGAAAGAGCACATGATTTTTTTGGTTTTAACCATAATGTATATTTAGATTTATGTATTAGTGATTTCAAGTTACAAAGTCTGTACAGACATTAATACGTGAATTCTTTTTGTGATAAATGGTAACTTTGAAAAAATATTCAAAACTGATGTGTGTGAATTGCATGTTTCTATGATTTGTGCATGAATAAATCTAATGAAAACTAAAATGCTGATAACTTTTTAAAACGCGCTAAGTATATATTGATGGTGGTGAGTATACTAGAATATTGTTGGTGTACTAGGCCTGTATGGATTGACACACACTTTAATAACATGCACAACCACCTACGTAAGATCACGTGGGTAGTTTTAAAAGTGAACTACATGTTATAACATTTACAAATCTGGTCTGTTAAATTTAACCAGTACATTTAAAATTCACATGACCAAGTGGGGTTGTTATTCTCACAACCAATATCCAGACATTCCACATTAATATGTGGATCCACATGCGAATTTGAACTTCGACACATGGCATAACCAGCTCGAGGCAAATAATAAAACAAACTTCGACATCTGATCTGCTCCATATGACACAAAGAACATGTGGCTGTTAACTTAACCTACATTTTGACCTTCAATAACTGAATAAAGTTGAATCTCCGTTACATTCTATGATCGAGGTATGTCAAGCATACAATACCTTGGTGAACTTGTAGAGAGCACATGTCTGAGCACCACTGTCCGGATGCATGGCAGCGAGGAGAGAGTAGACCTGGGTGTTCAAACAGCAGTCAGCCAGCCCGAGCATCAGACTACAGACCATAGCCAATGGGACACTGTGAAGGGTAAATCAGATCAGTGTAAATCATTGCGAGTGTACAAGTCTCTTGCAGGACTTTACGCAAGGAACATCCTATAGAAATAGAGGTTTACTGGCCTCCAGTAATTTTAATAATCAAATAAAAATACCTTTATTAATATTGCAAATGTATTTCAGTTTTAACAATAGTTTTTCAAATTAACTCTTGTGAAATCATAGAAAATACATTAACAATGTGATAACGTACATCTAAATGGGTCTTGGTTTTTAACAACTCTTTCTCTTCTTTTAAAATTATCAACAGAAACAATATTCTTAATCTGTAAGGGAAAATTGTTAAATAGCTTGAGGCCCAAGTATGTTATTATGTTCCATAAGTTATTAATGACACCATACTAAAAATAATTAAATTAACTACGAGTATAACTATTTACATTTTATGTTGCAATTATTTCATAATAAAACAAAGCCAAAACAATTTTAACGATGATTTAATGTAGGTATTAAATACAAGTAACGCTATATTAATATTTTAAAGTAAGCACAAATGTTATCATACTACAAATAGTGGTTAGGAATACCTGCTTTCAATGTAACCAGTGTCATACGTGTTCCCAAACACAGCATTGTTGGGCAAGTTGAGGTAGATGCAGACGTAGGTGACGAGATGGAGCAGGAAGCCAACCGACATAAGACAAAACCTCCCGTATCTGTGTTTCTGTATGGAGTTACTCAGCATAACCTGCAAGCCTCCACCTCATTCAACAGAAAAATAATTGTGGCTAATAATTAACTGAACAGCGTTTTTCTTTCATGAAGAAATCAGAAATTTATTTTGAAGAAGATCCGTTTTATAATCCCTTATTAATAGTCCCTCGTTGTTTCATATGTCGAAAATCAGTGTGGATTCTGTGTTGATGTTTATGGTTCCTCATTGTTGTATCATAATAAAAAAAATCAGAAGTTAATTGTCATTTATGAAGATTAGGTGTGTTGGTCAATTTTGAATAATATTTATCACCAAATTGTTTGTTACATGATAATGTTCACTATGTGTATCGTGTAATACGCTTTATATTAGGTGTATAAGACTCACCTGTAGTTTTCGACTGCTGCAACAATCTTTTATAATAGTAGATTTACTCAGTGGCGGCTCCTGATAAGTGGTCACGGGGGTGCACACAAGAAAATAACAGTAGGATTAGATAATTAACTTACGTCGCCAACATAGTTATCGTCTCAATATAATAGTAAACAAAATATTTCAGTCCTTTAAGGCTCTTTATAACACCAAATTGATTTGTTTGTAAAAGGTGTACAAGACTGTGAGTTATTTCGTGCTGTGGAATGAATAATTCGTAAAAAGAAACTCCTTAAAATTTGCAACGATATTTGACTACTTGCATTTTAATAATTGCTTATAGCCCAGAAAGTAATTAGCAAATATAACTGATTTATTGGTTTATTTGGCTAACAAAATGTTTATGAAAATGCAAATAAAAGAAAGAGAATGTGAATACAATCTTATTTTTATTGATACAAAGAAAAATGTAAGGTTATAAGTAACTTTGAAAATAGGTTAAATAGACTAATTGAAAATTAACTAAATGTTTCATGAAATCATAGTTCAGCATTTTATACACAGTTTTTCTCCAAAAACACTCTTTGTAAGACGATTAGTTCATGTACAGTTTTTAAAGTTGAAGTCCATCCTTCTTTCTTTTTGCCTAGCAAAAACATCGATTACACGCTCATTAAAGTTAGGTATACTCCTGATCATACCCTTTTCCACAGACAACATTGCCAATGCTGTTAGTCTTTCTTGCCCCATGGTACTTCTCAAAAATGTCTTGATGCGTTTTAAGGTCGAAAAGCACCGTTCCGCCTCCGCAGTAGTCATAGGGATGGTAGAAACAATGGTCAAAAGTTTGTGAGTTTCTGAAAATGAAGTCTGTAAGCCATTCTCAATAACGAACTGTAACAACGGCACAGTCCCGTTCATGACTTGAAAATCTTTTCGTTTGTAGATCACTGAAAGTTCTGTTTTCAATCGTTCTTTGTCTAAAAATGAATACACCTGCACTGTTTCTTCCAAAAGTTGAATGGGAAACGTTTTCTCATAGTGCGTGAACTTTTTTGAATCAAACAGAGAAACCGCTGAATGGTGTGTCAAAAAAGAGTATCTCTCTTTTATTTGATTTGAAATAACATCACACACCTCTTTTGCGGCAATTGTCCTCGTCACATGAATATTTTCATCACGTCGGGCTCTTTTCACAGGCATAGATAGTTGATCAACATCAATTTTGACACTATCCATGTTTTGCCTTTCTTTTTCGACGCATTCAATAAATGTTTCGACATTTTTATTTGTTCGCACAGCATCGGTGTATGTAAGCTGTAGTTGATTATACAAAATGTCAACATGGAGCATGATTTTATGGAACACTGCGAGCCAAAATATAAAGTTGGGATCCTCTAACATACGTCTGATTGCCCCTGCTTTGGTGATAGTGATTGCTTGATGTGATGAGGCCTCTATTTCCTCCATGCAAGCAATTAAATCTTCTCTGTATTCATACACAGTGTTGACTGTACGGCTCTTGAAGTTCCATCTAGTTGCGGAAGCACGAGGGATTCTTCTGCCAACTATTGTGTCTAAAACTGCAACTCTTTGTGGAGAATTGCTAAAGAAGTTGGTCAAATCACTCAAATTTGAAAAAAAAATTCTCACTTGTTGGTTTTGGCTTGTAGCCTGTCCAACTACCAAATTCAGTTGGTGTGCATAGCAATGAACATAAAATGCGTGGGGATATATTTGCTTAACAAGAGTCTGTACCTCTGCATGATGTCCACTCATTACACTAGCGCCATCATAGCTTTGTGATATAAGTTTGCTTGGATCGTCTACAACACTTTGTATTGCACTTTTAATACATCTAGCTATTGAGTCAGCTTCGTGACCAGTGGGTTGAACAAACTGCCAGAATCGTTCTACAGGTTGGCCATCAGGCAAGACATAGCGGAAAACTATGACTAATTGAAATGTTGATGAAATGTCAGTAGTTTCATCAGCGATCAACGATAAAAACCTAGTAGTTTTTATCTCTTGTTTTATGTTGTCCTGGCAAACGGCAAGCATGCAATCAAGCAATTCGTTTTGGATACTTTTAGATGTACCTTTAAACACTGTTGCATTGTCCAGATGTTCTTTCAATGAAGCATCAAATTCTGCTGAGAAATTTACTAGTCCCCTAAAAATGCCAGGATTTGAAGAATCATCTTGCTCACGATGGCCTCTGAGTGCTAACTCAAACGCTCCACAAAAATTAATACAATCAATTAGTTTGGAAAGCACATAATGACTTTTAGTAACCTGTTTGTTGTGCTTTTTAATATTTTCCCTGTAAGCACAGTCTAGCTGCTGTCGAATGTCTAACTTGGCCAAAATATTAAATTCCAAAACTGAGTTTAAGTGTGACTGAGAACATTCATGTTTTCTGATTTTTAATTGCAAATGGGAAAGATCAGCAACCCCATATTTTACCCAGTTAGATTCACCAGTTTGCTTCGAAAAAAGTAAACAGGGGAAGCAATAAAATCTATTTCTTTGTTCACATCCACAAATCCACGGGGTTCTGGTATATACGTTTTGATTGAATTCCCTCTTAAAGTCTCTATTCTTACCTTTGGTTATGTGAACAATGTTAAGTTGGGGGGTCGGTTTTCCACTTACTTTAATTTCAACCTTTCTTTCGAGAGATAAATTAGAAAACCTAAGTTCTTTAAGTTCAGTTACTGTCACTGCCATAATAATCAAATGAATAATAAAATATTACAAAACACTCACATACAAATCTCTGTAACAAAACACAACACAAAAGAGACACAATATTCACAAACAGCGGTCATTACGACATTCACACAGCGGACGCAACAAAACGAGGTTATATATACATCAGCTGCGACTAGTCGTCGCACTACTGGCTCGTGCACCCACGCTGTTATATGAGACCCTCCTCCCACCGCTTCCCCCTGCATGCCCCTCGCCTATCCCCGCTTAGATGCCAGGCAGCTCACCGCACCTGCACTGTCCGCGCGCCTCTGCTCGATTCGCTTCGCGTTTAACACGTCATTGTTGTTAATAATTCGTTTACTCCGTATTAACTGAATGTTATTTATGTTGTGGATTCAATAAGAAAGTATTTTAATTATATTTTTACCTTAGGGGGCTCACGTGCTCATGTGCTCAAATGGAAAAACTGCCACTGGATTTACTCCATTATATCAGTTGAATTTGATAAAACTGATTTCACTCACTGGGAAAATAAATCATTTACAATCCCTTTAAATCAGTAAACAAATCATCAATTTATTAATTGAACTTGCTACTTCAAACATCTTTAGACATTCTCTATATAAACACTCTGCATATGCACAGCAAACTTAGATTCTGCAGTCTAATTTGAAAGTTAAATAAAAATTTTGGTATTTAACTTCTTAAATTGTGTGGTAATCAAAAGATACATTCAAACACAGTCAATTATTATTGATATACATCAAACGGATATGTCCAATTTGAATGACAAACATCCTTTTTTGCATTTATTTTCAATTTCCTCTTACCGTTCTCCGCAAGAACTGTTTGAATTTAAATTTAACCCATATTGATCTGTTACAATTTGTCTTCAGACCATGGTTGACAATTAATATTGTCATGATCATTTCATCAACAAAACTACAATGGCTACGAACTTATACAATAGTAACAATCAGTAGATTCAAAGATAAACACTGACCAGGCTGAGGCAGCAATCCGTTTTATGGATAACCTATAAAAAAATGTAACAAGAAAATATATGTCAACAATAAAATAAAAATAAACAGTACATTAACAAACCAACACTACATTAAAAATCAACAATAGATAAATAAAAGTTCAACAATAAAATACATATTAAAACAATAATGAAAAAAGGTATACATTTTTATAACATCAGTGAGTTAACAGAACAGAGGCCATAATTAGAATACACAGTCAGTATCAACATACTGATACTCGTGTATAGAATAAGTGGAAGTTGTAATAATAAATAAATAATAATCAAAACAATGCAGATAGTAACATTGTTTAAAAAATATAATGACAACATCAATAATATATTATCACCAACATGAATCATATGTAGCTGATACAAAATATTGTAGCATAAAAGATAAAATGCAACTTGAAAATGAGGTGGATATATGGTTGAAATTAGTTTTATCTGTCAGAATTCTAGCTTCTAGCTACATATTGCATTTATATTAAGCGGTTGTCTTGAACTGATACTCTAGTGAAAGAGTGTCTGAAAGTGCACCACAAAGTGTTGAGACTCTGCCTTCTCAGTGAAGCGAAATGTCCTACCTCAGGATGTCTCCATACAAAAGAGTCTAATTTTGACTACAATAGAGGGGTTTAATAGCAAATATACTCCAAGAGACCTGCAACTTTGTGCGGACTCTAGAGTGCAGAGGAACAAAAACAATTGTCTGGCGTCTAGGTGAGTTTAGGTGTCAATCAAAAGACTACCGCAGTTATCAATTTTCCTAAGCATTAACAAGTATGTTAGAGCGTCATACTTACAAATCATCTCTCCAGTGCCAAGACATATGCCAGAGAAAGCCACAAGTTGTTTTGCGTTGTTACCAAATTGTAAAGTGAACCCCACACTGGGGCTGTACACTCCAAATGTAAATGCCTGGGACAAACCTGTAGAAAGACAAACCTCAGTAATATTGTTTGTTAGTATCTTTTCAGTTTGCTGAAGTAAAATAAAATAGCTTTTTGAATGGCTGAGGGTAAATGAAACCTCTTCCTTACTGCAGCTCAGAAGTCAGTGTCTGTTTCTTTTTCTTTGTATAACATGATAGTAGCCAAATGGTCTGAGCTACCAACTATCAAAAATCAATTTTATCAACGATTCTTAATATAATATTATTTGTCACATAAAATTGCTTCCTCAATTTTAGGGGGTTTTTCTTTAGTTAAGACTTTTAAAATAAAAACAAATGAAGTATATTTAAATATGCTTCTTCTTAATATGATCATAACATAAAAATCAATAAAGCTATGAATTAGTCACCTGCGATAAATCAGTAGAATTCCTGGAAATAAATACTTTCATATCAGTTAACGTGGCACAACAGTATTGTTTAAATAATGACCTGGTGTTTAATTAATCTAAATCCCAACTCCCTGCAGTGGGAAGGCTTAAAGATCACATAACAGGACCACCTGAATTAGAGAGAGTGAATGAACTAAAACATCTTGGTGTGTTTATTGACCAAAGTCTGTCATGTCATATAGATAGTCTCTGCTCAAAACTAAGCTGTGCCATCTTTGCCCTTAGAAGAATTAAAGCAACTGGAACATCATCAGCCTTAAGGATTGCCCATTTTGAACTTTTGGACTCTCATCTGCGATATGGAATCACTCTATGGGGTGGCTCCTTGATTGATTAGCAACCTCCAGAGGATATTAATTCTTCAAAAGCGAGCAATAAAAGTGATGGCCAACCTCTCTTATTTTGACAGTTGTAGAGAAGCTATTAAGGACCTAGAAATCCTTACAGTTACCTCAATCAACATAATAGAGGTCATTATTTATGCTTCAAAACAAAACTTGTTGAGAAATGAGTAGGTGCACACTCATCAGACTAGAAGAACTCAGCCATATCACCTACCAGCTCACAGAACCACTCTCCACACCAGAAAAAAACCATCATTTGCTGGAGCCAAGCTTTTTAACAAACTTCTGAAGACCTTAAAAGTTGTAACCTGAAGACACTGAAAAGACAACTACATGACTGTCTGGTCAAGAAGTCCACCTGTAGTATGGAAGAATTCTATTGCATCCTCGACCTTTAATTTTTGTCCTCTTGTTTAAATTAATTCTATTGTAACTTGTAACCAATTTATTCTTTTCACTATTAATTTATCTTGTGACAAATATTCTGTTCTCTATGATCATGAATAAATATTTCTCTATTCTATTCTAAAGAAATTACTTTTTACCTTTACTAATTAGAAATTTTAAATAAACTCACCAACATAGAAGAAAGCAATGGAGAGTATCTGCATTTCTCTCGATGTAAATATAGACCAGGTTTTTTTGAAAGCATTGACCGTGGTCTCGCATGAGTTTTGTTTTTTCTCTGGTTTGGATTCCCGGTCTCCGGGCTGCAGGAACAGGAACATTACAAGAGCAACACAGGACAAACCTCCCATTGCAAAGATCAGAAGATGTCTAGTCCCTGCGTCCATAAACTTTTTCCCTTCCAGCTGGAAGTACAGTATTAAGTTCCCATAAAATTCTCTGTAAAATACATATAAAAATAAATTTTGATGGATTGAAAACAGGTTTTTTTAGTGTTATAATCAAACATCACATTTCACTTCGAGTTAAAATTAGGATGTCTCACTTCTTATTTAATATTTTCATCAAGGTTAAAATGTTATAAATAAATTCTCTAAAGATAAAAGAATCAAACTTTCATGTGTTTCGAATTTTGACAAATTGAATTAAAATCAAACTATTCTTATAATGCTGGTTTCTATTAATTTTTATCCATCATTCAAATTAAATCTTATATAATGTTTGTATGAGAATTGTTGGAGATAATCTGTGTGAACCTTACTCTGGCAAGAACATAGCCAGGAAAAAGTTTTGCATGGGAGGGGGGTCAAGACGACTGCTATTTTCCTGTAATGGACAGAAAGTAAGCAAGAGCAGTCAACCATTCATTCTCCATTTTGCTCCTTAAAAAGTTCATGACCTGTTTCAATGTTGAGAATGATCTTTGAACAGTACATGTCAGTAATACTGAATCATTTAAATAATAATCATTTGCTAAAAAAGTAATTGAAAAATTGCTAAAAGTTTGAGGGGGGGTCGGACCCCTTGGACCCCCTTGCTGGTTACGTCCTTGCTTACTGATAACTACGCTATGGGTTATTATATTATACATTTCATCAAAATACTTGGAGTGGTACAAAATAAAATTTTAAGTGTTTTGTTACTAACATAAACTCTTTGTATATTAAAAAATCATTTTTACAGATATTCACCAACTGGAGTTTGCAAAAAACCACTAACATTTTACAATACTTGAATAGCAATGTTACTAATGTAAACTCCTACATTACTTAAGAACATTACTCAAAGCTTCTTGTTGTGTGTTAGTTGAGTAGGGAGTAACAGTAAGGCAAGGAATTGTCAAAAGAGTTTCATATTATCCTTGAGATCTAGATGGAGCTTTACTATATTGCACATGAAGGAAGGTAAATACTCCTATAAATAAGGGAATGGAACCTACGATTACAGGTAAAAACTGGTAGTGGGGTGGCTGTGAACGGATTAACTTTTCATAGATTAAATCACTTACGAGGAGCTATAAAAGAACCAAAATATGCTGATATTTCTTGACCGAGTCTGTGGAGTTGAGTTTGACAAGAGGTACTTGTTCTCTGCGGTCCACAGCACCGCAGCACTGAGTCCCATGATGACAGACCCCAAGTAGATTGCCCACTCCTTCTCTGTGCTGAAGGCTAGCAAGTAGTATCTGGACAGAACTAAAGAGAATTGAATAATATGTGCTACGGCTTATGATTTAAATGCTCATAAAAGTACACAATGTGTAGAGAACAGTTTAATACTTTTACAAATAAACATTTAAAGACATGTATAAAAAAGTTATTACAAATTCTCACCCAGCAGAGATCACTTCTGGCTGGTTTATACCTTCTAGTTGAACCCACCACTGGGCACAGAAATAGCCAATGTGTCATTTAAATCTGGGCAACCTTATGGATGTCCAGGAGCCATCACTAACCGTAAATGTAGAGATTGTGGGGTGCAAGGGCAATACGATAGGTCTAGCCTACTGTGAGAGATGACTGTTGGAGTTTGGTGGGGTTTGTTCCCTAACTATCAGAGGTTCTTGCTAGCTTCAACAAGGGTGTGCCACCTCCTGCATGCTTTGTGACATGACTTTGAGATGTAGTGCCCTAATTCTTCCTCATGGATCTCGATAGGAGGCGGCCTCTACCCCCTAACCTTACCCATCCAGACTATCCTGTCACTCCGGAAGTAGCACTAAGGTTCTTATAGGACTAAGTGCAATTTATAAGCTTCTTGTCCTAAGAGAACACAAAAAAGTTATTACAAAATATTGTCAAGCTTATAGCCAAAACTGAGCTTAAATAAGTCTTACTGAAGGCTACAGCACTAATTTATTTATTGCTGAAAATTCATTACTCACAAACAAGGTTTAAAAGAACACCAGGATTGCTATGCTTATCTTTGTTAAATGTAAAAAAAATATGTGTAGAACCAATAAACCTTATTTCAAAGGTTCAAATGAGGAAACATGATGAAAATATCTTTTATCTTTGTTAATTGTTTCTATAAAGATGAGATTGAGATTTTTCACTGATTCCTTATAGACCCTGAACAGGTCAAATATGAATGGAAGGTATAAAAAACAACTTTTAGGTTGCTATAAAAATTTTATTATTAACATAAAGTTTCTCTTTAATAAGTTTAAATCATAAACCAATTATTAAAATATTTGAATTGTCTTACTATACTTCTGGACAATCATATGAGAATGTCTTGCCCTCTCTGCTTTTTGGTATCTATAAAAATTTGTTTTTCAATTTAACATCCCAAAATCCAAGAGTTGTGTTTAATATTGTGACTTTTAATGTTATATGTCAATGTGTTATAACAGAGCCTTTTAGCTAGATAGTGTATACAAAATCAGCCAATTACAATTTTCCTCATGTAGCACATAAGGAAAATTTTCCATATTACTCTATCAAATACAACCCTAGGGCCGAAAACCATCCCTGTGCTATATAATATGGCCTGTAGAAATAACTGCCCCAATAAAAACCCAAAAAAGTTGAAATACGAGGGGTGTTTAATAAAGACTGACAGTACTCTTTCAATACCTTTAATATAAAAGTTTAGACTTTAACACTTGTATCTCCTTCTAAGTAGTCACCATTTAAAGCCACAGACTTGTTCCACCACCTCTGCCACTCCTTGAAGACATGTTCAAAGCTCTCCTTAGACAGGACCTACAAAATGGCCTCTAAAGTCTTAATAGTGGCAGTAGCAGTTGGAAAACGCCGGCCTTTGAGCTCCTTTTTGGCCTGAGGATACAGAAAAAAGTCATTTGGAGCCAAGTCAGGGCTGTAGGGTGGATGTGGCACAGTTTCTATTCCTTTTTTGGCTAGAAACTGAAGGACAGTATTGACAACATGAGGGCAAGCATTGTCGTGATGCAGTTTCCAGCGTCCGACGAGGTCTGGCTGCTTTTTTGGGATGTGATCTTTGATTAGTTGCTGGATGTGATCTTTGATTAGTTGCTTCAATACTAAAATTTAGTACCCCACATTAATTGTCTGGCTCTGTGGTACAGTATGGGTGTACACCATACCATGATAATCAAAGAACGTAATCACCATTGCCTTTACAGCAGACCTTTGAGCACGAGGTTTTTCGGCGTCGGTCCACCTTTTTTCACCCACTCTGTACTCTGTTGTTTTGTTGCAGGATCATAACAGTAAATCCAACTTTCATCAGCAGTAATAATATTTTTCCACCATGCATCACCTTCTCGACGCACACACTGTAACCAAAGTTGGCAAATTTCAATGCGTTTTTGTTTCTGAACTGGTGTTAACAGACATAGTATCCAACGAGCACAGGCACGTGACATATTCAAATGATCATGCATGAGTTTATGGACACTGCCAATTGATATATCGAGCATTATACCAAGCTGTTTAATAGTCAAATGTGGGTCAGTGTGAATCATAACACCCCCAGTGTTGATTGTTTCTTCGGTAAGAGCAGAAACAGGGGTGCCAGCCCCACCTTCCAACTCACACGATTCCCGTCCATTATTAAAGTCTTTATGCCACCTAAAACACGTTCTTTCACTCATTGCATCAATACCAAAAGCTTTTTTCAAGTCGCTGTAAGTATCCGTAGCACTTTTCCACAGTTTTACACAAAACTTTATCGCATATCTTTGTTCACAAAAATCAGCCATATTAAACTTTAGAGGCAAAAATGTGCAACTGTTTATTAATTGGTTGCCATGACAACAATAAATATGCAGTAATGTCAACAGCGGATTTGGTTGTTGCTAATACTCCGTTCCATACCAACTTGAGAAAAAAACAAATTATTGTACTTTGTTTGTTTACATGTATGCTACTGTCAGTCTTTATTGAACACCCCTTGTATATATATCTTAGCTAAGTTCATTGGCCATCTCAGTACAGGATTTTTTTCTAATTTATAGTTATAGTCGTTTGAAGTTTAAAAAATAATTCACAACTCCGTTATTTCTGAGTCATGATCAAAATCAACAAGAATCAAGAATCTTTATTAGTCATAATAACATTATTAAAATGCATTGACATTGTATTAAAAAAAAGCTTCAATAAAATATTAAATCTAGATACATTACATTAAATGTTAATTCCAGTGAAAACCTGACTGGCCAGATGAAATAACAGTATTCTACGTATAACTAAGCATGGACAATCAACAATAAATGTATTAATAGATTTTAGAGAAAATAAATTAATAACATTGTAATAAAATGGTAAACATTCAATAATAAATAAATAAATAGTACAATAACAGACAATTTAAAACAGTAACATTTAAAACATTTATGTGGGCTACAATACAGATAGGTTTAAAAATTAAAAAGAAACATCTATCACAGACAGTGCCAGGTATTCATCTATACTATAAAAAGGTCTAGTTAACAGCCATCTATACATCACTGATTTGAATTTACTAAGACTAATGTTATGACTGGTAAGAGGTAGTTTATTAAACAAACGGATACCGATAAAAGAATACATAGAATGTGTTTGACTTAATCTGCAGTAGGGCTGATCTAAATATAAGCTGCCTCTAGTAGGATAGTGATGAATGTCATTTCTAAGAGAAAAGTCGCCAAGATTCTGTTTTAATTTAATCAGACATGAATAAATATAAAGGTTGATAACAGTTAGAATACCTTCCTCTGCAAAAATAGGTTTACATGTAGTTAAGGAGGAGACTCCTGCTAAAATTCTAACAGCCTTTTTCTGTAACAGTAATACTTTATTAATATCATGACTGTTACCCCATATGGTGATTCCATACGATATGGTGCTATGAAAAAATGCATAAATGCGGATTTAAGATAATCTTTGGGAACAAGTTTCTTTAGGTGGCGCAGCAAAAAAATTACTCTTGACAGCCTACAACAGACACTCTGAACATGGGGTTGCCAAGTCAACTTAGAATCTAAAGTTATACCCAACAGTCTTACACAGGACTTTAAATTTAAATTATACTTCGTTAGCGTAAGATTTTTACAAAGAGAAAATAAAATATTTTGTGATTTATTATCATTTAGTAACAACAGACCATTAGATGAAAACCAGTGGTTAGCTTGGTGGAGGACATGAGTTCTCTCTACAAACAAGGTATCTATATCGTTATTTATACAATAAAACGTGGAGTCATCTCCAAAAATTACTGAGCCGCAATCCACATTGGTAGGCAAATCATTTATAAGAACTAAGAATAAGAATGGGCCAAGGACCGATCCCTGTGGTACACAACCCTTAACTGAAGCTAACTCAGAGAGTGTGTTGTTGAAGTACACCCTCTGAGTGCGATCAGACAGGTAAATTCGAAAGAAGTTTAGCTCAACACCATTTAGGTCATAATGTTGTAATTTGTTAAGGAGGATGTCATGTGGAGCACAGTCAAAAGCCTTTGTCAAATCACACAAGCTGGCAAGTGTGCTAGAGCAGTGTTCAAAACCACCTATTACTCCTGAGACTGGAAGCTTGACTGCGCCCACAGTGGACAAACCCTTGCGAAAGCCAAATTGATTTTTAGAAATAAGAGAATTAGATTCAAAAAATTCACTAACCTGGTATATCACAGCTTTTTCAATGATTTTGGAAAAGGTGGGCACCACAGATATAGGTCGATAGTTCTCAGCCAGGGAGGGGTCACCCTTTTTAAAAATAGGTACAACTTTTGACAACTTAAGCAAGTCAGGAAACAGGCCTGTAGAAAAGACAATGATTGATGCTAGCCATAAGGGGCTCTAATATCACAGGCAAAACAAATTTCACCAGATCAACACTGATATCGAAGATGTCTTTACTGCAACTGCTTTTGATGCTTTGGACACACTTCATTACTTCCTCACTTGGAACTAGTTTCCACACAAAACGTAGGGGTGGCACCTGGTAGCCGCTCACAAGTTGACCGGAAACCGCCAAAGAAGGCGGAACCTGACTACATGCTTCTTTCACTGTTGCAATGAAGGTGTAATTGAAGTCATCAGGGGTTAGGTTGTGGCCGATCTTACAGGCATTTGAGCTACCTTTATATCTGTTAATAATTTCCCATGCTGCCTTACAGCTATTAGATGCAGAGGATATATATTCAGCATTGAAATTTAGTCTGGCATGGATAATAGCTTTCTTGTAGGGTTTCCGAGCTTCAACATAGTTTGACTTGGTTTGTTCAACAAACAGATTGTACCTTACTGCCCACAGATGAATATGATGCAGACTAACTTTCTCTTTTAGACGGAGAAGTTCTTCAGAAAACCATTTGGGCCTACTATTAGAACACAGATTTATTTTATGTCTAATTTTCACAATTTTCTTTGGAAAGCACAAGTTCACGCCTTCGTGAAAATAGTTTAAAAAGTTTTCAAAAAGTGTGAGATTTGGATTACTGTTTAAAACATGATTCCAGTCTGTTTGACCAATATAAGAATAAAATTTAACTTTGTTAGACATACTAAAAGATCTTATTACCTTTTCCTCTTCTACGGGAATGCCACTCAGATTATGTTCAATACTGGACTGAGATGTCAAGGTAGTTATCAAAGCACTGTGATCTGACAAAGGAGGCTGTAGTACATCGACAGAGAGAGAATCCCTCGGTAGGCTACTTACAACATTGTCCAAACAGGATTTTCCCCTCGTAGGCTTGTAGTTGAAACAACAGCAGTCGAGCGATCTTAGAAGGTTGAGAAACTCATTTGGAAATTCTTCATTTACTTTATTGATATCTATATTGATGTCCTCAGAGGCAATGATAGGGAGGTTGAAATTACACAAAAACAACCACAGTTTTTCCATGTTGTTTAAAAATATATCTTTGTTGCTATTAGGAACTCTGTATATAGATACAAAGATTACTTTAAAATTATTAAATTCCACGACTGCAGCAACAACTTCAAAAACATTTTCTTCACAGAAATCATTTACATTAATTTCAGAGAACTTTAATGTTTCATGTACATAGATAGCAACTCCACCTCGCGATCTTAAAGATCTACAGAATATGGCAGCACAGTAAAAACCACTTATAAGAGCTAGGTCCTTAGAGTCATAGGTACACCAGTGCTCACTTAAGCATATAACAGAAAAGTTATTGTTGGCGATTATAATATCAAGTTCAGGGAGCTTATCTAAGAGAGACTGAACGTTGGCAGTCAAGATTTTATAGGTAGTCCTATTTGACGTTTGGTCATCACTCTTGATTGGAGGTTTTGTGAGTTTAAAATCCCTTAAGTAGGGCTTAATACTATTCAGTTCGTCTAGACATAACTTATCTTCTTCCAAGTTCACGTTCGACTCAAGAGGGTCTAAGTTACAGTTTGTGAAGTTGGGATTAGAGAGTTTAAAGGCTTATCAGATTTCTTAGGTTTGTTGAAAAACCTTGAAACATATACATTTTCTGGCCAAAATTCAGGAGAAAAAATGTCTTTATAATGCGTAGCTGGAACGCCCACCTTGAATGACGAGTAGTAGTTTGGAAATCTTGAATTTAACTTCTCAACAAAGTATTTACCACTCTTTCTCTCTGTCAGAAAGCTTTTTAGATCCTCACACTTAGTTTCGATACTTAGTCTTGAAATAAACAGGAACTTTAAACGATCTGTCACAGTCAAGTTATGGCCACCTGTGGCTTTTCCAGTTGTTCATGACAATGACTTTCTTCAAAACTTTTTTTATTTAACATCAAATTTTTTAATATCAATGATATAAAACCATAATAGTTTTTTTTACATGAAACGTTTAAGTATAATGAGAAATATATGTAGGCTTTCTCAATTTTGCACAAAAATATGATTTCAATATGTTTTTTCAATGTTTCTCCAAGTACCCCAAGGGATACCTAAAAAATTAATTTACCTCAAAAATTAAGTAATTATGCGTCAACGGGGTGTACACATCTTAAACGTGTGTGGCAGAATCACATTTAAGAAACCACCAAGACAGGCAAATAATAAAAACACAATTAGGAAATGCATACCTTTGGGCACATGGAAGCAAGGATTGTACCCGATCGGGTACGCAACGGCAGTTATGAAAGATTTCGTGTACTCAGTAGGGTACATTTTGTCATGAACGTATAAAAAAGTGTTCTGGAATGCTCATAACATTGTCTAAACTTTAGTAATTGAAAATTTGGTTGTTTCTCAAATGGTATTCAAGATATCGATTACATGTAAATTCCATAAGAATTTCTCAATCACTAAAAACTGGCAAAAGAAATTATAAAAAAAAACTTCAACTTGGTACATATATTGGTCTTATAAACTTTTTGGCCAATTTCATTGTTTAGTTTGGTACATTATTTCGTTCCAAAGTGGTGGACGTACAAATTTTTTAAATTCACAACTTAGTTATTTAAGAATTTACAAGAAAATAGAAAAAGTGCTCTTGAATGCTAATTGCTCGTACATTCCCTAAACTTGTTGTAATAAGCAATACTTATGTAATATCAAATAGTTTTTGAGATATTGATTATATGTACATTCCATAAGAAATAAAGTATTAATATTTCTATTGTAACAAATTTACCTACTTTTTCCGACTGAGCCAAGGGGAAAATTTATAATAATTTCTTTCACTTACAGAAAATGTACCAGGTCTTAAATTATCATTTAAATTCTTCAAACCATCCACTATTGGAATACTTCCGTAATATTCCTGTCAGTTTTAATAAAAGATTCAAATACCTACGTATGTCCTGCTCCTGCCAAGATCATGCCCAGCCGTGCTCCGGTGAGGCAGACTACGGAGGGAGCCAGCCAGAGCGACGTTGCGTACATGGTGTATGTGACTCCGTGCAGGAAATATCCTTCCATATTGAAATTTGGATTCTCATCATGAATACTCGATATAATTGTTTTCTGGAATAAGTCCAAAAGTTAGTTTGTGTCGAGTGACTTTGATTTGGGTTTATAATAAGGATGCTGAAATAATTACAAGATGAAATTTACGTTTAAATTTTGTAAAAATTATGCAATAAATACTAATTGAGATTACAAGTATTTTTTAAAAATATTCTCAACTAAAAGAAGAAAAAAATTGTTTCATGTATATTTTTAATATAATTAAAAAAGTTGGGAAATGTTATTAGTGTACAAATGATTACAAAGCACTTTACTGAAAAGAAGGCCATGGGGCATACAAACTAGTCTTCCCATCACTGCCAGTAGAGAAAGAGATTGCCTGGTCATATACGTAATATCAATAAGTGGTGATTTATGTTTTTATGAAAAGAGAAACAATATTTTAGTTTAAAAAGTGTACAGAAAATATTGCATTATTTTGATAAATATTATTTCACAGGAATTGAAATGCTGAATATGTAATTCGAGTGAGAAATTATTTATTTTTTAAAATTGTCCTATTTTTTATTTAAATAAAACCGAAGATGGCGTTTAACTGAAGACGGTTAACGTTTCTGGTGCGTATGGCAAAAAACACATAACTCCTCGCTAAGGTGTCATTGCTCATAGAGGAAATTATCAGTGTGATGCTCCATAATGTGGCCAAAATATATGAAGAAGATTTGCATAAGCAATTTTTCTACGCAGTGTTATCTAGAAAGCTTTGATATTAGTTTGACACCACTACCTAAGCCTAAGAAATTAAAGAGTAAGATGTACAGGCATTATATGGTTTTAAAATTGATTTATTGCAATAAGAGTATAACTTACCTGCATATTAAGAGTTGCCAGCTCAGCAGAAAATAGCACCATAAAACACAACCCTAAAAGAATTGTATTAAAAAGTTTAACATCAAATCCTGCAAAACAGAGTTTAGGCATTATAATACCTGTCAGACCAGACATGTGTAGGCTACAGACTTGCAAACTATAAGTGAACAGTTTTATCTCGAAGATCAGTACTATCACTTTGTATACATCTTTGTGTCTTACATAATGAGATAATTCAGTGATTACAAATGTGTGAATTATGACTACATGAGTTGTCAGTTTATCACAGAGATAAATTTGATGATGAATCCAGTAATCAGTGCTTTAATAGACAAGCAATTAACAAAGTGTCCACTTTTGCTTTCAACGAGACAATTTACAGTAACAGTATCACTGTTTGTAAACACAACATTTCTAGCAATTTTAATTTTGGACTTGATTTATTCCGTATTATCAGTTAAATAATGTATGTATTTGTGTCCAATTGGAAGTAATTTCCTAATTGCTCCATGAATCTTCAATAAAATGTTTTTATTCTTTCTCATTATCGCTATTATTTAGTTCACTCTCACCAGTGAGTTATTAAAACACAAACATAGAAAAATTTATATTTTATTTTCATGAAAACATAACTTGGGAAAAAACATAAAAATACTTGGCTGCTTGTCAACACTACATTATTTAATTTACCTTATGTCTTAAAATGTTCACGACAACAGTTTATTTAGGGACTTTTTTATTTGTTGGAGAGTTTTTCAATAATAATGGTAAAAAGTCGTAATAATTTCATTTTACATTAAACGTCTAACTATAATGAGAAATGATGTAGGCTTCACAATTTTGCACAAAAACATTATTTTAGTATGTTTTTCAATGTTTCTCCATGTACTCTAAGGGGTACCTAATAAAGTAATTTACCTTAAAAATTAAGCAATTATATGCCGATGGGGTACACGATAGTGTAACTTATTTATTTAAGTGTGGAATCACATTTAACTAACCACCAAGACAGTCAAACAATAAAAACGCAATAAGGAAATGCATAGCAACATGTACCCCATTGGGCACACAACACGCTTTATGAAAGCCCTGTGTGTATCCGATCGGGTACATGTTGTTGTGAATAATGATTTGGAAGCTGTAATAATGGAGTTGAATGCTTTTCTATCTTGCAAAATGGTTTTTATTTTATATCTTTAAATCTAAATCTTTTTAAATTTTTATACCCATAATTGCCTGCAAATGTGGAAAACAAGTCAATAATGGCCACTACCAACAAAAGGTTTTAAAGCAATATTGAAAATTGTATTTTATACTCAATATGAATAAACAACACTAAATGTAAACATTTTTATCCAGGATTAAATATTTACAATGTGTTATGGTGATGGAGAATTCTCATATTAGAATTATTACAAGAAATAACATCCGAATACTGGGTTTAGCTCCATTTCACCTTCCTCTCAGTGCAGTATACGAAATCTGACACTGTCACAGACTTGACTCGTGGAATCTGGAGCTCACGTTCATTTGAAGAGATCCAATATAAGGTGGCAACAAAGAAGTTCAAAAGAAACTCTTTGCATTGTTTCGACATCAGAGACACTTAGACTACAGAGGTCTGTCTGGTTTGCCCAGTAGCCATCCAGTGTAATCTACATGAAGAGCTGTTCTCATTGTCTCAAAGGTGCACTATTAGCTGAAGGTGATGTAGAGCTAAAACTCAACATTCGCATGAAATTGACCCCTCCCACCATAGCTATGTTGTGTGAAGAAATAACATATTTAATCATTTACATTTTGACAAAGAAAGTAACAAAATCTTAAAATAAATGTATACCATAAGAAAACATAACTCTACAGAATGAAAACAAAGCTAGTCAACAAGCTTCTCGCACTAATTAACACTTGCCAAGCTTTTATTAATAACTATTCCCACTTCTTTATACAATAACAATACTCCACACCTTGAGTTTCCCTATTCTTCACTTCAGCCAGTACCAATGACACATCCTATAGTGTTGAAGATGCTAAATTACTAATCTTGTTTCTATAAATGCACTTAATGTAAGTTTAATTAGAATACTCATTTTACAAATATCCACTATTTGAATAGTTTCATATGTGGCTTTGGAAAAGTTTTATATTTTACTACTCTTACCTTCTTTTTCTTTTACCAATCTGTTATAAAATCTAGTGTTAAAAATAGTCTTTCACTATAACATTTCAGCATTTATTATTTACTCCTTAGCGCAATTCATTAATGACTTTCATTCTTCTGTATTATCCTATTTTTACATGTAAATCATAAAAAAGGGTCCAATTAAACAAACTTTTCAATGCCAAATCCGGTAATCACGGCCACATATTACAAATTATTTTGTACTCAAGACTAAAATGGATACTGATATTAAAAGCATGGAAGAGGTAAAATAACTATTCTTGTCCCTAGTTTTATTATATGCATTAAAATATGAATTTAATTAAATTCTCATTTCACTCATATTCACTAGTTAATTAATTTGAAGTTTACCTTTGCAAGATTTTAGTCGCTATATTTATTTAAAGAAGGATAACTGCCTCTTTTGTAAATATTTGGTACAAAGTACTTCTGTCTTATAAAAGTTTTCAAGCATTGTTTGGTACATTGTATAGGTGTTTATTAACATCATATTGGATACAGAACTCAATTTAGATAAATAACAAAAAATACAAATATGCAATCAGAGGCAAGAATTTGATTAATAAATAAACTGCTTAAAAGTTATTAAGCAATCATAACTATAAATTATAGAAATTCAAATTGAAAATTATTTGATACAGGGGTTTAAGTACTTTTGATGAATTTATGAACCGTATCCATGGAAGAATTCATGTATAATGTAAATAGTAGTGTTGTTAATGTGAAAATAATATTATATATTATCATAAAAGTGAATAATGAATCATTTATTCTTGTTAACACTTACAGCTTATCAACAACATCATATAAGTTACAATAAAATCACACTTTAAAAATATTTTATACAGAACTACATGAAGTGATATTTGCAAAGAATAATACTTTTGCTAGTGTAATTTATAAACTCATTGATAGAATAAAATGGATTAAAGGTGAGCCGATACAATTAAACATTAAATACAGTAACATTCAAGGTATCGCCAATTCTGTTTTTGTACTGTATTGGACAATTATTACTTGACCATCTACATCTTAAAAATAATAATGAACTGTAGATGAAAAATCACAGGAGAATAGAGAATATGCACATGTACATAAAAATCTGTGTAATTTTCAGTTGTATGTACAGTTACACACGAAGAAGACTAGGAGACAAAGTATCACAAGTGGGGATATGGAGTAGAGAGCAGCTGTGTTGTAGTGAGGGCAGTAGGGACATTGGTAGGAGCCGCACACCTCGCAGATGTTGAGGACATGGAGAGGAGTAGAGTTGACTAGCACTTGGACAAACCTTTCTGTAACAGCAGAACAAATACAAGTTAATCTATATATATATATATAAATGTGAATGTTTGTTTGTATGTTCCGTTATAACTCTGGAACCAATGCACGAAACATCGTGAAATTTTTGTACAGTGATTCTACACGTTCCTGGAAGTAACATAGGCATACTTTTAGAGAGGTATTTGGTCCAATTTTAATAGTATATTTCATTAATTTTTTAATTATAAATTGTTGTTGATGTTGGTGTGTTTTATATTGGATCCGACAGACTGCGCTGCGACACGTAATACAAAGCGAACTGATACTTAACAGCTGATAATACTTTCAGCTGAAGTTCATCAAAGAGGCAGAAACATTTGTTTACATTTAAAATTTAAAACATTTTTATTGTAAAGTGCTTGATCAGTAGTGTTTTTAAATTCAGATTGCATCAATGATCAATAAACTATTTAATTCAAAGAAAATACTATTAAACGCTATTATGAAAACAACCTCATTATACAAATCCGTGAATGTTTGCACATAAGGTAATCGAATTTGGTTACATTGAAGGTAAATGAAAAGAGCCGAAAGAAGACACTTTATGATCGAAACTTGGTTTCTTTGATACATTTTCTTGAAGGCACACTCCTAAAATAATACTGGAAATATCTTAGACAGAAAAATAATTTTAACAGACCGAATGTGATTCTTTATAACCTAATTAGTTTACCGAGATTCATCCGTATACAGTAACTGTTCTGAATAACTTATCAATACCTAGCAAAAACCACGAAAGATAGAGGCAGGAATATGATACATACCTTCATAATGCGCCCAAGAGGTTCACGAAGGAATGACTGTCAATTATCTCAGCAATGTTTAGAATGTGATAGAAAAAGAATAAGTGAATATAGTGTACTATTTTCAACGGGAAATTGCGTGCGAAGCCGCGGGAAACTGCTAGTTTTTAATAATGGTGAAACAACTTAAATAAATAATGACATAAACAAACAACCTTCTAATTATTCGTAATCTAACTAGGCTTTTGTTAATAGCTAGTTTAGTATTTTCTCTTTATATATAAACAAAAATTGAAGAATATGTTTGCAGTATTATGATGTAAAGACTAGCTAAAATTTCATAGTCTCTCGCCAAATCCTTTACTCTTACTCGTATGTGTTGTGGAGTTATCATTGAAAAGTCTCAATCTGTAGAAGAACAAACTTAAGTTTTATCTGGTAAGGCTTATGTCACATCTAAAATATCTTTGGTTACAGATGTCTGTTAGATATCCCTTTTAAAAATACAACCCATTATTTGTGAAATGTCTCATTTTAGTTATAACACATATGCATTCAACTAATTTTGTGTATAATTAAGTGTACAAGAAAAACCTTAAGTAAAGCTGGTTCTTAAGAGTTTTTAATTAGTAAATAGACCTTTATTATGTTTATCTTTGTATTTTATAGGTACGTAATGAAAGAAAATTTTTTAAAATTCTGAAACAATGTTTAAATATTTTACACATTTCTAGTACTCATCAGGGTGCAGAAGTTGGAATTTCCAAGGTTATAATATTACATTAAAGTATATTTTCAAATGCTTTGTCAAAATAAAGCTTACCTCTGGCAGTAGCTTCGTACAATAAAGCCTGTCTATGTAAAGACATATTTGCCACTGGAAACCACCGCCTCAAAGTGAAGTTGAAGCAAGTCCAATCTTTTCCAATCTATAAAAAGCGAACAAAGTTTTAGTCTTGCCTCTGGCAATATTTATGAGTATACCAGAGTATGAGGGAATTATACGAGGTGTGGCTAATAAATAACGAAACTGACACTGCTGCAGATCAAGGAGGCATGTGTCAACAACTGTTTAGTATGAACCTTTCTCTTTAATATGCAGCTAGTCTCGCTTATGTAAACAACACCATTTAGTCAGAGCCTATGTTCGGTTTTTTGTTGTGTTGCTGGATAAAATGGTTAGTGTAATAGTAGAGCAACAAATTATAGTGAAATTTCACTTTAAACTTGGAAAAACTGCTACTGAAACTTATAATTTAATGAAAGAAGTGTATGACAGTGAATGTTTATTGTGGGCACGTGTTTTTGAATGGTTTAAGTGTTTTAAAGATGTCAGAGAAGATGAAGAAGAGCAGCCAGGTCACCCTTCAACGTCAAAACGGATGAAAACGTCGAGAAAAGTTGTAATTTGATTTGTCTGACTGTTGATTAAGTATTCACACAATTGGAGAAACTGTAGGTATTGATAATGAATGTGTAGGGCAAATTTTATATTACAATTTTAACATGCAAAAAGTGTGTGCTAAAATCGTGCCTAAAATTTGACCATTGAAACGTTTGACCAACAAAAATGTTTGTACTGACACTTTGTACGTGATTGAAAATGGTCCAAATTTTTTGGAAACAATAATATCATGTGATTGAACTTGGTTTTTACTTAAGATCCAGAAATGAAGCGCCAATCCGTGCACTCCAAGAGCCCATCTTCACTGAGAGCCAAAAAGCTCGAATGAACCAGTCAACATTTAAAGCAATGATGAATTTTGTATATCCATGGGATTGTGTACCATCACTGGTTTCCTGAAGGTCAAACAATTAATCAATATTACTACCTTGAGGTACTTTCTAACTACGTCAAAGAGTAAGGAAAAACACCCCGAAATTTGGAAGGACAAATCATGGGTTCTTCACCAAGACAATTCCACGTTTCCACCAACTCATTCCACTTTATCTGTCAAGAGGTTCCTAGCCAAGTATAGCATCCCAATGTTAGAACATCCGTCTTATTCATCATATCTTGTACCATGTGACTTCTATCTGTTCCCTAAGGTGAAATCAGCATTGAAAGGGACAAAATTTGAGTCTGTGGAAGCTGTAAAAGAGAAAGTGGCACGTTTCCTGAAGGAACTGAAAGAAGATGACTTCTAACACTGTTTCCAACAATAAAAAGTTCGCATGGAGCGTTGTAGGGATGGAGAAGGAGTGTATTTTGAAGGTGACAATAAGTGATTATGTATAAAATTAAAATAACAATTTTTCCTGTCAGTCTCATTATTTAATAGCCACACCAAGTGTGGTACCGACATAATAAAATTATTTAAAACAAACCTGCTCGAAGAACCAAACGGTCTTGTGGTGTGTGACGAGAGCGTCTCGCAGTGTGGGATGTGTGCCGCGACGTGCAATATTCTCTGCCTCCGACTCCACCAGTCGGTAGCCAGTGGGCGTGTCTACCTCTAGTGTGGCAGCACTGCTCCACAACGGACTGTCTCGTACCCACCTGAACAGAGTTACCACTGTACTTAGAGTTTAAGTTTACACACACATTCTCATCTCACAAAACCAAATAACAGATGATGTAATGAATAAAATACATGCAATACCAAAAGTAATACATTTCGTGAAATTATAATATAATGAAATGCTCCATGATGTGATTCCTAATTATGACTTTACAGTTGAAGAGTTTTATACATTTTATTATATTTATTGAATTCTGTTACTCGAATTTTTGTTTAAAGTTTTACTGTCGTGTTATTGAATTTAGAAGTTTATTGTTTGTTATTATTGTTGATCTTTGTTGTTATGAATTTAAATGTTTATTGTTAGTTATTGTTGTTCATCTTGTTATTACTTATTTTGTTCATGTCATGTCATTTATTTTTGTTCATTTATTTTGTTATTTATTTCATGTTTGGTATTATGTTGTTCATCTTGGTCTGTTTATTTTATTTATTACACAATAACCTACACATCAAGATGTACACTCATAGGAGAGCTTACATGTACTAGGAGTCACTTGGAGTAGCTTTTAGTCAGAAAAGGTGTTGTTTTTGGTGTAGTTGTAACAGTATTAATTATGTTTTGTTGGGATATAGTTTTGTTTTAAAATGGTGTATTTACTAGTGTTAAATTGTTATTGTTATTATATATTATAATCGTTATTATATATTGTTATTGTTATAATTAATTACAGAGTAGACTTTTTCAAGTACAGTAGTTGAAAAAGTGAATTAATAATGTATGTTTTTTCTGAATCCCGCACGTGCCGTGTGAGGCACATGGGATCATCATGTATAAAGTCAAAAATTGTAAATAATAAACGTATTTGAATTGTGAACTGTGAAAAGTATAAAATGTCTCAACAACGAAAACACACCTGAAGCAGCTTTGTATGGTGAGAGCTGACTTGTTCCTGTATGTGGAGTAGTACTCTGTGACGTTGAGGTCGAAGCAAGGAATGGTAGAGACCTCGACAAGCGCTGGGTGGTCAATGCCGTAGTTCACATCCATCTGCACCACTGCCTGTCCTGTGCCCTGCGCCACCACGATCACATTGCCCCACACTTTGGGTATCTGGACGGCAATTACAACTTTCATTACACCGTGTATACGGAATTGTCTGATTACGTTGCTAATGGATAAATAAAATGTTTTAAAGTGAAATAAGCAAATGTTTGCATTAAAAGAGTACTTTTTTGTAAGTTTTATAATGCACCATATTGACACAATTCTTAGAGTTTTCTGAATACTTCTCACACTACTTGACACTCTGTATATGTTCCTCATAGCTACCCCCGTATTGTAAGGGTAAACAACACTTATTATAGTTAGCTGACTATCACTGTATAAGATTTAAATAAAAAATAAATACATTTCTTTGGCTGTTTTAAAAACAATCTGCACAAATTATAGTAAAAATAATTTAAATTCTTGACAAAAAACTGTTGATAAATGTAAACAGTTTAATATTAATTTATAAAAGCAAGCCTATGTTTGGAAAAATTTTGTAATAAAATGTCAGTATCTCCATACTTGAATGACTGTATTAATGTTATAGTTTCTCTAAAAGTACACATGATAGATATTCTGTTAACCACGACAAATTCCATGCTAGTTAGTCGTATGACCTATTAACCTAAATAATTTGAAAAAGTAAACTTTGTCATATTTATTTGCTTTTATAGGCAAAATATCAAGTAATTCCAGTAATTTCCAACTAAAGAGCACGTTTCTTCATCATGAATTATACTTCCCTCTTGATTGTTATCTTCAAGTTCTTTGCAACTTTGTTTATAGAAACTCACTCACAATCTACCTAGTCTATAATGACGTATGAATCCATCCAAGGCTTTATTCCATGGCTTTATGGCTTTTCATTTATCTTTCGAATTATCCTCCACTGGTTTCAAACTCTGATTTATTCAAATTTTGAGTACACAATCAACTTGTTTTTTTTTTCATAAGTATGGAAAGTCAAGCACTATGTTGTTTGTAAAGCTTTTCAAAGCACACTTTTCAGTATTAATACTTTTTTACAGTGTATTTGGGTAAAAACGTTATTATCATTTACAATTATGATGTCAATCATTCTTTCACCACAATTCACTACAACTTTTTGCACTAAATCTGTTTCACCCGTTCGTTCTATTTAGGTTTTCCATTTTTAACACATACAATTTTTACTTTATTAATATTTTACTTACCGTATAATATAACAAAAATACAAACACTTTTCTTAAATAAATCTTTTATAAGTTAACTGTATGACATTAAACACAATATAGAGAAGAAGTAACACTTTTGTCACCACTGAGCAACGTTAGAATGCAATTAGCCACTTCCTAAACTAAACACAATGATGAGCAGGTAAAAATGAAAATGAAAGTTGAGGCATGTCTCAGAGTCAATTTCCAGGAGCTGGGCTGCTCAAATAGTGGTTGATTAGTTTAGGGATTGTTTAGTGAAGTTATACTACATTTAGAATTTTAATTTAATTTTCACAGAACTGATTTCCTCCTTATCTTACATGTAACATTGCTAATTATTTTAATTTTACCATTTTACAAGCATTAACTATGAATTTGTAGTTCCCATTTTACATTGTACAGTAGTCATTTAATATTTTTAATATTAACTTGTAATATAAAACTCTTATATACCTCAAACTCCGTTTGGAACAGCACTGAAGAATTGTCAATATGGACTTTATGTCTTTTATTGCCGGACATTGGAAATTCTACTCCAACATCCATTTTGGTTATTTCATGGAGCCTTGCTCTGAAAGCATACTCTGTCAGTGCTTGAAGTGCCACCAGCGTATCCTGAAACAGTCAGAGACAGAGAATATTATGTTTAGGCAAAACAATGTTTTTCAAGGGTCATAAATAACAGAGTTGTGAATTTTTCAAAGTTTGAACGGTACCACATTGTGATGATATGGTGTACCAAGCGAGCCAAAGATCTTAGCTGAGATATTTATAAAATTAATTTCAGCAAGTTTGAACTTGTTTCAGCATTTCTTTTACCAGTTTGTACTTGGTGACAGAAAACTCTGTATGGGATTTATATGCAATTAATATCTCAAAAATTAGGATACAAAAGTTTGAACGGTACCACATTGTGATGATATGGTGTACCAAGCGAGCCAAAGATCTTAGCTGAGATATTTATAAAATTAATTTTTTACCAAGTTTGAACTTGTTTCAGCATTTCTTTTACCAGTTTGTACTTGGTGACAGAAAACTCTGTATGGGATTTATATGCAATTAATATCTCAAAAATTAGGATACAAACAAATTATAACAAACAATTTATGAAATATTGTACTCTAGAAAAAACATTTATTTTTCTCAAAGTCCATAAATAACATAGTTTTGAATAGTAAAAGGTTTTAACGACCACCAATTGGCATACCAAGTTTGGCAATGAGCTTACCCAAGATATTTATGAGATAAATTTTTGTACCCAGTTAAAACTAGTATGGGATTTTTTGGTATAGTTATTGTTTCCAAAAGCCTTATTATATAGCATACATGTATATATTAATTACATTTGTACAGATGGTAATAGCCTAATTTAATTTCAATACAGATTGAAATAAAAAAAGTACTTGCTCCACTGCGACTCGAGCCCGGATCTCTCACTTGCCGGGTGAGTGTTCTACTATTACACCACAGAGCCCTGACTTTTTACAATTTAATCATTTTGTACTTGGCTGTTTGACAGGTATTTGGTCTTCCAACCATATATTAGTTTGATTATTTAAACATACATGGGACAGAAACGGTCAAATACAAAATAACCGTATATATACATATATATATTCAAATGTGCTATATATACAGTGCAGAATTAACATTAATGAATGTATAAGAGCATCACTAGAAAATGCAACTAGCCACTTCCTAAACTAACACAAGGATGAGCTGGCAAAAGTAAAGCCATTCAAGTTGAGGCACTCAACTAATGGTAACTTTCCTATAACACCAAGACAAGTAAAAAATGTTGTTTCTTTAAGTTTAAAGCTAATTTTTATTATAACTATATTATAAAAAGTAAAGGCAAAAAAAGAGTATAAAACAGGGCATTTTACTGAATATTAGCGTATTTATTGATAAAAGTAAAAAAGGAAGCCTTTTGTGAACTAAAAAACTCTCCAAGAGACATAATAATTTAATATCGGATATAATTATATTTGGCGTTTTGGTCAAAGTATGCTATTCTGATAAATCCGTCTAAGGTGTGGGAAGGGTTAAATAAATTTGCTATTTACAAAACCCCTATTAAATGTAAATAAATGACACAATTAATTATAAGAACTAACCACAGGTGAGATAAATCCACCACTGGTCATTCTGACTGAATTGAGCCACTGAACTATCCGCTCCGCCATGTCAGTGACACCGTCGCGGTGGAGGGCTGTCAGTAGCACCCATGCTGTGGTCTCCACGGCGACAGAGTCCTCCTCATGGTACAGTCGCGGCTGCACAAACGGTCGTTGGTTCTCTTTCTTGACAGGGTTTGCAGGTATCTCCCTTGGAGACCAATAAATAAAACCATCTGAAAAAAATATGCCACAGTCTAAAAAACAATCCTTAGAGCCAATTTGTTTTATTTCTGAAATATTAGACATGCTTGAAAAATACCAACATATTTCTGTGCAAATATAACAAACTTAAACAATAGGAATCCTCCCTCTTAAATGAACAAAACTCAACCACAATTTATATGCTTTATAAGATAGACTAGGCTATATTTTCTGAAGACTTAATTTATTAAGCATTATTCATTAATGTTCTTGCAATCTGTAAAATATAAGCATTCCTCTTCTTGAACCAATGCCATAAGTAACTAACTTATAATAAAAATAAAGAGAATAACTACTCTCTATGAATAAAAGCAAGTTATACATAAGATCGGAAATACATTAGTGTGTTAAATATGATAAGGACGAATATATTTTTATAACAAGTCAGAATAGATTATTCATTTGTAGTATTTAATATTTCTTTTCAAACCCCTTTCAAACAAGCTTTGAAAACACAAGTAAAAGAGTATCTGGTCTGTAACAAGCTGGATCTTATGCGTTTACGTAATATTAAATATAGTTTAAAATACTTAGCACTCGGATGGAAATAACAGAAATTTTACTGACGGTAACATACAAGTTAGTTAAGTTCATTATTTAAATATTGAATATGTTGTCATGGTAGATCTTTGTGACCTAGGTCCTGGTGGAATAAGACAAATAAATGCAACACTAGAATTTGATGATAGTGATGGTGATTTTGAGTGTTTAAATGGAAGGGAGAGTGAGGAAAATTATTTACTGTATTCAACTGAATTAGTTCAATTAGTTAAATTATACTGCAATACTTGTTTTTATACTTTTATGGTAAAAAATTGTTTATTCATTCTAAACTACATGTTGATTTCTTAATTATTAAAACTAAATACAATACAAAATAAATAGTTCATTAAAATTAGTATTTTACTGACAATTACGTCAAACTTAGATTTTACATATTTATAACTTGTAAATGAATTTGAGGGGAGATGTACGCCCATAAGCCCGTAATGTTAAATATATGCTAATATATAACCCATTATCTCAGAAAGTATCAGAGTTATAAAATTGAAATTTTTACCCTACAATAAACATAGTATTCTAAAGACACCCTACTAATTTCATTGAATTCCATTAACTTTTTGGCATTATTTTTATTTTTTAAATATTTGTAAATTTTTTTGCTTATAATTTTGGATTACTATTTTAAAATAATTTTTTATTGTTGAGCTAGAAGTCTAAATCTAGTAGGGTTTGTGTAAACAGACATTCTTAATAACCTGTAAAAATTTGAAATGAATTAGCCTTCTACTTTCTGACATTATATGTGTAAAAAAAAATAGATTTTCGGGAAATCGCAACATATGATAAACATATATTTACTTACATTTCAAAACATTCCAGCTTCGTAATTCTGACCCTTTTCCTGATGATCAAGGAGTTTCTTCCTGATCATCCTGGTCCTTTTTCTGGCTAGCTTTGTCTTCTCTTCACATGCTATATCTGATTTTATCATCCGATCTCGATCAATTTCACTAAGGCACTTTGCACAATTTTTGCCAATTTTGACCCCAAGCCCTTTTAAGACTGCTAATCTCCCCTGATTTCCCTCATTAAAAGTAATAACTGCATCATATGTGCCTAACTTTAGAGTTTGTAGTCCTACAAAGTTATTTTTTGGCACTCTGGACCAGAGAACAGAATTGAAGCTTTCATTAATATTTTGAGTGCGGCCGTGCAGACATTTCTCTAACAACTCAGTTTTTGCCAGGTCCCTGAATATAGGTTTTATCAGATCAATTATGGGCTGGTCCAGTGAATTTTTATGTTCATATGTTTTAGCATCCCGAATGGCTTGCTTATACCTACACCATGATATGTCGCAAAGCTGATGCTGTGGGTTGTCGTCCGTGGACGCTTTATACAAGAAAATTGCCAAGAAAAAATATTATTTTTATATTATTTAGGATCCTTATATGCATGTATTATATATCATTTTAATCAGAACAAACTAAACAATACAAAAAAAATAAAAATTTTTAATTTTCGGGTGTATATCTCCCCTTGAATTGCATTATGATACAACAATCCTAATTTATCACACAGCCATATTAAACAATAAGTATAAAAATTATATTATTCCATGATAAAAATTGTTTTTATAAAACACACACAAAATTTACATAATGGCCTGTTGTTTACATCAGCACATGCATTTAAGTCTTACCATACAACAATATTATAGTAATTTAAAATTGAAGCAGATGAAGCCTATTTGGAGTTACCAGAAAAATAAATCTGATCTGTCAGTGTTAAGCAGTAAGCAGAGAATTCCGACTGAATGGTAGAACATGAATATATTATTCAATTTAATATAAATGTAATATGTGAACATGAATGTATTCAATTCAATATATGAACACGAATATATTCAATTAAATTTGAATTTAATTTATGAACATGAATATATTCAATTAAATTTGAATTTAATTTATGAACATGACTATATTCAATTCAATATGAATACAATACATGAACATGAATATACTCAATAGTGGGCCTTGAGCATGGCCTTCCGAGCGCTAAGGTTTAAAAAAAAATCACTGTAGTTAATATATGAACACGAATATATTCAATTAAATTTGAATTTAATTTATGAACATGAATATATTCAATTAAATTTGAATTTAATTTATGAACATGAATATATTCAATTCAATATGAATACAATATATGGACATGAATATACTCAATAGTGGGCCTTGAGCATGGCCTTCCGAGCGCTAAGGTTAAAAAAAATCACTGTAGTTTTTGTTTTAAATCTTTATACAAATTTGAATTATTTTACTGCTTTATTTGGTAATCCTTCTCAAAAATAGTGTCTAATGTGTTATGACGTCACCTCTGTTCTGGCGCTGGCTGCGCAGCAGAGCATGGTAGCCGTACTCTACATCACCGCGGCCCAGGCTCACACTGAGTCCGTACACGGTGACAGACAAGTGATAAGGATCTGACAGCGAGGACAGAGCTCGCTCCAGGTACAGTGCGGCTCGCTGACTCGCAACTGTAGCTCTTATCTTCACCTCTCCTGACAGCAGTGACATACATTCGCACAGTGTTATCAGCACATGTGCCGTCAGTGTCACATGTCTCATCTGTCACATGTTAAAGTATTATCAGTATTGTAAATTTGTAAGGTTTCTTTAGAGCTTTCTTAGCACAATTCTAAATTTATACAGTAAAGTATAAACATTTAGAGGTGGTTACCACGAACCATCTCTGATGGTGATAATTTTTTTTGACCATTATTACATATTCTAAATAAGGGTTTTAACTAATAAAGATTGTCTAACTGTGATACAAGTACATTAATGTAAACTGTAAACTTTGTTATTAAAAAAAAATATTGTATCTGTTTTTAACTTTGATTTTTAATTATAAATTTGTTTAAGCGGTAATTTTAATTGTTTGAATTTAAAGCCTTAGTGTTGAAGGTCTTTTGTCACACTGTTGGTACTTAATTGTTTATTCTTCCTGTTTTGTGTATTTCTAGTTGATAAATTGTGTATTTTATTTGATCACTTTTTAGTTTTGAACACTAGAATAATGTCTATCTTCAGATCACAAATACATGAACCACTTAAAGGAAAATAATTGTATTGTAATATAGTTTTTATTTATAGTACATGTTTACTATGTTCATGACAGTGTCTATTGTACACTTCTGTATTTAATGACAACAACAACAACAATAAATAATGACAATAAAGCTTTTTGATTCTTGATGTAACAAAATTGTGCAGACACAGACTAGAATCAATGGGCTATTTTGTTGTTTTACACTAAACTATTCCCAGAAATGTTATTCAATAACACAACCAAAATATTTAATGCTATAAGAGCCAATGTATATAAAAACAGTACAATTTAGGGTTTCCATCGTACTTGGTATTGAGAGTAGATGCCAATATATGTTTGATTGGCTGGTGGTACTTATGATTCGATATACAAATGGTGGTAGTTACGGCGCAACTTTTGAAGATGGCAGAATGGACAATTAATGTCACCTCTAGGGTAGTTTATATGCTAAAAATACACAGTTTGAAGTTCCTGGGAAGACGTAAATCTTATAGAGTTACTCACGTTGGAATTAATTTTAGAGTCTAAATCTGTAGAATCCTCGTAGAAACTCCCGTTGGCAGCCTGGTACTGCAGCAGCCAAGCCACCCCTCTCTCGGTGACACTCGGGTCTATGTAGAGAAGGAACTCCCAGTCAGGATAGGAGGCAGCTTTGAGCAGTCTCAGGGTCCACGCTGTCAACCTGGGCAGGAATTAAAAGCTGCTGGTTAAATAACTGAGTTTGCCAAAGTGTAAAGAACATGTTTACTGTAGTATTTAAGAGTTTTGTACTTTATGCATTGCAATTTGACCAACAGAGAATATTGAATTATGGTGGCCTTGTTTACTATGTGAGTAATCTACAAGATGTAATACTGTTAGTCTCAAATTGTGTTTTGTATGTGAGAACTGGTGGCCAAATGGTCTAGAAGCATTTAACTTTGAATCTGAGTTAGAGCTAGCGCAGGTTCAAATCCTGTCTGTGACCTATCTTACTGTACTGACTCTCCCTTAGTTCTGTTTGGCAGGCAGAATACTATTAACACTTTGGACACTTAGCTTAAGGAACTCAGAAAACAGGCTACATCACATTTCATTGAGCAATCTAGTAACAAGCAAAAAGCCCTATGGCAAGTGATAAATTATGAAAGATGCCGGGACAACAGGACTTCAGACTCCATAGAACTAGAAATTGATGGGAAACTCCAATCAGACCCACTACTTGTTGCAAACCACCTTAATCTCTATTTTACAACAGTAGCTGACAAAACATTAACAGAAATGGGACTCACACAAACAAGCAAACAACTCAACCAGCTACAGAATCATATACCTGATATATCGTTATGGCCTTGTACCCTGAAAGAAACAGAAGAAGCCATTTCTAACCTCAAACAAAAGCCTTCAGCTGGGGTGGATGACATCTCATCAATCCTTTTGAAAGGCTGTTCAGAGGAACTTGTACCACCTCTGACATCTATTATCAACAAAATTTTCTCCCAAGGCATTTTCCCTAGAGCTCTAAAGTTGGTAAAAGTGTTTCCAAAACTAAAAAAAGGATCTCCAACTGACATCAACTACTACAGACCTATATACCTTCTCTCTACAGTTTCAAAAGTGATTGAAAAAGTAATGTTAAACCGGCTTATAACACATTTGACCGACCACAATGTCCTAATCACCCAACAACATGGGTTTCTGAAAGGAAGATCAACAATTTCAGCATTTATAGAACTCACAGAATTCATTATAGATCAAATGGAAGATGGAGCTGCTGTGACTGGCCTTTTTCTGGATTTTACTAAAGCATTTGACTGCCTGGACCATAATATCCTCCTTCAAAAGATGAATAATATGGGAGTCAGAGGAAATGCAGCCAATTGGTTTAAAAGCTACCTCGAGGGAAGAACACAAATGGTAGAAATATAATATACCAAAAACAACACCTCATGTCGTGTAACATCAACACCACTCCCTCTAAGTAGAGGCGTTCCTCAAGGATCTGTCTTGGGACCGGTACTTTTTATTCTGCTAACCAACGATCTCCCAAACTATCTCCAAGAGCTTAGTCAGGTACTCATGTACGTTGATGATACTGTCCTCCTCATAGCAAATAAACAAGTACAAGAACTAGAATAATAGCATCCTTTATCGCTCTAAATACAGCAAAACAATATTGTAATCAGAATGACTTAGTATTAAACGACCATAAGACTCAACAACTAAACTTTGGAAGAAGAACAGTTGGATTGACAGGACTCCCAGAAGTTGACCTTGATAATAAAGCTAAATACTTGGAAGTAACTATTGATGACAAACTCACCTGGACACCACATATTGATCACCTTTGTTCAAAACTTAACTCCTGCGTCTATGTCCTTAAAAGACTAAAGGCTACCAATACTCAGGAGATAACTAGAATTGCCTATTTCGCACTTTTTGAGGCTCATCTCCGATATGGCATAACAGTCTGGGGCAACTCCTCAGCAAAAAATGTGCAACGTATCCTGGTAATTAAAAAAAAGCAATTAGGATCTTAGCCAACCTCAATCCACTTGACTCCTGCAGAAGTAAATTTAAAGAGCTAAAGATACTCACATCAGTATCCCTTTACATCCAGGAAGTTATTCTTTACACTACTAATCAAAATCTAACAAGAACAGGACAGCTCCATTATTACAACACCAGACATGGAAACAATTTCATTTTGCCGAACCACCGTCTCAGCCTATATGAAGAGATGCTAAGCTACATGGGACCAAAATTGTTTAACTGCCTTCCTGACTACTTGAAGAAAATCTCCAGACAAAATCATTTTAAGAGGAAACTTCAAGAATGGCTCCTGGAGTGGTCTTTTTACTCAATCAAAGAATTCACTGACTTAAAACAACAACATCAAAATTTGTAAAATTAAAAACCACTTTTGTATATTTATATAAAATATGACTTTACTACCATGACGCCATTGTATTTCTCCATGAAATTACAAATAAAGAATTTTTGATTTGATTTTTTTAATTTGATTGGGTTTCAGATCAAAACTTTTTTGTCCCTGGGAACTATTGGTGACTTTTAACCAGGGGTTACTGAAGAATACCACACACACTCTTCTTAGGCTGTTATGCACTCTTTTATATGTTGCCTGTACCAAACTTTTTTATTTTATGATAAAAATTAATGACTAGAAAAATGTTTACATTTTAAAAAAATCTGTAAACATGGCATACTTTTATAAAACAAATGTACAAATTATCATTAATAATAAAAAAGGAATTAACCAAATATACAATTTTTCTTTGAGTAGGAATAATACTCTTTAGAAAAATCTCAGATGCAAAATGTTTTACCTCACTAAACACTACAGATAAAACTGTACACAATTAAACATTTATAGATTTTTTATTGTTACACTTAAAAAATTGTGTGCATATGAATCTTTTTAATTTTTTTAACTTGATAATTTTTAGCGTTCTTACAATAACAAAATGTTAGTGGAAACCAGTACTTCAAAGTTGTAGTATATATTTATAGTAGATTATATGGTAAATAAATTGTATAGTAAATTAATGTAATTAAAAAGTAAAAATTAAAATTTGGAACGGCCTGATATCCGGACATTAGTTTTCTTAAAAAGCTACAGGCTCGTCTATATAACAGAACATTAGCGTTTCTTGCTATTTCTTCACATGTTCGAATATTCTAACATTATACTATAAAGCACTTTAGGTAGATCTATAAGGGTTAAAAAGGTGTTTGACCTCTCCTTTTTATGCAAAAACTATTGTATGCTATCCTTTGATATCCTTATCCTATGTTATACAATTTTCACAACCCAATCAGGATGACAGTTGATAAACTTCCCTCGTACATAATGTGTTTGCTAAGTATTTTTTAGAAAACAAAAATTCCTTTTGATATTGCAACAATTAATTCAATTATTTGTTTGAAGTTTGTTTTTGATAATGGAATGATTGTGAAGGAAACAGTATTTTTCCAGACATTTGCCATCGTTCAGTGATACAAAAAATCAGTAACACAATTTCATGATGATTTTTTGTATCATTGAACGATGGCAAATGTACAGAAAAATCCTGTTTCCTTCACAATTATTTCAATTTCTTTATTGGATAGGCTTCATAAAATTATGTGATTGCAATATGTTCATTAATTTGTCACCACTGCTGCATTCTTCTAGTACAATTAAAATATTTTTAACAAAATTCCAAACAATTCAAGAATCACGTAGTTTATGTACCTTCAAGATTTGTTATGTATCTTTAACAATTATGTAACACAAGTAATATATTATAATATTCCTTTATCAACCATTTTAATTAAAAAGAGAATTTGATATAAAACTTTAATAGACCTGAAAGGACATTTTAAGAGCTAAGACCTTTAAAAATAATTATTCAATAAGTTTATTATTAAATGTATTCCATAATTTTTTTAAATGATTTTTGTCTGGACAATAATTGGAGTAAATATAATACATGTCATGTTTTCTAGACATCATCATGGTATTTTCTTATGTTGTTTTGAACTAAAAACACTTTTTAATTTAAAAAAATATTTTCCTATGAATTAAATATTCCAATTTGATAAAAATCTTAATTTTACAAACCAAACACTAAATCCAGAAGAGTCCCAGTTGGTGAAAGATCCGTTTGTGTGGAACCTCTTCATGATATGAGCGTACATGACGTTGCACTCCAGTAGCACTTCTTTCAGGAAAGGTCTCTGGAGCTTGTTGGTCAGTCGCAGATAGTGAAGTGTCCATACGTTAGTACCGAACTCAAATACTCTTGCAAGAGTTCCTTTTGCAGATTTGTGAAGCGTTGACTCTATAGTGGCTGGCACAGATGAGAATGCCTGGCCTATTATGTCCCCTGAAATGAATCACCAGTGGATATAATGCGATAGTAGATTGCACATGTTGCGTAGCAGGCTTCACTGAGGTGCTTGCAGAATTTAAAATCCATCATGCAAAAAATGGAAACTTTTACTTCCCCAAAGCAGACAAAAGAGAAATTGCCTACTAAGTGATCGGCTTCAATGATGCTTAAAAATGCATGGTTGGACATTCACCATAGAACTCATGCTTGCTTACAGATGAAATATCTCTCGAGATATCTTGCCACATGCAGTGTTCAAATAAAGTTCTGGTGAGCTAGGGAGGATACTATATAATGCTAGAGTGCGCTGAAATCAAATTGTGTCACTGACTTGTAAAATTCACGTTCTACTCTGTTATTTATTATTTTTACTTTGAATAAAAATGCCACATGTTATATCTTAAAAGCATGCTCACAACTTTATTTATTCTGCTATTTTCTTGTTGCTATCATGACTACCTATAAGACCAACGCAACAATACGAGTATTTACTGACACAGCCAAATCCTATGAAGTGATATGCACTGTCATTGAACTCAGTGTTGCCTATACAGAAATGAAGCTTCATGTAAAATTTCAAGTCTATTAGTCTATTAGTAAGTTCATTTTTGAGATATCATGTAGACAAACAGACAGAAATGAAAATTTTTCAGCCCCTCAAGTGATACATTGGCTTCACTAACGCTCAAACGACTAAAACCAAAAACCGGAAAGAACAAGCTAAATTGAAATAATCAGCAAGCCTCTCTAAATGGAAAACTAGAGATAATGAGTCAAATACGTATAATGAAAGTCATATTTTGTTTATTAAACTGATTCAGAAAGTCATTATAAATGGTGAGATATCAGTGATCTTTTTATTTGTTTGTTGAAATGTTCTATTAGCTACCAACGGAACAATGTTACATTTTTTATTTTAATAATTTGGAGATAAACATTTAAATATTAATGTTTTCTTATGGGACTGTTCAGTAAACTGAAGTAGCAGTCATGCTCGCTGAGTAAGGATATGATAAAGTTACACCTTAGTGTGAAGAACTGAAGGAACAGTTTTCCATCAATGTTATGGAGCATTTCATAAGTTCAATCAAGCATTTATCTAATTTATCCTACCATACTTCTTTCTATCAGCAATGTAATTATCTACATGGTATCAAGTAATTTATTTTTACAGTAAAACAACTGTACACTACATCAGTGTACTCACCGAATACTTCAACTTTAGCCGAGGTACTCCCGAACACATAACGCCTGTTCATGCTATAAGGTATGATGGGAGTCTCCTCCACGATGATGTCCAGATAAGACATTACTAATGCTCTGTTCTTCAAATCCAGGAAGACTGACGTGTGTTTGTTTATCAGAGCGCCTCCTCCCTTCAAAAGTAAAAGAATAAAAACATTGTAAATACATTTATTGTTTATAGCACAACACATAGCAATTTCATTACTTTCAAAACATATAGATTGACTTAAACTTGAAATATTTCATGACTTTTACTTTAAAATTTTGTTTTTTGAATAATGAATATTATTTTTTAGCTATACATATTTGTATAAAATGTTTATAATTTCCGTTAACTCATTAAAAATTACTTAAACAAAATATATACAAAATTTTCTTTATAAAAAGGTTTAATCTTAATTTTGTATATAAATGCAATTTTAAATTAAGGAACCCAAGTTATGTTTCATCTTAGATTTCCAGAAGTCTAGTACCGTTGAAATGAGAACACACAAAGTGTAAGTAATATTTAGAAAGTTTAAGCCATATGTTGGCAGTAATTATTTAACTGTATACATGCTGAAAATGCATGATTAAAACTATATTCCAGTTTATAACAAAATATAGTATTTTAAATATTCAAAATGCAAATGGCAATCCAAAATACTAATAACACAGATATGTGTTTAACCACAGTTGTGTTTTCTAACAATATTTTTCAACATATATATTTCAAAATTTTAATATTTTTTCTGTATTTTTAAATATTTTATTTTATTTTACACGCTTATATTTAAATGATTGCTTATTCTTGAATTATTTTTAAATTTTTAAGAAAAATATAAAATATCAACATTTTATAAGTTAACCAAAAATTAATTTGTACTATTTGTTTGTTTTTTATTGCTATATTATATTCCCCTAATCTTTTATGTGCAAACCCTCTGGTAGCTTTCTTTCCTAAGACAATATTCCGTACATTTTGTGTGTTTACACCGATGTGAGATCGGCTAGCATACCTGAACCACAACCGAGTGAGAGCTGACACACAGACCGGTCTGGGCGGTGGCTGTCACCGTCACCTCTATGGTACCCTGCTCCACAGTTGGCGTGATAGGGAAGTCTATGTGCTCCTGGGACTTCGGCTCTAGCTAGGGAACATTGCAGCTGTTCAAGCGTACAAACAATCCAACACTTGCAGAGATATAGTCATTTTGATTAATAGAAACTAATGTCCTGACAAAAATACATATAGAATAAATGACAAGTTGAGAGAAATCGCTAGTTAACTGCCACCGTGGTCTAACGCTCTGCTTTTAACATTTACTGCGTTATATATTAGAACTCATCTCAAATCCATAAATGTTTCATTTCAGAAACTTAGATTTTAGGATCTTGATACTTATGAATTATAAAAAAATAGAATCATCTGTTAATACTAATTGTTGTTTGTTTATATTAAGTATAGAGAGGAAACTCTGAAATTTATTTATAAGTTATAAATCAATAATATAAACAGATAACCTTAATTTTAACAATTCTTCAGCATCAAGACAGCAAAATCTAAATTTCTGAAGTGATGAGAAAAATAACAATTTATTTTTAAATATCAATTTTAATGAACCCATAATTGGTTGAAATGACAGTTTTAACCAATCCACAGTAATATTTACAGAAGCAGGCATGTAGCTGTGCCCATGACCTTGGGCATTGAGGGTAGTGGTAAGGCATGGCAGGGGGGGACTGTGTGCGTTTCTGCAAGTATAGACTACACAGACCGATGTTTTACGCACTTCTGTACAACTTGCATCTGCTTCGGTTATGTACACAGCCTCTTCTGTAGTTTACAAGATCTGCATACACACTTATTGTTACATTCCTTCCCTTCTGTTCATCCCCTCAACCTTTACAAGTATGGATTTACGGACAGCTCCATATATCACTATTACAATACTTTGACTCTTTTGGATTTTCATTTCCCCCTTCTGCAATGGTTTCATTCCTAATTTCTAGGAGTTTTTCTCAGTCTCCCATCACTACATGCAAGTGATAGAGTATATACTTTATTTTTCCACTAAACCTAATCTGTATTTCATAGTCTTCAATAACCCTGTTGTGTACATAAAAGTTAATGAGATTTCATAGTTATTTCTTGGTAGACTAGTAATTTAGATGATCACTAAAATGGTGACTAAATTGCAGTTATGGTTTAACATCTGCTACTTGAAGATATTTTTCAACATTGAGGTCAAAACATCTCAAGAATGTAACTGCGTAAGCAACGATTTGACACGGTGTGAACTAAAAAATTAGTTGTTAGTTAAGACATGTTAGTATAGACATCGGCCGTGCAAGTAAAAGAATAAGATTTTTTAATAATGAATTTTCATACTCACACATTCATGGAACATAATATTGTATAAATAATTAAAGTTTTAAGATTGACATTTCATAAATTTCATACATTTTATTATCTAAAATAGTTTAGATACCTCTAACATTATATTTAATTTAATTTATTTTTAATATTAAGATATTAGTAGTGAAACAACTGTAAATTTAGAAAGTTTTTATTACAGTATTAACATTGATGACACAGCTTAATGCTGTTATAATTAAAAAGATGTTAAAAAAATCTATGCTTATTTAAAGAATATAAAGTTTCAAGATGGCGGAGTTTCAAGATAGCGGGGTTTCAAATTTTGAAAATATTAATAGCCCAAGCAATAAAATTATTTATAATACCACATTGTACAAATTAACATTTAACAATTAATGCATAATCATACAGTACTTCAACATGTCGGCCACATATGAAATCTACCTTTCTTATGACTGTATTGGAAGGGTCATCCACTATAAGAAAGGAACTTACATACACCAACAACTGATGGTCTCCAGAAGAGAGCCGAGCGGAGTAGCTGGATACTCGGCCACCCTCCTCGACATGCACGAACTTGTAGTCGGGTGAACCGCTAAGTGTGAGCAGGACAAGCGTTTCCACATCATGGTGGCTGATCAGGTCCACCTGTAGTGCGATCTGCTCTCCTGTATAACACGAGCTGGGCCCCGTTACGTGCATCATGAGGTTGCGTTTGCTCGAGAACTGAAATACAGCAGAGCAACAGTCAGGTATAGAGTTGTCGATGCTAAAAAGTCAGTTACTGTATAATGCAAGTGACCTACTACTAGGGATCCCGGTATCCCATGTAGTATTTTTTCTCTGACACTCTCAGGATCTCAACATGTTAATCCCAAGATTATTGGTTTGTAAAAGTCACAACATTTTATTTAAATAAGTCATTAATAAGAAAATTTGTAGTAAAGAAGTATAATTATGTTTCGAATTAATGGTAAACATGAAATAAAATAACAGCAATACAATTTGTAGTGTACTTTTAAAGGAAGAATTTACCTTGTTATAATTTAATTATCGGTTAAATAAAGAGTACATTATAAAAGTAATGTACATCTTCTAAGAAAAATATATTTATTCATCTGATTGATTAAAATTATTGAGATAGTCTCCTCCTGCATCAATACACCTGCTGAGACGATTCTGCTAAACCTGGAAAGCACCCTGGAACTCTAACTGGAATGCTTTTTTGAACCTTGTAAGATGAGCTTGGATGTTCTCAGTTGGGGAACAAAAAAGTCACACGGAACCAAGTTAGGGCTGTAAGGAGGCTGGGGCACTTCGGTGGTCTTGTTTTGGGTCAGGTAGTTGGTAATGATGAAGGCCGCGTGACTGGGGCATTGCCATAGTGGAGTTTGAAATCGTCATTTATTACAGGCCTGCAACCCGGCGTTTCAGTCTCTTGAGCATCTCCAGGTAAAAGGCTGCATTAACAGTTTGTCCCTGTGGTAGAAACAAAGAATGTTTCCGTCTGTAGATGTAGTTTTTGTACGTTCCAAACGTTCATCATCTCCCAAGCTCTTACGGCCACATTTAAATTTAGCAGCCCAAAATTTCATTGTGATAAATGATGGTGTGGTCCCCGTTTGTGAAGGTGTATTGCCACAAACGAACTGTGTATTGAACAAATATTTAATGACAGCTCAATACTCCATTTTGTCCATTTTTACAAAACCTCACATCAACTCACTCAAAAAACTGTGCATCCAAAATTGCTGACACTTTGGTGAGTAACTGTCAACAGATGAACAATGAAATTCAGTAGCTTTTATTTTCAAGTGCTGCCAACTTCAAGTTAGGTCAGAAACTTGTCAGACCACCCTCATAAATAAAATTTGGTTAAAGTTTTACTTTAGAAGATGGAATCTCACTATTTAATCAACAATTCAATTCAAAAACTTATTTATCTCCAAATAAAGGAATTAAAATTACAGTACATACAACTGTTTCCTGGTCGTAATTTTGTAGGCAAATAAATATTTTTGTAGAACGTCACAATTTGCAGGCCCGTGCTGGCCCGGGGGGACAGGGGGACATGTCCCCCTGCGCCCTCGCCTTAAAGGTAAACCGGCGCCCTCTTGAAACTAGACGAAAAAGCCAAAAATCATTCGAGAAAAGAGCTAAAAAGGAAACAGGAGAGAAGAAAAAGGTAGTCGGAAGAGATAGCCACGTGACATTTCTCAGCAATACAACATTGATTAAAACTGTTAAAATTCTTTGTGATGAAATTGTAAGTAATATATCAGCTCAAGTGAAGGAAGCGGTAAAATTCTCCATTTTAATGGACACTACAATAGACATATCAGGAAATGATCAATGTTCATACGTTGTTCGGTTCGTAAACGGAGGCCAAGTGAAGGAAAGGCTGATAGCTTTACAATGTGTATCATCAACTAAAGCCGATGCTCTGATGGATTCTTTAGAAAATACATTGAAAAATGTCGGAATCCCAGTGGAAAATCGTATAGCTAATGCTTTTGATGGGGCGTCAAATATGAGTGGAGCCTATGCAGGCTTAACTGAGAAATTGTCGGAGAGAATTCCGAACCATATACACACTTGGTGCTACGCTCATGTTTTAAACCTAGTTCTTACTGATACAGCACAAATACTTCCTTCAACGATCACATTTTTTTGTTTGCTCCAAGAGGCACAAGTATTTTTAAAGGAATCATTAAAGAGACAACAGTTTTATTCAGCAGAAAATCCTGTTTTTAAACTCAGCGCTATTGGTGCTACACGTTGGCGGAGTAAGAGTGATGCTACCACTAAGATATTTGGCAGGATTGATAATTGGACAACAAGCACCCCACTTGACCCTTCACATCAAGCCATGAACTGACCGTAGCATTACAAAAGATTTCCTTGTCCCCTGAATTTAACACTACAGTGAGGAGTAGTGCAACAGGACTTCTTAGTAAGTTTCTAGAGTTTGAAACAGCAGTTATTGCAATGACCTTCCTGCAAATATTTAATGTTACTACACCGTTATCAGACTACCTCCAAACGAAGAATCTTGACTTTGCTCAAGCCTGGAGGCTAATAGAGTCAGCAACTGAAGACCTGCGAAATAGGTTTTATGAAACTCTAGAAGCAGCACACACATTCGTTAGGAAATTCAAAGAAAAGATCGAGGCGTCCTCAGAATTTGAGGATCTGAAAGATTTGATGATGGAAACTACATTCAAAAAGTCAAGGTCAAGGAAAGTAAAAAAAAATGGCCGGTGATAAATGTAGTGATGAAAGTGTTGCCTCTTCTCCTGAAGATACTTCTTTCAGGATAACTGTCTATAACTGTGTTGTAGACACTATAATACAAACGATGGAAACTCGTTTGAGTTAAAATGAGTTAAAATGTAACATGTAAGCCTTGCCGAATTGCTGACTGAGCGGGTCTACACATTTGCGCAGTGGCAGTGGGCGATTCTATAACGCAGTCATGTTGGGGGAGGGTAGGAAAGAGGAGATGCTTGAAAACATAAACAACTTAATTAGTTCAAAGTTTTTTGTATCTTTGATTTGTGTGCATTATCTGTAATATTTTTACAATGAACAGGTCTTTGCTAAAGTGTAAATTTTCTTCGTTACTGCTTGAAGAAAATTTGTGCTTCATGTAGCTTAAAAACACGTTTTTAGGTGTTTATTTTTTCAAAAATTCCCGGGGGGGACCGGATCTCCTGCCAACCTTGGGGGTATTCCATACCCCCCGACCCCCCAGTGTCCCAGTTGGTTGGCGCCCTCACCACCCCTGTCCCCCGCCCTTTCGACGAACCCAGCACGGGCCTGACAATTTGTATGAAAACTCCTCACCATTACTGTATTTAGCTTCATAATAATAAACTCACAATGAACGGCTCTGGTATCATGCTGAAGCCCAGGTCTGTGTTGATACTGAAGGCGGTGAAGTACCAGTCGTCTGCAGTTGCTGGAGCAGTGAGGGGTTCGAACTCCACACCTTCATGATCGTTCACTTTAATCTCCCTCCAACCCCAGTCAGCCTCCTTCATATCGTACAGGAACTGGGGACACATCACAGTAGAGACTTTCAGATGTAAATAAAAAACATACTACGACAGGAAACTATGACAAATGTTTTGAGGACTTAAAGTACAAATTAAGGAAACACTTACTTCAGTTCTACTACTCCTAGAGATTTTATATTCAAATTCTTCTTTTTCAAGGTTGGGACCTGTAATTAAAACTCATGTTACTTTAATTATTCAAAAATGTCATTTTTTTATCTAAACTGAATTTTGAACTTATAATTTGATTTACAAATTAATTATAGTGATTACTAATACAAACACCTTTAGAAATTAACTTATTAATAATTGAATTTCCATATGATAATGAATCAAACAAATGACCAATACATACACATCAATTCGTCAATCCCTGAAACGCAATCTTGCACTCCGTCACACGTTTGGTTCACAAAGTAACAGCTACTCAGATCACAAGGAAGTTCATCCTCCGTATCACAAAAACCTGTGAAATATAAACTAAAATGTAGTGTGTCAAAGTATAATACTAAATGTCTTAATACTATGAATGCCATTTCCATACTATCAATGTTTCTGGATAAGGATGTCAAACCTTCAATGTGTATGTGTGTTTGTGTGGGTGTGTGAGCAGTCGAGAATTACTTAAAACAACAACAGCAATTCCTGCATGATTCCAACTCTACTTAAGATGAAGTTTTCTTTGTTCCTCTACTCACTATCATTAATATTAAGTTTAATAGCATTTCAGTCATGTCATATCAAAACTATACATATTCTCCACTAAATTAATCATCTACAATTCTACAGGAAGATTGTACTTGTATTTTATAAAATTTTTGTTAATACACCATTCATGCCATTTTAAAAGTTTTTAGAAAACATTTTATTATTATTGGCTTTAAAATATGAACATGAGAGAAATAATAATTAAAAGTTATCCTGAAGGCATTTACAATTATTTATAATTAATTACAGTTTATTCTAAATAATATTTTTTAAATGTAACTCTTTTGAAATGTTTGAAAAAAAAACATTTCTTTGGAGATGTTGTTCTTACAAATTTACTGACATTAAATAATTTATTAATTTTATAAAACCTCAAAATTGATTATCAATTACTTTGGTAAACATTTCTTTTGTAAACAAATTTTAGTTATAAATCCTGATAATTATCCATTCTTTTCTAGAGTTAGGATTAATGCAGATCTAGTGAGAGTGTGATACAGATACACTTGCATTTATCGATACTGTTACCAGACCCGTACTGGTTTTTTTGGACAGTTACAGGAGCATGGGCTGGGCCTTGCCAAGCATTTATTTGAAGGGAGTGTTGATGGCCGCATGGTGGCAGGATATAACGGGCCCGGCTGAATATCTTTTCTGGGGCCCGCCAAAGCTGATTACATAAAAATCTAATAGTATCTCTCTGTCTATTACTTAATAATGTAAAAACTACTGGACTACTTAGACTATTTCTATTTTGAAAATCATTCTAGGCTACACCCCACTAAAGTTCTCTAAAGTTGTATTACAGCAAATGTCATTAGTTTAAATAGTCTATTAATAATGTAATCAATTGTTCTGTGTAAACATTGTTTTATGACAGCATAACCAAATGTTTAATTAATTTAACCACTATTTTCAATTTGTTATATTTATAGTCTTGAAAGTATTGAGTAAGCTTGATAGTAACAATACTTCTTATTTCAAACTTTTCTGCAACCTAGTATAAGACAATATCCAGATAAGAAAATTAAAACCTTTGGTAAAAATATTATTTTAACTGTTTGACATTTATTTGAGCAAATATTAAGAATGCAGTGGTTGGTCAGAAATCAAAGGCAAAGTTACCATGCAACTTTTGCTATAAATTTAAAGACTGTTATAAAACCCATCTTTGTTGTCTTTTGACAGAAGTAGGCTTCTCAGACCTTTGTATGTATGTATGTATATAAGAAAATATTTTTTTCTTGATCAGGGAACAAGGTAATATGTATGACAAAAGAAGTAATAAGACCAAAGCAAATTACAATGGCCATAAATATACACTTTCAACATATTTTCTTGAACATGCCAAGGCAAACTGAACATTGACGTTGGAAATATAATTCACTCAAACCAGAAGTGCCCATACATGTTCAAAGCTTATGAAATTATATGTTTTAAAATATACGTTGAATACAATTAAATACCTCTAAAATTAAAAAATACTTCTTTGTAAATTATTACCAAATATATTAAACACAGAGTATGAAAAGTACATTCAAACCTGAACCCGAGTCTTGCAGTATGTCTGCAGACGACATGACGACTAGACCTGCTGAGGTGAATGTATGGTTTGCATCAGATCCGCTGTCCATGGACATGAAATACCGATGTTGGTCTCCGCTTTCACCATCCCGTGATTTCCAGTGCACTTTATTAAATTTTCTGGAAAAGCAAATTTTTTTTAGTAAATAATAGTAATTTGTAATAATAATAATAATAATAGTAACTTTTTTCCCAGTTATAATAGGGGAACTAATTTTCATTAATAATAATTCTCTGCATAAAACAGTCCAGTTTTACAAGTATGTTACAATCTATCAACAATCTAACAATTTACAGTCCAACAACACTCATATTTGAATTTTGAATTTAGCTCCAGATCAACTTTACCTTCCTTTTATTACAGTGTCTGGTATCTGACACTGTCTCAGACTTGAATTCTGGAATCTGGAATGAAGAGATCCAAAGAAAGTCGGCGATGAAGAAGCATAAAACGAACCTTTACATCATTCCTATGTCACAGACACCTATAAATAGGTGAAATGGCAGTCTCATTGTCTCATCAGGTGCACAATCTTTTCAGACAACATAATTCCAAATTCCAAGAGTCAAGTCTGAGACAGTGTCAGATACCAGACACAGTAATAAAAAGAAGGTGAACTGGAGCTAAATTCAACATTCAAATTGAATCAACCCTTCCCTACCATAGCTACGTTATGTTTAGATCACTCGTATGTTATATACTAATAAAAATAAATATTTTTCTATAATTAGTTTGAATAGAACAAAGAATATTAATATAATAATAATATAAAAATTGATGAATAAAGGAAGATTAAAAAAGTATATTCCAAAACTGAAGGTCTACTAAATATTTAATATATTTTTAGATTTATTTTTTGTTTTATAGAAATTGTGAGCAGGATACCATGTGTAATGTAACAAGCTTTAATAAAGTTCCTAGAAAATTTTTTAAGTCTTTAGGTCAATTTTTTCTCAACTTATCCCCTTGGGTTATAGGCGTTGTCAACTCTCAACCAATTACTCTCTCTGCAGACAATTAGGATACACAGTGCTATAAAACTCCATGGAGCATCATGCACCATCATCGAATTCAATTTTGCCTATATATAAATTAAGTTTCATGCAAAACAGGTTAAAATTAAGTTTTAAGTCTACAGGTCAATTTGTTCTCAAGACGTCTTACGGTCAAACATACAGAATTATTACTAATTGCAATTATTAATACTTGTTTAAGGATATGTCTAAACAACTAATTCTTTTAAATGTGTTTCAATTTGAAGAGATATGACTGGTAAATATTATAGTTAAACAACAAAATGTTGCTTTAAAATTTACCTAAAATATAGTTTTTTTAATTCAAATAGTTTTCAAGGGATTTAATTGTATAACCCATTTATCAAAGGTTGCCATATACTCCTCAGTAATTAGTTACATCCCCAAACCTAAATCTGTCCATAGTTGAAACTTTCTAATTACATCCTGTATGTAATACGTTTTGCCCAGGAAATAATGTTACTCCAAAATATTGACTATCCAAATAACAATATTTGGGGGAGTGCCGGTGTCCGAGCGGTCTGAGACGTTGTACTAAGGATCTGAGTTAGAGACAGTGCAGGTTCGAATTCTGTCTGTGACCTTTGCACTTTTTATCAGTACCAACGACCTTGTACTGTATAGACTTTCCACCTTATTCTGTTTGATAAGATCCTCGCACAGGCCAGGTGGCCCATGAGGACGGACAGAATAAGGCAAGAAATAGAAAACAGTAAAGCCTGATATAATCAATGAATGGAGAATGATTATATTTACATAAAAAATACATAATTAAAAAAATAAAGCAATACTTGTAAAAATTAACACATTCTTGAAATGCAAAGATCAAAATTTAGTCCCTGAAATATTTTTTAAATAACACTAAAAGCATTTTCAATAAATATGTTTGATTGAAATTATTTAAAAATATCAGACATCAGTAAATATAATTTTATTTACAACGGCTTTTTCTCTACTTCTGGTTTGAGGTCCAAGGTTCCAAGTACCTTGTCGTTTTTTCAAACTGCATGAACTTCTCCACTATCCGGCCGAGTGATATCTCGTTGCCGGCCTGAAGGCGGTAGATCGAGCCTCGAACTGCGTGAACGCCGATGAAAGCTCCGACCCCTCCACTAGCTCGTACTTCCACCCGCTCTGCCTTGTGGTCCTTCCCTGTGTTTATCTCAAGTTCTGTCTGTAACAATGTAACTAACTATTCAAATATGAATGGGACCAGGGACTTAGCCAGCGAGAGGATCCAAGGGGTCCGGACCCCCGATTTTTCAATAATTATTTAGTTAACGATTATTATTATTTAAATAATTCTGTATTACTGACATGCACTGCTGAAAGATCGTCATAAACAAAAAAAAAAAAAAAAAAAAAAAATGGGCCAAGAACTTTTTAAGGAACAAAATGGGACCACACTGTCTGTCTACTACAGTATCAGTTGTCTGGACCCCTCCCCAAATTTTTCATGACTACGTTCTTTAATGGGACTATTATGTCCCTTTTAACCGCCGCATTCCTGGAACCGCGGCGACACTCGTTCGCTGGGTTTATAGTTACATAATAAAACCTCCCAGCGCAGTATTTTTTCCATTAAGAGTTTTTGACACAACACTTTTATCTTTTATCAAAGTTGAGTACATAAAGTAAACAATTAATAATGTTTACAAACATCTCAATGTAAATGTTTCAAATAATTACCAAACATATTACCACCATCACACACTATCTACGAATAAACATCCTCGTAAAAACATCAACGTATTAAGTAACCATTCCCGAACTCGTGCACGATGTAAAGCACGTTGCGTCCAAGTAGTTTGAGTAATGTCCACAAGACTGCACCACTAACTGGACAGCTATCTTTCAGGCATTTCTAACACAATATAACACCAAGTAATTCAATATAACAGCTGATACAACAAAAATAAACCAGCTGATAATATGAAAACGAGTATACTCGGGTGTGGCGTTTGTTCACAAAATTAGAGTTGCACTATGTATATATCGGGTGTGGTAGTTAAAATGTTAGAAATAGAAAAAAATATTTATAGATGTTAAATATACACGTAACCTATTTTGAAATATCATATTCCAAGAAAAAGTTTTGACGTGACAACGTCTTAAATTAGGTTGCGGCTCGGAGTCACTCATGAAAAAGTGTAACGCCCGGTAACGTTACGATGCCCGTCCAGTGCGTCCGCCGCACGGGATCCGCACGGGATAAAGCAGATAACTGTGGGTCCGCCGCACGGGATAAAGCAGATAACTATGTTTATTCGTGAAAATGTGGAGTGCTTAGATTCGTCATTTACAACAACTACAACAATAAAGGTAAATAATTGTACACTGATATTTCATTATCGTAAACTATGATTGATTGATTAATTGTTAGATTGACACAAAAGTTGAGAAACTGAGTTTATAGGTTATGTCATACTATTGACAAATGTTGATAGTGTTAAGTAAATTATTAGTTTAAATCACTCTGCAATCAATCGTAATTCAGTCGATTGAGAAGAAACAGCGCGTATTGCTAGTCAAACATTTAAAATAACAAATTATAACCTCTAACCTGTCATAACAGTGCGACCAAACAAACGAACTAAACCGACCAATCACCACGCGCGGAGTTAGAATTTAACTATTCTAATTTAAATATTCTACCGAGAAAAAGACATTGTCACGTAAAATCTTCGCCCGTAAAACCGACTTTACAGGCAACCATAATTTTTTTTAATACTATTTTAGTACTCTGACAAACGGACGGGGGAGACAAAGGGATGGATGAGTTGTAAAATATTATTGAAAGGGTTCAAAGATTTCTCCTAGCATTGATGAGAAGAAAGAATTGGGTGTCTAGAGGTGGAGCTTGGATTGAATTTCCAATAAATATTTGGTTTACACTGTAATGAGTCTTGAAAGTAAACATAGTAAAGTTATTCTTGTTATATCAGAAGAGTTATGCAGTAAGTTTTGTGTAATCGTCTATAGGCCTAGCGGTTGAATATAAAGGAAAAAGTAAAAAAGATACAGGATGTTTATATGACCAGGAAAAAGTGGAGGTAAGAAGCTCGCTGGGGACCAAAACGGGTTAAAGGTTTACAAACTATAAGTCATTTACTAGCTCATAAAATTTATACACTATTACAAACATTATATTTGTAATACAAAATACGTGACTGTTATAATGTAAATTTACTACTGAAACAATAACTAACTAAAACAAATTTTAACTATTCAAACATACGATTAAAATAACGTTAAAATAAACGAGTTAAAATATTAAACCTTGTGAAAATTGGCTGAATACACAAAATATTCATTTACTGAATCAATAATAGGCCTTCTCTAAGAGAAGGGTTTTAATCTTATTTGAAAATTTAATTATGTGATAGTTTTTTAATTGTGGCAAAGAATTATAAAGCTTAATTACTAAATAAAGTGGTGTTTGTTAGAATAAATTTAATTTTGTCGTATGAATTGGAATTACTACCAATAGAAAGCAACAACAATGGCCGGGCAGACTGACTGCTTGTAAGGACAGGATCGCTCAGTGGTCACCCGTACAAGCGAACAGCTACTCACGACCTGATTCGGTTATTTCGACTACGCAAGTCGAATACAGTATAACAAGTGAAGGGGTTAGAAGACAAGGGGTACAAGTCCATTTTTTTGGTGAAATGAGTTAGACACAGATTCTTGTAGCTAAATATAATAAAAAGTTGGTGGCCAAGAGGTATAAGTCAGTCACCATCAGGTGCTGAGCTCTAGCAGTGAATACCCTTGACTACTGAACAATAACATTATTTTGATGAGTGGTCAAGAGATACAAGTCACATGTACCCCTTGACTACTGAGCAGGAGGTTTGAAACAGCTGCATGGCACATTGTTGTTTTCATTACTCTGTCTGTCAGTGAAGTTTACTGTGGTGGGAAGAGCTTATTATTGTTATTATTAAATATTGTTAATAACAATTATATTGCTTATTGTTAATATTAATGAAATGAGAATTCATTTTTGTAATATTTTGTTAATATTTGGATAATAGACAACTAGATAGAAAGAAATGGCAGACAATTGTTCTTCTGATGGAAGTGATCCTAACCTCTTTGAAGGTAAGTTGTTTACTTAATAAGTAATTAAAACCTGTTTCATTGTTTGAGAGATGAATAGTTTACATTTTAACAAACAAATATGGTACTACCAAGATCATTTTATGCACACTTTCTTCTTAAAGGACAAAGCCTTTTCTGCTTCTTAAAGAACAGTTATTCTGGAAGTAGGCTAGGCCCATTGTAAACATCAGCTTCTATTATTAATTAATGAATTATTTACACAATTTTGTTGAAGACAAAGGCTTATGTACATCAAGTTAATTAATTTTGTTTTTTTTCTGCAGATGACACAGACGCAGACCCTGACTATTTGCCAAGTGGAAATGAAGACAATTCTGCAAGAGATCTTTTCAGAAATCGCCCATCAACAAGTAAGTTTTGTATTATTTATCTAATAAGCTAGGCCTACCATATTTTCTCCATGTAAGTAAATTAGAAGAAAAGCAATCAACAAACTGAGGATATAGAAATATAGTAAAAGAAGTAAGTTATTTGTTGTTACACAGACCAGCCAAAATTCCTGGCTACACAACAATTCTGAATTAGGCCTAGTCACATTAGTTAGCCTTCAAAGACATTATATCAGCTGCATAGTAGTACTACATTAGTCTTGCCTCAATTATAATAACCATAATAATTTATCCACTGGAAAAAATAAACTACCACTCTGCATTATTTATTTTCTGTTTAGTTCACCTTTAAGGAAAAAAATATATGAAAAAAATTGTGAACCACACCTCTTCTGACTAATAACAAGGTGACCATACAATTAAATAATCGTGGACAATAAATGCTTATACAAATACATTACAATGTCTAATAATTAAAAAAGTTTTAGCAAAGTCATAACTTTATACTAATTTTCTAATCCCAAAATCTATTCTCCAGGTGGCGTGGTTGTAGAAGAGCAAAATAATGGACCGCCTGCAAAAAGACCAAAACATGAAGGAAAGAAGAAAACAAGAAGGCCTGATCAGTGGAAGAGAAAAAAGGGGTCGATTGCTCTCAATAAAGGGGAAGGGTACACTGACAGAACAGGGAAAAACCATCAATCAAAGCAGGTCAGAGATTTTAACCATAATTGTAGGTACGAGTGCAGTGATATTCCTCAAGAGAAACGCCAAGAAATATTTAATGAGTATTGGGCTCTTGGAAACTGGGAGTTGCAGTCGGCTTTCTTGAATTATGTAATTTTACACCATAGTCCACATCAGACCAGAGCAAACAATGAACATTACAATAAATCTGTTTCGTGCCAGTATTTTTTGGTAGGAAAAAGAGTATGCAAGGAGTTTTTTCTTAAAACAATTGACATTTCCAACAAAAGAGTTATGAATATTGTAAAAAGAAAACAACTATCAGGAACATCTATTTCACCAAGAGACAAGCGAGGTAAAAAAATTCCTCCGAACAAAACCAACCCAGAAAAGTTGGAGTTTGTCAAGGAGCATATTATGAAATTTCCTAGATACACTAGCCACTACTCACGTCAACAAAATCCAAATAAAAAGTATCTTAATGCTGGCCTTAATGTAAAAAAAATGTATGATTTTTACAAGGAGCTGTGTAAAGAAAAAGGTAAGGAGCCTGTAACGCTTCCATACTACAGGTATGTTTTTAATACTAAATTCAATTTAAGTTTTCACAGGCCACAAACAGACACATGCGCTACATGTGACAGACTCCAACAGCTTATTGTACATGGATCACCTGACGAAAAACAGGCAGCTACAGTACAGAAAGAACTCCACCTACGCAAGGCAGAGAGTGCTAAAGCACAATTAGACAAAGCCAAAGAACAAGCCAAAAATGATTCAAGCCACAAGGCGGTTTGTTTTGACTTACAAAAAATGCTGCCAACTCCAGTCTTGACGTGTTCTAAGGTCTACTATTCTAGACAGTTGTGGACTTATAACTTGTGTATCCATGACATAAGCTCAGGACAAGCTTCTATGTATTTGTGGCATGAGGGCCAAGCGTCAAGAGGTTGTGAGGAAATTATAGGAAATTATGTCATGCATGTTTCAGTACGTGAAGGCACTGCCCCCCACCGTTAATCATTTAACATTATTTAGTGATAACTGTGGGGGACAAAACAAAAGTCATTATGTAGTTAAATTTTGGCTGTATGTTGTTCAAAAAACCCAAGTTGAAGTAGTCGACCACAAGTTTTTGCTGCCAGGCCACTCGTACAACAACTGTGATCGTGATTTTGGAACTATAGAGTTAGCTAAAAGAAACACGAATACATCTGTGTTTGTTCCTGACGACTGGGCTGGAATCATTGCTAAAAGTTGCAAAAGGTTCATGGTAAAATGTATGGAAGAGGAAGAGTTCATTACACTTGAAGGGGTACAACATCTTTTTAAAAGATCTGTTGTAGGAATCAGACAAATGCAGTGGCTTCAATACAGAAAAGACGTACCATGGACATTGTTTTATAAAACAACTTTTAATGATTCTATGCCATTCTCAACCTATGACATGAAAGCAAAGTCATCTGGTAGAACTCCCACTGAACTACCCTTACTAGAACCAAAACAAGAAAGGAAAAAAATTAAAGCTTCCAAGTACAAAGACCTTCAAGAACTTCTACCCTACGTTCCTCCTATCCATCATGAGTTTTACAAAAAACTGGACTATGAAGGAAACCCCCGTGCTAAAACCAGGAGTCAAACTATACAAGTTGAAGTGCCACAGCCTCAAGTATCAGAGCCAAACGATGAAGGAGCAGACTCTATAGAAAATGGTGGGAATTGTTATGAAACAGTCTCTGACTAAGTAAAAAAACACTCTGGTTGTTATATATCGTGACTATTCAGAAGAGGAAAACAAAATAAATTATTACTTTGTATCAATAAAACAAAACTTTCTTACTTACACTAGTTTTATTCATTCCATGTTCTTTAAACCATCTATTTAGTTTGTGGTCAAGGGGTACAAGTCATGACTTAAACTTTTATTTTAATAATAACTTTACACCCAAAGCATTTAAAAATGTAAACAAGCATGAATAAACTTTTCAGTTACATAATCAAACACTAAAAAATATTTTTGTAGATCTACCACAATGGTAATAATTTTTTTTTTAACACTGACTTTAACCATGATTTTCTCAGAAACAAGTTTTTTGGACTTGTACCCCTTGGCTTATAAGCCCTTCAAGTGAAATTAAGAATGTCTTATTTTATCAGACCAAGTTAAGGCTAAGAAGCCTTCTCTAACACCTTAAACTGGTGACCAACGTCTTAAAGGTGACTTTAAGATCGCTCCGCGATCACCCATCCAAGCAGCAGCCATTCTCGACGTTGCTTGATTCGGTTATTTTTAACAACCTCCGTACCCACAAGAATGGGCTACTGGCATACATTTAAGAATACTGTTATGTAAAACACGAACCATAATCGGCAATATCATAGTGAATATAACATTACATTATACTTGCTGAACCCGTCCACAGAAAGGAAACAGCTGTCGGTGAGAACTTCACCAAGACCTGTGACGTGCAACACCAGGAGTGTGAACCCCGGAGCCATCTCTCCACTCACACCCAGCGTCATAGTCGAGGTAGTCGCGGAGGAGTTTATCACCTTGTGTTCACCACAGCTGATGATCTCATTTTTGGAAATTACCTATAACAATTTGTAATCGTAAAAGTTTGCAAAACGTATTGTATAAGTATGGCGGCTTTTCTTATTTTTGGCCTTATTAAACATTGTCATTATTTTCGAAATGAAAAGGTGGAGCAACTTGTAAAGATTGATGTGTGAGAAAAGGAAGGAATAGCCTTTGGGATGTGATACGAGTATAATGAAAAACAGAGAGAAGAAACGGTACTTTGGGATTATACCGACCACACTAGTATGAAGAACACAAAAATAGAAATTTATAGAAACAAACATGATAGAACGAAAAAACAACTCTTCAATTACAAAATTACAAACTTACAAGCATTTCCAGGTATTGTGATCGTTATTGTTGTCGCTGTTATCTTATCTTTCTCGAGAATCCTGATTACGGCAGACCGCGCGGCATCACGTGATTTGCACGGTACATAATTGCCTTTCCATTACAATTCAATTTATATTTCTGATTAGCCCCTCTAGAATTTGATATTTTACTGATAGGTACTATCTCGAGGGATGTTTTTCTTTCGTCGACATCAGCGCGGGGCAGCACCGAAGGTGCTGCCAAAGCCCGCGCTGATGGCCGGAGGCACTCGCATTTTGGGTGGCGGAATGTGATCAAGAATAAAAACAAGTTTTTAGTGTTTTTTTTAATAAAGAGTTTAGTTTGGTAAATGTTTGTTTTTGTTGAATTTTTGTGTTTGGAGAAATGTAGAGGTAAAACACGGAAGTACAACAAAGCGATGCACCAGCTGAACGGGCGGCGAGACTCTGCAATCACGTTATCTACTAGACGCTCGACTTTGACCTCTGTCTGAGGATGGGGAGGGGTTTGCGATAAGACAATTCCTGTTTTATATTGACGAAATATTGTTCTACGCTAATCTAGTAATCAGTAGAAACGAAATGTGAAATAACGATTCATGTCTGGGTGTGGTCGGTATAATCCCAAAGTACCGAAGAAACTAATGTTAGAAGAGGGAGGAATGAAGAACAAACTCCGATCTTCATTTCTTCCACCTCTAGCACCAGTCTCCTCTTAAAAGTTCAGTTGGTTTTTAAAGGCAGAATAATAGGTCTGATAAACAATAGATGAATAACGAGAACAAGCAGAAACACAAGCCATTATTTTGAGGAGGAAGGGAGTACTGCTTAAACATTAAAAAATATTTATGTACCTACTTTCTATAATTAAATTTATGTATCAATATATTAGTGTACTAATGTAAAACAAGTAAGTATGTAGCTATTAATATGTATTTTGCTCCATGACGAGAAGGAAATTTAGTAAAAGAAAGGAGGGGTAGGAGCAGATATAACAATAAGCAACAAAATGAATAAATGGTACATTTACAATAGAGAATCGTTACTTAGAGATTTTACCATTCACTTATTTACTAATACTGTCTAGTATAGCCGTTCCAATAGTATCTGTCAATTTAAAAATATTTATATTACTTATATTATGGATTAAATTACTGGGGGTAATTTATTATCCACAAAGGAATTAACATAATGACATAATCATATGATCAATTTTATAGAGTTAAAACAGCTGAACAAACATTATTCCTTCTTTCACTAACCCTTTCTTATTGAATAATGTATGTAAAATGTGTTTATTAGCCTAGGGTTGAGTAAGAAACATAAACAAAATGGCAAGAAAATCACCGGACCCTTCATCTTTTTCAACCACAACCGTGAAACCTTCATTTTTTGGCAATAGCTTGGACGCCTTCTCAAAGTACAGTGTTGTGAAACAGATTGGGAATGAAGCTAGGTTAACGCGTGTAAGAGAAATTGACAATTTGTCCAGACTTTCAGAGGACAACGCAGAACCAGAACCGAATCTCCAGAACTGGGAGAGATGGTTAAACATCCATAAACAACAGCAAGAACAGCTGAGTGCCAAGTTGAATAGACCTCCACAATGCATGGTGATGAACTCAAATCTGTGTGGTAGCCTTTACGTAAATCAAGAGAAACGTCTCTTAACGGAAGCTTCAAACGTTACCATTTGTGATAGATACAGAGGACATCCAAATTTTTGGATGACTGATGATAATACAAGAAATAATGGAAAGTCATTGGGGATCTACCAAACTATACAGACAAAGTACGATAGATCTCGCCTGAACCCTGATTCTGACATATGTTCCCGACCCACACAAGTGGAATATGTTGGTATTCCTGATGCCATTTACCGCGAAAAGGGACTTACTGGCAAATCGTGCTTGCCAACATCAAAAGATAAATGGGAAAAGTTATCATATGTTGCCAATAAAAAAGAGTGTTTGAGGGAAAATCTTGATATAGTTCAAACGCATAAACCTGAAATTTCGGATGTGGCAATTGTAGGTACAAGTTTGTCAAATTTTGCACCACATTTATCAGAACCACTAGTTGAAAATGAAATCACAGAATCAGTGGATCCAAAAACTTCTATTCCTTTTGAATGTGAGTTCATACAGTTTGAAAATAAAATACCGATTCTAGTGGTTATAGACAATGAGAAATGTGAAGGCAATTCAAAACACTGGATAGTTCAATTTGATGACTGTCATATGAATGAAAACTATGAAAAAAGTGTTATTTTCCAAAACACTGGACAATCATCCCTTAGGTACTGTTGGGAAATAGTATTCCCAAAATGGACTAGTAATGATAATATACCTGTAAGGCATTGGAAAAGAAAGAGTAAATGTTTTTATTTTAACAAAAACGATGGTGCAATTATGCCAGGAAGTGAAATGGAGCTGGTGTTCAACTGCAAGCCCCAAGCTGTTGGGATTTTTATTGAAACATGGGAGATATTATTTAGTCATGAGTCAGATGAGTGGCAATCATCAACTTTAGAACTTCGTGCCATAACCACAGAGAGGCTTGACAGTATGGACACAATGAATGTTGTAGATACATACCTTGAGTCCTGTACTAGTTTGACAGTTGCAAGGAAGACTGTTGAAGAGATTCTGGCCAGAAATAGACTACTGAAGCAACAAGACATTCCTTACAGCTGGAACTTCTTTGAGGAACAGATATTTGTACATAACAACCCAGAATTGTTCTATGATAGCAAAAGTGTTCTTGTGTTAAAACATCTATATGAAGCGCTAAATGAGGGTCCCTGGGATTATTCTGTGGGGAACTTGAGAAGAAAACTTCTGCGAAAGACGTCAAACAAGAATTTGACAGAAGAGATAGACGTCTACACTGCCACCGTGTACCAACTGATGAAACCAAACATACCCTACTCTGTATTGAATGAAAAACACAAAAGTGTATATGAACTGCTGTGCTGCTTCGTGAATCAAATGGAATCCGAAGGTACAGCTCTGAAATTTATTTACACGATTCCAACTAGATTGAAACTTATACAAGAGGTCAGTGTAGATTATAGCCTTAGCAATCTGTCCACATTGTCAGCGAAACCTAGCCCAAAACCAAGCATGTCAAGCAGAAAAATAACAAGAAAAAGTTCTCTATTGAAAAACAAGTTTTCAGTTGAGAGAGACTCAGTTGACACGCATTCCGTTGGAACTGACTTGGATTCAAAAATCAGTGAATGCGAAGGCGTGGAGAAGAAACAGGAATTTTTGGAGGCTTTATTCATTAAAACGTATATTCATTTGGGCCGAACAATTGATAACATTTCAGCAATTATTGATTCATTTGATTCTCAAAAGAAGAAAACAGCCTTAATAGCTCTTAAAAAACGTAATCTTTGAGATACCAACTTTAATGTTTTAACATATCTATTGTTAATTTTATGTTATATTGTAACTTTTTGTAGGTTCCTAAACACTATTTTCATGTATTTGAATTATGACTTATTTTACATTTTAATCCCTCCTACCTAAAAAGTTTGTCATGTATATATGAAATATAACATCACAAAATATAAAATGGTGCAATATTGGTATTATAGGGATGGATTTAAGTTCACAAATTAATACAAGAAAACTGAAAGATACAGATTTACATTGTCCTGGGATATTTTTATTTTCATAAGAAATCTTAATAGTACATTTAATGTCTAATACCTTTATTGAAAAAAGCGTAATAAGAACCCAGCTTACTTTATTTACCTATTATTAAAAGTTGAATATAATATGGAATCATTCATCATAGTTGGTTGTTTTATGTATATATCCTGATGAAGGTAGCTGATTAACGAAATAACCTTAGGATATGACTGATCCGTTTAACCAATCAGCGATTAATAAGTCTTCCTTATCTCAGATTGCAAAGTTTTGATAATTTGATGCTATCTTCTTTCTTATTTCAACAAAAAAGTTAAAAAAGATAGCGTCAGGTATCAAATCTTGGCAGCCTATGAAAAAAGCGTTATATACAACTGATTAGGCTAATCAGCGATTGGTTAAGCCAATCACGATAAAGCTCCGCTCAATCACTCACCCGCGGAAGTGTATTTTTGGACCTGCAAGTTTTTGTCTAACAGTTGCTGACTGAGGTGACTCTCTACAGCGATACTTAGATATTTTAAGATTGGAATTGTGATAACAGCTTGTAGATGCAGAAAGTCTTGTCGACCATCATAATACCGGTCGCACATGTCTAAGAAATAAGATTAAACGGAGTCGGTTAAATTTGGCGATCGACAACAGCGATTCGAACGCGATTGTGAGCGTTTCCTAGTCGTCGCGATCAAATACGCCGAAACGCCCGGCGACTCTGTCGCGGCGATAAATCTGTATAATGCAACAATTTGGTTTTGCTAGATTTGGTTTAACATTTAGTTGGCTAAAGATGGCTCTCCATAGTGAAGCCTAACTATTAAAATTTGCATTGTACCCAGCAATGATTTTCAACACGGTGTGAACTGGAAAACCTAGATGATAGTTATTAAGGCTTTGGTAGCTTAGTAGTTTAACCTAACTACTAGATTAAAAGGGATTAGACTTTTTAATAATGCATTTTAAATTGCTTCTTCTTTTGTAGTCTTACTCTAGTACAGAATTTTTGCTAAGATATTGGTGTAAATTCAATAAATTGTTTAAATTCAGGAAGTAATATGAGGTGAGAAATGAATGTCAAAACATTACAGTTCTGTTTTTTGTGTGACCTTCTACTATCTGAGAGTTTTCATATGTCGTCATCAACTTGGGACTAGTAGGAGCATTTTACTATTCATTTCTGATATTCCTCAGAGGCAAAATCACTGTTCAAATTTAAGATTTACCAGCACTAGATGAACTTCTCAAAATCATACTGTGACTCCGTATTGGATTTTTACTAATGTCCGGTATCACTGTAATTTTCTCATACATTTCCGAAAGACAGGCATTTTATAAGAGGCTTTTCCTACTTAATGTGACCTAACCGTAAATAAAACCTGAACTACTTATAACTACTGAAATATAACCTTTCACAAAATTGCTCTATCCCTCAATTGGTGCTGATGTAGCACAGTTTTTTGCACTATTTTATTTAATTTGGCTTTTAACAGCTAGTAAAGTAGACATACTATACATAATACACAGAAATTTGTATTGTAGCACATATTACAAATATATATATATATATATATATATATATATATATATATATTACACTTGTATTAATACAATACACTCATTTTAAATCCTTTTTTAAAAACACAAGTGAAATTAAATGTACTTATTAAAATAGTATTACTTACTCACAAGGTACTGAAAACTGTCCAGTCTCAAATTCGATTTAACATGGAAAATAGCGTATTCATCGACTTGTACGCTTGTAGAAGAGGAAAACACACTTATGAACTTCTTCGTGGGAGAAAAATGTCTGACCGCCTCAAGCTTGGCTTCTATTGAAGTTCCGTCCTCACTGGTATATGAAGCTTTTATTATGATGCTGTCCGTTATATTGGAAGAGTCAAATCGGAACCCGAGAACCCCGTCTTGTAGATACGTATCGTGAGAGACTTCATCGACGAACCTTTCTTTTGTTTGATCGCTTATAAAGTTTTCTTCGTCCCAAGAGTTCCTGTGATCTTTCCCTGCCACCAGATCGGGCAACCTCATCGTCTGACCGGTCTCCAGGTGCAGCTCCACTTGAACTCGCATCCTTGCCTTCGCCAATTCTTCTGCGGGAACTTTTTCTTTGTCTTCATACATGACGGCTACCTGTTGGCGAAATACGAATTTAAAGTAATAACGTTATTTCTCTCTATATACAGAGTGTCCCGTAACTCTCTGGACAAACGTATACCACGTTATTGCTCAGGTCAAGGCAAACATATTTCATCATAATATGAACATGAGCCTCCGATGCTTAGTTTCCCATATGTCTGTCTGTATGTGTATTTATTAAAAAAATGAATATTTAAAAAAACTAATGCATTGAATTATACCAAATTTGGCTCAAATGTTTATGACAAATAATTGCCAGTGACTGATAAATAATATATCATGAAATTATCTTTAGTATTTTCAAAATTGCGATAATTAAAACTTTTAAAATCTTTAGAACCTGCAATTTTCTCGAGAATTACAAGAATAACAGATTTTAGAGGATTTTATCACAAAGAGCTGCCGTTTATTCAGTGTTTGTATTGATGGCTATTCACTGAGAACCTCAATGTGGGTCATGTCTTGTCACAGTAAATCTGCTCTAAATCAGCTAGTTATTATTCCATTCAAATAATTTTGGTGTCATTAGTTTTGTGATAATATTCTGTAAAAACTGTTACTCTTGTAATTCTTAAGAAAAATTGCAGGTACTTAAGGTATTCAAAGTTTAAATGGCCGCCATATTGAAAATAATAAAGATAATTTCATGATATATTTTTTCAGTACTTTTCAGGCTTTGTTATCATAAACATTTGAGCCAAATTTAGTATAATATAATGAATTAGCTTTTAAGATAATTTTTTTTATAAACAAACATAGACAGATGGGAAACTAAGCATCGGAGACCCATCTTCATATGGTGAAATATGTCTTGACCTGAGCAATGAATTGGTATACCTTTGTCCAGAGATTTACGGGATACCCAATATTATACGTAATAAATAAAAATACAAATTTAAGTTTTTATTTAGGACAATGTTTAAAGTCGTTTCTACCTAGCATTATACAGCAGTAGTAGCAAATCACATATTAATGGTTTTAAAAATAATAAATGCATTTCCAGCTATTTTATCATGTGCACTAATTTTTACAACACAAGGTTTAAAACTGTATGCCAGGTTGGTTACAGTTGTGTACAGCTTAAATATAAGCATAAGTTATTTGAAGTTTTCAATAGTAAAAATTAATATCAGGGTGTAACAAAACTCTCTAAACAAACTTTACTGTAAGATATTGTTCCATGGAACAAGAAACGATATCCAAAATAAGCAAAGTTTTAATTGTTCACATCTTCACTGCATCATTACCTGTGCATTACAACAGTTAGAAGCTTATATCTACATTGTTTACTGACCGAATTTATGATTTACGTGACAAAGTTTGTGTAATTGGATTTGGAAATAATGTATATATTCCATAATATCTTCATAACTTATGATTTTATGGTATTAAGCTTTAAAAATTAAAAAGTCCGACATCTTGAAACTTGATACGATAATGTAATATTAATTTTCTACTGATTTGTGACTGCAATAATAATAGTTACCCTATATCAAATTTGAGTCGTTTTACCTAAATTTTGTGTAGAGAGTTTCGTTACACTCTGTATGTGTAAAGTACTTTAAATTATAATTTGGATATATACTAATGGTTAAGACTCAACCAGAGCTTTGTGTATGTGCACTATATTATTTATATTACGACCAGAAGTAATAAAGGACCGATAGGCCTACTTTGTGACGAAGTAAAGAGGTTGTACTGCTTTTCTTTTTATTCAAAAGAGGAAAGCATTACAAGAATGGAACTTATCATATAAAAACCCAAAAACATTATTTGAAAAAAAAATTCGAATTTATTAGTGCCTGCAATCATAACTATCGACATTAAATATACACTGTGTGATTTTGTACATCTTGAATATTAAAAATATATCTAATCTTTTGACGTGACAACGTCTTAAATTAGGTTGCGGCTCGGAGTCACTCATGAAAAAGTGTAACGCCCGGTAACGTTACGATGCCCGTCCAGTGGGTCCGCCGCACGGGATCCGCACGGGATAAAGCAGATAACTGTGGGTCCGCCGCACGGGATAAAGCAGATAACTATGTTTATTCGTGAAAATGTGGAGTGCTTAGATTCGTCATTTACAACAACTACAACAATAAAGGTAAATAATTGTACACTGATATTTCATTATCGTAAACTACTGTATGATTGATTGATTAATTGTTAGATTGACACAAAAGTTGAGAAACTGAGTTTATAGGTTATGTCATACTATTGACAAATGTTGATAGTGTTAAGTAAATTATTAGTTTAAATCACTCTGCAATCAATCGTAATTCAGCCGATTGAGAAGAAACAGCGCATATTGCTAGTCAAACATTTAAAATAACAAATTATAACCTCTAACCTGTCATAACAGTGCGACCAAACAAACGAACTAAACCGACCAATCACCACGCGCGGAGTTAGAATTTAACTGTGTTTAGCAAGAATTTCAAATTCCAATTTTAGTAAATGTTTTATTCAACTTTACCATTTACAATAACAAATTTTAATTAATTTCAAATTATGTACAATGTTTTAGTAAACAAAATATATTTCTATAGTTAAAATTTGTGCAATTCTTATTTTCATTCAATTCCTTGTTCCTATTGTGCAATTTAATAATATTCATATCAATAAATATTCTACCGAGAAAAAGACGTTGTCACGTAAAATCTTCGCCCGTAAAACCGACTTTACAGGCAACCATAATATTTTTTACTTCTTAGTTGTATGGATTATGGAAGCAAAAACTCTCTTACTACTGAATAACAAATAGAACTATAGTAGGGACCATTAGAGAGTGCAGTTGAGGGAGGAGCCTATTTGGCGCGTGACCTTGGAGCAGCCAATGAGGATTGTGCGACGTTGCCAAACTGGTCCCCTCTGTAACCGCAGCGCGCCGACTCGGGCGGCAGTTGAAGTGTTTTGTGGCAACGTCGCGGCGCCTGTTCATTCTATTGGTTGCCACCAACTGCACTCTTTCGTGGCCTCTACTTTAAATACCGTACAGATTGTGTTCTGGGGAAATCAAACCTCTACTAGGACATTAATATACCCTCAAAAATAGTACCGTAGCCTATTGTCCTGGTTAGGTTAGGTTTGATTTGGTATATCATTGTAACGTTGTTGGGTTAAACTATATAGAATATAAAAAATATCAAGTTGGACAACTTATTGTGGAATTCTGCAGTTTAAAAATACCTATTCACTGTTTATTTGGCTGATAAACAAATTATTATTGTATCTTGGTCAAGACTTACATATCCGTAGAAAGGAAGGCCAGGTTTGAAGGTTGCCGGTGAAGCACTGAGGAACCTGAGCTGAAGTTGTCCTGGGATGATGCGAGAGTGGCTGTAACCCTTCACGGTCTCTCTGCTGAGCAACTCGGTTATCTCAACTTCCAGCCTCAACTCCACATCCCGCGCTGAACCCATCCTAGAGTGGATGAGTGACATTGGGATCTCAACTGTATGAGGTGCGCCTTTCTGAAAACAGCAATTTGTAAAATTTTTTAAGAGTGAACAGATTAAAGCTAAATTACTGGCAATTAATAACAATCTAATCATAATATGGTTAAACTATATATTTAATTTAAAAACTCATAATATTTACAAGATCACTATAGTAAACAAAGTAAGGAAGCTCAGTGATCTCAGAAATTAATAACATCTCCCTAAGGCCACACCAAGTAGGTCATTAGCCTACTATGAACAGTTAAAACTAGTTTAATAAGATGGCTGTCAGATCTTCAGACCTTCATTTTCAGACGAACAATGACTCCTTTATTGTTTACTGCCAGAGAAATATTTTTACAGTAACTCGCTTATCAACTATTATCAATTATTGTAACCTCTTTCTAATCGGACAGCATCCATAAGAACAATAAGCCTTTAATTTTGAGTGTTATCATGTCATACTGCGAATCAACCACACTTGTTTTCTTCTACAGAACATGGTTAGATTAGGTTATGTCGGGACGGGTCGTGTCATGAATGTTAGGTTAGGTTAGGATTTGTTATGTTAGGCTACCTTAGGTCACTGTAGATTAGGTTAAGTTAACCCTTTGAGCGTCAGCAGGTCTTGTAACGTGACCTTGAGGAAATTTGCTAGTATGCTGGAGAACGCATTATGCGACCCGCTATATTTAACGTTACGTAACTCCCGCTAAAGAGCCGGAGTTACGTAACGAAAGGGGCCTTTGGGAAAAATGTTTTTAATATTATAACCCTTTTAGTGCCATGCATTAAAAAAGTTTACTTGTTGAGGAGTTTCACATTATTTTTGGTCTTAATATGCGAGAAGTGCCAAAGAGTTTTGGCCAAGGTTTTAAGAGAAAATGTATAAACATATAACTAAAGAATATATCTGAAACCGTTTTGTCTTGTTTTAAACATTAATAAATTAACTTAATTACATTTAAAACACATAAATCAATACTTAAAACTTTCATTTTTTGAGGCCTTTACACATGAAAACCTTTACTTGTATGAAAAAATCAAATTTGTATTTTCAACTGGTTTAACTATGAGAAAAAATAGTTTACATTGATATTAAATCCTTTCTTGTTGTAGAGCAGAAAATATTTAAAATTAAATTTGATATACTGAAGATAATATTTACAAATTTTAAAGTCTAAACTAATGTTTAGAATAAATTGATGGCAAAAGTTTGAGTGTAAAGATGTTCTGATGGTTTCATACCTGTTTAAGTTAGGCTACGGTAGGTTAGGTTATGTTAGGTAGGCTATGTTAGGTTAATTTAGTTTTAGTTAGGTTAGGTAAGGTTACAACATAAATAGCACATTACCCAACAAACTCTTGCCGGATTATCTATCTCGAAAATAATATCTGATTGAGGATATCCTCAATTGTATTAGTTCATCACTTAGTGATATCAGTCACAATACAAACACAATACAATTTTTGAAATCAAGTCCTATAAGTCCTTGAGAGATGGAGTGATGCCTGTGCCAATAAGTTAACGAGCTTGTATTATGATCATCGGTTATTATTATGTACACATTAACTTCTTAATTCTTAAAAAGAAATTGTTTACATTACTCACAAAGAAAATGGTTTCTTCTCGCAACATTACAAATGTCTCATTGTTGGCTAATCGCCTGGCTGAAATCATCAATGTCCCGTTGCCATCCACATATCTCTGGGAGGTGTAGAGCCCATAAACTGATCCACTGATGACGTCTTCTGTCTCAGCAATATAAGGTGGCAGTATCACATGCACCTGAAAACTATACTGAATTACTTGTTTTTGCACAAAATAAAGTTATAAACGAATTCAAAATATTAGTTTTTAAATGGCTGGAACCCAATTTGGAGGCTATATTACGGTACACTGGAGGGGTCATTAAAATATATAAATACTAGCTGTTTTCCGTGGCTTCGCATGCTTTTCGTAAGCTGTATCCGTGTATGTACACTTCTGGTTCAAGTTAATTATATTTGAACAAGAAAATCTATCGAAAGTGTATGTTTATAGCCTTTGTACGCGTACATGTACATTATTATAAAGTGGTCTAACACTCAAGCTTTAAGTTCAACCGGAAATTTACCTTAAAGACAAATATATCTCATAACTTAGCTCTTTCAAAATAGTGTTTGGCTATTTAATATTCGCAACTGTGTGGTAATTGCAGTTTATAGTGTGCAGGCTCTTTGATAACTTTTATCTTTTGCAGCGCCACCTGGTAGCGAGTTACATGAATGGGCTCGCCATAAAAAAAAACTCTATCAAACCAGCTCAAGCATTAGCACTTATTAACTTATTACTGATTATACTAATACTTAATACTACACTAATACCACTAAATAGTTAATATGTATGCTTAATACTAATAATCAACTATGTTATTTCTTCTTAACTGTGCAGGAACCAGGATTTTCCGTTTATGGATGTAAGAAGTCAATAACACTACGAATCGGTATAGGCAACCAGTAATAAGGAAACCTAACGTATCAAAAAGATTAAATATTTCTCATAAATCAATGCAGAGTCACAGAGTGGTTTTGAGAAGTTCGTCTAAAATGAATGAATAATAAAAAAGCCCCATTCCCGTTTCCTTTTTTCCTCCATCTGTTTCTGTCATGACGATCCCCATTCACTAATAACTTGGTGATTGGCCGTTCAGTGCAGACCTATTGTTAACTGCAGTCCTTAGTTTGGTTTTAATAATTAGTGTTTTGTTATTATTAAGAACATGTTTTAGAGTTAGTGAAGTTAACATACGACATGGTTGTTGCGATTCCAGACTTATGCGTGTCACAACGCACTGGTGTGATTAGTTTATTGTAACCTAGATTAGGTAGTAATGCACCTGAGGAAGAGATCAAATTACAGATCTTGTGTTTAGAGATCAGAACGTAGTGTTACTGATTTCTTCTATCACTGAACAATAGCACTGCTGATAAGTTAAGTGTAGCATACACTGAGAATCATTTCCAATTTATAAAGTACTCGTAGTTACAATTATAGTTTTTAGTTAATGTTAATTTTAAAAGTAACTTAATTATTTGTCATGTAAAAATTGGATATTAAATGTTTCGAATGATTTATACAATTACTCCTGTATTCATGGATTTCTCAAACATCAAAAATATCTTTAGTACTAAGGCTTTAGTTTAATTTAAAACACAATTTGATAGTCTGACCCCATATCGAATTAGAGGTATGTGGAATTAAATTTGATTTGTTGAATTTGATTGTACCTTGTATTATAATTGGGAATATTATTTCTTAATTTACAGTTCTTTAAAAACAAAATTAATAATTTAATAGTGATCAAACTAGGCAGAGCCAAGAGTCATTTACCTGAATAAGAGATCAGATTGCAGATCTCGAAATATAGTGTTACTGATTGTATTGTATCACTGAACGATGGCAAATGTCTGGAAAGTTCTATTTCCTTAAAAATTATTCTAATCTTTACTTTTTATCATACTCGTATTATTCAAAATACCAGAGCTAATAAACAGAATAATTGAACATTATTATAGTAAATTTCCAAATTTTAAAGAATATGAGAATCAAAATCTTCCATTGAATTACAATAAAGCCTTTTCCTTGAACCAAAACGTATTCTATACCTGTCTTATATACCTCTTAAAATTATTATTTAAATTAGTAAGTAGTATAGCACTATCCAGTAATAAATTCCATGCAGTGCCAAGCCGAGAAAATGCTGAAAAGTTTACCTCAAACAGAGGGTCAAAGTAAGTCTCCACTTTGATGACCTGTTCCTCAATTTGGTTCCAAGCTTTTATTCGTATTTTCCAATATCCATCTTTTGCCAATTTCGGAAGCTTGAATCTCAAACTTGAGACACCTGTGAGAAAGAGATATATCCATAGATGTGTGAATAAATGAACAAAGAAAGTACAACAGCCATTTCAAAATGTTCAATAGATACGATGTTACTGATATTATAGTAGTTTTCTCACTTTTATTAACTTATATCTAATAACTGTATCACTAGACATTTGCTAGAATATTTTAATTAACAAAGAAAGTTTCAAAATTGGTCGGTGATATACATTTCATTAAATTATAGTTTTTAATAACTAGTATAGTTCTGCATGAACCATGCACAAAACAGCATCAAACATTGCCAAAATACTCGGTTAAAACTGATTTTTGAAGTAACTACTTCTTTTGGCGGGCTATGGATGTATGTGTACCCAGGGGAAAACTTTCGTTCCGCGTCACGGAACGTCACGCATGTTTATGTTTTCCACATGCCTTCAAAGTAGAATGACAGCTTGACCGAAACATAAACAAACCGTTATCTAACATCTGATTTGAACATACATGGCATTTAAAGTACGTTTTACTGAAACAACCAGGCAATGAGAATGGTGTCTGTAAAGCAACTGTGACGGAGCGTACATACTATAAATTTTACAGGTAGAAAATATTTTTATTGTTTATTTCTTTTTCAGCTAATAATAATGTCATGGAGGTAAACGAAGACGTTATTCTAAATTCATTCACAAAAGAAAATAAAAAAGTGGTGATAAAAACCCTGAAACAGTGAAGCAAATCCCGCGACTGTATTACTTTTTTATATTAAACTTATGCTTTTTACAAACACATTTTTTCAAAATATTTTATATAAGAATGGAATTAAGGCATTTTGAGGATCCAACTTGGACTTCTCTGGTACTGTACAAAATAAAATATATGAAAACATTACACCGCGCCGAGTAAAGAAAAAATGTTGTGTCTTTTTTTTGAACTATTTAGGCCTATTTTGTAATTAGATCAATTTATAGGAAGAAGAAAATATGAGACAATTTACATACCGTTATTTGTGTAAGCTGAGATCCATCTCCTCATGATAACACCGTCTGGGTCCTGCAACGTTCACGTTACATAGAAAACATAATAACTAAGGTAGCAAGAAAAAAACATCACGAAGAGTAAAACACATTAATTTTTTTTCTTTCTTTTTTATTCTTTTTTTCTTGCGAATAGAATACAAGAAATTTATCACTTTAATGCTAACATTTTAAACAGAATCAACTAATCTTTGAATAATAGAGAAATGTATTTACCGATACTTACAAGTACATACACCTCTAAGCCATCATTGAACGGGCGTAGATTTGTGTGAAGCGCTACAACTCTGAATCGCACTGAAATCAATTGAAGATTAGTGGTGGGACAGATTTATCCTTTCTTTCATAGTTTCTGTGATAGCTACTTGTTTTAGCAATAACAGTTGTACATAAGTAAATCACAAAATAAATTAAAATTCACTTAAATTTGATAAAATAGTTCAAATTAACGATTTCATTGAATTTTAATATGTCACCCGTTTTTACTGTCGGACGCGACACTTCTTGCGGATGTAAGTACATCTTAAATAGCAACAGTTTAAAACAGAGTGTTAAAAAAACAGCAACATCATCAGTTACAGCAATAATTTCAGATTGAGGGACTTGTGGACAACAGTAGTTTCTCGGTATTCAAATCGAGACCGATATGCGACAGACATGACTTAAGACTTCTTATACTGGAATTTTAAAGAATTATTAAGATATATAATAGAATCCGCACTGTGGTCACATTGACCACTTTAGTGTCATCCGCATATGGAACTACAGATACAGACATGTGGATTATTGTTATTTACATAAAATTAACAACAAGGGGCCAAGACTTCATCCTTGAGGTACGCCTTTCGGTATTGGAAGGAGGTCTGACTTAGTTACACCTGTCTTATTAGCTACATGCACACACTGAAAACTTTAGTGAGACATATGACCTGAGCCACTGTTGTGCGATGTCTCTAACACCAGTAATCTCTAATTTAGAAAAAAGAATTTCAAGATTGACATTATCGAAAGCTTTACTGCCATCACAAAATATCCCAGCTGCACATTGAGGGCTGTCGAGAGCTGCATGGATACTAAAAAAACTAAATATAATAGTACAAATATATAATTGTACAAGAAACCATTTTGTTTCTATGCAGGTTTTGGTATTAAATCCTTTTAAAATTTTTTCGAAGATCTGTTCAAAATTGTCCATACATATATTTATTTTTATACATAATATTTAAGAAATAAAAAGGTATATTATCACTAACAAATATGAATTAGATTTGGCCTTTAAAATTAAATTCATAGATTTACCACTGCCATGCATAATTAATTACCAACACCAAAATTATGCTATTAAAAATACAAAAATAGCTGGGACGTGTTGAAAGTATGTCACAGTTCTTAACATTTGTGTTTAAATTGTTTTTTTAATAAGAGAGTAGACATCGATTTTGTCTTAGTGTTTTTGCACATGAAACAGTAGCGAACGTCTGTAATAATCGTGACATTCCAAAAAATCATCCACTAAACATTATGAATTTCAACATTATTTTGTTTGGCATTATTCATTTACCTTCTTGGCCTGCCCTGTATATAGGCCTGCTTGTTTGGACAACTACAGCCAAGAACCTGGAATCGAAAGAGAGCGCAGAGGAATTTTGGAACAAGACCATTCCGTTGTTCCTTCCTTCCACATTTAAAGTGTAACTTCCTGGTAGAATGGACATTGCTAACTGAAACAGGAGGAACAATGGTTTATAGATAAACAAAGATGTTTAAGAAAAAAGTAGGAATCAGCCATAAAACAATTTAATAAAAATATAATATCCTAAAAATTACAAAAACAACTTCATTTATTTTACAACTATTTTTGAAAGCATTACAGGATTTCGAACATTTGCCATCGTTATAGGTTATAAAATGTATAACACAACGTTTCGAGGATTGGGATCGATAATACCTCCCCCACATGACGAAGAGGATAGATTCCAATCCTCGAAACGTTGAGTTATATCTTTTATAACCTATAACGATGGCAAATGTTTGAAATCCTGTAATCGTTTAAACCCTTCCATCATAAATAACAAACTTTAAACAAAGAACGATTATTTTTGTTTGTAGCTAGTTGTTATAGTCTAGGAAGGAGGAACCAATTGTTTTGTACAAACACCCAACCTGGTTTTCTTGTAATCGATAGAAAAATTTCACTTAAGAAGAATTTTATCGAAATTATCGTCAGCCATGCTGCTATCGCGGAGATTTGGAAACGTGTCAATGGGCGTTTTATTTGATTTTGTTGAAATGACAATTTTTCCTGGATCATATTTTCCCTAGCTAACCAATATAGGTTTAGTTACCAAATATATGTTGAATTAGCAACAGGTAACTATACTGTATACAGACCCTAAAATGGCGATGTTCAGTCTTTTTATCTGTGGTCTGGCGGTGATACAATTATTTATGTGTGTGCCAGTCAATATTACGTGTATCGAACTACAATAGATGTAATCAAGGACGTAGCCAGCAAGGGAGTCTAAGGGGTCCGGATTAACCCCAAATATTCATTATTTCAATTACCTTTTTAGTAAACGATTATTATTATTTAAATAATTCAGTATTAGTGACATGTACTGCTGAAAGATCGTTCTCAACAAAGAAACGGGTCAAGAACTTATTAAGGAACAAAATAGGGCCTTACTCTCTGCCCAATATGGGAAATTGACCTCCTCTCAAAATGTTTTCCTGGTTACGTTCTTGGATATGATCTGAAATTTTTTTCATATTTTTGTCCCTTTTAACACCTTCCCAATTCAACCTCGCCTAGAACTAACATGGTTGACGATTGTCTGTCCATGGACAAATTCCTCTATCAATTTCAAGAAAAACCAGGTTAAGTGCTTATACAGTACGCAGTCTCGGCTCCTGGGCTGGGTGAGTTGGAGTGACATACATATTATTTATTTATATATTGTATGCAGACCTGTTCTCAGATTGATTTTTTGGTCAATTTTAGTTATTTACTTAAATTATATATACAATAGTCGACATATATGCAATATCCTTACAGCTATTTTTACATTTTATAGTTCTAAACAAAATACAATAAATTTCAGTACAAAGGAAGAAAAACCTTTAAACAAGAATATTAGGCTAAGCAAAAATTTATAAATTAAAATAATGCTCTGTACAAGTTCAGACACTTGGTATACCTAACTGAACGAAAGAATAATTTTTATAAATACAAAATTGAATGGTTTGCTTTATAATAACTCAACAAACTTTGTCAATTTGGGATTTGAACTCACCAACTATGTCATTGAACACATCTACCTCCTGCTTGAAGAAATTTAAAAGTCTTAAGGCTTTAAAAAATAAAATTTATAGTGTTGGACTGTGTTACATTTCTGGATCCTATTTAAAAGAACGTAACTGTCTATTAAACCATGATTAATTTTGTAAATAAACGTAAGACCAGGTTTGATCCTTCTGGATGTAAGTGCATCAAATCGTAGATTCTTCTAAGAACTGCCGTTGAAAGGTTTCGGTAAGGTAAGGTAAAGTAAAGTAAAGATGTCTTATTTTATCAGGCTACGAAGCCCTCTCTAACACTTGACTCGGGGACCAACGGCTTAAAGTGCTTCCGAACCACCACCAATAACCAAGACAGGATCACTCAGCTGTATTACAAGATCACCCATCCAAGCAGCAACCACGCTCGACGTTGCTTCATCCGGTTATTTTGCGACAACCGCTGTACCCGGTACACACAAAGAAAGTTAAATTGTTTGTAATGTAAATATCGAAGGAATTTGTTTTGGACTTGTTCAAGTGCTGAAATACTGCCAATTGAAGATGGATCCCAAACTACAGAACAGTACTCCAACCTGCTTTTGACAAAAGAACTATACAACGCTTCAACTGAATCAATAGTAGAAAAAAACTGTTACCAGGACCTTGTCCTCACTGGTCTTTTTGAAGGGACCATGTCACGGACGGTGCGGGTGCTAGGGCCTGAAAGGGCCCGGGGCCGAATATCTTTTCCGGGACCAGTAAAACCTGAGTACTGCCCTGATTGTATGAGCTACTCATACAACAACTGATATATATATATATATATATATATATATATATATATATATATATATATATATATATATATATAACAGGAATGTTCACGTCCGCGTGAATATCTGCGCTCACCGACTTTGCAGTGAAGCCCGCAGTAATATTGTTAACACAAGTTTGGTGCTAAAATGTAAATCACAGAACCCCACCCCCCCCTCCTCTTACCATTTCCTAGCTTACTCAACCAAGTTCTGACTGTATTTACTGCAATGTCGCCCTTAGGAAATAGAAGTACTATCCATGTATAAATAGAAGCCAAACTTTTTAAAAATAAAACGTATTTAAATAAAAACGATTGTTACAGTGGATTTGATAGGAGGAAATGCACATTATAATTTAATTTTAACTCCGTAGGCAACAAAAGTGAGAATTAAAGTTTTTTACGAATATTATTAATAGTTTTATAAATGTTGACAGAGCTTTTACTTTCTCAACCTGTAACAAATTGTGCTACCTAGTTTAACTCCTTAATTGGAAGCATGTATGTAGTGAGAGATTTACAGACATACGGGATGATGTATCTAAATGGATACAAACTATGTAAAGGGTCAACAAATCTTAAACGTGGTCCTGCACGTTAAAGTATAGAATTTTAGGTCTGCCTGTTGGAAGTTCTGTACAGGATGAAAGTGATTTTATTCGTAGGCTAAACTGCGGCTATTTCACCAAAATAAACAAACACTATATTTGAAAATGTTAAAAAGTTTCTTAAACTTTATTTTGCCCTTTTAAAGGGATCTGTATAAATTTATCGAACAAAAAAACCGACACACTAGAGTATTGAAGGACTCGAAATAACGGAACGATAGAGTTATTGTATGGAAGGCGGACTGCCCTATAACCTTTGACCCCAAAATCGATACCATTCTTCCTTGCACCAAGTATCAAGACTCTATGATCTTTGTATCAACAGTTTCACATTGACGGATAGACAGACGGAGTAACCTTTCACATTTAGTCCCTAAAATCTATTTGTCTTACTTTGACTCATCCTCGAAGAGTTATGTTTATACAAAGAAGATACAAATTAATTTTAAAACCTACCTTGAGAGGCAAAGCAGAGAGTGTGTTGGTGCTGATGTCAAGAGAGCCCTCAGCCAACACCTGGTCGTCTCTGACGATGCTGGCGTACACCACCGCCCTTTGCAGCTCGTCATGCATAAACATTGTGAGCACATTGTATAACATCCCTGGCCTTACAGTCTGAGGAGAGATAATGATGTACCGTCTGAAACAATACAACACAACATCAGAACCTCTAAGTGAATGTTTGTGTGTTAGTTATGATGTCAAGAGAGCCCTCTGCCAACACCTGGTCGTCTCTGACGATGCTGGCGTACACCACCGCCCTTTGCAGCTCGTCATGCATAAACATTGTGAGCACATTGTATAACATCCCTGGCCTTACAGTCTGAGGAGAGATAATGATGTACCGTCTGAAACAATACAACACAACATCAGAACCTCTAAGTGAATGTTTGTGTGTTAGTTATGATGTCAAGAGAGCCCTCTGCCAACACCTGGTCGTCTCTGACGATGCTGGCGTACACCACCGCCCTTTGCAGCTCGTCATGCATAAACATTGTGAGCACCTTGTATAACATCCCTGGCCTTACACCGTTAAAATATAAATTTTCACCCATTGCAACCCATTTTGTTCCTCTCTGAGGAAACTGTCTATGGGTAGAATGTGACTACTTTATATGTAACTATGTGCACTAGGACACTCTAATAACCATCTGTTTGAAATTTGAATATTGATAGCCTATTATTTCAGCAGCCACCATTTTCAAGAATAAAACTTTTGAAGTGTGGCTTGTGTTCTTGTAATAAATCCTTTAAAATTATAAACATATTGACCTAGGTTTGCATTTTATTTACATCAACGGAAATTCCCCCACGGACCGCACTCCTACTGTAGGCGAGGCTATTGAACAACAAGGATAACCGTATCTAAAACTTTTGTAAATTTGTATGCTACGGTTTTAAAAATATTACGATGATTCTAGATATTTTAAACGCCTTGCATGCCCACGACATATAACCGTTGAGTTATCTTTTCCCGTAATTTTTGCATAATTATGACTCCCATGTCATAATGATTGTTTTAAGGTACCGTAGCTAAGTACTGAGAGAGTTCGGTATACTTGACCTTGAAAACATCAAAAGATATTTTTGGCTTCAGATTCACTAATATTTATCCTCGTGTTGCCATCGGAAGTATCTGTCATAGTTTCACGCCTTAAGTACGTCACTATGATTTTACGATTAGATCTGGCACATGTCTTTTAGTGATAAACCATATGCCGACGGAAAGATTCCACAAATCCTTACAACTCCGACAAGATCCCTCAGAATTTTGATAAAATAAACTGATTTTGCGTATAGCCCCCAGTAGGGACATGTCTTTTGCGATGAAGTAAGCCAACAATTTGACTTTGCGTCTTAGATCCCGAAAGGGTTGACTGGTATTTACTTTTTAATAACAACAATATATCTTTTTATTGTTTGTTTTCCTCTGGTGGGTTTACATACGAATTAATTTGTAACGTTCTTTACAGATTTGGCAAGCCCTTGAAGTCTTGAGCGGTAATTCAGATATCTACTATTATACTGCACGCTTCACTCTAGTACTCGATAGTGTCACTGCATTGAATACTCTAGCTAAGCGGCTTTCGATGCATACCAATAATCATCTTTTTACATCACATTACTGGCGGCCTAGTGACCAAACAACGTCTACAGTAGGGACCACCAGAGAGTGCAGATAAGGGAGGAGCCTATTTAGCACGTGACTTTGGAGCAGCCAATGAGGACTAAGCGATGTTGCCAAACTTACTGCCCGTTATAGCAGTAGCGCGTCGTACCGGGCGACAGTTGACGTGATGTATGGCAACGTCGCACGGGCCTGTCCATTCTATTGGTCGCCGCCAACTGCACTCTTTCGTGGTCCTTACTATAGTTTCGTTGCTGTTGTGAATCTTATTCCGCCGGTCCTTTGCCGTTGTGTTTTTGATACTATTTCACATTTGACTGAGTTTTATATTAAAGTCGAGAAATAGAAATTATTCGTTTTGATCACCGTTTAACTATGCATGGGGAGATCTTCTTTTTGGATGCAGTTACAGAAGTTCACTTTTAAATTATTAAATATTTATTATATGGGTAAAACTTATAGTTTAATCAAAGCAATGAAAAAAAAACAGTTGGCAATAGCGAAAAATGTATATTTCGCCCAGGTGGTTGACCTTACTGGACGTGTTTGTCTACGGTCGAGTAGGAATCAATGTATTGATTAAATGTCACTTTGATAAAAGGCAGGTTTTCACTGTATCTGTGGTTGAATGGGAGAAGGGTTTATTCCACAAAGAATTCAGGCATTCAATTTATCAAATATGCGTGTTGAAAAAAAGCTTATGTTAAAATCAGGTGAGTGTAAAAACTATTAAAGCGAGGCAATAAAGTTGTATAGTATTTGTAGGAAATCACATATTTTATACATACATCAGTAGTAAAGCATTAACATACTTGTTACTTTCCTAAGTAACATTTCATTTTAAAATGTATTTCTTTATGTAGCATTTCATTTACAAACTGTAAACATTATATCACGTTGAGCCATTTTTCCAGAGTATTTCAGAAGATGACTTCTTTTAATGTGTTTAAAATTCCTCGTGGCGTGATCAAATGTTTCTACATTCTCCTATCCTCTGTAAAGTTACTCATACATCGATCGCACCACATTGAGAGGGACAACTCTGTTAATGCTGATCAGTACAGTACTGTAGTAATTTTTACACAAAACCCATTACGTTGGTATGAATATGTACAATCGTCTATATACAAATTTAATGGAATTCAATAGTTAAACGATCCATTTTTATAAAATTTTAGTATAGTGTACGGTTTGTCGCCACATTTTTGTGAATCTTAAGGTTTTTTTCATCAGAGGAAGATGTGTGCTAGGATTTCCATCCACGAACGTTGAGTTCTATTTTTAGAAAATATAACGACGGCATATGCCCGAAATCCTGTTATATTTTCAAATCAATCTTCGTTAATAACAAACTTTAAGCAAAGCATTCTGGTTATCCCTAATGTGAAAAATATCACGTTTTATCAAACGGTTGAAACAAAACTAACATACTTTCGATAAAATATTTCGCAAATTTTATATATTAGTAAAAATTGTATTAAATACTACCACATGGAACATTATTTGTTCATAAAATTCCAAAGGTTTGCTATGAAGGTCGGTAAAAGTTATGAGTAAGTCGAAACCCTTTCAAGGCTCCTGTAGTATATACTTGAAGGAGAGGCCATTTAGACTTACAAGGAAAATGGTTTGTTTTTAAAGGAAATGTGAAATTACATAGGTCAATTAGTTTCACAATCCTCCTGGCTATAGTCCTACCTGCGTTCTTATTTGAGGAAGAACACTCCTTAACGATTAGTCGCATTATATTAATTCAATGGGTGTAGTTTGTGAAAGAAAACTAGCCTTATTATATAGAAGACCTGACAAATATGTAAATCGCTAAGAGAATATTCATGAACAGAAAAAACATGTAGACTTGCTTTAATCTACTATTTCACAACTACGTATTGTGAATGAAAATATGTTGATATTATTTATCGATGGAGAAGCGAAGTTTTATCAAGTAAAATGCGTTCCTCAGATAGTTGTTAAAAACTAATTGGAGAGTAAATATGTCAATTGGGCTACTAACCTTTAGCTCCCGTTAGCTCTAGGCATTATGTATAATAATAACACTGAAATGAGGCCCTACAAATGTTGACAGTACTTTCTAAAGTTGTTTTGTTGTAATAGTTGACATTGACAATCACGACAAATAAGAATTCTATGAGTAAACAATCTACTTGGTCATTTACCGCTATTGGCAGTTTCATATAAAATATACAAGTCATTTATACGAAAATAAACCAGTTTTCAAAACTAAAATCCACCAGACATTCTAGAAATATATTGGGAAGGGTAGATTCAATGAGAATATTGAATTTAACTCCATTTTACCTTCCGCTTATTGTAGCGTCTAAAATCTGACACTGCCACAGACTAATGGCATTTGGAATCATGATGGCGCGGAGGTCACTTTGAAAGAACATCTCAGACCCAATATTACCTTGTAAAATAAGACTGTTATTAAATTTATAAACATTTTCCCATGAGGTAAGTATTAGGTATATTGTAAACTTCCTGTATTGGGATTTATTAAGTCAACAGTACAGGCAACAAATGTTTGATAACCCTGAAGTATTAGGATGATGGGAATCAGACAACTTCCGACAGAACAACACGAGAGAGTTGACAGGAAATACTGCAATAGAGGTGCCTTCTCAAAAAACAAGTAAACACTTTAAAAGATTTGATATACAATAGTGTGTTCAATACTATTCTTAAAACTCGCAGATTTAACATAAAGTTGCGTTACATACATCAAGCAATAACCAAAGGCTATATAACACGTGGAAGATTAAAAAAATTATACTATAGAAAACAATATTTATTTATATTGTAGGCTATGTATTCACATTTTGAACATTGTCAGTGCCATATAAATCTGTTATACAGGGTGCAAATTAAGTCCTGATACGCCTGGATATATTTTAAACGGATTGCTATAACTATGTAAAACCTCCACCATACCTACTAAAATGCTTTTATAATCTTTTTGGAGGATAAAAATATTTCCTCCATTTTTCAAAGGGGGTAGAGAGGGGTCACTAGAAATTTTCAAACTGCAACCCCTATCTTGTGACATATCATTTGAAAAGTAAATTCAAAAGAAATATAATGCCATGAACCAAACATTTCTACGATGATCCTAGCAAAAGTAATGGGTAATACCTTAAATTGTAAAGCCATCTAGAAAAAAGACACCTCTTACCAAAACTATGCACACCAGAAACATGAGAAATTACGTAAAGGGATAAGCTGGGCCCCTCAAAGTATTACTAAAAGATATCATGCATTCATTGTGTTGATATGTGCAAGACATTGACATTGTCCCTACAGATTATTTTTATTATGCATTATTTGCCCATAACTTTTGCTATAAACGGTGTACAGGTAACATTGTGTTTCTATTTATTAGATCTTTAATATGATATGTCACAAGATAGGGCTTGTTTCTTTAATATTCCTTTTTTTAGTCTTACATTAACATCAATGTTTCTCATTTATAGAAATACCTTACCTATTCCCATTTAAAGTAACTTTCTTCTAGCCAAATCTATTTTTGTTTTTAAATCGTAATTTTGAAATTTGTGGACTGTTAGTTTATTTTGTTTCATCACCCTTTCACTATTGTCCTTTTTAAACGTGAAAATGTAATTTCCGAGTTGCTTTTGTGTACTGTTTAATGTTTTGTACTAATATCGTGTAATAAATCAAATTATTCATCTTTTATATGTTTTGGAGAGTAATTTGTCGATAAAAAAAAGATGCACATTCATAAAGAGATCTTTAAATTAACAAAACGACATTAAGTGTAACCGTGAAATTAGTTGGTTTTCAGCAACGTCACGGTTTCGCGTCGTAACGATGTTGTTTTACTGTATTGTCTTAACAATAAATGTTTTATATGATCGGGAATATAAGGTTTATATTCCACAACAAACAAACAAATGAGAATGATACACAAAGAACACGGGTTGATCTGTTTCCACTCTACATATAGATATCTCATTTACATGTGTATCAGTTCTAATATTGGATTGGTGCCGGATTTCATGGTTTGATATGTCCTACTCTGGCTATATAAAGGCATAAAACTCGCTGTTCATCACATCTGCATTACTAAAATGGTGTAGCATAGTTTCTAGAGTATGTTTTTGAAGTTTTAAAAAGATCTCTAATAACCTAATTAAGGAGGTTTAATATCCTCAGAAAATAATTAATTAATTTTGTTTAAATACTAAGTAGATCCAAAAAGTCGGCAACGAACTCCTTACATCGTTTTGTCATTAGATATATTGACTATAAAAAGGTCTGTCTTCTTTACCCAACAGCCATCCAGTGTAATCTAGATGAATTAGATGAATAAGTGTTCTCATTGTCTCATCAGATGCACGATTGAGTCCATTACGATGTTTTAGACACGATTCCAAAGCACGGTGGAGCAACAATGAGAACACTTCTCGTCTAGATTGTATTGGATGGTAAGGCAGACACAGAAATTTTGTAGTCTAGGTGTGTCTGATATTGAAACGAAACAAAGAGTTCGTTTTGAACTTTTTCGTTGCCGACTTATTTGGATCTTTTCAGACGGACGTGGACTCCATATTTCAGGATTTAAAATTCTATGACGGTTCAGTTTTCAAGTGAAATGTGGCTAAACTCAATATCCGCGCTGAATAAACCCTGTCCACCATATGTATGTCCACTCTATGTATACTTAATATATTTGTTAATTTTTGTCTAAGTATATTGTTGTTGCTTTTCAAATATCTAAAAATGATTTTTTTAATTGTGGATTCTAGGCGTGCAGCATTGTAAAATTGAATACGTTTTAGGGTGCTTCATAAGATATCTTAAAATTCACGAATTTAATTTATGTCCCTGGTTTGTTGAAGGATTTCGGAACAAATGACGACATATCGGACCTATTTGCGGTTCGTGATACTACTATCTAGAAACCAATAAATTGGGGGTAATAATTATAATTACAGTTCCTGGAATAAGAACTAATGAAAGGTTACATGGATTATTGCTCTGCGATATCTTAAGAGCATATTGTCTAGATCGCATTGTTCCATTTTTAATTACCGGAGCAATCGTTGTATCACTTGTTTCACATACCTTACTTAGCAGGAATAAAATGGCAATATAAATAGCAGAATAGAATAAGTAGCAGGAATATTTTGAAAACATAAAAAGGCTTCCGTGGAAATAAACGAGATAACGTTTCCTTTACGTTGTATAAATTAACCGCAGCCAGTTTGTGATCCCAATCAGATCTTGGTGTAGTACAGTATGTTCAGTTAATTAATACTGTACAGTGTGTCTTATTTTATGAGTTGCTCTTATTGCGAGCTAACGTTTGCACATATAACGTAGCTATGGTGGGAAGGGTTGATTTATTGTGAATGTTGGATGACTTTACCTCCAATTCACCTTCCTCTTAGTGCAGCGTCTGGAATCTGACGCTGTCGCAGACTTGACTCCTGAAATCTGTACTCATGTTCGTCTGAAGAGATCCAGAAAAAGTCGGCGACGAAGATGCTCAAAATGATCTCTATTGTGATAAACTTGGTTGTTCCACCGTGCTTAGAGATCGTGTCGGTCATTGCTTTTAAAATATAAATTTTCTCTAGGAAGATGTGTAGATAATGGAAATTTCAATTTAGAGTTGAAGTTTGCACACAGGGGACTACTGTCTTCTTGTTTCCTGTGTTCACATAGCGTCTCCCTCGCTGACACAACAATGTGTACATCACGTTGATGGATTGCGATACTACGAAGATAACGTCAATCAGCAAACACGATGTTTGTGACGTGACGTTGTGGTACATAGTTACATTTCCGGACTGTCAGTGAGAGTGTGACAGGACGTCATGTGATCGTCCCTGTCACACTCTCTGCTGACCATGCTAATCGATTGTTCATGGGAGCCACTAACCATCGATACCTCGCATTGCGGCTGTTCGAGAGGGAGGGGAATAAATTTAGCGTACAATTAAATCTGATTGGCTGAGCGTAATCTATCACTCTTGGGCTGGTAAAATTTCATTCCTTTCTGTCTGTCTAACTGCACAATATCTAGAAAACAACTGACCTATAAACTTGAAATTTAGCATTATTATTGCCAGTCACACTAAGTTCGTTGATGGTGCATGTTTTGACGATTTTTCTGAGCGTCAGCAAATATTTGTACATTTTCGCTATGGTCAACCATGGTTGGCACGAGAAAATAGCAGAATAAATCAATTTGTGAACAAACTGATTACAATCGTACATCTTTAACACATGTAGAGTAAAGGTCCACGTTAAAAGTCGGTGATGAGATCTGATTTCAGCACACTCTTGCGTTGTAGTACCCTCCTTAAATTACAGGAATTTGAAACACTGCTTTGGAACAAATGAACTGAATGGAACTGAATGGAACAAATGAAACAAATGAAGCACTCAATGAACAAAAATGTGAATGTGCCATGTGGCAAAAATATTACGATAAAGATCATCTGCATTATGGTTTACATTTTTCACGAAACTTCAATTCTACATAGACAAAAATGTGTTCAACGATGGTGCATGTCCAATTAAAGAATTCGGCTGAGCGTCATTGAAGCACTTAGTAGGTTGACATATTATTTGGCTACCGAGGGGGTGTATACATTTCTTTAATCTATGATGTATGTCTCCTGCCTGACAGCTGGACATCTCGAGAATGAAATGAGTTATAGCCTTGAAATTTCGCATGCTACCTTAACGATGCCTGACGCGACATGTAGTGTAGCGCACTCTTACTTTGTTTGTATTAAACACTTAATGAATTAACTATAAGAGAATTAATGAACACTTAATGAATTAACTCATTAACTATAAGAGAATGATTGGAACGCACGAGTAAGGTGCACCGTAATCGATAATATACAACTCAATGGTTCAATAAATACTGCAGTTATACGAGTTTCAAATCGGCCTTCATGCACTCTACCTATTCATCTGAATAGGAAAACTATAAATTTCGTAATTATTTCATATTAATATGTTATCCAGTGGACAAACTATTAGGGTATCAGTAAACTTTGTAGCGCATAGATTTCTAATTTCGTTCATTAGATAACACTGAGTTCGATGATGGTGGTTCATATAATAATATTATTCACGTATTATGTTATGCTACTACGTATAAAGCTACAATAAATGGAATTGTTTTTACAAATAAAATGTAAGTTATAATCCAAGATGGATATTTGTTTCTTATAATGTATAAATCTAATTACAAATGCCAGTATTAATGCAATGCGATTGATGTACAGTTCCTAGAAGCGACGACCTGAACACGTTTCTGACATATTTGCTTCTATATCAACCAACCAATCAATGTGTTGACGTTGGAGTTGATATAGTGAGTTTAGATGAGGAAGTTAGATTGCAAAAAGTTGTAAAATCGTGGGGGCCTCACCCTCCCCTCCCCCCGTTAAACAGTATCTACTGGTACCACCAAGGCTTTCTTCACCGACAGTTGACTTTATCCTCATTGGCTAATTGATCCGTTTCCTGTGAAACTCGTATTTCTGTGAAAACCATCTGTTCGGATTTCCCTGGCAATGTGGTTTATCTAGTATGGAAATGAAAGACATTGCATTGCTCTGAACAAGTGAGGAAGGAGCACATTTGTCTTTAATCCATAATATTTACAATTCAATTGTGCAGTGAGTACTGCAGTTACACGAGTTTCGAAACGGTCTTCCTGTACTTTGGCTATTATCGATTCATCTGAAGAGGGAAATAATTAAAATAATTAGTTTATTTTAATATGTTATCCAGTGAAAAAACTATCAGTAGGAATGAATTTTGTATCTCGCATGAAGATTCCTTAATTAGGCAACACTGAGTTCGATGATGGTGCATCATGTCACTCTACGGGATTTGGCTGGGCGTTAGCTCATGTTGTACATTGGTCTTAAGGGTAACCATCTTGACGAGAAAGCTGCAGAATAAATTAATCTGTACACAATCTGACAGGGACATATTAACACATGTAGCTTATTCAAATTGTTAAAAGAAAACTTAATGGAAAGTACATGCTAAAAGTGGAAAGATTTTATTTCAGCGCCCTCTTGTCTTGTAGTACCCTTCTTACATTATTATTATTATTATTTAAACACTGGTATGAAATCTGGTATATGGCAAAATATCTCACGAAAAATTGTATATGTGGACTTTATAATTTGCATGATTCCTATATAGATAAGAATGAGAGTTATATGGTAGTGTATATCCGACCATCGAATTTGGCTGTGTCGATGAAGAACCTCCACGCTATCCGGAACTTACGAAATTTACGATTGAAATATACAAAATGATACGATATAAAATGTATGTTTTTCTTACCTTATTAAAATATATAACACGTCAAGAGCATATCAGAAAACGTATTATGTGTATATATCACTAAGAATAAAATACTGTAATACAACTTTGTAATAAAATCTTTGGATAATTACTACTACGCTTCAATTACACGTAAGCGTAGTGAGATTACTGAGTAGCCGCTGTTAACCGCGTGTTCGCGTGCACTTCTTCACAGCATGACAAGGGTGCTGCAGGCAACGCCTTTTTAAATGGTGCTCAAAGCATTCCTGAGACAGTGATGGTCATTGGAACAAATCCTCCTCTTTTGGACGATCATTGAATGTCCAACTTTTAATACCAGTGGGATGTAGCCTATCAAGTAGGTTGACTTCAAGAGCAATCCTCTGTCTTAGCAAGGTAGATAACCATAAAATATATTCATCACATTTGGTGGCGTAGCTTCAAAGATCTCAGTACTTACTAAAGAAGCTTTAGGGCAATGAAACTCTGTCGGAAGATACATTTCTGTTCAATTTTGACTTTCTTTGGATCTCTTCAAACGAACACGACTCCAGATTCCAGGAGTCAAATCTGAGACAGAGTCAGATACCAGACGCTGAAATAAAAGGAAGGTGAACTGGAACTAAACTCAAAATTCAATTGAATCAATCCTTCCTATCATAGCTACATTTATTTTGTTGGAAACTACTAACGTTTATGGAATATTTCATTTCTTCTGTTTAAATATTTCTTTAAATTACTTTATATAGTAGTATATATTAAGGAAAATAATGAGTAAAATGTCATTTAAAGAGATTTCATTCTAATCTTGCGTTGTTATACCTTCCCCACCTTACCGGACTTTAAACAATAATACACTGCTATGAACAAAATGTGAATACATCTTGTGGTAAGATATTTTGATTTCGTTTGCAAGAAATTTCATTTCTACATAGACAAGAATGCGTTATATGATGGTGCAAGTCCAATCATGGAATTTGGCCTATCACACAAATTTCTTGCTTGCCAGTGGGATGTAAAAATGTCTTTTCTGCATGATGTCTGTCCGTATATCAGTCTACAGCGGAGAGGCATACTCCTACCTTGTTTCAATGAGTTAACATATAACGAGCACCCCAGGGAAATCCCAGGCTCGCCGTGCTAGAGAGCCAAATACAGATGAGAAACTTTGCAGTATTTGAAACTCGCCGGCAGTTAGCACTCTTTAGCCGTCCATTTGCACTGCATTTTCAACTCTTGATGGACAGCTAACATTAATGCTTACAATGGAGTCCTTGGACTTGATGTTTGCAGAAAGTAAGCAGCGTATGAAAGGAACTAATTGGTGGCAATTATTCATCAACATAGGCGTGTCCAGTGGTGGTGCCATGACCACCACTAGAATGTGATTTGGTACCGTGGCACAATCACTAGATTGAGATTTGGTACTGTAGTACCACCACTATATTGAGATTTGGTACCGTAGCACCACCACTAGATTGAGATTTAGTACCGTGGTACCACCACTAGAATGTGATTTGGTACGGTGGCACCAACTCTAGATTGAGATTTGGTACCTTAGCACCACTACTAGATTGAAATCAGGTCTGTGCAGAATGTGAATTTTACGTAGAAACGTAGATTTTACGTAGAGAATTGCAAGATTTTTATGGCAGCATCATTTAATAGCCAATTCATGAATTGATCTTAACCGTTCTTTCGTAAATTATTTGCCATATATTCGACTGTCGGATGAATACAAAGAAACGTGAAACATTTACGTCACTTTATGTTTATTATATACTGTCTTGCCGTTTAAGAGACGCGTATAACTTTAAAATTGACTTTGAATTTTAAACTACAAAATAATGAACTGTAACCTTTTTATTCTTGATTTGTTTACAGTACACATTGATAAAACTTAAACTCTGTTTCTACCAATATTGTTATGAGTAGTTGGATGTAAATAAAAATTATGAAAACCAAAGCTGCTTATATTCATTATACAAACTAGTTATTAGGCCTACGATCATTATATACTTGGTTAAGTAGACTAAATGTAGCACTCATTAAGACTCAATTCATCTGAATTGCACAACCACTACTGAAGTCCTGCACACGCCTATGTACATCACACATCACTTGTAAACTATAGACAGGCGATATTAATTGTGCTTAATAGATAATACACTGTCGTCGGTAATCAACATAATATAGACTGTTGAATTTAGCTCCAGTTCATCTTCTTCTTTTGGCAGGAAGTAGAACTGGAACTACGCTTCCCACCTTAACTACGCTATGGACTGTTATTATTGATAGCCTAAATACTCTAAACAAGACTACGAATAGATATACTTGTCCCGCAGGGATCCTATCCTTGGGCTAGTTCTATTTACTTAAACGATCTGAACCCATCGATCCAGAATGGAATGCTGGTTCAGTATGCCTGACGACACGCCTCTCTGTGTCAAAGCCAAAACTCTTCAAAACTTGAAAATAATTACTTTTTCTGAGTTAAATTCCTGCATAAAAATTTTTTCTGTAATCATCCGAAAACATATGAATGAAAATCAAATTTCATTAAATCGGATTTCAGTTGCTAAGCAAACGGGAATCTGAAACAAGACCTTCAGTATTTGTCATGATCTCCCGCTCGACGAAACGGAATCAACAAAATTCCTAGGAATGTTCCTAGATCGAGGACTAATCTGGAAGGGTGCCAAGGTTGCGTCGGGTATCTTTGCCCTTACGGTATTGGACATGGGGATATTATGGTTTAAATTATCCTCACTTGGCATAGCAAAAGCTGGAGCATGTCTTCAAGCTCAAAAAACCCGTAAGAGTAATTCTGACCTAGAGAGTCGTGTTGAAACGCGTTTAGGGAGCTGGGATTTCTGACTCTGCCCTGTCTCTAGTTTCTAGAGGTGATCCTTTACTCCGTGTCGGGGTGTGCTTTGGTTCGGGGAGGGGATGTTCACACGAGACGAGAGGCAGGGACAACTTTCGCGTCCAACAGCACAGGACAAATGCGTTCAGAGACTCAGCATCCCAATCAATAGTCTCCCTAAACACATCAAACAACAAAATGGAAAACAATTCAAAACTCAGTTGAAAACCCTTCTGATTTCGAAAGCATTTTACTCAGTTTGCGAGTTTATGATAAATCGCTGGAATGATTGAAACCAAAAATTGTCTAAGACCAACAAAACAAATTAATTTGCCGAGCCTGTAAATTGTGAGGAAGAGGCTTGAGTGATATAACGTATGCCCGAATGATCTATTGTCCGAATGAATGATTAGGTTAGGTAGGATGATTGTGATACAATGTGTGCATTGTCTGTTCACAATAAAGTTTATTATTATCCTATTTTAATAAAAAGCATAAAAAGAGCGAAAACGCGAGTAAAGAATACAAATCAATATGAAAATAATTCGAAAACAAATTACGATACATTTAACGAGTTCTTGTCTTATTGAACTATTATTTGTAACATTCGGAATTCCTGAAATTCACCTTTCCCTCTCCTGTACTTTAATACCTCTCTCTACAAGTCTGTGTGACCGCCGGGTCGGGTCGGCGAATATTCGCATACCTCGGAGCCGCTTTACTTCAGACAATTGATTGTTAGACTTTCCTTACTTGGGGACTAACGTCTGGCGGGGAAATGGGCATCTTGCACGCGACGCGACGCTCCGCCCTTCCACTAAAAGCTGTCTCCCCCTGACCATCACGCAGGCTAGCATTGTTTTTACTCCGTATGCTGTTGAGCAAAAGTGCATTTGCATTTTCCGGTTCGTGCACTGCGTTTCAGACGCGGCCTCCGAGGCGCCTGACGTGGTTTGTTTGTGCACGACACAAAGCACTGCCGCCCTAGATCTGAGGTCGGACTCCACCCTTCAGTATCGATAAAAAACGAATATCTTGTTTTGTAACTGTATCGATTTAAAAAGCGAAAGGATTCGTGATAATGGTTAAAATTTATTAATGACTAGCGGGCCCGGCGCGCTTTGCTGCGCATTTCAATAATTTTTTGCAAAAGTTGCCCGCGGCTTCGCACGCAATTTCCCGTTGAAAACAGTACACTATATTCACTTATTCTTTTTCTATCACATTCTAAACATTGCTGAGATAATTGATAGTCGTTCCATCGTGAGCCTCTTGGGCGTATTATGAAGGTATGTACCATATTCCTGCCTCTATCTAGCTGTTACCCACGGCTTCGCACGCAAATCTTAAGAACCGAAGTCCTTATATTACTTAGTAAATTTTTTTTTACTATAATAAATTTTAGATTAAATTAGTTATATCTCCGATGCCACGATTGAGCTTGCTTTGTTGTCTCGATCGAGAGAATATGTACACACGGAGTTTTGAGAACCATACTTCTGTCAAAAAAAACAACTAAGGTTGATTTTATAACATTCTTTATATTTGTAGCCAACGTAAGATAGTAATTATGATATCTGCATTACTCTTCTGATCAAGCATGAGCATGGTTTATATTAAATAAATATTGCAGTTAAAGGTGAATTTTTACGTCAAATTTGAATTGTATTATCTGGATAGTAAAGTCTATGTTTAACAGTGATTGCAAAAACAGTTTAAACAAAATTTGTCGTTTCTCTTAAGCTTACTCTATGCTTTAAAACTATAAGTGTAATATATGTTTACAAAGAACAGCTGATTAAAAATTTGAAAAGACGTTAACATATGTTTGCTGCAATGCATTTCTTATGGGTATTTCTGTAACCAGTGGGGCGGAATCCTGAATCGGGAAAGGGATGGGCATAGCTTATAAACCTTCTCCGTGGAAAAATACATATACGTACAAATTTTCATCATGATCGGTCCAATAGTTCACGATTCCATAAAGGACAAACATACAAACATTCATTTTTATATATATAGATAATGATAATCAATTAAGGGTAATGTTAATGGTTTGAATTTCACTTTAAACCCAGTAGACTTCGAGTTATGCCTAGCGTTATGTTAGCGGATACAATACTAGAAGAAGCCTATGCCTCGAAATTCCTTGGAATTTACCTTGATCAAGGTTTGACATGGAATGTTCACATCAATTACGTTTGCTCAAAATTAGCCTCAGGCATTTATGTTCTGAGGTCTCTAGCCAAATACTGCCCAAGTCAAGTTCTGAAAACGGCGTATTATGGCTTGAATTATCCCTACCTCACTTACGGAGTGGTAGTGTGGAGTGCCTGTGCAAGTAATCAATTTTCAAGAGTGTTAAAGTTATAGAAGCGAGCGATCCGCACCATTGCAAAATTGAAGTTTAGAGAGTCGTGCGGGGCAACTTTCAAAAGGTTGCAACTGTTAACTCTGCCTAGCCTCTACATTTTGGAAACAACGTTGTATTGTATGTCTAAATGTGTCTTGACTACGGGCCGAGACATTCATTCGTAGGATACTAGAGGTAGAGAGAACTACCGAACTGGGAGACACATGACGGTGGTTCATGAACGCTTGCCTTCACAGGCAGGGGTTCATTTTATTAACAGATTGCCTAATGAATTAAGAAAAGCCTCTACGCTCAAGGCGTTAAAAACTCGTTTATAACGCTGTTTAGGGTCAGATGCATTTTATAATGTAAAAGAGTTTCTGGAATATGACTGGGAGACCACATAATAACAAGACTGACTCTCGAACGAAGTGGGAAGTATTGCTGATGGATGAATGTGGATGGAGTGGTCAAATTTATGTCTGAATGAGAGCTCGATGTGGTATGTATGTCCAAATGTTAACATATTTTGACGTTTTCTATACAAATGTATTTTGTATCCGAAATAAATAATTGACTATTGACTAATTGAATAATTGACTATTCAGGTAAAACAAATAGACAAACATTGTCATTTTTGGTTGACCGACTATATTTCAATTTCAATTCTTTTTATTGCCTAGGGTACACAGAAGTATATTACCATCGTCAATATAAAATAAATCTAAACATAAACGTGCTATCAAACAAAATAAAATTTCATAGTACTCAACAAAGAATAAGCACACAAAAACAATCATTTGCCTTAAAATTGTAAAGCCACGTCAGAGAGGAATTCATTTACATTATAGAATTCCTTTACTATTAAGTACCTCCTCAGGTTCCTTTTAAAACGTATCTCCTCACAAACATTTTTCAAATTTTGAAGGAGAGCATTATATAAAAAATGACACCCGCGTGCATCAATCACCCTAGTCTCGTGCAGGAACAAACGATATGAGGGAGTACGAAGCAAAGTGCCGTGCCTTGTCGGGTAGGCATGAGTGCTTCCCACTGACGGTATCTGACACAGATGCTTCCTCATATATATGACAACTCTAAAAATTTAAAGGAATGTCATTGTCAGAATGTTGAGATTCCTAAATAAACCACGGCATGAATGAAGATTTTGGGACCCTGCATATGATCCGTACAGCTGTCTTTAGGACCAAAAATGCATGTTCTGCAGTAGAGGCCCCACCCCAGACCTCAATCCCATACGCCAACAACGAAGCGAAACACCCGTGGTAAGCAGTCACCAACCCATCTCTGTCCATAACTGTACGCAGAGTTCGCAATTCAAAACACACTTGACTCAGCTTACCACATAACCTAGATAGATGAGTAGACCTCTGCAATCTACTATCGATGGTTACACCCAGGAACACGTAGATTGAGACGGTTCTAGTGAAGTTTCACTTATGTTAACCAACAAATCAGAGGGTTGTTTATTTTTGTTATAAACTGAATAAATGTGGTTTTCTTAGCATTCAACATTAGGTTATTTTTCGACAGCAAACAGTCATTTTTTACGAGGAAAGATGCTCGTAGGTCAACGTTACTACCTGAGCCACCAAGAAATACAGTACAGTATATTGTTTGGTATCGTATAATTTCAGGTCCTCAAATTGTTCTCTAAACTCAGCACCTGCCCTAGGTCAATCTTAAAATTTGGAGTTCGTTGTGCTAGTTACCGTATTCTTATAATATCTCTCTTACACAAGAATACCCCAAGAGTAAATTTTCGAAAATCGAGATTTACAAAATTATTAAACACTTTGTTGATTTATTACTTTACTAGCTGTTACCCGCGGCTTCGCACGCAATTGTTAGAACCAAAGTCCTTATAAAAAGCAATAAATTATGACGTAATATGATGGGAGTCCTACAAACATTTTAAAACGTAATAAGGCATACATAAGGTAGATATTATTTAAGTTCGTGGTAAATAGTATCAGAGTTTAACTTAATTATTATATCATGTTTGGCACGTGTAGGAGCATTTCTGGTTCTAATTAATTATATACATAACGTCACAGCTGAATCTGCCTTGTATTCCCGATCAAGAAAACACAAATCTGGGATCACACAGGTCTCGGAAACTTACTTTGGTCAAAAAGCGTATATTTCCAGTCCTTGTTATATACATATTTCAGGTCTAAGATATGTCCAGTACCATAGTAGAGTTTGCCTTGTTGTTCTGACGAAGAAAATATATATAGTTTGCTTGCGTTCTTATATATACTTACATAGGACCGAGATGCCTACTTCGGTTAAAAAGTGCCTACTTAAGATACTTAAGACCGTTTAAATTCACTTACCTACTACGTCACAGGTTAGCATGCCATATTGCCTCGATTAAAATACTACATACGTTCGATTATATAGTTCTCGGAAATCTATTTTCGTCAAAATCGTGTTGGCATAGTTGAGTTTGCTAGGACTGAAAAGCCTATTACGACCTAGGGGGGGGGGAAGTCCTACTTACTTCTTATGTACTTCCGGTATAAGAGGGAAATTCTTATTAAGGTTTTGCAACTTTCCAAAATACTCGTTATTAAATTTTTGCGTTACACTTGTTTTTTTTTTTTTACTGTAGCCAGGGAAAGAATGAATCGTTGAGGCATGTTAGTATTTATTTCTTTGTTTTTCCATAAACTATTGTTAAAATGTAATATCATAATGTCAAGGAAGCCCACCAGTTTAAAGTAAGTTATGTGAAAACGTTCATAACTTTGTTCATTAAGGTTATTTTTATAACAGTATTTAATGCATTAGATGATTTTAATTCGTCACTGGCGCAATCTGGAGTAAAATTTATATATTAATGTTTTATTTACTATCTGCATTACACTACCGATCAAGCACTGTTTACTTATTATTGATAAAATTCTAATGTAAACAGATGTTTCAGAAAGTTTGTCGAACTATAGCTGTCAACAGCTGTCAAATTACGTTTCGTTGTTATCATAACATTCAAATGTAAACAAACTAATTTTTCAATTTGAATTCGACTTTATTTGGTAACATGAATGTATTATGGGAGGTAAAAAGCACTCTAAATGTTAATTCAGACCACAAGCTATACCTATTCCAAATTTCAGCGCAATCCGTATAGCAGTTTCAGCGTGATTCGAGGACAAACCTACAAACATCCAAATATCCAAACATTCAAACTTTCGCATTTATAATATTAGTGGGATATGTTGTTTTATTATTATAATTTGTATAAGTGGCAAAAGCCTGATTTAATTTGTTTGTCGTCGCAAGTCCATTTCGAAAGCATTCAATGATGTCTAAAAGTTTTTGCGATTCAATGGTTAATTCAATTAGGCTATTACCATTTATACAAATTCAATGAATGTTAAAAGTCGTTTGAAAAGTATTTGACCTTCCGCATGTTAGTTTGCTTGTTTAAACACGTATGTTACAGAAACGGTAAAATATAAAATAATCTAATTGTAAAAAGTAAGGGCTTTGTGGTGTAATCGTAACATGAGTTCTTTTATATTCTTGCGTTCATATAGAGAAATGGCATGAAAACTGAATTTCAAACTTTATTAAGAAAAACTACAACAATACCATTGAAAGTTGCTCATGAAATCCGAGCAATTCCGAGAGGAATTGTCGATAGTCAATATTGCACTAATGGTCGTCTCTCATCCCAAAATACAATCACCAAAGAATTATCTATTTACTCAAAATTATTGTTAGTAGTAGTGTCGAAGGGGTTGGCAACACTGAGAGTGGCACCAAGGGAGCATCCAGACACGCTTGCGTTCTTAATCATCAGTGACACGTAGCGTGTGAATTGTCCCGCAGCACCGAGTCCGGACAATACGACTAATTAATCACACATTTAGATTTTATCATTTGATTATAGACAGTACTTTGTGTTGCAGCCAAATCTGTTGACTCTGGGTAAGGGGGTTTCCTGTCCGGTTTGCAATATATCTGAGCCAATCCACTTACATTCACTATTTTGTTTACCTGTTTTGCAGCCGCCCTAGAGTAATTACCTTATCTCCAAGGCAACTGAGCCATTTGCAAGATCCTTATTCGTCTACGATTTCCCAACCGGTGATGTTTGTATCTGGCACTAGCGCCCTGCAACTTTCCATCCGCAACTAATTAAGTGACTTGGATCACGCTAATAGTTACACGCTGGGTCTTGCCTGTCTCTCTTGCTGCAAAACTTGAGACTATGAATCATACCACAGGCGCACGGGTCAGGCGATGTTCTTAAGGGGGAAGTAATGAAAGTGATTTTTAATCGATATTTATCTACTCGTTTGTATACACTTATTGAATGAGTTTTGGCTCCCCCCTCACTCTCTCTCTCTCTCTCTTTCTCTCTCCCTCCCAGGTTTCAGAGATCCATTACACATATTGCTATTGAATAAACTGCTGCTCCTCCTTAGGTAAAATTTGGCCTTTCGCATTTATAATTTTTTAATTATTGTACCTGGTGCAACTTAAGATTTTTTTTCCAATGAGAATTATATACAGAGTGTCCCTTAACTCTGTACAAAGAGGTATATACCGTTGTTGCTCGGGTCCAGACAACACATTTTACCATATGAATAAGATCGTCGTACCAATGTTTTGTTCATGGCATTGTGTTTCTATTAAATTGACATGTCCCAAGATAGGGGTTGCAATATTAAAATTTAAAGTTACTCCTCCGTACTCCCCTTTGAAAATGGGGGGAATGTTTTTTATCATTCAAAAAATCCAAAAAGTTATTTTAATAATAATTGTGGTGAAGGTTTGTACATCGATATCTCAATCCGTTTGGAAGATATCCAGGCATATCAGGACTTAATTTACACCCTGTACATCTTTGGTTTTATAATTCTATGGAAGTTGCGGAAGCGTATATCTCGTCAGTGCGAGCATTGTGCAACGATGCCAGCGGAAACGATATCAGACGTCACGTGGGCAGAGTTCAACAGTAGTGAAATTAGCATAGAACAGGGGTCATGGTCTACAAAGTTCCAGTTGACCCCGATGCTGCAGTACACCCCCGCAATGGGCGACGATGTTGCTGGTGACGTATCCTCGGATATCAAGTAGTGGACACCAAATTACGTGTCATCTGAGTGGACAATTTGACAACGGTGCACCAGAAACGAAACTGTGGAGTTTGTTAGCACAGGAGCAGCGCAGAGTGCTCCGTGATAGCACCAATTGAACATGATTCCGCGTGGATAAAAAACATTCAGGTTTAAAATTGATGAAGAAAAAAAACAAGCTATGATTTATTCAGGATACGGAGATAAAATTATAGCAAGATCTGAAATGTTAGTAATGATAGGCTCTGATTCTTTCAGCAAACGAGTACTTTTCAAACGAAGTATAAAATTTGAATTGGAAATGAAAATTTAAATGCAGTTTGGAACCAAAGCATTATTAAAGGATAGAACCCATTATGCTGGGATCCTATTCTATAATGAAATGTTCTTTTCCCAGTAGCCCAAGGAAAACTATGTCAGATTCCACTGTATTCTTTATAAAGACTGTCCACAGCACTATGTGGCTCAGTTATTGTGGCTGACATACTTCCGTGAGGTTTGAGGAAAATGGGACTGCCCTATCAATATTTCTAAAAACAATTACACTTAATTCGTATACAAAAAAGAAAAATTTTCCTGAGTTAAAAGCAACCTTAAATTTACCAGGGATTAGGATCATACCAAGTACAATCAACAAGGTTTAAAATTAACAGTTAATACGATACATCGTATTAATCAGGAGATTAGTTTAATAGGAACTTAGGTTTATCAGGGGGTTGATATCATCAACGAGATCAGTTTATCGCGGGGTAAAGTGCACCAAGGAGGTGAGTTTTTCAGAAGGTTTGCGTAGGAAGTTGGTTTCTAAGGAGATTGATATCATAAAGGAGTTGGTTCACAAGGAGTAAAAAGCAACCAGTGGATAGGCTCAACAAAGGATTCAAAGTATTCAGGGAGTTACGCTGAACAGGACTGAAATGTTCACAGAAATGTTACTGATAACACTTAGGTTTACAAATTTGAAAAATCCTATCAGTTTTAGTTTTTACAAAAGATAAATTTGTAAAGACTCTCATGCAAGATACTTTATATCGAAAGGCATTCGATAACTAAAAATCCTATTTTGTTCTTGAGGAAAATTACATTTATTTTTATAAAATAGGATTTTTCCTACTTTTCAGTTTAATTTCTACTAACATATACACTTGCCTTAACGGATTACTAACTCTTTGTTTGAAGTTTGTTTTTTACGATGGAAGGATTGTGAAGGAAACAGGACTTTTTTGGACATTTGCCATCGTTCAGTGATACAATACAATCAGTAATACTACGTTTTGAGATTTGCAATCTGACTACAACTTAAGTTAAAGTGAACAAAACATACCAGAGCGTTGTGACAAGTATAAATAAGGAACCACACCAGCCATGTTGTGTTCATTCCATGCACACTAACTCTAAACATGCACTTAATAAAACTAAAGACTAATTGTTAAACATGAATTACAGAATACAGGCCACAACAGGCCTGCACTCACCGGCCAACCAAATAGAACACTGACTGAAGCGTGTCACAACGCTGTGGTATGTTTTGTTTATCTGGGATGTAAACATGTATTAGTTTAGTCATTTACCTGAAGAAGACATCATATTGCAGATCTCGAAACGTAGTGTTACTGATTGTATTGTACCACTGGGGGATTACTAGCGTTTTTGTACCGGCTGCAAGGAACTCATTGTTTTGGTGTTTTGATCCAATTTCAAAGTAATGTTCTGACAGCCTCGATATTCTGGAACTTTTTCACATGAGTGATACTTCCTCTAGTTGACCAAACATTGAGAAACCACATGGTGCCAAATTGAGTTGACGATGACGTCACGGGTTAATTAAGCAGTGTGAGGAAGATGTGGAGAGTACCATCTCTGTCCCAAAATCCACAATGTTTCTCTCTCATGGCACCCTTACCTTGACCTAAAGGATATGTAGGTAGTATTGTCCGTACAGTGGGTGCTTCCAAAACATCGTCAGTACGAATTTTCCTGTTAATGTTTCAGTCTCCACCACTTCAGAGTTTTAACCCACAAATGATTTAGAACAATTTCCATGGTTCATATGACTTTTACCATAAACTTTAGTCACTCTATAGAATATGTTAGACGGGGTTTCGTCATCATAGAGCAAATACAAATCACAGAACGTTGGTTGTAAAACTAATGTTGAAATGTCAAGTGAACTTGTCATTGACTAAATTTTGAGGTCATGAATACAACTTCCTAAAACCTGTATGGACATATGGTATGCAGTTATGGGGCACAGGAAGCAACTCAAATCTGAAAATACTTCAACGGTATCAATCAAAAGTTTTAAAATGCAAAAGCGCCTTGGTATGTATCCAATAAAACATTACATCAAGATTTGAACATCCCAACAGATGTTCCTCCAGTCAAAGAGGAAATTACCAAATTCAGTCGCATTTATATTTCAAGATTTAGAAGATCATCCAAACCACCTTACAGTAATTTACTTGATAATTCTAAAAATGTGTACAGACTCCACCGAACTGCTATCCTGGATCTACCTTATAGGTTCTTGAATTAATTATGTTAGTGTTAACAATGGTTAACATCTAACTCAATTTTAATATTGTAAATGTTGTTTTTGTATATAATATTTACTTATTGTTCTTCTCAAATTGAACAGATTGTAAATAAATAAACTGTTGTTAAAACAATGAACACAACAATGTTGACTCATCAGCTTATCAAGACTGATTCCAACTTAAAGCAATACAAGTATTAAATTTGCCCTGTACACTCTCCAGAACAGTTTGTCTTGTTAATTATTGAATGTCCCTCGCAGATGTACTGTAATATAAACTCATATGCATCCTTAACAGATCGTACCTGTGGAGCGAGGTGTCACCTTACTCAACTTCCTTTCTCTATGCTCTCATATTTCTTCCCGCCAACTACATTATGTTGATCTAAGGTTTTACCACGTTTTAGTTTAATTCATTCCCAATAATACCATCCTTCCGCTGTTGTATAGAAGTAGAATTACGTGCTAACCCTACTTAGAAAGATATTTACCAAGATAATCTCCATTATTGTTGTATATATATACTATACAACAATATAATTGTATACTATACGAGTACTATTGAATGTTGCAAAACTTATGTATAGTTATTTATGCTATAAAACAGGTTGTATCAAGGTCACTGAGGTCGTCTGTCCACGCTCACGAGCCACATTATGCGTAGAATCTGGAACGCTCCGCCCTGACCGGTCAAATCGCGACGGCGACGCTTTCACTCTCGTGTTAAGTAAAAAGCTTTAAAGCAATTTAAATCTGATTCCGGACTGTTTTGTACTTTAAACTTTCTAGACTTCTTATTGGTAAAACCCGTCACACTGGACAGCAGCTAACAGTCGTTACAATTCAATCAATGATTTTATGATCATTTGGTAGGCAACAACACTGAAAACGTTTTCTGGTAAGTCAATAATGTTGAACTGACTTCGATATCGACAATTATTAGAATTTTATATAAATATATGAAAAGTTTTGCTCAACTTTAAAATGTCTAACTTATACAGGGGGAATTGAGTAATCTCCAATTTTAACTGTCCAATTAGTATAAAAATGGAATTAACATATTTAGACAATATTTTATTGCTGTAATCAAAATTTACATAGATTAAGTGTTAATTATTTTTGTAAAAACACTAAAAACTAATTTCAAGAAGTATAGCGAACACCATAAAACAAAGAACTGTTTGTGTATTATTAAGGAACACTTTATGTATATTACGTATGTATTCGTAAATGAATCTTGGTTTTTACACATTTACACCTTATAAACCGACCTTTGAAGATAGTCTATAAATAAATAATTCATATTCCGAGTAGATTTTGGTAATTGAAACTGGTAACATAAGAGTAATGTGCAGCAGTAACATACATAAGTTTACGCTGTTTGGTAGATTTTATATTAATTTATTTATTGAAATTGAACTTATGGCATTATTCAGAAACAAATTACTGCCCAGATTCTAAAAGTACCCCAGTTCCATTAACAATGTGTGTAGGCTAAGAGGAATTTGTAAAAATTAATTTTCAAACGTTATTATAAAATAGTCATGAGGGTGTGTGTGTTTATTTGTAACTTATTATATTCACATGTATTTAGTAGTATTTATTGTTCAGAAATATCATACTTAACATTTTATGTGACATACCGTGTGTAATGAATATGCAAATAAGTTTATTATGACAATTATGTATAAAATATATACAGGGTGTTCGCGAAAGGGTGTCACAAACTTATGGGTAATAGTATTCATAATTTAAAAGAAGAATTTTTACATAAACATATATCGATAAATGTCTTGTTTAGCCGCTGGCCGCACTTTTGTATTTTTTATAAACAAATTAATATCTATAACACTAGTTAAGCCAAAGAAAGCAAATTTGGTACATAGGCTTGAATATTTAGGGGGGAAATTGAAAAGGAATAATTGTATTATCTTTAATATTGACAACAAAATAGCGTCTGTTGAAAATTGTTAAAGGAAAAAAAAATAAAAAATCTATTATAGTTATACAAATGTTATCAGATATAAACTATTTGCAAATTTTAATTACAATTCTAACTGCACTTATTTCAACGAAACCCGTCAATGCATAAGCGAGCACAACCATTTTAAATGTACGCTTGTACAAGCCGGGAGCAGCAAACGTTCTGTCTTTTGATATGAATCAGCAGTTTTACATAACTTATAAGAAATTTAAAAGATACCAACTAATTTCAGTTTCTATACAAATCTCAACGGTACTTCTTTTAACGAAATCCGTCCAAGGATAAGCGAGCACAATTATTTTAAAGTTACGCTTGCACAAGCCAGGAGCCACAAACAACTGGTACCTCTCAATTGTGACATGTTTGGCGCATTTATGATGATGGCTGTTTTCTTCGTTTGTCGCTAGATAGAGTGCAACCACAACGTTTCCAGTGGATGAGATTTTTTGCCTCGGATGCAATATCTTCTCATAGACTGGTACTTAACAAAACTCAGTGTTAACCGTTAGCCTTAAGAAATGTTATAAAAGTGACAAATAGCCAATATATATATATATATATATATATATATATATATATATATATATATATAATGAATTTATTTGTCAATATTTATAAGATACATTTAAACAAAATATAGCTATGGTGTGAAAGGTCGAATAGATGCAAGAACGTAGCCAGGGAAAAATTGGGGGGTCCAGACAAAATTTCTTCCGTAGTAGACAAGAGGGTAAGGCCCAATTTTGTTCCTTAAAAAGTTCTTGACCCGATTCTTTGTTAAGAACGATCTTTCAGCAGTACATGTCAGTAATACTGAATTATTTAAATAATAATAATTGTTAACTAAAAAGGTAATTTTAAAAATTGAAAAATTGGGGGGCCCGCATCGCTTGGACTCCCCTCCTGGCTACGTCCTTTAATCAATTAAAACTTCTGAGTTTAGCTCCATTTCACCTTCCGATTCAACTCTGCCTGGTTTACCCAGCAGTCTAGTTGAAGAGATGTTCTCATTGTCTCATCAAGTGTATATTCGTGTGCACTATGATGTTTTTGACACGATCACATATGTGATATGTGTTGCTCTGAAGTAATATTACTTCAGAGCAACACAGTATCCTAATGATAATAATCATTAACATAAGTAACATTGTATCGCAGTCGTCATAAAAAGTAATTATTATTAACTATCTATCTAGACATTCATACATATTCACGCTTACAATTAATTCATACATTCGCTCAAAAACATTCAAACTTACTTCAGATCCAGAGCAAACACGTTCGAATTGACTTCAGATCTAGTGCAAATTTAGACATCCCAGCAGCTCATCATGAATTCATCGATATAATAAAACGCTTTTGAGCCAAAAAGCATTTGAGACGAGTTTAGAATTGATTTTGATTCTACACTGAACGCAGCTATGGTGGGAAGGGCTGATTCGATGTGAATGTTGAGTTTAGCTCCAGTTCACCTTCCTCTTACGTGCAGAGTCTGAACAGCATCAGATTCTGCACGTAAGAGGAAGGTGAACTGGAGCTAAACTCAACATTCACATTGATTTTGATTGTTGGAATTTTTTACACCATCAGGGAGCTTGTTGATTAGTCTGACACCAAACTTGTTGCGGGAGGTGTTGTGATAACGTCAGTCTGTTTTACCCAGTTCGAAAGTTACCCCTGCCTATTGTACGTTGGTGAACGTCATCGCCACGAACCAAATCACACTTTGATCTGCAGTGTGTGATCACCCCAAGAATATAGAGTTAGGGCAGTCCGCAAATCTCAACTCTCTGAAAGATTCCCTGTACGACTCTATAATGATCTATGAGGGTATCACTGCACGCACTACTCAATTGCATCATACACACAACATAGGTGTGATTTTGGATACATTTGGATCTTTAAAAGTTCTTAGTTAATAAACTGCTTAGTTAGTTACGTACACTCGGAGTATCTTGTGCCAACTTCACGACGACATTGAGAACCAGTATATTGCAAACTACTATTACGCAACTGTGCTTGCTACCGCCGCAGTTGGCAACACTGATAAATTAAAAAACTATTCTCGGCCCTATATTATTTCTCATTTATGATCTTCCGGAAATTTCAACATACCTCAAAGATACGATGTTGGCTGATTGTTCTTTTCTTGTGTTCAATAAACTTCCAACATTTGGCTATATCGAATTCAAACAACCAGTTGCAAAGTTTTAAACAGTGGTTTATTTTAAATAAACACCAACAAAATTAATATAATCCAGTTTCATCTGGGGAATACAAACCAGTTTAATCTTCAGGGTTTTTATCAAACTTGAAAGCGAGGAAGCCAAGCAAGAAACTTCTGGGTTTATATGTCGATAATAGGCTCACATGGAGTGGCCACGTGGAACACGTCTGCAAAAGGCTTCGAACCATTGGATTTGCTTTCAACCGTCTCGCCAAGGTCTAGCTAAGGTGTTCTACGGACAGTATATTTTTCTCACGTGGAATCGATCTTGAGCTATGGGGTGATGTTCTGAGGTCCATCCAGCGTGGTAAATTTCAATAGAGTGTTTGTCCTCCAGGAGGGGTGTCTGCGAATAATCTCAGGACGTAGGAGGTTCGAGTCTTGTAAAAATCTTTTCGGTGAGTTGAAAATCCTTATTCTAGTGGGTCTGGTGGGTACGAGCTATGCTCTTTTAAGGGTAATCCAAAGCTTTTTGTAAGTAATGGATGCTACCATCAGTATTGAGCCGGTTCAATACCTATATCTCCCCGGCTCATGTGTGTTTTATATAGTGGTGTGTGTGGTTTATTGGCTGCAGAGGCGACTGATTTTGAAGGCGTTTGGCCTTTCCGGCAGAGTGGCGTAAAGACTCTGGGCTGTAGTGTACTAGTTAGGAGTAGCTCCTGTTTAAAATTTTGGTTTATTTTAGTATTTTGTTAGATTTGCTGAGCTGATTCCTTCTAACATGTGCGGCTAGGTTTACGGCCCCTCACTGATGAGGTCCAAGGGATGAGCTGTTTATCTCCTGTCATCTCTCCATCATGCGTGGTCGCAGAGAACCTTCACTTTGCGCTCTGCTGAGGGACGGCCACCATGATGGACATTTCTGCTAGTCAAAATCTGTGATACCCTGCATTCTTTATTTATTTGTTATTGTTATTGTTGCCGTTTATATAGTTTATATTTTGTTATTTAATTTTAAGTTAGTTTTAGATATTATTTAGTTATTTCTTGGATTTCATTAGGAGCCCGCCCTTAGCCGAAGGATACCGGGTGGAATTGGCATTTCTTGTTTCAAATTATGGCGTGTCTAATTTTTTGTATGCAGGTGCACCTGACAAGAATTGTTCGAGGTATATACTACTGCAGGCACTTTTTATTTTTTTATTTATTATATATATATATATATATATATAATATATATATACTTAATTATATTGACTGGATAGGCCTGTGTTTTCGTAGTAAATGAACCTGAGTATACTGACCACGGTGTGTTTTTTTTTTTTTTTTTTTTTTTTTTTTTTTACCTAGTTTAATTTTGATCCGGCATCCCGTTCGCCACCATGGGCGCGCGTTTCCCAGTTGGTTTGCTGTGGGTGTGCGAGCGGCGATGTAAGGTTTCAGTATCCGACCAGATCAAGAGAGCTAATATCTTGAGAGTTGGTATAAGAAAGGTACTACAAGACAAGAGGGCGCTGAAATAAAATCTTTCCACTTTTAGCATGTACTTTCCATTAAGTTTTCTTTTAACTATTTGAATAAGCTACATGTGTTAATATGTCCCTGTCAGATTGTGTACAGATTAATTTATTCTGCAGCTTTCTCGTCAAGATGGTAACCCTTAAGACGTGAGCTAAAACATGAGCTAACGCCCAGCCAAATCCCGTAGAGTGACATGATGCACCATCATCGAACTCAGTGTTGCCTAATTAAGGAATCTTCATGCGAGATACAAAATCCATTCCTACTGATAGTTTTTTCACTGGATAGCATATTAAAATAAACTAATTACGAATAGCCAAAGTACAGGAAGACCGTTTCGAAACTCGTGTAACTGCAGTGCTCATTGCACAATTGAATTGTAAATATTATGGATTAAAGACAAATGTGCTCCTTCATCACCTGTTCAGAGCAATGCGAGTGTAATGGAAACGTAGTAATTATCCAAAGATTTTATTACAAAGTTGTATTACAGTATTTTATTCTTAGTGATATGTACACATAATGCTCTCAACGTGTGATATTTAATAAGGCAGGAAAATCATAAATTTCACATCTTTTTTTCGTGTATATTTCAATGGTAAATTTCATAAGGTATGAAAAGCGTAGAGGTTTTTCGCCGACGCTCAGCCAAATTCGATGGTTGGACATGCAATATCATATAACTTCTTGTCTATATAGAAATCATGCAAAACATAAAATCTACAGATAACATCTTTAGCGAAATATTTTACCGTATATCAGATTTCATAGCAGTGTTTAGATAATAAAGTATCGTTGAGCTAGGAAAGGTACTACAAGGGAAGAGGGCACTGCAAACAAATCTTTCCACCGACTTTTAACATGTACTTTCCATTACTGTTTCTGTGAGCTATTTGAATAAGCTACATGTTGTAATATGCCACACATTAATATCCCGAACTTAGCTTGTTTACACATTTATTTATTCTGCAGTTTTCTCGACATGATGGTTAGCCTACCCATAAGACCAATGTAAAATATGTGCTAACGCTCAGCCAAATTCACTCTATGGGATATGCACCATCATCGAACTCAGTGTTGCCTAATTGAAGGAAGCTTCATGCGAAATACAAAGTTCATTCCTACTAATAGTTTGTTCACTGGATAACATATTAAAATAAACTAATTATGAAATTGACAGTTTTCCTTTTCAGTTGAATCGATAATAGCCACAGCACAGGAAGAGCGTTTCGAAACTCGAATAACTACAGTACTCACTTCACAATTAAGTTATAAATATTATGGATTACAGACGTACTCCTTCCTCACGTGTTCAGAGCAACGCAATGTTGTTTATTTCCTTACTAGGTAAACCATATTGCCAGGGGAAATCCGAACAGATGGTTTTCACAGAAATACGAGTTTTACGGGAAACGGATCAATTAGCCAATGAGGATAAAGTCATCTGCCAGTGAAGAAAGCCTGACTTTTTTTGTAACAGAGGGCCAGGTTTCCTAGGCCTGGTGTGCACAATAGTTGGCTTATTGTGCACCCTCTCCCAGGTTTAAGCTGTATCAAATCCCAAGCCTTTACAAAACCATGAGATCTTCTGAACAATGCTTTCCTGTTCCAACCCCTCTTCCGTATGCATAAGAACACCTAGGGATCTTGAGCGTTTGCTCTGTAATGCCGGACATTCAAATATGACGTGCTTGACTGTTTCGTCAGCCTCGCCACATTTCCTGCACAGTGTTTCCTGAACTGGAATACCTATTCTGTTCAGGTGACTTCGGAATATCCAATGACCTGTAATAAAACCAGTCACCTTTCGGATCTCCATTCTACTCATTCTAAGTGCATCTGCTGCAATGCTCCTTGATGGTACCTTGAGCATCCGCTTTGCTTGTACATTCCCCTCAGTATTTCTCCAATGTTGTAGGTGTTTGTTAACCATCCACTTGGTAACTGATCTACGTGCTAAGTTATATGAGACCCCACACGTTGGTTCAGGACCGGTAAGAGGACAGTTGGCTCCCAAGTTAGCGCAACTGTCTGCCCCTTCATTACCTGTGATTCCTCTATGTCCAGGCACCCAAGTTAGAATAACTTTATTGGTTTTCGCCAGCAATTTCATGACCTTATGGCATTCCCAGACTGTCTTCGAATTACAGTCATGGTTGGCCAAGGCCTGCAGAGCAGCCCTGCTGTCCGAGTTAATGTAGATGATCCACATTAACTCTTGCACATTCTACAAGGGTTGTAACTTCAGCCTGAAAGACAGTTGCCAGGTTACCTAGGCTAAAGCTTAAGTTAACCCTAGGTCTGGCTCCCCAGACCCCTGCCCCAGTACCCTTCAGAGTCTTTGACCCGTCCGTGTACCAGGTTAGAGCCTTCTTCATGTAGTCAGGCTCACCTTTTGACCATTCCTTCCTTCCAACAATGTTGACTTGAAATGGTTTTTCCCAGTCCGTAACCTTTGCCATTCTGTCAGACATCATTTCTAAAATATCCAGTTTGAGAATGTCAACGATCTTGGAGTGCTTACTAGCATGGTGATGATGCCAGTTCCCATTGCACTTCAGTCTGTAGGCAGCCGTCCTAGCCTCTACTATGACGAATATGTCTAGGGGTGGGAGGTTTAGCACTACTTCCATAGCAGCGGTTGGTGTTCCTCTCATGGCGCCCATTGTACCCAAGCATGCCAACCGCTGTACCTTTGACAGGTTTTTTGCGGCAGTCACCTGTTGGACTTTTGGCCACCATACCACTGAGCCATACACCATCATTGGTCTGATGACTCTGGTTTAAAGCCGAAGAAAGCCTTGGTGGTACCAGTAGATACTGTTAAAGGGGGGGGGGGGTGAGGCCCCCAGGGTTTTACAACTTTTTGCAATTTAACTTCCCCATCATTTAACTTGAAACCCACCATATTAACTCCAACGTCTATATATTGGTTGGTTGGTAGAGAAGCAAATATGTCAGAAGCGTGTTCAGATCGTCGCTTCCGGGAACTGTACGTAATTGGCGGTAGAATATTTGCATCATTCGTTTTGCATTAATACTGGCATTTGCAATGTAGATTTACACATTATATACACATATATCCATCTTGAATTATAAGTTATATTTTATTTATAAAGATAATTCCAATTGTTGTAGATTTATACGTAATAGTATAATATGATACGTGAATAGTACTATTATATGAACTTATATAGTACTTTACACTGTAAGTACACTCCATCGTGCATATTTGACAACAGTATCTGATCCCCGGATCAAATTGGAATAGAATAGAACAACTCAGTAGGTTTGGAGTAACTTGGGACACAATAGATGAATGAAATAACTTAATTCTTTGTTTGAAGGTTATTTTTGACGAAAGAAGTTATTTTGTTATCACCTGAAGAAGAGATCAGATTGCAGATCTCAAAGCGTAGTGTTACTGATTTCTTGTTTCACTGAACGATGGCAAATGTCCGGAAAACTCCTGTTTCTTTCACGAACCAACTTAAGTTATATCGTTGGTGAAAAACGTATGCGGTTAAATTTGAGTGCTATATATATATATATAAGTACTCACACATGCATTGAGGTTTGGGTTTTCATATACATAATTTATGTCTCGGACAGAACGTCTTCCTGTCCTCCATCCTCTGAGATAAATAAGTTATGTCTCGGACAGATCGTCCTCCTGCCTTCCATCCTCTGAGACAAATAAGTTATGTCTCGGGTAGAACGTCCTTCCTTCCTCCATCCTCTGAGACAAATAAGTTATGTCTCGGATAGAACGTCCTCCTGTCCACCATCCTCTGAGACAGCATGTCCTTGATCGTTTCCTTGGATTGAAAACTGATTTGTAATGATGAACGGAGTGAAAGTTCTTATGCATTCAAATTTCACCTATACGTGTTGCTGCAATAGCAACTAATACACATAGCGAGCTATGGTAGGAAGGGTTGATTCAATTGAATTTTGAGTTTAGGTCTAGTTCACATTCCTTTTACTGCAGCATCTAAAATCTGATGCTGTCTCAGACTTGACTCCTAGAATCTGGAGCTATGTTCGTCTAAAGAGATCGAAAGAAAGTGGACTACGAAGAAGCTCAAAACGAAACATTTACATAGTTTCGACATCAATAAAAGGAAGGTGAACTGGAGTTGGATTCAAAATTTGAAGGAACTAATAGATAGTGTAGAGCAAGTGCACGAGTTTATGGGGTTGAATACTTACGTGGAGTTAACATAAATCATGACAACAGTCCTATTCCAACACGCACCCTTTACTAATTTGCATACTCTCCAGTTAAACTGCGCTTACGTGACTTTATTCAAGTAACTCACACACTTGTAGTAAATATTTAAGTTATTACCAAAGTTTTGAAGCATACTTATTAAATTATATTTCAAATTATTCAGTAAAATTATTGACACAATTTCAGATATTAAGGCCCAATTATGTCTCAGTCCTCACTAAAACAATTAATTATTGGTTATTTTGACATATAAACTAAAAAATTATTAATTTTTTTATGATGTGCAATATGTATTTCTATATAGTTCAAATATATTCTACATTCTTATCTTTCTGTATATTTATAGAACAACTATAATAAAATTTCTGGATTTAAAATCCTTTAGAACATTTGTTACTCAAGTGGAATATCTGTTTTTAAATAAAGTTATTAATCTTTATTTATTAAGATATGTAGCTTTACTTTTATTAATTAATCATATTATGTAATTACTGGCTTCTAGAATAGTCAAGGACGAGTGATTATCATTGTATTTATTAATTACAAAGTGAAATTTAATAAACAAATTAGTATGATAATGTAGCGAGAACTTGCGTGTTAACTACGGTTGTATTGTGTGTTATCTACACATGTCCCCCTTACCAGCTAGTTAGTTTTTACGAGCGATATGCAATAGGCAAACCTTGCATGCAAGCTCTCCACGCCATGCAACAATACAATGAGAACGCTCAATACACACTTATCGTGTCATAGATCAGGAACACGGCTTTAGTTTTATGTCTGGGAGGAGAAATGGTGTAAAATAATATAAAAGGACAATACATACTTATTATTATTCATTTATACATACATTTATTTAAATGAATGTCCTAACTACTTTGCAAAAGTTCTCTAGATACTTTGCTCTAAATTTCCAAATCCCTAATAACACATAGAACATAAGAGAAAATTCTCGCCACAGTGATTAAAAAAGTCAATGATATGTTTCAATATAATCTGCTATGAGTTTTAATTGAAATATGCTCTAAATTTGACTAATTACTTTGATCCTAGCATATAATTTCTACAGTTTGTATAATTTATTTAAGTTTCTGTGGTTCATAATGGTATGGTTGTCTGTACTCCATATCATTTCTGTACTCATTATTCTCTGGCTAGCTATAAACGTTACATTAACATTCTTCTTTTCTAAAAGTTAAAAGGTTTCTTTCTAAAAATCGAGATTTCAGCGAGACAATATTATAAAATAACTGTTCATATTTTAACCCCAGCAATCAAGTAAAAATGCTACACAAACTCATTTTTCTCTTTTTATTTTCTTTCTTACTGGTGCATGAATTTCTCTAGCTTTAATCTCTGTTTCTTCTTTATTGAACTCTCTTTTAATAATGATTGCTTTTTCATTAGGATATTTCTCAAATTTACTTTTATTTATCTTACATTTTGCAGCAATTCTATATAATCAATTTTGAGTTTGAACAATTTTAGAATCGATATTTGTAGTTTTTTTTTTAATTTGAGACTTTGAATTAAATCTTCTATTTATAATAATTTATTTTAACAGATTATCCAAACATTCTTTTTCATTCATACTTAATAGCTTTTGGTAATAATCTTGATAGATTTTTCTGACGCATTTTTTTGTTATATTCTTGATAGATTTTTTTATTGTACTTAGCTGTTTTTCTGGGTAACAGTATTGAAAGATTTTTTCATTGATTATTCGGTTGTTTTAAGAAATATTTCATGGATTTTAAGAGAATTGTCGTGTAAAGTTTCCTATTTTATTTAAAACGCCTAAAATATCAGATTTCCCCTAATTGTTGTAACCAAATGGTTCAGTATCGGTCATGTTTTCTAAGACAATTTGTTTATCATCCTTAGAGCACAACGACAATTTGTTCATTGTTACTATACAAATTTAGTGTCTGTAGCTCCTTATCACTGTAATTTCTCTAAATTCTTAATTATTTTCGAATAAGCATCTCTTTAAATTATCCATATTTATTGTTTTATCTACAACGCTTTGCTTAATACCTTTACATTTTACCGGATTTTCATCAAGATATTGAACACGCGTACATTTTTGACCTCAAACAGAAAATTCTTCTTGGAATTATTTTCAGCTCTGAAGTCTGAGAATTTTACTATGCGTCACATTTTTCTGATATTTGCAGTGGAACAACATAATTAACAATATAATCATAAGTGTAGATATTTATTGACTTTTCTGATATCTGTATTTTGGATTAAAACTTCGTTTTTTGATCAATTTTACATTTTTGAACGATAATGGATAGTCAAATCATAAAATATTTCATCATTCACGAATTTGTCATTTCGTTTTGCTATATCAGCATGATTTTCGGGGTTTTCAATAGCGCACCTGATTGAGTAAATAAAGCAGAAATCGTCTTTACGTATGATATTCAAAGAAGCTTTTCTATCTTTGATTTCCTTTGGTAAATCGATATATGACACGGCATTCACAACTTTGTATTAAAAAATGCTTAAAATTAGTTGTTTGCAGCGTGTTAATGTCCATCCAGATCCAGCATTAGGATTATTCGTTTGTTCTCGAAGCGATAATTTATTGAATTGAACAGTGATAAAATCATCAATGCTGTATATTTTGTCGGATTTGATAGTAAAATACATTGGAAAGGTTTGTGGTTCACCATTTTCTTAAGTTCTTTCATAGTCGCATTCTAAAGAGATATATGCTTTACTATTTTTACATTTTTTTAAGAAATTTTCGACCAGTTTTTTTATCTCGGGTCGCATTACGCATAGGTATTTGTAAATGGACAAATTTTCGCTAGAATTATTTCAAAATTCCTTTGAAATTGAATTTAATTGTTTCAAAAGGCCATGTGTATAGGATAAAACTTCGACATTAATGTAATTTTCTCCGAGTGTTTCTTTAAGTTTTTCGTTTATTTGTTCAATCATTTTAGCTCTCGTTTTATCAGCAGTTTTGATACATAATTTATCAGATATTGCATGGATGTTTTCTTCAGTAAATTGATTAGGATCTTTTTTATTTTCTTTAATTCCCATAATGTTTTAAATGTCACACGTTTATTAGTAATCATTAATTTGATTTTCTCTAGCCCAGGTTCCTTAAGAATTTAGCTGTGTGGGTTTTGTGATAAATATCTTTGTTTTTCAAATGTAGCCTATTTTAAAGTTGTAATGTCTCATATTTTTTTTTGAAATTTCCTATTTCAATAGGGACAGTTTAGGTTTCCTCCCTACATTTAATACAAAACACTTTTTTAATTAAAGATTTAAAAAATTTACATTTTTAGGTATTTTAACAAATTTGTATCGTATATTGCACCATATTGTTGAAAATTTGAGGGAAATGGGGCGAAATAATCGAAGCGGTAAAAAACTGTAGGGTAAGATCGTGAAGGTAATATGTTTATCAAATTTCTACTATTTTTCATTGATTTTAAGAGATTATTGTGATTTTCTTGATAAATTTTACTTCGTTAGCTGTAGCAGTTTTGTGCATAGATTTAACGAGAATTTTCAGTTTTTTACATTTTATTCAGTTGTTTTTTAATAGATTATTTTTTAGGATTTTTCAAAGACTTTTCACGCAAAAATATTAGAAACACAGCTTTGAACAAGAGACTTTTTGTTGCATTATTTTTGGTTCTTTTAACAGTATCTTACATTGATTTACTGTCGGCTCCTAAAGTGGGGTAGACCACCATATTATTATCTACTTATATACAACTTAGTTGTTATTTAAATTATTTTCAAAATTTTTTAAACCTTTCCGAAATAAGCGGTGGAGAGGATGGGTGAAGAATCTGTAGAGTAACATATCATATTTTTGGTTTTGGCAAGACGAACCTAACAGTACAAAATAATACAAACTATCAGCATCGTATAGTATGTGCCGGGTTTTTTCTTCTGCAAGAAGTAATTGAGGAGACGGGAATAACAGATCACATTTCAGAATTTCCTTCTTGTATACGGACCACGTAAATAGACTTTGACGATACAAAAATAAATTATTTTAAAATCTTCGATTTATAACCAACCTGTATAAAACTATGATTGTTATTTAGTTTAAAGGATACACACTTTTTATTTAGGACAAGATAATTATTTTGGAAGTTAGTGAGTAATTTTGAAAATTTCCGGAGGCCATTCGAATGTTATAACACGTCATTATTCTGTTGTTTACGTCTGTTCAAAAATTATGACAAATTTTAATACAAGGAACCAATCAAATTAATAAATATCTATTACTTTCCTATTACGAAACGAGGACTTACGCATTACTGGCGAAGCACAGTGTGAAGACCTGAATGAGAACACCAACACGGAGCCCCCACATAGCGATGTCCTGACACTGTCACTGTAGCGGGCAGCTGTGCTATCACCGCCTCACATAACCTCCTAGCGACTGCTGTGACAGCCACTGCCACTGCCTCTGCCACTATGACAGCCACAGTCACAGTCGCCAATTGTTGCATTGTTGAGTTGCGCGCGCACCTGCTCCCGAATCAGCGTTGGTCGAGGCCGGATCCGCAACTTTCAACTTTCAACAATGGGATTGAATTAATTTTGCAGGGCGGGGAATATAATTAAATCAGACAGTGCTTATTGTACGTGTGTACAAACGTATCTTCTGTCTTGACGACAACCAAACTCAGTAGAAGCTATTATGTAGCCTGTTTCTGTTGTTTTTAAGAAATCCCTGAGGGTTAAGTTGTTTGCGTTCGTCTTTTTGTTTTCACTGAAACCACTCAGTGAGTTTCGTCTCCGGTTCTCTTAGATTATTTAGTTTAGCTTAGTATTTGTTCATTATAAGCCCAACTATACCTCGATAAATAAAATTATTGTAATGATTATTTATTGACTCATCATTAGACCGTATCCTACAAATGGCATCAAAGTTCTTAATACAGAATATCATAATGGGTTTTATTCGAACTCATTACACAAAAACAAATTAATTATTGGTAAATGAATTCATTATAACATATAGCCTAACACCACATGGTAATTAATTGGGGGGCGAAAACGATGATTCACGAAAATATGCCGTTTTGTTCAGAACAAAACGTTCTACAATTTTATTAAAAATTGTGATCTGTTTCTTGTCGGAATTACAAAGTTTTGTTGCCCTAATTTGAAAAAATGTGTTTTCACTCCATTTTTTCCATTTGACACTGATGTTCAAGAACTACTTAACCCTGATACCTGTTTTATTCAATTTATCAGGTCGAAAACCAATGAATTCGCACCATAAGTCATCTTATCAAAATTTCAGGAAGACCTCGTTTTTACATGGTGAGTTGAAAAACGGATGAAATATTTCGCTAGCCGTAACTCGCTAACGAAGCATTACCAGACCCATGTTTATATAAACCTTTTCATAATTTTTACATGTTGAATGAGCTCCCACCCAATCTTCGTGAACCACCCTGTATGTTTGTCTGTCTGTCCGCACGATATATTGAGATCGAATTGACCTATAGACTTAATATTGCGCACAAAGGCAACTTCGAGTTCGGTGATGGTGGTTGTAAGATGTGATATAGACTTGAATATTAATAAAGTATTAAATTTTGAATTATGGACCTTTTAGAACCCGGTTGAATGGCAATGATGACGGCTGATCAGGCTATCAAGCAACCACATTAATAATAATACAAATAGTATATATAAACTGACTATTGCCATATCCTAGGTTCACACCATGGAAATTCAGCGAAATATAGAACAACTAACAATGAGATGCAAAGAAGGATTGCAGAGGTAACGTATAGCGACAACTAAGTCGCTGTCTACTTCCTCGATATCCAACGATAGTCGCTAATCATTCACTTGTTTTTAAACATTTAATATATGGTCATTGAAACGCATCATCGAAATGATGTGGTTCTAACACATTAAGACGCAAAACATGGGGAATATATTATGAATGTTGACTGTTCTGTTTAGTTCTGGTGTAATGACAACTTGAATGATGATTTTAGCTCCAGTTTACCTTCCTTTTATTGCAGCTTCTGGTATCTGACGCTTTTTCAAACATGACTCCTGGAATCTGGAGTCATGTTCGTCTGAAGAGATCCAAAGAAAGTCGACGACGAAGAAGCTTAAAACGAACCTTTACATCGTTTAGACATCAGATACACCTTTAAATAGTTGAAGTGGGCAGTCTCATTGTATCACTACAATTATAAACTCAACGTTCAAATTGAATCAACTCTTTCTACCCTAGCTAAGTTATGTGCAGAAAACTCGGTTGTTCCACCGGTATCAACTGTCTAAGCAACCAAATCTTGAGCCATGCTTACGTTAAGTTGTTTTGCCGAACTCCTTGTTGACCATCCTCCCTTGGATGTGAAGAGTCACTAACTACCTTAAAAACTATTTCTTAAATCCAGTATCCATTTACTAAGTTTAACTTTCACAACTTGAGCCAAGAAAAGAATATTAAATCATCTAGAACATGACCTATACTGTACATTTTTCAAACTTTAAACCAGCGTGAAGTTTTAAACAGCGAACCCTTTGAAGTCGGATTAGAGGCATTGTACTCTACTAATATAGACCTTTAATTTGATGTACTAGTCGACCTATGCTCTCATTTAAGATTTTCTTTTGACTCCTTGCGGGTTATCTCCGTTTAGGCATAACTAAAAAATAGTATTTACTTCAAAAAATAGATGTATAGGTGCAGTAATGATGCACCAAGTTTTATTGCTTTACCTGTAATCATTCGGGAGTTACCAAGTAAGTGCGGGAATTTTTTCCATTAATCACAGACCAAACATAATGGATAATTTTAATTCACTTTGAATCAAAGATCCTTTAATGTGTATGGTGATTATAAAAATATCAATACGAAAAAAAGTTTAAAGATTGTAATATTCTGTAAGTATTAGTTACATCTTTAAGATATAAAATATTATTTTATTATAAAAGTTTCCCAACAATATTTTTACCAAATATTGGTTTATAACGTATTCAACTACCAGTGAGACACCATAGCAATCTACAATGAAGTAAACGAACAAGATATTCAGTAGCTAGTTGTAATTTTAGTTTATGACAGACCATTAGCTTTAGCTTCTGTCAGACTGTGTTTGTCTGCGTGGCTGGGACCTGCTAATGTTTATGTCCACATCAATTTTAACTGGTAGTTTATAAGTGGGGCTTTCATTTAGTTCAGAGGAATCGGAGACGGAATCTTCATCTGTTTAGGCACCAGGAAGCCACCGGTATGAGTCAAAACACGGTTATGTAAATGTTGAATTTAGCTGCAGTTCATCTTCCTCTTACGTGCAGCATCTGAAATCTGATGCTGTTGCAGACTTGACTCCTGAAATATGGAATCATGTTCGTCTGAAGGAATCCAAAAATAGTCGGTGACGAAGAACGAACACGCTCAAACCAACCCCCCCGACGCATCGTTTCGACATCAGAGACACCCAGATTACAAAAAGTAGTTCGATCTAGGTGAAGAGGTATTCTCATTGTCTCATCAGGTGCACTACGATTGAGTGCACTACGATGTTGACTTGCACGATCTCAAATTCGTTCGTTTTGAGCGTCTCTTGTATGATTTGTTTATTTTAACCTAGATTGCAGTTATTGGTCAGGTTAGTTATCTACCTGAGGAGGGGTTCAGATTGCAGATTTAGAAACGTAGTGTAATTGATTTCTTGAATCCTTGTACAGCAAATGTATAGAAATACCACGTTTCTTTCCCAATCCTTCTATCCTAATAAAAAAGCTGACAAAAAGTATGAGCAAAAAGGAACTTATTCAAATTTACCTTAGGTGGAGCAGTTTTAAATCAAATCCGCTCCTTTAAATTGTAAGCCAGCAAAGAATAAAATCACATTAACCAGAATATTAAAGAAACATTTTAAAACTCTTTATAAACATGTTATTTAAATATCTTGTTATAGTACACAATGTGAAACGTTTAGTACTCTTCCAGGTCGGAAAACTATACAATTAAACTTTGACAACAAAATATAAAACTATAACGACCGGGTTATCAAACAATAGTCTTAATGGGGAAAGTCTCGAGGTCAAGGCGCTAAACGTAGAATGGACCTAAAAACAGTTTCTACGCCCGAGGATACATCCTACGACAATAAAACCTGACCAAAGGTCAGGGGAAGTTCAAAAAGAACAATCAAATTCCAAAAACACAAAATTCAGGGCAGATAAATTAAGTTCTCTGTGGGCTCGAGAAGTTATGCGAAAAAACGTGTTGATCAATAAAATACTAACATTACGAAAACAAGCTATTATTTGAAAACTATTGCAAGTTTAGCCAAGCTAGTGGCCGCAAGGGAAATTTTAGCCACTCTCGCGACGCCAGGGTCTCCCCGCAGCAAGAGTGTACAAATATACCACACAAACATGTATATTAGTCGGAGACATCATAAAGATCTCACGAGGAATTGATCCGGTTTAACAAGGAACTTTCAGAATGTAAGCAATAAGCAACAAGCAATTTACCGACTAATTTCACTTCTGCCAGTTTTGAGAAAAAATTTTTAAAGTGTTTCATGATAGGCTTATGCCATTATTAGGACGTTCTGTTTTGTAATATCCCGAAATTTTTGGCTTTTGTAGTTTTAATGAGACGTACATATAAATAATCAATTAGTACGATCAATAAATAATCAGGTGACCGTAGCAGTTTCATGGTTGTGAAACAAGAATGTGCACTACAAAAGGGTTGTTTAGCAGATATGAATGATAAAGGGTAAAACCTGGTCTCAATTATTACAATAAACAGTTCTTATTTTTAGGTTGGGCTTTGGACTTTACTTGATGTACATATTATATTATACAATGTAAATCTTGAGCTATGCTTACGTTATTTCTTTTCCGAACTCCTTGTAAACTAACTACCTTAAAACTATTTCTTAAGTCAAATATTCATTTACTAAGTTTAACTTTAACAACTTGAGCCAAGACTCTTAAATCATTTATAACAGGGCCTACACTGTAAAAGCTTTAAACTTTAAACCAATACAATATTTTAAAGAGTGAACCTTTTGAGGTAGGATTTGCAGCACTTTACTCTACTAATAAACCCCTTAATAGTACCTTTAATTTGATGTACTACTCGACATATGCTCTCATTTACGATTTCCTTCTGACTCCATGCGGGCCATCCCCCTGACATGATAGAAAAATTATAGTTACTTCAAAAAGTAGATTTACAGGTGCAGTAATGATGTGACAAGTTTTATTGCTTCACTTGTATTCCTTCGGGAATTATGAAGCCCGTGCGGGACTTATAACACCCTGTATAACGGCCTTTTAGCCGAAGGTACCCTGACAGTCGAGGCGGCTACTAAAAGGAAAACACGAAATTGTTATTCCACGGCGTTGATAATGTCCCGACGCGTTCTGCGTCTCAACTCATGAAGGCCGCGGGGGATCTGTATCGCGCCGGTCGATCTCGCGGAGCGGGTTCGGACCTACTTTTAGATAAATTTTGATCGCGTTTTCCTCCTCAGGTATGCAAATAGTACCAGAATGTATTGAGGACGGTCCCAAAAAAGCTGTCAACAGTTAACGACCCCGGTCGCACGATCCTAGAAGACGAAGGTCCAACGGTATTTTAGAGACATCGTTAACAGCTCGTTAAAGATAACTGTTACTTTATCTCTAGGATTCATTAAGTGGATACTTTTAGAAACTGTCGATTTGAACGCCTCAGAAGATTCGACCTACTCTATCGTAGTTTTATTGTGAATATAAAAATAGTACCGATATTTAGTACCGAAGTGACTGACGAGGCTGCAGCCTCGTATGTCAAATACAAACACTACACCCAAATTTTGGACGTAGAATTACGAGAGATGTTACATGGTAACTATATAATTAATGCAAATCAAAAGCTTTTTTACCTTTCTTGTAAAGAGTATAATTTTTAAGTATTTAATCAAAAATATACAAAAACGTTTGATTAAATTTTTTTTTAATTACGGATAAAAAAAACAAAAAGCGTTTGTGTGCATATATATGGACGTTACGAGAACTGCCGAAGGATTCCGACGTCAATACAGATGTTCGTGGCAGCAATATTTTTTTACGAATTATAAATATTTTAGTATATTTATACAATAAACATGAACCAAATTGCAAGAAAAAAATGTTTTTAAATGTTGTAAAATTAATTATGTGTTTAGTTTAAATTTAGTGTAAAACAAAACAAAGTTGAAAATGTTGCTATCTAAAATACAACATAATTTTACAGGTTTTAAAATATTAATATAAGCTTTTTATGTTAGTATTTAGTTTAATTTTCTCTTTCAATTGATGTTATGTTTTATAGTGGAATAAGTTTCCACATTGATGGAAGTCCTATTTCTCACGTGAAACGAAACTTTATACTGTAAGTAGTTTTTTTATTATTTTTTAATTTTTATAATTAAATTAAATTTAAATAAAAGATAAGGGCACAAAATAAGGGCGTACAAGTGATTGAGCTTTAACATTGATCTTAAGGAGATAAAATCAAGATGGGCCCCATCACAGCTTACTTTGAACGTGCCATATCATATTAATGTAGGTGAAAACACATTACATAATACTTTAAACTGGTAACTTTTACAGTATGTATTTCATTTTAAAACAGTGTTGTGTGAAAATCATGGAATAAATAAACACTACACTAGTATAGATTTGTTTTACACTAGTTGCACTAATTATATTTGTATCTCCAGTAATGTATCTAGTAATAAACAGATTGTATCTGAAACCCGCGGAGTGGCGGTGGTAATGTGCGGTTATATCTGGAAAGAAACAAATATTGTAAATTACGAAAACCAATTCTGATCGAGCTATTCAACCAATTTTAAAAGTAACAATTTCAGAATCTTCATAAGAATAAATAGTTCAGAAAATGTATTGAACGTGAGAGCCGATGGTCTAAGACGTCGGACTTTGGATCTGAGTAAGAGATAGCACTGGTTCAAATCTTATCTGAGAGTGAAGCAGTTTTTCGGTACCATCGCCCTTGAACTTTATCGACTACTCCCTATTATTCTTTTTTATAAGATATTTGCATAGGCTAATGGTCGATGAATATGGGCTAAGGTCGATGATTATGGGGATGAATATATATATATATATATATATATATATATATATATATATATATATATATATATATATATATAATTTATATCAATAAACATTGAATCGCAAAAAGTACTTGCTCCGCCGGGACTCGAACCCGGATCTCTCACTTGCCGGGTGAATGTGCTACCATTACACCACAGAGCCCTCACTTATATATGTGTGTGTGTGTGTGTGTGTGTGTGTGTGTGTGTGTGTGTGTGTGTGTGTGTGTGTGTGTGTGTGTGTGTGTGTGTGTGTGTGTCCTTTATAGAATGAAAAACTATTGGTCCGATCATTATGAAAAGTTGTATGTTTATGTATTTTTCCACGTAGAAGGTTTATATGCTAAATATAAAAGTTATCAAAGCGCCTGCACGTTATAAACTGCAATTTCAAACATTTAAGTAAATTAAACAACTAAACACTATTTGAAGGCGCTAAGTTTTGATGTATATTTGTCTTTGAAATAAATTTCTGGTTGAACTTAAAGCTTGAGTGTTAGACCACTTTATAATAAAGTACATGCACGTGAACAATGGCTATAAATATACAATTTTAACAGATTTTGTTGATCGTGTTAACAAGGTAAACCCAACATCGGCGTTGGAAATATAATTCCCTTGAACCAGAAGTGCTCATACACGGGCAAAGTTTACGAAAAGCGTGCGAAGCCGCGGGCAACAGCTAGTGTTAAATAGAAGTCATATAAAATACTTTTGTTATTATAAATAAAATAGTATTTCTGCCTCTATAAATAAAATATTATGATTGTCTACTTTTAAAATTATTTTTCAACATTAAACGCGATTAGAAGTTAAGGGAAATCCCAGACAAATAAATTTTATTCATTTTATTGCTGTTCCCTGGTGGCTCAGTTTGTAACTAAACCTGGCTCCAGCTATACTGGCGACAATCTTTGTTTTAGAAAATGAGAACAATGTTGAACCACAAACCTTTTTATGCCCTGATTTTGTCTTAGGGACGTGAAAATTGCTACATTAAAAAAATATATACTTAATAACATCCAACGCTTTTTTTATTTTTTGGGTATTTTTATTCGTTAATTAAAATTAAACCTAAACTTTTTTATCGGTACCTTTCCGATTAAACACTCAATACTATCTCTTTTAAACACTATAAAAGAAAAACATGCGTTTTGATACGTATTTATCATATTTTAAAAACATATCTTCCACAAATTAATAATATTAGTATACTTTATTGTAAAAAGACAGTATACATATTACATCACGATCTTCCCACAGTCAACCTAAAAAGAGGTTTTCTAAGTGCTTTAATCATCTCAGAGATTTACCACAAACTCGCGTCTGATGGTTTTGACATCAGTAACATTTTCATTTGAGCTTTGAGTTTTTCCATTTAGTTGTTCGATACTTTTAGAGAGAATGTTGAATAATCTGACACCAACTAGAGAAGGCAAATTTCTGAATGCATAGGTTGTGTGACACGAAAGTCGTCCATGGCTCTCGTTTCCTCTACACCAAGAACTGAGGTGCACTCTGATACAAAATATAAGATAACCTTAAGAATGTATAGATAAGGCAAAGTCAGTGATCCTAGTTCCTTAAAAGAATTTCTACACCACTCTATAATTTTCCAATTTTTTATAACTCTTGCGGTTGTGAACTCAACTCAATTCATTTATTGTCAAAAAACATAAAATGCATGGACAATCGTCATAATACATATATATATATATATATATATATATATATATATATATATATATATAATACGATGTAGTATATAAAAGTAATCAATATATAGTTACCCATGAAACCTAAAATAATGTAAACTAATTATGGAGGTCTAAATGTTTCTCTCTTCTAGGTATACTCGAACACTGTTTTATTCTTTTAAAATAAGGAACTTTTTAAGTTTTTCAGGAATTCCATGTCACCAGCAATACTTTTCAAGTGAAGAGGCAAAGAGTTAAAAAGACGAATGCAGGCATAAAAGCACTGATTTACACCAGATTCAGTTTGGCCATTTCATTGAGAATGTTTGGGTGAAGTTGTAAGAGCATAACATAGCATAAATACTTCTACTACATTTGGATAGAATACAGCCAATAAACAAATGGTATGTTTTGTTATATCAACATTCTTACATTTCACGCCTGATGTGTAAAGGATGCAAGATGAACAGCTACTGCAGCTATGGAATTAGTACTTAAAGGTTGGTACACCTCGATTACTCTCAAAAAGCGTATCTGTACTCCATTTAGTAAATCAACGTGACGATGCTGATATGGGGACCAGATTGTCGATCCATACCCCAAGGCAGGGTAAACTGGGATTTATAGAGTACAGAAGAGACTGCGATTACATACCCCAAGAAGGGAGAACTGGTGACTTATAGAGCTGTCGTGACGATCCTATTTACTATTGGCCCGTGTTAAGTTTTCAGTGGTTGGTCGTTCAGTGCAGACCTACTGTGACGTGTATTATTTAGTCCAGTTTTAATAATAAGGGTTTTGCTCTTTTAAGTGCATGTTTCAGTGATAAGGTACGTGGGGTTGACACACAGCATGGACGTTGTGATCCTAAATATTTCTTGTCAGAACACTCTATTATGATTTGTTTATTTTAACCTAGATTTAGCTATTTGCTAGGATAGTTATCACCTGATGGATAGATAAGATTGAAGGTTTAGAACTCAGTGTTACTAATTTATTGTATCACTAAATGGTGGCAAATGTCCGGAATAATCCTATTTTCTTCTCAATCCTTCCACTATAAACGAAAACTACAAACAAAGGATTCAGTAACGTGCCTGACGACTTCCAATTCACTGCTATGTATATTTTATTCGTCCATTTCACTTCTTAACAACTTCCATTTATACATGATACAGTATATTACTTTTTGTAATTTTATACTACCACTACATTTTACCAACGTTAATCTTAAAGGTTCTCTCTCTTTAAATAACACGTATTATGCGTTTTTTAGATAGCGATAGTATCGTACTTTAATTACAATTATGTACACAATTAATGCCATGAATAAATTGCCGAGACACTAAAACAATATCTTGATTGAGTACGCTGGTATGCATACAGTAAATCGCTTAGGAAAACGTCTACCAAACTGGAAATGCTTAGATGTACAGCTGGTCGAACCAGAGCTACTTTTTACTTTAAATGCAGTACACACGCTTTGGATACTTTTGTTAGCCAGTATAAAGCAACAAAAAGTTTCAATATAATGGCAATACTTGCAATACTTTTTATACTTGCAATACTTCGACATCTCTTAAGTCTTTAAAATTTCAAAATAGTTTCAATAGCCATAACTTATATATTGAGACTATTCACAACTTCTTGATTTGGCCAAATTCCGTTAACTGCCCGTAACACTATTTTTGTTCTTTAAAAATTAATTAATTAAAATGATTTTACAATATTTTATAGCTCTCTCAGGCATCTGTGATCAGACTTCTAGAAATTTGTTCTCTTACATGATACGCACTACCTCAAATTATGTTCGTCATCACCGTTAAACTATTCGTAAACAATGAATGCTTTCTTTTTTTTGAACAACGATAAAGACTATTCTTTGTTTTAATTACCGCACTATTCAAGTACATGAAGTATCATAGAAAAAGTTAAAGTTAATGGGTAGCTAATAGAATTTTATCCTTGATTTTTCTGTACATCTCCATTCATTGGCACTACAATCATTCTTACAGTATTACATCGCGACCAGGCAAGGATGTAGCCAGCGAGGGGATCCAAAGGGTCCGGACCCCCCTCCCCATATTTTAAATTTTTTTCAATAATATTTTTAAAACCATTATTAATATTTTAAAAATTCAGTATTCCTATAATGGCTCTTACTTTAGCTTTATTACCGAATCAGTTAAAACGCATTTTACTATGCAGCCTCTTAAAACCCGACTTCTCTTTATTTTGACTGCCTTTACGAGCTTCAGCAAGTTTCCAAAATTTGAATGTTTCCGAGGGAAACCTCCAATTTTGTCTTGGACCCTCCCCCCCAATCTTTTCCTGGCTACGTCCTTGCGATCAGGCTAGACAAATTTCTTATATATATATATTATTTTGTTTGATAAGACAGGCAACACCTGAATACATTATTTTCGCTTTGAAAAGCATACACGAATCGATTTCCATTTTGATTATTGTTAATTTCTAATTCATTATTGTTTTATTTCAGACGTTTTTAATTTTCATCAAATAATATTACTATTTTATAATTATGTAGTAAAAACCAATTGACACGTCAAAATGGTCATATGTCATGTAGACTATAGGAGCTTGCCGCTAATCGAATGCTCTCCCTGATGATTGAGGGAGTATTGAGTGTCGTGCGTGCTTCGGGGCGAGGGACAGGGACGTGCTACTGGTGGGACTGTGGGGGTGACGGACGGTGTTGCTTGCAGCGTGTGTGTGAGGTCAGACAGTATGTTGGAGCGGTTGTATGTGTTATCGCCCTTTTTATATTCTCTTGTACATTATTAGCTTTTTCTTCATCTTTCATTAACAATTATTAGGTTATATTATGAAATTCATGAGATGTAAATTAAGCAATTTTGTTTACATTTTATTATAAAGTATAACTATGTGACATGTTACAGAGCTTGTATTCTATCTTAATACGTAAGTAACAAATATTGGAAGATACATCCATGGATCTGCTCTATACCTTTTTCACGCTGCTTCAAAATGGAATACTCTTGGCCATCTTACAGAGAAGTCGTTTGGCCTCCTCCACTTGGCCTCCACTTATTGGTCTATTTCCATAGCCTCTTCAATGTCTTTATTCTGAAACCTAAGGTTGAACGGAACCACAAACAATCTAAACGAATCAGGTATACGTTATCTACTAATTTCACAATTTCAACACGGTAAAATTTATTTTTAAAGTGTATGGTTATAAAAGTTATCCTTTATCATTGCCTAGACTTAGTATCTAAATGCAGCATCCTTCTACTACCTCACCCAATTCCAGAGTAGACATGAGTACTTCCAGGCTTACCTATTCTGTATGGGCAACATCGGGTCCCCGGACGGTATATATTGCCCGGGCGTTCCCAACGACCTGGAGCATACTTTCTTTCGCTGTTCGCGTCTCCAAGTGACGCTGGGGGGTCAGAAACACTGACCCTGTTTGTCTCACTTCATCCAGGACAACCTCCGCGCAAAGAAGGCTGATCTGAATCGTCACGAAGTCTAGACTGTAGTTTTCCAAAGGCCAGAGCGGAGCGAGCCCTGAGGGCTTACTGTAAAATCAGAGCTAACCTGAAGTAGTTACTCAGCAAGGAATCACTTCTGGCTGGTTTATAATGTACCTTCCAGTTGAACCCTCCACTGAACACAGCAAATACCGATGTGTCACTTAAATTTGTGCAACCTTATGGATGTCCAGGAGCGGCACATCACACCAACACCAATGTGTGTATAAATGCATTTTCCTATCTCTCCCTAAAAAGATTTGCTTCAGACTCTGGGAAATTCAACTGCAGATCCGTGTTTCATACATAATATGGTATCTAAGAGTGTTGATTATCAATTTGTAACAAATGGTGGTGTAAAAATAATTGTGTAACATTTAACTCTTGAACCGTGCCCACGTTAACGTTAATGTGTGTATAAATGTATGTTCCTATCTCTCCCTAAACAGATTTATTCCACCCTCTGCGAAATGCAACTGCGGCTCTGTGTTTCATACATAATATAGGCCCTCTCTAATACTTGCGGGAAGTTGTTCTGCAGTCTCCTTGATGCTCATCTCTCGAGTTGGGCCTCAGCCAATGGGCTTCTGTCAGGAGCCCTAGAGGGGCTTCATGCCTGCTGAGGGCTGTTTTGAGCACAACTTGCTGCTTCAGGAGCTCCTTGATGAGGCTCAGCGACGCGGCAATGAGCTCTGCGTGGCCTGGCTTGACCTGGCCAACGCATTTGGAAGTATCCCCCCACTCCTCTCATTGGCGCGCTGCGCTCTGCCGGGCTTACCGCCAACCAACTGCGGCTCATTGAAGATCTCTATGAGGGCAGTGTGACTTACACCCGGCAGAGTGGCTACGGACATCCCCTTTGGTGCTAGTGTCCGGCAGGGTTGCCCCTTATCACCGCTACTGTTCAACCTGGTGATGGAGTCACTCATTAGGCCGCAAGTGGCGCTGGAGGACATACACTGAGCCGACCTGCATGGTACGCAAATCAGCGTCCTTGCGTATGCTGATGACCTGGCCTTAGTTACGAGGTCTGAAGCGTCACTGAGGGCGCTGATCGTGACAGTCGTCCCTGCTGCCAAATGGGTCGGCCTCGAGTTCAAGCCCGCCAAGTGTGCTAGGCGGACTGTAAGGCCTACAGAACTCCTTATAGACGGTACTCCTCTTAGGGTACTTGGCGAGGGTGAGCCCTGTCAATATCTGGGGGTCCCCACCGGGATGAGTGTGGACCAACCCCGGTGGCTACCATCGCGAGGCTCGAGGGTGAGGCCGTCTCTACATTAATTGGGCGTAAGCTGGCCCCCTGGCATAAGTTGCATGCATTGCGCACCTTCCTGGCCCCGTAGCTGATTTTCAACTTTAACACTGCGAGGATCAGGAAGATAAGCTTGCGCGAACTTGATAAGTTAAGGTGCAAGCGTGTCATGAATTTGTGCGTTCTAGTGCGGAGCTGATCGCGCTCCCCCTTCCTGGGGTGGAGCCGGCCTCCTGCCACTCTCTGACCTCGCGGACCTCTCGGCTGTGGCTCACGCCTTTCGCCTCCTCACGTCACCTGATCCTAAGACTGCACGCCTGTCACTAGAGGGTCTCGCTGTCTTCGCTGGTCAGCGGACTGCGGCTAGGATCGATATGGCGTTCCTCGTGTCATACCTCAACGGGGAAATTGGCGGTAACACGAATGTTGCGACAACGTTTTCCTTGGCCCGGGCTGCACTTAACCGCCTCTTCAAGCGTCTCCCCGACCTCCGGCGGGGGTTGTTCGAGGAGAGGAGATCCTTCCAACTGCAGGTCCCTGGGGAGAGGTCGACCATTACGGTGGACGGCGGCTCCCGGTCCAGGTTCTCTTCTGTCCTGCGATCCTCCCTGCAATCCCACTTCCGATCCGTTCTCTCCAATAAACCGGACCAAAGCAGGGCTGTTCGTGTTACCGCTGGTTGCCCGTCCTCCAACCATTTCCTCTACGAGGGGCGCCATACGCGGTTCGCTGACTGGAGGTTTATCCACAGGGCGCGACTTAATATACTCCCCCTCAACGGTTGCAGACGGTGGGGAGCCGGTGACCGCCGGTGTCGCCGGTGTGGCCGCCATGATGAAACCACGGCAAACGTGCTTTATCACTGTTCGCCTACCATGTCCGTGGTCTCTGAGCGGCATGACGCGGTTTTTGACCACCTAATCGCTGCAAACCGTCCGTCACCGGGGGGTAGAAGTGCGCCGGAATCAGTGTGTCCCTCTGGACCACCTATTGGTCAATCGTAAGGTTCCGGATGACTTGGTTCGCCTCCGTCCGGATATGGTGGTCACTGACGATTCACATAAAACCATTCGGATTGTTGATATCACTATGCCCTTTGAGGACGGTTGGCGCGCTACAGTCGAGGCAAGAGAGAGGAAACACACCGCTTACGCCCCGCTCGCCCGGTTCCTGCGCTCCGCTTCACAGTGACTGCGGATGCATTTGTCTTGGGCGCGTAGGGTGCTTGGGACAGGGCTAACTGGGACATCCTGGCTTGCTTGGGTGTCTCACGGCAGTACGATGTCGCCCTCTCCCGCCGTTGTGTCTCCACAGTGGTCCAGTTGAGCCGGGACCTCAACGTCCAACATGTGACGGGTGTGCCTCAGTATCGTCAAGTTCAAGGACAAGATCGTGATCAGGATCCATAACAATAAGATTAATTACTGTTAGAATAAGTATTTATTATAAATTTATTTATTTATCCTGTTATGAGAAGTGTTTTATTACATATATATATATATATATATATATATATATATATATATAAATTACTATATATATTATAGTAATTTATCGTTTTTATTGTTATTTATTATATATTGTATTTTAATTAGTATTAGTTATATTAGTTCTGGCCTGTATTAGCATGATTTTTAATTTATTGAGACATTTGCATGTGACGCTAGCTTAGACTTTTTTAATGCATGACTTATAAGTATTGTGATTTCGATGGAACAAAAGAGTAAACCCAAAAAAGAAAGGCCAAAAATATCTAAGAGTGTTCATTATCGATTTGTAACAAATGGTTTTCCTTTTTTTACTGCCAATTGTATAACATTTAACTCTTGAACCGTGCCCACGTCAACGTCAATGTGCGTATAAATGCATTTTCCTATCTCTCCCTAAAAAGAATTGTTCCATCCTCTGCGAAATTCAACAACGGATCTATGTTCCATACAGTATCTACGAGTGTTCATTATCGATTTGTAACAAATGGTTTTCCTTTTTTACTGCCAATTGTATAACATTTAACTCTTGAACCGTACCCACATCAACGCTAGCGAGAACTTCGTGTTTCTGGATAATCAATTAGCAAAAATAGCCCTGACTAAGAAACGACATCATTACGACGCCTTTATATCAGTAACTGTCATCGTAACGTGACTACAACTTCGTCACGGTTACGTCATTCTGTGTTCTATTAAATAATAGAACTGCATCTGCAACTCTAATCTTTTATTACGATCAAATAAATAAAACAACAGTTTGGGGAAATTATCTACCAACAAAAGCAGGCGGCGCAGACTAGTGCTAAACAATAAGGTGGTGCCACTGTTATAAATAAAAAAGTTGCTTAAACAAAAACTCAAAAACTGTACTATGTTATTACATCACATGAGATCCTGACGAGTTGACACATTAACACACAGTATAGATTAAAATCGCTGTTTGTGTTGGCCTGTTTGTGCAACGATATTTTCTAAACTACTCAACGCATTTTTATACGGGTTTCACTGTCGGCTTCGTTATGAATTAGGGCAGGTTCCTAGGTATCATACATCAATGTTTTATTCATAGAAAGTAGAACAAATTCTGTATAGTTGTAATTTTTAGTGCTTACATTGTTAATACTGACTAAACCTTACGGTTTATAACAAAATAACGTACTACAGAATTTTACATTTCAAAAAGCCCACTTTGGCATATTATGTTTATATCCAAAGAATAACCCTCAATAACCATTGTTCCCTTTTAAGATTTAATTTTGTATTAGCATTTCCGAAGCTATTTTCTTGAACTCTGTCTACTACCTCTATATCGAAATTAAACACTTCGATGCAATAGGAGTCGCTCAATAGGCCAGAAGCAATCGCGTAACCTCCAACACGGAATCGAAGTATGGCATTACACTTTGTATTATGACATAATAAAATTAAAAACTTATTTATTTATCATCAGCTCTTCTCTAACAGTTAACATTTAAACATTACTAATACTCAAATCGGCCTTCAGGGGGCCATTTACCCATAAAAATGATTTTTTTTTCAAAAATTTTTTTTTTCTGTTTTTATTTCTTAAACATTCTGGAAGACATGTTTTGACATTTAAATAAGTTTTTTATTGACTAAATCATGGTTTTTTGTGTGGTTTTGTACATGCATACCACTGCCTGACTCCCATTTTTTCGCCTGCATGCAGAAACCTTCATTATGCTACACCCAAATACAACTATCCAACAAAATTATTATTATTATACAATTATTATATAATATATTATATAATTATACAATATAACAGTGGTTGTTTCTCAGAGTTTTTGAAATTGATTTGTTAGGTTGGCAAATACCAGCCAGAAACAATCTGATTTTTTGTACTGGCAAGCAGAAAAGCCAGCTGTTTGTGTTTTGTTTACTTCTCTAGCCTTGTTTTGTTGTGGTCAGTAAACACAGTGTGTTAATTTTTGAAGTTTGCTTTTATTTTCAGTAGAAAACACAAACTATAAATAGTGAATTGATATTATGTTTTATATGTTAGTGGAAGTGTTTGAAGGGACGGTGCTGTCTTCTTTGATTTGTTTTGAAGGTAGACAGATTTGTTTTGAAGAATTTTGGTGGTGAGCTTATGAATTTTTGTATTTTTAGTGAAAATGGCACCGATAAAACATTCTACTATTCAGAAAAGTGCTAGAACTAAGAGTAACAAAAAACTAAAAGCTGCTTTTAGCAGCCAGTAAAGATGGGGGCAAGTGGAAAAAACTTATAGGCCTACCACATCCTGTGATGATTCTAACCCTGTTCCCAGTACTTCTAAAACATCTGAGAATAAGAGTGATTTAATTAGGTCTACAAAATCATTAGGCATACCTACTATTAGAGTAAATGATATAAACACAGCTTTTACTAGGCGTAACTCGGAAGTTAGCTGCGAGGATAACACAAGCCTTCACGGCAGTACGCATAACACACCGGAGTACGCAGTGGTTGACATTAGGTGTTTTGAAGCCTCTTGTTACTAGCCTAGCTTTGCCCTCTATGCTTAAAACAAAATTTAGTTTTGAAGACATCAGACCAACGTGGGTTTGCAATAAAAACTTACGATTTCATGTAAGTACTTGCGAAGAATTAAAAGCTTCTTCTTTTACTTCTGATACAATTGATGAATCTAACAACTTGATGTAAACCGTAGAGTTTGTGAAAAGTTTTACAGCATTAGGAAAAGGTTATGCTGCTGTAGAGCAGTTTTGTATGATTATGAACATGCCTATTTTGAGTAGCAAAACATTTCACAAGCATGCTTCAGTTGTAGCAAATACTGCCATTGATGTCAGTCAAAGTAATCTTGAAATGGCTCGAAAAAGAGTGCGTGAAGTATACAAAGAAATGGATTGTACTGTAACTGACGATTCTGTCATTGATCTCGGTGTAAGCTACGATGGATCGTGGCACAAGAGAGGCCATACATCCAATTATGGCATTGGATGTGTGATAGGAAGCTACAAACTGGCCTAGTCGTAGACTATTGCGTACTGTCAAAGTATTGTCAGGTGTGTGAAATTACTAAGACAGAGTTAGGTGAAGATTCTCCAGAATATAATATTTGGTTTAGTGGACATAAAGACTTGTGCTACAAAAACTATGATGGGTCATCCCCAGCAATGGAAACAAAAAGCTGCGGAAATCCTTTGGCAGAGATCTTTGACCTATAACTTTCGTTATGTCACTATTTTGTCGGACGGTGATTCTTCTGTATTTGGTCACCTCCAGAGCCTTCATATTTATGGAAATGAGTTAGTCCTAACAAAAGAAGAATGTGTTAACCACGTTGCCAAACGCCTTGGGACTGGGCTTCGCAATATTATTAAGACATGTCGTGCTAAAGGTATAACCCTTTGGTGGCAAAGGCTAACGGAATGCTCAAGGAAAACAACAATTATAAAACTGACAAAATATTACAAGAATAGCATCCTTAGGAATAAAGATGACATTTCTAAAATGAAAAGTGACATACTTGCCACTTTACACCATTGTACATCCACAGATGAAGCGCCTCGCCACTCAAAATGTCCTGATGGAGAAAAGAGCTGGTGTTTTTACAAAAGGGCGCAAGCTACAAACGTTACACCTGGTCCGCATAAGGACAACTTGGGTACTGCCATCACGCCACAGGTTCTCAGACACATCTTTCCTGTTTACCAAAGGTTAGTGGCAAAGGATTTGTTGGAAAGATGTGTAAAAGGAAGGACCCAAAAATGCAAATGAGAGTTTGCATGGTACCATATGGAAAAAGTGTCCTAAAACAAGAAACGTTTCGAAAAAGACTCTTGAGGGCGCAGTAGCTGAGGCTGTTTCACAGTTTAATTTTGTAAACTTTTGTATTTTCATTGAGCATGAGTGCTGCTGGAGTCTCTCCTGGAAGGTTCAGTGTAGAATAATAAATATCAGAGACAACAAGAGAGTTACTAGCACTGTGCGCAAGAACAATCTGCATTACAAGAGATATCGAAGGAATTTGAAGCTGAAGAAGCAGAGACTAGAAGACAAGAAGAAGAAGAAAGAAGGGCCTACTTATGGAGCAGGGAACTTCTAGGAACTTATATCCTTATAAGTAAGTGTTTAAACTAAATAAAATGTAAGAATTGTGTCAAGCTTTTGTTTTTTTGGACTTTTCCGAAAGTTTTAAATTTCTGTGTTTTGCGTCGCAGGAAACACTCTAACTTTTTTATTTGTTAATATATCAACTTGAAATTTTTTATGTACTCTCCTAGATACTTTTATCTACACACTGTAGCATGGAAATTACAAAAATACTACAAATAACCCCACAAAAAAAATCTTTTTGAAAATTTTTTTTAAAAAACCTGACTTTTTGAGGAAAAAAATTTTTTTATGGTAATAAATAACTGAATTTATTAAAACCCATGCTACAGTGTGTAGGTATTTGCTTACCCTACAATTAAAAAAAAGAAAATACTTAATTATCCTATAATACTAATAAAACTAGAGTGTTTCCCGTGAAAACAAAAAAAAACTGCTCTCCCCCCCCTAAGGCAATGGGTGGGGGGGAAAGAAAGTTTTTTCATTGAAATTTTTTTTACAAAACTAACCAGGTTATAATAAAATAGTCAAATTAAAAAAAAAATATATAATTAAAAAACTTTTGGTTTTGGGTAAATGGCCCCCTTCACTTCTTTAAATCAGAACTCTTTAGTATCAAAAATAAACTTTAAACGTACTAAATATTTACAACTTGATTTAATTATGTACAAGAAACAATGTTTATATCTGAGAACGTTGACATTAGACAGTTTTATACTAAACTATAATACGAAAGAAAATAACTATAGATCATTTTGAAATAATCTGTTAAGTAAACATCATAAATAGTAATAATGGAGATGTTCAAGTAAGAGAAATGTCACGGGACGGGGTATCAAGAGGAGCTTTCTGCCGATTATTCAACTGAGTTTGCCTCTCACTTGAGACCGAGAACGTATCGGTGCTTGTTCTCTCTCCGAGATGGATCTTCTTTGCCAACTTTTGCTCCTTTGTCTATCGTGAGTATATTCTAAATTTATTGACTAAACGCAGAAAAATGTACTTAAAGTTTTAGTGTTGTGCAGAGATACTCAAAATCTGTCAAATGTTAAAACAGTTTATGTTACTCGAATTGAGAGTAGGTACATCAGATTTTCAAATACACCAGAAACGCACCAGGGACTCTCCAGTTCTTCGGTCCGAGTTTGATAAACCAGAAGGCCTTATTTACGTATTATAAAACTTTGTCTTTGTACAAACATTATTTTACTGTCGAGAGTTGTGAACTATTGTAACATAAACAATAGGACATAAGTACTGATTTTTCTCTATAGCATACACCATAGCCTGAGCCTTTTTTACACCACATAACAACTTTTAGAGATTGTTTGCCGCAGAATAATAGAATAGTATTAAAGATTTTAATTTTCAGAGTAATGGTTATGTTATGAAATTGAGATTTAACCGGTGACCATATCTTAAAGACAAGATATAAAAATAGTTTTAAACGATTTATAATAATATAGTTGCATAAAGGCTATAATTTTAAACCGTTTTGTTGGATATCTGTATTGTGAAATAGTTATAAAAATGTTTCTCACATTACTATGAAGGGCCGCTATTATAGACTAAAAACAATTATACAATGAGAGCTGGTTTACTGATTTGTCCAAGAGAAATGTTTCCTTCCTTAATTTGATCTGGACCAGCTACCAATTACAGCAATTTATCGTATTAAAACTTACAATATATTACATAAAACCTCTCCACCACAACCACGCACTCACGTGTGAAATCGTCAAGGCTATATTATTTTTGCACTTGGTAGTAGGGAAGAGTTCATTTTACACGATGTTAAATAGCTAGGCGTATGGAGCGTATGTAATTTGAGCTTACGGCATACTTTCATCATGATTAAATAGTACTGCCATGGTGGTAGATACAACATCGTGGTTGTTATTTTGCATGCAGGGCTGTCTTATGCCCAGACTAAAATGAATTCGTATTAGAATAAATAAAAAGAAAGTAATTTTTTTTTTGTAAAAAGTTAGAAACACAGAAGAAGCAAGCCTGATTCAAAATTATGGTTTCCGGATAACGGGCCTAGTAGACCTATATACTAGTGCCTAGTCTAGGAAAGCGCATAGATTATTGGGAATGTTTTGGTAATTTAATGTTCTGGAAAAAACCTTTTTTATTTTAAATCACGTATTTTCAAGTTTAAAAAGAAAATACCTTTTTTGGGAACCTCGTTTTGGTGTTTTTAAAATATTTTTATCTCAAAGGTTGCATTTATGATATTCATCAATTTTTTACTCCTTCAAAACTTAACCTCACTTTTATATTCGTAAAGAAATACTTTTAGTTTAAGCTTTTCCAAGAAAGTCCACTGTTTAAAAATATTTCGTGTTTTACAAATTGGACTTGCACTTGCCTTTTCTTCAGAACTAAAACATTTGCGCTTTCAACAATACTTTTCTGAATGGAACATATCGGAATTAAAAGAAAATTAATATATTTTATAGATGACGTATGTAGTATATTCAACACACAGGTTAGTATTGACAGGCTGTTGAGATTTATTTAAGAAAACAATAGACTGTTAAGTTGTGACTGCTTTATCTATGAAATCCGTACAGCTTTATTATATACAACGTAACAAATGATAATTCTGTTAGGAATTATAAATGAAGTGGTTGCGCATTCCTGATTCATTATGCTTCATAGAGCTGATAAATATTTGCAGACCAATAACTACTCCGCATCCCTACAGTAGTAGATTGAAGCCACTGATCAAATCAAATATTTTACTTTTCCAGATCATCACAAAATGTATAGTAATCGTCAAAATGCTATTTTTTATTATTTTAAACATCTACATCATATCGAAACCGTTCGTACCAAACCGCCAGCCTTACACATGCACTCAGCCTGGTAATTGTGGTGAAAGGAAGTAGGGCAGACTGCTTACTATTATACTAGGGTATAAATACATTTAGGGACAATAGCTCGGGTAAAGTTTTGTAGCGATAAGACATTTTAATGTCTGTTCTTAACATATAAAATCCGATTTCACAGCAGTATACCTTAAACCATCCTACAAAATAAATTAATTGTGTGGCGTCTGCCACTTTTATTTTGTTGGCCGGTAGTCGGGCCAGTAGCTGTGCTGACCTTTTTTTGTTCTCCGCCACAGCTGGTCTTGTCTTCCGCGTTGGCTAGGTTGTTAACCTCGTTGCTAGATCAGCTGTTTTGATTACTAGTGATTACCGTTTGCTGTTAGGGTGATTAACTAAAGGAATTTAGCTCGCTCTCTTTTCCATTATCAGTCTCCGGGTGAAGACGCCAAATACCTCCGTGGATAGAGAATTAGTTTCGTTCTTCAAAGCTGGCTGCCCCGCTCCCTATAGCTCCCGTTAGTGTTACTTTAAGTCCTTGCCTTCCAGAAAAGATCCACGTACCTCCTAGTTTATTATAGGGTCCAGTATACGCTTTCCAAATTCTGAGCAACCAACGCTTAAATTCAACCTCAAATATTGCAATTGAAGTACGAGTATAATATACAATGAGTAAATGACATCCCTTTTTTCACGGCATTTACTCAAACTCTTGGGGTGTGTTCATTTCTCTATAAGCTCCTAACAGGATTAAAGTCAATTAGACAAATAGTTACTTTTCATTAATGCAATTATATTGATTCTTTAGAGAGTGATTAGAAAATGTAGTCTCGAAAGTTAACTGGTATGTTGCAGGTATCCCAGTTGTTCTGAGGGTTATCATTACACATCCGGAGGGTCTCTGGCGAACGTTAGCTCCGAGGATACTTGCTCTGAGATTGTTCAGAGTCTGCACGACGTGATAGCGACGGCCGAGTGTCACCTGGCAGATCCCGCCGAGTATCCGCCACACTACGATGTGCAACCGCTGGAGGAGTTCGACTACATCGTGGTGGGCGCTGGGTCTGCCGGCTGTGTCGTGGCCAGCAGACTGTCTGAGGAGAAGAACTGGAACATTCTCCTGCTGGAGGCAGGGGGGAACCCGACCAAGACTACGGAGGTGCCAGCGTTCATGCTCTACCTGCAAGGGACCAGCGTCGATTGGGCCTACAGAACGGACGAGGAAGGGGAAAACTGTCTGGGGATGTCAGACAAAAGTTGTAATTGGCCCAGAGGGAAGGTCCTCGGAGGTAGCAGCTCGATCAATGCGAACCTCTACGTCAGAGGGAACCGTAGAGACTACGATTCTTGGTTGAACGATGGAAACGACGGATGGGGCTATAAAGACGTCCTGAAGTACTTTAAGAAGTCAGAGGATTTGAAAGCGTCTGAAGTATTGTCAAATAAGGACCATGGTGTGTACCACGGTGTGGGAGGATTGCTTCCTGTATCTACTTACAACAATTCAGAGCTAAAAGAACTGTTACAAGCTTATGAGGGTGGGATGGAAGAGCTAGGATACAAATTTAACTCCGATTGTAATGGAGAGTCCCAGTTAGGTTTTGTGTCTCTCCAAGGTACGATTATTGATGGAAAGCGTTGTAGTTCTGCCAAAGCTTTCCTCTCTCCAGCGAAAGATCGAGAAAACCTCAAAGTTTCCAAACATTCTCTAGTAACACGGATTATAATAGATGAAGACACCTTAACGGCCACTGGTGTCGAGTTTATTAACAACAGAGGAGAAACAGTAGTGGTGAGAGCAAGGAAGGAAATCATTGTATCAGCAGGAGCGATTAACTCCCCTCAGTTACTCATGCTCTCAGGCATTGGACCTGAGAACGAACTAACTAATTTAGGAATAAAAGTGCTTAAAGATTTGAAGGTAGGCGAAAACCTTCAAGACCACATGTTAATGACTGGGATTTTAATATCTGTAAACTACACTAAACCGATCAAATCAGCAGAAGAAAAGATGTTCGAGTATCTTATGAGTTCATCGGGGAGATACTCAAATATGGGATTTCTAAGTACATCGATGTTCGTAGATGTCGACGGGGATGATTATCCTGATATACAATTCCACAATGTCGACTGTGATCATGACTCCGAAGATGAAGTCGAGAGGCTGATCATCACTTCGTATTATATAGATAGGGAAATAGCACAAGCATATATCGAAGCAAATAAAAACCGCCACATAGTCTTGACAATGCCGACCCTCATGAGGCAGAAGAGTAGGGGAAGAGTGTGCTTGAACAGTTCGGACCCACAAGACCAACCGAAGATAATCTGTGGGTATTTAACACACGAAGATGACATAAACGTATTTTTAAAGGCAATAGAGTTTGTGGAGGATCTGATTAATACCAAAGCGATGAAATCGATGGATGCAAGATTGCATAGGATCGACATCCCGGACTGCAGTCATCACGACTTCCCTTCGGAGGCCTACTGGAGGTGTTCTTTGAAGTATATGGTGACGACGACTTACCACCCTACGTCGACTTGCAAGATGGGGCCTTCAGGAGATCCTGACGCCGTGGTTGATCCTAGACTGAGAGTCCACGGGATCAAGTGCCTTCGTGTCGCAGACGCTTCCATCATGCCCAACATTGTCACCGGAAATACGAACGCTCCTACGATAATGATCGGGGAGAGAGCAGCCGATTTTATTAAAGAGGACTGCAGTTAGTTTTATTAGTAATCCATTGTTTATTGAATTTGAACACACGTTTTAAGAAACAAAATGTTATATTAATACTAGAAAATCAATAAAAAACTAACATAGTATGTTTCAGATGATTGATCTATTCAGTTAGGATTCATGAAAATTGTATGCCAAGATATCCACGTCGAATATCTACATTATAACGATTATCTTGCAATTCTAGACAGAAATAAAATACAATATTAAGAACTGTAACATTCGGAGCACTTTATGTTTACACTATATAGTACTCATATTTTAGAATAGCAAGGAATTAAAAAAAGTCAAATATTATTTAAAAATCAACTAATTCCTTTATACTATTTCTCTACGTTGTAAGCGTTTTAATAAATCTCGTTTTGTTTTAATTATTCAATTATTTTGTATTATTATTGGGTATATATTACGATAAAATATTAAAAAATATAAGTATAGCAATGTTTGATACCTAGCATTAGCCTTATATCTTTATGTCTATCTGCACGATATCTTGAATACGAACTGATCTATAGACTTGAAATGTTGCATTAAGCTTCATTTCTAAATAGGAAACATTGATTTCAAACATGATGAATGTCACTCCATGGGTTTTTACTGAGCGTTAGTGAATATCTTTTCGACATATTCATTCGAAACGTGATACATTCAGATTTTTGTTTAGTAAATTGGATTTCATATAAGTGTTTAAATAATAAACTTCAACATACCAAGTCACTATAAAATGATGTTGGGATAATTAGACTATAAGTGTTAATATGTAAATTTGTGCATCTCTTATGTGTGTACTACAAGTGCACAAGTCAAATCTCATCTCCGACTTTTAACTTAGACTTTCCATCCTACTATATTTACCTTTTACAGTATGAATAAAAAGTCTACCCTCAGTCACCAAAAGATTTTGTTATGTGTGTTTGTTGGGGTAATTAGTCTACCTGTATATGCGTAATATGTCACATTGTTATCCCGATCAAGAAAATACAATACACAGGTCTTGAAAACTTACTTCGGTCAAGAAGCGTCTATTTCTAGCTTTTATCACATATTTCAGGTCTAAGATGCTTCCAGTACCACCATATTAGAGTTTGCCTTGTCCTGTCGAAGAAAAAAAGTGTACTTACAAATAGGGCCAAGAATCCTATTTCGATTAAAAAGTACCTACTGCAGACCGTTTAAATTTACTTACAATGTTACAATTTAGCTTGCCGTATTGCCTCGATCAAACTACTATATAGTTCGATTATGCAGTTCTTGGAAATCTACTTTGGTCAAAATCATCTACTATGGGCTTCTGTAATATACTTACCGTCTCAAATATTTTCAGGGACATAGTTGGGTCTGCCTTTTTGTCCTGATGAAGAAAATATACACATAAGTAGGACTGAGAAGCCTATTATGGCCTAGGGAGAAGTCCTGCCCATTTCCTATGTACTTTCGGTATAAGGGAGAAATCCTTATTAAGGTTACGCAACATTCCAAACTAAAAGTTTTTGTTACGTTGAGGCATGTTAGTATTAATTTCTCTGTTTTCCCATAAGTACTGTTAAAATGCCACATCACAATGTCAAGGAAGCCCACCAGTTTAAGTAACGTATGCGAAAACATTCATGACTTTGTTCATTAAGGTTGATCTTGTAACAGTGTTTAAATAATGTATAAAATGCATTAGATTATTTAAATTCATCAATGGCACGATCAGGAGTAGAATTTTGATGTTAGCTTTTTATTTACTATCTGCATTACACTACTGATCAAGCACTGTTTACTTAATATTTGATCAAATTTAAATGTAAACCGATGTTTCAGCCAATTTGTCGACATAAAATTGAAGGTGTGAACAGCTGTTTAGTGCTAGTTTAATTTAGATTATGGATCGTAAAAACTACATTTTTCTGAATTTCAAAATATTCCAGGTACCTTTCCTTTTATTATGCTTCATAAAAACCTTCCTCGGATTTCAATGGACATTTTACAAAAATAATCAACCGAATTGGTCCAGCGGTTCTTGAGTTTAGCGATTACCAACACATTTAACGATTCATTTTTATTTATAAGACTAGGTATAACCATGCCTTTGTTTAGTAATTGTGTACGCCTGTGCAATAGTCATTCACCGCCCCCTCATTTCAACCTACACCTTCCCATCATCCACTAGCCACCTCCGTAGGCCTACAATAACACATATGTTAATGTATGCATCATACAGTTGAGTTAACTCTGACAGTATAACAACACTAAATACTCAACATTTTAAATGTAATTCATAAAATGAAGTAACCACTATACGATTAAAATGGGTTGAAACTAATAAAAAACTATTTAGTATATTAGCGCTGTATATGCTTCAAATAACAAATATATCTTCACTGAAACATATATCTGCCATACATTCCCCATGTGTATGTTAGGACTATTCTCTGGAAAGTCAATCAGTGGTTATCTTCCAGCTTGCCTATGGACAAACTCGCCAATTACTTACATACTGTTTGTATTTCCGATTGTATGTCCGTTTGTATGTCACCAAACTTAGACTGTTTGTAAGTCCGATTCAATGCAAGGCACACTCGCAAACACAGTTCGAATGTAAATATCGTAGATAATGTAAATATCTGAATGTATATCTCAGCAAGCAATTAATTTTTTAACCTGACATGGGAGGTTCAAAGTCCTTATGAAAAGTGGTAAAAATTATTAAAACAACAGTTACTACGGTATCTTCTTGCAGTTCTGAGTGCGAATGGGCCGCGCACAATCTTTGCAACACCGCCCTCAGCAGTCTGGCACATCGCGTCATGCGTTTCAACAAGGGAGTGCCGGCCGCGATAAATTTATAAAATCTGTTCAATGAAACCAATGTTAAAAATAAAGTTTTGAGTAGTTGTTTACAAAACTACACACCCAAAATATTGACTTTAAAAGTTCCGTAACGTAACCAATATCAAAGTTTTTAACCGATTGGTTCAATTTTCAATTTAACATAATTCACATTATTTTACCTCTACTAGTTATTTCATGATTATTGTTCAAATTCTTGTAGATATCCTTGGATATACTTTTTGATCCGAGAGTATGGGGGAGCGTTAGGTGGCATGGTGCAGCGGCGGTAGATTGCCTTTAGAACAATATCTTGTGATATACACTAAGCTATGTATGTTACAGAGCGCCGCTGTCATTTAGACAACATTATAATTTCATGAATCATGAGTAATATATTATGTATTATACTTATTTTAATGCGTTAAAAGATAATATATACAATTTTGCCACCCTGTGCGTGAGCACAAAATTGCACGTGTCTAAATACGGGGCTGTGTGTAACAGATATGATTTGAAAGAATAGGTAATAGGATTTCAAACATTTGCCAAACTTATATATTACAAAAATAGAACATTGTAAACCTATTATCCTTTCTAATCCATCGTCAATAAGAAACTTCAAACAAAGAAAATTTATTATTTGTAAACAAATTAAATTAATTGTAAGCAAGGTATCCAATGTTATACCCCTTTCAAAAATATCAGAGTTCAGAAGGAATCTAATCAACCGGTTGTACTTTTAATCGACCGAACCTGTATTTTAGTTAGTCAAAACATACTCCTCAGTTTTGGTATACTTCTTCGTACAAGATGTATCTAACACTTCTGATCTTCAAGCGTAGTTTTAATTCCCTTTTATTTTTGTTTATTGATTTCAATCATCTTAAGACGTGCATGTTTCGCGGCAAGTGTTGGATACTTATAAGGACTTTTGAATATAAAATACAGTTTTTGTTACCATGCTGTACAGTACGAGTAATTTTATGATTATCACAAAAAATTTTAATATTTATTTGATAAAGAACTACTTATCGATCAATGTTTAAAACATCAATAATCTAATACTTGCAGTTTATAATTTTAACATTTCACAATTGTACATTTATGTGGTGACATATTTTATACAATATGTCTATACTTATTTATACAATAATATGGTCTAGCATATAGTCATTTTGATATAAAATCTGTAATACAACAAATTATTTTATTTGCTTAAGTAAAAATATTTGTCTCAAAACTGAACAAAAATTATATATTTTAGAAATATTTCTTCAAGTTTAGGCTTTCACGAGTTCATCATACAAATCTCTAATCAAATAATGGTTATATTATACGTTTCAATATACACGTTTCTTTTTATGCTGTTTAATTATTTATAATTTTCACTACACAAATTAAGTAGAGATTAGTTATTTTTTTTATATTTATATTGTCCAAGGGGATTCCAGACGATTTACACTGTTAGCTTGTGGGATAATTAAAAAAAATTAAGATCAATTTAGTTTTCTAATGTTTTGTTTTGCATCTAAGTGAAAAATGCGTTATATTTATAATTATTATACTGTATTCATGTTGACACCATGTGAGTAAATTTAATTTTAATGTGGGTTTTAAGTGTTAACGATAACACTGGCGGCAGTGGTCATACTGTGAAGTTACGAATTCGTGATTCCTTGGTCTTGATTTGATACTCGTCTCTCAAGTTTCAATTTTGAAGTTGTGGTGCTGGTGTTACCGGTTGTGAGTTGCGGTTGGATTCGTTTTACGTTTCTGTAGTTTATATTAATTTTGCAGAATCCATCAAATAAAATGTAAGTCTATTCCTCATTACATGTAATAATTGGAAACTTTCGTATTATTGTGGAGATTTATATTATACGCCATACTGATTGGCCCAATTGAATTGGTTAGACCTAACCTCCTACACACATTTATTCTAGCCTATCATATTATTAATTGATTAACAGTATCTTTGAATTGTTGATTGCTGCTTTTAAAACAGCAAACAAATTTAAGTTTCAGTAATGTAGATAATCAAATAAATAACTTATAATTCAATTGAGGTGGTAGCCACTTATTATACTTCAGCCTTGTTTCTATTTGGCCGGTGTTTAAATTTTTATAAATTTAATGTTTCTTAATCATTTTATATGCTATGTCAAAAATAGCTTGCTTGGTCACAATGCTTCATTTATTTCTAACATGTTATTAAATTAAACCTTATGCTACAACTATTACTTCAACATAATTTTGAACTAAACTAACGATTTCGCTAGCTGGTATACACTGAGTGAGTTCAATTTCTCAATATACTTGTGGTCTGAGCTTGAATTTGGGTACTATCTCGAGGGGTGTTTTTCTTATTTCGCCAAAAGTGTGATGTAGCACGTCACTGAAGCCCATACTGATGGCCAGAGGAATTTTTTATTGGTATTTTTCGTCCTCAGATAACGTCCTAGATCGCCCAACTTATCTGACGTCGAAGATCTATGTTTGTAATTCATAATCATTAAAAAAGGTCATGTCATTTAAACTTTCATTAGGCCTACTTGGAATGCCATCATGGAAAATTCATCATGAAGTGCAACTTGGAACAAAGTAATTATTCTTCTTATATCATGAACTGTGAGATACAAATAACTGAAAATGTCATGAGGAACTTGTCAAATAACTTAGATTCTAAATCTTCTTTACAGATAATGGCTGAAGCCGACTTCAATGATTTGGTAAATGCCGCCGAGCGGTTGGCTTCAGAAGTAGAAGGTACAGGAGAACTGCCCAGGGTGGACCGAACTTTGAGACAGGTGTTGGAAGCTTCACACGAACTATGGGCACGGGTAACAACAACAGGTCCACAAGATATTCAAGCGTGAGTCAATTTTTATAAACATTCACATTTTACAGAGAATTTCATAGACCTCTATTTTAATATCCTTTTCAGTAATGCAGATAAAACTTTGCAAAGTAGTGTTACAGGGGTCTCGTATTGTCGTTTTACCACTTGAAATAATATATTAAAATACTTTATTATTATTTACTGCTCATAAGATAATTTACTGTAACACGTCTTAACAATACAAACATTACACTATTGTTAAGTCTGGTACATATTCAATTTAACCTTTTCCGGGCCAGGCGGCAATATATTGCCGCTATAGATCGTGTCTGAAAAGTGCCAGGCGGCAATATATTGCCGCCTTGATATTCGTCGTTTTCTTAAATAAATACGACGTCAAATGATTAAAGTTTTATGTTTTTTTATTCCCTGGTATATTTGTAGATAATTAATACATGAATATAATTTTTATTTTGGAGGTCTATGCATTTTTATTTTATAATTGTCATGTGACATTATCAGGTGACTCGATCTATTGTTGTTAATTCTTTATGCTTTAGTGTAATCGTACTATTGTATGCTGGATTCTCCTTCATTATTTTATTTTGTGGTTGTAAATATTAGTAGTGTTAGTAGTGTTACCTGCTTAGCTATTGTATGTAGTAGTTACAATCACTGACAATTTGCGATCTCACGGGAGTGAAATTGTAAGTAGCATATTTGTAAATAGAAAAAGTGTAAATAAATTTCAAATAAAATTGTGTAAATATTTCTTGGTAAATAGTGTTTTTAACTGTATTGAAACTGCTTATGGATCCTACAATCATCTGTTTACCGGTACATCCATAATGTGAATATTTATTTTAAGTTTCTTGCAGTGTAAGAGTCAGTTGCTTTATCACTCGTTGAGAAGTACAATTATGCGTATTTATACAAAATGTGTCATAAAATATTTATTTATGAGAGAAATAACACAAAATTTTGTGTGGTTGAGTTCCTTTATAAATATACAATATAATAACATAGCTTCCTACAGTAAAATTATTTTTCCTTTTTTAGTTATTTACAAAAAAAATAAAAAAATAAAAAATTTTTTATGTAATCCATTAAAACATTATTTTTTAAAAATTTTAAATTACTTAAAACTACATCTATATATTTTTTTGTTGATAGTATATATCTATATGAGTAATTTGGTGCAACTTTTAGGTCATTCTCTAATGTCTATGAAAAGTTATAAATTTTAATCTAAGAGACTGCAAAATCGCCAATTTTAGCCTGGCACTTTTGACTAGTCACAAGGGAATATGATATGTGAAAAAATTTTGCAACATCTCATATTTGGTCCTGGCCCTGAAAGGGTTAAATAAAATTATAGTTTAGATTTTCTCAAGAATAAAAGTTGTGAGTTGTAACCCTCTCAATGAAAGATGATTGAAGCAATGTGTATGACAGCCTATGGCTTTAAAAATCAAGGGTCGTACACTGCTGGACAGATCATTATGCCTATCTTGGTGTGTACCAGTGGAGTATCTAAGTTATGTGTTGAAGAGCTTAACTCTGTGTTGTTTTGTTACAAAAACTCTTGTATCCAGATTTTAATAATATAAATTCATGAATTTGGTATAAAGTTTGTAGATCAGTTGTCTATGAATCAGATACAGCATGCCCTAAGCCTGCAAAATGTCTATATGAACTCACTGTTCCTGATTAAAATCTGTCTATGTGGTGTGCTAATGTGTCTATACGAGGTAGAGTCAAAAAGTTCCCAGAATTTATTTAAATGTATTTATTGAACAAAGTTAAAATTGTAAATCTATTTTCTCTCAAAATACTCTCCTGCAAAAGTACATTAGCCCTAATGCTGTATAAAAAACCCTTTAGGAAATCATTGTGTGAAAGTTATGTATTTATTTCGTTGCCATTTCCTTGACAGCCTCAGTATCTGTAAATCATTGTTCTTTCAACAGTGTTTTAAAAACGTGGGAACAGGAAGAAATTGGCTGGAGGCAAATCAGATGAGTAGAGTGGATGTTCAAGGCTAGATAATTACACACTAACAAAGGCCCATGTGCAGAGAATGTTGTCATGACCCAAAAACAAAATGTTTCCCACCCATTTATCAGGGCGTTTCCTCCTGGTGGCATTTCTTAAGTCCCTAAGAATTTCTACATAAAGTTCTTTGGTCTTTGTTGGTCTCTCTGGAATTAACTTGTACTGGATTAAACTTTTGTAGTCAAGAACACGTCCAGGATAACTTCCCTTGCTTTTGTACAAGAAACTTTTTGTTTCCTTTGGAGATGTTTTCGTTTTCTGTTCAGAGAACTGAGGATTTTGTTTGAGAGTTATAGAAAAAACACCATGTTTCATCACCAATTACAATGTTTTTTACAATCAATTAACTCACCACCCATTAACCCATGTAGGTTTTGTTGCATTCTGGTTAGATTCTGATTTTTACGGCGGTTGTAAAGTGAGCGCGTCAGTCGAGTTTAGAATCGACCGCTCCACAGACGAGCCGTCACATGTTTTGTTTGCGCTGCTGTTTATTTCACAAATGATATTGAAAGTTTTTAAGTGTAAATGGGTTTGTAGTGTTAGTATCTTCATATTATTTTGTTTGTGTATGTTGTTCTAGTCTGTGTGTAAGTAGAACAATGACTTGACCGTGAGTTACGGAGGTCGTAAGCAGCTAGTACTTTACTAAATACGTTTGTATAGTTTTTATGTTTTTTGTGTTTGTCCAGTGATATTTATAAACAATGAGTTGTAAAAACATTGCTGACAATGAAGACCTAGTGTTGCAGGCATTAGATTTAAGCATTAGCAGTGTACACAATACACAGAGTGTTAGGTTAGGTTAGAACATTTCTAGTTTTGTAGTGGTTCATATTTTCATATTTATCTTCCAAACTTTATTTATAAGTAAAAAAAAATGTATATGTCTTTTTATAAAGAATTAAATGAAGTATAAGATAGAATAACTAAAAGTGAAAAAATAAAATATTCCAATAACACTAAGTTGTGTCAAAATAAAAAACAAAATGTTTTTGCTCATAAGGTTTTTATTAATAATTTTTTTGATTTGTACAAAAATGTTAAAGGAGCGATCAGTGTATTAAATGTATAAAGAAAATATATTTATAAAAAAAAAATCCCAAGACATTATACCAATAAATAAATTTGTTATGAATTTTTAACCAGATCCTTGCAGAATCAGGCATTTTCGCTCGGCATTTTATGCATACCATATAGCAAAACGCTGCGGCACTCAAAGGGTTAAACAAATCGTAGCAAACACGAAAAAAGCACAAGGTTATAGTATTATAACTTGATTCACATTGTTTTTCTGGGGTTGATACATATTTATATGTATAGTACATGTTCTTTTGTTTAATTTAATAACATTTGTCGTCATAACCGTACCTTCTCTTAATCGGCGTTTAGGCACCACATCGGCCATCACGAGACGGTACCATGACAAGAGGTTACTGGGTTAACATTCGATTTTCTTTGTAGTTGTCAGTTAGCATCTTTTGAACTATTGGCAAACAAATTTGATACATGTTCAAATGGTCATGAAGGATGACTTAGTCACTACCATGTAATAAATTTACCTCAAATGCAATTTTTTCAATTGTTGTCTCCTCTTTACTTGTATATCTTGCTGTACTCGTCCAATGTTTTCATCATTGATTGCAGTTGAACGTCGTCCACTATGAGGGTCATCTTCAATCCTCACACAACCTTCACGGAAAAGTTTTTGTCATTCATAAAATTTCGACTCTTCTTCATCGCCTCATATCCATAAGGATGAATTAACAACTTAAGGGTCTCACTAGGTGATGACTTTTGAAGCAAAATACAGAATTTAATGTTTGATCACTTTTCATTAATTGCCATTTTTTTTTAATTGAGGTTAACTCACAAACACATAAAAACAATCTCCAAGTAAATAATGGCAACTGAGCGATACCTACATTTACAGATATTCTCTTCCCAGTAGTGGTAACAACTGATGCAAAACAAACTTCCCACCGGCGAGTGTGCTAGATGTATATTTAAATCGATTCCAGGAACTTTTTGACTCTACCTCATATATTATTTTTCTGTAGGAGCATGAAAAAATTCACTGATGTAATGCTTATGTACATATATTTTTTTGTAGGTATGCAATAAGTAATAAAAAATAAATAATCTGATGCCCACAGAAATAATACAATAGCACTCAAAGCATAGATCAGACAACAGTTGGAGTTCCCTTTCTAGTTCAATTAGGCAACACTCTGAATATTTCTGTTTTAAATTCTAATCATATACAGATGAAGACAAAAAATGCAAGTTGATATCGAACTTTCTCTAGGAAATTGTGTAATAGTTAGGGCCCGTTCTGCACAAGATACTCAGTTTATTGTATGTCATAGTTAACTATTCTTAAAGATGCTTATGTACTCATTTTAGCATTTTTCTCGTAAACGTCATCTTGAATAAATTTAATAATGTTGGGTATTGTACAAAAATCGTAACTGAATCTAAAATTAATAGGTAGGAATTAAAAGTTTTGCTTCAACCTACTGTACTAAGTACTTCCATATTTTACAGAAATCTGTTGCTCGGAAGTAAAGGTGTAGATTTACCTCAGCTGTCACAGAAACTAGAGTCATTGAGCACCAGAAAGACATTTGAACCTCTGGACCCTGTACCAGACAATGATATCCATAGCTATCTGAAGAATGAAGCAGAAAATGCAATTCTCACACTCATAGAGACCACTCACAAAAGGGTAAGACTTATTGGATAAAGAGTAATTGTTCTGCCCGTATCATATTTATTATCCAGTTATATAAGAAACATGATCAGATCATTCATGAATTGTTTATAATCACTTGTTGACAATGGATTATTTTAACCCTTATAACGTCACAGACGCTGTATGGCGCATAGACAAACTATCTCCAAACGGCAAAGACGCGGTACGGCGCATCGACACAAAACTGCGTCTATAGCAAATTTAAGTTCCTTTTTTAAATCCGATCAATGTCACTAACGGTATGCGTCAACCATGTGTGTGGGTTATTGACCTATGTTCATGCGTCAAAATATAGCTGTCGCGTTACATTGTTTGAAACAATAGACGCGGTGTCTAGGACACTCTCCCCACCACACGGCAACAGACGCCGTACAGCCCGCGGGCGCTTTTGTTTGCAGTCTGGCTTCAGGTAGTGCGTGTCTAAACCATCGCTGAGTCGGTTTCCTTCGTCCGTGTTTTCTGTTTATATGGTTTTTTATTTATTTTGTTCAAAGTATTGATATCTTAGTTTTAGTATTCATTTAGTGTTTTTTAGTGTCATTTTAGTGTTTAGTGTCACCTATTTAGTGTTCATTATTAGTGATAAATAACATGTCTCGTAACATTGACGATCCTGAGTACAGTGACTTTGTTAGTCATCTTATGAACGCAACCTTATCTAGTACTTATGGAGACATTATTTCAAGTGATGAAGTACAACATTGAAGATAATACAGACAAAACCACAATAACTACTACGCCTTCCTTCCCAATTGGAACATTACCTTCTACTTCGACCGCTAATGTGCGTATTCGTACTGTAATCTCGAAAAAAAGAAAACGTAAACAAACTGTGTCAAACAAAAGACCAACAAAGACTGCACGAAATGTTCCCACCCCCAGCAAATGGAGAAATGTGAACTGCCAGCGACCCCGGGCCAAGTAAGACGATTCCTATCTATAATATCAATTCAAGGTACAAATTTACCATCATATTTTGACAAAACTACTCAGCCTATTGAATATTTTTTGTTTCTCTTTTTTCAATAACGAAATAAGAGATTACATTTGTAATGAAACAAACTTGAATGCTAACGAAAATAAAAATAAAAACCAATTTCCTAAATCACGGATTAGACAATGGAAAGAAATTAATGACACTGATCTCAAAGCCTTTTTAGGGACTGTAATCAATATGGGCTTGATAACAATGCCTACCGTTGAATCTTATTTCAGCACAAAAATTGGAAACAAGTATAACCTTTTTTTTCACAAATATTTTCCCCAAAGAGATTTCCTAAATATTTTTTGGAATCTACACTTTAACCATGACGAAACACCCCGTATAGAATTTCTGAGAGACCAAAAGGGTTCCTTATAAGTCCCCTAATAGACCATATAAAAAAAAATGTGCAAACTTTTTTACACCCCTGGTAGCAATTTGTCAATTGATGAAAGTACAGTGGCCTATAAGGGAAAGGTTTGGATTCAAGTATATAATCCCCTAAAGCCTAATAAGTTTGGCATGAAAGTTTTTGTTGCATCAGATTCGGAAAATGGATATATATGTGATTTCATTCCTTACTTTGGAAAAAAGGAGCTTATTCCAAATTCTCCGCTCTTGAAGACGACACAGGTCGTAAAAAAAAAACTCACCGAGTCAGTTTTATTGAAAGATTTGTCAAATCCAACAACTGGAACACATATTTATACGGATCGTTACATACCAGCCCTGAACTTGCCGTAGAACTTTTGAAGCTGAATTGCCATCTGACCGGAACAGTAATGACAAATCGTATCGACATGCCACCCCAACTTGAAGACCAGGACCTAAACAGCTGGAAAAAGGAGATATTTTTTGTCAGAGAGAGACAATAATATTCTTGTCCTTTCCTGGCGAGATAAGAGAGTGGTTACAATGCTATCAACTAAATGGAAAGGGGATATACAACACATGACTGATGTCCCAAGTAAATGGCCTCATCTTGCACCTACAGCTAAACCAAAGTTATATTGGATTACATCAAACGTATGGGTGGCGTCGATAGAAGTGATCATTTTATTTCTACATATCAGTTTTTAAGGAGAACAAAAAAATGGTACAGAAAGTTCTTTTTTTTGGCTTTTTAGAAGTAGCGATGATAAATTCTTATCTTCTTTATAAAATGATGCAGGTAAAGTTTATGACAAAACCACTCACGCACCCTACAGTTCCGGAAAAGTCTAGTTCGAGATCTTGTTGAGGACCGAGTTAGAAATACACCATCAAGAAAGAGGAAAGGTAGACCATCAGAAGGACCTCTCCTTGAAAGACTCAATGGAAAACATTTCCTAAAGAAGAGGGATAAAAAGAAATCACGCTGCGTTGTGTGCTCAAAGAGAGGCCTACGGCGCGAGACCTGCTACTCCTGCAAGACATGCACAGGAGAACCAGCCCTACATCCAGAGGATTGTTTCGAGGACTACCATTCAAAAGAACACTATTAGGTTAGTTGTATATTTACAATCATGCATTTCTTTTTTATATTTATCACAAGTGTAATTTATACAATTGTCTGGTAATGTTTATAGTTTAGCTAATAAAATTTTGTGTGCCTTTTATTTTGACTTTATTTATATCTACAATTTAATGTCCCATAAATTTATGTACGTACAAGATAATTTAAAAATTTTTTACTTTTTTATACTTACCATAATTATAGAAAGTAAAAATAAAAATGAACGTTACACATTAAATTTTTTTTTTTTTTTTAATATATTGTGCCGTTTGCTGGAAGTCGTGAAAAGATATACTGACGTTATAAGGGTTAAAAGATAACATGACATTTTTCATCACTTGTGTATTGTATATAAAACATTTTTATATCTTATCACTTAATTAAATCTTTTGGCAAATGTTTGTAATAATTTAGTCTTATCATTTCTTATCTAATATTGATGTAAATGTTATAAATTTTATTAATCATAATACTAGTTTTGCAATTTGCATGGGTGCTTTAATTCTTGTTTCCGAGATTACTTACAATACTGACTGATTAGACTGAATGGACAAACCACTTTTGGCTTTGAAACCATATTTTTTTCTTACTGGCTACGGAAATGGTTCAGTGACTATCCAGCTGTGCTAGTGAGAGGTTACTGTCGCTCCTTGTTGTTTTACAATAGTAGTTTAAAAAATGTGTGACGCAATTGAAAATCCCACAAGTTGTGAAGTGCAGTCCGTAATACAGGTTTTGCTGACTAAGAACAATAAACCAATTGACATTTATCACAAACTCTGTAAAATTTATGGAAACGATGTGATTATTGATAGTGGAGTGTATCAGTATTGTATTAGATTTAAAAATGGCTAACTAATGTGTATGATGACGAACGAAGTGGACGGCCAATAGCGATGATATTGTCACTAAAGACGATGAGTAGTTTAAAGAAGACCGCCAATTGACAACAGAACTCTCACATAGTTTTCCTCAAATTTCAAGGAGCTTGTTACATGAAATTGTTACACAAAAGTTAGGTTATCATAAATTTTGTGCAAGGTGGGTACCGACCACACACAACAAATCGGACTTCACTAGCTTGCGACGCAGCGCTTTGATGACAACATGGAACAGCGGGAGGGTTTGACTACCTGGTTGAAGTTTCTGGTGGCAGAATTTTATAATGTTAGAATTTCAAAGCTAGTTCACCACTATAAGTGCCTAAATTTGTATGGTGACTATGTTGAAAAATAGTGTTTTAGTCTCACTATCAAATGCATATAATTTTTTCTTATATTTTGTTTTTTGTTTATATCAAAATGTAATCTACTTTCTTTATAGCCCTCGTATATGTGACTTGCTGAACAACTAGGATATCACGTAGTAAGGTGAACAGTTTTGACTACAACGCTTAGGTCAAAGGCTGAACTTGAGCTACAACTGGCTCTAAAGAAATTTTTGTAATTAATAACATTGCAGTCGAAGATATACTAGTGGAATCATTACTGTACTTACAATACACACCTTGTTTTATTTGATACTACACTTTTCCATAAAATACAGCGTTTAATCTAAGAGACATACAGAGCAAACGATTGCATTACATACTTGATAAGGATCAGCATTTGCTGCTGGACGGCGATCTTCCAAATGTCCCTTCTTTGCTTCGGCCACGTCCCTCGATATCCGCACACTGACATTCCGATTAGCCACCCCAGACGTGAATTTGTCTAAAGAAGATGTTTCATGTTTTCCAGTCAATCTCCTTTTATTATCCAAACCTCCCTTAGGATCGTATACTTTAATATGCTCGGCATGGGTTTTTTCTAGTTTCTTAACTGCTTTTTCAATCTCACAAATTCCATTGTCTTGCCTCATTTTTTCCGTTGAAAAATTACAGTGACCACCAGCTCCGTTCCAATCTCCTGTAACCGGCTTGGGATCGAAAGAAGCTATAACGCCTTCCTCTTCAGCAATGCGTTTAAGGATGTATCTGGCAATCCATAGTTCATCAGCCGTCGTTATTCCTTCGGATGGACCGACCTGGAATTCCCACTGACCGGGCATAACTTCAGCGTTGAGTCCAGATATGTTCAAGCCACTATACAAACACGCACGGAGATGGGCTTCAGCAATGTTCCGGCCATAGACCTTACTGGCCCCCACTCCACAGTAGTAAGGTCCTTGGGGCGCCGGGTACCCCTCCTTAGGCCACATGTGTGGCCATCTGTTGGTTTCGAGCAGTGTGTACTCTTGTTCGATCCCAAACCACGGTTTTTGTTTGCACGCTTTAGTCATTGTTTCAAAACAACATTTTCTATGATTGGTTTCAGTCGGCTCTTTCTTGTAGTTGTATGTTTCGCACAGAACCAGTCTGTTGTCTCCACCTCTGAATGGATCACAATATATAGCCACTGGCATCAGGTAGATGTCAGAGTTTTCACCTTTGGCCTGATATGTAGAACTTCCATCGTACTGCCATATCGGAAGTTGGCACACTACTTCCGGCACAAAGTCTAATACTCTACCTTTTGATCGAACGTTCTGGCCAGTTCCATCGATCCAGATGTATTCAGCCACTACTTTGTTCGGAGGTTGTTTCAGCTTCATGTATCTTTCCACTTTTTTGTTCTTTACGTTCATCCCTTCACTGTGGAATTTTAAATACAACACTTTGAAACCTTTTTCGAAGTTCAGAATCCCATGATTCGTTTTTGAAATAGCCGAAAGGCTTTTTAGTAACACAGACATCGTAATTTTAATGAGTAACAAACTCACATAATTTAGCAGAACATGCTTACCAATTAATTTTCCACCATTTTGTTGCTAAGGTGATAAGCCATATTAACAATACAATCTTTTCAATTTGCAAGAATTTGTGGGGTATTAGTTGAGTAGCATTGATAGTTTGAACCTGTTGGTCCAGAACTACCTCTGCCCTATCAGTTTCTATGTTAAATTGAATAAACTTAAGGGAGATTTTTTGTATAAATATCTAACTTTTGAGTCCCTGGCCATTATCAATAATGTTTTAAATATTATGTCGGTTAGGTACAATTTTATCTCAGTCAACAAGTTAACTTACAATGTTAAATCTTATTCACTTTTTTTACATTGTTTATTTCGTATATAAACATCAGTACAGTAGACTCCCGTAAGTTCGGCCTCGGTTAGTTCGGCCGCCGCTTAGTCCGGCCGGTCGGCTGAGCATGAGTCACACGCACTTGGCGCCAGCCAGAAAGCGGGCAGCACGTCTCTACTAACAGTGCCGTTGTATTCTTTGGTTAGTTTACTGCTCTGTCAAACAGCTCATCAGTTCGTCTCGAACATTCATACTGGGTGGTGCTCGTCATTTTTACAGTAGACCTACAAAGTCAGTTATTTTCTTTTAGTTTGCGTTTTGTACTGTTGTTTATTTACTCGTGGGGTTTCTGTGATTTTCTTTTGTGTATGTACAGTACTGTTGTTTTCATAGTTTTTGTGTGTGTGTGCGTGTGTGTTTGAACAAAAACTGTTTTGCATCGTGTTTTTAAATCTGTTTTTTAAAATGAGTGAAATGCGTAAACGTAAGTACAAGTCAATGGAACAGAGACTACAAGCTCTGGAGAGATTAGACAAAGGAGAATCCGTGCAAAGTATTTGCAAGGATTTAAACGTGGGCAAAAGTACAGTCAACGACTGGCGACGCAACAGAAAAAGTATTGAAGGCTTTTGTACACAAATTGATACCGAAAAAAGTTCTAGAAAAGCGTTGCACACTAAGGAAGGCCAAACACGAATTGGTGGAAGATGCTCTATGGTTGTGGTTCGTTCAAGAACGAAGACGAGGAACGCCATTAAGTGGACCAATATTAAAAGAAAAGGCCATGATCTTACACTCAAAGCTTCAACCAGAAGAGGCGTTCGTGGCTAGTGATGGATGGCTCTCTCGTTGGAAAAGAGACACGGCGTACATTTTATTGGAGTTTGTGGTGAGAAGTTATCAGCAAACCCAACAGCGGCCACCGACTTTTCTGCAAGATTTTTAAAAATTATCGATGATGAAAACTTTTGCCCAGAGCAAATATACAACATTGACGAAACTGGGTTAAATTTTAAAACTTCTGCCTAGAAAAACATTTGCCACCCCGCAAGAAACGTCTGCTCCAGGGTTTTAAAACCAGCAAAGACAGGATAACAGTCGCCTTGTGTTCAAATGCTTCGGGGACTCACAAGTTACCCCTATTTGTCATTGGCAAAGCAGCAAAACCGAGAGCGTTTAAGAACATAAACATGGACGCTCTCCCAGTGTATTATCGGTACACAGAAATCAGCGTGGATGGACACGTACTTGTTCAGAGAATGGTTTGTATGCGAATTTGTTCCCAAAGTGAAAAAAACATTTGGCAAAATCGAAACTCCCCGCCAAAGCACTTCTACTTCTTGACAACGCGCCTACTCATGATGAACATCTTCAGTGTGACGATGAAAAAGAAATTAAACTGCTGTTCCTACCACCCAATGTAACCAGTCTTCAACAGCCGATGGACCAGGGGGTCATTGAGTGCTTCAAGAGGAAGTATCGTCGTAAGCTACTTTCGGAAGTTCTTTCCAAACTGGAGACTGATGACAGCTTAAGACCTTACCAAAGTGTTGAAGTCAGTTAACATGAAGGATGTTGTGTACATGTCGGCCAAGGCATACGACGAAATAACCACCATCCACGTTTGTAAAGTCTTGGAAAAAACTTTGGCCAAATATAGAAGATAGCGTAGATCAAAACAACACAACAGCAGATGAGCCAAACAACATTCTTGATGGCGAACCTGATGACAATGCAGCTCTATTGCACGACCTTCAGCAACTACCGAACTGTGGTCCCATTGTTGAAGAAGATGTTTTTGGAGTGGATCAACATGGAAAAGGAGCTAGACAACGAGGTTCTGAATGATGACGAAATCGTCGAGTGTGTCATTCGCCAGGACAAACGAGATGAATAACGACGCAGATGGTGCTGAGATTGAAGAGGAAGACGAAGAAAATAAAATGAGCCACGCTGAAGGAAAAGCAGCTTTGCAACTGGCAGCTACTTACATCGAACAGCAAAAAGAAGCAACTGCAGTCGATGTAATTTTTATTAAGAAGTGGCGTGAGTTTGCACATAAAAAATCATTAGAAACAAAAATTCAGAAAAAAGTGACAGATTATTTTAAGTGTTAAGAAGCTAAACCACCAATGTACAGTGCAGTACTGTATTATTTTATTTTATTTCATTAGGTCTGTGGTTTTGTAAATAAAGCGTTACTCTGTGTTGTATTCTATGTGCAAGTGTTTGATTCCTACACGCATTGATTCCCAACATATGCAGTATTACCGTGTTTTAATTGGTAAGTACAAATTTAAAATTAGTTTAGTAGTTAATTCTGTGTTGGTAATGTTTGGAAAGGTTAATTTTACGGTTATTTCATAACTTTTATTGAAAAATTACCCTTGCAAACAATAAATGGGCATTTTTTAAATAGGCATCGGTTAGTTCGGCCGCTTTTAAGTTCGGCCTAGGGTCCGTCCCGAGGTGGCCGAACTTACGGGAGTCTACTGTATTAACTTAGAAAAGAGTCATTCTAACCTAGATAGGAAATTCCTAACATTGATGCTGTTCCTCATATTTCTCTGTCCCAAAAAGACACAAAGGCAATGAAATGCGTCCCTCCTTTAAAAAGTAAGAGATAATCAACAATTTTTCAAAACTATTTTATGAGCCATATTCGGAAAGTAGGTTTCTTTGTGGAAAATAAACTAGTAAAACAAATTTTTTCAGGTCAATTTTATTTTTACATGAAAGAGCATACTTTTACACTATTTTCCTACATAGTTCCTCAAATATTCAACCCCTTGTTATAGTGGGTGACCAGTTTTACTATTCCTTCTGCATAGAAACTTCCCACCGACCTATCGGAAACATAACTTGTGATACATAATCTGGGCAGTCTGTAACAGTCTCGTACAAAACTTTTGTGGAAATTCATTTGAAAGCGTAGTCATTTTGAACCTTCTGTCTTCACAGATTTTTTCCATCAACTTTCCTTACCATAATCATTGACAACAGAGGGACACCCGTTCCGAGCCTCATCATGAATATTTGTTCGACCTTCATTGAACATTCTAACCCGCTTTCTCACCATTCCATCATTTGTGGTGTGTTCACCGTAAATTTCTTTAATTTTACGATAATTTTCAGCCAGTTTCACATTCCTTGGTGTCAAAAAATTAAATTGGAAAACGAATCTCACAGTCAGCGGGATCAGTAATTGTCTTAAACATTATAAATAAACAATCAGAAAACACAACCAACATTGCTTAGTTGAGAGCCAGTGAGCAAGGAAGGATTACACATGTGCGCGCAATGCCAACTGAAGTGCTGCGATGGCGGTACAATGAAACAGTACTTTCCAAATATGCTCAAAGTCTCAACACTTTTACGAAAGCCAATACTAGATACTCAAAGTGCTCTATTTTTGGATCAGCCACCATTTTGTAATGAATAAGGTTATGAAGTGCGCTTTGCGGTATTATGTTCTAATAATAAATATCTTTAATGCATATTGATCTAGGCTTGTATTTAAGATTTCCATGAACTCCTAATGGGCCATCCTCCAATGTAAGCGTGTGATGATTACTGCAGAAATGTAGTATCTGAACTTATAACATGTAGCTGTATAACATTGTGTAAGGTTTGTAGATTTTATCTGTTATAGCAAATCAAATCAAATCAATCTTTAATCACATATACATGGAGTACAGTGTTGCGTCATAACAATAATTATTATTGTGAGTAGTTATTGTTCATTATAATGAGAGTAGTTTCAGTTCTATAGACTCCTCCAGTCCTGAAACTCCTGTATGGTGTATATGGATCGGTTTAAGAGCCAGTCTGAGAGTGCTTTCTTGAACTGTTTATCCTGTAGTTTCTGCAGGTCTTTTGGTAGCCGGTTAAAGAAGGCAGCACCTCGATAAGAAGGCTTCTTTTCATACAAGCTGAGTCGATGTGCCTGTAGTTGAAAGTTGTGTCTGTGTCGGGTGTTGTAGTTATGTTGATCCACCAATCTGGCTTGGTCTGATCTTAAAGCATGTATTATAACTTCATGTATGTATAGTGAGGTTATTGTAAAAAATCTTGAAATCTTTAAAAGCTTCCCTGCAGGAGTATTGTGGTTTTAGTCCTTTTAATGTTCGTATTGCTCTTTTTTGTATTACTAACACCCTTTGCAGATTTTTTGCGCTTGTGCCTCCCCATACTACGAGCCCATATCTTAGGTGTGCTTCAAAAAACGAGTAATAGGCACTCAGTGCTGTTGCTTTGTCACTTATCTGCACTAATCTTCGCACAGCATATAGCCCGCAGTTTAGTTTTTGCCATAGATGGTCTACATGTGAGGTCCAGGAAAGGGTGTTATCCAGTATGATGCCTAAGTACTTATTTGATGACAGTTTCTCGTTCTGGTAGTCCACAATAATTATTTGAAACTGTTGTGAATATGAGTTGATTAGTTTTTGTCTCATTAAGCACTAGGTCATTTTTGTAGCAGTACTGTTTTGCCATATTGAAAGCAATATGACTGCTTACTTCAAGGTCTTCTATTTTTTTGTTGGCGATAATTAGGGCAGTGTCATCAGCAAACATCACTGCTTCACAATATTCCTCTAGGTATTTTGGGAAGTCATTAGCTAGAAGTATGTAAAGCACTGGTCCAAGTACAGATCCCTGAGGAACGCCTCTGCACATTGATAAAGCTTCAGATTTTACCCTTAGAGCTTAAAAACATATTAAGGTGTTTCCAGTGATGCCTACTCCTTTGACTCAAAAGTAGTATGGAAATTTAAGTATGCACTGTTGGAACTGGCAAAGGGTAACAAAGTTGTCCTTGGCTAGTTTCCGGGCCAGAAAGGCATTCATGAGAATAAAACAACAGACCCCTTGCCAAATTTTCTGGTAGGGCCAGAGCCAGGCTGAGGAGTAGCTTTTTCCTACAGCAAAGTTAAAGTAAACGATTGGGAAAAGATGATTTGATCCGAAACCTGGAGCAGGTCTCAGGCAATCAGAAACGTTTATCTCTTCTTATGCTAAAGGATGGTCAGTACTCCTAGATCAAAGCAAAGAGGATATATGACAGGACATGGCCCTCTTAGAAAACATCTGATGAAGGTGGGTCTAAGCCAGACTGATGAATGTAGACAGTGGAGAGGCAGAAGGATCAGCAGAACATATATGGCTAAACGGTCCTGGCATATGCTAAATTAGAACAAAGTTCATAGGAGCTTATCTCCCCATTCCTAAGGTATCAGAGAGCAGGAGCCCTCAAATATTTTAGGCTTCTGTAAAAGCCTCAAATACTGAGGGTCAAAAACTTAAGTGAGGGAGGCACAAAAGTCCTTTCAGGACTATGTGTGAAGACTCCTGTCTCTTTCTCTCTGTAAAAAAGATGTTTCCAGAAATGTTACATATCCTGTATAGAGATTGTTCTGACTTTACCATTGGTATGGTTTTTTTCTGTTTCCAACCCTTTTCTGTCTTTTGTGATTATTTTGAACGTTGGTTATCTTTCACAAATATGGCATTTAGCCTTCACTTTTAATGTTTCTTACTTGTTTATACTTTCTTGCTGCTTTAGAGGTTACCAGTACTCTTTTATATTTCTACATTTCTACCATGTAACCTTGTAGCATTTTCATCGAATTTCCTGTTCTGATATTAAAAGTTTTACATAAAGATTTCTATATGAATATATTACTATTAATTTTTAAGATAAACTACAAGTAGTAAAATATCTTTTTGAGATACTATTTGTAAATGTGGTATGCTGATTTGTTTTTAAGCAAAATAACTTCACTACTAAAGGGGACCCTCATGCCAACTTACATAGCAGTGCATGTGTTGAATTGACTAAACTTGTATGGTGAAATCAATAACTGTTCTGTATTAACAATTTCAGACAATCGACAGTTTAACCAAAGATCACAGGAAGAAGATACTGTGGGAGTGGAAAGTAGATAAAGGTAAACTCCTCAATTCACTGATCGGCCGAAGTGGCAATTTGCTCCAGCTTCCAAAACGAACTGAGGTGAGTTACAAAAGTAACATAATACTACTGGTTTTGTATTAATTTTCTGTTCTTTTTAAAGTGTATTATTAATAAACGAACAAACATTTGTGGTTTTTGGCGGCAATAATGGATGTTCAAAGTGGTGAGCCGAAGCAGTTCCGGCCTGAGATAACATTTGTGCAGTGTTGACGGGCAGATATGCTCGTTTGAAAGTGCAAGTGGTTAATATGGCAAGGGTTAATATGAATTACAGGTCTTTGCAACCGTTATTGAACCGCAACAAAAAATTAAAAGGTTCCATTGGAACTGTTGTGACAATGGGTTCTGGGCAACAACTGGTTCTAGAACGATGAGATAACCGCTACATTACAATATACGTTACAAGTCTAGGAAGGCTATATATTTTTTTTATCCCACTTTTTCTTTTCTCCCTCCAATACTATTTGTTTTCAATTGGGAACTAACTTCTATTCAGTACTGGAAGATACGTGGAATAAATTTGTTCAATGAATTCCATGACTGTACACTTCATTTGCTTCTGGTCGAACTATCTGTGGAAGCACTCTGATTTAACCCTATGCACTCAAAGGCAGTATTTATAATTTTTCATTGGAGCTCGTATGGCCAGCTCTACTGGTGGCCGCCATTTTGTCGGAAGTGCAAATTAATTTTTGCCATAATGTTATTTCAGCTTGTATGTCTTGCTGTACTGGCCACCAAACATAGCAGTTGTTTTCTAATATTCTCTTTGTTTTATAATGAATAGTGAGTGCTGAAATCTATTGAGCAGCTTTATTTTAAAGTAGTTTTTAAGCAAAGCAGAAAATTTTTAATTAGTCTATAATATTTCTCTAAACATGACCGTGTAAATAAGACAAATGACGCGTAGTGGGCCTATTACACTGAAGGGGATAGAAACCTAGAAAACTTTACTAGAAGACGTGTGCTAACTATTCTTGACCACTCATAGGTATGTTATTTTTTAAAGTTTTATTCCATAAATAATGTAAAGACAGAAAAATTTAAAACAGTTAATGTCTAAGTATAAAAACTGTTAAGGCCTACTTTATAACATTGTATTTACACATTTTTATTAACAATACAGTAAAAGCCCCCCGCTAATCCGGCATCCAATGGTTCGGCACTTTCATTTCATCAGCAACAGTCTTAAAAAAAATCGCGTAAATGAGATATTTTAACAGCAGTGTGAAAACGTCTACAGTTCGCAAAGGGCGCTCGGAAAGGTTCGTGCTCAGTCGGAAGGGATTGTATGTGACGCAGCAGCTGTGTGTGAGGGGCCACTTGCCGGTCCGCCGTTACGTGTTTAATCTAAGCGTCTGCCTCAGTCTCAGTCACTGTCAGTTCGTTCTCGAGTGCAGTCGTGAGTGTTGTGCTCGTTCATATTGTAGTTTTAACTTTCTCAAAGTTGTGCCCTATGTTTTCCAAGAAGCCCGGATCTTCCACCAGCAAAGTTGAAATAAACGTAAGGCATGTCACACTTACAATTCAACAAAAGAAGCTAGAAATTATAAGACGTGTTAGAAAAAGTTGAGGTAGTAGAATGAAGCTAATAGGAGGAATTCAACATTGGTGTAGTTTTTAAGCAAAGCAGAAAATTTTTTGAATTAGTCCTAATATATATTTCTTTCTAAACAAGACCGTGTAAATAAGACAAATGACGCAGTAGTGGGCCTATTACACTGAAGGGGATAGAAACCTAGAAAAACTTTACTAGAAGACGTTGTGCTAACTATTTCTTGACCCACTCATAGGTATGTTATTTTTTAAAGTTTTATAATTCCATAAATAATGTAAAGACAAGAAAATTTAAAACAGTTAAATGTCTAAGTATAAAAACTGTTAGGCCTACTTTAGAACATTGTATTTACACATTTTTATTAAACAATACCAGTAAAAGCCCGCTAATAATCAGGCATCCAAATGAGTTCGGCACTTTCATTCATCCAGCACCGTCTTAAAAAAAATCGCGTAAATAGAGATATTTTAACCGCAGTGTGAAACGTACAGTTCGCACGGGCGCTCTCGAAAGGTTCGTGCTCAGTCGGAAGGGATTGTATTGTGACGCAGCAGCTCTGTGTGTGAGGGGGCACACTTGCCGGTCCGCCGTTACGTGTTTTTATCTAGACGTCTGTGCCTCAGCTCTTAGTAGTCACTGTCAGTTCGTACTCCGAGTGCTGTCGTGAGTGTTGTGCTCGTTCATATTGAGCGTGTTTTAAACTTTCTCAAAGTATGTGCCCTAATGTTTTCCAAGCCCGGATCTTCCACCAGCAAAGTTGAAATAAAACGTATGCATGTCAACACTTACAATTCAACAAAAGCTAGAAATTATAAGACGTGTAAGAAAAGGGTGAGAGTAGAATGAAGCTAATGGAAGGAATTCAACATTGGTGTTGTTTCTTAAGCAAATGCAGAAAATTTTTTTAGATTAGTCTATAATATTTCTCTAAAACATGACCCGTGTAAATAAGACAAAAACTGACGCGTAGTGGGCCTATTACACTGAGGGTATAGAAACCCTAGAAAACTTTTACTAGAAGACGTGTGCTAAACTATTCTTGACCAATCATAGGTATGTTTTATTTTTTAAAGTTTTATTCCATAAAATAATGTAAAGACAGAAAAATTGTAAAACAGTTAATGTCTAAGTATAAAAACTGTTTAAGGCCTACTTTATAACATTGTATTAAAACATTTTTTATTAACAATACAGTAAAAGCCCGCTAATATGACCGGCATCCAAATGGTTCGGCACTTTTCATTCATACGCACCGTCTTAAAAAAAATCCGCGTAAATTGAGATATTTTAACCGCAGTGTAGAAACGTACAGTTCGCAAGGGCGCTCGGAATGGTTCGTGGCCTTCAGTCCGGTAGGGATTGTATGTGACGCAGACTAGCTGTGTGTGAGGGCCACTTGCCGGTCCTGCCGTTTACGTGTTTATCTAGCGTCTGCCTCAGTCTCAGTCACTGTCAGTTCGTACTCCGGGGCGTGGGGGAGTGCTGTAGTGCAGTCGTGAGAGTGTTGTTGCTCAGTTCATATTGTGTTTTAACTTTCTCAAAGTGTGTGCCCTATGTTTTTCCAAGCCCTGGATCTTCCACCAGCAAAGTGGAAATAAACGTAAGTAAGCATGTCACACTTACAATTCAACAAAAGCTAGAAATTAATAAGACGTGTGAGAAAAAGGTGAGAGTAGAATGAAGCTAATGGAAGAATTCAACATTGGTGTAGTTTTTAAGCAAAGCAAGAAAATTTTTAATTAGTCCTAATAATATTTCTCTCTAAACATGACGCCGTGTAAATAAGACAAATGACGCGTAGTGGGCCTATTACACTGAAGGAGGATTAGAAACCTAGAAAACTGTACTAGAAAGACGTGTGACTAACTATTCTTGCACCACTCATAGGTATGTTATTTGTTTAAAGTTTTATTCCATAATATAATGTAAAGACAGAAAAATTTAAAACAGTTAATGTCTAAGTATAAAAACTGTTAAGGCCTACTTTATTATCATTGTATTTACACATTTTTATTAACAATACAGTAAAAGCCCGCTAATCATCCGGCATCCAATGGTTCGGCACTTTCATTCATTCCAGCACCGTCTTAAAAAAAAATCGCGTAAATGAGTGATATTTTAACCGCAGTGTGAAACGTACAGGTTCGCAAGGGCGCTCGGAAAAGGTTCGTGCTCAGTCTGGAAGGGATTGTATGTGACGCAGCAGCTGTGTGTGTGAGGGGCCACTTGCCGGTCCGCCGTTACGTGTTTATCTAGCGTCTGCCTCAGTCTCAGTCACTGTCCCAGTTCGTACTCGAGTGCAGTCGTGAGTGTTGTGCGCTCGTTCATATTGTGTTTTAAACTTTCTCAAAGTTGTGCCCTATGTTTTTCCAAGCCCGGATCTTCCACCAGCAAAGTTGGAAATAAACGTAAGCATGTCACACTTACAATTCAACAACAAGCTAGGAAAACTTATAAGACGTGTAGAAAAAGGTGAGAGTAGAATGAAGCTAATGGAAGAATTCAACATTGTTGTAGTTTTTAAGCAAAGCAGAAAATTTTTAATTAGTCTATAATAATTTCTCTAAACATGACCGTGTGTAAATAAGACAAATGACGCGTAGTGGGCCTATTACACTGAAGGGGATAGAAACCTAGAAAAACTTTACTAGAAGACGTGTGCTAAACTATTCATTGACCACTCATAGTATGTTATTTTTTAAAGTTTTATTCCATAAATAATTTAAAGACAGAAAAAATTTAAAACAGTTAAATGTCTAAAGTATAAAAAACTGTTAAGGGCCTACTTTATAACATTGTATTTACACATTTTTATTAACAATACAGTAAAAGCCCGCTAATCCGGCATCCAATGGTACGGCACTTTCATTCAACTCCCAGCACCGTCTTAAAAAAAAATCGCGTAAATGAGAATATTTTAACCGCAGTGTGTGGAAACGTTTTCAGTTCGCAAGGCGGCGCTCGGAAAGGTTCGTGGCTCAGTCGGAAGGGATTGTATGTGTTCGCAGCCAGCTGTGTGTGAGGGGCCAACTTGCCGGTCCGCCGTTTACGTGTTTATCTAGCGTCCTGCCTCAGTCTCAGTCACTGTCAGTTCGTATCTCGAGTGCTGAAAGTCGTGAGTGTTGTGCTCGTTCAGATTGTGTTTTAACTTTCTCAAAGTTGTGCCCTATGTTTTCCAAGCCCGGATCTTCCACCAGCAAATGTTGGAAATAAACGTAAGCATGTCACACCCTTACAATTCAACTCAAAAGCTAGAAATTATACAGTCGTGGTAGAAAAAGTTTGCTCGAGAGTAGAAATGATAGCTAATGGGAAGAATTCATACATTGGTGTTAGTTTTTAAAAGCAAAGCTCAGAAAATTTTTAATTAGTCTATAATATTTCTCTAAACATGACCGTGTAAATAAGACAAATGACGCGTAGTGGGCCTATTTTTCACTGAAGGGGATAGAAACCTAGAAAACTATACTAGATAGACGTGTGCTAACTCTATTCTTGACCACTCATAGGGTATGTTATATTTTTAAAGTTTTTATTCCATAAAATAATGTAAAGACAGAAAAATTTAAAACAGGTATAATGTCTAAGTATAAAAACTGATAAGGCCTACTTTATATTAACATTGTATTTACACATTTTTATTAACAATACATAAAAGCCCGCTTATTCCGCATCCAATGGTTCGGCACTTTCATTCATCCAGCACCGTCTTAAAAAAAATCGCGTAAATGAGATATTTTAACCGCAGTGTGTGAAACGTACAGTTCGCCAAGGGCGCTCGGAAAAGGTACGTGCTCAGTCGGAAGGAGATTGTATGTGACGCAGCAGCTGTGTGTGAGGGGCCACTTGCCGGTCCGCCGTTACGTGTTTATCTAGTCTGCCTCAGTCTCAGTCCACTGTCAGTTCGTACTCGAGTGCAGTCGTGAGTGTTGTGCTCGTTCATATTGTGTTTTAAAGCTTTCTCAAAGTTGCTGCCCCTATGTTTTCCAAGCCCCCGGATCTTCCACCAGCAAATGTTGGTAAATAAACGTAAGCATGTCCACACTTACAATTCAACAAAAGCTAGAAATTATAAGACGTTGTAGAAAAAAGGTGAGAGTAGAATGAAGCTAATGTAAGAATTCAACATTGGTTCATCAACAATGTATGACATCAAGAAGAATAAAGAAAAGTTACTTTTATTTAAGTCTCAAACTACAAAATGTCTAAAGACATGCAGTCTCGACAAACTTTAAAAAAAACCTAAACTATGAACGACACGACATTTGACGAAATTTGTTATTCAAATGGTTTTAGCGCTAAGCGGTCTGAAGGGAAGCTGTGACTGGCCCATGATCATGGAAAAAAGCTAAACATTTCAGTGAGGAATTTAAAAATAGATGAGAAAGAATGTGCCTTTTCTGATGGTTGGCTGCAACCGATTTAAAAATCGACATCGGAATACGGAAGCTTGATGTAGATGGGGAGCTCCGATCAGCCGACCAAAAATGCGGGGCTGAAGAATATAAAGCTGGAATTTGAAAATCTAGTTGACAGACTAACGATTTGTCAGCATGCCGGATTATACAACGCTGATGAAACTGGGCCTACTTTGGCGGTATTTGCCTAATTCGACTTTGGCAGCAGGAATGAGAATATGTGCCAAAGGCTTAAAAAAAAACAAAGACCGTTTGACAATTTTGCTATGTGGCAATGCCTCAGGGCGACCACATGTTGTCGCACTCTTATCGTCATCATCGGAAAAGCAAAAAAGCCAAGACCTCTGAAAGGGACATTACCCACCCTACCCGTAATATACGTTGCTCAATCCAAAACATGCGGTGGTGATGAACTCCGATTTTATTTAGAATATTGGTTTTTCCACCACTTCGTCCCATCTGTAAAAGACAATCTGAAAATACCGTTTGGCTTACCTGAAGACAGCAAGGTTTTGCTCCTCCTAGGACAATTGCAGAGCTCACCCTGCAGCGTCTGAGTTGATATCGGGAAATATTTTTTAAACCGCATACCTCCCCGGCAAAATGTCACGATCCTTGATTCAGCCAGATTGTATCAAGGAGTGATTCAGAAACTAAAAATGTTTTGTTATCAGAGCGTCTTTCTTCAAGGCCTGATAAACTCAGAGTGTATGGTGGTTGATTCGTCAGAAAAAATTCAACATAAAAGAAGCAATTTTCGGAATCGCCTTGGCATGGAAAAAGGTCAAGCCCACCACTCTACAGAAATCTTGGCGAAAACTATGGCCAGCTGCCTACCAAGAAGAGGACATTGCTGTTTCCAGTCGACAATGAAAGCAATACTATGGCCTTGGTGGCCCACAGTTACCCGAATGGACGATATAAGGAAAGTGCCACAAGAAGAAATCTTGAGTGGGTACACATTGATTGCGACGAGCCAGTTGAAGAAGAAATTACGGATGAACTGCTCACATCAAAAAGTGTACTTGGACCTCAGTCAGAGCCTCAACCTGTGGAGTCCCGAATCCAGATGGTTGAAGAGGGGTCAGGATGATGATCCAACACCCGTGCCTACGTGGAGTGAAGCAAGTGCCACTATCGACACGTTTATACGATTTGCCGAACGCAGCAGCTCCTACAATGCCTTCAGAGCTTGTAAATTTATATGGTTCATGAGAAATGACTTTTTTAAAGAAGAAACTGATACAAAAAAACAAACAGACATTAGGTCTTTTTTTCAAATAAAATAACTGTACACAAAAATTATGTTTACCATAATATTTATTACATAATTTACGCACTAGTTTAGCCTACATCTAAGTTAAACCTAAGTTTAGAAATGTTTTTCTAGGCATTAAATGTTCATTTTGTGTTCAAAAACTAATGTTTGTTTAATTTTATTTATCTCCTTAGTAATTCTTTAATTGTTTACACGTAAAGACGTGATTTTTTTTAAAGCCTCACTCTGAAACTTAGTAACGACGATTTTTAGCCCGCTATATCATCGCTAAAGTAGAAAAAGTAAAATCAAGCTACTGTACATTATCTCTTTGGGACTGAAAACCCAGCCACTATTTTTAAAGATGTGATTGTATTTTGGCTGAGTTTTCAGCTTTTCTGAGTTAATATCACTTGATTTCACTCCTTTTTACTTATAGTGTGATACGATTTTTAGCGGCTAAAAGAAAAAAACGAATTTTATTCCGGCAATTTTTCATATGACGCTGCGCTCGTAATCCGGAATTTTCAATAATCCGGAACACTACTTCGATCCCTGAAAGTGCCGAATTAGCGGGCTTTTACTGTATAAGACAAATGTTAAATTTCCAAAATGTATGTTTATCTTTGTATTAAAAAGATTCATTAAAAATTAATTTTAAATTATTTTTCATTTTTTCTTTAAACCTTTTAAATTACTATGCAAATAACACTGAGGAAACTGAAAAATAATTCCTATCTGGGGAGGCAAACAACAAATATGGCCGCCGAGCTGACAATGAAAGTAGCGTGTCCATCTATACTGGCCATAGAGGGTTAATATTTGTGAACATGTCTAGGTTTTCGTTTCGTTAGTAGATGCAAATATAATCAGTGAATGACTGAAAAACAATTTTAGCTGCAAGTACAATACACATTTTTTGCTAAATGTCTTGAAACCAGTTTTAAAACTCTTGAATGCTAATGTAGAGTCCAGTGCACTACATGGAGGAAGGTGAAATGAAGCTGGACTTGACATTCATAGTGAATTAATAATCCACCCCACCATAGCTCGTGTAGAATACTCGGTTGCTCTCCGCCGGGCATTGGGATCGTGTCTAAAACATCGTAGTTGCATCTGATGAGACAATAGTTCAGCTATAAAAAACTACATCTATAAGGCCGCCTTATACCGCACATCCATGCATCCACTGGACGGATGGGTTGAATGCTCAGTAAAGGTCGCTCACCTGCTTATTAAATGGAACACTTCACCACAGATGAATGAGTAGGTTAGTCCTAAGGTCACTTTCCCCCTCAGGATGGAGTCTATTTTCTCTCTTTAGGAAAATGATTGTCTTCTCAGGTTGTTGGTTTAATTACTATAATCACCACTTCATCTATATTACGCTTGATTTTGTGGTATAGATGTCTCGGATGTTGAAACTATCCAAAAAGTTCGTTTTGAATTCTTTTGTCATTAACTTTTTTGGGTCTCTTCAGACGAATGTGAACTCCAGATTCTCGCAGTCAAGTCTGTTCCATTGTCATATCTCAGACACTGCACTTAGCAGAAGGTGAAATGGAGCTAAACTCAACATTCATATAGAATCAACCCTTCCTACCATAGCTACTTTATGTCTAATGTTGTTCCATAATTTCTCTCATCCAATCAAAAGTTTCTAAATGTACAATTTTTTGTTATTTTACAGAAAACTGTTTTGAACGAGAGCGTATATGGAACCAAAAGCTGCCTGGACCAATTGGAGATGGCATATGCCCAATGCCTAATAGAGTACAATACCGCATTGCTTGAGGGTTTGGTTAAACCGAACCTAGTCGAGAAATTCACTAGGGTGGCTGAATCTAGCAATGATTCTGTACGTATTTATGTTACATGCATACAAATATCAAAATACACAACAAAAAGCGATAATTGTAGTTTCACACACGTGCTGCTCCAATAGCTACTAGCCTGTTGAATGTAGTACATTATTTTTAACACAAAAATATTTTAATCGATAAAAAAAAATGTTTTAACTGTAAACTTTATATTGGAATTTTCTTCCAATCAATCATTTAATCTCTTTACTCTTTCAAAGTTATATTCTAACCACCGCATAACTCAAGCAAGTAAAATTGTGAATGTTATTTAATAAAATAAAGGCAATTAAGTAACTTAATTTCTCAATTTTATAATTAACTGGTTGCTTCATATTATTTAAAAGTTATCTCACAAATATTCATTGGCATAAAACTGAACTTTATATATTAAAGAATTCTTCCATTCAACTATTTAAATTTTCTTTGAGTTTCTGATTGTTATATGGTTTTAGGTAACATGCCATATTTTTTCCAAACAGTATTTAAAAAAAGGCAGTGCTTAGAATGCAATAGGTAATTTTTATGCCTTTTTCTATTCAAGTGTTAGTTGCCCAATAAATTGTTATAGGTTTTTATTTTAAATTATTTAAATACAGAAACTGTCACTAACCAAATTCTCATTGTACAAAGGAGTACAAGAAATTTGTTTGCTTCTAAATAACATTATCCTTATAACATGTTATAATTATAGTAACACTGTACATATTTAATTGTTCAACATTATACTCAATTAATTAAACTTATGATAAGTTTTATTTTATATCTTGACAATGTCACCCGTTCTTCCAGCTGTGCTGGATTAAAAGAATGTACATTATGTAAACTGTAACAATAAAGAATTTGCATTTGAATTCAGTTTTAAACATACTCTATAAGGATACTCTATTGCTCTATAAGGATTTTTCCATAAATTCAATTCCATACTGTAAAAAAAGTGTCAAATAATAGGTAATAAATCATAGTTATAGTTTTTAAATCACAAAATAAATAATTAACCCTAGTATTGTCTGGTAAGCTAATCATGATCATAAAGTGTTACTCTGAAGGAACTAATTAGCTTTAAAATAAAGTGGTAATACTACATAAATTTTTCTGAGTGTGTAGTGTTTCTGTTGAAATAGATGAGACCGATTTTGTCAATTTTTGTTTTGCTTGGATTACAGAAAGTGTGCGAGATGTGGACAATAGTATCATACATGACACAGTTGCCGCCTCAGAGTAAAGTGGATGTGTTAGACACACGCAATTCTGAAGCTGGCAAGTCCAAACTCATATCTCAAGCTCGGAAATATCTTGAAAACAGGTATTTTGTTGATTATTACACGCTAAAATATGGAGATTACTCTGTTTGGTTTTCTTTGAAACTTCATTTACGATAACAGTATGTTTTTTTTATGATTTAATAAGAATTTTCTTTGTGAAGTTTGATAGGTTCAAATAATTTGTATAAAACTTTGTTGTTGTTGATTGAGTATTATTTCAATAATACTATTGGGTAACTAGAATTGTTGCTTAATTTATATTTCTTATTCTCCACTCTAAATCTTGTTTGCCACTCAGAAGTTGTATAAGTCATCCTAGTCAGTGATATAAAATTGACCCTTCATTAAGAACGTCTGCTTAGATTGTTGTTACACTTGAACAAATATTATGTATATATGTAATATTTAAAACACTACATTGTAGTTGTGAATGTTGAATGTTGTGAATGTGATGTGACAGATATCGCCAGTACATGGAAAGTGTGGTAGCCAGCAACCTGAGCCAGGCACGGCGAGGCGGCGTACCCGGCACGTATTCTCTAGTCCGAAGTTTTGTCAACCTGCGTGTGCCGGGTGGTTACCTCGGCCTGGATCCGGCAGAAGTGGAGGGCAGACCGCTCTGGGCCTCCATATATTACTGTCTCCGCTGTGGTGATGTCGCGGGCGCCCTCCAGTGCATTCAACAAGCCGGGTCAGTTCCGTTCTTTCCTTTCTTGTTTACTTAGCCACAATAACAAACAAACAAGTTTGAGAACCTGAGAAGTTGGTTAACTTTTCATTTTTAAATAACCAAACTTGTCTTACATATATGTGTAAGACAAGACATCTTACATATGGGTTGGTTAATTTTGGCACTTTTTGGTTGGTCTAGTCCGTTGTAGAAAATAATCAAGTTTTTTTTATCAATATAAAAAAGTACTGGTGCTAGAGGTTGGTTCATTTTATCATTACATAAATCTTTTTCTTCTTAAAAAGGATAATCTCCAAACTGAAAATTTTTGGGTTGGTCCACTTTGCATTTCTATCACTCGAATAATGTAAGTTCTAGCAGTGCATACCATTTTTAGTAGAGAAGTGGCATGCCAGTGAAAATATCTAATTAATGCTGAATTCTGCCTTCTTCATTAAGCACCTTGAAGGATTCACACGTCTTGTGTAATAAAAACTTGGTAGCTGTGTAATGCTGACCTGTTTACATGCTCGCATCAACTGTAACAGCGCTGTCGTTGTTGTAGGCCCGGACTGGAGGAGATGTGTGGGGCTCTCAAGGAGCTTAAAAGCAGCCCTCAGCAACGCCTCAGTCCCCCGCTGGAGAAGGCTATCAACTCCCAGTACAAGCGTGGGGTGCGGAACAGCACTGACCCTTACAAGCGGTAAGTCTTGTTCACTTAACAGTTATTGTTTGTGTTTATGCACACATAGATTTTGACCAATATTGGCATGCGCCAGTACTTGTGATATATACTGAACTAGCCTACCGGTATAAGTTATTTTATTTTTTATAAGTTTCTGCATTAAAAATTATTTTTGAGAAATTTAATTATATATTCACCAAATTGAGCCCATTCTTTAGATAGGTATATACTTGATTTCAAATTTTTTCGTTCAGTTCTCAAGGTGTAGCATAACAATAATATCAAATGTCCACAACTATCCTGTACTCACCACCATCATTTACCACATGACCAGTTATAATGAATAAAATGGTTAAAATGGCATAAACCGTACCTGCTTATTTTAAGTAAAATGATACTTATTTAAAATATATTTACTTTGATATTTTATAAACATGTAATTGAAACGTTAGGAACGCATATAATGCGGGGTTTAAGCTGGAATTTTCACAGTAAAAAAGCTACAAACTCTCTAGACTGTTTTGCAAAATATTTGTCCTGTAGAACTGATTAATCGTATCAGTGTTCAGCAGAGAGGACTATAATACTTAACGAAAAAAAGGCTGAAATTGTCTAATACTTAAGCCTGCCAGAACCTATATTTACTTTAATAAAAATACTGCTGTTAAAATATTTAGATCCTCAATCGTTAAAACCTGGGATTTTGTATGAAAAGGTTTGATTAACCCTTTTAACCCCAGGCGACGAAATATCGTCGCCGAGAAAATACGCGAAGATGCGAGAATCCCCGGGCGACGTAATATCGTCGCCATGGTATATGCGTTTAATACATATTTATTTGAAACCGTAAAATATTTATTTTGCGAGTATTAATACATATTTATGAGTATTTTAGTAAAATAAAAATTTTTTGTTAGTAATATAGTGTATTTAAAATAACATCTATGCTCAAAAAAATATATTACTATTTGTTGCTACAGCTGTATTTGTTGCTACAGCTGTATTTGTTTACAAAGCGGTCTAATGTTACGTATATTGTCTTTGTGCGTGTGAATTGAGTTAAATGTTGTAATTGAGGACTGTTTTTAGTCACTTTTTCTTTAGTTTTAATCTTACAGTAATAATCAGTTCTGTGAACAATGAGTGACAACATTATAAATCACCCGAGTGAATTGGACAGACAACTGGATGTTGACCTATCAGATGACGATTGGTCTGACGTCTCATCAATTTTCAGTGATGACACTGATGTTGATCCTACCTATAGGCCAACTATCTCGGACTCAGATGACGAAGAAATGCCATTTAGTCAGCTATCTAATTCTCGCGGTAACGCCGCCCCTAGGCCTACTCCGGACAATGACCAACCGGCCTCAGTGAGATCGCGGTTGCAAAATCTTTATCTTAGAGATATCAATATAATTGTTTTTGTACATACATAAAACTAAATTTAGAAAAATAAAATGTGGGTGCCCATAGTAAAAATTTTTCTTATTTTTTTAATTAAAAAATCTTAAAATTATTTTTTTACCTAAAAATCTATAAACGTATATTTTAAAGTTATTTTAATGTTGTTAAACAATTTTTTATACTTCAGACTAAACTTTTTCTGTGTACACAGTTTCATTCTGGACATTTTGGTGTGTAATACAAGACAATAGCATAAAAAAATAGCAAAAATATTAATTTTTTACGAACAGTATGCAATACAGCTGTTTCTGCTCCGGGGATTCTCTGTAGTTCTTAGGTCAAATGGTTTTGGTACGTTTTTCCCACCATCAATATTTTGGTCTGGGGTTCAAAGGGTTAAGAACAATTTAGTTACAAATTAATAACTTTGTTAATTTATTGTAAAAATATACATACAAAATTAAAGTAAACACTGTGGTAATTCACAAGCCTCATTGAAATGAATTCCTTTCTATGAGAAACATCAATAGAGATCATCAACGAATTGTGTAAATTGGTAATACGAATAAAATCTGACTATAAATAACCTCAAAAAGTCTCCAGTATTAAATACTAATGACAAAACAAGACGTTCAATTAGAAGCATACGAGTTCATCTTTGTTTGTGTGAGCATCAGCACTGCTCTCATAACAACAAGATGACTGTTCGTTGCACACTAGGCTGGCGCTTCGCAAAGATACAGTTAGTCAGCAGCGGCAGGCGTGGCATCTAAAATTTTATTTACACGAGAGTGCAGTCATTAGTACTGCATGCAGTGCAGTACTTACTTTTTCCCTGACTCATATGTGTGTGTGTGTGTGTGTATACATATATATATATAAAATGACTTATGGACTAAAATTGTAAACTTATGGTCTGTCTCTATGTCACAGAGTGGTTTATTGCATCCTGGGAGCTTGTGATGTGACGGACGAACACTCAGAAATAATCAAGACAGCAGATGACTATTTGTGGCTCAAGTTGTGTCAAGTGCGAGACTCAGATACCAGCACGTCCGACTGCATGACCTACTCTCTCCTGCAGACCTTGGTCCTTGAGGAGTACGGTGAGTTTAAATCATTCTTTATAAAAAGTGGATTATGAGTCACTTCTACTGAATCAGCTATCTGTCAGACATTACAAATGATTTTTTTTTAATAATTTTAAGCATAAGTTCTATAGTATTCCCAAATTTTTAAATTGGCACATAAGTAAATTGTCCACTAAAAAGGTACCTTGGCTTTCTGGACTAATCCCTCCTTTGTTTGGTTAATACCACTTTAACATTTATAAATATGCGGTCCTGGTGCACTTTTGGGACAGACAAAAAATCAACGTACAGTCTCTGGACAGACATAAAACGAAAAAATTAACATAAAAAATGAACGTAAAACTGTAAGATAAATGCGAATTTCACGTTTTCCCATTTTTTGCTTGGTTGAGATAGAAAGCTCTAGTTTCCACTGTTCTTCTTCTTTTATCAAAACCTTTCTTTCAAATAAGGTGTCACTTAATGGGTCTCTACATTTATAAGCCCCCCTCTCCTCCCCAAAAAAACAACCCATTTTAAGTAAATGGACAAAGATGTAACTGTACCGTTATTATAGTACATATATTTATAGAGTCTGGAGCTAATTTTCTATAAATCAGAACAACTTTTTGGAAATACTTAATTTATTCCGAAATTAAACTTCACCCAAAATTTAACAAAGTTTACAAAATCTTGATTTGATTTTCTTCAAAATTTCTCTCAATCGGTCAAATCTAATTTAGAGTCTGATCAAAATTAAAATGAAACTAAAAATGTATACTTCTCCAAAATGGTTTAAATTAACAAAATAAAATAAAATGTTATCTTCTCAAAATATTCAAAATCAAAATAACACAAAACTTGATGTTAACTTTACGATCAAAATCTAATTTACAATACTTCAAAAAATTGAATTAATTATCAGACTCTGTTATATGGCAAACTTTAGAAATTTAAACACAGCAGTATAACATAAAAGATGTTAAACTAAACGCTGGTACGGGACTTACTACTTTGAAGACTATGGAGACTGAAAAGAAACTATTACGCACTTAAGGAAAGAAAAGAAATTTTAAAAAATGACTTAAATCACACCGGGTAAAAATTTACTCTATATCCCAAAAGTATAGGATTAGAGGAAGTACTATCGCTTCTAAACTGCACGTCTGGACGCTCTGCTCTCCACTCGAAGACTGCCCCCTCTCTCAAGCCAACCGGCTCGGGAACGTATCACCGTTGACATCTCTAACAGCTGTTTTACTTGTCTAACCAACAAAACAATGTCCACGCACCGCGTCTAGTTAACAAAGAGCCTACTTCCTACTGCAATTCAGCAGAATGATTATAACTACGGTACATAACAGTGACTAAAAAGTTCACTTCTGTTCTAGAATAGTGTCCCAAGTTCCATCCCTCCATCTTTATCCATCAAAAACTAAACTGAGTGTATCCATACTTTAACTCACACTGTATATTAAGCATATTATATACTCTTAACATCCCTGACCTGGCATGTGTTCTATTACGCAATTGTCCGTAAGTACCGCTTGTACGCGCTGTAACGATTAGTTAAATATGTGCTTTAAAAAAAAGTCCAATAAGAAGATGTGCAGGAGAATGTTCTATGGCCATTCACACTTTTATACTTAAGTCACTAGCTTTATCAGTATAAGTCAGTGAAGCGGATGGCTGTAACACTGGAAGAAATAACTTGTCTCTCAATGCCTGTTCTGAAAATCTGCCATTGTGTGCTGAAATTTTAATTCATATTTTAGCAATAATATTTACACTTTTTTATAATCAAGTATTATATATAAATTTGTCTGCATTTCTATTCATGGTGAGGGGAATAAATAATTGAATATATATAATTGAAAATATGTGAAATTTTTTTTGGACCTATTTCTTAATTTTGGTAAAGCACTTATCTCAACATTAAGATTATTATAAGAAGTATATTTTTAATGTTATTTAGAGTTATGTTTGTTTTTAACAAAAAAGTATAAACATTGGTATTTTTGTGGTTTACCCTTGTAACTGCAATGTATAAATTTAAATGTACTCAAAAAGGTTGTTGATTTTTAATCGAAAAAAGTTGGTAATAATTCTAGCATGCTTCTCTAATTTAAAATTGTACTCTAGTTTTGACCAACATCTTGTACAATTTCTGTTTTATAACAAAACTAAACATTGCTCTGCTCCGATGGCTGATGGATAAACTTTAACAATGGCTGAACTACAGGTGAGCAACACTACAGTGCTAAGGAGCAGCCACACGTCTACTTCCAGCTGCTGTTCCTGACTGGCCAATGGGAGGCGGCCATAGACTTCCTCATGCGGACTGACCGACTAGCAGTCCACGGCGCACACATCGCCATCGTCCTGCACGAGGTGGGGCTGCTCGCCATCCCTGCCAACAACGTCAAGGCTCCACTGTGTGAGTATCACTGGACTGGCAAAGTTATTCCAATATTTAGCCATATCCATTTGAATTTTAAGTTCAGCTCCAGTTAACCTTCTTTTTATTGCAGTGTCTGGTATCTGACACCATCTCAGATTTGACTCCGAGAATCTGGAGTCATGTTCGTCTGAAGGGATCCAAAGAAAGTCGATGACGAAGAAGCTCAAAATGAAACATTTACATCGTTTCAACATCAGAGGCACCTATAAATAGGTGAAGTGGTAGTTTCATTGTCTCATCAGGTACACTGGTGTCTCTGATGTTGAAACAATGTAAATGTTTCGTTTTGAGCTTCTTCTTCTTCGACTTTCTTTGGAGCTCTTCAGGCGAACATGACTCCAGATCCCAGAAGTCAAGTCTGAGACGCTGTCAAATATCAGACCCTGCAATAAAAGTAAGGTGAACTGGAGCTAAATTCAAAATTCAGTTGCATCAACCCTTCCTGCCGTAGGTACGTCATTCATTTATTACTCTCTACTAGCACTGTTTGATTAATACAAGTCATTAAATAGGCATTTTGTCCTACAGTTCTATTCTCTATCAGTTTGTAATGTATGATAGAATAATTTATGGATATCCTCTTTATTAAAATTTGAAGTTAATCCGTACATCTTTCCCTTTTTTTAAAAAAGGAAACCAAAGTTAACATTTTATGTAAAAATACTGTAAGTCATTTGTTAATGATATGCAATGCTTTTTTGTTTTATGTTTAATTATGTAACAGTTAGAATAAAGGGGAATTTATGTTTATTTGAACTATACCAACAGCTCAATATAATTTTCAATGTGTTAAAATTTTGTTTTTGGATAAGATAATAGTGTTTTGTAAATTATGTTAGATTGAATCACAAGAATAGTGTCGCCACTTGAATATTTTGAGTTCTCAACTTCTTGGAGTTCTCCATTTTGTACAAAAGTTAATAATCAAAAAACAAATTTCATGTCATGTAATGGCTTTTTCAAAACTTTTTCTTTTATTTTGATTATTATAAATAATATATAAAGACAGAGGTTAATTTTTTCCATTATACATATATTTAGTTCAATATATATATATATATATATATATATATATATATATATATATATATATATATATATTCCAATTCAGTTTCTATTACCAATATATAGGATATTTTCTAGTGTTTGTGGATCCTGCTGACCCAAAACCAATGCATCGCATCAATTTGGTCCGTTTGGTGATGATTTATGTTCAGAAATTCGAGTGCCACAACATTTACGAAGCTCTTCATTACTATTATTGTCTCAGGTAAGTAAAAGCAGTTCATTTCATTGTTACTAAGAAATAATGGGGACTCGATATTTACATATCTTAATAATTCAAGCTCACAAAATTAGTAGGCTTTTAACTTTATTTCAATCTAAAGTGACTTTAAGTCTATTTATTTTTACAGGAATATAAAGTCATCAGAAGGTGACGACATGTTCCCGATTTGTGTTTGTAACTTGTTGATGGAAACACGAGCCTTTGACTACGTTCTTGGCACTTTGGAACCAGATGGCTGCAAAATACCTGGGCTCATTGATCAATTCAAGGGAAACAAGGTGAGTTCCAGAGAACATTATTGAAACACACACACACACACACACATATATATATATATATATATATATATATATATATAAAACGCAACATGTTGTTATATATTACACAACATGCAACTGTGTTGTTTTGTTTTGCGTTAAATGTTAATAAATCAAGGTATTTGCAGGCTGACAGAGAGGCTGTTACCGAACGTGTTGCTGACGAGGCTGAGCAACGAGGGGAGTACGAAATTGCCATCAAACTCTATGACCTTATTGGGGTGAGTGTTAAAATATTATTGATAACATTTATGTTATCTCTTGCACATTTATGACTAAATGTGTGCAGTGTTATTTAGTTACTTCAAATAATTATAATCTTATATATTATATTGTTGCAAATTTCTTTTCATAATGAGCACAGGAAATTATCAAATAACTTAATTCATAAAATAGTAAGTGCTCTAAGTGAAGAATTTTGTCCCTTCATCTTAAAATCATAATTTCATAGTTAAACCATTACAATAAGAACATTTTCTGAAGGAAACAGGATTTTTCCTAGTTTGTAATTATGTGTTAGGTTAATTGTTACCTTAAGGAGAGATCAGATTGCAGATCTCGAAACGTATTGTTACTGATTTTTTTGTATCACTGAACGATAAAAAATGTCTGAAAAAATCCTGTTTCCTTCACAATCCTTCCATCGTTAAAAACAAACTTCAAACAAAAGAAACATTTTGTATTATAATAGACATTGCCTTTCGGTTTGAGGAACATTTGATTAATTTTTCATGAAACTAAAGGAGTTATTAATTTTTTTCTAGACAACAAATCTCCATTTTCAGCCAGACCTTTTTAGGTTACCTGCCAATTAAATAGCAGTGAAAAAATGTATGATCCTTGAAGGAATCTTATGTTGTCTTCAGATGCATGAGGAGGTCCTGCGCTTGATGTCGACGCTGATGGTGCAGCTGGTCGCCAGGGTGGACAATGAGCCTTCCTCGCTGCGCTCTCGGCTGTCCGACTACGCCCAACAAGTCAGCGCACGCTACAGTGGCATCAAGCTCAAAGCATCGGCCAAGACCGCCGCTACCTTCTTTTGTTTGCGAGACCTTCTCATTTTTTTCGACCAATATGCTGAGAAACAGTACCAACTGGCTCTGGATGTTAGTTAAATTTGTATTATTTTTCTATTATAATACATTTATTGAAGTCTACAACGTTTCAAAAATTATCTTTTATTATTTATTTAAAATCTTGAAGATTAGAAATGAGTAGACGTTGTAGTGCAATTACTTTGACTTGAAATTGTGTAACCTAATGTAAAGTATGATAATGTATGTAAATGATTTGTTATGAAGTGATAATTTGAGTAACCTTTACAGATACTAAAATAGAATTTATGTAAATCCCCACAGCAGTGCATATACCAATCATTTATATGTTATCAGATAGGCTAGAACTGTTACTTCTTTTTATATCAATACTATGTAGTTTAATACAGTTGGATGTATTTTTTTTTAATAACTGTATTCTATACTGAGAACCTTTTATCCAAGTTTTAATGGTTATTTGCCATTAACTCAATGATAGTTACATGACCAATTTTATATTTTACATGTTTTGAATAAATTTTTCTACGTATTGTTGTAAGAGCGAAAAAAATATTTGTTTTTAGTTTTAAAGATTCTCTTTCAAATACGAGGGCTGTTTTTTAAGTAAGGGCCGTTCTCCCGTACACGGTAGTAGTTCGCGTTCCTGCCGTAACGAGCGTGCGCCCCGCCTCCCGGCATTCTTAGCGAACAACTTCATGCCAGTTGCAGCTCTGTAGCTAACCTGTATGCATTACTGTGGATCTTTAAAATGTTTAAGATTATCGAATCACCCGCCGCGTGTGAGATTCGGTCAGTGATACGATTTTTGACTGCAAGAAACATGTCGGCTGCTGACATTCACCGTCAGCTTTGTGAGGTGTATGGTGCCAAGGCAATGAGTGAAGGTAAAGTGCGGAAATGGGTCCGAGAATTTAAAGATGGCCGCGAAAATGTCCACGATGAAGATCGCTCAGGCCGGCCATCTGTGATCACGGGAGATTTGATTACTGCAGTTGACGCAAAAATTCATGAGGACCGACGGTTCACAATAACCACTCTCTCTATGGAATTTCCTCAAGTGTCCAGGTCAGTACTGTACAAAATTGTGTCAGAAAACCTAAACTTTAAAAAATTGTGCTCAAGATGGGTACCCAAACTCCTCACTGAGGATCACAAAAAAAAGAGATTAAGCAGTTCTTTGACTTTCTTGACCCGCTACGACGAGGAAGGAGACGACACGTTGAGTCGAATTGTCACAGGAGATGAAACATGGGTATCCCATATCACTCCTGAATCAAAGCAACAGTCCATGGAATGGCGGCACACAACATCTCCAGTCAAAGTCAAAGCCAAGCAAACGCTGTCGCGGCGCAAAGTTATGGCAACTGTGTTCTGGGACAGGCGCGGTGTTTTGCTAGTGGACTTTATGCCGCGAGGAATGACGATTAACTCAGAAGCCTACTGCGCACCCTGGCCAGTCTCCGACGCGCCATTCAGAACAAAAGACGCGGCATGCTGACAAAGGGAATTCTGCTCCTCCACGACAATGCAAGGCCTCACACCGCTGCTCGGACACAGGAAATGATCGACTCTTTTGGCTGGGAAGTTTTGAATCGTCCGCCGTACAGCCCCGACCTTGCTCCGAGCGATTTCCACCTTTTTCGTTACTTGAAAAATCATCTTGGCGGGAAGCGCTACAATGACGACGAAGAAGTCAAGACGGCCGTGAACTCCTGGTTGTCAGAGCAGGCGGCAGATTTCTTTGAAGAGGGATTTCAAAACTTAGTTTTAAGATATGATAAGTGCCTTAACAAACAAGGCAACTATGTAGAAAAAATAAAGAAAAGTATGCAGATTCTGAAAATAAATGTATTTTGAAAAAAATAATTGTTGTTTATTTACAAAAACAAAAAACGGCCCTTACTTAAAAAACAGCCCTCGTATTTTTGAGTTTACTATGATCTTTCGATAGTTGTTTGACATTAGTGTTGTTTGGTTAGACTATCCAAAAGTCACGCCTGGTGCCCCTGAAAATGGATGAGATTGAACCGATGGAGAAGCTGTTCCACGGGCTGGCGGAGGAAGTCGTCCGTGTCATCCCTGACGTGCTCCTGGCTACCATGAACATACTCTACTCACAGTATACCAAACTTAAGTAAGTTCTTGTTTGTTTTGTTTTGTTTTTTTTATTTTATTATCATAATTATTTTAAAGACTTGATTTCTGTAAATAATGTATGAACCAGGATAGAGAAATATGTGCTGGACCGTAGTTTAGTTTTAGTACTCTGTCGGAAGAAATTTGAACTCGCATTAGTACAAGGAAATAAGGTCTAACTTCTTATGAACGATGTAGTTATTGCTTATATTGTTTTCCAAGAACCGATTGTGGACAAAATAAATAGCCTAATGTTCCTTAAATTTGTTCTACATTAAAAAAGGGAGTCTTCTCTACACCCTCTGTACTGTATTTTATATAAACAGATCTGGGCACTGATTTGACAACAGACATGTTTGACCATGACTAATTGGTTCCAAAGACCTACAGTAGTTTAATAGACCTGAGCCCAAAATGTTGGTAAACAAACCTCTGAAAGCACGTCTATGGAAATATGTATGGATAGGCTGAACTTATGCTGGAAGTTTCTAATACATCAAATGACTTAAGCTGCATCCTCGCTGAGCAAACATTCACAATGAACATGTTTTCCAAACATAATATAGTTCATCGAACTAAATATTTGCAAAACATGTTTGCCAAACCTTAATTTAGATGTTTATCAAACAAATTATGGTGTTCGCTGCATTTTAAATGTTTGAAAATGGAAGTTGGTGTGTGTTGGCATTTACTTGCTTGTACTGTCATTTTTGCTGCAAATATAAGTTATCAGCCATTAACGGCATCGTCTGTGCTGTCAGAGGCAACTGGTTATTACGTAGACATACAATATAACCTAATGGTAAAGACTTTAGAGCGGACTTGCAAGATGGTTACGCTTCTCCAACCTTACTGGAATGTCAATTTTGAATTGCTAACAACATTAAAAGGACCTGGAATTTTAAATCATTTTTTTCTCTCATCTGTACCAGTTTCTGCAGTAATTGTTTTTATGCCTATTCTTAATTTTATAACTTTCTCCTCATGGATTCCATATAAGCTCTCCATATAACTTAATAAATAAAAGAAGAGTGTTTAACTGTTCTTCACTCACAATTACTATTATAATATAACTACGTACAACATAAAATTTTACTAGAAACAAAATCTCTACAAGAAACAGACTGTGACAGTTGTGATACAAAAGTGATTCTACACTGGCCTCAACAAAAATTAGCTCATATGGCAAACATGTTGGCCGAACAAAAGTGGTGGTGCGCGAACCCTCAAGAATGTTTGTCAAGGTGGTAACTCAATCTAGTATATAAATATTGATCCATTATAATGTTACAGTAATTTAAGTTATGTTTGTTGGTTGTATTTCAGGAATAAAAATATTTAAAGTACTATACACCCAAATAATGAGAATAATAGAATTGTCTTTTGCCACCTCGCACATTACTATGTTTTCTCCATGCATTCCTCTATTGTAATTGCTTACTCATATTATTTTAATTTGTCTTTATTTCTGAATAATCAGATGTTCATAGTATGATGTACTGTCAGCTCCAATTTGTTCAAACTATTGGGACTTATATTTCAATGCAGATTTATTCACGAAAATATCGAATTTTCTAAAAAGAGTTTTACAAATCTAAAAAAGAAATTTGTTCCGAACTGTTATGTTTGATTACTACAATTTATTGCTTTCAAATTCATTCCAATTTTAAAATTAATTTACACAAACTATGTTTACTAACTGTATGACTATTATATTATTAATCATCTTGAATTTATGTTTCAGGGGAGAAAACCAGCCAATGAATGGTGAACTGATAGAAACAAAAGAAGGGGTAACTATATTTATGTTTAACTAGAAATATTTAATTGTGCGTTTTTTTTCTTCTTCTTCTTCTTCATGTGTTAGTTATTTTAGGTCGACTAAATATTGACATCAACATTGAACTATCAATTTCTGTTTTAATATTTTATCAAATGTTATAGATTTATTTAGAGTTATGTTTGTGAATAAACTAAAAATCCATGGCAAAGAAGCAGGCAATACAAAACTATTGAGATCTAAGAAGAGTTTTGGAGCTTGGTTAGGTATATTCTAAGTAGTTCCATCGAGCATTAACACATTTTTGAAATCTGGATTTGCTTGTACATATAAATTTTAAATACTCAAATAATATTAAAACTGTTTCATCGACATTTTTACCAAACAGAAAACAAAATTTCACAGCTACACGCTGTTCACTCAAACTTGCCATCACAAAAATAGGAAATTATCACAAAATAACAGAAAAGACTGTCACTACAGAAGAACAGATTAAACCACTGATCTGGCCGCACTGAAATGGCGAGTTATGCTACCAACACCCAGTGGCAGTAGTTTGTACCACTGCAGAGCTATTGCGGGAACTTATGGGTACTCCCTTGCGTAGATATATACAGGGTGTATATTATGTCTGGAAACACCCAAATATATCCTTTAATAATTTAAATATAAATTTGAAAACCTCTTACAATCGTGATAGAGATTGGTCATCTACTTTTTGGAACAATGTTTTGTTATGTCACACCAACGGGGGACGTCCTGCCGAGGTATCGTGAAATATTCTTAATGGAAGCCTATACCTTGTGATACATAATTTTAAAGGTAATAGCTTACTGAATTGAATGCCACAAACCGCATCTCAAAGGAATTATTCTATCAGAAAATAGAGCATTTTTAGTATTGAAAAATTTTACTGATGTTCAACAATGTAATTTTAACATGGTTCTTGCCACAAAATGTGTTATCACTAATTTTTTAGCATTTTTTTAAATGTTCAATTAAAATAAAATAAACAATTTATTTTTAAGCTGGTTTCATTAGTACAAATTTACCAGTTTTTATTACAATGAATAAAACTTATGAGTCACTTTCTCTGATTACTTATGAATCTGTACTTGGTGTTTTTCCTGTCAGCAGGAAGGTTTAAAGAGACAAAGGTCACTAGCCTATGAGAAACATTATTGTGTTTATTAATCATCTGGTCTACAGGTTTCAGTTTGTTGAACATGGAGCTTTCACTAGACAGGTCTAAGCTTGGAAATTACAAATGGACAAAGGTCATATCATTCCTGTCGAGTTAAATCAGTGTCTCTGAAGCATTGCTGTCAACAAGTTATCTAATTACAGTAGTTCAGTTTTTTATTTGGCATTTTAATGGAATTGTCTGAAAGAGAACGAATTACTCTGTTGATGATGCGAGGATATGGCGATCGTCAAAGATCTTATCGGGAAGTTTGTAATTTGTTTAATGACACTTTCCCAGAAAGGAATCCCATAAGTGTTTCAACAATATCAAAAACTATTGAGCGTTTTGAAATGACAGGGAGTGTACGTAATCGGCCAAAGTCGGGTAGGATACAATCTGCAACAGATGAAGAACATGCACTAGATGTTTTGCAAACATTTATTGAAGACCCACATACATCGCTCAGAAAAGCTGCACAGCAACATGATATGCACCCTATGTCTGTGAGTAAGATTTTGAAAATTAATAAATACAAAACCATTTAAAAGTTCATTTTAGTCCAACAGTTAAGTGAGGGATGATTACGACAGAAGAGTTGAGTTTTGTGAACTTGTGATGCGCAAATGTGATGACAATAGAGATTTTCTGACCAACATACTATTTTCTGATGAGGCAACTTTTTTCCTAAATGGCAATGTTAACAGGCACAATTGCCGTTACTGGGCTAGTGAAAACCCACATTGGATTACTGAGTCCCATTCACAGCAAACCACAAAAATGAACGGTATGGTGTGGAATTTTAGGTAACAAAATTGTTGGACCCTTTTTCATCAATGGAAATTTAAATGCCGAACTTTACTACAATATGCTCCAAAATGAAATAATCCCAGCTATTCAAATTGCATCAGGAGAATACTTTGATAATGTATGGTTTCAGCAGGATGGTGCTCCACCCCATTATGGGAGACAGGTAAGAGAGTATTTGGATTTTAAGGTTTCCTCATAAATGGATTGGCCGAAGAGGAGAAATCGAATGGCCTCCAAGATCTCCGGATTTGTCACCAATCGATTATTTCTATGGGGTCATTTAAAATCCAATGTTTATAGAAGAAAGCCTCATAATTTCTGGAAGACCTAAGAAACAGGATTTATAGAGGAGATTGCTTTGATAACTGAAGAAATGTTAGGCAACTCTGTCGAATCATTTTACACAAGATTGGCTCATTGTCAAACCGTAGAAGGAACACAGTTCGAACAATTGCTTTGACACCAAATGCAGGTAAAACGTTTGTTTGTAAGACTTTTCTAACAGCATACATTATTTTTTTATTTGTAATAAGAAATCAATAACATAAGTATTTCCATAATTGTACTGTAATAAAAACTGGCGAATTTGTGCTAATAGAACCAGCTTAAAATGAAATTTTTGTTTTATTTAATTGAACATTTAAAAAAATGCTAAAAAATTAGTTGTAAACACATTTTGTGGCAAGAACCATGTTAAAATTAGATTGTTGAACATCAGTAAATTTTCAATACTAAAAAATGCTCTATTTTCTGATAGAATAATTCCTTTGAGATGCGGTTTGTGGCATTCAATTCAGTAAGCTATTACCTTTAAAATTATGTATCACAAGGTATAGGCTTCCATTAAGAATATTCACGATACCCTCGGCAGGACGTCCCCCGTTGGTGTGACATAACAAAACATTGTTCCAAAAAGTAGATGCCCAATCTCTATCACGATTGTAAGAGGTTTCAAATTTATATTTAAATTATTAAAGGATATATTTGGGTGTTTTCCCAGACATAATATACACCCTGTATATATATATATATATATATATATATATATATATATGTATACACACACACACAAGGGGTACCCAAAATATATATATATATATATATATAGGTATAAAATAAAACAAAATATGTTTCTTATACTCGAAATGCTTAATATTTCGTTACTTTTCAGTAACATTATCAAAAGCTTGTATAAAATAAAATATAAACAAAATATATAAGAATGAAGGTTATAAAAACATTTGCAAACAACAAAAACATATGGTATCGAAACAAGTAAATTAAACATGTAACCTTTCCTAAACACAGAGATAGATAAAATGTTTGAATAATAAATTTAAATTAACTGTGTCTCAAATTTAATTCAACTTGTGATTTTGATTGAAGAGCCATTATGTTTGCTTGTTCATATCTTCTTAGTAATATATTTATTGTCGTCCAGCTTGGTACACCATTTTGCTTTATTAAGGTGGTAGTTGAATATTGAAAGACACAAGGTATTTATGAACCTAGAGAAAATTTTGTTTAACTTTTATGGAATGTTTGTAGCATTTCCTGAGCTTTGTGTAATTAACCCTTTGAACGCCGATATAAATATAGTAAGTTTTTAGATTACGCTCATTTAAGGTGAAAAAATAACAATAAAAATTCCTTTAAAGCTAATTTTTTTATTCATTCCTAATGACTAATAGTCACACACAAAAAATAAATTTTACAATAATGAAATACTTGTATTAAAATAATCACATTATTTCATAATAATGGAATATTTCAATCAAAATCAAATTTAGGTTACAGAGTAATCAAATGCATGTGATGAAAAATATGAAAACTATGTACAAGGATAAGAAAACAAATAAAGTGTAATATGCTGAATTTTATAAGTTCTGATAATATTAGATTTAGGCAGTTGTACGGTAAACTTCAAAACAAAAATCGGGATGAAGCCATGGGGTCTCGGGACATGACTTGCAGCCATAATTACTCAACAGAAAAGAAACAATAAAAACTTTATTATAACACCTAAAACATGATAACAATAACTTTTAACAACTGTTTGTATAAGGAATGACAACGCAAGAACATTTCCCAAAGGCACAATGCGTGCTCCACTGACAGTCGGTAATGGCGGATAGTATCGTCATCGGCGTACAGGCAGGAGTGGGACAACAGCTGCCAGCAACAAAACAATTTACTGTTTACCTACTGAGGCCAGCTGACAGCTGCAACTGGATTATTTGGTCAAGCCAGTACATTACTTTGTATTGTGGCTTATGTATTGAACTTATAAACTTCAAAAACAGTAATAAAATATATTTTTATCGATCGGCGGATTATTTCGTCTTTGGCGTTATAAGACCAAATAACATCGCGGATTATTCCGTCTACGGCGTGCTAAGGGTTAACCTATTCTTTCTCAAATGGTTATCAAGTTGTAAATTATATGTAAACCAAACTATAAGTTTTCTGCCATCAATAACTAGAGAAAGAAATGCTGCAACAAGATCAAACTTCGTACATAAATTTATCTTATAAATCATTCCAATATTTCATTTAATTTTGTATTATAGGTCTTTCAGATTTTAAAAAAATACGCAACTCAATTATTTGTGAATTGAGACAAAATAAACAATATGTTTTGTAATGCACATATCATTTCCTAAACTTATTGTTATAAACAATTTTTTTTTAATTTCAAATTGGTTTTATATATAATATATGGTGGGTATATTGTGTACATGGAAATTTCATTAGAAATAAATTATTAATATTTTCGTCGTAACAAAATCTACTACTTTTTTACTGAGCCAGGACTATTTTTAATAACTTGTAGTAATTGTGAATGTCATGGCTATATTAGTATGATAGTAAAATTTTATATGTACTCTGTATTATTAGATTAGACAAATATTATTTGAAAACTCTATTAACTAATCAGTTTTAATTTCACAGTTTAGTCTAATTTGGGTTGTATATCACTTATATATTGTTTGTGATGTTAAAATGAAGAAACGTAAATATCCCATTGATTTCAAATTTAATGTTTTCGTTTTTGTTACAGCAATTGGCATTCCTGCGTGAGCGTGCCCACGCTTTGACCACTTATGCGGGTAAAATACCTTACCGTATGCCTGGAGACACTAACGCAAGACTTGTACAAATGGAAATCCTTATGAACTAGTTGTAATTTCGTAATAAAAATTTAATTTTATACTTTCAAAGTGTTATTTTTGTACAATACCTTTTGAAATTTGATGTTTTTGTTTAGTCATGTATAAGACAACCCAAACTAAGGCATATCACTTCTGTTAATAACTAGAAACTGCTAGGGCTACAAAGTTTGCTATCGATGCACAATGTCCTGGAAATAATAGTTACTAATGGACGTCAGATTGTGCTGTCGACAGTAGCCTACTCCAGTGAGACTGTATTTTATTTTTCTGTGCAATATCCTCCTTAAGTATAAAATAGTAAAGTTTATTATTTTATAATATTTATTGAATATGTTAGTGCTGAATGACTTCTTTGAACAGAGGAACAAGCACGTTACACGAAATTACTTTTTACCCTGTGGGATCTGGTACGTCACTAAATAATACTTCCCGTATTGCTTGGAAAATTATAATTGTTCACCATAAGTGATCTAGCTGAGAATAATCACAGACACTTTTGGTCTGATTAACTTACACATGGTGGCCATCCCAAGAATTTTCCTTTCTTTGGTTATGGGTGCTAGTCGAGTACTACACCGCAAGGAGGTTGGGGTACCTTGTTTTTGATTGGCTGAGGGTTTATACTGAAATATTTATATTGATCAGCTGTCATAATAAATTCACATGGTTATTAATTATTTACCTCGTATTTTACAGTTCCTGTTTGCGGCTACATTGCCATATTTATTCACATTTAATTTATTGAACACTGTATTTATGATACCTGAAGACCCAAGTTTTCCTAGTTCTTTAAAATTATTAACATGTTTCATGTTGTATGTTTACGATATATTGCAATCTAAAAGAATTGAATTGAAATGTTTACAAACAAAAAGTCAGCAACAGAAGTATTACTAGTTTAAGGTAGTATCAATATGGTATTTACAAATTTTAAATTGGCACCATGTTTCAGTTATCGGAAACTAGAGCCTTTAGTTTTCAGTGAGCTGGGTGAGTAACTACAACACGAGAGTGTGTTTAAATCAAATCTTTGCAATGACTTTTTCATGTGGTTTATTATTGAGTGTATTAACTTTTTTTCTGTTTCAGTTATAATATCTTGCTCATTCATTGTAGTTTCTCACAAGTTTTAGAACAGTAAAATAGGAAAGCAATCAGCTGATTTTATTTTATCATTTGTTTACATTTGTCTTGTGCAGCAAACTATTTTTTCATCATTGGTGGGAGCGATGTTTATGGTCTCTAAGTGATTCGAGGATAAACATTTGCTTAATTAGCAATTGTATGCAACAGCATAAGAAACACTTAAGGGGCAATTTTAGCATAGATTTTTATAAATAAAGAAACTGGCTATTGTGATGATGATACCCATAGATTTGGAAACTACTCGACAGATAAGACTGTGTCAGTTAGAAGCATTACTGCCATTTCTGCATTTAAAAGAGTGTACTCCGTCTGTACAGAGAAAGCAGTGAAAATGTCATACCACGCTTTATTTGAATCCCACCTTAGATATGGCATCATACTTTGGGGTGAATCCTCATGCCAAAACATGCAACGTGTTTTTCTAATGCAAAAGCGGGCAATAAGAGCTATGACAGGACTCCCACCTAGAGAAAGCTGCAGGGAAAGATTTCGAGATCTACAGGTATTCACTGTTTTCTCCCTGTACATATATGAGGTTATGCTTTATGCCTCTCAACAGAACCTGACCAGAAATATGGATATCCACAATCACCAAACAAGATATGCCAGGAACTTCAATATCCCTGCCCACCGCACTGTACTTTACACTAAGAAACCATCCTACGCCGGCGCCAAGCTTCTCAATCTTCTTCCGGCAAGTACCACGGATGTTCCAGCAAGAACTTTTAAGAAATGGCTGCGGAATTGGTTGCTGGAAGATCCAGTCTACAGTATGGAGGAATTCTTTGAACGAGCTCGCATTCTTAGAGAAGAATGAAATTGACTTTATTGTAGAATAACGAAATGTATTTTTTTGACACCATTCTGTTCTCAATGATCACGAATAAAAGCATTCTGTATTCTGTATTACCTGGATTTACTGCAAGTATAACATTGTATTGTATATCTTAAAATTCTTCCAAACCGTTCACAGCACTAAAAACTTCAAAAAGCTGTGAACTTGTACACACTTTATTCAACTGTTACTTGATCTTCTTGTGCCTTTTGTCAGTATGTTGAACATAATTACTGACAATAATATTAAGGTACCTTTGAAAAACATTTTTACCATGGTATTTTTAAGTGAAAAAGTAAAACATCAGTTTAATGAAAAAATTGAGGTACTTTTTTGTAAATTACAGCCTACCATCTTTAGCAAATAAATATGACTACTGTGAAAAAGTGCTAATCCATAAGGTAGTTGAGGTCAAATGATATATAAATCAACTGATTATGCATTTTATTAAATAAATGTTTACAAAATCTACAACTAAAAGTTAAATGCTTTTCTTTGGTTCAGATGGATGGTTTTTTAGAGGTGTTATGTGCAGATCTTTGCTGAAGTCGACAACAGCACCTTCCTTCATCTGAAAATAAAACATTTGGGCTAACAACATTTCTCATTATTTGTTCTGAGTCAATAAAATGCTCTTTGAATAAAAGCAATTTATCAATCATAGTTAATGAAATAAAATGCGGATAAGTTTTTCATGTTCTCATTTTACTGTTTGCAATGCTTTCATTGGTTGTGTAGTGCTGTATGTTTCAATAACAGACTAATACTACATTGAAAATTCCTCATCTTTCTATTCATGCAGATTTGTTATAGTAGACACAACCAAACTATACAAGTTGCAGCATCCATCAGGCACTCGAAAATGTCCAGTAAATGTGAAGGAAGCACGATTTTTCCTTCACAATCCTTCCATCGTCAAAAATAAACTTCAAACAAAGGAGTCCAGGAAATATTTTACGTTATTTATAATGCAATCACATTTTTCCTGATGTATTGTCACACAGCAAAACAGTATTGTCACAATATGGTGGATTCACTACATAGCTGACTTAAAATTAAAAGAAGAAGCTGCTTTTAGTACTATAGTCCTTGCCATTACTGTCATTTGGTATTAAATTTTGAAATCAGATTTATTACCCTATTGAACTGAGTTGTGATAAATATTTTAATTATGTACATTGTGTCCACAAATTCATGTCATTATTGATTGCTTACCTACAAAACATATTTAAATTAAAACAGCTATTTATAAAGTTTTTCTCATTAATTGAGATACCCATTGTTGCCATCTAGTAATGTGTGGCTAATGTTTCTAAGAGAATATTCATCACAGCAACTTTGCAAAGAAAACTTCAGTGCAAGGTGAGTATCGTCGAGTGTTTCATGAAAATTTCCAGGATAAGAAATTTAAGGGAACAGGCAGCTTATTGGACAAAATGTGAACAGGTAAGCCAAACAAAGGAGATGAAACTCATGAGAACATTAAAAAAAAACTTTTGTACAAAGAAGTCTGTGTGGAATGTAATCATGAATTAAATGTTCCTAAATAATGTACAGTTCACAAATGTTTTAAGAAAGAACTTAAATTTAATAGTTTTACATTAACTATTGTATGATTTGAAGCTAGTGACAAATTAGAGAGATTTGACTTTGCTGTTGATATTCTGTATGAAAATGAACTGGAACAAAATTTGATAAACCACATTGTTTTAGTAATAAGCTACTGTTCGCTTATCTGGAAAGGTGAATCGTCATAACGTTCGTATCTGGTCAAGTAAGAACAACCTTACCGTATACCTGTAGAACCAGCATGATTCTCTTAAAATAAACGTGTTCTGTCCCGAGGCTTTTATTGATCAATTTTTCTTTACTGTGAACAAGGTTAACAGTTGTACTATCTTTATATGGTAAAACACTATTCTCTTCAACAAATTGTGAAAATGGAAATCTGATTTTCAGACACGATGGAGCACCTCCCCACTATGGCCAAATTGTTTGATACTTTTTGAACGAGAAATTGCCTGAAAGGGAGATATGTCAAGGTGGGTGGAATGCACATTCACCTGACCTCACCCCTTTTAAAATTTTAGTCATGGGGCTGTGTCGAAAGTCAAATTTATAATTAACACTTAAATCAACGAATCATAACTGGGATTGAATCGGTTACCCTAGAATACTTGATCAAAATATCAAGAGAGAACACACAGCAGGGCTCACTTCTGGCTGGTTTATACCTTCCAGTTGAACCCACACTAGGCAAAGCAAAAACCTACGTGTCACTTAAATCTGGGCAACTTTGTGGATGTCCAGGAGCGGCACATCACTAACCGCAAATGTTGAGATTCTGGGGTGCAAGGGTAATTCGATAGGTCTAGTCTACTGCGGGAGATGACTGTTGGAGTTGGTGAGGTTTGTTCCCTAAGTATCAGAGGTTCTTGCTAGCCTAGACATAAGAGTGTGCCACCCCTGTCTGCTTTGACCGGAGAGGTTGGTTCAGAGCTGGCTTCTTCTTCTTCTTAGGGGACATGACTTGAGATTAGTGCCCTAAACATTTCCTCATGAATCTCGACAGGAGACAGCCCCTATCCCCAACCTTACCCATCCAAAAATATCCTGTCACTCCGGAAGCAGTGCAAAGGTCCTTATAGGACTCCGTGCAATTTCTAAGCTTCTTGTCGTAAGAGAAAAAAAAGTATCAAGAGAGGGGATCAAAGTTTGTTTGGATGTCTGTAGGGCATTTTATGATGCTCACATAAAACTGTTTAAAATACTATTTAATCGTATGTTAATCTCATTGTTGTGTTGTGTATACTTTAGTAAAAATTTATTTCAAAGTGTGTCATGACTTTGTGGACGGGCGCACTGTATATCTCAACATCAAGATTAACTTGAGGCAATATTTTAATTCCATTGGTTTAATTAATTTAACAGTTAACCTTTTATTAACTAGTGATATTTTTCTTTTACAATTTTAAGATCATAATTTAATACAACTCAAAATTTTGGATTAATTGGACATTTGAACTTTCAATAACTATATGCCAATCCAAGAAGCTTCCTTCAACATTAATTTTTTAATCAACCCAATCTTGAGAGAGAAAACTGTGACCTCTGAAAGCCGTAGACATAAATTCTAATAGAAATTGTAATTTTGTTTAATTAATTCCATAAATTCAGTCAAGTAACTAATCCTAATCCAAAATGTACTTAGTAATTTGATTAAAACATTATTTGTATTTGAATAAATAAAAGCGTTTATTATTGTAACTTATAAAATATTTTTTTATCAATACTAACACAATATTGTAAAACTCATTTTAGATGAAAGATGTTCATGGCGATTTATTAACTATTTTAAGTATATAAATTATAAACAAAAAATGTACTGTTGAAAGATTGTTGGTACTGCATTTTTTGTTATATATATATATATATATATTTCTTTTATTTAGGATCGTTATAAATTTCAATATTATTAAACAACTAGCTGTTACCCGCGGCTTCACACGCAATCTTTAGAACCGAAGTCCTTATATTACTTATTAAAAGCAATTATGATGTAATATGATTGGAGTCCTATAAAAATTTTAAAACATAAGTAGGCATACATCAGGTAGATATTATCTAAGTTCATGGTAAATAGTATCAGAGTTTAACTTAATTATATATATATATATATATATATATATATATATATCATGTTTGGCACGTGTAGGAGCATTTGTGGTTCTAATTAATTATATACATAACGTCACAGCTGAATCTGCCTTGTCATCCCGATCAAGAAAACACAATCGGTCAAAAAGCATATATTTCCAGTCGTTGTTGTATATTTCAGGTCTGATATTTCCAGTACCATAGTAGAGTTTGCCTTGTTGTTCTGACGAAGAAAAAATATATATACTTACGTAGGACCGAGATGCCTACTTCGGTTAAAAAGTGCCTATTTAAGACCGTTTATATTCACTTACCTACTATGTCACAGTTTAGCTTACCATATTGCCTTGATCAAAATACTATATACGTTCGATTATCTAGTTCTAGGAAATCTATTTTGGTCAAAATCATGTTGACATAGTTGAGTTTGCCTTGTCCTGATGAAGAAAATATATGCACATTAGTAGGACTGAGAACTACGGCCTAGAGGGAAGTCCTACCTACTTCCTATATACTTTCGGTATAAGGGGAAAATCCCTCCCTTAAGGGAGATCCTTATTATTATGTTAATAATAAGGTTATGCAACATTAAAAAATAATCGTTAATAAAGTTTTGAGTTACACTTGTTTTTTGGACTGTAGCCAGGGAAAGAAAGAATCGTTGAGGTATTTTAGTGTTCATTTCTCTGTTTTTCCAAAAGCCACAGTTAAAATGCCATATCACAATGTCAAGGAAGCCCACCAGTTTAAAGTAAATTATGTGAAAACATTCATAAATTTGTTCATTAAGGTTGGTTACATTATAGTGTTTAAACTATATTTAAAATGCATTACATGATTTAAATTCATCACTGGTGCAATCTGGAGTAAAATGTATATATTATTTTTTTATTTACTATCTGATCTTTTATTAACATTACACTATTGATCAAACACTAATTAATATTTAATCAATTTTAAATGTAAACAGATGTTTCAGCCATTTTGTCGACAAAAAACTGAAGGTTTAAACAGTGGTTTAGTGCCAGTTTAATTTGGATTATAAAATGTAAAAACTACATTTTTTCGGTATTTCAAAATATTCAAGGTAACTTTTCTTTTATTTTGCTTCCATAAAAAAATTCCATTTTGTTTCATAAAAACCTTTCATGGATTTCAATGAACATTTTACAAAAGGAATTAACCGAAGTGGTCCAGTCATTCTCAAGATTTGCGCTTACCAACACATTTTGCGATTCATTTTTATTTATAAGATTACTTACAGCTCGGTAGTCAAGGATCATTTCTTTGAAGGCAAGAAAATCTGAGAATGCAAAAAGCATTTCAAACACTTCTCCTTCCAACTCGTTCTTCTTATCCCTTTAACAAAATAACACAATGAATATAACTCTAGGATTGAAAATAAAAAAATATTCAAATGTGTACAGAAAAGTGTCCATTATCCAGTATTGTACAGTACACAATCTTCTATATCTATAATATGCTTAAGCAACTTACTCCTCTGTTATTTATGAACCAATTTTTTTAAATGGCCTCGATCTGTAGTTGTGCAAAGTGGTTTTGAGTTTTCTTTATTAACCCCTTGACTGCCACGTTCGTGTCATCACATTTTCAAACAGCTGCTAGATACCAGTAAGATGATACACATTGACCTCTAGTAGTGTTTACTTGAACCACTACAACTCCATAGTTGTACTGTTTGATTGCTACTACTGACAGTCAACAAAGGAACTATTACGAAAGCACATGTTGAACTTATACCAGGACTAAAACTAAAAACTAAACCTATTTATTGTTTTCTAGTTTTTCAAGTGAATTGTTAAAGTTTTGATTGATGGAGTCTCAGGTGGTTGTCTTCTAAATTGCTGGGCCACACTTAGTGGCCACCTGCATTCTGAGTCACCACTCGGCGCTTGCGTAACCATGTCTGTCACTTTACTCGGATTTAAATAAAATTCTGAAATAATTTACAAAGTTTATAGACTTCAAGATTGAAACTTTATTGATTCTGTATTTATCATTTGCTTTTATAAGGTTTTATAAAAAAACCAAGTAATAGGTAATTTAAGTTATAGGTTGATCTGTTTTAAAATTATTTTTATTTGCAGAATAAAAATATAATCCGTCTCAATCAGGTCTAATATCAACAGAATATACACTGGTTTCCATATTTTGACCTTTTTCTCCATCAAATGCACAACTATTTTAATAAGTAGATAGGATATACTATAGCAGCTACAGTGACACTGAGAGTCAGTTAAAAACAATTTTGTACTACATAATTTAATTTATAAACATTAATTTAGTTAATTATTTGGAAGAGAGATTGCAGCAATTTCCACCCATAACTGAATAAGGATTGAATTTTACAGTGTATGCACAATACAGTGGGAACACACTTAGTGGCCTGACAAGATGAACGGCAAAACAGCGAGGGCCACTAGGCATGGCCTGAGGGACAGGACAAGATCAAAAATCAATGACCTGACCATTGTGGCCAGGCGGTATGAGAGGCCAATTATATGAATTTAATGCTGACCCCAAAGGTAGCCAGGCGGTATGAGAGGCCAATTATATGAATTTAATGCTGACCCCAAAGGGTTAAGTTTTGTATTTTATATTTGGATTGTGCTTCAGTTGGTATAGCAGGAACAGGCTGTAATAATGATAAGGATGTTTTATAAAATTTAGATTCAGCAGTGTGACTTTTTAGAGGATGATGACAAATGGGATGCGGACTCAATTTATTAACCAAGACCTGACAAATCAAGAGATATACTGAAAACAGTTTGGTGAACTAAGATATTGCTGGAGTTGATCATAGTGAGCGTGAAACACGCTACATGCACACTAACTGTGGAGTAGCCCTGTGTGCAGCACCTTCCTTGATTCGCCAAATATCACTTACTCAAAAACTAATACAAGAAGTAAATATTTTTTTAAATAATGTATAGTGGGACTCAAAGCTATATGTGAATGTAAGAGTGTTCTAGTGGAACTGGCAAAGAAGAACAGGGTTACACTCGGTTGGGTCCCGGGCCATGAAAAATTCATGGGGGCATTCATGGAAACGAAAAAGCAGATAACATTGCCAAAATAGGTACAGAATTCCTTATGATAGGACCTGAGCCAGGCTGTGGAGTAGCTGTCTCCTACAGAAAGCTCGGGAAAGATAAGATCCTTAGACTGGAGAAGGGCCTCAGGACTAAGACAATCTAAAATGTTTATCTCTCCTTATGTAGGCAGCTCTCCTAGAGCAAAGTAAGGAGGATATAAGATTGATTGACATTAAGAGATTTTGACAGAACATAGCTCCCTTAGGAAACATCTGATGAAAGTGGGTCTTAGTCAGACTGATGAATGCAGACTTTGCGGAGAAGCAGAAGAATTTAGTGGAACACATATGGCTAAACTGTCCTGCCATATCTACGGGAGGAAAAAATTTCTAGGGGCGTAAATCAATCTCAAACCCCCAAGGACATCAGAGAACAGGAGCTCCAAAATTTGATTAGCTTCTGTAAAAGTCTCAGATTCTGAGGGCACAAAGGTCATTTTAGGACTATGTGTGGAGGCAAAAGTCTCTTTCCTTCGAGAATAAAAAAAAATGCATTTGTGTATAAAATGCATATTTAGTGTTGACAAAAATGTTTTAAAGTTTATACCACCCACACACCCATTTCTCAACATTAACAATTATTTTGCATGACTATCCAAATACACCCGGCAATAAACTTTTACAGCTTTGTTGAAAATTTGGCACTTAACATGTAGACTGTGGGGGTTGCTTACGGCGCAGAATCACATTGATATGAGTTGGTCTCACTGAGTATAGAGCCACACTGAAAGTGTTACATTCTGAAGGGCACTCCACCTTAAAAGTTTGGTTTTTCCCTTGTAAGGATAACATGGAGATCAATTTTATTCTAAAACAGCAACTTAATAAACCAGTTTTACTACATTTGTATTGTAGTAACTGTTTATGTGTAGTAAGCATTTTTAACAGCTGTTTTTTCAGTGATATACAGGTAAATGATAATAATATATATGTTAATACTGAAACATTGCGATAAATGTCCTTTCTTTAATATGTAAAAAAGTAGGAATACACCACACCATGAGTCGGTAATTATAGGCTTCATAGAGGTTGCAAGCAAAATTTCAAGTCTATAGCTAATTTCATTAGAATATATTACTAATACTATAATGTATAAAAAATGTTTAGTTTATGTAAAATCTGAATCATAAAAAACAAGAAAATTCAAACAAAATAATTTTGTAAGTAAAGCAATGTCGGTCTTATCTGCCAATTCATAGCCTAACTCTAATAATATCATGACTTGCCCAATATATTTTTGAAACAAATAACTAAACACAGACAATGACAAATTACAACAGTCAACAAATAATAGTGTCAAGAGATCTGGTGTGGGCGTAGTTTTCAGTGGACTTTTTGGAACTAACTAATAGAAGTCATATTATGAACTGGACAGAACACGAGAAAATCACTAAACAGATGGCAAAAGCTTTGCTCCAGTCATTGTAAGAAGGATAATCAAACAATGGCACTCGATTATGAACTCCAATGTGTTATTTTGGAGGGGTTGCTTTTGAATTTACAGAGGATTTGCACCAAATTTATGTTATTTTCAATTTAATTTATTTGATCAGTGTGTTTGAATTAGTAATTAAATTTACAAACATTGGTTCTCATAAAATATTTATAATAAAATGCTTACTTATTAAGCCGTTTTGAATCAATGTTTTACACAGTTGCCAACCTGAAATGAGTAGTGATACCTATATCATTTTTAAACTTTGTGTACAAATACAAATATAAACATTTATTAAAAGTTTATTTTTCCATGATTTTATTTGGTAAAATTTTATTCCATGAAAAAAGTGGTAAAACACAGATGGAAAACAAAGCACTTTATGAGTAAGGAGTTGAAAAAGAGATTACTTTATTTAATCACTTTAGGAGCAATCTCTGGAAATTATCTAACAAGAATTCCGAAATGATCAGTATATATATAACAGCCTTCAATGTTATTTATTGTTTTATCATAGTGAAATCAGAAATAATATTGTACCAACATAAACTTTTCATTAACTTTCATGTTTATTAAAATATATTACTCACTAACACTAAAATATCAGTAATAGCTTACACAAGAAAATAAATTAAATCAGCATTGTAACTGTGTAATCAATGAGTAAACTAAACTAACAAGAAATTACTAATAAGGTTGAGTAGGAATGAAATTCAGTGTTTACTAAATCGTGTTGATTTATTGACATTATGAACTCATTTCCTGTAGTATATTTGAATCTTTTGTTGGCAAAAATCAAAGTGACTATGAAGTAATTACATCTTGTGAAAATGCAAACAGCAACTAAAAGTGAGTAAGTTTGCATACATTAGTGTTAAAACCACGAATGCAAGCTTGTGTGCTGAGTAGGTGTAAGTGCAATAGCAATCGGCTCACATTAGGCTTTGTGTGAACGTCTTCATACAGAACTCTGGCACTTTTTGTTTCAGTTTCTCTTCTAAGTGATTCTCAATCAAATTTGTCTGAAACGCAATCAAAATGTCTGTGAAAATATAGTCATTACTTGTAATCAAAATAATTTTACCATTATAGAGTAGTTTTTATTATAGGTCTTATCTCCAACAACACAACAAAGACCAAAAATTATAAAAGTCAAATAAAAGAGTCCGCTTAAATATTTGGTAAAATAATGTAAACCAGTTTTTGTATCCATGAATGGTGTACTATGATAGGTTTATAACAGGTTACATTATTTTTAAAGGAAAGAGGGAGAATTTAATAAACACACCCTGTCTATACAGTACCATTAGTTATGCCTGAAGAGATTACATGGTGATTGTACTGAGTCAGAATTATTCATTTTGTACAATGTACAGAGTATAATTTACTAAACGTCAAATAATTAAATAACAATGCAATATATAAATATGTTAACATTCATCTCTATTTTAAAATACAACTTACTACATATATGGCTTAAATTAAATATCTTTTAAATGGTATTTTTTTTAACTCGATAAAAAATGATTGTCAAGTAATTTTTACTTTAGTACAGTTTTGAATTTTATTTTACTTTTAATAAGTTTTATTTACGGATAACAACTAATCTGCATTCTTCAAATTTCTAAAATGTTTTTGTTGTATTTTGTGTTAAAACACGTAGATATATAACCAAATTTTTATAGTTTTGTAAATAATATTTTGCTTGGAGTTCTTATTTCGTGGTATAACCATGTTTGTGGATCACCGTGAGTCTGCTATATTTATTTGGGGATGCTGCTTCCGGTGATAAACAAATGGATGTTCACTACTTTTTGTTTGACTTATGATTTGTTTATAAATACGTCCTGTATAAGAATATAATACATATGTTTATGGCTCAAAATGTTCTATCAAAGCTAAGGACAGTTAGAAATTGTTGACAGACCACTCCTACTATGTCACAACAGTGTTCTACATAATAGCAAGTGTGCGGATGTGGAAGTATGGTTGAATTAAATTTACTCATGAATGATCAAGTTACTTTTAATTTACTTAAAAATACATTTTATTGAAACATGACAATTTGTATCTAATTTAGAAGTTTTAAACACAATAAAGAATAGTTTATTCTTATTATTACTGACCAGATTTGGTATAATGATATTAAAACGGAAGCATTTAGCATATTATATTCATAGTTTAAATAAAACAGGAATCAGTATTCAGAGTTGAAAATTTAGACCACAATTTTGGTATCAGTAGACTATAGGAATATCATTTTTGGTATAGGCCCATTTATAACTAAAAAATATATGTATTTGGGCAACATGAGCATTTTTATATACTCCAAGAATTCCAGACAAGCTTTTGCTTTCAATGTTCATATTTTATAGTGTAAATGTAAAGAAAATTTACGATATTATTAAGAACACTGTGTTGATTTCAGAAAAAAATATAAACCCTAGCTATCTTTATATCTACCCAAGCTAAGTGTGGCTCAGATTTTCAATCTGCTTAAGTACTGTATATTTTATAATTTCTAAAATTTAAATGTAAACTAATGTTTCTGCCCCTTTGGTGAAATTCCACTGAAAGTGCCAACAACTGTTTAATATCCGGTAACTTTCGATTACGTTTCGTAAATATTATATTCATTTTCAGGAATTCTAAAGTATTCCTGTTAAGTTTTCCTATTTTATCTTCATCAAAACCTTCCTCAGACTTCAATAAATATTTTTTAATAATTAAGAGCTTAACAAAATTGGTCCGTTCTCCAGACTAGCACTTAGCAAAACATTTCAAGATTAATTTTTATTTATGAGATTCATATATATATAAATTTGTTGTCATATTTATCCAATCTTTTGAGATAAATGTACTTCATATAGTTGTCTGTATTTATATTTTAGGCTTACATTATATGAAAAAAGTGTTTAATCATTCAAACCTCAGGAAAGCATAAATCAGAATAGAAAAATTTGTGTGAAGAACCCCAACTGATGCTATATTGTTTGCCTTGTATTGCCTTGATAGTACATTTCTTAATTAAATAAAGCAGTTTCCTTGAAATACAATTTCTTACCGGTGTTTTGTGAGAAATACTAAAATTTCTTAACCTAGCAGAATGCTATTCAAAGCATATCTGAAAAACTTAATAAGTAACAAATATAAACTGGAGTTAATAGGCTTAGTGAATGATTATATTTTATGTGTTCTTTTACTGATGTGCTCATGAATACCACAACCATAAGTTGGCACATCCCTAACATGTTATATTTTCTTATTTTGTAAACAATATATCATAATTCTACTGGAATCTACTTAGAAGTAAAACACATTTATATTTAAAACATCATTATTTTAAGTTTATTATTATCAACTAATATATTTTTAGTATACAAGAAACAATATTTAAAATAACTTGTAGTTAAGTTCTTTCTTGTATTTATAAATTTATAGTTTATAGCTACTAATAACAAAATACATGTGAAGTACATTTTGCCCAAAACATTTTGGTGGTTACACAATTATACAATAGTATACATAACAATAAAGTGATGAATTTCCCAATACTCTGCAAACATTTTTTGGTACATTTTTCCAACATTAAAATTTGGTTTTTGTGTCCAAAGGGTTATAATATAATTTTATGGATCTGTAACAAGATTTATTTTACACCAAATATATAGTAATTATCTAGATAATGTTACATGTAATATGACAATCTAAAACTGATCAATACAATGAGATTAATCATATTTAATTATACTTACATATTCTTTGAAAATACTCATATAGATAAGTTTGTTTTCTTCCTTGTTTTCAAACTCTTCCCAATATTTTTCCAAAAAGCTCTTTTGTAGGTGTTCAAAATCATCATCTAAAAAGAAACACACTATTGTTCAACATTTCCATTCCTGTAAAATATTACTTTATATGTACTTTTTACAGCAAATTTATTCCATAGCCTGACTTAGACTGTTTATAAAAAAGGGAAGAATTTATATATATATATATATATATATATATATACAGGGTGACAATTAAGTCTGGAACCTCTTTTTTAATTTTTGAACCACAATAGAAAGAAATATCCAAAGTTCACACGTGTTTACTGGTGATAGTAATGCACACATCTGCCCAATTACCGACCGGATAATCCCTTTGGGGGACGGTCCACAAGGAGTCAGACAAAATTCTTAAATTGCAGCATAGGTCAAGTTTGGTATCAAATTAAAGGTCTTACTTAGCAGAGTACAATGCCGCAAACCGGACTTCAAAAGGTGAATTCATTCAGTAGTTATAGCTATTTGAATTTTAAAACAATTGAATAATGTAAATTATTAAGTATTACAATTACCAATTTATTACCAAATTATTTACCAAGTTATTACTAATTTTTAAGTACCTGTGATCAAAGTAAGTGTTCAAAATGTTCCCCTTCCCATCATCTGACAATGTAGTAATCAAAGCCAGGAATCAATAATTATTACCAATAACACAACTACTGTTAGAATGTGAAAGTGGCAGACTTGAGTCATACACAGCATCCACAGAAACTTAACGTTTAGGCAGGTATTATAGGAAATCAAATTATGGGCCCATTATTTATCAATGGTAATTTAAATGGTGACTCGTGTCTAGCAATGCTCCAAAATGAGATAATTCCTGCACTTTAATTATTCCTGCAAGCTGCTCTTGGTCGACAATTTCAAAGAATTTATTTCCAACAAGATGGTACGCCACCACACTTTGCTCTCCTTGTTAGAGAATACTTGGATACAATATTCCTTCACAGATGGATTGGAAGATGTGGTGCAGTAGAGTGGCCTGTTCGTTCCCCTGATTTATCTCCGATGGATTTTTTTCTTTGGGGTTACCTCAAAGATAAAGTTTATCGTACTAAGCCTCGAGATTTGGCACACCTAAGAAATCTCATAGTCCAAGAAGCTCAAGATATTCCTCGTGACTACCTTCAAAATGCAGTGGATGGCTTTTACAACCGCCTAGGACATTGCCAGACGATGGGAGGGGAACATTTTGAACACTTACTTTGATCACAGGTACTTAAAAATTGGTGTTTACTTGTAATACTTAATAATTTACATTATTCAATTGTTTTAAAATTCAAATAGCTATAACTACTGAATGAATCCATCTTTTGAAGTCCGGTTTGCGGCATTGTACTCTGCTAAGTAAGACCTTTAATTTGATACCAAACTTGACCTATGCTGCTATTTAAGAATTTTGTCTGACTCCTTGTGGACCGTCCCCCAAAGGGATTATCTGGTCGGTAATTGGGCAGATGTGTGCGTTACTATCACCAGTAAGCACTTGTGAACTTTGATATTTCTTTCTATTGTGGTTCAAAAATTAAAAAAGAGGTTCCAGACTTAATTGTCACCCTGTATATACACGTGGTTACACACTACTTTGCAAGCAATTTCCTGAATAATACGTAGGTCATAGGTATATCCTTTATAACTGCATAACACACATTCCTGAAAATTATTAACGTCACTGGGAGATATTCAAATCTCCTGATCAGTTTCAAAATAACTACAATTTAAGGTTAAAGAGCAATGTTTTGAGGCTGTGAAGTTGGAGAATTAAACAATTTTTATGAGTACCAATGAAATACACAAATTTCTCTGCAACATCCCATAATATTTGAATGAATAGCTCCAATTCTAGTAACACTTGAAATATTTAGGGCCAGAGTGGGGGTAAATGTCCATCGTAATCTTAAAATAGGAATTTAATTAGGATTAAGATAGATAAAGGAACACATCCGAATATAGTATGACAGAGTTTGAACTGGAACAAGACACGTTTATGGTATGTATTATTTCAGTGTTTTTTGCTAAGAGGTTAAAAAATCTAAAAAATGTCCACTGGCTCTTGTTTAAGGTTTATCATATGAAGAAGCATTTCTGGTTTGGATCAGTTACGTTACACACATGACATAGTAGAGTTTTCATTGATTCTTCTGTGATAAAAAAATATGTAAATACTCATTCTGAGAAATCTACTTTAATAAAAAAAGTCTACTTCCGGCCCTTGTAATCTTCTCATTTGCTGGTCATGGAAGTTAGTCTGAAAAGTCTATGTCGTTCAAAGAGTGACCATTTTCACTCCCTGGAATCTACTTTCGATTTAAGGTATTTCAGTTGTGTCAAGGGCATAGGACACAAGTGTGTCAAATTTCATCTCCTGTAGGCAGGCGTTTGTTTTCTACGAAATTTCCTTCCATTTTATATGTAAGTCATGAGACACGTTATGTCAAATTTTATCTCCAGGGAAGTTGGAAAAACATGAATATAGTTCTTTTAAGGGTTGCAACCCCATTTCAAACCCCCAAAGGATGTATCTTTATGAAGATACTTTATTTTTCAAATTTAAGACGTGAGGTATTCATGTGCCAAATTTCAACTTTCTGGGACATCAGGGAGTTAAGACAGTTAGTGATGGTTCAAATATTAATCTTTTTAATAGACATTAAATTTTATACATACACATACATATATCTAATTCATTAAAGATTGATAAAAGAAAGGTACTCGCTTTGCCAGGACTCGAACCCAGAAGAAGATTCTTTTGGCATTGTGCTTTTGTTTTGGATCTCGTAATAGTGTGTATTCATATCAACAGTGCAAGCTGCTGATGTACTGCAAAAACATATAGCCAAAGACGTCTCCCCTTTATCCTTTATACTCCCAACCTTGCATGCTTGCCCTTTTTATTTCCTATTGTTGCAATATCAGGCTGTATGAAGTGCAGATATTGATTTTTTTTTCACCAGTCTCTAACTTTCTGTGGTGTGTGTGACGTGTTTTGTAGTGCTCTTGGTTTTGTGGAATAACAGTAATTGGGTCCATTCTCATCAGTCTGGGACTTTTTTTAGATCTTATTATGTTGTCAAGTTAGACTTTGGGGAGTTGATCGCTATATATTAATCAGTTTTTAATTTTTGTACATGCTTAGCTTAATGTCTTAAGATTTACTGACACCTGAAGAAAAGTATAGATTCCAATTTATAAAATTCAGTGTTCTTTATAATAACATAAAAGGGTGGAAAATGTCCAAGATCTTGTTCCCTTTTGAAAAAGTAACAGATGTATTACAATTCATCTTGTTATTTAGTGTGTCAATATTGATTTTTGAAGACAAATCCAACCCCAACAACTTGTTATCCTGGTATTTACCCACCTTCACGACACACAAACTATAGTGTAGGAACCCCAACTGAACGAAATCTTATCATCTCCTTTGCCTATACTGATTTTGAAGCACAAGAAATTTGTAATGTAACTCACTACTGTGTTTATAATTTTAATTTATTCTTGTGCAATAATACAAACTTAAACTGAATTTTATCAAATTGCAACTCACATAAAATTAATTTTTCATATTCAAAGTGCTCTTAAATCTATTTACCTCAGGAATATTTGGAAATATAATGTATTATATAGCAAGCACAAGAAATATAACCTTAAAATAATCTCTTACCAACTAAAATATCTTCTATGTGGCCAATTATAACATCAAACTCTGAGAGTTCCGAGTGCTTTGATGTTGATATATATTCTTCACTGTCACTATCTCCACAAGAATCCTTAATTAAATCCATTTCTGAAACAAAATTCACTTTCAAGGTTTTCTTAAAATTTTACATCAATCCATTGGCTTGGAGTAACTAAACTATTTTCAAACTAAATCAAGAAGTTCAATGTTTACAAAACTTACCTTCCATTGGTCATTACTTGAAATATCTTGAGATCCATATGTGCTACTCGAATATGAATAAAAAATCAATCATGTTTCATCGAATAATGCATGGCCTAATGACATGTGTTATATGAAAAAATAAAATTTTTCAATGATACTGGTCTAATCCTCTTCTTTAAGCCATTGAGTTAGTCAGATGTTTTCTGAGTCAAAAGTGAATTATGTGATAAAAAAATTAAACAAACCTAAACTCAACACTATTTAGTATAATGAGGAAACCTATGAGGTGTAGTGGAACACAAGGAAGAAACAACTACAGAAGGGGAGACTTTAATAAGCGGTCTACATTAGTTTTTTTGGTTGTTTTTATCGCACAATTTGATATATGACCACCTTCGATATGTAAAAAATCATACACAATAACAGTTATAATAAAATACAATTACAAAATAACAATAATGTTCGTAAATTACAATTTTAAAAACAAATTTAACACTAACATTATAAAACAAAACCAACTATGGTCTAGACTTAGATATCAAAGAAACCTTACGATATTTAAAACTTGCCCAGCTTGATATCAATGAATAAAAAGCTTTCAAGCTTTTGTGAAACGGAGGGAAGAATTCTCCCATTGGGTTACTATATGTAGAAGCCACTTAGACAGATCTCGTCACCTGTAAGAAATATTTTGCATATTTTTCTCATATTCATCGCCATTTTCGGTCTCAAAATATTAGATACTTCTTGCTGTTCATTGTTTACATTAAAGTTACTTTAACTAATAAGTTGAAATCATATGCTAAGTTAAATAAATTGTAATATCGAATTATTCCTTCGGATAAAAACATCGAACCATTCGATAAAAATAACCGAATAACAAGTGTAGGCCGCTTATTAAAGTCTACCCTTATAGAAAGCAAGTAATGTGTAACGGCTCCAGTAGTCTACACTGTCATCAAGCCACATTACCGGAAAATACAAGTAAAGTTTTGTAGCACAGGAGTAACCAAGAGCTGCCTGAGAGCTAAGTTCACTCTCACAAGGTCATTCGTAACATGAATAAAATAACCATTTAAATAAAATGGAGGTTTAAAATGGTTTGTGGATCATTAAGTGGAATTGTTTTGACCAGCTTGGAAAATGTTTATCTTCAGATAAAACACCAATACTAGGTATAGTTTAGCGTTTCGTATTTAAGTAATAGCTGAATCCATTTTTGTTTATTAAACTGGGATTTAAAATATATAACTGAGTAATCATCAAAAATACTTATAGTTCCACATGGTAAAAATAACCATAACTGAATTCATTTTGTGCCCTCAGTCTCCCCATAACACAGGATAGGTTAGTATCTCAACACCTTTCAATATAACAAAACCAAATTGCATGTTATCGCTCAAAAAACCAGTATACAAATAGCAGTGAGTTCACACCGTTTTAAAGTGTCATATGTACGTAAAAATAATATTATTTATTTCTGTTAAAAACGAGTAATTTTTAAACCTATAGCCTAAAAGTGGTCACCGCCACAATCAAGTCATGGTACAAAATTGTCGATTAGAAATAAATAAACGATCAAATACAAAAACATTAAAAATTATAGTTATTTACAATTAATTCTTGCCAGCTCTTTTTTAATGTATTGAATAACAATATTATTTCACATTAACTCAAACAATATTGTTTCAAATTAATTCAAACAAAGTAAATCATTTGTGTAATGTCTAAAAGTACAAGTTCATCCTTTAACATAGTAAAATAAAATTGATAACTTAACCAATATGACATACTACTAATTGATCAATATAATAGTATATAAGCAGTAAGAGTAAATTATTTATATAGACAATAAAGTGGTCTTGTTGAACTCTGAATTCTGTCGGTATAGATAATGACATTGAATTCCTCTAAAATAGCTAGGCCAATTGAATACCTCAACATTTAACAGTTTGGTTCATTAAATCTACTAACTAATGACCATTAGTAACTGATTTAATGCTTAATACAAGTTAATTTTTTTATTTTATACAAATTATCATGTAGTACTTACTTTCTGGGCTATTCATACTTGTGTAGTGTACCCGGTAAGTAAACCTAACCCTTAGGATCAAGTAAAACAGTTATCTTTACTACTTCAAATTAACAAAGTCTACGATTTCATTACTATTTATTTAATTTTAATAATTGGTGAGAAACGATATTTATTTTTCAAATTTTACAAAGACAAAACTATTTAAATAAAGTAATTAAAAATTATTGTACATTGACCAACGCAACGCAACATTTAGAATACATACAGGTTAAAGTTTGTTTGACGATTGACTGAGTTGAGAGGCAAGGCAACAGAAAAAATGTAAACAAACACTTTTGACAGTGAATAACAGCTGAGATCGCGCCAAATGTTACCTTTTTCTTGTGAGTTTTTACCGTAAAATTAATAATTAAAGTCTTGACAACTGTCACCATTCTCAGAATGAAAGAACTAAAGAATACTTAGTATACAAGTACAATAAAACACATTTATAAAACAACAGTTTGTAATACATTTTTTACTAAGGATAAATAGATTACTGTTAAACGCCACATCGATTGATAGTAAGTGAAAGTATTACTTTAGGCGAAGAAAGTATTTCTGAGTAGCACAGTAATATCTTCTCACAGTAATGACGTGAATAATAGAAGACATAAAGTAGTACGATTCCCAAACCAATCGGGGCACCAGCCCCGCACTTCTTGGTGACTCTGAATAACTTTCAGCTGATTGCACGGTCCTCGTACCGGCAACGCATCTTTCAAATGTCTGACTTATCAACTTTTGATGGTAGATTCTGCAACTACCATGGTTGTAACGGGTAACGGGGAATCAGGGTTCGATTCCGTAGAGGGAGCCTGAGAAACGGCTACTACATCCAAGGAAGGCAGTAGGCGCGCAAATTATCTACTCCCGGCCCCGTAATCGGAATAAGTACACTTTAAATCCTATAACGATTACCTTTAACGAACGGCTGCTGGGCAAGTCTGATGCCAGCAGCCGCGGCAATTCCAACTCCGGCAATTTAGCGTATATAAAGTTGTTGCGGTTAAAAAACTGTTAAAGTGTTGTTTATAGTGGTCTGCTATTTGTCAACACTATTATGCAAAACTACACAACAATCGATAAGGTTTAGTATTTATTCCAAAGAGATGCAAACACAATTTCTAATTAGTGTGAAATTTGGATTACACACTGATTACACGGTTCAATGAAAAAATCACTAAATTTGGATGACATCCTTGTTGTTTGTTAGCCAGCACAAGTCATTAAACGTTACTGTACATAACTGTAACTTATTACTAGAGTCTATGTATTTTCATTGGATGTCACATGCACTCAATTAATAAACAGTAATAAATGTTATCAATTTAATAGTTTTTCTTTATTTAGTTAAGAAGAATCTTTTTTACATTAAATGATAAATAATACATTTATAAAATTCATATATTAATGCACATTTTGAATTAAAATAAATATGATTTATTTGTAAGCCTTCATATTTGTTTATATATAATTCACCACATATAAATAAGGCCATTTATACAGTAACAAACTAATAGATTAAATATTTTACAGCATGGCTGTATATTACTATTATATTGTTGAAATCTGCTATTAGTTATTTTTAATCGCTCTTTATGGTAGGCAAGTCGCATGTAATTCGTTTATCTATTATTTAATAATTTATTATTTATTTATACATTTTATTACATTCGTGTTCTTCAGCTGTATATACTATTTAGTTGTATTGTACATTTTTTAACATTGCACTTGACACGAGCCGTTTTTAATATATCTAGCAACTATATAGTTCGCTATTATAAAGAAAAGGGATTAGTGTGGAGCACAAACAAGTAAATAAAGTCAGATCGGTTTCAAAAATGTTTATTGTAATGAAGTTTTACAGAACATTGAAAACTATTTTCAGTAACAAAGAAATAGTTTAAATATTTTTCAGTATAATATCAGAAGTGTAATGAAAATACCGACACTTTTATTACTTCAGAATCTATTCAAATTCAGTTTTACATTATGGTGCCGACGGAAACTTTGCATTGCGACTGTACTGTGTTTGCGCCGCTTAGCGTGTTCAATCTGATAGCGACTATACAAAAAGGCAATCTGAATAACGCAACTTTAATTTACGTAAAGAAGTTGCTGCCGGTCGATTACCGTGAGGTGAAGCTGGGCGACGTTTACTGATTGACCTTGTACTGGACTTTAAACGATAGACGGTATCACTTACTCTGTACATAACACGTGACAGTAACATGGCTTGTTTTATAGATGAGCGATGAACTTGAACTTTAATATGACAACATTGCGAACAATATAACGTACATTGTTATGGAAGATATTAATTTAAATATATTGAAGACAGGAACAAAAGAGGAGTGTTATTTAAATATATTAACGGGAAGAGTATTTGTGAGCTGCATCGACAAACTGACTCGTGTGACTGACGTCACGGCCTCCTCCATTGATCACTGTTTTTTGAGACACAATAATTACAACGATGTCCCGGTTGCTGTTGTGAACAGCTACGCAACTGTCCATTAATACATTGCACTACAGATTGAACTGAACTTGAAAAAAAAACATACTTTGAAAACGTTGACACCCATAAATATATAGACAAAACTAGTTTCAGGTCACGTTTAACGTACCAAGACTGGAATGATGTTATTCAAACTCACAATATCAATGTTGAACATACTCCTAACAAATCATATAAGCCCTGTAATCATAACAATAGGTTAAATCTTTTAGCCCCAAAAGTCTATATAGGCTCAACCTGTTAAGTCATAAAATTCCAAGAGCCAATATTTAGGCTCAAGCTAGGTTGGTGGTGAAACGCCAAACAGCCTAAATATAGGCTTGGACAAGTTCGGACATTAAGCGCCAAGAGCCTTTATTTAAGCTCTCAATATTTTCATGCAGTACACAACCATTTATTGACAACAACGGACAACCCGCACCAGTAACTCTGGCATTATGTGACCGCGACCTGCCCAATATGCTTGGCGCTAAAAGGGACGTGAAATGAAACTTCGTGTCTCAATCGGCCTTAATGTATTAGGAAAAGGGACAAATTAAGTAAATTGATAATCAAGCAACCTTTCTTATACTGAGAAAAAACTAGTTAAAGCATATAGGAATCGATTAAACTGTTTGATAAAAACTCAGAAAATGAATTACTACAGACAGAAAATTCATGTGTGAAGACAATCAACGGAAATTTGTGGGGGAGAGTGGATAAATGAATTTGCAGGGCGAAAACAAAAGACAAGTGTCCAATTGAAAAGTACATGGGACCAAGTGCTAAAAAATGTGTTAAAGATGTTTTGGGAAGGCAGCCAATGACTTCAACCTACATTTTTCAACTTTTGGATAAGACCTTGCCATTTCAATAAACCTTAAGTGGTAAAGAATCAATCTTTTGCGACCAATACAACATCCCAAATTTGTGAAGTTGCCTGACGATGGAATCCTTGATTTTGAAAGCCCTAGCAAAATTAAACTAATTATTGGAATATGTGTTGTAAATCACTAGTAGTAGTAAATTAAAATATGTCCAATGCTCCCAAGAATCTTCATAGTTAGTATAGTTTTCATAGAGTAACCCTCAGCCATGATGTAAACCCGCAAAGTTTACTTTAATTTTGATATTTTCTACCATTATCAAGCCTGTAATCCCTTATGAAAGTTTTTAAATATTTCCTTTGGCTTACCATCTAAGCAAAATGATAAAACACTACAGCTTGTACTAATAGGCTGTGTTTATTGCTTAGGAAACTATCATCAGAGAAATTAGCCTATTAAAAACTCATTTTTTTATATACTGTATTTTGTTGCATTGCTATTATACAATTTGTGCTTATTTAAATTTTCGAAATTCCAATATTTGTTTGATACAGGCTAAACTTTAAACACCTAGGATCCAAAACTTTTGAATTTTTGGTATAAATTGGATAATTTATTAGTTTTGAACTTTCAGATGACATTCTTGAATTTTAATGCATTGGTAAAAAGGTTATAACTCCAATTTTTAATTACTTGTCTCAAATGTGTAGGTACAGTATTTTATTTTTGAGACATTTCCGGATTAACTTTTTAAATTACACAGTATGTGGACAAACAATATAAAAATATGTGAGAATATGCACTACTCCTTTTTTTCCAAACATCTCATAGCCTTTCATTTTGCATTGTTTCTTCCCACACAGATCTCAAAGAATAGTTAGGAGAAAAATTGGAATAATTGCTCTAAAAAATTACAATCCAATTTTTAAACTATAATCCACTCTCTATATGCTAAGTTCTAATAACGTGCCATGGTTCACACAGTACTTTGTTAATTTGGAAAAAACACGTTCAATTAGAATATACTATAAAAATGAAAACAAATACCAAGTTAAGTCATCATTTTTGAACGATTTATACACTTCATTCCAAAATACATATTTTCCATGTACAAAAAGAATTTGGAGAATAAATACAAGAAAATTGACATAGTACTTTTATTTATGATCAGACATAAAAATACGTAACTAACTAAAAATATTTAATACAATAAATACAAATAAATAGGTACACAATGCATATGCAGAAAATTTAACAAGTAGCTATTACAAAGATACAAGGACTTTCGCATAAATTGAAAACATATTAATAAATTAAGCAACCAATTTTGATAGTACATATAATTAATTAATGTTCTTGGTTGGTTTTGCTTTAATTATTCCACAAGCCTGGTTATAATGAGTCAAAACTAAATTCAAACTTATACCAAACCTAGTGGTTCAGATTTCGTAGCCTCTGTTTAAAATTGTCTTGTGTTTTAATGGGGTGATGCCATTAGTAAAAGGGCAGTTGTTTTCATTGAAAGAGCTGGGTCCATTAGATTATGCAATAGCAACGGAAAGGAAGACAATTTTCCTGGAATTGTCACATAGATCACTTATGGATCTGCGCTGCTTACTCTTTTAATAGAGCAAATACTGGATGATGCAAAAATTGTGACACCGACAAATAGTCTATGATGTTTTCTCCCTTTTTCCTGTTTCAATGAAGAAATAATACATTTTGAGGTTTACAATAAAATAGTGAGTCACAAATTGAACATAAATTCTATAGTGATGGAATTGTTCTACAACCATCACGGACTTATTGCTAGTTTTTGAAACAGAATGACTTGATTCACCTCTACTAGCAATGAATTTACATCGCTTTTCAAACCTCTATCAACGTGACATTTACCCAGGCTTGAATCCACGTTCTGAATCACAGCTTCACACCAACATAACAGTTGTTTGTATCGAATGATGCCTCAGAATTAATAAAAATAAAAATATACAAATTAAAGCATTCCCTTTACAATATAATAAATGCTTGGAAAAAGAAAGGGTCATATAAAAAGCTAACACACATTAGTGGAATAAACTGATAACTTAAAAAGTATTTCACTAAATTATGATAAGTTGTAGTTTGTAACTAAAAGTACATTAATAAATTTTCAGTCTCATCTCTTTCTCTAGTCAAGTGGAATCCAAATCTCACAACACAGTTTGTTTTAAACAGTACATGACTTGTAAAATTGTTAAAAACTTCCCAATGAAAAAGAATTAAATCATTTATGTTTAAAAATTCAACCGTGAATAAAACCTGACTGATTATTTAAAAAATATTTACATTCCACTTAATGGAAGAGATCTTGTAAATAAAGCACCAGTTTATGTTCTAAAATTTTCTTGGAACAGTTTGGTTTGCAGATAAAATAAGCAGATTTTTATGAAATCTGTCTAACATTCAATTTATTTAATAGAAAGTATCAATATGAATGAGATAACAAATTGTAATGTTTAATTTTCAAAACATAGATTAACATTGAGAGAGCATAATCCAGAATATATGGGAATTAAGTTCTTTAATAAGCTTCCACAAGAGTTAAAGTTATTGAGGATAATGTAAAATATAAATCTAGGTTAAAACAATGTTTGTTGAATAAAAACTACTACTCAGTAGATGAATGTTTAGATGGAAAATTTTAGTATTTTTACTCATAGGTATTTACGATACTTGTGTTAATTAAATACAATTATTTATTTATACTTTCTATTTTACAATGTCACCTGTCTTTGTGTAGCCTAGAATCTAAACTCACTCTGTAAAATATGTAACTTTTATGACAATAAAGTTATATTATTATTATTGTTAAAACACAATTTGTTCGTAAAATATTGGTTTTTTGCATCAGAATTCCTGAATACAAAGATATATTACACAGCACTGTACTTTATTAAGTGAATTTTATAATGGATTTAGTGAACGAGGAGACCAATTTTTCTGGCACTTCTAGAAAAATGGCAAATTTCTGTGATTCTCTGATACTTTGTCTCTGATGTCTTCCAGGAGGACAATAAATATTTAATTTAAAGTTTATTATTGTTGATTTGGAAGGATAATAGGACTTTGGACATTTGCCATCATTATAAATTACAAAAAGTAATATATAACGATGGCAAATGTCTGAAATCCTATTATTTTTCCAGGGGAGAGTTGTTCTGAGTCAGTCACACAACACAAGGTATGCTACAAACAATACCCAGATCGATGCATTATTTTGATTCTGACTTTTTACTAGTAACCAACTTAGGTATCTTAGTATCAACAACCTTCAATGTTCTTGGCCTAGGTATGTCAGCCAATGGGTTGAAGCCATTAAAATCAAGTTGATTACAGTAAAAAATTCAAACATTCCTTGAACTTCAATGCTTTCAAATTATCCTACAATGGTAGGAGACTAGAGAAAGATTTGAATCTATACACAGTTCTAAACAGTAAAATCAAATATAATTATGCTAGATATATTAAAATAATTTGACACGTTCAATAAAGTTAAGGAATAAGTTAAAAACTAAGAAATAATGATTAGTTAGATAAAAACTACTACATAATACATACCAACAATTGATATAATTATACTAAGAGAATAAAATCATTGTGTTCTAAATGTTAAGAATACTTTTGTTATTTTGTATTAGATTTATTTTTCCATTCAATGGTAACTTATTTTAGTGATGATTCCAGACGACATGGTGTTTTGTGTTTCAACTGGCAGAAACAAGTACAAAAATAAAACTATACAAACATTTACTAAATCTACATTTTTTAAGACATAAAATACAACAATAGTATAAAAATATACTTCTAAAATTGTTCATTACTTATATAGAAACAGATCTTAAGGGCCTATTTTGATAACTTCAACTTAAGTATAATAAGAGAGCATAACACTAATAAGGCACTTTTCTGAAGTCACTATCTACTTTTAAGTATTAACAGACGTAAAAATACTTTTTTGATTCTTATGTTAAGCTTTAATACAGAAATATGGAAGACTTTGTGTAAAACTTTGGAGGCTAATGGCAACCACAGCTTTTAACGACCATATTTTTGTATTTTTTCAAAATGACATTTGAGTCGTCAAGAAAGTACAATACAGAAATTGGTGTCAATTTGGTTGGGGCGCAGTACGGTTTGGGTACTTCGAAGGGGTACATGAGGTGGACCAGGGTTTGGACAATAGCATGATTAGTTGCATTCATGTGTGCATTCAACGGAAAGTTGCATTCGCCGCTGCAGTAGAATGCTCCGTACCCGTCTGGTGCAATAATCCAATCCTAAAAGAGAAAAAAAACACGTCTAACAAAGAACATATTTTCTTAAATGCTAAAATCCTTATTTTTATAAAATCTGAACTGATTAAATTTATAATTTAATACATTTGCTGTGTTAATCTGATTTCCCACCATTCCTGAACAGCACAGTACATAAGTAGCCTACACCAGATTTCCTGCACCTTAACACTCACAATGTCTCCATTGGGTGCTGAATCGTTCCGGTTCAATTTAACAAAAAAAAAAAAATAGCTTCTCTCAATCCGAGAAAGTCATCATCTCAGATTTTGAAGAAATATAGCTTATTTGTTCTCTGCATTTTATTTTCTAATCCTTGTGAAATAAGGTTTATATGTGTCCATTAATGTACTTATAAAATGAGAATATATAACTGTAGTAGTGCATCTCTGGCACTTGGAAGGTAAACTCATCAGCATAGACTCATGACGTCAACACTATTATGGATGTACGATGTACTATTTGATAGTAGTTCCTATTTATACCAGCAGATTGTGTGCCAATACAATTTCTGCAGACCTTCAAGTTGTAGTGGTAAACAGTTGTACCAACTGTAAGTGCAAAACACTGTATTTTTAAGTACTTCTAATTGATTGCTGGTTCTGACAATAATATAACTAGAAGTTTCTAATGTTGGTTTTACAAATACTATTTTTTTTATTTGTAGTTGTGACTTTTATCACCATTTTGTTCAGTTGTACGGCTGAATACTAGCCAATAAAATGTTTATAGGTGAATTTATTAATTGGTGGAAAGACAAAGATATTATATAATTTATGTAGGTATATTTTGGGTAATTCTAAGAAATATATGGGTCAACCTCGATTTTTCTCATATTACATTATAATGTTCCAATAGTCAATTAGAAAAGGAAATGACTAGAATTTCTTGCCGGAAAGCAGTTATAGGGAGCAGGCAACTCATATTACAATATAATGTTCCAATAGTCAATTAGAAAAGGAAATGACTAGAATTTCTTGCTGGAAAGCAGTTATAGGGAGCAGGCAACCGCGAGAATTACCTATTAGTGATCAGGCGCACTGACGTGATCTGGGCTTCAAATTTGGAACTACTCGAGTTAATTTTTTTTCTAAAAGAGCAAGCAGCGCGAAGCGCTGCGCAGCGGGCAAGCATCGTGCGTGATCTTCGTATATACTGAATTGATTCAGGCCAAAGGAATGACACAGATTCCTTTACCAGATTTTTACGGAGATTTTGTATTGGGCGGATTATATTGGTTTACTTTGCTTTCCAGCATGTAATTATGTGTTTAAAATTGTTTAACATACATTACCTACATTATATTGTAATATGTAATAACAATTTATCAGAAAATTTTAATAAAAAAAAGGATTACGCACGATACCTGCCCGCTGCGCAACGCTTCGCGCTGCTTGCTCTTTTAGAAAAAACATTAACTCGAGTAGTTCCAAATTTGAAGCCCAGATCACGTCAGTGCCCCTGATCACTAATAGGTAACTCTAAGCAATATATGACTGTCTGGCGGTTGCCTGCTCCCTATAACTGCTTTCCGGCAAGAAATTCTAGTCATTTCCTTTTCTAATTGACTATTGGAACATTATATTGTAATATGAGAAAAATCGAGGTTGACCCATATATTGCTTAGAATTACCATATTTTGTTTTCATATTATTTTGAATACATTATAAGAAGATGAAATAATTAATTAGTTGTGTGTGTTAGTTAAAACTGTGAATGAAAATATAATATCAGTTATGTACGAAGTGAGTTAGAAAACTTGCGATTAGGAATATTATCTTTTTGATGTTATTGAAATAGCAATTTGTAATAGTCCATATTTTATTAACAACAGTTGCTTAATAAACAGTTATTGGTTTAAAAATAATTTGCTATTAAAAATGTAACTAAAAATTGTTTTGTAACTAGTGTTTTATATATAACATAAAATGTAAAAATTATTAAATTAAAAGTAAATTACAACTTAGTTTCTTGGAAAAATAATGATAATAAAGTCATAGTAATAACTTAGTTCAATTGCTAAACAAATTGTATTAAGACAACTTTTCATTTCCAACCAATATATTGATGGTTTATGTAAATATCTCAAAATCAAAACTCCAATCACAAATGGAAATGAACATTTATGGAACTAACCTATCCCTAGTTTTCATTATCTAAAATTTAACATGTCGGCAATAGTTTAATAACCTTACTTAAATTGTAATTACCTAAATACAAATTAATTATGTTTCAACTATTCATGCACTTTTGTTATTACCTGCCATCCCAAGTCACGGAAACTGACATAAAGCGTTTGAATCTGACAACTTCTGGTAGACCACAAGGAAGAATCTGGAATAGAAAAAGAGAACCACAAAAAATTAATTTATCACATTTGTATCTGTTGATGATTAATTAGTAAATGATTTTATCACACAAATGAAATATTACAGGTTAATTACCCAGTAAAACTTCAGTTAACCGAAACGGTTCCATCAACGATATCGTGTATAGAAATAAGTGAGGAAAATAGTTTATAATCAACACCAGACGCTGTGCCAACACTCCGCTTCTGAGCAAAACAGTGGATGCGTAAATGGGTGACACATCGCTGTAGCGACCTTTGAGATGATTCACCCTTCCCCCTCTCACCAACCGCCATATTGCTGTGTCGCGCAAGCAAGGTAAACTGCTATTAGTCATCTCCCCACTCCTCCAACCATTCCCGAAGTATAACTTAATCTAATGTACTTAATTCATTTTCCATACGCACACATTCTTGTAGGTTATTTTTAGATGTAATTGGGTTAACCGTAAAATTGGTAATCTGAAATGGTTGTACACCCTTCATTTGATTTAAATATGGTGAATTTATAACAAAAACAAAAAATAATTAATGAATTAATCCTTTGTACCAAAAGGAACAAGATTGTCAATTTTGAGTAATTTCTTTCAGCTTCAATGACAACAAGGCTTCTTCTTCTTCATCTAAGGGGCGGTCTATTGTCATGCACTTTAGTTCAAGGGTATTTCGCGCATCGCGGAAGTGTACCACGAGGTCAACCAATATACAGTTTCAGCAGTTTTACAAACCGCCAAAAACAACTGACCAGATTCTCCTGGAGAAATTCACCACCCTTGACCAGACTACCAATGATGGTGTAGCGATCCCTTGCTTATTACAGGGCAGTCAAAGAGAAAGTGTTCAGCAGTTTCCTCCTGCTCGTTACACATTCTACAGAGCGGATCCTCCCAGAGAATGCCTAATCTGTGAAGATACTTCCTCAGGTGACCATGTTCCGTAATCAGACCCATAACTCAAGAAGACACTGATCTACTTAAGGAGAGAAGATCAGCCACCACGCTGGGGGAAGGCGACTGCAGGACTAATCTACTCATCCTCGAACCCGGTTGCAGTCTCTCATGTTCAGTATGAACCCAATTCAAGACAGTCCTAAAGGATTCACACCTAGAAATACCACAAAACGGTTGATGTCCTTTCTACAACCTCAGAGAATCCCCTAGCTTTAGATGGCTACTTCTTAAGCTCAAATGGACCACCTGTTGATCCTTCCATTTTCATACTACGTTCAGCAAATCTGTAAACTATTTCCTTTTATAGCTTTTAACCCCAAAAAATAGCCCTTTCAAATAGCTTAGGATTTTATGAGTCCACTTTCTGGACCAATTCAGCTGTGACAAAAGCAGTAACAGCATTTTCTACTTGGTCCTTACATTTTCAACATTACAGTTTTGAACTTTTAATAGTAAAGATTAGTTAAAGTTCTAAATTACTCTTGAGCAGATTTCCAAAAGTTATATAATACTCTTTTCAATCCATTTATACTTTATACCATCTTAGTTGAGAGAACACTTCAGTTGTTATATTCTTATGAGCCATGACAGGAGGCCTGTCAAGCAGATTGTTTTCAGTATTAGATTTATTGCCGTAGACAATTACAATATTGTATGGCATGCGTCATATCAATTAAAATATATAAGAATATAAGTAAAATTAATAAAACAATACAATTAGCAAATAAGTACCCTTAAAAATGTAAAACTCAATTGTATAACACTTATAATTGAATTATACAAAGAATGTAAAAAGTTTAAAAGGTAAAAAGCTAAGTTGTTACACATAACGGCACCCCCAACTCAAACAGAATTGATTAATCCTCATGACCGCAAACTTAATTAGAGTAGAAGGCTCCTTGCACAAGTAGGTGCCTTACTACTACAGATGTATTGTCTACAATCCATTAAATGTCGCTCACAAATATCTAACATATAAAATTAACTTTACAAATGTTATAAACCCAACAATTTATTTTAGAAAGCATATAGATGAACCCAAGTCGCTTCCCCTTGCTTGCCAACAGCCCTATACTGTTATGATTCACCTCCATGCAGTATCAGTTTGTCACTAATTATATAGAGTCAATTTAATTACAACAATTTTGGTTGTTATTGATGCCGTTATTTTGTACATTTACATTGCTGCTAATAAATAAATAAATTACAAAAATCTCCAGGCGAATAAAATTTCTTTACACTAATAGGATATTGATCGTCAATAATAAAAGAGGAACAAATAAAAAAATATTAGTAGAACAAAACAAATCGATCCTCATACTAAAATGTCAGTACTAAGGATAAAAAAACAGTAAAGCTTTGTAAAAAAATAATGAAGATCTTCCTTAAAATTAAACTTTATTCATACCTTTGTGAAGAACTAATTCGATGACATTAGTAAAGCCTAACACTCAAGGGACTGGGGAAAATGTTGCTTCTGTCTTCAGCACAATATCTAGAGAACAAATTGACCTATAGACTTGAAATTTTGTATGAAACTTTATTTCTACATAGGCAACATTGTGTTCAATGATGGTGTATTTACCATAAAGAAATCTGGTTGAATATTGAGGCAAAATTCCTCTTCTGTTTGTGTGTCTGTATTCCGCGTAGTGTATCTCGAGAACAAAATTGCTATAGACTAAACTTTTTGCAAGTAGTTTCTACACATGCAAGATAAAGTTCAATGATGGTGCATATTTATTCATGGGGTTCGGCTGAGCGTTAGCGAAGCCTGTAACTCAGGCCAATATCTCAAGAATGAACTAAGCTATAGACCAGAGATGCCTTGAAGTGATGATTAATATATGGGGTTTAGCTGAGCAATAGTGAAGTATATTGCTAAGAGGAAAATTTCTACATCTAATATTAGGTTTGAAATTTGGATGAAACTTAATTTCTACTTAGGAAAAACAAGTTCAATAATGGTGTATGTACATCTATGGGATGAGTGTTAGTGAAGCTTATTCATATGTAACTTAATTTCTAAATACGCAACATTGAATTTGTTAAAGCGCATGTCCCTTTGATAGAATTTCAGAAGTTTATCACTGACCAGAATATATTGAGAATGAATAAAATTAAACTATGCCTTGAAGTGTGGATGAAACTTCATTTGTTCATCTAGACATGATGCCACCTAGGATATCTCCGTTGCCTTCGAACAGCGAAGCATCCAAAGAAACCGAGCCCTGGCTAAAGGTAAGCTTCAATACTTTTTGGCAGTAATTAGGTCAAGGGAGCTTCTCAGACAATCGAAATAAACCACATCCTATCAGGATGTTGTTTCGACAACTAACACTCATAGCCTCGAAGCTTAGCGAAGCCTGTTACGTGACACTGCTCTGGCCTACTCTTACCTTATACATAGGAGGAAATCCAATAGAGTATTATCAAAATATTTCATATTCAAAACTTTTATCAATACAATCTCTAAATGTAGTTAATAAGTCTTCATGACACTGTACAACAAATGACTACAGAGATTTTTAACACTACAGTAATTATTACAATTCTGTAACTACCTGTGAATGGGTTGCGAGAGTAACTGGTTTCTGAGTTTTCGGCTTTCTTCCTTCGTCGTATTTCCCTTGTTTTTCGAGTTCGTTTCGGAGTATTACTTGTTGCCTTCAAAAATGCCACCATGAACGGCTGCTTCTCCTCTTCTCCTTCCAAGCTTGTTGAGACAATGCCAATGTCTTCAGGCCTCATTTCATGAACTGTAAAAGAAACAACAACATGTAGTAGAGTTGACAAAGTTTTCAGTAAAAACACATTCCAAATATCTGTGCAAGTGAGAGCTGCGTGGAAACAGAGAGTGTTAGATTACACTTCGAGAGTATCATAGAATTATGTTGTGGGTAACAGCAGGACTTGGAACGATGGTACACTAGGGACGCAATTATCTGGAACGTGGTTACCCGACATTCTTCGTTATCCAAGCTATATCATAAACATCAAATTTTTTAATTCCAGTAACTGTTGGTATAAATTCATTTCAATACATAATGTTAATGATCTAAAACATTGTATAAATTGTTTTATACATTATTACAGCATAAAAATCATACTGTCTGGCTTGAGCTTTATGCCAGTGAAGAAATTATTAACCGACAGAACTGTGAAGTGTAAGGACAAACATTATCAGTGATGGAATAGCATGCAAATGAGTAAGTTCTTTAAAAGATATCCATAATGAGAAATGCAGTAGACAACCCTCAATGATGAGTGTTGAGTGAACGATGAACATAACATCGTACATTGTACATAAAGAGACTTCATCGATGTGTTACATCACTGTCGCAAAGGCAGCAAATTAAACAAGCTTGAAGAATATGAAATTTATAAACATTCTAAAAGGAATTCATTAGGTGAACTCATGTAAAATGAGAAGCTATAATTTAGCTTCCATTATTTGTTTAAAACAATACATCGCAACAGCGTCTCGCCAACCAACCGATCAGCTGATAACGTGGATGAACCGGGAACTGGAATCACCTAGTGTCAGTTGTCCTGTCTTCTGCGGGCTGTGATGTTATATCATGTTTAATATTCATGTGTGATAGGCCTATCAAATGTTGTGTTTCCCGTACTATTTATTTATTCGTTGTAATTGTACTATGTTCGTGAATTTTAAACTAGGACGACTCCAGGTGGATAATCCTCTCTATTAATATTTATTGACACCAACAGCAGAAGATGACTTATTAGAAGTCGAAACTATAGTAGTGTATGACTACAGTTTGAACTGTTTGACGAAGATACGTAGTTATTGTTATTATTTAAATGTTAGTTTTTTGCTTGTTTTAACATTGTTATACAACATTGTTTGAATAACAAACTACAGAAAATAATGACTGTTTTGACAACTGAATTATTTAAAAAGTGACATGCTAGTAGAATAGAAAATTTAATGTTAGTGTTAATAATCCAAGAGCTCATTAAAAAGACCATTACTATTATACATCTCTAAATGTTGTCACAAATAATTTGAATGATAGTAAGTCAAAGTGGAAGAAGGTATGAAGTGGTATTCTAAATAAAACGTTAAGAACCACTGTCCACTATGACAATCTGATTCAAACCAGAGATTTTGCCCAAAGTTATTGTGCTTGAGAAAATAATTTTGTTACTAGAATTGGACATTCTAAATTTTATACACTTGGTAATGAACATTTTTGCATGACTGTGATGTACCTAACCTCATGAATGTAACGTACTTTAACTCATGAGTGTAACATTCCCTAACTCACAAGTATAACGTTACTTAACTCATGAGTGTAACGTACTAAGCCTCATGAGCATAACGTACCTAGTGTACTTAGTGTAACGTATCTCGCCTAATGAGTGTAATGTACAGTTCGAGGACTTTAGCTGCGCGAGTGACCTTGAGTGTGTGGTGATAGGCGGAAGGGGTGGCGGGGTAGCATTATGCGCTGGGTCCCGAAAACATTTCCTGTGACTCATGGGTAAAACTTTCCTTTCAGGAATAGTATTGGCCTAAATAACTCATCACACACGTACAATCAGTCTGTTTTGTGACAGTGCAGCTTGTGGTAGAATGAAATAATAAGAGAATACCAAGTAATAGTAATAATAGGATTTATGTTGGGTTTTCAGTTGTTATTGTGTTTTTAAAAATAATGTATTTATCAATACTAATCTGCAAATCAAAATCGTGAGTTTAAAGTCTTTAAAGGAGTTTAAAGAGATTGTTGCGCCTTCATCTCAGCGGCTAGCACGTAAACGCAACCCGCCACACAGATAGCGTTTATTTGTTGAAAGGGTAGTATTTGGGCCTTACGAGCACAGCTAAATTCCTCCAACTGTATTTAGTCTCATGAATGTAATGTACCTAGTCTCCTGAGTGTAAAGTACTTAGCCTAATGAGTGCAAAGCACCTAACCTCATGAGTATAACATACCTAGCCTGTCAGCAGGGTGGACGGACATGTAGAGACCCTTGTTGGTCTGAGGAAAGGTCACCCAGGACGTGAGAGGTCCAGTCATGTTGAAGATGAGCCAGCCCTCCTGACTGTACGAGGTGTTGACAGCATCCACAAACTCCAGTTCTTTCTCTCTAAAAAAGAAAAAATTTAAATGAGAATACAAAATAAAAATTAATTTAATAAAATGGTTCATTTAATTTGTTGTATTACTTATATTTTTGTAGATAAAAATGTAGTTTCATTTTTACAGTTTATGTTTTCCTACCAATCAAATAGACTAACTGAGAATGTTTGTCAGGAATAATCGGAAAACGATCTCACAAGTACTTTTAATAAAGTACTGTCAAACTTCTGAGTAGCATTTTAATTGTAGCAAAGTCACGTCACACAGTAGAAAGCTGTGACCATGAACTGAGAAGTAATGATGAATAGTTGAAAAGCGGCCAGTCACGAATATTGTTATAAACAGACTGATGAATATATTGTTTCTATTCTACCCATACACACCTCACTGAACACATAGAGTTCCATTACTTCACTATAGTATTTATGTAATGAAGAATTCATTTGGGCCTTTTTACCAGAACCCTCATGGTACGTATAAAAAAACAGCTTCATTGGTTATTAAACAAACTATAGTCTTCTTGTTGTTTTTCTGTTTGTCCTATATTTCCACTCCTTCTTTTCATTGTCGTATCTTCATGTTAAGAAGTTAACTTATAACAAGTAATCAGTAAACAGATTAGCTCTCAATCATAGTTTTAATCCATCATATTTTGCTAGTAAAGTAATACGCTTCAATTAGGCTAAATAAAACGGGTGATCTGCAGATCAGGTATTACCAGCTGATACAAAAACAAAGGCCTACAAAATACAACATATAAAATTCAAAGATAGTGCATATATACTGTTAACGTGTAGCTGGCTCACCCATTTTCTAGCAGCAGTTGATACACTGACACAGTAAAATTTTCTCCAGAGTCCATTGAGTAGTTAGAATTTTTGTATAATCTTAGTTCGGCGTCAACTATTGTTTCTCCAACTGGTATATCTGAGACATCAAACCAGAGCCGTTTTCCTCGCTCGTGACGCACACTGCTTACATGTTTATCTGTAAACAAACAAATACGCTACACACTAATTTTAAAAAAGATAATATATTCTATTTAATGAGCAAATAAGAAAATTCTAGTAACAGCAAATTTCATAAAATAAACCATTTACCACTTGACTGGCACACAAAGCTGTACAGGTGATATTGCATCTAAAAGTGTTTGTTGGAATTACATCAACTTCATTCAATTGCTACAACACTCTGATGGCCAACTTAGCAACTATGGCGAAAGCAATGGTGAAGTTTTACCAGGTTTTTAGAAACAGAACGTTATCTTTTCTAGTTTTTCAAGTGCATTTTTTAAAGTAGATATCACAAGTTTAGTATTTTATGTTTTGATTCTGCTTCAAATAGTATGGCAGAAATTCGTTGTAATAGTAATTTATCCTTAAACTGTGTCTGAAAGTATCTGTGTACATGTCATCATCATGGAAACGAAGCCAATTGTCCATTTGTGCATCAGATATTTCCATGGTACACGAAACACTACAGATAAAACAAAAAAATAATCCAGGAGAGAAAACAAGAACAGATCATCATAATGACATGTAATTTTCACAGTAAGTCAAATAAAGTCTGTTCTTTCTAATATTGTAGTATTATTAGATCTCCGGTAAAAAATGTTCTTCCTAAAATTATGGCCTCTGGATAATACCAAAGTACCGAATCATTCAGGAATATAAGTTATTCCCTCATGTGGGAATTTTTCTTCTTAGTAATAATTGAATTATTAATCAAAACTATCTAAGTTTTAACAACAGTGTGACATTTAGCTGCTTTTAACTATTTTGAAGGATGAATGTGAATGACAGCTTGTGACAAATAACACATATATATCGCCTAGTACTTGCGGCCATCACCCAAATGATTTTACTTTCTGTGAATTAGTTTGGAATATTATTATTCAATACATTAAAAACGAGCTGGCAATACTTAATTGTCAATAACTATAGTCAGAATGTTTATGTATTCAATATTTTACGTATTTCTAATCACTAACTTGGTAGACTACTCTGATTATTTTTCAGCCATCCACATGTTTTGTTTGTAGAAATTCTTGTTTAGGTTAAGTTGTTTATAAGTTAATTATATGAATCTTGAATATAAAACGGAGAAGTATGTCCTTTGGAAATAAAATAAATAAAAATAAAAAAATAAATAGATTGTGGTGGTGGCCACTTACTTTACTGCAGCTGTTTTTAGAATAGTAAAACTGTCAAGTAAATGAGTAAAAAACAGTTAATATTGGTTTAAAATTTCTTATAGACTAGGCTTTAATACACTCTATTCGGTTGTTTTTAGCCGAATAAATAATTTGATACTAAAATTTACTAACTAAAACATATGATTCCTATTTATTAGTTACAGTCATTTATCATGTAAACAATAAACAGCAAGAAGTAACTGATTTCTTGAGAATTGGAAAATGACGATGAATATAATGAAAATAATGTGAACAATTTCTAGATATACATGTGGGTTTGGCTACTGCCTTCATGAAAGCAGTTGCTCACTGCTATCCTCGCAATTTAAAAATATTGTAACTCGTATTTCTGATATGTAGGTCTAGGCCATAGTTGGATTTGTTATTTAGTAATGTCATTGTTAAATTTATGTTATTAAAAGATTGTAATGTAACTTATTATTCTTGTTGATAATGTATTATAATTCTTGTTTCATAGGATTAATATACAATATCATATTTGGATAATATGTTGAATAGTTCAAATAATAATCGAATAACGAGTGTAGACCGCTTTTTTAATGACTTCTTTTACTGAAGATGGCTCTCTACAGTGAAGCTGAAGTACTGCAATAGTTTAATTGTATTTCCAATTTTTCGATAGAGTATGATCTGGAAAACTTAAATGATAACATCTAAATTTATTAGGTATCTCTAAATCTAAGTATCAAAGAATGGGCTGGATAGCTCTATACTTTTTATGAATGCTGGATCATACAAGTTGATAATGTTGCTATTCTTACTTTAAAGTTTGTAAGAGGACTTTACTGTTAGCCTACAGTCTGGATATTATTTGGAATACAAATCGACAACAAATATTGATGACAATATTTTTTCATGTCTACACTATATCAAAGTTATATTTACTTTACTTGATACTTACTGTTACTTGTAAATGTCATAATAACATCACTTTCATCAATTGCATGTAGATCACGACCACTGAGATTGAATTCACTTCTAGTTGTTCTACTAACTGAACTGTCCAGTAAAGACTTGTAAACATCAAGGAGAAATTTTGGTGCAGAACTTCCAAGTGTTTTTGAATTAGCAGCTGGGCGAGGCCTATTTTGTAGACCCAATAAATTCAAAATTTCATTTTCAACCTCTCTCTTTTCTTGCCTTGTCATAAACCTTTGAACGAGTGTCTGATCAATTCCATTGTCTATATACAATCCAGACATTCTGCAGTTGCACATCAGCAAAACATAACTAAAACTTAGTTGACAAATAACAAATCGAATCATGGTAACTATAAATGCGTTGCACTATTTCAACTGAAACTACTAGTACTATACTCTCTGCGATGCTAAGATCAACACCCGACTGAATTTATTAAGGTTATTCCAGGAATCACTGACCACCCGTGCTGTTTGTTTATGCCTTCAGGCAAGACTGCCTGTAAACAAGTTTTGAGGGGCAAGGCAAAGGCGGGAATGGAATAGCTTCTCAAAATAGATTAGCCATATAGAAAATGCAAAACAATATAACTTCGAACTTAACCTGAATCCAACTGTGACATAAAGTGATGAAGTAGATAACTTAACAAACGTGTAATTACTTTAATGGTGGCAACATATTTCCATTTATAATGGAATTCAAAAGCTGCCTATCTCACATTCGGCATAATAAACAGAATAAAAAATAACATTACTTTTTACTAAAATATTTTTTATGCAATTCCTATTTCAAAGTAAATAAAATAAACAATGTCGTCTTTTCAGGCTGCTCCTCATGTTTGTAAACAAAGTACAAACATGCATAAAGAAGTAAAATAATAAATAATCATATGACTGTCAGTTCACAATGGCAAAAAAAATAAATGTCATCTCTTAATTATAAAAAGTCAAAACCGTTATAATTAAGCACAGATGACACTATTTTCTGTCTTGTGTGTTTTATAGGGAATAACACGATTTAATTAAGCGTTGCACAATTTAACCAACATCATATCACTCTGCCTTATGAAAAATATTAAAATTATTTTTGTTTGACTATTTTTGATTATCTCTAACGCCACATGCAATGTTATATAGTTACAGTTGTAAACATATAGTTTATTTAATTAAAATTCGGAATATCTCCATTATACGGAATATTCATTTACGATATAACATGATTAATTCATCAAATACACTCAGACAATATTATGACAAACTGAAATAAAGAATATTCAATATTTTGAGCAGCAGGTATACTAGAGTTCAATACATGGCCTTGTATAAGTTTAATTTACTAGTAGTGTTTTTGTATGTAACTGATTTTGTTTTGGTCGAGCTTGACTTGTAGTCTTAAAGTTAAACTTATGGATATGAAGTGTACATCACTATACCTTTCGTGTTTGCCTCAGTTTTCGTAATGTTATTAACTAAGTAACTTGATTTATATAAATAAAAAGAGATTTAGTTACATTTTGGGACTCGTATAAAATCATTAAGTATTTTTTGGATAAATTAAGGCATTGTTACTGCTATGTTCCACGCTGTAAAGAGGTGTAACAACACCCATATTATACAGGTCTAGTTGTTGTATATGTTGTCACATTACACATTTTAAACAATCTTATCCACTTATTTAGTGATACTACACTATGATTGTCTTTATAATAAAGTAATTTAATGTAATTTAATTCAATGGAAATTTTGAATATAAGATAGAACAAAATTTTCCATCCCCTTTGCAGAGTTGTAGCAAAACATGTAAAAATCTCAAGTCTATAGCCCAATTCGACATGAACCTTAATTATACTCAATGTTGAATTAATAAACTTCAAATCAAATTCTATGTCAATATTTCATTTAGTTTTCGATGTACCGTTCGTACGGACATGTAGAAGAAATATTTGGTCAGTTAAGCTTCTCAAGCGCTTATCTAATAAGATCGGATATTTTATATATGTCTATTATAATTTTAGCTAAATATGGCAAATATTATACCCTGTTTGTTTAAACAGAGTAATTAGATAAAGAGAAGGCACTTTTGTTAAAATTACGGATGATATTTCATCAGAAGAAGTACTGTAATTCTTAATTGGGAATGCTGCTTTCTCATTATTTTATAGCACCTTTAAGGTTTTTTCCTGGCAACGTTGCAACTACCATAGACAGTGATTCTGTCTTAAAAGTGAGTTAGTTTCGTCCCACATTAATTGCTCTAATCCTCTGGCATGACCACACAGATAGTGAATTCCTCTTAAGGATAAACTACTCCAGAATTTCATCTTGAGTTACACGTTGCTTGTTAAAATGTTATATTATAGTTAATTAAAATGAAAAAGGCCTTTTAAATGAACTCGACACTTTTCAATTCTACATCTAAGGTCTGAATCGGAACGTTTTAGTTACATCAACACATGGGTAAATAAATCTACGACTATTATCTAAAAATACAAAAGGGATGTTTTATTATAGAGGTTAGGGAAAGACATTGACGTCTTCGACAGGCTAGGTGCAATGCCTGGATATGTCGGACTTAACATGTTAACAACTCACGTACGATTACTGTTACAGTACGTATGATCATTACTGTTAACAGTTACTAAGATTAAAATAGTTTTCCCCTTCCTCTGGACTCTGATGCCCGACGGGGCCTTACCGCCGTTAGGCATTGCTTCGCGGGGGAGGGGAGGAGGTATACAGCTACTGCTCTTTCTTCTAGTAAACTAAGGTCTCCCTTTATCCTTTCTGCTAGTTTCTGGCTTTTGCTCTTTTTATTTCGATCGAATGCAGGTCTGTGAGGACGTTTGCAGTAAAAGTGCTTGTGGCGTTCCAGGTAGCTTTTGTTGATAGCATTACTTCTACTTTTGTTTCTGGTTGGACTTTCCGATTGAGGACACTCTCCAGTTGGTCACGCTGAGATCTGAAGCGAGGGCACCCAAAGAATACGTACTCCGCATCTTCTGGGACTCCGGGGAATCATTGTGGTTGAAGCGGTAAAGATACCACCGGAAGCAGCCGTGCCCTGACAACATATGTGTGACATAGTAACTAACCTCGCCGTAATTTTGGTTCTGCCAAACATCGATCCTTGGTATGAGACGGTGTGTCCATCTTCTCATTACTGCGGCATACCACTGTGTTTGCCATCAAGTACGATGCTGTTCTGTTACTCTTCTGTCCTGAGTTCCTCAGGGCTCAATGTGGTTGACCTCTTTCGTTGGTACAGGTTTTCTCTTTCCTCAGCTAGGACTCTGAGAGGTATAATTCCACTAGGTGAGCACTGAAGTGACTACCGATGATAGCAGTAGCCTTCTGCTTTGCTTTGGACCTCCGACCTGTGACATCAGTCGTGCTAGTCTGGCTCTCACTACTGCCACTTTGGCAGTTATGTGTTGGACCTGCTGCTTGAAGTTGAGCCGGGCATCAAGTATCACTCCCTGATGTCGGATAAATGGTTGTGATGTGATTTCTTGATCCTCTCCATTCAGCCTAATAGACTCTACTTTTTTCTGCTGGTGATGAGCACCGCCTAGGTCTTGTACTTGGCTAGTTCCAAGTTAACCGTATTCATACACAAGTTAATTTGCTCGACCACTGTCGTTACGTTAAATAGGTGTTTAAAATCATTTAGATGCTTGGCAACGATCACTACGGCTACGTCATCCGCATACGCAACAAGTTTAGCCCTTCTTGGTATTTCGATTCTCAGCAATCCGTCAAACATAATATTCCACAAAATCAGACCAAGAACAGAACTCTGAGGTACTCATCCCGTAATATCATACTCCTTTTGACCATTCTTCGCGTCGTATGCCAGGACCCTGTTCATGAAGTAGCTTGCAACTAACCTATGCAGGTATCCTGGCACGTTCATTCTTTCAAGGGCCTGCTTAATGCAGTCCCAATTGGCGGAGTTGAAGTCGTTTCTGATGTTTAGCCTAGCCACTAGACAGTATTAATACAGACCATTCTTCCATCTATCCCCTGCGGTGGCATCCCTAGCTGCGCTGACGACGAGGTTGACGACATCCAGCGTTGACCGCCCTTTCCGAAAACCGCATTGGTTGTCAGCAAGTAGCGGTTCGATTACTACCTCTATTCGTTGATGGATTATGTGTTAAAGGAGTGTGTGTGTGTGTCATATTAAATATTATGTGATATTGCAGATAATGCATAGTCTAAGATTTTACCTAAAAGGTGGAAATGAGTAGTTTAACGACACTATTTTTCCATTAGAAAATTATTATTTTTTGCTATCAAAGTTTAGAAATCTGAGTTAATTTAAACTTCAATTTAAAGAGTCTTTACGAAGTAGAGCAGTTTAAAAATTATGAAAGTTGAAATATTGTAATGTAGTGATTTTATTGTGCTAAATATTTATATGATTCTTTATAAAGAAGGCGACATTACATATGGTTGACAAGATAGTATAGATCAAATCTAGGTATTATATAGTTACAGTTAGCTATAGTACCTGTATGTAATTGAAATGCCAAATGTAATTTTAAACTCTTTAAATTCAAATTTGAATGAAATAAAATAAATAAAGACAGGGTACAAAATAAATATTGTATAATGCTTAAAATACATTACTAACTTTACAAATGCTATTACGTTTTATTAATATATCTAATTAGTGTTATATTTTAGAAAGGGATTCCTTTTCTACAAAACAGCTCTGTTGTAGTTCTTCTTTTTCTTTACGCCAGTTTCTAAGTTAAAGGTTACTGATATTATGAAGTATTTGTTATAACACATTTCAGGCTGTTACAATGTATGATTCAAACTATACTCTGAAGTGTATTAAACTTTCAACAATACAATTTAATATACTTGATAAACTCAAAGAAGAAGTTGTTAAAATATAGAGTATCAGTGATAGGTCAGTTGATTACGGTCCTTCGATAACTAAAACAAACAGGGATAAGAGATCAAATGCAAGATTGTAATGGTTCATGATGCATTGTAAGGTTCATTTCTGTAGTAGCAGATCATGAAGAATTTGCAACTAGAAGTTGATGGCATTTTACGTTTGAAACAAAAAACATTCATGCTACTGGTTGAATGGTTTCTATGAAATCACTATATTGTGACTTGTAACCTGTAATCTTGAACTTTTGTACAGTAATGCCAAGTTTATCATGGATTTAATTATTATTAACAAAGCATGGACACATTTTTAACATCTTTTACCGTTTTTTGGAAATTATGTAATCTTTTCAATATCAACTATGAAGTATTACTCGATGTAAGATCATCATAAGTAGGGTATAACTGTTACATAGTAGACAAGAAGCAAAGAGAATACTGTTTATTTAATAACGATGCGAGTTATTACATTTTTGTCGGAATGGATTAGCAGTTTAATTTCGCAACGTGTCATTATGGTAATATAATATTATTTTTTAATTATTGTTGACAAACTGCAAGCTTGTAAAGAAACATTCCTTGCCAAGGGAAATCACTCCAGAGGATGAGTTGGAAATTCCACTCAGCAGGGTTCACGCTAATGTATGATACATATGCCGGGATGTAAAATAAAAACACAATTTGTTTAAGTCTATACACATGCTCATTATCGTCCAAAACAAGATGGTTTTGGTGTTCTTCAAGCTTAGTTGCGTTTCGTAAACTAACATTTGAGATCTCCTCTTATAAATATGTAATTCCAGTGTCTCTATGAATCACCGTACTTGTAACGAACCACAGAGCTTGCAGTACCTATTGTTCTCAGCACTTTGGATTGGGAAACGTTGAACTCTTCAGATTCGATAGAGATGCAGTGCCTAATAGTTGAATCCCATAAGTCTTGGCAGATTAAAAAATCTTTATACTGAAACACTTTATTTTCAGAAGAGAGATGGGATTTATAAAAGTAATTTGTTTGTGAAATGAGTTTCAAATACTAACACAGTATCAATGTTATGCACATAAAATAAAAATCTCAATATCTTTAATATAATCGGCCAAGCCATGTTTGCATTCTAGAGACTAAATCGTATAAAAATTATTCATTTTAATTTTGCGTTGACGGTGTGTAATCGACGGCAACGAGACAAATTCTTTATAATTGTTTTATTTTACTATCTGTTTGTAAATGCTAGGAACGTGATCAATTTTATAACAATGTTTAGTTATAACCCAGTAATTAAAGCTAAAAAAAAAACAGAATAAATAAATTTGTTTGCAAAGAAACTTCGTACAATCATATTACAGTAACTCGTGCAGCCTAGTGAAGTGATCTATAGATTTGATAGATTTGAAGTGTAGTCTTCTATGCAACATGTGACGTTGCGTACTTCTTTAGCACTTCATATTTCAATAAGCAGAATGTTTCCACAGAAAATGGTGGATTTTATTTACAATATCACTCAAGGTAACTGATATTTTTCTTTCTTTTAATGGAATACTAGACTTAATAAGCACAATCACACTTGAAATAAAACTAGCAGAAGTAGTTTTGATGGAGGGGAAGAGCAACATATTATCCAGATTGCTCAAAGAAAGTTGGCGTTGTAATCGCAGGTAATTTTCTAAAAGAAATTGATTGATATAATTCATAAACCTTAAAAGAGAATTTATTTCACCCTTGAAATATAAACTGCGTGCTATGCGTTATATGAAAAAGATGATACCGTACTCAAGTACCGTACACTCAAAGTTAATTTTCATTGACAGAAATTTGAAATAAGTGGTTAGAAGATTACGATAAACTGAAGGAGATACATAATTGCATGGACATTTAATATTGGATTACATTGTATTACTTACGTATTTTATTTGATTACGTATTTATCGATGAAACGTCACGTTATATTGTATTATATGAGTTTGAATGAGGTTTAACATTCCTCTTTGGTTGCCGACTTCCTGTGCTAAGCTTAATTTCAGGTGTTTGCTGGTTTTCGTTTGTAAATGGACATCTACAAATTTGCTATCCAAAATGGAAGTTTTGCATGTGTATTTAATGTGCATTTGATAATTTGACAATATTTAGGTTGTGTGAGTGTTGTAGATTAGATTAAAAATTGTGTTTTTTCTATTTCGTATGAGTTTCAGAGTGCACCTGAAGACTTTCTTGTCACTCCTGTCAAATGTGCGTAGGCAGGCTGATCGACTGAGATGACAAGAAATTCAACTAATTTTGTGATTGTGCAGTGCATTTCGTACTTCATTATAGAAGATACGGTGTCAGTTTGATTGATATTTATTACCTCAAGAATCCCGGAAACATTCACACAATGGATAAAGCAGAAAGTCGACGCACAAGTAGTAATGACAGCGATACGGTTACGTATGATAGCAGACAGGTAAGATTGGCTTGCAAAATTTTTAAGTTCTGTATTGTGTATACATTGGCAATCGTTCCGTATTCTTAACCATGTACTTAGCTGAATTTTTATTTATTGCAAGTAAGCTAAGCTTTTCAGGTTTCCTGCTGTATTGATAATCTAAACATGGCAATTTTCTTTTAGGTCAAATTATAGCTAGTCTGAGCAAGTATTTGAACTAGACTGTTTTAGCTTTTTTTCTATAACAGAAATATGGAAGGGGGAGACTTTAATAAACAGTCTACACTAATTATTCGATTGGGGGAGACTTTAATAAGCGGCCTACACTCGTTTTTCGATTGCTGTTATTGAACAATTCGATATAATGCTATCCCTTTTCGATATATGTAAAAATCACATACAATAAGTTATAAGTTATAAATAACCATAACAAGAAGAATCTTGTACATTACAATTTTATAAACAAATTTAACAATAACATTACAAAACAACAAAACTAACTATGGTCTAGACTCAGATATCAAAGAAACCTTACAATATTACAACTTGCCTAGCTTGATAGCAATGAATAACAGCTTTTGTGAAATGGAGGAAAGAATTATCCTCATCGGTTACCAGAAGCCAAACGTACATGTTGAAGCTACTAAAACTAATTTCGCCGCTTGTGAGAAAAACTCACATATTTTCCTCATATTCATCACCATTTTCAGTCTCAAAATATTAGTTACTTCTTGCCGTTTATTGTTTACATTACAACTGCTGAAAATAAAGTGAAATCATGTGTTAAATTAAATAAATTGTAATATCGAATTATGTCTTCAGATAAAAACATTGAAAATTCGTTAAAACAACCGAATAACAAGTGTAGGTAGCTTATTAAAGTCTACCCTTTGGTTGTTATTATGTAACGATTCATTTTATTTTCCAACTTCGATATTATAAACTTACAGGTTTCCTGCTGTATTAATAATCCAAACATGCAATTTTCTTTTAGGTAAAATTATAGCTAGTCTGAGCAAGTATTTGAACTGGACTGTTGTAGGTTTTTTCCCATAATATAAATATGGAAGGGGGAGGATTTTAAAAAGCAGCCTGCTCTAATTATTCAATTGTTGGCATCAAACGTTTCAGTATGTTTCAAACTTTGTTATTTTATGCAATAATTCTGCCCCCATAAGAATAAAAGCCCTAACTCCAAGAAACAAAAAACTTTTCAGGAAATGAGGATTACTAATTTTTTTACCTGCATTAACATTTTAGCACTTTAAAAAAAAGGTTTATGCTAAAATGTTATTGATAGACCTACAAAATATTTATGTTTGATGTGAAATTTCATGGATTATTTTTTTTTTTTAATAGAAAAAAAGTAGAGTTGGGGCTTTTTATGTCACAGTTTGTTTGGTCTGAGGCGCACCCTTGAAGAGCCCTAACTCCTTCTATGGGAGTTAAGGCTTTTCATCGTCAAAATGGACTTGTTTAGTTGCTACACCTAATAGGCATAATCATATTTTTAAATGTTTCCTTTAGTGTTAAAACTGCAGTTTAAGAAAACAAACCAACATGTAATGTTATTTATTAGAATTTTACTCACATAAAAACTAATTGAACAAGTACAAACAAAATATTTATCAAGTAAAAGTTTATTTTTAAATTTAAAAGCTTGTTAAAAACAATATATTCCTTTAATCAATGATCAATTTTAATTTGTAAGCTAATTAATAGAAATAAGAAACCTGTCACGTTATATTTGTTGACATTAATCAATTTAAAACAGTAAAGTTAACAAGTACATACAAATATTTCAACAATTTACAAACTTGTAAAAATAAGTTACTTTAAATGAGAAAAAGTGTTAAATTGTAGGCGGCCTACTACTAGAAAAAAACTAAATATACATTGTTGTGTTTTAGACATGACTTAAATAAAAAGAATTAGAAGTAATCTATGCACAAACAATGTTTTTTCTGGCACAAAGTCATTAGAATAGTTTAAATTGTAGACCTATTACACATTTAAGAGATACTGGTGATAAATAAGTCCCCACTTATTACAGTTGAAACAGTAATAATAATAATAAGATTAATTGAAAACAAAAACACTTCTGCCATTTATAGAATTGATCACTATCTACTTTAACTTTTGGCATTAACTTTTGGAAATTAGTTTTTACTCATCACAGTCAATCAAAGTCTCGTTCTCCTGACTCTGGAAGACTTGTCCAAAAACCCCCCGACGGTTGGATGGCATAAGGGGACACAGTTTTTCAATAATGTCTTTCCTTTTTGGTTTTATTGAAACCCCGAACTTTATTTATTTTTTCTGGCATAGGAAACTTTTTGATATACAGTACTTGGATTGAATAAAGTTCAACTCTTTTGAAGGAGATTCTTCATATTTCGTAGAGTACAAAAGCGTAGTTTTACCTCTGTCAGCAGTTACTTTCACAACATCTTTGAGATATGGCACATTTTCTCGACACTTTTGTTTAGAAGAACAGTCTTTCCATTCATACAAGTCACTTTCACCAAGTTCTTTGATGTCTACCTTTCCTACATTAGCTTTTTCAACACATTTAACAAAATCCTGGAAATCATAGACCTTTCCACTGTGTTTCATAGCTAACTCAACTTGATGGTGGAAGGAGTCAGCAGCCATAAACGTGTGGCCTGGTTCAAAGTAGAAAACATCAATTTTATCAACGGAAATCTCGGGGCAGTAATTTACAAGATAAACAAGGAAGGTGAACAGAGCCCAATTTTGTTTTGTTTTGTCCCGCACAATTGTCCAGCCAAATACATCAATATGCTTGATATCCCTGAAATGATAGAAAAAAGGAAATAAAAATGCATTTAAGATTGTCTTCTTATTTTCTTCCATTATTGCCTCGTGCCATAAGACTGCTAGAGGCCTAGTTTTTTATTTGGTCCCAAGAGGTACAAAACTTTCATTGAATGCTACCATTCTTCTTGTAAAAACTACCTCCTTGAAGTTGTCCATCCTTGGCAGCATGATAACTTTTTGTAGATCAGCACAAAAAATATAAGGTATCATCAGAAGAATAACTAATGATAACCAAAACACACGTTCATGACACATTAACTTGATAGGTTGTTGAGTTACTAAGTGAGAACAGCTGCAACAACAAAAAACTCTAGCCTAGTCATGCTGCTATGTTTGATGAAAGAAGGCCCTAATTCCAGGAAATCTCCTACTTAGTCTTATGAGAGAAGGCCCCAAGTTCCTTGATGCTCTCGGGGTGGACTATTGAACCATAAGTCTAAAGGCCCTAATTGCAACATGCCTATGCACTTAGGGTGTTTTTTAAACATTTAATTGTTACATAGGGCCAATCTTATGTCAAAAAATTACGACATTTCGGAGTTAGGGCCAATATAAATTGTAGTAATAGTGACCATGGAGTTGAATTTAGGGCCTTTTTATGTCATAAAAAGACGTATTTTATCCCAGTAAATCGAAAAAACAACAAAAAAAGTCAATTTAAAAAGATTTTGGAGTTAGGGCCTTTTAAGTTATGGGGGCAGAATTGTACGCAATAAGAATTACATTAACAACAAGAATAAAACATTAAAATAACAAAAGGAAGTTAACAATAGCATTATAATTACAAAATGAACTTAAATATTGGACTACATATCAGAAATACTTAACAATACTTGCAGCAACCATTTTTGAGAAACGAAGGGCAGGATTTGTCCCTGATAGGTGCACTTCTCTGGTATGCTAGAAATCACTAAGACGTCTGCTAGATAGTCTGTACTCCACTCCTTTCTAACCACTCTCCATGAACTTGCACTCTCATATTCATTGCGATTTTCAATTTCTTCAAAAATTACTTATCGCTTAAATGAAACATTCTTATAATTTATAAGTAATTGGTCATATTTAAAGTTAAATTAAATTGTAATATTGAATTATTTAATAAACAACCAAATGAGTCAATTTGGCTGCTTATTAAAGTTTACCCAAGGGTAGACTGCGGATACAATTGTCTTTTAACATTATATGAAGATTGGATATTCAGTAATGAATAAATTGAAATTTAAATTAATGCTATTTTGTTATCAATATTTGGTAGGTTAGCCTACTGAATTTGAATTCTATAATGAATAGCTTTTAGACTCTCTGTTAATTCATTATAATTACAATATATACTACATATTTCTTTACTATTGAAATTATATAATAGATCAAAGTTTTTTAGGTACTTTGATATTATCCGTCGGCCACTATTTTTGGATGAGTTTTCTTTATCGAAGACCAAAATAAACAACATTATATGTTAATAGTACCTTCCTTGTTTCATAATGAATTGAAAAATACCTGATGAGTCATACTTCCTACTGACAGAATACATGTGGCGATCGGGAGTTAGCAGTGACCGGTGGCGATGCATTCAACTCAATTTTCGGTGACCGCTTCCTTTTGGGGGGCAGAATATAACAGTTCGTCTAATGATTTTTGAATTTAAAAATAGGTTAAATAAAGTCAGTTTGTTTTAATGCTCTAATTAGTTAATTTAGGTCCCTGATAAGGAAAAATCTTCCAAAAATAGTGGCCTCCGGATAATACGATGAAGTACTGTTTTTAATAACATTTGAGATAATTACAAGTGTTAGACAAACTAAATAAATTGGAACTTTCCTGTGATAGTTTGTCCAATGTAATCTGAGGTTGTGAAAATGTTGTAACAATAAATTCAATAAATTACTTACTTTACCACTGTACAATCGGAGGAAGCTTTCGGCTATGATTGTTGAAAATGTATGGTAGTCCGAATTAGCATAGCTGTGAACTTTTCTATTGCGTCATTCCATTTTGTAAATGGAGCATGCATCTGAAACAATAACTTTTGATGAATTCATTTGCCAATAAATTCAGCTCCAAAAGCAATGCAATTTTTGCAATGTGCCCAATATTTATCCTTAGAGTATGCAAGGCAATGCCATTTCTTTGACAAGCTATGTTGAAATTTACGTTTCTTATTGTTATGTTTACTTATAGCATAATAAAATGAATTCGGGAACAAACAGTTCGGTAAAAATCTTGTGTTTTAAACCAATGGTCATAACGATCTTTTCACCGCTATACGGCTATGAGATATTACACCTATATCAAAAGAAGTAAGATCTTTTCTTACATCTATCTTTCATGTCTTCACAGACACTAGATGTCGGAGAGCAATAGCTGGTTGTCGCAGTCTGTGCTTCATAATCAGGAATAGATTCAGTCTTTACTACTTAAGCTTTAACTGGTTGATTGCGTGTCTCTTCATAATTGCAAATAAGCTCTCATTCAAACTACATGTTTGAACTACAATGTTACATAGGCTATGGTATTCTGTCTTCATTCATTACATTTTGTTTCTACCAGTAATCATTTTGAATGATTGTAGGACTATTAAAACATTCATTATTGTAATATAATTCAGGCAGAATATTATTTTATATCGCTTATTACAATAATCAATACTCTATCATATAACAGAATTATCAATTGATATTAACGTATATAAAATACTAAACTAAAATCACATGTTTCAAATTAATAGAAATTGTTTAAACAGTACGTAATGTCATAAATAATAAAAATCCTATAACCATTAATCAAATGAAAAATTAAGACGGGTGATCATTAAGAGGAAAATGCCATTTAAATAATAACAATAACTTAACAACAGAACAAAGATCTTGAAACCAAGAAAGACACAACAAATCATAATGGTATTTTGTATAGTTTTCTAAGTTTAACTATCTTATTGATTTAAAAGAAGTTACATGTTCAGAACAAATTCTATTTAGATTATGGTATGAAAATATGTGTACAGTTGATGCTGATGATTTATTTATTGTTCTAATTAATTACTATTGGTTGATTATATCGATGGGTATAATAACTAAATATTTTTTGATAACTTGATTATAAAAAACCGGGTCCGCTTATCGTACTCTACACCCTTTAATGAAATACTGTAGTAAAAAAATGGTTGACATGTTTATACTTGTTTGACAGAACAGCATGGTGTTTTAGCTTACAACATTTTGAAGTTTTACAAATTAATTTCTTCTATAAGTGACATTTTACCTTTTCTAAGTGTTATCCGAAAAGTGTTTATTCAACTCACGTTATAAGTTTTACTTGTTATTTCCGCTGACATATCTTTAAAGCGACAAAAGTTGACCAGGTGAGTTTGAGGTTAGTTATTGCAATCATATTGACAAGTCAAGTCGACTGAGACTGAGACATTCGATATTATTGATAGTTCGATAGTACCGATATATATTTTTTTTTACTGAAATGTCAGGCCGTGGTCGTGGTCGACCTCGAAAAATTCATTACAAAGAGGAAGAACATTTGTGCACAGAGGATGAACCTTGTTTTGAGAACTGTGGAGTGTGTAAGGAGACAGTTCCTAATGACTGCGCAATGTTATGTGATGGCATATGTTCTAATTGGTATCATCTTAAATGCGTTGAATTGACGGATGAAGACTACATTTCTATTAATTTAATGGCAGACAAAATAAGTTGGTTCTGCAAAGCCTGTGATCCAAAGATTAAATCCTTTATTAAATCAAGAGCTTCCAGTGAAGGCGACCAAATTGATGATATTAATGCCCTGCGTGGTACAGTCGAAGTTCTATTAAAGGAGGTGAAGGGAATTGTAAACGATAACGTAATGATAAATGCAAAAATGGATCAATTGATAGATAAAAAAATTTCTTCGACCCCCAATGTGGTTTCTGAGTTAGTAATGCCGTCATGGAGTAAAATGAAAAACAGCTACGGCCGTGGAAGAGGTCGTGGTCTCAGAGATACAAACACATCACTAAACACAAACATTATGAAAAATCAAGGCAACTATTCTCAAACACAAAGTATTTTATCTGCGGATTTAGAAGACGTGACTGAGAATCAGTCGAACAACTCGAACGTACACATCGATAGTGTCAATCGACTTCCAAATACTCACTTAAACTCTGTTTCAGTTTCACATAACATAAAGACAATTCAATCAAGGCAATATAAAGCACCTAAATATGATTTTTCCAAAGATACTAGCACATCCTAACGTAAATTAAGAAATGAGCTCAAAGACGTTATTATTGGTAAGAAGACGGATTCCTTCATCAAAACGATTCCTGTGAGACCTAGGCCTACCAGAAGAAAGGCTCTTTTCATATCAAGACTGTGTCCAGAGGTGTCTGCATCTGACATCGAAGGATATATAAAACATGAGGTGACCTTAGACTTTGTGAAATGTTCTCAATTAAGGACCAAATATGAGGACTACGCATCGTTCCACATCGAGGTGAATGAAACGGACATGGACAAAGTGCTCAACGCTGACATATGGCCTAGTGGCTGCTTGCTTACGAAATTCAAGGGAGTTCTTCGAAAAGAAGCAGTCATCAACGGGACTTCATCAAACGAACATTTTTTACCCATGGAAGACAACTCGCAGAGCTCAACCCAAACCGAAGGCTAAGACCGCAGTCTCCGGATGACGTTCCAAGGACTCAAGAAGATGACAACAGTATGAACTTAGTGTTTTTAAATGTCCAAGGCCTCAAGGATAAATCTGTTATATTGGAGGGTTTTTTACTTGGCCTAAGAGTGTCTGTTGTTTGCATCTCGGAGCATTGGCTACAATATGACGAGGTTAGTTTTTCAAATCCTATAGGCTACTCTCTGATAAGTTCCTTTTGTCGTTCAAAATTTAAAAGAGGTGGTTCTCTAATATTTGTGAGGAATGATCTAACTTCTAACGCCAAAGAGCTAGATTTAGGTTTCCTATGTGACGAAATGCATTTTGAAGTTTCCGGGATATTCATAGATAAATTTAACTTAATTGTTGTCTCCGTATATAGGTCACCCGATGGCAACCCCACGGTTTTTTTAGAACAGTTAGAGCGTTTACTATTATTTCTTTCCAAGTGGCACAACTCCACGGTTGTGGTGGGAGGAGACCTTAACGGAGAATTTGACATTACCAAATGTACAAAAAATAGTGTTAAAACATTTTTGAATTTATTAAGACAACATAATTATCACTGTATGAATTATTTACCAACCAGAAATCAAAATTGTCTGGATAATATTTTTTGTAATAGACTTCCAGCTACTGAAAGGGCGATCTGTGAAGTTATCTCCTTCCCTTTTTCTGATCATGATGCCCTACTATTTAATTTGCCTATTAAGTTTATTGTATCTGAAAGAAACAACATACAGGACAGGTCTATTGGCTTCTTTAAAATGGTATTACCTGTGAGGAAATTTGGTTGTGTGGCAGTGATGCTTCTCTGTACTGATTGGGACCTAGTATTCAGCAATAATTTCAACACCACTGATTTATTTTCAAAATTTTTCCTCAAAATTACTTCAGCTATACATTTTTATTGCAATCTTATTAAATTAGATTCTGGCCCAGTAAAATCAAAAACAGTTGGTTTTCAAAAACAGCCCTGGTATACAAAAGAATTAACATGTATGAAAAATAATTTGATTGCTTTGAGTCAAATTCTGAAAGAGACACCTTCGTCCAATTTGAAACAACAGCTTGCCAATTCTAAACTAAAGTACAGAAAATCTATTTGTGAAGCCAAGCAGGCTTATTACAGAGAAAAAATAGAATGTAGTAGAAATAAGTGCAAGGCAGCTTGGGATTTAATAAAAAAAGACACTCAAGGTCATACTAGCAATTGTAGAGTTGGAATCTCACCCCAAGAATTTAATGACTTCTGCATAAACTCAGTTAAAAAACTAAGGCAAAGTGCCACTAATCCTAATATAACACCCCAGTGTTATATGTCAAAATTAAATGTTACTCCTGCTCAGTTCTCTTGGAAATTAATTACTCAAGAAGATGTTTTAAAAGCAGTTAAAAGATTAAAAAATTCAAATAGTTGTGATTTTTACAATATGTCAAATAATTTATTAAAACAAATAGTTCCATCCATAGTACTTCAATTGACTTTTGTATTCAACATATGTTTGGCCAATGGTGTTTTCCCTGCTGAACTGAAAATTTCTCGGGTCTGCCCAATCTACAAAAAGGGTCCAAAAAACCAGCCGGAAAGCTATAGGCCAGTCTCAATTGTACCTGCTATATCTAAGTTGCTTGAACTTCTTGTCTTTGATCAAGTTAATGAATTCTTAGAACATAATAATCTGCTTTGCACATCACAGTATGGTTTCCGTAGTGGCAAGTCAACCCTAAATGCCATAGATGACTTGGTGCGAAATGTGATTGAGGCTTTTGAAAATAAGGCTTTTGCTCGGGCCGCCTTTTGCGACCTGAGCAGGGCTTTTGACTGTGTCGATCACCAGGAATTGTTGTTAAAATTAGAATTTTACGGTATTAAAGGATCTGCCCTACAATTTTTTGAATCATATTTAACCAATAGAGAACAGCTTGTTTGTATTAATGGAAATTGGTCAAACAGGGTGAGGGTGGAGCATGGAGTACCTCAAGGTTCTGTGCTTGGACCCTTACTTTTTTTGATTTCAATAAATGACTTACCATCAAATATTTCATATCCAGTTAAATCAATTTTATATGCGGATGACACCACCTTTTTTGCAGCCGCTGGCATGATGGGCGAACTTTCCCATCTAATAAACAGTGCGGTAAATGAGGGGGAAATCTGGTTTAAAAGCAATCATTTCAAGTTGAATTCTGATAAAACCCAACATTTAGTCTTTAGTTTGAGGCCTTTTGACCAAAATTTACAACCCAAGGATGAGTGTGTCAAGTTTCTTGGGATGCATTTAGATAGCAAACTTCAATGGAATTCCCATGTAGATCATGTGTCAATTAGGCTGTCTAGAGTTGTCTATCTGATTAGACGTCTTAAAGCCCTTGTTGATATGAGCTATTTAAAAATGGTTTATTTTGCATTCTTTCAGAGTATCTATAGATATGGCTTAATTTTCTGGGGTGGTTGCAGTAGAACAAAAGAGATTTTAATTATTCAAAAAAAGGTTATTCGTATTCTCGCAAATGCAGTAGATGATGCCCACTGCAGGCCGCTGTTTCAATTATTAAAAATTCCAACAATAATTAATTTGTATATTTATGAACTTTTATCTTATGCACTGAAACAATGCCCACTTTTAACTTTTCAAAATGATGTGCATTCTTATCACACCAGAAATAGTAGTAATATTTCAAGGACGCATTCCAGGCTAGAGAAAACACTCAATAGTCACGTAGAAATGTCTTTTAAAATCTATAATAAAATTAATAAATATATTAAAATTAGCAATTACTTTAACAATCAAAAGTTCTTATTAACAAAATTTTATGAATGGCTGTTGAATAATCCAGTCTATTCAGTTCAAGAATTTTTGCTTTTGGAACAAATAGATATTTTTTAGATAACTATATGCCTATAACTGAAACTTGTGATACATTTAAATTTATGAGCTGATGCAATATTGTTGTATATGTTATATTTAAACTTTTATGTGCAGTTTTATTTGTTATTTGACTTCAGTGTTTTTATGCTATTTTTGTCTTTCATAATAATTATTTTGTCTGTGATAATTTATTCTTATGTATGTTACTTTTATGTGCAATATCTATTTTTATGTGCAATATTTATTTATTTATTTATTTATTATAGCCTAGTAAAACTTAAAACCCATGTCTGTTAGCTAATGATATATTCAAATATTTATAATTTTTTATGTCATAAATTATTGAAGAATTGACTGTAGCTAATTCAAGCTGTAATATGACTTTGTCAATACATATGTATTATGTCAACGACAAAATAAAGATTCTTGATTCTTGATTCTTGATTTGACATGTAGGTCTGAAAGATGAAATTTGCATTGTTATTAATGTTAAATGCTATAATTAGGTAATTCTGAGTAGTTATGAGTTCAACCTCTTCAATATCTTTCTTATTTTATTATGATTAGGCAATCCTTCATAAAAAGGAAAATGAAAATGAAGTTTTATAAAAAAACATGTTGACTTTGTTGAGTGATCAGATCAGTGCTTTATAAGTGGCATACATATGTTTTTTGTTATGCTTTCCACAGATATGTTTTATGATGTGGCTGCAGTATAATAAGAGGCCACCACCACAGTAGAATCATATTTACGATCATCTAAACTATATAAACAAAAATGTTGACACGAATTACGTTATATAAAAACTATCTGTTATGTATATCTATAAAATGTAAAAAACAAAACAATTTAACATTTAGTTACTTTTTACTGTTTTTAAGGATATACAATGATTCTTCTGTGGTGGTGGCCTCTTATTATACTGCACCCTGTGATGTTTGTCGCTGACTTTAGGCTACATTTTTTAGATTGTGGTATAAAAGTTTCAGGTTATTGTTTGAATCAGGCTATGTTGAAAAACAGATAATTAGTGTTTGTATGATATACAAAACTAAAAAACTGTTTGTTAATATTGATTGTGTAGGGGCACCCATTACCAGTCTGCTCTAAATATTGTATTTTAGCATGATTTTGCTGAACCACAATTTACATGATCTAAGAAATTAAATATACTTTTATTAAAGAAATATACAAGACTTAAATATACAAACAAGGAAACTTGCTGATAATGTATAACCAATATTAACACAATTATTAAACTTGTATACTACGAAGTTGAACTATAAAATAAACTTAATGTGAATTTGCAATATTGAAATAAATAAGAAAAATTTAAGCCTAGTACAGGTGTAGCAACATACAAGTGTTGGTTCATGCAGTAGCTGGATGTTTGAAGCAACATGTGCTTGTTTCTTCACCCCACGTACTAATTTAGAAGTATAAAGAAGAGTTATCGCAATATTTGTGGTACCAATCGAAATAGGAGATTCCAATATATAACTTATTTGTCAATAAATTTTATCATCTTAGTTTACATAAAAATGAATGTAGTACAATTAATACTAATTACAAGTTACTGTTCATGAATAGTCAATTATTAGTGTTAAGGTTGTATTGACTAGTGCTTGCCGTGATTTCTTATTAATAGTAAATTTATTTCTGTACTGAATTAAATACAAATAGTATACTCATTTTTTGTAAGAAATGCTCTAATGCTAGATGGATATTTTATAAAGCTAAAAACACATTTACTAACATATAGTATATATCATGGTCATAATTAATTTGTTTGATAACTGTTTTTTACTCTTTTTAATATTGTTTCTTTATTAGTACTTTAAAGTGATAAGAGTAAAGAGGCCAAACAATATATGCATACTCCAGATGGGTTATTTAAAGTGATTCAAAAATAATTTTTAATCCATCAATTGAAAGCCCAGCACATCTCATGATATATTCTTAAATTGAACTGAATGTTCAATACACGAAGTATTATATCCTCGGTAGAAGATATGGCAGCATTATAACACTCAGTGCTAAAACACGTTTACTAACATTTAATATCTATCATGTTCTATAACTGTTATGTTTGATAACAGTTTTTTACTTTTATTACATATTGTTTCTTTATTAGTACTTTAAAGTGATAAGAGTAAAGAGGCCAAACAATATATGCATACTCCAGATGGGTTATTTAAAGTGATTCAAAAATAATTTTTAATCCATCAATTGAAAGCCCAGCACATCTCATGATATATTCTTAAATTGAACTGAATGTTCAATACACGAAGTATTATATCCTCGGTAGAAGATCTGGCAGCATTATAACACTCAGTGCTAAAACACGTTTACTAACATTTAATATCTATCATGTTCTATAACTGTTATGTTTGATAACAGATTTTTACTTTTATTACATATTGTTTCTTTATTAGTACTTTAAAGTGATAAGAGTAAAGAGACCAAACAATACATGCATACTCCAGATGGGTTATTTAAAGTGATTCAAAAATAATTTTTAATCCATCAATTGAAAGCCCAGAACATCTCATGATATATTCTTAAATTGAACTGAACGTTTAATACGCAAAGTATTATATCCTCGGTAGAAGATCTGGCAGCATTATAACACTCAGTGCTAAAACACGTTTACTAACATTTAATATCTATCATGTTCTATAACTGTTATGTTGGATAACAGTTTTTTACTTTTATTACATATTGTTTCTTTATTAGTACTTTAAAGTGATAAGAGTAAAGAGACCAAACAATATATGCATACTCCAGATGGGTTATTTAAAGTGATTCAAAAATAATTTTACTCAATGGGGGGGGGGTGGGGGGGGGGGGGGGTGGGGGGGGGGGGGGGTGGGGGGGGGGGGGGGTGGGGGGGGGGGGGGGTGGGGGGGGGGGGGGGTGGGGGGGGACGATTAAAATGTCCTGTAGAACAGTAGAAGTACGCAAACCTTGGAGAGTACGACACAAAGACAAGAGCGGAAAGGACGACGACACGGAGCCGGGTCTGATGGGAGTGACAGGGCGTAAAGAAGCTCACGAAACTCTACTACTGTATAATTTGTTTTTCAATGACAAGGTCACCTCGTTTACCAGCTAGCGACAACGGCGTGCATCATCTCCTGTAATGACGCAACAGTAAATGACCGCACGGCAGAGTAATATGTCAACTGAATCGATCTTAATCGTGGGAACTGCATCACAAGTTGAACGTTAACTCCTTTGCAGTAACCATTTCTCTACTTCCGTACTACTTAGTTAATCAGCCAGCAAAAAAGGCGTGCATCATCTCCTGTAATGACGCACTTCGTTTAGCCGCTAGCCGCCATTTTGTGTTTTTAAACAAATTATTGTCTCTACAACTAGTACAGCTAAAAGAAACTCAATTTGGCACATTAGTTTGAATAGGTAAAAGGAAAATATAAAAAAATATTGAGTTATTTCCTTTAATATTAACAAAATGGTTAAGACAAAAACCTCAAAATGTTAAGACAAAAAAAACCATTGACCCTAACTTTTGCTAGGATCATCGTAGATATTTTGTTCATTCCATTGTGCTTCTATTGTATAGACCTTTAAAATGGTATGTATGATAGGGGTTGCAATTTGAAAATATAAAGTTATTCCCCCATACCCTTCTATGAAAGAGATTGGCGACATTTTTTATCCCCAAAACACCCAAAAAAGTAATTAAACAAGTATGGTGAAGGTTGTAAATTGATATCTTAATCCGTTTGGGGTATTAGGATAAACGCTTTTGAAAAACATAATTACTTTCGCTCATTTGAAGAGTTACTTACCAATCAAAATATCAGGATATAACTGGTTCGTTGAGCGTAATTAAAGTTTTAGAATTAGTTTCAACAGTAAGAGACGACTTACTTGGGCCCAATCTGTGGTGGAGGAAGAGATGTCCTGGTGGGACTTGGGATCCAGCCTGTTCGGCCTCAGGAGCGTGGCTAGGCGCAGCACCATAGTGTCAGCGAGCGTTCAGCACTTCACCATGTCACCGAACAGATTAAATGACACTTTAATCGGTACGGTGCGAGTACCAGTTCGATCGTTAACGCCTCACACTGTTTATTGTTCTGTGTCGTTACGTTAGAAGTCAACTGTAGATGTCTTTTGTTTCTAATGAAGATCAACCTCAATACAGATGTATGACGTATCTTATGCAATTCAAGTTACAAAAATTAATTGTCATACGGCTATAGGAATAATGGTAAATCTCATATTAAGAATTTGTACACTATGTTCAAATACTCGTACAATTATATTTTAGTTTTCCCAAAAATTGTCGTGGTAATTCAAGAGAAAATCTAACATGGATTTTGTATTTAAACTGTCAATTATAAAAACATTATAGTCATTTCGAAGAACTAGTATGCGTTTAAATTCTTGCCTTTAAAATGAGACAAACAAGTATGGCGCGTATATTAAACATTCCTCTTATAAGGATATCAGGATTTCGTATTTACCTTCGTTATACGTTACAAAAGGAATAACACAACGTTTCGAGGATTGGAATCTATCCACGTCGTCAGGTGGGATAGACACAATGTTTTTGTATGTATTAATATCCCCCACCTGAAGAAGAGGATAGATTCCAATCCTCGAAACGTTGTGTTATACCTTCTGTAATGTATAACAATGTAAAACGCCCGAAATCCTGTTATCCTTTCAAAGCTCCTTCGTCAAAAACAAACTTTAAACAAAGATTTGCTCTTGTACTCTTTTAACTCTCCGATGCAATCGGCTATAACGTAAATATCGATTAGTAAACCTTGAATTGTAAAATTTAAAAAAAATATTTAAAATTAATCAATTGATTATATATATCTGAACAAATAAAGATATTAAAATGTCTAATACATAATAAAATAACTCCTTGATATTTGTAAAAATGTATTTGTACTTAAGGTACAAACTTTATCATCTATAACTCTGATGCGACAACACGGGGTGTTAAAAATGTGGTACAACAGCCTGGAAATCTGTGACGGCTTGAAATAAACAAATGTTTCCCTGCAGTCGTGTCGTGAGCCTAGCTTTGTTTAACGTTTGTTAGCGGCATTACTTTGAAGCGTCGTCACTCAAAACTGAACAAGTTACCGCGCTATAATTTCACTTACACATACATCTCGAAAGATGACTTGTTGCTAAGCTTGCCTCCTCAACAGTTTTACGGCGCTGATGACAAATTACGTAACCTAGACTGGCTTTAAAGCGTCGATTACATCAAATACATAACACTACGAAAATCAAAATTCATAATACAATCACAAATATCTGGAAATACTCGGTTTTATACAGTAAATATGTGATCTATGAATTCATTTACGTTTTACTAGGCAACGCCGCCGTTTTCATGTATGTTGTTCGTTTTATTTTATACAAAGTATTAATTACACAATGCAATATTTGAGTCTTTTAAATCTATTATTTTCTGTAGGGATTTTGTTCCTACATCAAAATTCCCGCCGTTTCTTATCTGTTCTTATTTCACGATTCACTCAATATGTAGCAGAACAACAAACTAAAGGAACTATGCTTAATTTAGGAACAAACACTTCAATAATTAAGAAACTTTACACGAAAGATCTTACAAAAATAAAATTTCTTAATTATTGGAGTGTTTGTTCATAAATTAAGCATTTGATTCCATTAAGAATACGCTGGTAGAATGCAAGAAAACAATATGTCATTATGTGGCCGTTGACAGATATAGTGCAGTCATTGATTGAAGCGTTGTTGGTCCGAATTTTTTTACTGTGAACCGAATTGCATAAAATTTTGGAATTAGGTTCATATTACCCTTGACTTCAAAAGTGAAAATGATTTAAAACTCCGCAACCACCACCCTGGGAGTGGTTGCCACCCCTTCTCGGGAAGTGAATTTTATTTTTTTCAAAATAACCTCGGATATCGATAGAAGGCCTAATTTTAAGCAAAAAATCATCTATAACGTTTTTCGAAAAATCCACTACTTTTCAAGTTATTGGCAATTGAAAATTCGCAATTGTTTCACGTTTTTCATCGGTTTTTTTTTGCAAATATCTCCAAAAATATTACGTTTTATCGAAAACTTTATAAAGAACACAATTGTAGCAGGTAAAAGAATGAAACAATTTTGTTCTTTATAAAGTATTCTAAGTGCAATATTAAGCTAGATATTAAAAACCAAAGCAGCTTTTTATTTTGTCTGAAATTTAATCGATGTGGTCAATGCCATCTAGCGGCGAGCAGATGCATTTTAGGCATTCTAATAAAAAAAGAGTTTTATTAGTGCTTGAAATAAGCTTTAAAATGAGCACTATTAAAAGTCTTTTGCACGTAAAAATAAGTGAGCTGTATTGCAAATAAGAGGAGCATCTAATGTTTTTTTCTTTTAAATCAATGGGTTTTCATAAGTGCCATTTCCATCAAAATTAAAAATTAATCGTTATTCCGCCTAGAATCAACTTTATTATGAAGAGTTTAATAGATTGTATCAGTTTGGCTGCTTCAGGACACATATTTTTCAAAAAAGTCCACGATTAAAAAAATTTCAAATTTTTAAAAACCACCTTTTTTTTAATAATATCTCAAAAATGACGACATATACGAATAAAAGTGTAGGTATGAAACATGTAGGTATATTTCTGACAAACAATTTGGATTTTTTTGATTTTTCTGTAAAACAAAAATTGACGGAAATATGATTGTTTAAAGAGCGCGTGGCGGCAGCGCAATCACAGCCTCTCTTAAGCCCTTTAACCCTTCACCGTTTGAATAGAAAAAGGTTTTTTACTATATATTGCAATAGGATGTTGTAGCTCTCTTAATTACCTTTTACAATGGTTTTTTTATAAATTGTGGATAGCATGAAAATTGGAGTTATGGTCAAAAAAATAATCATATTTTTTTCTACTTAGTAACTGAAAATTTCCGACTGAATATTTGGAGCAATGTGAAAAGTACGCAGTATAATAGAGACCCAAAACTATTGTAATGTGTATATATAATATATATATATATATATATATATATATATATATACATAATTATGGCTCATATATTTTGGAAACGTAGGCATGAAATACATACCAACTTTCTTATATGTATATATAACACATTTGAGTGAATTTTGTATAATTTGTAAATATTTTATCCAATAAATGGCAATTTTTTTACTCTAAATTAAATTATTTTTAAATAATATGTAATCATATATATTTACTGTTTTTAATTTAGGGGGTAGTTTTAAGGGTAGTAAAAGCTTAAGAATATGATAATCATTTTCGAGAGTGTGGATTAATATTTAAATCCTTTTCATTTTATCAAAAAAAAAAAATTTTAACAATTCTTTTATCAAGGGGTAGTTTTCAAGGGTTGAAAGGGGGTTAAAAATTTGATAATTATTATAGAAAATATAAAATATTACTAACTCTATACTTACATCTTCTTATATCATACCAAAGTATTTTTTTGTGATTTTTTCAATTTAGGGGTTGTTTACAAGGGTTGTAAGATGTTCAAGGGGTTGAAAATGATTTTAATATGAGGTAATTGTGTTAGAAAACACTTTCTTTAAAATTTCACCAGCTTACTATTAAACATGTTTTCTAGCGATAAAATGGGCTCAATGTCGATTTTTCCATTAAGGGGTTTGTTTTACACCCCTTAAAAAATAATAGGCGGAGTTCAGATCATTTTCACTTTTGAAGTTAAGGGTAAGATGAGCCCTAATTTCAAAATTTCATGCAAATCGGTTAACAGTAAAAAAAATTCGGAGGTAAGGCCGTATTTTTCGCTTCAATGACTGCACTAATAGTCGTCGTACAATGCTGTAGGTATGGGAAAATTGTTTCATTATTTCAACCCTTTTAATTACTTTCCAAAATGTGGCCTATATTTGTCGAAAACACCGAGTGCCTATTACGATATGTAAAGTTATAGACAAAATCTTATATTTTATCACGTTATTGACTCCACTCTACAGGGCTGCTCTATATTAGCGTACAATCAATACAAGCAACTAAAACCCTGTTTAGTAAACTTTCATTTGTCATACACGTGTTTCGGCATTAAGCCATCTTCAGTGTACAATACCTCTAAAGCAAACAATACACAATACACATAGGTGTTTAAGTTTGCTATTTTGTATACTTGTATATTGAAGTACGCCGTGAATACGAGAAAACGACGTTTTTGGAACAACAAAATTTTTATAATTGCGTAGACAGGCTCGAATCAATTTCAAAGTTTCGAATTAAATTTCCAGAGTGTGTTGACGGGATCGTATGTAAAAATCCAATTAGGCGGCCATTATTTGGCTTATTAATACTTTCTCCATTTGGCCGTTATTCGATTATTTCCCGCTCCCATCACGGTCTGAATGCCGGCAAGATTACAAGGGCCCCCGGCCAGAGCCTTGTAGCTCCGGGGATACACAGATCAGATAACTGGCAGTGACTACTGGTGCAGAGAGGATGATAGATGATCTGATATTACATCTCGGTCACTGCCTGCATGTCGCCTGTAGGAACGATGATATATCATCACTGACACGGGGACCGGACTAAATCTGCTCATCTGGTTCAGTGGTCGTACCTGCTATCGTGCATCTTAATTCTAGCCCATTGTATGATGACTCCACACACTGTAGGAATCTCGAAAAATTTTTGAAAATCTTGTGATCTACAATATCAACTCACTATTTCAGAAACAATTATATAAATGATCGTGACTGTCTTCTTAACTTGTTTCACCTGTACTCTTTTAAAGTAAAAATCTAGCATTTGGTCTGAAACCAAAAAGGTTTATTTCCAGACTGGTTATTAGATAATTACAGTGATTGTCCCCTTAGAGACCTCATTATCATTGGGTAGATAGCCTCATTATAGACAAGTTATCGTGTCTGATCAATCATCATAAGGTAAGTAACACTAAAAGAAATAATAATAATTAAATGGAATTAAATTTTCACTGCCATTTTATGCGATTACTTTACCCCTAGGACTTGCAATCGATGTTATAATGTCGATCTGACATACATACGTGTTTTGACGTAGTACATAAATCAACACTACCACCAATATGTATATACCAATTCAAACAGAAATAATTGTTGATTTCAATGGTGAAATTTGTTTTTTGTTAGGCAACAGTGATGTCACGGTGATGGTCATCAATCTTTCCGGGAAGATCGTCTTCATCTAGCCATTTTTTAAATTAGTGATATATCATGGGTATGGTTTATGTTAGTTTATAGCTTGTTGTAGCTTTGTTTTGGGCTATATTACTCGTATGTTAAATTTTGGTATAACTAAATAATAATTAGTGCAAAAACTAAACTTTCTTTTATTAATTTAAAAAATTATCGTATCCATAGTTACAAATTTAGTATAACCCACCACTTTCCAAAAATAAAGTGTTATTTTTTAGTGCATATAATGATCTAAATTTTAGTATATTTTGGAAACATTTGGTGTAAGAATTATATTTTTGTTGTACATTTTTGAAAATAATCGTACCCTAGCAACAAATTTAGCCTTTCTGAAACAAGATCCTAATATTATTAATTACCTTTTATTATTATTATTATATTACCACACTTTGCCAGGGGCAGTCCCACAATTTTTCAAAAAAAAAAAAAGGAGAAGAAGTACAGTCTTTGTATGGTTTTATTGACAGTAGTTTTAGACCATAATCGTCTCCACATTTTCCAGAAAAAGTAATGTATTACACATGTAGGTTTCTAGTACGGGTACAAGACACTCCGGGTTAGTTCTATGTACAGACCACTAATAACTACTGACGACTGATAACGTGGTTGTGTAGTGGCGCTACGTAACACGGATGAGACGCGGTATCCCGATAGCATGTCAATCCGGCCGGTGTTTCCTCTTGTTAATTATGTATCGCGGCGCTGCAGAGTCGTCGACCGGCAGCCCCAGCCTGCCCGCGGGTGAACGGTCGGGTAGCTGCTCTCATCGGCGCCCGGCGTGTGCGAATCTTGTTAGGCCACTACCTCATTTCATAATAATGTCCTGTAACATGATTAGTCTTGCACAAATACATTCATTCCGTCTCCAGAATTGTATATCGAAATATTTCTTCAAATTTAAATAATACTAATATTTGTCTGCGCCTTCAAGTTTTTTTTAACACATAAATAACAGTTTTTAATAAACCTACCTCTCCTCCCCCCACCCCGGACACACTGTCACATTGACTCCAGACATATATATATATATATATTATATATATATATATATATATATATATATATAGATTGGCATTGGCTGCGTATAGTTTGGGGTTTGTGGCTTTGATCGATTAAATCAAACAATAGTTGAAACTCATCCTTTTCGAATAATTGGTGCAATTATTGTTTTTATCTTGAGCAACTCGGGTCTACGCACAGGCCACATTGCCTGTGTACACCCATTTCCTTACAGCAACCTTTCACTGAGGGAGATAAGATAATAATTTATTACAAGAAAACTATTTAGTGCCTTTTATTTATTCATTAGTTTAATAATTATTATTACGTGTATCTTTTCTGTTTCTGTGTACAGTGTAAAATCTTGATGGAAAAACTCATTCATTCCTGCTTTGCACACAACAAAGATCGCTCATTTCATTTCCACAACTTACACAACACAAATGATTACCCTATCGTCGTGTAGTTTCAGAGTACAACAATACAAAATATATCGTGAAATCCACCTGATTTAAACACATTTTTCCACGGATCAGTTGTTGCGTTTAGCAAAATTTAACCACCCAACCAACATTTGTGATTATAAAGTTAACTTCTTAATTTCAAACGCTTTATCGTCCGAGTACTATTAATAAAATCGCCCCCCCTCAATCATCAATCGGGACATTCCAGAAGTTGTCTGGGACGACGCTTGTACAAACCAACGTTACCACAACAACGTATCCTATAATAAGACCTCCAAGGTCCCAAGGAGGGTTCACTTCTAGCGTATTTATACCTTCCACTTGTACCTACACTGTGTACAGCAAAAACAGACGTGTCACTTAAAATCTGGACAATGCTATTTAGGTTGGTATTGGGGTACAAGGGTAGATCGATAGGTCTAGTCTGTTATTGGAGTTGGTGGGGCTCCTTAAGTGTTAAGGATTGTTGCTAGCTTAGATAGACACCACTCTGACTGGAGAGGCTGTTATAGAGCTGGGTTTCCTCCTTCTAAGGGGACATGACAGAGATCGTGCTCAAAATCCTTCCTCGTGGATCTTAACAGGAGGCGGCCCCTACCTCAAACCTTACCGATCCAGAATATCCTGTCAGTCCGGAAGCAGTGCAAAGGTCCTTATAAGACAAATGCAATTCACGTTATCCTGTCCTAACAGAACTAAAAAGACCTCCAATGATAATTTATCATCTCAGGTAGTGCCATCTAAATTTTAATTTACAACTACACACTTTGTTTTCTACACACAACGTATATATGGAGGGAAGGTTTATTTAATGCGAATGTTGGTTTAACCCTATGCCACCTTTCCACTCAATGCAGTGTCAGAAATCTAGCACTGTGACACACTTGACTCCTAGGATCTGGAGTTCAAGTCCGTCTGAAGAGACCCTAAAAACGATTCTTCTTGAACGTCTTCTTCGCCGATATTTGCTATTTTTTCATACGGACTAGATCCCAGGAGTCAAGTCTGTCACATGCAGCTTAACTTTCTTTCTTAATATTTTAATTGTTCAATCTAAAATGAAATATTCAAGAGATTGTGGAGGTTACACTACAGAATTTATTCGTAAAGCGATGATCGATCAATTGCCCAATAATAAATTACGTACCCGTAATCGATTTCAACAGTGATGTAGACGCCATTAACTCTAATTTGTTCCCATAAAAGCGTCCATAGGTCACAAGATACACTAGTTAGGAAAAAGTTGCAAGAGTTCCTTTTGACGGTTTCTCCTCTTTCTGCAACTAAATATTTCTTTGTCATAAAATTGCTAATTGGATAAAACGACTCTGCGTGTAAAGCAAGTAATGGCGAGCAAGCGAGCGGAACAGGCTGTTTGGAGGCCTAATTGAGTGCAAGCCTCGGGCTCGAGTAAAAGGCTTGTGAAAGAGATGGGAGAGAGTATGTCGTGACTGGGCGTGTGTGATTGGGCAGTCAAGTGCCTGTGTGTCTGTCTCCCTCTCTCCGTGCTGGGTATAGTCTGGCGAGTGAATCGGGATGTCCCAGAGGAATCCCAAATACACAGAAACTAAGGAGGTCTCCTAGTAAGGCTGTTGACTATCGTCTGGCGAGTGAATCGAGATGTCCCAGAGGAATCCCAAATACACAGAAAACTAAGGAGGTCTCCTAGTAAGGCTGTTGACTATCGTCTGGCGAGTGAATCGAGATGTCCCAGAGGAATCCCAAATACACAGAAACTAAGGAGGTCTCCTAGTAAGGCTGTTGACTATCGTCTGACGAGTGAATCGAGATGTGTCTCAGAGGAATCCCAAATGCACAGAAACTAAGGAGGTCTCCTAGTACGGCTGTTGACTATCGTCTGGCGAGTGAATCGAGATGTGTCCCAGAGGAATCCAAAATGCACAGAAACTAAGGAGGTCTCCTAGTACGACTGTTGACTATCGTCTGGCAAGTGAATCGGGATCTCCCAGAGGAATCCCAAATACACATTAACCAAGGAGGCCTCCAAGTAAAGCTTTTGACTATCATCTGGCGAGTGAATCTGGATGTCCCAGAGGAATTCCAAATACACAGAAACCAAGGAGGCCTCCTAGTAAAGTTGTCGGTGCCTCCATAACTGAAAGTGTTGTGCAAGGCACTTGACACAGATGTTATAAAACTGACACAAATAATAACGCGGTTTCAATAATCGATTATTGAGTCGATAGATACGCAATCTTAGAGTGGCAAATATGAATTAGTTTTAGATTCTAAACTGAAAGCTTAGGACTAAAATCACAATTTTGTTCTAGGCTACCGCACAACATCATTATCGGTCATCTCGATCTTTGTTCCATGTCTAACAGTTACACTCCCAACATTTACGCGTCTTCCATTATCTCATTTTAAAGAATCTAAACGCATTCAACTGCTTTTATTTTTTCGTTAGCATTATGAATTATTCAAAAACCCTAAGAATCCACTTATAAACAAACAATTCATTACGAACGCCGAATCACTAAATACACAAACCCATAAAAGAGCCCATAATTTATAAAGCCGTATCCAAATTTGGACATCTTACACAACTCTCTGACCAAATATAGCCTATAAGACATTTAATGGTTTGAGCTACAACATTTGTTCTAAAACTCAATGTTGTTATACTACGTGGTTGTTTTCAATACTATTCTGTTTGAAAAACGTATTTTGGAAGAAGAAAATTATCTCTAGCCTATTTAATTGATATTAGTTCATATGTACAGAGATTCGTCTCATTGTTCCAAAATCTCATCGGGTGCAAATTCTACTGTTATCGATCACTAGAAGGTAAGTGTGACACAAACCAGGCTGTATGGATAAATGTACCGGCCGACCTGTTGACACTGACACTCGGACACAGACACAACTTCCAACAAACACGCAAGAACCGCGAGGCCGCGACTGACATACCTGTACCAGAACCGAACCGGCTTCTCCCACCAGCCTCCATTCTCCCACCAGACCATTCCATTCCGGTGTTCCCATTCCGATTCCTCCTCCGTCCTACAAGCCCACAATCTCCGGAGCCCGCACCGCTTCGGCTCCGCTCCAGCGGTTTTACGAGTCGCCGATGCACGAAAGGCGCTGCACGATGGCAACCTCGCGCTGGTAGGTTCGACGGCTAGCGCAAGGAATGCTGCGTCAAACACCGCACTCCGCCCACAGCGCTTCGACAAAAATGGCAATGAGAGGATTTCCAACACACAGTCATGTATTGAGAATTCTACATCATCTCGATGATACATAAGATGGAATAGTGGAGACCGGTGGTTTGTTTCTTGAATTTTAGAATTCACCTTCATCATCGTGATGCTGATCCCAGCTAGGGTTTCAAATTACAAGTGAGGGCCAAAGGTTTGCTAGCTGTGGAAGAGTATTATTGATGAGCATCATGATGCTAATGCTAAATTTTGTTGTAGGCCAGATACTGATTGAGAGTGTTGTCCATAATGACATGATCATTATGTCAAGGTTGAATTACAAGTGGCACCCATTGATTCAACCCATGGCTCAACATGGAGTTGCAGTTTTGATTCCTCCCTCCCCTTCATATTAACCTATTTTGCGAGTATGTAAATAATGTAATTATGGACTTTTAAAGCATTTATTTTGGGAGTAGAGGCGTCAAACCGAAATCAAATCAGCGGGTTTCATAAAAATGTTTCGCCTAACTTATCTTATGTATACATGTGTGTAATAGATATTGGTAATAACCAAACGAAATAGGCCAGAAGTAGCATGTGAATAAAGTTTAAAAATTCAATACCTACTTTCTCATTTTTTATTTGTATGCTATTACCCAAAACCACAAATTTGGTAAAAACCGTTTTAAAGCATTAGTAAAAATGCTATGATTTATACCCACTTAAAAGTGTTTAGCAAAATTATACAAACTTGCATCCCTCTATCATTAAAACAATTATGTTCTTAATTTAATGAATTTGGAATGTAAAATCTGATTTAAGAACTAAGTATCTAGTGAGAATCTCTTCTTTTTTTTATATTTTTTTCTATATAAAATAAAACTGCTTAAACCTAATTACGCACGAAACAATTAGAACCCAAGAGACACGCCAAATTAAGACATTCCAGAATTTGTATTTTTTATGATTTTTTGGGTGGTAAATACTGTTGAAATTGTACACTGGTTTATTTAGGGTGTTATACTAATACTAAAACAAAATCGTACCACTTAGGTTATCACTGTCTCGTACACAACAACAAATTGTTTTATAACTCATGCTGTAGCCTAATTGAGGCACGAAACACTGCACAAAACCTCGTACCCTTGAGGGCACTGCTGAGCAGATGCAGTACTAACTTAAGCCTGTGACCTTCTCGCCTCGACTTGTACTCGCGAAGATCCCTGATTAGCTCCTGTACTGTCAAGCAAGTGGATACATTAACACTTCTAGTGAATGTAAAGTACCTGTCTGTACAACAAGAATTGGGTACTCGTCACACCTCCCTGCCTCCTCTCCTCTTTCACTAGTGATCCTTGAATCCACATCTGTTCTGTATATCCGCACTTTAAACCCCTAGAAACTCTCACCATTCTTCTTTAATGTCAGGCCATTTCAGAACCTTGCACAAAGTTTTTTTAAACATTTTCTAAAAATTTAAATTAAGTGTTTTGTTATAATGAATCAAAGAATGCTATTTGCATTTGTAATAAGTCATAAACAAATTTAGAATTTTATCTTGTTTTAACACAATATTTTTTTTATTTTTTACTTGTTATAACATTTGAGAAGTGACCTTATAAAATAAAGTTATTTAATTAATAAAATAGAAATGTAAGATAGCAGCTTTGTATTAAAATTCATTTACTTTTATCAAAACGTAAAACGCTATACCCACACATGAAAGTACTAAAACCACAAAATAAAAAAACAAAATCAAACTTTTGCACATAAATTATGAAACCTGGTTTATATATACAAATTTAGTACTACTGTAATTGTCTTAATAATGGAATTCTATAATTAAAACTATGGTTTGTGCTTGACTGGACCAACACTATTGCTTCAGGCTCAGAGCAAGGTTCTTTAGACATGCACTATAATACTATCATCGGTTGTAATACTAGGGGAGGAGGTTTTACAGCTGGAAAAGAGAAAATTAAACATTTGTCATCAAGACATTTCAGTACGCATGACAATCACTCGCCAACAGCGAATGGTGGTATGTAACAGCATTTCAGTCTAAGCATCAAAGTGTTAAAAACACAAAAGAATTTTTGTGACAAATGCAAAATCCAGTTTTGCATTGTTGCTGACTGTGACAAGGCAAAGTAACATAAGAAACTGTGAATATGCTGACTTTCATGAGTAAAAGCCTACATGTCATCTTTAAATTTTAACATATATTACATTTCCTAAAAAAAAAAAATAATTAATATTTTGCTTTTTTATTGGTTGACTAATTGGTCTTTTATCTTGTTAATGTTAATTTAATACTAAAGGTCATTCATAATAATTAACAGTTTTAGTGTAATGCGATTAAGACCTTGATGCTTTTAAAAAGTAAAAAAAGGAGAAGATTATAGGCCTAAAAATATGTTTCTTATGTGAATGTGCCTATTTCAAGACAGTAGCAAAAAATAACGGTATTTATTTACAATAGCGTGACCATGGAAAATGGACTTTTTTCTGGGGTTGGGCATTTATAGCCAAGTATTATTATCACAGGTGCATATAAACTGGGGGGAAAGTATATTATTGTATTATATTGATGCCTTTCGGGCATTATTGCGTTCAGGATGGAAAATAACCAACAAAAATTTTTTCGAACAACACTTGGAGGGTTAAGGGAGCGGGGGCATCACGTGATCTGGGGATTCGACTTTTGCAAGCTCGAGTTAATTTTTTTTTCTAAAAGAGCAAGCAGTGCGCAGCACTGCGCAGCGGGCAGGCATCGTTGACAGGATTAACGTACTAGTCAGCATCATTTCAGCCAGAGGTACTGTCAAAACAGAGTTTTCAGAGGATTTCAAAAAATCGTAACTACTTTTGATTTTCGTTGCCGACGAATTTTTTCTTCACTACTGTTTTCAGGGAAAATTGTAGTTTTCAGGAAAAAAAAATGAACATACCTTTCCATGGTCACGTTATTGTAAATTGATACCAAAATAACTATTTATTTTGTTAAAATTTATTTGGAAATTAAATTAAATGATTTTCGACAATTTGTCATTTTAAAATAATATACAGTGAAAAAAGGGATGAAACCGAAAAATTATGCTGGGTTTTCTGCAGTGTAAAATTGTGTCCTCTAAAAGTAATGTGGGCTCTAGAAGTAATTATTACGATTAAGGTCCAAAAAAACTTAAATACCGAAATTAATTATTGATACATGGGTTTTAGACCTAATTGTACTGTATTAATAAAAATTAGTTAACACATTTTAAACTGATCGTGAATGAGTCTTTAATTTTAATAAATCTGCATAGTGAAAGTAATGTTTAGAAAATTTCTTATTTTAAACTTAATGATTAATAACTTACTGTTATTGGTATTAAAATAACAAAAAACAAAGCATTGTTACCAAATTAGCCATAGACTAAAAAAAAACCTTAGTAAAATTTGTGTGAAAATTACATAAATGTTTTAAGTATGTAAACAATTAATTTTCAATAATATATTTTAAACATATAGTATATATTTTAAATACACATATATATATATATATATATATATATATATATATATAGTATACTTTATCCGATTCAGTTACATTACAAATACAGTGATTGAAATATTGTAATACAAATTTTTATTACATATACATTATGAAAAAACTATTCGTTTAAGTCTCACATTCTTGAAAAATTTTAAACCTAAGACTATAAAATTTTAATCCTTATGAGAAATAAACATAAGTAGTCTAAATGTTAATGGTGTTAGATTGGATAGGAAGATATATTTGATTTTCAGAAATATGTTACATATTATAGTTTTTACAAAAATAATGTTTCCAAGGGAAAATTCCTGAGCCCCTGTTTCTGTACGATATTTTATACTTCCGAATCTACCCTGTGCGTCAGCTCCCTCTAACAATTGTGTATTATATATATATTATATATATGTATATCACTAAACCTGGACAGTGGACACTATATAACAAAAGATATGAACCAGAATCTTGACAAAATATATCATGACGTCATAGAATCCTTCTCAAACTCTTAAAAAAAAATGAAACAATATATAAAAAAAGTAAAAATCTGTTATCAAACAAAACAGTTAAATAGAACATGATAGATATAAAATGTTAGTAAACGTGTTTTAGCAAACGAAGCTTTAGCTCAGGAAGTTTTAGCAAACGATGACACGACTCTCTGTTTCAAAGAAAAATCAAACACACAACTTGAAATGACAACATTCACTGAGCTCAACAACTTAATTCAAACATTTCAATGAGCTCAATCTTAAAACAAACCCGTCAAAATCGGTGTTTGTTCAATTTCGTTTGCGGCCGATCCGTCTCTGATCAAAGTCCTATAGTGATGTTGGAGGAGACTGAGATCGAAGAAGTCTACTCGACTAAATTCCTTGGAATACACCTTGATCGAGGGTTGACATGGGATAGTCATGTAGACAACGTTTGTTCAAAATTGTCCTCAGGAATTTATGTTTTGAGGCAGCCAGCTATCCAAATACTGCCCAAATCAGGTACTGATGGACGGCGTACTATGGATTGATATACCCCCACCTGTCATACGGAGTGGTCTTGTGGGGAGGCTGTGCAAATACACATTTCTCTAGAGTGTTTAAACTCCAAAAAAAAGTCGTTTCGAACAATTGCAAAACTACAATAGAGAGAGTCGTGCAGACCAGCATTCAGAAAACTGAAACTGTTGACATTACCCTGCCTCTACATTCTAAAGACGTCTATGTTTTTTCAAGTCAAAATGCAATCTCATCAGAGGTAGTGATATACACTCCATATGAGACTAGAGGCAGGGACAACTACGAACTGGGAGACACAGGACGGTAGTACATGAGCGCTTGCCTTCTCAGGCAGGAGCTCAGTTTGTCAACAAACTGCCAAATTTCATAAAAAGTGCCGCAATGCCTAAGGCATTTAAAACTCGTCTGAAAAGCGCATTGCTCTCAGAAGCTTTTTTACAATACAGACGAGTTCATGGCACATGTTTGGGTGACCACATAATTGGCTGACTGATGCTGGTGCTAGAGTGGGAAATTCGAATAAATGAGCAGTAGGATGGATGGAATAAATTGTATGTACGAAAGTAACCTAGATGTAATGTATGAATCCAAAATTTTAGCTTATTTTCTTCTTTGACAATTGCTATAACATTGTACATGTTCTAAAGCAATAAAATTATTATTATTATTATTATTGGGTGTTATAATGCTGCCAGATCTTCTACCGAGGATATAATACTTCGTGTATTGAACATTCAGTTCAATTTAAGAATATATCATGAGATTATGCTGGGCTTTCCAATTGATGGATTAAAAATTATTTTTGAATCCTTTATATAACCCATCTGGAGTATGCATATATTGTTTGGCCTCATTCCTCTTTACTTTAAAGTACTAATAAAAGAAACAATATTAAAAAGAGTAAAAAACGGTTATCAAACAAAACAGTTATAGTACATGATAGATTACTATATGTTAGTAAATGTTTTTTTAGCTTTATAAGATATCCATCTATAGCATTAGAGCATTTTCTTACAAAAAATGAGTATACTATTTTTATTTAATTCAGTACAGAAATAAATTTACTATTAATAAGAAATCACGGCAAGCACTAGTCAATACAACCTAAACACTAATAATTGACTATTCATGAACAGTAACTTGTAATTAGTATTAATTGTAGGCCTACTGCATTCATTTTTATGTAAACTAAGATGATAAAATTTATTGACAAATAAGTTATATACTGGAATCTCCTATTTCGATTGGTACCAAAAATATTGCGATAACTCTTCTTTATACTTCTACATTAGTACGTGACGTGAAGAAACAAGCACATGTTGCTTCAAACATCCAGCTACTGCATGAACCAACACTTGTATGTTGCTACACTGTACTAGGCTTAAGTTTTTCTTATTTATTTCAATATTGCACATTCACATTAAAATTTATTTTATAGTTCAACTTTGTAGTACATGAGTTTAATAATTGTGTTAATATCGGAATACATATGTATACATTAATGAGTAAGTTTCCTTGTTTGTATATTTAAGTCTTGTATATTTCTTTAATAAAGTATATTTAATTTCTTAGATCATGTAAATTGTGGTTCAGCAAAATCATGCTAAAAATACAATATTTAGAGCAAACTTTGGTAATTGGGTTGCCCCTACACAATAAATATTAACAAGCAGTTTTTAGTTTTGTATATCATACAAACACTAATTATCCGTTTTTCAACATAGCCTGATTTAAACAATAACCTGAAACTTTTTATACCACAATCTAAAAAATGTAGCCTAAAGTCAGCGACAAAACATCACTGGGTGCAGTATAATAAAGAGGCCACCAACAACAGAAGAATCATAGTATATCCTTTAATAAAACAGCCAAAAAGTAACTAATATTGTTAAATTGTTTTGTTTTCTTACATTTTACAGGATACCATATTAAAAGTATTAGTTTTTTATAAATAACGTAATTCGTTAACATAATCTGTGGATAAGCATACATAAAAATACATATGCATGCCACTTTATAAAGCAGCCGATCTGATCACTCAAACCAAAACTCAACATGTGGTTTTACACATAAAACTTCATTGTTCATTTTCCTTTTTTTTAAGGAGTTGCCCAATCATACTAAAATAAGAAAGGAAATTTAGGTTGAAACTAATAGATAATTACCTCAGAATTACCTTAATATTATAGCCTATATTTTCCTTATTACGGTTCAAAATGGAATAATGAATCATTTAACATGCCGCAAAAATTTTCATCTTTCAGACCTACATGTCAACAATGTTTTTTTTTTTACTACAGTATTTCATTAGTAGGGTTATAGAAGTAACGATAAGCGGACCCGAAATTTTATATATAATCCAACACTATCAAAAAATATTTAATATTATATATACCCATCGAATATAATCAACCATAGCAATTAATTAGAAACATTAATTAAAATCATCTGCATCAACTTATACACATATATTCATAATCTACAATAGAAATTGAGTAATATAACTTCTTTTAAATTCAAATAAGATAGTTAAACTTAGAAAACTATACAAAATACCACTATGATTTGTTCGTGTCCTTTCTTTGGTTTTCAAGATCTTTGTTCTGTTTTGTTTTTTAAGTTATTGTTAATTATTTAAATGGTCAATTTTCCTTGATCACCCGTTCTTAATTTAATTTCGTTTTGATTAATGTTTATAGGATTTATTATTATTTATGACATTATGTATTGTTCTAAATCCAGTTTCTATCACTTCAATTTGAAAACATCGTGGATTTTTAAGTTTTAGTTATTTTATATACGGTTAATATCAATTAATAGTTCTGTTATATGTATTTAATATAAAGTATTGATTATTGTTAATAAGCGATACTAAAAACCGGATCCGCTTATCGATATTCTGCCTGAATTATTTGATCCAATAATGGAATGTTTCAAATCAGTTCTACAATTCATTACAAATATGATTATACTGGTAGCAAACAAAATGGAATGGATATGAAGAACAGGAATCCCATAGCCTATGTAACATTGTTGGGGGGGGGGGGGTGGGGGGGGGGGGGGGTGGGGGGGGGGGGGGGTGGGGGGGGGGGGGGGTGGGGGGGGGGGGGGGTGGGGGGGGGGGGGGGTGGGGGGATTTAAAAAATGTATTTAGTAGGCGGGTATTACAAAGTTTTCTGTTTGGCAGATTAAAGGTTCATAGTAATTATATCCTAGTAATTTATTTTATTTGTCTATTATTATTGGGGTGTTTGGTTCTGATTCCTTTTAACTTATTTTAGTTCTTATGGAGTAGATATATGCTCCGATCTCTACTAATTTACGGCTATAAATTGTAATGAAGAATATTTGTTTGATTTCAGTCAACCCTGGATGAAATGGAAAGGAAAAAGGAAAGAATTCTCATGTTGTCGCTTGCACGAAGACAAGCACAGGAGGAGATGAAGGCAAGGAAAGAAAACGAAGCAGCCAGGCGAAAAGAGGCGGAAAAATTAAAAGAAGAAGAAAAAGCAAGAAAGAAAGAAGAAGAGAAGGCTAGGCGAGCTGCCATCTTAGATCAATATAAGCTCAAAAAAGCCATAGAAGAAGCGGAAAGAGAGGTAATGAATGTTAAACATGGAGGTTTGACTCAATATTGTCTAAACAACACTAAACTTTTCACTTTTTTCAGTTTTGTGTTCTAAGAAACGCTATCAAAACTACACAAGCAATAGAGCAATAGTTTTGTGAAAATTAAGTAGATCATCCAGAAGGGCTCACTTCTGGCTGGTTTATACCTTCCAGTTGAATCCACACTGGGCACAGCCAAAACCGACGTGTCACTTAAATCTGGGCAACCTTATGGATGTCCAGGAGCAGCACATCACTAACCGCAAATGTTGAGATTCTGGGGTGCAAAGGTAATTCAATAGGTCTAGTCTACTACGGGAGATGACTGTTGGAGTTGGTCGGATTCGTTCCCTAAGTGTCAAAGGTTCTTGCTAGCCTAGAAATGTGGTTAAGGATCTCATTCCTGATAAGAAAGCTAAGGCCTTCACATATAATACGCTTAATGACAAGAATGGCGATCTGATGAACAATCCTAGGATGATTTCAGAGAAATTCAACATCCATTTTGCAGAAATAAGCCAGAGTTTGAGAGACTCTGAAGGTAGTTCTTCATTTGTTCCTCCAAAATTATTGACTTCATCGAGTATGAGTTTCCTCTATATTTTTTGCTCCAACTGATAAGAATGAAATCATCTCAGTCGTAAAGTCCTTGAAAACAAGCAATTCATCAGGATCTGATGGAGTTTCATCCAGGATTTTGTTGAGCTGTATAGATATATTGGCTGATCCTCTTGCACAGATTGCGAACTCGTCATTTGAATCTGGGAAGTTCCCATCACACTTGAAGCTCTCAATTGTAAAACCTATATTTAAGAAAAAAGGAAGTCCAAATGAACTTAGCAATTACCGCCCCATTTCGATCCTTTCTACATTTTCAAAAGTTCTTGAAAGGCTTGTGCTAACCAGACTTTCCAATTACCTGTCTGTCAATGGAATTTTACATGACCATCAATTTGGCTTTCGTGAGGGGTTGTCTACAGTCAATGCAATTTTTAGTCTTCTAACTGAGGTATCAAACTCATTGGATAATAGGAATCACGTGTTTGGCCTATTTTTAGATCTTACGAAGGCTTTCGACGTTGTGGATCACAGGTTGCTGCTCAAAAAACTTGAAAACTTGGGTATTAGAGGGAAAGCTTTTGATTGGGTTGCTTCTTATCTCCTGAACCGTAGACAGATTGTTGAAATTCCTTTTATTGATGATACAGGGTGCTTGAGAAAACAATTTTCTGAGGAGCGTGAAGTACGCACTGGAGTTCCCCAAGGCTCCGTACTTGGTCCTTTATTATTTTTACTATTCATAAATGACATCCATCGAAGTGTGAAAGGTTCAAAGTTGTTTTTGTTTGCTGATGATACCTCCTTGGTCATCTCTGGTTGCAATCGAGCCGAGCTTGAAATCCAAACCTTTGTTCAGGCCAGTAATTTGCTGCAGTGGTTGGGTGAAAACTCTCTGTTTGTAAATACATCTAAAACCAATTTTCTTGATTTTGGAATTAGAAAGTCTGCTAAAACGTTGATTGAATCTCAAATCATTATGATTGGAGAGTCAGAAATTTGTCCTTCTTTGAATGTTAATTATCTTGGAATGGTTTTGGATGATCAGTTAAACTTTTTTAGTCACATTGATAAAGTCACGAAAAAAACTAAGCAGCTGCATATTTTTGATGTATAGACTATCCTGTTTTGCTAGTGAGGAAATTCTTTTGCTTACTTACTATGGCTGTTTTTTATCCTTACCTTTGCTATGGAGTCTCTATATCGGGATATGAGAGTAAAAAAACTCAATATGTTTTTCGTCTCCAGAAAAGAGCTATAAGGATTATTTTCAAGTTGAGTCGTTCCCAGTCTTGTAGAGGTTTCTTTCGCAGTAATAATATCCTTACGTTCCCATCCATTTATATCCTTCAGTGTCTTTCTTTTTACAAAAAGTATCCCCACCTTTTTTCAGTCAACGTTAATCCAGCCCATAATTACTCCTTAAGAAAAAGAAACAACCTAATCCTACCCTGCCATAAAACATCTTTTTTTAAAAAAACAGTCTTTACTCCTGCATCCGCCTTTTTAACTCTTTGCCATCCTGCTTGAAAATTGTTGTGGACGATAGGGAATTTCAAAATCGTCTGAAAAAATTTTTTATTTCGAGAAAATATTACAGTGTCCGGGAGTACGTTGAGGATAATAAATTGTAGATCACTCCTGTTATATTGATTTGGTCTTGTTGTGTTTGATCTGTCAGTAGTGTATACTTTAAGTTGGAATATTATAATTTTCTTGACGAATGCCTATGCATGTTATGTTTTTGGCAATAAATGAATTGATTGATTGATTGATAGACATAAGGGTGTACCACCCCTGCCTGCTTTGACTTGAGAGGCTGGTTCAGAGCTGGTCTTCCCTTCTTCCGAGAGGACATGCCCTAAAACTCTTCCTCGTGGATCTCGACAGAAAACAGCTCTTACCCCTAACCTTACCCATCCAGAATATCCTGTCGCTCCAGAAGCAGCGCTAAGGTTCTTATAGGACTAAGTGCAATTTCTAAGCTTCTTGTCCTAAGAGAACAAAAAACTAAAGTAGTTTTCATGGTGTTAACATTTTAATTTGAGAAATTTTCATGATCATAGTAATGTTCATACAAGTAAATTTGCCATATAAGTGAAATCAATATTTTTGCAGTAGTCTTTTGCCTTTAGAGTTTCCATCCTTGATTAGTGAGTATAAGCTATTTCAAACAGTACAGTGTTAAACTATCTTAAATTTTGTTTAATGAATTTTACCCATAAACATCAAATACACCACTATAAGATTATCCAGTCATTTTTAATTGAAGGTATACAATTTTGCTTTTGAATGCTATAAATGAGTTTAAAAATGGACAATGTTTTCCATTCTGTTACACCTTTGATCTTTTACAGGGGTTTCTAGTTCATAAAATCAGGGGTTTACTGGTAACCTTTAGTTAGTGAAAGAATTAAAATTGTGTTCGTAGTTAATGTTTTGTCTTTCGAAACCCATGTCAAATGTCTGCTCTTGACAGGGTAAGCTGATAGACAAGGACTTGTTAAACTCGCTCAAGGGTGGGTCCAGCGGCAACCCAACACCCCAACCGAAGTTGAGGGGCAAGACTCAGCCTGCGCGGCCCCGTCCAAAGACTATACACATCGACAGCGGTGCAGACGCACACGACGGTATGCTTACGCCCAGTCGAGGCAAGAAAGGTTCTTCATCCAATCTATCAGGTCAGTACAACACCTCAATACACAATCTTGTACATATTGCCTACTCTCTTTCTACATTTTGACCCCTTCACAACTAACACTTATTTTATTAACTTTTTGTTGTAATTTTTAAATTGTTGGTGTGCGTTGAAGCAGATGTTGAATTTTTATTCGCAAATATAGCAAGATTTTAATACCCCTTTAAAGTTATGCTAAACTGAACATATTTTCTTTCTTCCTCATTTATTCCTTTTTTACTCACTGATATCGATTTTATATCAGTGTATGTAAATTCAGTGCCTGGTTGTGGAAGGGTTAAAATACAGAAATGAAAACCAAGCACCACATACAAACACAATCTTCTTGTATCTTCTAGAATTTTTAACTATTCTCTATTTTCTGGCATTTGTTTAGTAATGTACATTAAGTTACATATTTTTAGTTTTTTAATTGACAAAACCTTTTATTTGAAGTCTAAAATAATTTTGTTTAGTCCATGTTATAGAATAAATGATTACATCCTCCAGCTTTATAATCAGTATGTATTGTTAACAAAACGCTACTTTAAACATTAACTATGTTTGTTTTAAAGTTGTTTTCTAAATTTGTGTTCCTTTTCAAGTTTGCAATAATATCACCTTGTCAGGTATGGGTCAGTCACTAAAGTGGGTGAATTTGTAACTCTAATTGCATGCAATCTTAATTGGTTATTGGATGCAATCTTGGATGTGTTTGAATATTTGTCAAAATCATGTATAAGACTAACAGAAGGAGTTCTGAATATAATTTTGAGGCACAAATACTAATATTTTAATGTTTTTAATATTTTAAGGAAAATTGCAAGATGCTGAGTAAATATTTCATTACATGCAAGAATGTTGTTAACATATTCATTGTACAGTATTTACGTAAGAAACATTAATTGTTTTGGATGTTTTGACATCTATCAGGGCAGATATTATTCACAAGAAATTACATATACGTAGATCATTAATAGATCATTAATATTTTAATTCTTTGCGGGTGGCTGAAAAATAGGAAAAATGCATTGGTTTTTAGGTTCAGGACAAAAGAAGTTTTGTAGAAATACATTTTTGTGAAACATTTAGATGTAAAACTGATTGTGTGCTGGTGAATTTATACCAACTAATTTTTCTACATTTTTTTGAAGAAGAAATTATGCCAGTATATCCACTACCAGTTTTTACTTATGTTAATTTAAATTAATAATAAGGCAAGTTTTGTAAAGATTTCCAGCTGTTTTAAAAGACATTCAGATATGTCATGCTCTATAAACGTTGCTTGTACTGTTCTGTTATGTATAAAGGAACAAGATAAAATATATTTTGATTTTAAATCTATTTGGATTTGCTAGAGTAATTATTCATATTTATATTTTATTACGAATTACACATCCCATTTCAAAAGTTTTGGTATAAAAGTGGGATGGCACACACCCACGCAAAATAGAACTGACCCATCCTTGTAAATAAATTTAAATGTTATGATTTTAATTTTATGATTGATTTTAAACCTGATCTCTACACATTTTTTCTGGCAATTTTCAAAAATCATTACTCACGAGCATGTTCAGCAAAGAAGCTCTAGACACTTTTAACTTTTCCAACATTAATTTTTATTTAATATTTTGCATTGTTTCTTTGGGTTTAATGTGTTAATTTTTGTTTGTTGCATTTATTTATTGAAGACTATTATTGTAACACTGCACTAACTGATGTTGAGTATTGTACTGTAGTTTCCGTTGTGTTTAGTTGTTGTTTTGGTTGTGTTGGGTACAGTGTTTAGTCCTCCTAGTACAATGCGCAGAGACTACTACCGAGGATCTCAGGACTGTTTGGCGGAGACCAGGAGGACTTCCACCTCCATCTCAGGTACTACACGTTCATAGCGATAATCTGGACAGACAGATTCATTACAACATATATCACAAACATAGCCGTATGTTTTCTTAAGCAAACTGAAAGTGTTTTTCCGAATTATTGAAAATTTATTTGTCACATGTTACCACATGTAAGGAAAACACAATGTGAAAGATGTTGTAGTTATAAGGTTTGAAATATCCAGGTTACAGACAAAATGTTCCTAACTGTTATATAAGTAGACAATTGTATGAGGTATTCCCTTCCTGCAATTGGCGGCACTGCTGATGAAACCACTAAGTCATCTGCTACCCCTTTCCGTTACTGTCATCTTTAGAGGATTGTTGCAACACCAAATTATATGTTTTGATTGAGAAATCTGAAGTCATTGAAATGCAGAGGAGAAAAGAGAGATCAACCCAATTTTAAGTCTTATTCTGCCTGTCCCCATGAGCCTCTGGCCTGTGCGAGGATCTTATCAAACAGAAGAAGGGGGAGAGTCGGTACAGTACAAGATCGACGGTACTGATAAAAACACAAATCAAATTTGAACCTGTGCCATCTCTAACTCAGGTCCAAAGTCCTACATGTTATACCGCTCGGCCATTGACACGTTTGACAAGAAAACGTGCAGAAAAAATGCCAATAGAGTTGCATAATAAATAATTTTTTAACACTTCGGGGCATGAACCATTTTACTTCCATGAATGTTGTATTCGAGGAAATGTGTGTATGGACAATATAACAAATATTGGTGCTGTCGTCACTAACCTAATAATTATATTGATGACTAAATGTGAATTACTTAAATCCGAGATGTACACACAGCCCCTTGTCAGAAATGACTTGTAACAATGAAGTAATGGAAAGCAGAAGTAGATGGTTCCAAGCTTTCACCAGCAATACTGCCTAATGCTTGAAGGGAAATTTATTTCAGAAAACCCCTGCTTCAATACACCAAACACAAGTTCAAAAGCTTTTTACTCTTGATTTGTAGGTTATGAAAAGCACAATCTCTCCAAATAAATAAAACATCTACATGTATTCAAAAAATTGAATGAATAATGAATTCAAAGTGTAGGATGCAAATTTACACCCTAAACACATATTGGGCAAGATTAGTCAATATATTCATTCCTAGTTAATATAAGATTAAACGTTCATTTAGATTTTACTGTACTGATACTGAAATGCTGATTGTAAAAAGTAACGATTGTGTCCCAGAATATTCGAGCTATTATTAGTTATATTATTAATAAATGCCAAGTTTTAACTTTGTGAACATTTCGCTCGAGTGGTTTTAATACAGTGAAATCTTGCACGAACTCCTTAACCCACAGTATTAATTTTTTGTTTGATTTATTTTTATTTTCTACATTTTTTATCTAATAAAGTTAGGATTAGGATTTGGTAATGAAAACAGGTCTGTGGGGAATTGGTCACATTTCGCCAGTAGTGTAAAGGAATATTTTTCAATCCTCTGCTTCGGCTTCAGTTTGCTTCATCAGTTAAGCACTTCTGCAAAGACGTACGATTTGAAATGTGGTATCACAATCCTAGATGGCAACAAGGTTTGCTGAAGTACCTGAGTACAGGGATATTCATGGCAACAAGGTTTGAAGTTCATGAGTACAGGGATATCCATGGCAAAAAGGTTTGACGAAGTACCTGAGTACAGGGATATCCATGGCAATAAGGTTTGCCGAAGTACTTGAGTACAGGGATATCCGAGATGCGTAGAGTTTCTATGACGTTACGTTTCTGTGCCTTTTAAGAATAATCTCATTAGATTGTATTGGTGGTCTCCACAAATGAGAGCCATCATGAGAATGGAGAATGAACTGCATTGTGTACTGTGTTGTCTGTAGTAAGTACTCAGGGTCATTGAGTTTGTGTGTTTGCATGAGTCGTAAGTGTGATGCATATTTTGTCATAACTGTTGATATCTGTGTTGTTTGTGAATTGTACAGTGTCATCGAAAAATAATGCCTAGATTTAATAAAATTATAACATCAAAACCTTTCATGTTAAATGAGTAATTCTTTCACTGGACGATAACTGGTGAACGCAAGTTTTGTTTTTAGTTCGTCTGTTTGTGTTTCCCTGTCTTTGTGATGCGCAGACAAGCTGCGCAATCGTCAAGGTCAGCCGGCCACAGACGCGCCGCCGCTCAGTACGATGTTGACCGTGCAACAAAAAGCACAGTGCGTGATTTGGTACGCGGAGTCAAAGTCAATTGTCAGTGTACAGCGGCTCTTTCGGAGAACATATCCGGGTCAAACAGCACCTAATAACAAAGCTATCGTTCGAATGGTTTAACCAGTTTAGGGAAACAGGGACTGTCGGCAAAAAATCTAGACCAGGCCGACCAAGAACATCAGAAGAGAATGTTGAGCGTATCCGGCAATCTTGTGTTAGGAGCCCAAAAAAATCCATTGCTCGACGAAGTCTTCAACTAAACATTCCAAAAACAACAATACAAAATGTACTGCACAAACGACTAAGACTTCATGCGTATAAAATTCAGATAAAACAGCAAATAAAACCTACCGATCGCCCTAAACGAACTGAATTTACAAGTTTTATGTTAAATGAAATTGATGATAATCCAAATTTTCTACAGAGAGTGTTGTTTAGTGATGAAGCTACGTTTCACATAAATGGATGTGTAAATCGTCACAATTGCCGTGTATGGGGGTCGCAACAGCCAAACGAAATCCACGAGTATGTGCGTGATTCTCCCAAACTCAATGTGTGGTGCGCGTTATTTATTTCATGACAAAGTTATTGGACCTTTCTTTTTTGTAGAAAAAACCATTACAGGCCTAGTTTACCTGGACATGCTTGAACCTTTTGTGTTCCCCCAATTAGACGATATCGAACAACAGACTGGACAGCGAATCATTTTTATGCAAGATGGGGCTCCACCTCACTAGCATCGCGAGGTACGCGCTGCACTAAACGCACGCTTCCCAAACGGTTGGATTGGTAGAGCAGCCCCCCAATTCCTGGCCTCCTAGAAGTCCTGATCTTACCCCTTTGGATTTCTTTTTCTGGGGGTACATAAAAAATATAGTTTACGCAGAAAAGATTCGGGATTTAGACCATCTTCGGGAGCGAATTTCTTCCGCAATCTTAACTGTTACGCCAGATATGATTGGACACACGTGGCAGGAAGTTGACTACAGACTTGATATCTGCAGGGCAACGAACGGTGCTCACATTGAAACATACTAAGGTATGAAAAAAAAAATTTATATCTTTCCGCACATTTTAAGACTACAACCTTTAAATTACCTTTAATAGTTTTCTTATGACAGTTATTTAAAATCTAGGCATTATTTTTCGATGACCCTGTATGTGTCTAACCTGTACATGCGTTAATCACTCGTCATGAAAACCCTTATGAAGGCAACTTTCTCTTCTTTTGTTACATTTAAATATAACTACCAAATTTAATGTCCTATAATCCACTTTTTAAGTGTTCTTTGTATTATATACCCGTTTAAATACCTTGAGTAATATTTTTTAACAAGGATCTATGCATTTCTTAACAAAACTCAATAGATGTAGAAAAATATATAAAGTACGTGTGGTAGATTGAATGAAAACTTTAAATAAATTTAAAATGGCTTGAAACACCTATATAAATTGTTGTGTTAGTTCATTAATGCCACCTAAAAATGTTGTCTGGACTTTGCATTCTTGCACAACACCACTTCAAATACTTGTTACAATAAAGTAAAAATGTTGGAATAGGATGGGAAATGTTGATTTTGAATGCTACTAATTAATATGATAATAATCAATATCACGATTCTAGAAGTAATCACGTGCAGATCAATGTTTGGATCTACAGTTTACAACAATAAAATATGTTTACGTTTTAAATAAAAACTGTAGGATTTTTAAAAAACATGTAAAGTATGTTTTATTATTTTGATTATTTCTTGAAGGTTGGGATTTTCGGACTCTTCAAAAAGTTAATCTTATTGTTATAAAAAGGTGTAGGGGGAGGGAAGTTGGAAGTCATTTTTCAGAGGAAATGAAAATGAAACCCATTAAATTCATCCTAATCTGAAACTTTCTGGCCTGCAGACGTACTCGGATATGTTTTGTTTGTTTAACATTTTAAGAGTAGTTACTAAAATCATTATTGCCGACTAAAGATATTTGACCGGACTCAGCATGTTGCCACAAAACGTTTAACAACAGTACTTGGACTTTATCGCTAATTATTATCCTGCTGCTGAACTGCTTCGATCTTTACGAGGTGTGAATGAAGCAGACCTTTGCGAGGTGTAGAGCTTTTGACATAATCCCCCTACTGTGACCGAGTGGTTGGCGCATGTTGTGGCGTGTCGTGGCATGTTGTGAGTGTGTTGCCGTGTTACAGACATGGGAGACGAGAGCAGAGGAGCTTCCCCCGGCAGATCTCTGGGTCGCCGCGGTTCATACAAGACGTCTAGAGGTAGGCCTGCAAGTGTCAGCTTGACTATCGTTACTCGCCTCACATTATTGTTTATTTGATTCCAAGAATCTTTTATTATTGATCTGTTTGGCTATAAAATGCAATGATTTCTTGCCATTCGAATTTTTGATTAGCTTTTTTTAGGTAAATGTTCAACTAGTCGAGTTTATTCCTTTCAGCCAGATATAATGTTTACTTATTTGTTTTAAGGTGTACTTTAAACTTGATTTTTGAATCTGTTATTTGTATTAGATTCAAACTAAATATATAATTTGGCAGATGTATTTCATTATACTTATTTTAGAAAATATACCTGGGTAGAATTTTAGTACTTTAATTTAACATTTAGTTTAGAAATTAACTGTTATATTTGGTTATTTTGTTCACAATTAAGTGATAGTGAGTGATGTACATTAATAGGGTGGTTTTTTGTTTGAACTAGGGTTGATCTTTAAATGTTGAATTAAATTTTTTAAACCCAATAATACTAAATAATTGAGACGGACTGATTTCAAAAGAATTTGATTTGAAACTGCTTCCAAAATATTAATCTTTTTATCAACAAAGTTAAATTCATGCTGCATTTGTTAGTAGATTGAGATTTTTCTAATCTTTTAAATACTAAGTGATGTTAATACAAATTTTCCACAGTTGATTTTATTTATTGTTTATGTTTATCTCTGCTATGAATTTTTCCAACATAAATTCTCAATTGATATGTTGATTTTTAACGGAAATCGCAGCTGGTTTTATAATTTTTGCTGTTGATGTATCACTATTAATAAGTAGTAATTTTCATTATTAGAATTGCGTGAAATGTAGACTTTGGAGTCAACGGTTGCTGTGAATTAAGTAATTCTAGAATGGACAATCAGAATTATGTAATCTCTGATAAACATTTTACCAAAGAGAAACTAAGCTGTAAATCTACAACTAATTCAGTGGTATGAGGTCATGAGAGCATGAACACATAACCACATAGCTTGACTTATGCACGTCTTGTCAAGAAATTTCCTATGATATCCATCGTTCATCAGAATTGCTAAATACCATAATGGCTGTTGTGATTGACAATCCTGGAGGGTGTGAAGTGTATGCCTCATTATTTGTTGGTGGGCAGGACATGTCATATTCATCATTAACCCTAGATATGGCGTGTGCCGTGTATGTGACACATTACCGTACTTTCGTACTGTGTAACATTTGAAGTGGTAAATATTATGTGATTTCGATAAGACTTAAATGGTTGCAAAGAGAACTAAACTTCTCAGATATAGTTTTTAACAATTTGAGTGCGGATCTTTTAATTTTACGTTGTAATCGCATTAAATGTATTTTAACAGCTATGTGTTAGTAACACGATTCTCCCCTAGAAAACATGAGTTGTATTACATATGAATTTTTCCCAAAGCAATAGCTGGCAACTTGCACTGTTTGTTTATTTTTGTCCGTCGAAACACCTGAATTTTCTAAAAAAATGTATATCCTAGATTTCTTATAAATACTCCCAAGATATGTATAGAACGGAATTGGGGGGTGAATGACAAAACAAATTTCAGATAGTTTTGGAGCAATAGAAAATTATGTTCAAAGTTTAAAGCAAAAAAAATCAACAAAACATGTTCCTCTGTTTTTTTCAGAGAAACATTATGTATAATGTGTTACTTTTGGAGCATTGTTTGTAGTTAAAATAAGTTTTAGAAGGATACATACCAGGTACCCTATATCACTGTGCCTCTACAGTAAGTTTGCGTGCCACTTCTAGGGTAAACAGTGTACAGATTCATGGGAGATCAACAAAATTGTTAATCATTATATAAACAAGTATTTTTCTAATAAATTTTGGAATTCTTTTAATAACCAAATAGAAGCTACCGACAGAACGCCCCTTGTAGTTCTAGTAGCAAAGCTTGCATGTAGAAGCTGAGCAATCACAGTCGTTTTAGTCTTCTCAACAAAACATGTTGTTATTAAAAAAAGGTTAATCTGTGATAAAATTCTTATTATTATAATGCAAAAAATCACTTAAAAAAAATAATGGAATGTATTAACTGATAAACTAAATTACAAGTGTAACTATGTCCGAGTAAAAGTGATTAAGCTGGAAAACAGATACATTGATTGCACTTCATAAAAGTGTTACAAAGTCTCATATAAGTTCTTTGGATTAACATTAACTTTAATAACTCAATAATTATTTTCCTTTGTAATAATTTGTGTTCTGTATTATTCTCTGTTCATATTAAATTTATTTTTTAATTAATTTCTGATAGCTTTTTGAAGTAATAGAAAGTTTTTTAAATTGATTGAATCCACACTCTTTTAAAGTAGTACCACATTTTTTATAAAAATGTTTCTTAGTTTGTTAGAATAAGCCACACCTTACTCAAGAGTTAACAAACTTTCAAATTGTACGAAACTGTGGTTTTGAAAGTGTTGTATAAAATAACAGTGTAAATATATGAAAGCTACGAGAAGGGATGGTCAAGTTGGCAATGCTGTGAGACTAATGTTGGTAGTACTGTAGATCTGTAGTGTAGCTGCATGATTACAGATTCGTCGCTAGACACCGGTAGAAACAGATCCAAGTTCAGCACGTATCAGAGCCGGCGCAAGTCTAATTCTCTCATGAACTTGAGTGGTAAGCCACCAGCAACATAGGTGGTGGGTGTAAACACTAACTCCCTGCGCTAACACTAACAGTCGCGTCTTGTACATATCATGGTGGAGGGTGTCTCAGAGATGTGGGTTGCAATTACTAGTGGAAAATAAACAGACAAAATAATTCTGTGACAGAGTCCAACCTAATAGATTCATAAAATGTATTGTTTCAAATATCGGATAGTGAAAGTTATCTTTGGTAAGAATAATGCTATCCATCCTTAAAATTTCTGTATGTAATAAAGCGCACAAATGTAAATTATAGATCCAATTATTAGCCTAAACACCCAAGCTTGGATTATTTACTAATTGGATACCTTTGAAATGACACTTTTTGAACCATTTTAGGTTTGTGTTTTTCATCTTTGTCATCAGAGAAAATGTAACTATGGATGTACTTTCCTTGCCGAATATAACAGCACCTCTAAATGATCTGCCATAGATATCTAGTTATTGTAGATCACTCTGTGTTCAATATATTTTTACAGCATAGCTTTTTACCATTTGCAAACACTTTATTTTAGATTTGTAGTCAGCACAGTACTGGTTGTGGTCTTTTACATTTAACCCTGGTACTGGCGATCATATTTTGCCAGTTGACAGGCAATTTTTTATTGTTTTGTACCCGTGCTTTAAACATTTTGTAAAAATTAATTTACATTATAAACCTACATGTATAATACATTATTGTTTTCAGGGGAATGTGGAGATAATCATAAGGGTATACAAAATATGCAGAAATAATTAAAAAAACAATTTTTAACTGTAACTTTTATAATTTCTTTCATTGTTTGAGTTTTGAAAAGTGGTGGGAGTCTGCACCTTGTCAAGTTTAATATTAAAACAAATTTCAGAATCTAAGATGGCAAATTTATTCTTCATTCCATTTAGTTTCAGAAAATATATAAACGTAATCGGTTCTCTTAAAAAAAATTAAATATATTGTAAAAACCACAAATAGTACCACATAGTAGTTACTATGGGTACGATTATTTTTATAAATGTACAAAAAATTAAATTCTTACACTAAATAATGTTTCCAAAATATACCAAAAATGTATAGAATTATATGCACTACAGAATAAATAATAGATAAATTAATAACAAATCTGTAAATTTCTTTATTTTTTAAATGGTGGGACGTGCTTTAATTTGTTGCTACAAGTATTATCATTTTTTTTTAATTATAAAAAATATAATTTTCATATTAAATATTTCCAAAATATACCGGGGAATGTTGTGCACTACAAAATAATAAATAAATTATTAATCATTACCCAGTGCAAGCATAGGTGTAAAGTAGTGTTGAGAGCCACAGGTATAAAAAAAACCAAAAGTTTCTTCTTATGTAAATTTTCATATGGAAATATTTCACTGATTATATTAATTTTACAATAAATAAATTCTTAACTTTTGCTGAAATATTGGCTTCCAAATTTCAAATTTGGGGTTCTAGAAAGCATAAAGGAAAAACTAGGTGTCATTGTCAAAACCTAGGTTATCTAAGTATGACAGGTCAACAAGTTCTCTAATGTCAAAAATCAGCCAAATTTTGGGACATTATTGAAATGAGAGCCTAAAAATAGTATAACGAGCTATAAACCAACATAATAAACCATACCCATAATATATCAGTAATATTGTTAGCTCCCAAACACTTTCACTACACTGCACAATAGCCTAGATTGACCTAGGCTTACTAATTACAACATATCACATATTAAAAACCACGAAATTACTAACAAAAACAATAAATATAAATTAAAAAAGATTCTGGTTTATAAGTAACTAACACTATCTGGTGAAATAAATAATTCTTGTAACTAAATCTAAAGACCAAAACAGACACCTGCTTCAAATGGCTAGATGAAGACAATTATTGTTCTGGCAAGTTTATGACGTCACTGTGACATCACTGCTGCCAAAATAGCAAAACAAATTTCACCATTGAAATTAGCAATTCTTTCAGTTTGAAATGGTATATAAATAATCTTATGGGGGGATTAAAGATGTTAAAGGTTAATGTCCTTGACCAAAATGGATGTAAAGAGTGGTGTCTTATCTAGCATCTGTCACTGAACATTTATTTTAGATAGTTTGGGCTTAAGACTAAGGAACATAATAAGTCTCTGAGGTTGGATTAGTGAAAGTAAAAATCCCACTTGTACTAACTCGCATTAGTTAGAACCGATTGACAGTAGAACAGGGATAAATATTATTTAAATTTTTAGATAATCCTGGAAGAGTTGGAGAGAATCCGACACTGAGAATGGATATTGTTTTTTTTTTTTTTTTTTTTTTTTTTTTTTTTTTTTTTTTTTTTTTAATTTTGAAGATGTAAAACTTGATATTTTTTTATGTTACATAAATTATCTTTTTTTACAAAAACGAGAAACCGATTCCCTCTTAAGACTTATTCTGCCCATCCTCATGGGGCACTGGCCTGTGCGAAGATCGATGGTATTGATAAAAAGTGCAACGGTCGTGTTATCCCTATTAACCAAACATTCTGTGTTTATTCCAGTAGTAAACATTCCATTTGATTACTGTTTTTATGAGTAGAAGAAAAAGTTTTACGTTGTGAGGATAATTGTGTGCAGGCTCTAGTTGTGACCAGGACAGTCTATTGTACCGTTACGGAGACACGGACTCAGGACTGGGTAGAGCTACGCCACCACGCCGCGCACCCTCGCCTGGTCAGCATCCTCCTTCTCCTTCAGGCCCTGGGTCACTTCCGGCACATAGGCGGCGCTACGATGATGCGGCCTCGGAGAGTGGCGGCAGCGAGTACAGTGGTCCCCGCCTCTACAAGCAGCCCGCCACCAAGTCTAATAAGGTAACAGAAGATAAAATATCAATCAAAATACAAGATAAATTGTAACATTGTTCAAGCATTTTACGAGAATTATTGTGTTACCAAGTGAGTTCCAAAGGGAAAAGGAATTAAGATTCCCTATCATCAAAATGATAAAAACAATTAACTCATGTACCAAGAACCCTAGACCACCCATCTAAAGAGAAATATGGGTTGTTACTACCAGACAAAATTATACTCTCTTGAGTAATCTATTGCTTTAATATCAAATTTACCTAACTATTTAAAACTAGTTTAAAATCGAAGTCTAGAATTTTGAAAACGTCAAAATGTAAAAGTTCAAGTGATAGTTCAAGGCTTAGTTTAGTTAGTTTTCTACTCTATTTGTATCCATTTCAAAATGGTGGGCAAAATATTTGTAATTGAGATGTTTTTCTATATTCTGGTAAGTTTTTCTTGTAATTTTTTTTTTTATCCATGACACTAGGCCATGCGAAATTATCAACATGTTTGGGTAAAGTTCCCCACTCCAACTTTTTTTACTCAAGCACTGGAAATAGTCAAAAGTAAGTAAATTCTGAAGACAATAGGCGTTTTTTAACGATGCCTCTAAAGTTATTTTTCCACATCTTCAACAATTTCAAGCTAGATGCAAAAACTTTATTACTGTTCTGACAAAATAAAGATAACCTCTCAAAATCAATGCAGTTTGAAAAATCATTACCAAACATTTAACCATAAACAGCCTTGAATGAAATGTTGAAGTTGGAACTTGTATTGGGTATTCTTAATTTATTCACTCATTAAGAACACACCAATCAATATAAATAACTTTTTATTTTTTTAGGCCTTTCGATAGCAAGGCTATCTTCATCAGACACATCACAAAAATTATGTGTTAGGTGAGGTATTTACCTGAAGAAGAGATCAGATTGCAGATCTCAAAATGTACTGTAACTGATTTTTTTGTATCACTGAACAATGGCAAATGTCCGGTAAAATCATGTTTTCTTCACAATCCTTCCATCATCAAAAACCAACTTCAAACAAAGAACATAATATATACTAATTTTACTCTTTTTAACGTAGCTTTTTCACATCACTACATAAATGTTCTGGAAAAAGTACATTCTTCCAGGAATGTTTTTCTTGTTCAGTTATAAAATTAAACAGATGGAAATCCTCATCTTAATGCTTTTGGTGTAACTGCATTCAATGGGGATACAATTTTAAATTTTTTAGAATTTTTCAAACATGATACTTAACTTGTAACACAGTCTGAGATGAGCTCCTTACTAGAATCATGCAAATTATTTTGAACATTTATAATTTTATAAATATTGTTTAGGATATATTATTTGTCAGATTACATAAATTAGTATTTTTTATATTAATGGAATAATGATATGTTTTTGTAAATTAAATAACTAGATATGGTTATCTTTACAAATGGTGAAAACTTAAATTCTTTCCTGCACATAATACGATGAGTTTGATATTTTACGTGTAGAGTCCTAAGACTTTGGTTGGTTGCAGGGAATTATCTTAAACGCAGTGGAATATTGTGTGTTTCCTGGCGTTGTGAACCGTGAGGCCAAGAGGCTTGTCCTGGAGGAGATCCAGAGGTCAGAAGCGAAACATTTCCTAATCCTGTTCCGCGATGCTGGCTGCCAGTTCCGAGCTCTCTACTCCTACTGTCCCGAGACCGAGGAGGTGACCAAGCTCTACGGAACCGGTCCTAAACTAGTCACAGATAGAATGTTCGATAAGTTCTTTAAGTAAGTTCCTCATTTTACCTCATTAAATCTTTTTGTAGAATTTGTACAATTGGACTATTGAAATATGCTTTTGTGTGTTGGTTAGTTGTCTGTACAGTTTTACGTTCAGTTATTTCTTGTTGCTATTACATGTTTTTCTGATATAATTCTATAATTTTTATCCATTCTTGTAAATATTTAAACTTTTTATCAGTAATAAATTGTGGTAAATAAATTCCATTGTTTATCATATAAAATTTCAAAGCAATTTTACAACAAATTAAAGTGAACTTAGAATAGAATAGAATAGAATAGAATATTCTTTATTGCACATATTCTTGGAGAACAGGGCAAAAGTCATGTTTATGTTACAATTGGTGTATGAGTTAGTGTTTGTCAAAAATTGTGTGTTCTACATTGAACAAATTCTTGGATGGTGTAAATTGGTCGCTCCAGTAGCCAGTTTCTCAAGGGGGCTTTGAAGTTCTTTTCTGGCAGTCTTCTTAGGGATTCAGGTAGAATGTTGAAGAACATTGCTCCTCGATAAGAAGGTTTCCTCTCAAATAAGCTGAGATGATGTTGATTTAGGAGAAAGTTGCTCCTGTGTCTGGTGTTATAGGAGTGTCCGTCTCCAGTCCTTGCTTGCCCTGATTTGATTGTATAGAGGATTGTCTCTTGGATGTAGAGTCCTACTACAGTCAGAATTCTCAGTTCTTTGAAGGCTGTTCGGCATGTGTCAAGTGGTCCTAGTCCTTTTAGAGCTCTAATTGTCCTTTTTTGTAGAACCAGCACCCTTTGGAGATTTGAGATTGTCGTGCCTCCCCAGGTTATCAGGCCGTATCTCAAGTGAGATTCAAACAACGAGTAGTATGCTGTCATAGCTACATCAGTGTTGCTGATTTGTGCAATTCTCCTTATTGCGTAAAGACTGCTATTTAGTTTTTGACAGAGCTGGTTGATGTGTGGTTCCCAAGATAAATTTCGGTCCAAGGTGAGTCCTAAATATTTTCCGAATTCTATTGTAGTTACTTCTGGGAGACCATGATAGTTATTTTGAGTAGCTGTAAAAATTAGTTGTTGGGTTTTTGATTCATTTAAAACTAAATCATTTAGGTTGCAATATTGTTGTTTAGCCATATTGAAAGCTACAAAGGAGTCAATGTCTAGTTGATCTTTGTTTTTGTTTGCTACAATAAGGGCTGTATCATCGGCGTACATTACCATTTCACAATAGTTTTGAAGGTATTCTGGAAAGTCGCTAGCCAGAAGGATATACAAGACGGGTCCAAGAACAGAGCCTTGCGGCACTCCTCTGCTTACTGGTAGTGGTTCAGATTTTACTTTTTTGACCGTGTTGTGTGTAGTGTAAGTAATTTCCACAATCTGTGTCCTATTGCTGAGGTAGCTCTTGAACCAGTCTATTTCTTTGTCAATGATTCCCAGAGTTTGCAGTTTTTTTGTAATGAGCTTGTGGTCTAGACAATCGAAGGCCTTGGTAAAGTTCAAAAGTATACTTGTGGCTATATATCCTGCTTCCAATTTATCAATGATGGTTTCAATTAGTTGGACCAGAGCTGTTGCTGTAGATCTGTCTTTTACAAAACCATGTTGTCTCGGAGTAAGAAGGTGATGCTGTTTGAGATGGTCCAGTAGTCTAGTTAGCACTACTCGCTCCAGGATTTTGGAAAAAGTGGAGATAAGTGAGATTGGCCGATAACTGGTGGCTTCGTCAGTTGCTCCAGTCTTATATTTTGGATACATTTTTGCGAGTTTCAACCCGCTGGGAAAAGTCCCTTGTAAAAGTGATTTGTTTATAATAGTTGTTAGTGGAGTGATAATTTCATGTTTGCATTGTTTGACCAATTTAGAAGATATTTCATCGTCTCCTGTTGATGTTTTTGATTTTAAGGTGTCTATGATGTTTCCGACTTCTATTTCATTTGTCTCATGGAAAATTAGTCTTGGTATTTGGGGTATGTAATTTGGTTCTATTGTGTGTGTTGTTCGTTGTTCATTTCCTTTGGTATCAAGTGTTCTGTCAGCAATTGTAGCAAAGAAGCTATTTAAGTAATTGGCAATGTCTATTGGAGAGTCTGATGCGTAGTCCTGTATGTTTAAGCGTTCAAGTTGAGTTTTTTTCTAATCTCTCTTTTCTTTCATTGTTAATCACGTTCCACATGGCTTTTGATTTGTTGTCAGATCTTTCAATGTAGGAGGAGTTAAGCTGTTTTCTTAGTGTTTTTAGTTTTAAGTCGTAGGATTTGTTCCTTTGGGCTGTTTCTTTTTTGTCGTCAGGATGGCCCGTAATGTGTTCTCGATTTAGTGCCTCTAAGTATGCGTTTTTTAGCGCCTGGCTTTCATCATCCCATATATTCTTGGTGGGATTTCTTTTATGTTTTACTATTTTGAGAGGGCAGGCTATGTTCATTGCAGATTGGAGGATCCCATGAAACGCTTTATAAGCAGCATCCACATTGTCTGTGAGCATAACTTGTGACCAGTCCTATGCTTGTAGATTATACCTCAGTTCTTCTACGGTTCTTGTGTTAAATTGTCTTCTGTATGATTGTGTCTGCGTGGGGCTTGTCATGTTTGTAGAGATAAAGCATAACTGGGCAGTGTGATCTGAGAGGCCTGTTTTTAGCACTCTGGTTGATATTTCAGTTTCGTTAATGTTTGTGCATATGAAATCTATAGAAGTCTTGCTGTGACTGGTTATTCTTGTAGGGGGTAGGTGAAGTCTGCTCAGTCCATAGCCGTGAATCATATCGTCCAAGTTTCTTCTGTCGTTGCTTTACCATAAGCAATCAGTAATTTTGTAACCAAGATTAAATTGCAAATTTTAGGAGGTATTATTGGTTTTGTTTTTGAACATGAATGTTGTGTAACAGTCCAATACACAACATTGTTCAATATTTATTGCTCATTAGTTCATTTTCAACTTATTTTGCATCACAAAGCCAGTGATGAGTTGGCAATATTTTCCCCGATCTTTTAGTTATGCACTAATAGATAATTAATATGGGATAAGTAATAAGATTTACAAGTAACCCCTTAACAGCTGTAGACATATTAACAAGTATGGTTGCTTTTACAGCAACTGCTTGAACTTCATATAAAAAACCGTTCTTTACGTAAGTTTTTATTAACAATTTGCTGGTTATAATCCATCATCTTCCGACAACCAGGTGTTTTGTTGTCTAAATGTGAACTGGGTTCTTCAGGAAATTGCCTTATTTCAATTTTGTTATAGTGATTATCAGCTATAATTACCTCACATAAAATAAACAAAATTATAAAATTGTCACACAACGAAACACACTCATCGCTAATAATTGCAGTAGTCACAGGCTAATATTTTGATGTACACCGGTGTTCTCAACGTAGTACCAAAGTTTTTAACCAGATTGAGACACCGGTCAGTAGCCACCAGAGAGCAGTCAATGCTCCTTAAGCGGGAAAAAATAGACAATAACCGTGTATCAAACATGTTTTAACACGAGAGTAGCAGTGAGAGCACTTGTCGGAACGTGTAAACACAAGAGTAGCGCTGGAAGTGCTTGGCTTGCCCTCTGGGAGATACAATATTTCCTTATTTTTGGTAACAACTTTCCGCAGTTGTGCTTTGTTAATTATCATTTGACACTTACATTAGTACTACTGTAAATATTTGTTATTTCAATAGCTTCCTTGAGGCAGTTGACTAAATATGTTGTTATTTTCCAGGTATAACTCGGGTGGAAAGTGTTTCTCTCAGGTGCACACGAAGCATTTAACAGTGACGATCGATGCATTTACCATCCACAACAGCCTCTGGCAGGGCAAGAAAGTGAACCTGCCTAGCAAACGCGACATGACCCTTGTCATATAGTGCAATACCTGTACTAGCTGCTCACATTAACTTCCTAACAAATTACCACTTAACTTAACTGGCTAAGCTCAGCCGCTAGAAATAATTATTTGAAATCAGTTCTAATAAGTAGATTAATGTATTATCTAGTACAGATTTAATCCCGCCTAATAAGAATAATCAGTAACTGCACTTAAAAGACACAACATTAGGATGGAATCTGGTCCGATCGTAAATTGGTGCAGGATTTGATTTAATTTTTTTATAAATGATCTATAACGATGAAACGGCAATTAAAAATTGTGTTTCGTAGTTAAAAACCCAATTATTTTCTTCATCTCTGTACTTACGCAACATTTAATGTATTGGCTGATATCGATTGTGTTTTTGTATTTATTTTTCATTATCAATGAACAAGACGTATTTTTGTACAAAACCATATGCAGTATTTTTTGTAAATCTTTGTTTAGTATAAATGTATAACTGTATTTTATTTTTGCCTAATCAAAAAAAGAATTTATACTTTATTGATATCAAATGTTTAAAAAGAGATGTGTTACTGTTGTGGAAATATATATATGTATTCGTTTTTCTGTGAATAAGATCTAATCTGGACTTGTATGCTTCATCGCATAGCTAGATATCGTTACAATGTTTTATAATTTGTTAAGGTCGGCAGTACACAGTCAGGAGTGCCAACACGTGCTGCTTACCTCGGTTGTGAGGAGGCAAGTCCGCAGACTCTGATTGCTGTTCATTTAGTCTAGGGTCTCCTTCGCTTGTCACATGTTTATACGTATATATATTTGTATAAAAAGCACCGAGGTGCTTCTCGTGAAAATTTTGTAACTAAAGGCTTTTCGTGTTATTATTTTGCTCTAGATTTCTTGTTAACACTTTGTAATAATTTTAATCGATTTTGTACATATGAACTCTATATATTTTTTTTGTTTTGTTTTATAATATTATAATTAATCTTAGAGATATTTATTCATAAATTAATTCGAGAATGCCATTACATTGTTTACAATACTGAACAGTACAGCTGATAGGTATTCTGCCACTTGTGATCAATAAACAATAATTGTATAACTACAAGTCGTTGTTTACACTTGCTCCCAGAACTCCCCACTCACATCCACATGACATCGTTTGTTTCTTTTGTACACTTCAATTATTTATTGTGTTCTGTGTCTAAAAAGCTTATACGATTATAAAGATAATTTTCTATTTGTTAAAAGAGTCTGCTGCCATCTTAATGTTTTATGTTTATTTTTATTGTATGAACGCTGTGCTGTAGTATGATATATATTGAACTCTTGTTATGTAATTTAATAAATAATTTAATATTTTTTATAGCTTAGGTGTTTTTGTATACATCCCAAACCATAGAATGGTCATTCATTTTCTTAACTTAAGTTGTTGATATATTTGGTGGCTCTTGAAACTCAAATAAAATATAGAACAACATGCAACTTTTTCTTTTGATCTTTTCTCTTTTAATGTATATTTTTAATGTACATGCCCAAAAGTCAATCATCTGTTGGAAAAAAACATATTTTGATACATAAAGAAAATATATTTTTCATTTTAATATGAACATAAATTAGGTTTATTTTTAAATTTTAAATATATTTGTATAATTTAACTTATTGAGGTTGACACATAATATGACTGGACTATAGCAAGTGTACAGTTCGGTCAGTGGGTAATGTTTTATAACTGGGGGATACAATTTGTCACACAACAAATTTCTATTGAAAATACTGTTCTTTTATTAAATTTGAAAATCAACTCTTTCCTATCCTTTGTTGAATGTCTTCTGGGATCACAAAATCTCTCTACTACTCCTTGTTGGATGTCTTCTGACATCACAAAATCCTCTATACTACCCTTTGTTTGTTGCCTTCTGGCATCACAACATTCTCTCTACTACTCCTTGGATGTCTTCTGACATCACAAAATCCTCTATGCTACCCTTTGTTTGTTGCCTTCTGGCATCACAACATTCTCTCTACTACTCCTTGGATGTCTTCTGACATCACAAAATCCTCTATACTACCCTTTGTTTGTTGCCTTCTGGCATCACAACATTCTCTCTACTACTCCTTGGATGTCTTCTGACATCACAAAATCCTCTATGCTACCCTTTGTTTGTTGCCTTCTGGCATCACAACATTCTCTCTACTACACCTTGGATGTCTTCTGACATCACAAAATCCTCTATGCTACCCTTTGTTTGTTGCCTTCTGGCATCACAACATTCTCTCTACTACTCCTTGGATGTCTTCTGGCATCACAAAATTCTCTATACTACCCTTTGTTTGTTGCCTTCTGGCATCACAACATTCTCTCTACTACTCCTTGGATGTCTTCTGACATCACAAAATCCTCTATGCTACCCTTTGTTTGTTGCCTTCTGGCATCACAACATTCTCTCTACTACTCCTTGGATGTCTTCTGACATCACAAAATCCTCTATGCTACCCTTTGTTTGTTGCCTTCTGGCATCACAACATTCTCTCTACTACTCTGGATGTCTTCTGACATCACAAAATCCTCTATGCTACCCTTTGTTTGTTGCCTTCTGGCATCACAACATTCTCTCTACTACTCCTTGGATGTCTTCTGGCATCACAAAATTCTCTATACTACCCTTTGTTTGTTGCCTTCTGGCATCACAACATTCTCTCTACTACTCCTTGGATGTCTTCTGACATCACAAAATCCTCTATGCTACCCTTTGTTTGTTGCCTTCTGGCATCACAACATTCTCTCTACTACTCCTTGGATGTCTTCTGGCATCACAAAATTCTCTATACTACCCTTTGTTTGTTGCCTTCTGGCATCACAACATTCTCTCTACTACTCCTTGGATGTCTTCTGACATCACAAAATCCTCTATACTACCCTTTGTTTGTTGCCTTCTGGCATCACAACATTCTCTCTACTACTCCTTGGATGTCTTCTGGCATCACAAAATTCTCTCCTGGAGCTATTCCGCCTGAACTGTTTCACCATCTGTACTATTATTAGGACATATCTACATAGTTTATAATATTCCTATATAGATCGCTTGGGCATCATTTTGCTTGGATTTCTAAAACTATGACTTTACATCAGCTATTTGTTTTTTATTTGTAACTCGAAATACCCTGATGTTAAAAAAGTGTAAACAGGGGGGCCACCCGACTTTATTGATGAATGAAGATTGATGACATATTGGTGATGATATCACCGAAATATTTAAGGAATCCGTGTAAGGCACATGGTTACTACAGTGTGTGTAATCAACAATGTGGTTGCAAGTCCGGTCAATCCAAGGTTGCCTCCATTAGTGTAGTGGAACTTATGGTGGTTGTACCTCTTTGTCATGTTAAGCACACCATACACGCAACGATCCGTAGGACGATTAAAAACGGTAGACGAATAATATCAGTCTGATCTGAGAACGATTGTCCCTCACACACATACCGATTGGTCGTCAGATTACTTAGGTTAAAAGAAAGTAAGGTTGTGTTTTGGTATCACGAACACATCCAAATCTCGACTGAACTAATAGTGACGCCAGTCTGCAGACAGCCGTGCGGTCAAATTCCCTACACACATCAGTTCTCTGATCAACCATTCGCCTGAACAACTTTCAGATTAATCCATACTGTTCAATCAACCTTATGCTGTTTATCTAATTCTTAACTTCTGTGATGCTCTTATGTAATCAGTTTAAGACAAGTTTTCTCAAATTTGTAACAGTTTGCTTGAAAGGTCTTGGGTTATTCAGTTACCAAACATTGAGTGCCTAGTGAGTTAAGTTGTAGTTTTATTCACAGTGATGTGTACACTTTTAGTAATTGAGTTTCTCGGATAATTAAAACATGGCTTTTTTTGAATAGAAGTACATGTAGAACTCGTCTTACTCTATGAACAAATTGGATCTTATAATGGTGCTAAAGAATCATTTAATGGAAGACACCCTGGCCATACTATTAGCAGGACAGCAGTCTCTAAATTAATTCAGAAGTTTCAGTGAACTGATCAGCCCAGAACCGGTCGACCCAATACAGCTGAAGCAGTTGAAGTAGGCGTTTTAGCAGAATTGTTTTCCACCCCATAACAGTCAGCTATGTGTTACGCTTAAACACATCGCTGTTTAAAGTAACTTAAAACTTTGATCAGTGAAGACGGCATTAAAGGTGCATAAGTTTCACCGTTATAAAATCACACCAGTACAAGGACTGAATGAAGATGAGTTTGATAGAATGCTAGAATTTTCTTGCGCAGTATCTTCTTTTAATATTCTTTTTACTGATGAAGATTTCAACTTAATGGACAAGTTAACAGACACAACTGTAGGTATTGGGCACAAGAAAACCCTCACTGGTACCAGGAAGGCCACACCCAACACCCACAGAAATTAAATGTATTGGCCGGTATGATTGATAATTTTATCATAGGATCGTTTTCTGTTGGTGACAAGTTTAACTGTGTCAACTAAAACAACATGCTAAATACACAGATAATTCTAGCTCTCGACAACTAAATAAAAACAACTGCAATACCAGATGGTAATCATGTTTTTAATAGAGATGAAATATTTTTTCAACAAGACGGAGCCCCATTATACAAGAGTTAACAATTCCCTAATTATTGGATTGAACGGAGAGAAAGTATCAAGTGGCCAGCCCGATCACCTGATTTAAACTCACTAGATGTTTTTGTGAGGCCATCTAAAATCAGTGTTATACAGTTCAAAGCCAGCATCTATTGAACAATTAAGAGAACGAGCAGAGACTGAATGCAAAATAATTAGAGATGAAACATTTCAAAATGTCAAGAACATGTTTGAATGAAGACTATTACTGCATGGAGGTTCATGGAGAGCAATTTGAACAGTATAGGAGGTACGGAAGCGATTATCTCTTAATATAATTAATATTTACTAAAAATATTCAGTATCCAGTACTCATAATTGATTTGGTTACAAAGTTAAATTTTTAATAGTTTTATTTTCATTTTAACAACTTTTTTAAATGTAAAGGTATAATAAAATAAATCAGTTGAAATAGTATCTTGTTCAAGAAGGTTCCCTCAGTGGTTAAACAATTGTTCTTGATTTGTAGCCTATCACTTCATATTCTGAAAGATTGTCGCAAGATTTAAAGTGATATCTGCAAAAAAGTTAAGGGGATGCAAATTACTTTTTAACATCATACGTTTGGGCTGCCATTTCTAGTAGAGTGACCTGATTTCAATTCTTAAACTGTATTTTTATTGACTAACCTAGACCTTTAAAATGATATGTTATAAGACTATAAGTGCTATTTGAAAATTTTTAGTTACCTCCACCCCCACTTTCACTCCCACAGAACTGCATAAATATAAGCATAGAAAGTACAAACCGCAAGTGAAATATTTTCTATGACAGCACAGCAATTGTTAAATTGGTTACCCATTTACCACCTTGTACTACTATTTCATTGGTAATTTGCGTATATCCAATCATAAGCTGTCTACGAATATGCGCAATAGACTTGCAGTGTTGCATGTACATAAATATAGAACTGATAACTACAAGAAAAAATTATGTACAAAAATACAATGATTTGTTAATTAGGTTATCTGTTTACGGGTTTTGAGACACAAAGTACAACAAAAACATTGTAGTGATCTGTGACTTGCGTAAGGCGAATCAATTGATAATTAATGACACAGCAAGTCAATGCTGAATCTTATCCATCGATTCAGGATTTGGCTACACATCACTAGTGTAAATACTGTAATAGCATATCCAGTTGCAATTAATAAACTGAACTACAAAAAAATATAAACTACTGCAAATCGTTTCCCTTATTTCTTGGCCAACTTATGCAGTATTCTAATATTATATATACAAATAAACGGGTTGCAAAAGGTTCAAATCCTTTAGTGCAATTTTTCACTACGTGCCATTTGTAGTTTTATAGTTGAGAATAGTCTTTTCCAAACACCAAATTTGGTTTTTTACCACCATAAGTGTCTGTGAATAAAAGTATAAGGAGGATTGGAATTGTCTTCTGACATTTGCTCGGTTAACACTTTGACTAATAAGCGTGTTACTCGAGAATGCGTCTTGTGTCATTAGCAGTAATCCAACTTGCTCTGCGGAACCTGCTTGTCATCTGTCTCGGAACAGTACAAGATTCTATTGTAAAATAGTAAAAGCAATCACCAGATTCTGTTTCATGTTTGTTTACTTTCTTGCTACATTCTCTTATTTAGTAAACTTATTTTTATGTGGTTGATGGATATTGCAAGTGATTATTAGTGGATAAACATTTAAGCAGCTAGCAGTAGTATAAAATAGCACAAGAAATATTTTCAAATACATTTTACCTGAGTTTTTTATGGACAAAGGAAGTGATTATAGTTCTAATAATGATGAAAACAATTGCATAGAGACTGTCGGTTATACTTCTGTGGGGTGGTCTATTACCATGTACTCAAGGGCCTTTTACACACCCCAGAAGTGTACCATTAGGCTGACAAGTGTACGATTTCAGCAGTTTTACAAATCGCTGAAAACAACCTATTAGGTCCTCCTGGGGTAATTTGCCACCCTTATCCAGACTACTAAAGATGGTGTACCACTACCTTGCTATTGCTGGACAATGAAAGAGCAGGTGTTCAGCAGTTTCCTCCTGCTCGTTACACATTCTACAGAGCGGATCCTTCCAAAGGATGCTGACTCTGTGAAGGTGCTTCCTCAGGTGACCATGTCCCGTAATCAGATCCATAACCCGAGACATTGATCTACGAGTACTTAGTGAGAGAAAGTCAGACACCACTCTGGAGGAAGGCGACTTCCATTCTGCTCATTCTCATGCCCGGATGCAACCTCCACCTTCTCTCATGTGCAGCGTGAACCCATTTCGAAACAGCCCCAAAGGATTCACACATAGAAATGCCACAGAACGGTTGAGGTCCCGTCATATTGCACGCTGAGACCAAGTTGGCCAGAGCATCAGCTCTTTCGTTCCCAGAGATCTCCTCATGACCAGGAACCCAACAAACAGTCACATTGTTGATTCTGGCAAGGGAAGAAACGACTTGATAGCAAATCCCAGACAAGTTTGGAGTCCAACGCCTTCAGTGCTGCATGGCTATCTGTGAAAATACTAATCGTCTCACTCCTATACCGCAGACGAAGATTCTCACAAGCACACTTCATAATGGCTGCGACTTCTGCCTGATAAACCGACTGTGAGTGTTGATTAGCAGCAGCATCCATGATGTGCTGTGCTCCCCAACTGCTTTCACGCCTTCACACCATTAAAATTCCTATAGGTACATATATACACATTTTATAATTATGTGTAAGTGTTTGGTATGTTTAGTTTTTTTAAAGAAGATTGACTAAAAATAAGTTTTAATAAAACTACTTTTTTGTAAGTTATCTGCTCACTTTCTGGGGAAGAGCTACTGTGAATATGTCAAAGGGTTAAAACATCAATGCTAACAAATGCAAAATCTGAGTACGGACTCATGTTACAAGGTTGTATGTGACATGCATGACGCTAACAAATGACGCAGTGAGGAATAATTGATTGAGTCAGTGACTACTGTTTGATCGGCACAGTAATCATATTACTATCAGATTGTTTGATCAAAGTAGGAAGACTAGCTGATAAAGTGATATTATCAAAGTGTTAAATTTTTATCAGTATATTTTACAAAATATTAGAGTGAAATAAAAATATGTCAAATAATTAAATATGAAAACAGTTCATTCAGTGCTGTTTAACAAATTATAAAGATAATTTCTGTTTAGGTAAATAATAATGAACATCTAATAATAATTGTTGGCTGAAAGGAGGAAAAGCCAGAATTTCATAAGTAAGCAGTATATTTTCTTAAAAAAATAAAGTTTTTTCTAAAACAAGAGTTTAAATTTTGGAGTTATAGTTTGAACAATCTTGTTACCTGCAAAGGTGGTCTTTACAAAGAAATGTCAAGGTATTTTTTGCTCTTCTTCAGCAATTCAAATTGAAGAACTTGAATCTCAAGGCTCGATGCTCTGGAAATTTAAATATGCAGTTTACAAAATTGTGTTAACTGCACACACAAAAACTGATTCACAATTATAGATAACTGAATTATGTCCTACAGACCTATAAGTCCACGTAAAAAACATATCTAAACCGAGAAATGCAATAGCAGCACAGTTATGAAAAATTATCTTACACAGATGGACTTAGGATATCTTATTAAAATATGATAAATAATAATTATCAGTGATTTTGTAACATTTTTAATATAACCGTGTAAATAATTGTATTAGAGATGTAGCCTCGAAAAGTGTTTATAAAAATTCCCAGAATTTGAAATGTACATAGTATGGAAAATAAAAAGTGTTAAAAGGTTTATAATTATATACATAAATAATTGTCTCAAAAAATTATTTTTACATTTATGCAGAAGATGTTGCAGCTAGTAGTATAATGTTTTCGAGATAGCTGAACAACATACAAATAGTATTGAATTACTCAGATGGATGCATGATCAAAAAAGTCATAAATGCTAATAAAATGAAGTATCGAAGCCCTTGACAGAACATAACAAAAGCTGTACTACGCAATCCATTAAAAATACCTTCATTGCACATGGAACTGTGTCATATGATTGTACTGTTTGTTTACAAATTTTTTTATTCTGTGTGTGTGTGTTTTTTTTTTTTTTTCATCATGGTTATCTGTATAGGAGCAATGTAAAAATGTAATTTTGCTTTTCTCTTTAACTTTTGACCTTTGACCCCAAATTCAACAGCGTTCTTCTTCGAACCTAAGAGAACCTATGTACTAAGTCTCTAGGATCTTTTTATCAAAGAGTCATCGCTCAGATAATGATATGATTTTAAGAAAGCGCTATCAGGTTCTTAATAATGATGTTAGAAGTTCATTCATCTCATAACATACCTCATTAAAGCAAATATTCAAAATTATGTTGCAACTTTGTTTGCTTGAAAAATCACTTTTAGAGTACAATACTGTGTGATTGCCATTTTGAGTATAATAAGTACCTGCAAGTAATTTTTGTGGATCACAATAAGGTAAGTTAGTTCGTTCATATAGGTACTTCATTAAGGACATTAAGATAATTCAAACTAAACTTACCATCTCGAATCATTTTTAGCTTTAAACTAATTTCCAAAAATCCAAACCCTTATTTATTCCTTATGGAATTTAAGTCTGGGTAAAGATTATGATGAGAAGTGTGTTTACTCGAATTTTTTAAATTTTATAACAGTCTGTTATTATTTGTCTTTTGTTAATGTGTTTATTGTTCAAAACTAACAAGTGACATTGTAGAGTTCAATGTAGAACAAGGCAGCCTTTGTTCTGTCGTTAACTACGATTTGGGTGAGTTCATCGATATTGATTAGTTTCTGTGTGTACTTAATATTTTGTAAGGTTTTTTGGTGCCTGAAGAAGAGGGTAGATTCCAGTACCTGAAACTTGATGTTCTATTTTTGTAACTATATAAAAATCAAATGCAATACCGCTGATGGTGTAATGAACTTGTACTGAGCAGGTAGAGTGAAAATATAGGAAGAAAATTCCATGTCAATATTTTTTGGTTGGGAGCTGCTGAATAATTCGTTGAAGCTCATCCTCAACGACAGCGCCAATACCATTGACGTTGCTGGGCTCTTCACAAGGGGCATACTTGAGGCTCAGATGGCCGAGGATCTTTCCCACCAGCAACAGATGTGAAAGTCATTAAGCTGATTGGCAATCTGTTTCATCCTTCACAAGCCTAGACCCAATCTTAATTTTAATTGGTTTGTTAGCTTTTTTATTGGTAATTATGTCCCTAGTTGTTTTTTTTAAATATTTTTGGAGCTTCAATCACTTTGTGTTTTTTTTATAATTCTTGACAAAATTTTTGGATTGCTAAGACTCGTACTACACGCAAGCGTCCACTGTTACGACAGTATCGTCTGGATAACCGAGAGATATCGGAGGTTCACACTGTGTGGCACAGTCTGCAGTCATGGCGGCACGCGGCGCGGTCGTATGTGCGAAACTGGAGTTGTTGGTGACAAACATTTGGTCAGTGGACTGGAGAAGACGAGTGTCCCGATTCAATTGAGTGGTCCAGTAAAACCGTTACTCTTCTGTTTAGATCAGCTATTTTCTCCCTCAGTAACTTGTTTTCCACTGCCAAATCGTCCGAAAGTGTTGGGCTAGGCGAGGAGTAATCAGGTGTTGAGGGACTGCCCGGTAGAGTAAATGGTGTAGGCGAAGGTGGCATTGAGATGGTGACACCGGGCGTGGAGCACGCGGGAGTTTGTCCCTGTTGTGAAGACATCAGTTGTCTCATAGTAACATAGGAAACATGTAATGCAAGCTAAATATTATTTGAAAAACTAAAATGATTTGTTAATTTGGTTATCTATCTATAAGTATGTTTTCATGCACAAAATACGATGAAAACACGTTTTAGCACTCGGATCTGCGGTTGTCCGCGAATAGACGCAGCTGACTCGAGGCGATGCGCGATCTTAAAACATATTCGTATCTAATGCATTTCAACAAACTATATATATTATCTGAGTCTCGGAAACGGCTTCAAAGATTTTCATCAAATTTAGTATGCAGGGGGTTTGGGGGCCGATAAATTGATCTAGCTAGGTTTCATTTTTAGAAAACGTTGTTTTATCCGTATTTTCAATCAATAAAAAACAGCTACAAAGTAAATATTTATTTATTTGTTTATTTACATTCTATAATAAATTACATCTGATGTATCATAACAAGTCATCATACTGACGAATATCTCACAGCTGATGTTTCATCAGAAATGCCAAAGAGTAAAAATTAAAATGTTTATATACATTAACGAAAGATTAAACCGAAAGGAAATTTTGATTGTAATATTTTTTAATTAAATCTATTTCATATACTTCGCCCCACATGTACTGCTGAAGTTAAATGCCTGCAAACCTTAATTAACATTATACGAACAGAAACGTCTCGTGATTTAGATGTTTCACAAGAGGTAGCTACTGAAAATAACGAACAAGAGCAACGTCTGCAAGATGTGCGGCAGCGTGCGACACAACGTGTAGCTACTGAAAATAACGAACAGGAGTGACGTCTGCAAGATATGCGGCAGCGTGCGACACAACGTGTAGCTACTGAAAATAACGAACAGGAGTGACGTCTGCAAGATATGCGGCAGCGTGCGACACAACGTGTAGCTACTGAAAATAACGAACAGGAGTGACGTCTGCAAGATATGCGGCAGCGTGCGACACAACGTATAGCTACTGAAATAACGAACAGGAGTGACGTCTGCAAGATATGCGGCAGCGTGCGACACAACGTGTAGCTACTGAAATAACGAACAGGAGTGACGTCTGCAAGATATGCGGCAGCGTGCGACACAACGTATAGCTACTGAAATAACGAACAGGAGTGACGTCTGCAAGATATGCGGCAGCGTGCGACACAACGTGTAGCTACTGAAAATAACGAACAGGAGTGACGTCTGCAAGATATGCGGCAGCGTGCGACACAACGTGTAGCTACTGAAAATAACGAACAAGAGCAACGTCTGCAAGATATGCGGCAGCGTGCGACACAACGTGTAGCTACTGAAAATAACGAACAGGAGTGACGTCTGCAAGATATGCGGCAGCGTGCGACACAACGTGTAGGTACTGAAAATAACGAACAGGAGTGACGTCTGCAAGATATGCGGCAGCGTGCGACACAACGTGTAGCTACTGAAAATAACGAACAGGAGTGACGTCTGCAAGATATGCGGCAGCGTGCGACACAACGTGTAGCTACTGAAAATGATGAGCTACGAGAATAGAAGAGATTAGAAGAACAAAGGCGTCGTAGGACTTTAGAACTTAATAATTATTTACCGATACATAAATGTACCATTACTGCAGCTGTGCAATATTACGCCTTAGGACCATTTGAAATTCTGTGTTTTCCTTGCGATGCATTCATTGCATTTCCCTGAGGGACTGGTTTCTAATCGCATAAATAGAAATTCTTTTGGCGACTGTTCTTTGCATGGACAAATTTTAACCGAGAAACCAAAATTGTCAAATGGATTAGTACATTTTTTAACCATCACCCATATTCGGAAGAATTTCCTGATATTATAAACATTATCTATGAGCAACGTATTATTTAAATCACTATTGTAATTATTTTAACTATATGTGTTTGCTATACACAAATTACGACGGGAGCACGTTGTAGCGATCTGCGTATTGCGATGTCGTCCGCGAATAGACTTATTTGTAAATTCGTGTAATAGCTTCAATCCATCACTAGTCCCAATAGTGTGAAATCGTGAATTTCTACGCATATATAAGCACTACTATCGATTTTATTGCATCATTTCAGTATCGAGAATCCTCGATATTATTGGAATCGACCCATCCCTAACATAATGTTTTTATCTGAATGCATACAGAATAAACTCCTTGGAGTACTTCCCTGTTCTTTAAAAATCATACATATACTAGACATATTTATAAAGCGATTAAAAGCTATTCTAATTAAAACTGTCACTAAACTATTAGGAATATAAGCTATACTATTGATTGAAAAATATTTTGAATCCTTTCAATCAATAGAAACCCTCCCGACTCCCAACCTGGTGTCCTACTGCCTACAACCTGGTATCCTACTGCCTACAACCTGGTGTTTTACTGCCCGCAACCCTGTGTCTTACTGCCCACAACCGGTGTCCTACCGCCTCCAACCCGGTGTCCTACCGCCCACAACCCGGTGTCCTACCGCCCACAACCCGGTGTCCTACTGCCCACAACCCGGTGTCCTACTGCCTCCAACCCGGTGTCCTACCGCCCAACCCGGTGTCCTACCGCCCACAACCCGGTGTCCTACCGCCCACAACCCGGTGTCCTACCGCCCACAACCCGGTGTCCTACCGCCCACAACCCGGTGTCCTACCGCCCACAACCCGGTATCCTACTGCCTCCAACCCGGTGTCCTACCGCTACTGCCCACAACCCGGTGTCCTACCGCCTACAACCCGGTGTCCTACCACCCACAACCCGGTGTCCTACTGCCCACAACCCGGTGTCCTACCGCCCACAACCCGGTGTCCTACTGACTACAACCGGGTGTTCGCCCTGCTAAGCATGATTTGTGCATGAAGTGTGCATTTTGCGACGTGTCTTCCTAAAATTGAAGCTCATTGTCGTGTCCAAGGCGTGGGGAAACACTGAGCAAAAGGGTGTTATGTTTTACAGCAACTCAAACATGACAATCTGAGATTGGAACCTGCTATGTTACAGGATTTTAAACATAAGAACATAGAAAATAACATATAAACAATTCTCATATAACCAAGAAACAATGATATTCATTTAGTAAGGAGTAGTGTGAGCACAAAGAAGGGTCAGACAGTGTGAATGTGGGTTTACGCTCAGGTGAGCCAAGATGATGGTGTCAGTTACGAGATGTCAGTTCCTGCTCAGGGACCGTCACATCTGCCTGAGCCAGGATGTGGACCACTCTGCTCCTGCAGGACTGTGGAGTCCCGGTCCTTGACAATCACATGAAGGCGATGTTGGGCTCATCTCTTATATTTACAGGTTAGTGAATTGAACAGTGTTTAATGTGAATTTATACAAATTTATATTTACTAGAATTTTAGGTGTTAATGCGTTATTAGATTTTAAACTTCTCCCTAATTAAGAAGAAAGTAATGTAGTAAATACGTTTAAAGTCTCAACGAGATATTGTTTAGGGTTCCCTAAAAGAAACAACAGCTTTGATGCCTGGATGTATGTACATAGATTTACAGATGTAACATTACTCACATGAAAGACGTGTTTAATTTGCTAATACTGCAAAATAATTTTCAAACGGTAACTCATTTATACGAATAAATAAACTTCCTTAAAAAATGAATATTATTACTCTTACACGTAACGTAGATGGGATGGGTTGAATCAATGTGAATGTTGAGTTTAGCGCCAGTTCACCTGTTCACCTAGGCTACATTATATTTTGTATCGTCTCTGATGTCGAAACAACACATAGAGTTCGTTTTGAACTTCTTCGTCACCGAATGTTTTTCGATCTCTTCAGACGAACATGACCCCAAATTCCAGGAGTGAGGTCTATGACATTAGATTTCAGACGCTGTATTAAGAGGAAGGTGGACTGCAACTAAATTAAATTTTCAAAATTTGCATTACCTTCAAAATCCGATTATACGTTAAAATTCTATAAAAAATTGTAACCAATATCATAATAAAATGGTTTCATTTTTCCTGTATGTATAGTATAGCATGTGGACCATTTATTACTAGATTCTAACATTAAATCAAATTATACATTTCACGATCTTCTATTACATTGATTTAGGAGTGGTACATTTGCATCAGTTACTTGAACCGAATCAGCGATTGGGTCAGTTGTTACGGTAAGGAGATACTCTGACAGATGTAGTTTAGACACGCACATTAAATTATCATCAAGATAACATAAAGGTGCTTTTACCTAAAATATCAAGATAAGATAAAGGTGCGTTTACCATAAGCACATTAGCTTAATAGAATAAAATTAAATATGGTATCATTCTTTGCCTGCTTGATTGACGTACCTACTTTGTATGTGTAAAGTTTCGAAATTTTCACTATAAACCCTTTGTGTTTCATAGAAATGATTAACATAAAATATTACGGAGATGTTTCCTAATTCTCGTTATTCATCACAAAACAGTAGATAGGAGTCTATGTTGTTCATTAAGTACGGTAGATGACAATGACATATAATGATACAGGGCGTTCTTTGGAAAACAAGTTATAAACTTTTAGCATAGTAATCTTTCCGATCGGAACAAAAACTTATAATCATTATTTTGTCCGTAAAACATCATAGGAGTTCATCAGTATAACTGTTCAAATATTAAGGAATGTGGGTTTTATTCTTAAGTTTATACTAGCCTCTCATGAAGTCCCAGGAACTGCATCCCAACGACTACAATCTGAGCTGGATGACTTGTCGGAGTGGCTTGTGAGATGGAGGGTGAAGGTTAATGAAACCAAGTCCACTCATGTAACTTTCACAACAAGGCCTGCTAACTGCCCACCTGTCTCTCTTAATAATGTCCTCCTCCCCCAATATGAAGAAGTGAAATATCTGGGTATGCATCTAGACCGAAGACTAACTTGGCGTTCTCATATCTGGCACAAAAGATTATTTTTAAACTCAAAATTCAAAAAAATATCCTGGCTTTTAAACAAGAGGTCGAAATTATCATTAAGAAATAAGTTGTTAGTATATACAAGGTGATTTTGAAACCTGTTTGGACTTATGGTATACAGCTTTGGGGTACAGCCAGTAACTCCAACATCGAAATTCTCCAACGTTTTCAGTCTAAAGTCCTTCGGAACATCCTGGAAGCTCCGTGGTATATAACTAATCAATTAATACATCAAGACACCAAAATTCCCACAATAAAAGAGGAAATAACTCGCTACAGCAAGAAGTACCAAGACAAGCTGTATTCTCATCCGAACTACCTTGCGATGAACCTGTTGGATAATAGTGCGTCAGTTACACGTCTGAAGAGACACTCAATCCTGGACTTACCTCTTAGGTTCTAATTTCAAACTTTCTTGTTTATTTGTGTTAGCTCTATCGCTGGATAGAGTCTAACTCGTGTTAATTTATTATTTTATCTAATTTACTTATTGTTCTAAGAATGTCTGAACAGATTGCAAATACAATTGTAAAAAAAAAGTTTATACTAACTCTAAATTAAACATTGAAAAAATTACTGGCCACGTAGTATAATACATTATAAATTTTGTTAAGCAAATTTTAAACATTCAGTGACTATCAGAGTTTTATTCTCAACGACTTTAATATTTAGAATAAAAAAACCCTAAAACTAAAAATTAATATTTATTTCCAACACAAATTGCAATTAAAAATATAATTTTCCTTCTGCAGGGTTTCGTTCAAACTGAAATAAATAAAAGGTAAAGTAAAAAACATTACTAGAAAAAACACACTTATGTACTTTATTAAGTAGATGTAGAGGCATACAAGAAGAAGTTTGTAATTGTAGAAGAAGCTGTTTTGTATAATACAGTTTCTGGGTAATCAAAGTCTCTAATCCATGTCCCAGTTCAGTACATTTCCTTGTGGTTTTAGACCACATATCCAAACATCCTGTATCTTATTAATAAACAAGGTAGAAGTGACCACCACGTTATGCGTAACAGGCTTCGATGGGAGTGCTTGAAAAATTTCAAATCTGTATCTAATTATATTCTTGATATGTTCACAGATAAACATACAGACAATCATACAGAAAAGAAAATTTTACATCCCCGACTGACAAGAGAAATTGTGTTATTCAATTGTGTTATTGAAGCCTCCTGAGCGATAGGCTTCAATAACACTCAGCCAAATTCCATGATTAGACATACACCTTCATGTAACTTATCCTTGTCTATGTAAAAATAAATTTTCATGTAATATTAACACTTTACGGATGAAATCTTTTTCAAGATATCTTACCACATGATACATTCACATTTTTGTGTATTGCGTTAGCTTTCACAGCAGTGTTCAAATAATAACAGTTTCGCTGTTTCGGTGACCTAGGGAGAGTACTACAACGCAAGAGTCCGCTGAAATAAAATCTTGCCACCAGTTCATAATATTGACTTTCCACTCAACGATTTTTGCTCTTTTACCTCTATTAATAAAAATGTCACATATTGAAACTTCATATGGTTGTACAAGTTTGTTTACAAATTTACTTACAAATAGTAAATATAATCAGACTAAGAATTAATAGGACATGTCACAGTGAACAAGACTCTTCATCTAATGAAACTTTATTTCATTCCTCTGTGCTTAAATTGCACTGCAGGCAGTAGCGTAGCCAGAAATTTCGTTCGGGGGGGGGGGTCCGAAAATTTGGGTCCGAAACCGGGGAACGTTTTGTGTGTTATTTGCCAATGAGTTCACTGGTAAAAGGTAAATACCAAAAATATGGAGCTTTAGTAACTACGCCTTATAGAAAGTGGAAAGATGTAATAGGCAAATTCAACTCTCACAGCAACTCTAGTACCACAAATTTTCTTGTATAGCTACAGAAACTTTACGAAGTTCAATTCTGGCCGAATAGATGGCACCAAAGTGATGTTGGATTCACTGCATAAGAAAGAAAAAGAACAAAACAGAGCTTCACTCAAGCGTATATTTGACACAGCTATATTCTGTGGAGAAAATGAAATACCCCTTCGGGGACATTGGGCCTCTGACGGCCGAAAATCCTTTTAGAAAAGGAGGGCAATTTTCGAGTGTTGCTCGGGTACAGATCAGACTAACGGTCGGAAAATGCACCGGAAAAACTTTACTGATTAGAAGTTCGGCTACTTTGGATTTCACTGATTGAGGTATTTATGAATAAGTTATAATGAAGATTTTTTGTATCATTACACTGTAGACGAGTATATAATTATCGGAAAAAATAAAAAAAATCACTTTCGGTCGGAAATAAAATACACCTGAAAAACTCTAACTATTAGAACTTCAACTACATCGGACTTAAGGTATTGAGGTAAACGTGGCACTTTTGATTGAGTTAGGACGACGATTTTTGTTATCATTAAAATGTACTCGACTACCTATATAATTATCGAGAAACAAAACAATAAAATCACTTTCGGTCGGTAAATACCGAAGAAAAGCTCTCTACATATTCAAGTTTTGACGATTTTGGATTTCACTGGTTGAGTGGTTGAGGTAAAGTGGTACTTATAATTATGTTAGGACATCGATTTTAGGTATTAATTCAACGCCGACTAATAAATATATAATTATCGAGAAAAAAACAAAAATAATCACTTCCGATCGGAATATACTAAGGAAAATGAAATAATACCTCAGTGAGTGAAATCCAAAGTAGTCGGAACTTCTTATCAGCAGAGTTTTTCCGGGTGTATTGTCCGACCGGAAGTAATTTTTGATTTTTCTTCGATAATTATATAGGTATTAGTCGACGTTGAATTAATACCTAAAATAAACGTCTTAACATTTATAAGTACCACTTTTACCTCAACCACTCAACCAGTGAAATCCAAAATCGTCAAAGCTTGAATCTGTAGAGAGCTTTTCTTCTGTATTTACCGACCGGAAGTGATTTTTTTCGATAATTATATAGGTACATTGTACACTTTAATGATAAAAAAACTCGTCGTCCTAACTCAGTCGAAAACACCACATTTACCTCAATCACTGAAGTCCAAATTAGTTGAAGTTCTAATCAGTAGAGTTTTTCAAGTGTACGAGTATTTTCCGACCGAAAGTGATTTTTTATATTTTTTTCGATAATTATATACACGTCTACAGTTTAATGACACCTAAAATCAACGTCGTAACTTAATTCTAAGCAGTCATTTTACGTCCTCAAGACTATGCAAGGAACTCATGTTTCCAACAAATTAGAAGAATACCTGATGACGATACCTCAGAAAAACTCAAAAAAATTTTATATAGTTTTGATGCAAGATTATATAAGGAAATAAATCGATTTCTGACAACCATAAAAAGAAACATATAGCATAATAGTGGAATAATGATCGAAGGCAATCGCAGATGAAACCAGTGCAAAACATTCTTTTAAGTGAAAATTGACTTCATGGTGTAATTCCAAGTCAGCCGTAAGGCATTTAGATAAAAAAATAAAAAATAAATTACTTATCTGGTATTTTAACGTTGCTATCATAGACCTATAAGACCAATGTAAACATATTCGCTAACGCTCAGCCAAATTCCATGGAGTGACATGCGAACTCAGTATCGCATATATAAAATTGAAGATTCATGGCAACTTTAAAGTCTATAGGTCAGTTCATTTTCGAGATACCGTGCGGACACGCAATACAAAAGTGAAACTTTTTTCTAGCGTATCGAGTAATAGGCTTCACTAAGGCTCAGCAAATAATAAAAGAGGAGATTAATCTAGGATAGTAATAAGAGCTCTCCAGAAATATCTGATATCGTGGAGCTAACAAAATGCCACCTACTCGTATATTATATGAGTAGAAACTGCCCTATTTCGGTGATCGGTCTTTCTGGAAGGTTTGATAAGAAATGAGTTTTGTTATCCGGTGAGTTATTTTATCCTTCATATTTCCTAATTTTATTATTACAATTTCAAATACTCCTATGTAGGTATTAATGTTTTATTGTACATTATTGTATTTGTTCCAAAATTGTGGTATCATGTAATACAAATTGGTAATTAACTTGCAAAATTTGATTTTCTGTAGACTACGCTTTTTGACACGTCAGTGTGGCAATTTGATGCTGTCAAAACTATAATTGTATAATATTATAAATGAGACATTGTTGAAAATGCCTTTATTGTAAGGCATTGTATTGTTTATTATATAATTCCAATTCAATAAGCAGACAAGTAAATTTATAACACTCAAAGATTAATAATCAGTAAACAAATATTGTCATTGTAACTTCACTTGTCTAATTGCAGTCTAACTTCAGTAAGTTAACAAATGAGTTCAAATTGAAAGGATAAGAAACTACGTAACAATAATATAAACAATGTTTACCACAGACTAGTATAACATGGTTACAGTTAACACAAGTTTTTCAGTTATGGCAAATTTAAAGTTTTCATTCCTCCTTTACTAAGTTCCCGTCAAACAAAGTTTTAAAAGCTCCTACATGGTTATAATCAGATAAATTTACTTTTAAACATAATAGTTAATTGTGCAAGTTATTTTCATCGAATAGTTCAAGCGATTCTCAGTTAAATGATTAAATAAAAAAATATATATTCTAGATAACTCATCTATGATCTCTTCTGATTTTGATTTAATTCTAACAGAGCTTGATTTGAAACACCGCTCGATTCACGATTGGCAAACATTCTTTTTGTAGATATTGTTAAGTAAATTGGTATCTTATTTGGTAGCGTTGACCAAAATAATACATTTTAAATATGGTCAGTATAGTTACCCAAGCTGCTTTATTAATTGTTGTTTAAATTAACTATAATTACTGAACATAAATTATTATTTAAAATTAAATAGGTACTTAAATACTTCTCGATTAACGATTTTATAGTACAACATGCTAAGGCAAGGTAACTGTTTTAATTTCATAATCATATCATTCTCTTTTAATCAGACATTTCGAAGTTAATTAATTGTCTTTTTCCAATTATAAAATATTGTAATTCTAATCTAAAAGCAATTAAATATATATATATATATACATGTCAGGCCGTTTCTTCGTTTATATTCATATATATATATAATTTCAATATATATATATATATATATATATATATATATATATATATATATATATATATGAATATAAACGAAGAAACGGCCTGACATCAAAATGACCGCGATAGTCCCACCCCTAGCGGTTACAGAGCTAACAAGCGTGACGTGACAATCCGTGACGCGAAACGAAGTTTTCTCCCTATGCAAAACATTACATCCATAGCTCGCCAAAAGAAGTAATCGCTTTAAAAGATTTGTATATAATAGTATAGACTGAAAGATCTTTTAAATGTAATCAACTGTTCGTATAAAATTGTTTTATAACAGCACAACGGTATGTTTAATTAATTTAACTACTATTTTCAATTTGTTTACAGTTATAATAGTCTTGACAGCATAGCTTTATACTATCAACACTTATTTAAATCTTTTCAGCAACCACTGTTGATAACAGAGACAGACATTGATACGTCTCAAGTGCAAGAGCTTTAGTTTAATACTAAACATGTATATAAAATTATAATTTTACATATCTAAAATCGCTGTAAAATTAAGAAATTATTTTACTAATGTTGATAAATAGATGATGTTTCAAAATTGAGGTAGTGTTACCTTAAAGTAACAGCCACAGTAACAGACAAAATTATGTTCAATCAGTCTCTGTATTTTGTAGGTCTGGTAGGAGCAGCGGTAAATGGATGGCTTGTAGCTACGTTGTTCCTCCGAGCTGAAGTCATGTCCTGGAGTCATCTGTTGCTACTCAACATCGGAATATCCTGCCTCGGCAGGTCTCTCCTGGGTGGCTTCCCATTCTCTGCAACGTCAGCCCTGGCCAGCAGGTGAGTAGACGTGATTAGATGGAGTGTGGCTACATTGTTCTTCCGAGCTGAAGTCATCTCCTGGAGTCATCTGTTGCTACTCAACATCTGGATATCCTGCCTCGGTAGGTCTCTCCTGGGTGGCTTCCAATTCTCTTCAACGTCAGCCCTGGCCAACAGGTGAGTAGATGTGATTAGATGGAGTGTGGCTACATTGTTCTTCCGAGCTGAAGTCATGTCCTGGAGTCATCTGTTGCTACTCAACATCTGGATATCCTGCCTCGGCAGGTCTCTCCTGGGTGGCTTCCCATTCTCTTCAACGTTAGCCCTAGCCAGCAGGTGAGTAAACGTGAATAAATGGAGTGTGGCTACATTGTTCTTCCGAGCTGAAGTCATGTCCTGGAGTCATCTGTTGCTACTCAACATCTGGATATCCTGCCTCGGCAGGTCTCTCCTAGCTTCACATTCTCTTCAACGTTAGCCCTGGCCAGCAGGTGAGTAGACGTGAATAGATGGAGTGTGGCTACATTGTTCTTCCGAGCTGAAGTCATGTCCTGGAGTCATCTGTTGCTACTCAACATCTGGATATCCTGCCTCGGCAGGTCTCTCCTAGCTTCACATTCTCTTCAACGTTAGCCCTGGCCAGCAGGTGAGTAGACGTGAATAGATGGAGTGTGGCTACATTGTTCTTCCGAGCTGAAGTCATGTCCTGGAGTCATCTGTTGCTACTCAACATCTGGATATCCTGCCTCGGCAGGTCTCTCCTAGCTTCACATTCTCTTCAACGTTAGCCCTGGCCAGCAGGTGAGTAGACGTGAATAGATGGAGTGTGGCTACATTGTTCCTCCGAGCTGAAGTCATCCCCTGGAGTCATCTGTTGTTACTCAACATCTGGATATCCTGCTTCGGCAGGTCTCTCCTGGGTGGCTTCCCATTCTCTGCAACGTCAGCCCTGGCCAGCAGGTGAGTAGACGTAAATAGATGGAGTGTGGCTACATTGTTCCTCCGAGCTGAAGTCATAATAATAATAATTCCTTATTGCAGTAAAATAATTAACAAAATTGTAATGCAAGCGTCATTTATCATAACATTGATTAAAAACCTATAAATTAAACCTATCTTACGTTATCATAAGCACAGTCAATTCCACACTATATATGTATACTATTATCTTATGATTTAATTTTCACTTAAAAGTCTAGTTGTGAGCAGAATTTAGCTCAACTCCTCTCTGTATCAATACCAGTTTTGTATGAATTTTACATGTTTTTATGTGTATCCCCACATCTACCAAAGCATGTGACTTAACATATCCATATGCCTACTTATGTGGGTTCAACTGGAAGGTATAAACCAGCCAGAAGTGAACCCTTCTGGGTATCACTCGTGCGGACATTTAACGTTTTGTCACCTCAATGTAGACCGAGCCATAAACACACGGAATTTCGTAGATTTCCGGCGTACACAGCGGCATGGTGTCCCTGCCTGTTTTCACACGATCCTTCGGTCTTTGAGCTGCTTGAAAGTAGTGTTGATATTGTGCATCCTTAGAATATTAATACTCTATTGATACTTTATTTACAGTTATTTGAATTTAGGGAGATAGGTAGTTTTGTGTTTTGTTATGGACACTCTTCCTTAATTCGATTTAAATGTTTTTGGTTTAACAATAGTAGTCTTTCCACAGCGGAACTGAAATACCGTACTAGCAGTACTAGCAGTTACCCGCGGCTTCACACGCAAAGTTTCAAAAACGAAGGCTATAGCTTCCTTAGTGAAAGCATTTTAATTATTGTTTCACTATCCATGGTTGAGAGATTCAAAACGTAAATACAATTTTAACTGGTTATATTTTAAGTTGTTGAATATGCATATATCAAACAATTATTTTAATTATTGTGATGATGTATTGCATATTGTATGTGTTCTTAAAATACTGATACCGTAGTAAAAATGTTCCAAATAATGTACTCATCAGAATTATGTTCGTCATCTCCGTAATCTCTCCATAATTAAATGTGTTACATAATGAGTTTTCATTTTTTCTAAAATTGATTAAGATCTGATCCATCTACAAAGAGTAGGAACGTGAACCAGAAAGTGAATAATAGCCAATAACTCAACTCCGGTCCTGGCTGAAGCGTTGGCACTCTTGGCTTTGCACACTGAGTTTCCAATTATTGGTTTTCCATTTATCCTATCGTTGTTGAAACTCTTTAATCGTGTTTTACATAGATTTTGTATAGAAACTCGTCCTCTTGGTAGCACTTATTGAAAATTTCCACATAACTTCACCAAATATAACCTCCAGAGCTCAAAACAAGAATGTTACGTATGTATGTTGATCAGCAGCTTGGTATAGAAGAGAATTTATAGCATGACCGGTGACTTCGAGATGCGCCATAGGCAAAGACGCAACTAAAGTGGTGGGGGGTGGAGCGGCTCAGTCTGTTGCCGTATTTAGCCTTGTGAACTTCGGTCTCCAGTCTTCTATACTTGCCGCCCAAAAAACATTCGCTTGTGCCAGTTCACGAGTTGTAATACAATTTGTGAATTAACTGCGTTGTGCTCATTACGTTTTAAGTAAAGAGTTTGAGATGGATCATAATGTAAAAAGTAAAATTGGAAGTAGAAAGGTTATACACGGCCAAGCAAGAGAAGTGCTTCCCATTTTATGAAACGGGAAGCAGAAACCAACACACTTATAAATTTGAAGAAAGTTCAACAGCGTGTCGTAGAGGCAACTGGAATTTCTGGAAGTACGCTGAGACGAATTTTGAAGGAGGAAAAAAAATAAGTCCAATTGGCAATTCTTTTAGTACGCCCAACAAAGTAAGAAAACGCAAACATACTAAAAGTAATCTGGAAAATTTTGATTTGGGTGTAGTTCGAAGAACAATAAATAATTTTCATCGACAACGGGGTTTTGTTATGTTAACTATTGCGTGTGGATCGTTGGCGTTATTGTTATTTTAAGTATACATCATTAAATTAACTTGATACAAGTTGGTAGATAAAACTGAGTTTTTTTCTTATTCTACTGTGTATATTGACAAATTAGTTTAACCAGTTTTATATTAATTTTTAATTTAGCAGCTAGGCTATGTCAATTGAAAATTTTGTGTATCTACTATCGTAAATCCTGAAGCTTACACGGTTAGTATATGATAAATTGAATTTTAATGGCTAACAAAGCGTAACAATTACAATTCTGAACTGTTGTCGTCGTTGGAGATCAAGAATAATATAAATTCCTACCCTTTCCCAATTTATGAGAACCCTTTCTTACCACCAGGTATCTCTACTGCGAACTCATTAAGAAGGGTGAGCTATGAACACAAATTCGGCAGAACATAGTCATTGTTAAGATCACGTACATCCGGTCCCAATATTTCCAAGATTTCCTGTATTGAATTCCCCATCATAAAAGTCCGTCGCCGTAACTTCAAAAGAGTCTAGAAATGTTCAAATATTCTCAAGGTCTCCTATACTAAATTGCTCATCATAAAAGACCACCGTGGTAAGAACATAAGGGTCTAGAAATGTTGGCAAACACTAAAATATTCGGCTCCCGCCACCACTATGAGCCGGGAGCCGAAAGCTCTCAGTAGGGTTAGTAGCACCGTATTCACTCCCCTACTTTAGATTGTGCCCCCACGCGCTCAACTCCTCCACTCCTCACGCGCATCCCACCGGTCATGCTATAACTTTCCTAGAGTACGTCATTTCGCTTCAATATGGCGACCGTATAAACTTTATACAAATTCACAAGTCCTAGAAAAAATCGTTCTACAATCCATTTAAGACTTATACTATACATTTTGTAATATATTTTGTTGTATCTCAAACTGTATTCGAGATACTGATTATATGTAAAAACGTCTATTGCTAAGAACAAACGATAGGAATGCTGAAACAACTTCTGACTAGGCACAAAGATTAACCTTTCAAATACAAGTATGTTGACTGTGTTCATTGGCCAGCTCGGTACACCATTTTGTTTAAATTTGGCCGTTGAAACTTAAAAAACATAACTAGCTTATTTATGAATGTAAAGAAAAAACTAAAACTGTTTTAGAATACTTTTCTCTCCTACAACATCTCCTAAACCCTTTTCTATGAAAAAGACTTTGTATCTCGTACAGTGTTTGTAATATTGAATACATTTAAATCTCACGAGAATGAATATTAATAATATTTACGTTGTCGCAAAATTTATTAATCGTGATAAAATTATTTTATTGTCCTATCATATTCTCAGTACAAACAGTTCTTCAGATCTACTCTGTTCATAATTGCAATAGAATACATAATGTCTAACTACATTGATAAATACTATGCGGTACAACAACTTTAAAATTATAAAACTATAATGACTAAAGACATGTAAAACTAATCACAGCACATTGCTACAAACACGTTAGTCAAATGCATCGTTCATATGTACATTAAATATGATTTTACAGAGCAAAAATCTGTGTGACATTCATTCTAGAGTGAAGGGGGGATATGTGAAATAGTTTGTGTCTTTTACAAATAGCTAGACATCCAAAAGTTATCTTGCCTGCCCATGTGAAATAGTTTGTGTTTTTTACAAATAGCTAGACATCCAATAGTCATCTTGCCTGCCTAAAGCAGAAGCCAATACAGTATCTTCTCGTTATGCACAATAACTGGTTGTAACACCTACAATATCAGAGAAAAGATGAAAGGAACTCACAGCAAGTTTCAAGGAATTATAACTGCGGTAATTGGGAGTTTGAAAAGTAGTACAAAAGGCAACCACCAAGTGTTAAGTACTTCGTCAAGGGATCAAGGCAAAATTAGTTCGAGTCCTCTTACGTAAAAGGCAGTCAGTCAGTACGAGCCTTACCGGTACTCATAGCTTTTCCTCATAATCTCATTTCATCTGGATGCTTGGTTGCAGATGGCTGTTCGGAGATGCTTGCTGCATGCTGTACGCCTTCCTTCACCAACCGTTCAGTGTTGCAGAGCTTCTTGCTGTGATCCCCATAATATCACGTAATCTGGATGCTTGGTTGCAGATGGCTGTTCGGAGATGCTTGCTGCATGCTGTACGCCTTCCTTCACCAACTGTTCAGTGTTGCAGAGCTTCTTGCTGTGATCCTCATAATATCACGTAATCTGGATGATTGGTTGCAGATGGCTGTTCGGAGATGCTTGCTGCATGCTGTACGCCTTCCTTCACCAACTGTTCAGTGTTGCAGAGCTTCTTGCTGTGATGCTGCTATGCCTCGAACGCTACCAAGTCACTCGTCACGCTCATATGGGTAACTCTCTCTCTATCTCTCTCTCTCTCTCTCTGTCTCTCTCTCTCTCTCTCTCTCTCTCTCTCTCTCTCTCTCTCTCCCTCTCCCCTCACCATCACCATCCCCCTCTCCCCCTCTCCCCCTCTCCCTCTCTCTCAATCATTCTTTATCACTCTCGTTTACGAAACACAATCAACTTCAATACTATTAAAGATCTGGGAAGAATCGTTGGATACGTTTGTTGTAAATGTTTGATTAGAATGCCTAGCGTTGTTCAACTGCATACAATTCTAATATTTACTGCTAGACCTTTATCCATGTGTGCTGTTACGTAAGATAGGGAAATAATTGGTAGAGTTGTCACTCTCCAGCCACTTTTTTTATCATATTCCTCCAATCTAGAGAAAGAGAATCTAGCACTCCTATTGGAGTAGGCCCAATATCCAAACCATAAGGATGATAAGGCTGGAGGAAGATGTGCCCTTACAGTAAGAAACTGATTGGGCCTCTAAAGGCTCTTGAGGGATTGTATTAAACACTTTCTTAATGGGCATACCTGTCTTTATTTGTTAATAAAGAGCAATTAGGCAATCCTTTTTCATGGCCTCCTTTACTGTTTCATGTTTCTTGGTTTCAACGGATACAACCAAAACTTGAAATTTAATTTACATTTTGTGGGTTCCTTTCCCTCACAAGACTTCTAGTTTATAAAATGGGTAAATTAATAAGTTTACATTGTATTTTTCTTGTAGGTCAGTGTGCTTACATGTCTTCCCTGCTGCTGATGTGGATTGCATCCATGGTCTGGTCGCTCTTGCCCCTCCTCAACTATGGCAGGTGACTATAACTTGCACTTCCTAAAGGATCAGTTCCAATAAGTTAAGGTAGGAAAGGAAGAAACTATAAACCAATATTGGATTGTTATTAGTTGAACTCTTCAGGAGGGTTCACTCTTGGCTGGTTTACCAAATATATATCGAGTAGCGGCACACCACTAACCGCAAGTATCGTATTGGGATAAAGAGAGCTATTCGATAGATCTGGTTCACTCCATTAGTGTCCATGGCCTGTTCAAGCCTAAATGTGAGGGAGTTATCCAGTTCCCCTTTCCGCTTTGTTGGAAGAGGCTGGGCATAGCTAGCTTTCCCTTCCTCCTAGATAAAAAGACTGAGATATTGCCAGTTACCTCTCCACATGGGATCTCGTCAGGAGGTGACCCTACCCTCAACCTTACCCATCCTGGATATTCCCATCACTCCGGAAGAAGCGCAATGGTCCTTTTGGGACTAAGTGCAATGAGAGGTTTCCCCTTCCTCTTGTCCTAAGATAAACACGACTCGTATTCACTCCTTAAAGTATCAGTCCCAGTAACTTCAGGCAATAAAGAAAGAAACCATGATCAAAGTAGGGGTAATGTCAGTTTGATATTATCTCATGAAAACATGTGTGTTGCGCGTAATCTCGAAACGAACCTCTTCTTCTAGATTACACTTGATTTTGTAGTATAGTTGCCTCTAATGTCGAAGCGATGTAAATATTTCGTTTTGAGCTTTTTTGTTGCCGACTTTTTCGGGTCTCTGTAGACGTACGTGGACTCTAGATTCCAGTTCAAGTCTTTTACTAGTGTCCAGTGTTAATACAAGATATCAATTGTTGAAAATTACTCTAGTCTATTTAATAATGTTACGAATACAAAACAAAGATTCAATGTCTGATTTTGTTTATTATGACGTAATATATTATCATTTTAAATCCTTTGTTTTAGGAGTTTAAAAGGCTATGTAAGTATGAGGTAAAACATTTTATTTTTGCACTTTTGACGTAGGTATGGGTGTGATGCAGCTGGCATAGCCTGTGATCTGGACTGGCGGGTGGAGTACGGGGACACGTACAGCTTGGCCTACAATGTCTCTTATCTCGTGTTAGGGGTTCTTCTCGCTGTCATCCTCTCGTAAGTATCAGTGTCATGTGAGGATATACCACTTTACCACAAGTACTATACAGTTCAGTTGTCAAGTGGGTTTAACTATTCACTACAGGTATTACAGAAATTGGCCGAGGTAAGTTTAAAGCAGTTATTTCAAGAGGGAGAGTGTCTCCTATCTTGTGTTAAGCATTCTTATCGCTGTCATCATCTCGTAAGTACCAGTCTCATGTGTGGATATACCACTTCACCACAAGTACTATACAGTTCAGTTGTCAAGTGGGTTTAACTATTCACTACAGGTATTACAGAAATTGGCCGAGGTACGTTTTTAAAATCAGATTATTTCAAGAACAGAGTGTCTCCTATCTTGTTGTTAAGCATTCTTATCGCTGTCATCCTCTCGTAAGTACCCAGTCCTCATGTCGAGGATATACCACTTCACCACAAGTACAATACAGTTTCAGTTGTCAAGTGGGTTTAACTATTCACTACAGAGTATTTACAGAAATTTGGCCGAGGTACGTTTAAATCAGTTATTTCAAGAACAAAGTGTCTCCTATCTTGTGTTAAGAGCATTCATATCGGCTGTCATCCTCTCGTAGAGTACCATCGCATGTGAGGATATACCACTTCACCACAAGTACAATACAGTCAAGTTGTCAAGTGGGTTTAACTATTCACTACAGGTATTACAGAAATTGGCCGAGGTATGTTTTAAATCAGTTATTTTCAAGAGGGAGAGTGTCTCCTATCTTGTGTTAAAGCATTCTTTATCGCTGTCATCCTCTCGTAAGTATTCGTCTCAAGTGTGGATATACCACTCTTCACACACAAGTACGACAATTACAGTTCAGTTGTCAAGTGGGTTTAAACTATTCACTACAGGTATTACAGAAAATTGGCCGAGGTACGTTTTAAATCAATTATTTCAAGAACAGAGTGTCTCCTATCTTGTGTTAAGCATGTCTTATCGCTGTCATCCCTCTCGTAAGTACCAGTCTCATGTGAGGAGGATATACCATTCACCACAAGTACAATACAGTTCAGATTTTTTTTTTTTTTTTTTTTTTTGTTTTTTTTGTCATAGTGGGTTTAACAATTCACTACAGTATTACAGAAATTGGCCGAGGTACGTTTTAAATCAGTTATTTCAAGAACAGAGCTGTCTCCTATCTTGTGTTAAGCATTCTTATTCGCTGTCATCCCTCTCGTAGTATCGGTCTCATGTGAGGATATACGCACTTCACCACAAGTACAATACAGTTCAGTTGTCAAGTGGGTTTTAACTATTCAACTACAGTTGTTTACAGAAATTGGCCGATGTACGTTTAAATCAGTTATTTCAAGAGGTGAGAGTGTCTCCTATCTTGTGTTAAGCCATTCTTATCGTCTGTCATCCTCGTCGTATGTATCGTCCTCATGTGTGGATATACCACTTCACCACAAGTACTCTATACAGTTCAGTTGTCCAAGTGGGTTTAACTATTCACTACAGGTATTACAGAAAACTTGGCCGAGAGTACGTTTAAATCATTATTTCAAGAACAGAGTGTCTCCTATCTTGTGTTACGACTCATTCTATCGCTGTCATCCTCGCTCGTAAGTTACCTAGTCCCATGTGAGGATATACCACTTCACCACAAGTACAATACAGTTTCAGTTGTCAAGTGTGTTTAACTATTCACTACAGGTATTACAGAAATTGGCCGAGGTACGTTTAAAATCAGTTATTTTCAAGAGGGAGAGGTCTCCTATCTTGTGTTAAGCATTCTTATCGCTGTCATCCTCTCGTAAGTATCGGTCACATGTGTGGATATACCACTTCACTCACAAGTATAACAATACAGTTCAGTGTCAAGTGGTTTAACTATTCACTACAGGTGTTACAGAAATTTGGCCGAGGTACGTTTAAATCAGTTATTTCAAGAGGGAAGTGTCTCCTATCTTGTGTTAAGCATTCTTATCGCTGTCCATCCTCTCGTAAAGTATCGGTCTCATGTGTGGATATTACCACTTCACCACAAGTACTATACAGTTCAGTTGTCAAGTGGGTTTAACTATTCACTACAGGTATTACAGAAATTGGCCGAGGTTACGTTTAAATCAGTTATTTCAAGAACAGAGTGTCTCCTATCTTGTGTTAAGCATTCTTATCGCTGTCATCCTCTCGTAAGTACCAGTCCCATGTGAGGATATACCACTTTCATTCACCACAAAGTAACAATACAGTTCAGTTGTCAAGTGTGTTAACTATTCACTACAGGTATTACAGAAATTGGCCGAGGTACGTTTTAAACAGTTCATTTCACAAGAACAGAGTGTCTCCTATCTTTGTGTAACAGCATTCTTATCGCTGTCATCCTCTCGTAAGTACCAGTCTCATGTGAGGAATATACCACTTCACCACAAGTACAATACAAGTTCAGTTGTCAAGTGGGTTTTAACTATTCACTACAGGTATTACAGAAATTGGCCGAGGTACGTTTAAATCAGTTATTTCAAGAACAGAGTGTCTCCTATCTTGTGTTAAGCATTCTTATGCTGTCCATTCCTCTCGTAAGTATCGGTCTCATGTGAGGATATACCACTTCACCACAAGTACAATACAGTTTTCAGTTGTCAAGTGGGTTTAACTATTCACTACAGGTGTTACAGAAATTGGCCGTAGGTACGTTTAAATCAGTTATTTCAAGAGGGGAGAGTGTCTCCTATCTTGTGTTAAGCATTCTTATCGCTGTCATCCTCTCGTAAGTATCGGTCTCGATGTGTGGATATACCACTTCACCACAAGTACTATACAGTTCAGTTGTCAAGTGGGTTTAAATCTATTCACTACAGGTATTACAGAAATTGGCCGAGGTACGTTTTAAATCAGTTATTTCAAGAACAGAAGTGTCTCCTATCTTGTGTTAAGCATTCTTATCGCTGTCATCCTCTCGTAAAGTACACAGTCCCATGTGAGGATATACCACTTCACCCACAAGTACAATATACAGTTCAGTTGTCAAGTGTGTTTAACTATTCCACTACAGGTAATAACAGAAATTGGCCGAGGTACGTTTAAATCAGTTATTTCAAGAGGGAGAGTGTCTCCTATCTTGTGTTAAGCATTTCTTATCGCTGTCATCCTCTCTCAGTAAGTATCGGTCCTCGATGTGAGGATATACCACTTCACCACAAGTACTATACAGTTCAGTTGGTCAAGTGGGTTTAACTATACACTACAGGCGTGTTACAGAAATTGGCCGAGGTACGTTTAAATCAGATTATTATTACAAGAGGTGAGAGTGTCTCCTATCTTGTGTTAAGCAGTTCTTATCGCTGTCATCCTCTCGTAAGTATCGGTCTCATGTGTGGATTATCACACTTCAACCACAAGTACTATACAGTTCAGTTTGTCAAGTGGGTTTAACTATTCACTACAGGTATTACAGAAAATTGCCGAGGTACGTTTTAAATCAGTTATTTCAAGAAACAGAGTGTCTCCTATCTTGTGTTAAGCATTCTTATTCGCTGTCATCCCTCGTCGTAAGTACCAGTCCCCATGTGAGGATATACCACTTCACCACAAGTACAATACAGTTCAGTTTGTCAATGTGATTAACTATTCACTACAGGTATTACAGAAATTGGCCGAGTACGTTTAAATCAAGTTTTATTTTCAAGAGGGAGAGTGTCTCCTATCTTGTTTTGTTAAGCATTCTTATCGCTGTCATCCTCTCGTAAGTATCGTAGGTCTCATTGTGTGGATAACCACTTCACACACAAGTACAATACAGTTCAGTTTGTCAAGTGGGGTTTAACTATTCACTACATGTATTACAGAAATTGGCCGAGGTACGTTTAAATCAGTTTATGTCAAGAGGGAGTGTCTCCATATCTTGTGTTAAGCATTCTTATCGCTGTCATCCTCTCGTAAGTATTCGGTCTCATGTGTGGATATACCACTTCACCACAAGTACAATACAGTTCAGTTGTCAAGTGGGTTTAACTATTCACTACAGGTGTTACAGAAATTGGCCGAGGTACGTTTAAATCAGTTATTTCAAGAGGGAGAGTGTTTACTATCTGCCTTGACATAATTTACTGTTTGAAGAATCATGTCCTAGCAAGGTATATGTATTCAGACTGTTAAAATACATTGAGTTGAAACGGAATTGAAAAGGGTACTGGGAGCGATCTGATTGATCTGGTCTCCCCTCCACCGACAGACAACTGAGTGTTAATGGCGTTTGACGTTAACCGTCTAAGAAATACTAATTTAAGATTTTTTAAAGATTTAATTTTACCTTGGGGAGGATTAATTATTACTAAACAAAACATAAATATTTCTTGACTTTATAACGAAATAAGGTTGAATTTAATGCACGGGATCCAATCTAACCTCGTATAATGAATAGATCATGTTTGATGTATACTGGTTATCAAACAAAATTCTATTGTTCCATGTAATAAATTGTATTTAAAAGTTTTAACACAAAGTCATTTTTCAGCAACAAAAATATTGACAGGTATTGTTATCTAGAAAATAGTCTTGTACTTTAGTGGTACAATTCCAAATTGTGGGTAAATACCTCAAAAAGTCTTTAATATTTGGCTGTTCCAAAACTGGAAAAACAGCTTTGTAATTGTTTGTAATAGAAACAAAATCATATAGGGGAGGTATGGACACGAAACTCTAAGTTAAAATTCGGCCGCGTTTGAAATTGATCTACAGTGAAGTGTTACTGAAAATTTGACTGATTTAAATAGGAAATTAGTTCTTCGTAGTTGCTATAATCCATGTTCCCCGTAAGTTTAGATCTGAAGGAAATATTCAGGGTGTGTACCATCACTAAAAAATTATAAAAAAAGGAACCGTGAAATATGATACTTAATACCGTACAATTGGACTTGTAATAATTTTTACTATTATCACAACAAATTAAAACATATACGATACTTGTGTACATTAATCATTATTAGTTGGTGGTTGGTTAAGCTTCAGCCAATCATGAGAAAGCTCCGCCTCTTCAATTCTCCTATACAGACGAATGTTTATTATTAGCAGTTTCGGGTTATCGTCTGTCTCTTGACTGAAGACTGGTCGCCACAGCGTGGCCGAGATATTTCAAGAAGATAATTGTGTAACCAATGTTTTACCGGAAGACTTGGATTCTTTGTTATGATATTGTAAAGACATAAATGTAAATTGGTTTTTGACAGTTGAAAGGAAATAAATAAATAAAGACTACAATCATTTACGTGTTATAATAATGTCATAATAAAGGGACTTGTTAATTTGCAGCTTGCCGGAATTGAATGATATAGAAGAAATTTGAATTTTAGCCTCACCATGTTTAAATCTTCATTGAGATATTTTCAATAGTTTATATTGGATTGCCATTCAAAATTCCTTTATTTTTCATACGTTTTATTATCTAACTTGCTATGAGACGAGCTAGAAAGAAAATAATTTTGTATGCAATATTCCACGCGGCGTGAAGCGGTACATTTTGATGTTACATTCAATAAACCATAATAAACATTATTATTGTGGAGAGACTAGCTATTAAACAGATAGACAGCATTAATGGTGTATTACTTGTAAAGCCATACAATTGTAGGAATCCACAATTCCTATTATGCCTATTTATACAGTGTTATTGTAATTACAATAATTCGAAACATAACAAGCAAACACAAGTATAAAAGTAGAATATTAAGTAATTACGTAACAGCAGAGTGTTGGCGTACTGTCATGTCCAGTGGTGGTGGGGAGTGGAAGATATTTATCGTCCAGCGAACGCTTTCTCGTTGCTTTCGCATCTTCAACAAGCAATTCAGTTCTGTTTCAAATCGATGGTTCTTACCAGCTGAGATAAAGTATGAGCGTGTTTAGTATCTTTTTCCTCCGCAAAGTATCGCTTTGAAATTCCAAATTATTTTTTAACTTTCTAAATTATTTTCTCTAAATATTTTTAACTATAACCATATGTCTTTAACAACAGTAATACTGGAAGATATTTTTGTATTTTCACTAGTTATGCTTCAACATTACTGTAGTTGGTATAATCCCAGGAAAATCAATTAAAAGTAATTTCTACAAGCCTGAGACCATACTCTGCTATAAACCTTTGTTCAACTATATGAGAACCCGTTGCCTTTTTTAAAGTGGTTTTTACAAGAGAGATATTACGAGTGTTTGGCTCCTGAAGGTCTGTTAAGCAGTGCCCTGAGCTTTCAAAGAACATTTAGTATTTTGTCCACATTGTGTTGTTTCTGGATAACATATTTTTTTATCACAGTTCGTGTTTCATACTTTGTTTGCAGGTGTGGGAGCCTATGGAAAACTGTGACGTCGCCAGAGAGCGTTTATCGTCTCTCAGGTCACCACCAGAGACACATTACTAAGGTGAGTGTTTTAACTTTCTCTAATTGGAGGGTATATTTGATACTCATCTTTCTTAATAACATATACTTTGTTATGTGGCTTTGACAATTTTTCTGGGGGATTCCTAATATTGTGCAGAAGGCGAAAAGGTAGGCTGATGAGCAGATGGAATATGACAGTACACTTGCGAGAATATCTTGTGGAGAGAGAAGCTGAGGGAAATGTAAAGAAGTAGAGAATAAATATAGGAGGACAGAGTATCATTTGAAATGCTAGCTGGGCATTCTCGGGAAAATTCTGGAATTTGTACTAAAATGAAGCAGCTGTAAACTTGTTAGGAGCTCGAAGGCAATTGCGATATAATACCATAAAAGTTGAGGCTAAGATATTCTACTTCGTTCTGTGTTCAACTCTAAATAGATATGTATATGCCGGTCCTGGCTCACTTTTGGAAGCAAGCGGTAAATGAAAGTAAATAACTGTTAAAAAAACTATAAATAATCAAACAACAAATCTGTTAACCACACTTTAAAACAGACCGAAAAATCGATCTAAAATACTATATCTAAAATTGTGTTCAGAGGATAAAAACCAAAACAGTAAATTTGGTAAAAATTAATGAAAATCTGCTTGAAAACAACTGAATAATGTATCCAATGAAAAATCTGCTCGGAATGTGTGAAAAATCTGTAACAAAACTGAAAAATCTGTCATCACTAAAAAAAGTGTTGAGAATTTCCGTAAAACCAATGAGGCCATCTGCAGGAAGCCAAAATGTTTTCTCACCAACTTTTTCATGTAGCCAGGCGAAGAAATAACAGCGAAATTATAAAGAATTTTTTGAGAATATAAATATTAGCAAGAATGACGCTTAGTAAAATTCGTCTTGTGGAAACACTCTGCTTCGAAATCTCACACGTTTAATACATACGCGTTGTATGACTTTTGGTAAACTCTATTAATAGATCTCTCTACACATTAAATCATTAAATATTTTTAGATTAATGCGAATTTAATTTTATAAACAGTATTGCCTCAACTTTATTAGAATGATTTGCCTCTTGACTCTTACTACAGATGATTTTCCACAGATTCTTCAAAACTGACAGGAAACTGATAGCGTACAAATTAAAGTTTTGTTTTAATGAGCTGGGCTGTTAAAATGTAACATTAAAACAACCGTACTTTTTGGAATTGTTAAAAGATTAGTTGATAAATGCCAGACATAAATTGTTTTTACTTTTAGGATAATTCATTATTACTTATTCATTACTTTTAGGTCATTTTGTATATGTAACTGTTATAGAGCCACCTGAAAAACTAATTCTTTGGGTGTATAAAATAAAGAATCACTAAGATTGATTGAATGATTTATAATGAGTAATACAAAAGTTTGCAGTAATTTATTTGGCGTCTTCTGAACCTTCTATTCTTGGTTCGCTTCGCTCTGAGAGTATGGTTGGCTGGATAATTATCCTCATTTACACAGTTTTTTTGTCACACAAGAAGCTGAGGAACCTCTCATTGCACAGTCCTAAAGGAGCTTTGCGCTTGCTTCCGAAGTGACAGGATATTCAGGATGGGTAGGAACCATCTCGTGAGGAGGTCTAGTGAGCTCTGTATCTCAGTCTTATCACTTTGGAAAAAGGGGAAATTAATTTGACCCAGTGTCTCCCAGTCAACAGTGTCTTGCAACAGACGTTAAGGTTGAGCTTGCAACCGCTAGATCGCATGAGCATCATCGTTTCCTATTTTCTGCGATAAGCAGCCTGCTGGTCCATCCCGCCTCCTCTCCAAATACCGGGATCGGTTACCATTCTGTCCCATTTGTGTAAATATCTCTCTCTCTCCCTCGATCTTTCTGAGCCCTAGATCTGACAGTTTCTAAAGTAGCAGTGTACTATTTGATGTTTAGCATTCGTAACAAATATTTTTATACTCAATTTATCAAGTAATCGGTATTGCTATCTCCATAAAATTCTGAAGTTTATTTATGTACCAATAAATACACAATAAATAAACAATTGTCTTGTTGTATATTGATTTTATCAGGTTGAACGTAAAAATTTAACATTTGTAAACAAAAACTTCAAATTTGGCAAAAAGATGCGAAAAGTAAAACTTTGTTAAAATCGGTTTTTAGAACTTTAAAAATATGACACAAATAAAAACTTATATAACCACTCTTTTCCCAAACTGTGAATGTGTCAACTTTAAAGTGTAAGAGTTGTCAAAGAAGTGTAAGTATAAAAAACTGTAATATTGTGTCTGTATCGGTAAATAATTGAATTACAACTGTGCAGTGTTGAATAATATACAGTATACACTATAACATACACTAAGGGAACTCCACCCACCTCCAACCATCTTCGGTAAACAAGACCTACAGACCAACCCTTATACCCAACCATCCTTAGGCCTCTCACACAAACACATAGATACCTTCAGCCAGTTGCAACCCAGAAGTGAACACATTGTAATAATGTTGTATTCTTACAATGTGTGCAGGCCACCATAGCTCTGGTCGCGGGTATGTACATCATGTGGACTCCCCAGGCTATATTGTCTCTCTGGCGACTGATGTTCAATGTTCCTCGGCTCTCCCAGTCCATCGTCTTTATGGCTCCAGTCTGTGCCGAGGTGAACATATTTCTCTTTAAAATATCTTAGGTTAATACAAAAGATTAAATTTTATTAACTACCCTCCAAAACAAAAGTTGGAGTCAACAATTACTACCAACAGAAATCATTGCAACAAAATTCATAGTCCGAAAATGTTCTCAAAAACCTTTGTCTTAAAACATTGGCAACAAAAATACTGCCTATAAATTATAATTCTGCTCATTTTCCTTCTAATAATATTTTGTTTAAATTGCCAACTAGACAAATACAGGACAAAAGTGTATAACTCCAAAACTTTTCATTTCAAAAAATTTGCCTTAAAATTGGCAGCACAATAGTTTTGCTCATTAATTCTAACTCTAGTATTTTCTTTGTCAAAATATGAGCATTTTGTGTTTAAAAACTTGACAAATACCGAACAAAAAATTCAACTTCAAAGATTTGTCAGGTCAATAATTAATTGTAGTCAACAATTTCCAACTAAACATACCGCACATACCATATAAAAAATCTGTCTTAAAAATTAGTAAAACAATATTTATCATACTTTCTTTTCCTCGTCAAAATATTTTGTTTAAAAATCGAACAAATTAAATTTCATTCAAAACTTTTATTCAAATGCTAAACAAAAGTTCTAACTTTGTAAATTTTCCTTGTCAAAATATATTGTTTTCAAACATTTCCAATGTCTTATACTGCTCAAAAAGTCTATCTCTGACAATTTTTCATGTCAAAACATTTGTCTTAAAATATTTACAACAAAAAATAATGCCTGTAAATTCTAACTATAGAAATTTTCTTGGTCAAAATAAGAGTATTTTATTTTCAAGAATTTCTAACTCGACAAATACAGAACAAAAATTCATACTCTGGAAATGTTTTAGGTCAAATATTTGTAGTCAATAATTGCCAACAAAACAGCACAAAAATACGTACACAAACATTTTTCTATGTCAAAAATTTGTCTTAAAAATTGGCAGTTGTTATTAACTATCATTTATCTCAGAGAGGATATTTATTGTCATAAATAGCGTTTTGTGAAGTTTTCAGCTGTAGTGCCCACCCTTGCGTTTCTCTGCTACGAACCACGGCTGCGCAACAACCTGCTGGGGCTACCTCCCGATGACACCCCCGAGAAACCGCGCATGCGCCGTCATCGCAGGAGAGCCCCTGGGCGAATCTACGGTAATCCCGACTTCATCTCAAGCTGTTACTGAAAGGTTCCTCACACTACCATTTGTACGAGCTGTTGAGTGAAAATAGAGTTTTGCTAATCTCAATGGTCTATTTTTCCAAGTTTCAAAAAATTAAAGTATTTTTCTTGTTTCAAAAGTTGATGCAAGTACTCAGACAGTATAAAAATAAAAAAGTTATTTTGGGTAAAAAAAAATAAACACGATAATTATTATTAAATTTGGAAAACTATATTTTTACAAACAATCTGCATGACTTAACTTTCATCAGCTGAATCTGCTTTCATGTTAAGACACAGCTGATTAGAACAACAATTAAGTCAGATAAGTAAGTTATTTCCTTGTTTATATTTGAATGGGTAACCTGCAATCTTAAATAGGATAAGAGCACTATTAACCAATAATGTTTTACAACTTGGCAAATACAATATATTACTAAGTTAAGAAAATTGCCACGACTTTTTTTATCTATTGAGCGATTTAAATAAATAAGGTATAGTTTTTTTTAAATCTATTGACCTTAGTACATTTTTTCTACAGGAAGTAGTTTTTAAGAAATTCACCATCAAAGATTTTAACGAGCCGCCATTAATTTTGAATTTTATTGACTAAAAATGTTCAATTGTTTAAAAATTGACGATCTTTGCTAGATTAGCATATGTTGAACATTTTAACTTTCCATCTTTAATGATTGTTTAGAAAAAAATTTTAATGTAAAAAACACAAACAGACAAGACAGACGGAAAACGATACATTTTAGGACATACATTTATAGGAACTTTTTGAATTGTTTTGATCCCAGGAACAACCTCCTGAAGTTTGTCGGTCTATTTCAGTTACACCCTGTATAGAAAATTATTTCGGGGGAAATGTTCACTGGGTGGTTTAGGAAGTATAAAATACTCTCCAAAAACAGGGGCTCAAGAATAAGACCTCATGAGTTTTTTATAGCTTAAAACCAACAACTGGGGCAATTGTAATGAATGTCTTTCAACATTTAGGAGGGGGGCGGTTGAGCCCCCTGAGCTCCCCCTTATATACGCTCCTGTCTAATAGAGGAATCAGTCGTCAGTCCAGATTTTTATACAGGTACCTGGAGAAATATTTTTATGCAGATATGGATATCGAACCTCAACAGAGTTTTCTTTAATTATTAATATTTATTTTTAAATGGTTAATATTTTTGTGCACTACAAAAATGTTTAAATGAATGTGATGTAGTTTGATGTTTTTGATACATACAATCGATGTAAGCTGTTGTTATGTATCGATTTTCTATTATTTTCAAGGTAGTAGTGTACTGTAAGAAGTAGTTTAACACTAAAATCTGACGCGTCACAGACTTTTGGAACTTTTCAGAGAAACGAGGAAAGTGAACTGGAGCTAAACTCAACATTCAAAATATTAATTTCCTTCGTTTCAAGTATTTTTTGTTTTGCAATTTTAAATTTTTATTCTGAATGGACGTATGGTTTTAAAAATTTGAAATGTCTAATGATATACATATTTTAATTACGAATTGGTACATTGAGTAGCTTTCCAACCATTAACGAAATTGAATGTCAAAATTAGCTGTAAATGGTGTATACTATAAAATTTTAAATTGATATTTTTGTTTCAGGTGGGAAGATGGTCGAGAGAGAAATCTTTGCCTAAGTAATACTAACTATCTATTGTTAAACGTTTTAGTAATCTTAACGAATCAGTATTCGTACACTTTTTTATCTGCAACGTAAATAAAGTTTAGCAATGTAAACTAAACAAATAAAAATACTATCTGAAAATGTCTCGTTCGTTTATATTTCCCACTTCTATGTAACTCATAACTTGTTACTTTTCAAAAATTAAGTGAACTTATTTGCTGAGGAAATAAAAAAAATAGTATTCAGATATAAATGTGTTACTGCACTCAAATTAATTTTGAAACATTTTTGTTCTTTCAAAAGTACCTGGACATATTCGTTTTCAAATTTATGGGGTACTGAAATCACATGATTTTAGCTTTTATTAATATACGCGCAATATATTGTCAATACCAAGGAACCCTCCTGTTCCTTCCGGCTGGTTTATACCTTTCAGTTGAACCCACACTGGGCACAGCAAAAACCGATGTGTCACTTAAATCTGGGCAACCTTATGAATGTCCAGGAGCGGCACATCACTAACTGCAAATGTTGAGATTCTGGGGTGCAAGGATAGATCGATATGTCTAGTCTACTGCAGGAGATGACTGTTGGAGTTGGTAGGGTTTGTTTCCTAGGAGTCAAAGGTTCTTGCTAGCCCAGACATAAAGGTTTGCCACCCTCTGCCTGCTTTGATTGGAGGGACAGGTTTAGAGAGCTGGCTTCCCCTTCTTCCGGGCGGACATGCCCTAAATTCTTCTACATGAATTTTGACAAAAGGCGGCCCCTACCCCCAAACTTACCCATGCAGAATATCCTTTCATTCCGGAAGCAGCGCAAAGGTGCATAGAACTAAATGCAATTTCTAAGCTTCTTGTCCTAAATGAACAAAAAGATATATATTGTCAATTGGTAATGTAAACTTTCCTTTTCTTACTTCTGAACCATTCTCCTAATGGCTCAATGACAAAAAAAAAACTTAAAAGGGCTATATTTTGTTAAAAAAAAAAAAACATTTATCTAAACTAAGGTAATTATATCAATATTTTTATATCAATTCTATACTATCACTCTATATTTCTACACACGCCGTGTTCTAATTTTCTTCCTGTAACATTTTTCACCTTATTTTGCCAGCATAGAGTTGTATGCAAAATTAAATTAAAATAGCCTTATTAGTTATCAATCCAAAATGTTATATTATTCCTATACAAACACGATGCGAAAATATATCAAATGGAGACCAATTATGTTTTAAATCTTTGAAATATTACTATATACTGTATTTTATTAGATATTACAGTGATTATTCATACTTTAGATTGTATTTTCTTAGTTTTTTAATAAATAAAAACATAAGTAAAAATTTGAAATAAGCGGACATTTCTTAGGAGTTGCTATATTTTCTTAGCTGTAGGATTTTGTGAATTTATACTTAACGTTGGTTAGTATTAATATGCACGCGGAGTGCAAGATGTGTGAAAATATACACATTTAGCAGATATATAATATTAAATATTAAACAAATCATTTTTATAGTATTTGTAAAATACTGTAATTTAAAAGAAAATGGAAAGTGTCTCATCATTTATCATTTTTGGCTAAATTAAGGATTTTTGAAATAAGCTAAGTGGATTTTTCAATCCAAATCTATAAAACAAGAATATAATGAGGAGATGTTTGATGTAAGGAGTGAGGCGATATGGCAACAGCGACAACACACCGCGCCATTGTTGGCCGGACCCCAAACGTCGTCTTTCCTGCTCACGGGTGTAGAGTAGCGAGCACTGAGCAGGTTTTTACAACAAATAGGTTTAGAACGGGTAACACGAAATCAGCATGCCAGCATTTTATATTAAACTGTTATTTATGAGAGACAAAACAATGTACGTGGGACAAATGTTAAGTATATGCCGTAGAGATATTGTGTTAGAATTTTCATAAACGAGTAATCCTCCATATGTATAATATGAATTAATTATAAATTTATAATTTAAAATAAATAATATTTGAAATAAGTAAAACTACATTTCTCACATCAAAGTTAGATCAGATTTATTTATTGCTACTTTGAATATGAAATACAGGAGATAAAGAGATTGAATGATGACTGGAATAGTTATAATATATTATTCATTAGCAGAGACGTAGCCAACTCCAATCAACGTACGGTTTCCTCCTTTCCTCACACATTTTCCTCTCCTACCGCTTTTGCTGTCTCCTTCATCAGTTCTATCTGGGTACTTTTTCTCCTGCATATTTTACATAAGGTTTTGTATATCCTTTCATAGTTCACTCTGGTTGGATGAGGATAAGGAATGTTTCAGAAAGGGTCCATTTTACTCCTTAACCCATTTCATTTTTTAAATATTCATTGAGATTTATAAAAGGATTTATAATTTCATAAAAATATGTTTTAATTTCAAAATTTAGTTTTAATTAGAAATTTTAAACGATAACACGTTTTCACTCATTGAATATTATTTAATGGAATAAGACAAGCACAAGTCAAGTGCCAATGTTGACACTTTGTGAATCTAACTTTATAACAGGGTTTAATTTTTGCATAGAGTTACGAAATTAATATTTGTTTAAATTAGTGTTACTAACTAGATAAACTTAAGTATTCTAAACTCTAAGTAAGGGAATTAACATTTATCATTGAGTAGGGGCTTCGTAAAGTTTCAACATAACACTATTTAAGAAACTACCAATCAAATTGTATAAATGATCAAACACTTTAATGCACATTTTTTATGGCTCTCGAAGGACAAGAAGCTTATAAATTTCACTTGGTTCTGTGAACCTTAGCGCTGCTTCCGGAGTGACAGGATATTCAGGATGGGTAATGTTATAGGGGGTTGGGGCCGCCTCCTATCGAGATCATGAGGAACAATTAGGGCATTTATCTCGAAGTCATGTCCCCTCGGAAGAAGGGTAAGCCAGTTATGAACCAGCCTCTCCAGTTAAAGCAGGCAGGGGGTGGCACACCCTTGTTGGAAGCTCACGAACTTCCAATAGTAATATTATTATAATAATGCCAAGTTTGGATCCTGTGTTCTTGAGGTTTTGGCGACACAATTAATTGTGTCCTATGTTGGGGAGCAATTCAGATTTACTATAATGCCTCAACATGAACGCGGAAATGATAATCTACTCATAACCGTCAGTGATGCATAGGAATATATCGCCATTTATAAGAGAGCCGTGATGTTCTAAAAGCAGGTCACTTGCTCCGGAGTTTGGTGCAGCGGTATGAGCTAATATGAGAAGATTTTATTTACACAATTGACCATCACCGATGTCAGATGCATTGAGGGGATCTCGATCTTCAGGTAGAGTACCTGGTAACACTCATGCTGAAGACACAACGGCGGTATGGATGTTTGGTTTGCATTTTGACTCTTTTTAAAGGAGAGGACGATTACATTTAGGCTTTATTATATATGTCCTCATGAGCCACTGGCCTGTGCGAGGATTTTATCAAACACAATAACAGGGACAGCCGATACAGTAAAAAGTCGATGGCACTGATAAAACTTGGTTTGCTCACAGATATGTTTTGAACCCACATTCAAATTCCGACATTTTAGAACGCTCGGAAATTGGCACTCCCAGTTCATTCCGGGTTGAGAATGAATTCCCAATTTGTTTTTATTTGTTGTTGAATTGTCCGTCGCAATTGGTAAGAAACTATGCGCCTCGGAAAATCCAGCAAGCTGCTTGGCTGCAAGGCGCCATTGATCGCGTTTTCTCGCGGATGACTTCCAAGCACGAAGCTTTCGTCGGCGATGTACTACACACAGTGTGCCTAACTACTGCACATCTTTCTAACTGTCGTGTGACACATTTCCTGCATGTCAATCATATGTGGAACATGTGAACGAAGTGAGGAGATGAATGCAGGGGTGTCGTTAGGCTACTGAGCATTTTTGAATATCCGGACGGACTTTCGACCCTATCATGATAACGGTCCACATAATAAGTTCACCCCCTAGATGATCAGTTATATCAATACATATTTCACCAAAATAAAAATAACGGAAGTAACTTTTTCAAATTAAACTAAGTTGACCACAATGATGAAAGCATTTTAGCATACAGTTGCTTAACTTACAGTATAACTATTATATCTCAGCTGTACGTACAATATTTGTAGTATATTTACATAAAAGTTGTCCTTATCATCCAAGATGAAATATGATGAAAAAATCGTCTAAATACGTATTTTGGACGATTTTAGGTATTTCTTGTGACGAATGGTTAAGAACAGAATTGTTTATAACAAATTTGTGTATTTTTGCTTAGAGAAGGTGCCTATAACACTTAACTGTTAAAATGTGAATTCACGTAGATTCTTTGTATTAAATCATGTAAATTGTTTCATCTGAATCAGTTTATAAAATTTTGAAATTAGTGGATGTACCCAACCACAGAATATTAATTAATCTTAAAAACTATCTTGCACTATAACAATACTGTAATAAGCTTAAAATTTCATTGCTAGGGTATACTTAAATTCGTATTATGTAGAGCATTCAGTTTCCATGTACGATACTAAATATAACAGAAAAGTATGACATTCTTTTTTTATTGATTATTAATGTTTTAAGAGATTAAAGTATCTTAGACAGTTAATTGAAGTTCTCTTAAGACACACTTGGAGAAATGTTAAATTGCTGTAGAATCAAACTAGTCGCTACAACATTTGGCATTTGCGAATGTTGCATTTAGCTCCACTTAACTTTCCTCTTACGTGCAGCATCAGAAACTTGATGCTGTTGCACACTGAAATCTGGCATGCACTAAATCATCATTTTCAAGTACATTCCTAAAAATCCAAAAAATGAAACGTTTTTAATTTTATAAAAAGTATAGAACTGACAGAAATAAAAAGAGAATATGAGATAATCGACCAAAATATGAAGTGTAATTCTTAAAGAAAATTAGAATTGGTTGGTCTCTAAGTTGGTCTCTACGTACAGTGGGATATATTAAGCCCCAAACCTTATTGTACAGGGTGTCGCATATGTCAGTTACCCAGAAGAAAAATTTGTTATAGCAGTTGTTCGAAATATCCACCTTGATTTTCTACAGGGTGTCCAGCAACCATTCGAACAAACTTTGTCACATTGTTCAGCAGGCCAAAACTAACAAATAATGCAATATAACAGGTGCCCTATTTCACTTCGTTTAGCGTCTGTCTGTCTGTATGTGTTTTTGGGACACATTGATTACTGTAAATGGAACAAAAATGATTTTTTTTAGGTTATAATAATTGTTCAGTATTTTAATAAAGAACCTTAAAAAGTTTATTCGTAAAAATCCACTACATTGTTGTATGTACTTGCAATGCATGGATTTAACCTGTTTTTTACGTTTGATGCTGTAACTCAGTTATTTGTTATTCAATCTTTTTGAAACAAAAAGTGTTGAATTGGTAATAAAATACGCTAAAAAAAGTTATCCAGGTGAATTTGTTGTCAAAGTAGCCGTTTCAAAGCTAATACAATTTAAAAATTTTGAACGGCCGCCATTTTGAAATGCAATGAGATATTTGTTTCATTTTTTTCACTGAAAAGGACCAACACTAGGTTAACATAACTGTTAAGTTTGAATTCTGTATCTTAAGTGGTTTTTGAGTAGTAATTGTTTCCCAAAAAACACATACAGACAGACAGACGCTAAACGAAGCGAAATAGGGCACCTGTTATATTGCATTATTTGTTAGTTTTGGCCTGCTGAACAATGTGGCAAAGTTTGTTCGAATGGTTGCTGGACACCCTGTATACACTTCATACAACGACTGAGAAAAGAATTACAATTTTTTAGCAATAAAGGTTTATTGTTATTAAGAAGTTCAAATGCATTTATAATTATTAGGTTTCTGAGTTCGTCAAGATTTTGCGGTATTGAAGCATACACAGTCTCCTTTATAATACCCCACAGTGAAAAACCACATAGGATCAGGTCTGGCGAGCGTGCAGGCTAATCAATTATACCACGGCGACCAATCCATTCATTAAACGTGTTATTTAAAAAATCTCGAACTTGGGTACTACTTTGGGATGTGCTAAGGCACCATCTTGTTCCCAGATGAGCGAATGAATATTGAAAGCAGGATTCTGAGCAAAACTACCACCTCTTGCAGTTACCGTAAGTAACTTTCTGAGTTAACATTTCCTTGAAGAAAATAAGGTCCAATCGATGCAGTACTCGAAATGCCTCCCCATACCATAACACCAGGAACATTGAGTTATGCGTGGATTTTATTAGGATTTACATCCGACTAGTACACGCAGTTATGCCGATTAACGCGTACACTACATTTTAGTCTGAAACATGCCTCATCACACCACAAAATTGATCGCAAGACGTTTTAATCAGCCTCTGAGCGGATAATTATTGTCTCACAGAATTCCAATTTTCTATCGGAATCATCCATTAACATTCTTCTTCTTGATATTTCTAGTTCAGCAGATGCCTTACGAGTCGATTTACCGGGACAAGCTACAAAAGCTTGAGCAACAGTCTGCAGGTTTTCGTCGTTACAAATTGATCGTGAACGACCACACTTCGGGGCATTTAAAACGCTTCCTGTGTTTTCAAATTTCTTATTTAACTTCCGCATATACTATCGGGTGGGTATCACGGTACATGGATATTTACCACTAAATTCTTCAATTATTATACCAGTATTTTTATTATGCTTCCACCACAACTCCACAACTAAAGGATGTTGGGTTGTAAACATTTAAAAAACACACACACAAACAAATAACATATACAAAGAGCGTCTCTACACTAGCCACCGGAACAGACAACAATGAATTTACTACGTGTTGCTGCCAACTTAACATTGTTACCAACCTATCGAAACAAAATATCCCAATTTATGGGGAAACTAACACATGCACCACCCTGTATAAAGGTTTATCATCAGAATGAACACTTACCTATCCGAATAAAAACGCCCTTTCAAAGTAGTGTTTAAAAATATATTTCCAAACGTTCATGAGAGAAATTTACAGATATAGTCTACAAAATAGTTAGTTTTGCGATAGGTCTATAGTAACCTTCTAGGTTAATTTTGGTAGTTTTGCCTACTAGCTCTGCCATATGGCGCCACAGTTGTTCCATTATCGTATTATCAGAATATTGCACAAAAATAATCCTGTATCGTTTACCAAATATTAGGACGTTATTGGGGCGTGAATGTGGATTAGCTCCAGTTCACCTTCATCTTAGTGCAGCGTCTGAAATCTGACGTTATAAACTTAAGTAATGGTATCTGGAGTCATGTTCTCTTTTGAACAGATTCAAAAATGTCTGCAACGAAGAACGTCAAAATAAATCCATTACATCGGGAAAATGGTAATATATTATGTTTCATAATTTAAATTTAACTGACAATAAACAGCTGTAGACACTTTCAGTGTAAGTTCGTCTAAGAGGCTGAAACACTTATACACTAATATTTATACACTGTAATAAATCTAACATAAAATAACTTAAACTAACCTCACATAATCGAATCAAACCTGACCTAACTTAATCTAATCTAACATAACCTAAACTAACGTAAGGTAACTAAAATACCCAACCTAACGAATATAAAACTAAAGTAACGTAATCTAACGTAACCTAATGAAAACTAACGTAACGTAACATAACCAAACCTAAAATAACGAAACGTAAGGTCAAAAAACCTAACCTAACATACCAGTACCAAAATATATTACTATCGAGAGCCTAACTATGTTGTACCAGTACCTAACCCAACGTAACAGAACATAAAGTAACCTAACACAACGAAATGTACCTAATTAAATATAACCTAATCTAACCGGACCTAACCTAACATATAACGTAGGTTAACCTAAACTAACCTAACGTAGAATAAATTACCCTAACCTTACCTAACGTATCGTATTCTAACTTAACCTTACGTAACGAAATATAATCGAACCTCAGCTAACGTAACATTACATAATGTAACCTAACATAAACTAACGTTACATAACCTATACCTTATCTAATCTAACGTAACCTAGCCTAACCAAAACTAATCTAACGTATACTGTATTAACCTAGGAGTGAATGGAATATTGTGTTAAAGTTTAGTTAGAAAAGTGTTTTTCTGTACTATTAACATTATTTTTTATTAAGAGGTTATATGTAAGAAATGGGCATGTGGTCCTAATTTCGCCGAAATACCTCACCTATGCTAACCCTAAGTAAAATTTACGTAACCTAAACTAATCTAACCTAAGGCGATCTAACCTAATCAAACCTAACTAACTTAATCTAAACTAATCTAACGTAAATAAATGAGTCTAACGTATCATAGCCTAACCCAAGCTAACGTAACGTAACGTAACTTTACGCAATCTATCCCAACCGAAACTAACGTAACGAAACCTACTCGAACCTCAGTTAACGTAACATAACCTAACCATAACTAATCTGACATATCCTAAACTAACGTTATGTAACCTAAACTAACACAATCTTACCTAACCGAACCGAACCTAATGTAAGATATTGTAGGAATGGTTCTAATGATTGAGCAAACACGTGGTAGTAAACTGACTGTTATTCAAAACTGCATCAGCAGGGCCTAGCATCGGGCAACATTAACTACGAGGTCCAGTCACCAAACGGGCGCAAATGTTCTCCAAATATTTACACATTGCAACATACTATTTTTAGGAAGAGTGTGACCGTTTGGGTCGTTTCCTCTACATTCAATTCTAAAGCATTATTAGAACTTCACTAAGTTTGTCAAGTACTGTCCCGTCAGCCTCAAGATGGAATCGGGCTGGCCCTTTTCAAAGGCATCTCTTGTACTTCTAGAAAGGATCTTAGATATTTCTAGATCTTGGTCTGAGGATCAGTGTCAGAACTCTAACATAGTGAATGTTCCGAATGCACGGCGTCAAAGCATTCCTTACACAATCAATTAAAGTCTCGACATAATTGTCTTGTTGTGGTGAGTTATTGGAACATCAGATTAGAGTCCGGGATTTTGTTTAACATCTCTTGACTCAAGATGGATCCTCCAGATTGAGGCAGACATCTCAAGATTACAAATCCGGCATGAACCGGAAATGTTAGAAAGTAGACACTTTAGTATCCGGAATACACGGACTCTGTGTTCTATTGTAAACAAAACAAAACGAGAGCATCTAGTTATTTCATTAGCATAACCATTCCAGTATCTAGTATAGTACAGTAGTATACATAACAATTGGTCTTCATGTTAACGTGACTCACAATCGCCACTGCGTTCAGCTATAAATGACAAATAATTTCAAATATAGGGTTATATGGCCTACAATTTTTAAATTGTAAATCATAAACACCAGTTTGCTGGTTGATAACATATTGTTCCATGTTTCATACTGGAACATCGAAAAGATGCCAATCAATGGGGAAATGTTTCTACCTATACAGTCGCGGTACACAGCTGATCGGCAGTTGAGCAGCCAACAGTTGCCATCCGGTTTCTGTCAAAATGTAAGTGTATAGATAGAGTAGCCAGGGCCAAAATACCCCGATGACTTCTGAAACGGTGTTGCCATATCGCTGGTGACCAACAGCTGTTTCCGCTACGATGTGGCTATGCTTACTAGTGTCTGTTCAGTTTACATGTTGTATGAAAAGGTGAATTAACTCAAATGTACGAATGTTTTTATGGCGAACTTTAATTTTTGAACAGATGTTGAGACGGGTCGTTTGTTTTCTAAACACGTAAAATTGGCAACATTGCTTAACGCTGGGTAGCAAGAGCCAACATTTGACTAGCGACGTCGCACGCAATTTTGAAAATCGAAGTCCTTAATAGCACTTATGGTGTAATATGATAGAATCTTATTCATTTTTTCAAACGTATGTAAGCATACATTAAATTCATATTATTTTGGTGTTTATGGTTAAGATGATCAGAGTGTAACATGATTCTTATATCATGTTGCCCAGATCACGAAAATACTAATACACAGGTCTCGGAAATCTACTTAGGTCAAAAGCCTGCTTACAGTACTTGTCATACGACACTACTACCGGTCTAAGATATTTCCAGTGTCATAGTAGTTTGCTTTGTTGTCCCGACGAAGAACCAATACATACATATGTAGGACTGAGAAGCCTACTTAGGTCAAAAGGTCTACTTCTGGCCGTTTAAATTCATTTATGGTGTCCCAGTTTAATTTTTCTTATTGTCTGATCAAAAAAATATAGGCTACGTATTTAGCCCTTGAATCTTCTTCGGTCAAAAAGCGTCTTCTTCCGGTTCATGCTATTTTCTTTTTAAGATATTCCCAGTGCTATAGTTGTGTTTGCCTTGACTCCACGAAAAAATATTCATACAGACTTAGGGCTGACAAGCCTATTACAGTCTAGGTAGAAATCCTTCCTATCTACTTCCATTATTCGGGGGGGGGGGGATACTTATTAATTTCATGCGACATTTAAAAATCATTCTTTAAAACGTTGTTTGGTTTCAAGTCTTGTTTTTCTGACTGTAGTATGGGAAGGAATGTATCGTTAAATGTATTGATATACCTTATCGTTGAGGCATGTTAGTGTTCATTTCTCTGTTTCTTCCTTAAAATAATGTTAAAATACCATATCACAATGCTAAGTAAGGCAACCAGTTTCGAGACATTAAATGACAACAATCACAGCTTTGCTCGCTTTACACGTTAAATAGTATTTACAATGCATTAGATATCGAGGATGGAGCTTGTATTGGCTACTGTTGACTTAATCAATTTTAAACACAAACCAACATTTAAAACTTAGTAGTAACAGTAGTACCATCAGTCTTTGCTATCTGCATCATTACTAATAAAGCACTGTTCTAAAATTCAAGTCGTAAACAAAGTATGTATCTCCCTCTTTCATAAACTCCTACTGTTAGTGTCATTATCATTTCCCAAATTAAAAAATATTCCAACTTTTCAGATCGTTCTTATATACCTTCCTCGGATTTTAATAAATATTTTACAAAAAGAATTAATTAGTCGAATTGGTCTGGTTAGCGTTTCATTTTTATACATAAGATTATCTCGATCAGCTGTACTCCGCAATAAGATGTGCAGATTCTTTTTGTGAACACATGCCATATTACTTAATTAATGTCATTGATCATAAGGCCTAATATTTATAGCTTTATAGACAACGAAAATTTCGCTATAAAACTAATATTTTAGAATCCTATCTCCAAGTTATAAAAGACTTGAAACATCACTTCGTATCTGAGATTGTATTACTGCTAGATGAAATCCCCTAAAGCAATCAAAAGGTAAGCTAAACTTACAATTACATCTCCAAATATCAAGTTTTTGAGTTTCTCCTTTCAATTGCTGACATTAACATAATGAATGGTAACTCACAGCATTTATGAACCATAACGACTTATCTTCGATAGTCTTCAGTTAAGTGTTAAAATTATCTCTGAAACGTGCTTTAGCAAAAATTTCCTTAACTATGTATTATTTTGTTATTTAGTATCCAACAGCATTTGTTATTTGTTACAGGTTGTTATTTAGTGAGAACTGGTTTCCGCAATAACCGCCATTACCTAATCCAAATTTAAAACAAAACATGAATATTTAAACCCTTTTTACAAAATAGTTAATTTGTCACTAAGATGATTTGTGCGTACCTATTAATCGATATGCAATGCTCTTATCTGTTACAAACAAAATAGGTAGTGATTATTTATTTGTAGAAATATATATATATATATATATATATATATATATATATATATACATAGAATACATAGAATATATACATAGATTCGGGTTCGAGTCCCGGCGGAGCAAGTACTTTTTGCGATTCAATATTTATTGAAATTAAATTAGGCTATTGCCTCTTATACAAATTTAATGAATGTAAACAGAAGTCATTTGACAGGTATTTGATCTTCCGATCATATGTTAGTTTGGTTATTTAAACACATATGTGAAAGAAACGGCCAATTACAAAATAATTGAATCGTAAAAAGTGAGGGCTCTGTGGTGTGATGGTAGCACATTCACCCGGCAAGTGAAAGATCCGGGTTCGAGTCCCGGCGGAGCAAGTACTTTTTGCGATTCAATATTTATATATTATTGAACATATATAAAACATCGACCACGGCAATGTTCTGTATTTCTAAAAGTAAAAAAATGTATAATTATTTTTTTAGCTGAGTGTCAGCAAACCTGTGAAATTTCTTTTCTGTCCGTTAAACCACAGGATATTCGGGAACACTTGTACACTTGAAAATCGCATGTAATAGAACTTTATTTCTACAAAGGCTTTTATCATTAAGGACCCTATAGGCAATAACAATCAAGTTTGTCCTAGTTTCATGTAGATTCCGAACCATGTGGATGTCGTGCTTGTATCAGTTGGTATACTGGAGTTCAGTTTTCAATGCCAAATTCTACTCTTCGTTTTCTTAAAAGGTAGACTCCATTATACCTAGATGAGGTTACTTTGAGAAATAGGCGTCCTACAAGTGTGTAACAGTGGTTTCACAGCTACGGTTTAGGTTATAAACCCTGTCCCTGTCTATATCTGCAGGATATTTCCAAAATTAAATGAGCTGTATATAGACTTGAAATTTTGTATGCAACCTTAGCGAAGTGGAGGAGCAACCGTGTTTTCTACGCATGAAGTAGCTAAGAGGTGGGGTTGATTCAATTAGATCTCTTTTGTACTGTAGGTGTCTCTGATGACGAAACGATGTAAGGAGTTCGTTTTGAGCTTATTCGTCGTCGACTGTTTTGGGTTTCTTGAGACAGATGCCTTGGAGTCAAGTATGTGACTCAGATTCCAGGAGTCAAGTCTGTGACAATGTCAGATCCCAGGAGTCCAGCATGTGACTGTGTCAGATTCCAGGAGTTAAGTCTGTGACAGTTGAGATTTCAGTAGTCAAGTCTGTGACAGTGTCAGATCCCAGGAGTCCAGCATGTGACTGTGTCAGATTCCAGGAATTAAGTCTGTGACAGTTGAGATTTCAGTAGTCAAGTCTGTGACAGTGTCAGATCCCAGGAGTCAAGTATGTGACAGTGTCAGATCCCAGGAGTCCAGCATGTGACTGTGTCAGATTCCAGGAATTAAGTCTGTGACAGTTGAGATTTCAGTAGTCAAGTCTGTGACAGTGTCAGATCCCAGGAGTCAGCATGTGACAGTGTCAGATTCCAGGAGTTAAGTCTGTGACAGTTGAGATTTCAGTAGTCAAGTCTGTGACAGTGTCAGATCCCAGGAGTCCAGCATGTGACTGTGTCAGATTCCAGGAGTTAAGTCTGTGACAGTTGAGATTTCAGTAGTCAAGTCTGTGACAGTGTCAGATCCCAGGAGTCAAGTATGTGACAGTGTCAGATTCTAGGAGTCCAAGTCTGTGAGAGTGTGAGATTTCAGGAGTCACGTTTGTGACAGTGTCAGATCCCAGGAGTCAAGTATGTGACAGTGTCAGATTCTAGGAGTCCAAGTCTGTGAGAGTGTGAGATTTCAGGAGTCAAGTTTGTGACAGAGTCAGATTTCAGATACTTCACTGGGTTGAGGTTGATTTGGAACTAAACTCTACATTCGTATCTCATTGAAGCGTTTCACGCGAGAGGTGTGTGTGGGATTCTTCCAACGCTGTAGTAGACAAAATGAATACTTACATATATGTTTTATTATTAATGTTTCATTTTAAGTGCCCAAAAGAAGTATTTTCCCACAGTTTAGCCTATGGAATCCTTCTGTTGTGTGGGCATGATAAATATTGTGCAATAAGAGATTGTTTTTTAATAGTAGCTTTAATCAACTGAGGGCCAAACGATATAATAAAGTCAACTTTGTTTAATTTCTCAGCGAGTATTGCAGTCAGTCAATGCATCGTCAATAGGTAAAAATATACATAACAAAATCAGAAAACCTTTAGAATATCGATAAGCTGAAAATAATTACTTATCGATTTGTAGTATAATTTATAACCGAGGATTATAGACGACTCACTGAACTGATACGGAAGTAATCTAATTGGCAGATCGCTACTTGTCTACAGTCATGTGAGGAACAACCGACTCTTTGTACTGAAACATTACGTCCAGTACGAGTCAGATAGGGTCGGGAATCATGTCGTCTCTTGCATAAGTACTTGGATCGTTCACAAAACCACTGGGAGTCTCAAGGATATCTTGCAGCTGGACTAACTGCTTCGCATCCATTGCAGTTGGACTGAGTGGTGTAGTGGCTGATACGATGTACGGATCCATGGGATACATCGATCACAAAGATAAGGATGTGCTGGTGCCCAGGTATGTGATAAGGAGGTCTAAGACCGCTCTAAGTCAGCATTGTTTGGTAAATGAAATTGAATCACTCCAGCAACAATTTTTGGTTTACACAATGTGCCGGTAGTATTTTTGGAGTTAAAATTTAAGCTTCGTTTTGTAGACGGAGAATTCTGGTATAAAATTAACTGAATAAATTTAATTAAATTCAAGAGCAAGGCTAAAATTAGTTGAAGAGTTAAAGTAGAGTTGTTTACGTAATCAATAGAGTAACTGAAGGCATGTATATAACAACAAGATCGTGATAACTTGCCAAGTTCCTATTACAATCTTAACAGAGAGAAAATGATGAGTTTTTAACTTGTGCCACCCACTAGTAAATGAAAAAATAAGGGACAATCATTAATGTTTTATTTTAAAATATATTTATTAAATGACTATTAAATTATGGCCTAAGGAAGTAAGTTTATATTAAACCAAATAAAATTAATAACTTATTCATATAATAACATAAGTAACGTATTAGGGTTTGTGTAATCACCAGGCATAAAAATAAAAAAATATTAATTTATTGTTTTCGTGTTTTTAAATTTAGTAGCTAAAAATGGGTAATCAATATAAAAATTCATATTTAGACCTATTTTGATGACATAAAAAAATAGAAAGGTAATGATCTGTCATGCAATATATACTGTATTTTATGTTAGCAGCTAGCCGTTACTTCGCACTCAACTTTATATCTTTTGTGCGTTTATCACTTCTGCTTCCAACGCCAATGTTGCTATGAAGTTTGCCTTGTTGCTATGATAAAAAAAATCATAGATCTCAAAAGCCTACTTACGTAAAAAACAAATAACATGGGTTGCGTAATTAACAATCTTTAAATTTATAATAGATTATAGTAACTTTGTTTTTGATACCTGCATTACAGTACTTACCAAGCACTGCGTACTTAATAGTTGCTAAAATATACAGTCTCATGTATTTTAATTTTCTTATCTGGACATTTTCTTACTCTCTGCACAACGTAGGTTGCAGTAAAGAATGAAATAAGAAGTGTCGTTACTATCAAGCTTACTCTTTGCTTCCACACTATAAAATATGTCAAACTGAAAATAGTGGTAAAGTTAAATACCACGTCTGTGCTGTTTCAAACAACGTTTACACAGAACATTTGGTTACATTAACATACTTTTCCAATTAATATTTTCCAACCTTAGACACCAGTGGGACGTATTCCAGGAGAGATTCTTGAAATAAGATTATGTCTAGTATTCATACCAGGGACCGTAAGAATGCCGGCGTAAAATTTCAGTACAATCGGTTGAATAGTTTACGCGTGAAACCCAAACAAGCAAATAAAGTCGCTTTCGTATTTATAATATTATTAGGATTAGGGATGTCAGTATGTCATAATGATAACTTAAATTAAATTAACTGTTATTGTTGATAAGCAAGTAACACAGTTAGCCTACATTAGCAGTAATACTAGTATATAGTAAAACGTTACAATATAGTAGTTTTCAAAGCAAATGTTGTATTTATTCGCGTTTCATAGCACGTTTTACGGTTCATTAGATAAAGTCGTATTGGGTTTTGTTGTGAAGTTTGAACAAATATTATGTATGAGTAAAGTATACATTATTTAAAATTATGTGACTTTAGAACTTAAGGTATAGAGAGTGAGGTAGACCAGACGTGCTGTATGTAATTGCAGTCGCACTAACTCTAGTTTCTCATTTCCCATAATTCGACCTCACAGGATCCAATGAAATTGTTACCAACTTTGTAAAATTTCCCAATTGTGGGCCCATAGGGGCATGCACATCATCCAACGACCTCTTCCTTACATATAAAAGAAGTTTCAAGCAAAATTTAAATTCGTCGCTCAATTAACCCTCTGATGGTTCCTTGAGTGGTAGGCTTCGCTAACGCTCAGCTAAATCCTGTGGACGGACGTGAACAATAATCAAAGTGCATCTTGCCTATGTAGAGTTCAAGCACATGCAAAATGTCATGTCTACATCAAGATAAGTTTTCGAGGTACAGACAGAAGACGCTCGGACAATTGCGCAATACGCACTCCCGGGAGTGCTAGAAAAGCTAAAAAATAATTTGCAATCTGACTAAATTATAACACCAAAGTCAAAATGTAGAAAAACGGAAGGTCAAGTTATAATTCATAGAATTCTGCTTATCATTATCAGAACAATTTGCTGAATACGCTACTGTTCTGAGAACTACTTGCATCTATAGATACTGACAAGTTTACATGCAATACGTCTTTAGATTAAGCTATGCCGATTTCAACATCGTTCACTAATCTGAATTTTACTCTTTAATATGACATCATATAAATAGCTAAAGTCTACACATTTTAAAACATATTTTTATAAAGCATAATTTGATCTACAGAGTAGGTACGTTTTCTACAATTTTACTTCGTCAGTTCTAACTTTTATATTTTTAACCTAAAATAACGAAACGTAAGGTCAAAAAGCCTAACCTAACATACCAGTACCAAAATATATTACTATCGAGTGCCTAACTATGTTATACCAGTACCTAACCCAACGTAACAGAACGTAAAGTAACCTAACACAACCAAATCTACCTAATTAAATATAACCTAATCTAACCGGACCCAACCCTACCGGACCTAACCTAACATATAACGTAGGTTAACCTAAACTAACTTAACGTAGAATAAATTACCCTAACCTTACCTAACGTATCGTATTCTAACTTGACCTTACGTAACGAAATATAATCGAACCTCAGTTAACGTAACATTACGTAATGTAACCTAACATAAAATAACGTTACATAACCTATACCTTATCTAATCTAACGTAACCTAGCCTAACCAAAACTAATCTAACGTATACTGTATTAACCTAGGAGTGAATGGAATATTGTGTTAATAAAGTTTAGTTAGAAAAGTGTTTTTCTGTACTATTAACATTATTTTGACGTGACAACGTCTTAAATTAGGTTGCGGCTCGGAGTCACTCATGAAAAAGTGTAACGCCCGGTAACGTTACGATGCCCGTCCAGTGGGTCCGCCGCACGGGATCCGCACGGGATAAAGCAGATAACTGTGGGTCCGCCGCACGGGATAAAGCAGATAACTATGTTTATTCGTGAAAATGTGGAGTGCTTAGATTCGTCATTTACAACAACTACAACAATAAAGGTAAATAATTGTACACTGATATTTCATTATCGTAAACTATGATTGATTGATTAATTGTTAGATTGACACAAAAGTTGAGAAACTGAGTTTATAGGTTATGTCATACTATTGACAAATGTTGATAGTGTTAAGTAAATTATTAGTTTAAATCGCTCTGCAATCAATCGTAATTCAGTCGATTGAGAAGAAACAGCGCGTATTGCTAGTCAAACATTTAAAATAACAAATTATAACCTCTAACCTGTCATAACAGTGCGACCAAACAAACGAACTAAACCGATCAATCACCACGCGCGGAGTTAGAATTTAACTGTGTTTAGCAAGAATTTCAAATTCCAATTTTAGTAAATGTTTTATTCAACTTTACCATTTACAATAACAAATTTTAATTAATTTCAAATTATGTACAATGTTTTAGTAAACAAAATATATTTCTATAGTTAAAATTTGTGCAATTCTTATTTTCATTCAATTCCTTGTTCCTATTGTGCAATTTAATAATATTCATATCAATAAATATTCTACCGAGAAAAAGACGTTGTCACGTAAAATCTTCGCCCGTAAAACCGACTTTACAGGCAACCATAATTTTTTTTATTAAGAGGTTATATGTAAGAAATGGGCATGTGGTCCTAATTTCGCCGAAATACCTCACCTATGCTAACCCTAAGTAAAATTTACGTAACCTAAACTAATCTAACCTAAGGCAACCTAACCTAATCAAACCTAACTAACTTAATCTAAACTAACTAAACCTTAATTGAACTAATCTAACGTAAATAAATGAGTCTAACGTATCATAGCCTAACCCAAGCTAACGTAACGTAACGTAACTTTACGCAATCTATCCCAACCGAAACTAACGTAACGAAACCTACTCGAACCTCAGTTAACGTAACATAAACTAACCATACCTAATCTGACATATCCTAAACTAACGTTATGTAACCTAAACTAACACAATCTTACCTAACCGAACCGAACCTAACGTAAGATATTGTAGGAATGGTTCTAATGATTGAGCAAACACGTGGTAGTAAACTGACTGTTATTCAAAACTGCATCATCAGGGCCTAGCATCGGGCAACATTAACTACGAGGTCCAGTCACCAAACGGGCGCAAATGTTCTCCAAATATTTACACATTGCAACATACTATTTTTAGGAAGAGTGTGACCGTTTGGGTCGTTTCCTCTACATTCAATTCTAAAGCATTATTAGAACTTCACTAAGTTTGTCAAGTACTGTCCCGTCAGCCTCAAGATGGAATCGGGCTGGCCCTTTTCAAAGGCATCTCTTGTACTTCTAGAAAGGATCTTAGATATTTCTAGATCTTGGTCTGAGGATCAGTGTCAGAACTCTAACATAGTGAATGTTCCGAATGCACGGCGTCAAAGCATTCCTTACACAATCAATTAAAGTCTCGACATAATTGTCTTGTTGTGGTGAGTTATTGGAACATCAGATTAGAGTCCGGGATTTTGCTTAACATCTCTTGACTCAAGATGGATCCTCCAGATTGAGGCAGACATCTCAAGATTATAAATCCGGCATGAACCGGAAATGTTAGAAAGTAGACACTTTAGTATCCGGAATACACGGACTCTGTGTTCTATTGTAAACAAAACAAAACGAGAGCATCTAGTTATTTCATTAGCATAACCATTCCAGTATCTAGTATAGTACAGTAGTATACATAACAATTGGTCTTCATGTTAACGTGACTCACAATCGCCACTGCATTCAGCTATAAATGACAAATAATTTCAAATATAGGGTTATATGGCCTACAATTTTTAAATTGTAAATCATAAACACCAGTTTGCTGGTTGATAACATATTGTTCCATGTTTCATACTGGAACATCGAAAAGATGCCAATCAATGGGGAAATGTTTCTACCTATACAGTCGCGGTACACAGCTGATCGGCAGTTGAGCAGCCAACAGTTGCCATCCGGTTTCTGTCAAAATGTAAGTGTATAGAGTAGCCAGGGCCAAAATACCCCGATGACTTCTGAGGCGGTGTTGCTATATCGCTGGTGACCAACAGCTGTTTCCGCTACGATGTGGCTATGCTTACTAGTGTCTGTTCAGTTTACATGTTGTATGAAAAGGTGAATTAACTCAAATGTACGAATGTTTTTATGGCGAACTTTAAATTTGAACAGATGTTGAGACTGGTCGTTTGTTTTCTAAACACGTAAAATTGGCAACATTGCTTAACGCTGGGTAGCAAGAGCCAACATTTGACTAGCGACGTCGCACGCAATTTTGTAAATCGAAGTCCTTAATAGCACTTATGGTGTAATATGATAGAATCTTATTCATTTTTTCAAACGTATGTAAGCATACATTAAATTCATATTATTTTGGTGTTTATGGTTAAGATGATCAGAGTGTAACATGATTCTTATATCATGTTGCCCAGATCACGAAAATACTAATACACAGGTCTCGGAAATCTACTTAGGTCAAAAGCCTGCTTACAGCACTTGTCATACGACACTACTACCGGTCTAAGATATTTCCAGTGTCATAGTAGTTTGCTTTGTTGTCCCGACGAAGAACCAATACATACATATGTAGGACTGAGAAGCCTACTTAGGTCAAAAGGTCTACTTCTGGCCGTTTAAATTCATTTATGGTGTCCCAGTTTAATTTTTCTTATTGTCTGATCAAAAAAATATAGGCTACGTATTTAGCCCTTGAATCTTCTTCGGTCAAAAAGCGTCTTCTTCCGGTTCATGCTATTTTCTTTTTAAGATATTCCCAGTGCTATAGTTGTGTTTGCCTTGACTCCACGAAAAAATATTCATACAGACTTAGGGCTGACAAGCCTATTACAGTCTAGGTAGAAATCCTTCCTATCTACTTCCATTATTCGGGGGGGGGGGGATACTTATTAATTTCATGCGACATTTAAAAATCATTCTTTAAAACGTTGTTTGGTTTCAAGTCTTGTTTTTCTGACTGTAGTATGGGAAGGAATGTATCGTTAAATGTATTGATATACCTTATCGTTGAGGCATGTTAGTGTTCATTTCTCTGTTTCTTCCTTAAAATAATGTTAAAATACCATATCACAATGCTAAGTAAGGCAACCAGTTTCGAGACATTAAATGACAACACTCACAGCTTTGCTCGCTTTACACGTTAAATAGTATTTACAATGCATTAGATATCGAGGATGGAGCTTGTATTGGCTACTGTTGACTCAGGGGTGCCCAGCCCCCCCAAGGGCAATGGCGCATGCCCCCCCCAAAGTACCCCAATACCCAACCCTTTAGTTTTTAACATTAGTCAGTGTATGACAATAAAATTCACATCTTACATTCTAATCTTCCAAAGGACATCATTTACCTTTGGTCTTGTGAGGAATTCTTTCTGTTTTCATTATTGTAAAAAATATATACCACTGTTTATTATCTTTTTTAGAATAGAAATAAAGTATCTTTTTGAATTTTGATATAATTTTTGACACTAGCAGTGCACCCGTTCTTTGTACGGGAGGACTAAAAAGTAGTAAACAATTATTATAGTTTTTAATATTTATATGTTTATCAAAGTACTAGATTACATCAGGAATAGCTACATGACAAATATTTTAATAGGATATTAAAAGGTCAGTAAGGGAGGCTTTGCCTTTTAAATGTTAAGGTTACTTATAAAAAGTTGAATAATAATATCATTGATAATTCTTTATTGCAAAAGAATATTGCATAGCAACTTTGGTAAACATTCATACAATTTTGGAACGTTTATAAAAAGTTAGATTCCAGCCAAAAAACCAAAAAAGGATTGAAAAAAAAATTGAAGAACTGAAGGTTAAGGTTATCAAAGGTTAAGGCAATGAAATAATAGCACTTCAATCTTCAATGTATATGTCATTTTAAACACTTTTATTTATAAGTAATTATACTGTAGTTCCAATAGCAATTATAGTCACTAGTCTAGTATGTTGCTGTCATGAAAACAATGAGATACAATTTACAGCTGATCATACAATACAATCCAAATAGTACAACATATTATAATCCAAATAGTGTTGTAAATTTTATTTCATAAAACGGCATGTATTAAAAAGTTTAATAAATGTATTAATTTAATTTTGTTTCTATTATGGTGGAGGCATCATGTTTAACAATAACCAGAGTTTTCACAAGTGAATGGAATAAACATAGCTGTAAATTAATATATAATGTTGGCAAGTTTAGGTATTCTAAATTATTATAAATTGGAACAGGTTGTTACTGATGTTGTGTTGTAGGTTGTATTTACTTTTACATTACAAGAGTAAATAACAAAAATCTAACAAAATGTATCATTAAATGGTTTGATTTTTGGAATAAAGATATCATCTGAACAAGTACATTTTGTAAATTCTATCTACTAATACCAATAACAATAACAACTTTTACAAAAAAGAAAAAAGTAATAAAACATTACAATAGTTACTTGATTACTGTGTGGTAAATAGGGTGTAAATTTGAAAGGTTGAAATTGGCTTCATTTGATACTTTTCTTAAATTTTTGACAAAAGAAGTTTTTTTCTTTGCACACTTGAAAGTGCAAACCTGTTGATGATTTCTTCATTTGAGATCTGTTTTAGAATTTCTTTCTCGCAAGAAAGAATGAGCAAGCTTGAAAGCCAACTATCCCCCATGGTGCGTCTTAGACGATTCTTAACTATCTTCATCCGACTCATAGTTCTCTCAGCAGAACAACTTGTGACTGGCAGAGACAACAGTATCCTATAAAGTATACTGAGATGAGGGAATCCTGATAGATTCAATAGGCACCTGTATGGTCTAATAAATCCTCTTTTCACCCAGTCGTCAACATTTTTCTTTTTCTTGAACTTGTCAGTCACTGTAACGTCCTCCTGTTCTTCATCTTCATCATGGTCAGAACTTAAACTATCCTCGGGGTTAGCAGTACTGGTTCTCTCTGATTTCTTCTTCTCAGACATGATATCAGAAATATCTATGTCCAAGTGAGTAGCTTTGTAAACATCAATGAAGATGTCTAGTTCATCTACAATTAATTCCTTGTCTAGATTGTAGTATTCACAAAGATTCTCAATTGAAGATGGATTACATTTTAGGCCTTTTTTCTTATCATCTACCATCTTCAAAATTCCATCATGAGAAAAATATCCCATCTGCGACACCATAGCCAGAGAACTTTCTGGAAATCTGTCATTTAGCTGGTTGTAGAGAGAGTCTAGAACGTTGAAATAAATATCAACCTTTACTTTCTTAATAGGGTCTTCTATGCATTCCTCAATTGCCAACTCGTCCATGAATCTTTTCCTTTTTCTGATTCGTTGTCTGGTGGGTAAAGAAATGTTGTGTTCTTCAGCAAAGGAAGTAATGCCACTTTCAATCTTTTCCCACGCCGAATCTTGGCGCATGAACGCCAGTTTTTCCTGTGTTTCTTTAATAACTTTTGGGACTATACTGTAATCAATGGTAGGTGACTGAAAACAAATTGTTATGGGAGACAATATTTTGAACAAAGAAGATGCTATGTATATTGTGCTTATATTTTCAAAATCTGTCATTTGCTTTAGGAGGCCTATTGCTTGGGCTTTGGTGTTGTTGTCAGAATTCTTGTCAGTCGACAAATTTTGCAATGTATCTCTTATTGTTTCAAAACAACTCACAATGGTTTGAAGGGCGTCAGTTTTACTCGACCAACGAGTAGTCTGTACTCTTTTTAAGCGTCTCTTGCTTCTTTTTTCCCCCTTTTCTAGATTTTCGAGCAAAAGGTGGTGTCTCCTGTGGCCTGACATGAAAACATACAAATCTTCCAAGAATGAAAACAAATTCCTCATTTGACAGCATATATCAAGGGACTGCTCTACAACAAGGGCGAACCTGTGAGAGCAGCACCATACATAAAAAGCTTTAGGGTTTTCTTTTGTGACTAGTGATTTGAGACCTTTGAACTGCCCTCTCATGTTCCCTGCACCGTCCATACTCTGGCCCACTATACCTTTGAGATCAAGGTTTAGGGCTGTTAAGCATTTCTTTAGCTCTCTAAACAACATTTCCCCGGATGTATCCCCACTTGTAAAAACCTTGACCAAGCGCTCTTTTGGTTTTACGTTTGATATTGTAGTTTGTTGTGTATCATCCATGTGCTCAATGTAGCGAACTATGATAGTGGTACATTCTTTTTTACTCACATCCTGGGTAGAGTCTAGTATAATCGAATAAATGTTGGTTAAATTCACACTTGTTACAATTTTATTAACTACCACGTCACTCATTGTATTGATAAGATCAAAAATATTCCTGTAACTCAAGAAATTAGATCCCAGTCTTACATTCTCAGCCCTTGCTCTATCAATTTTTTCAAGGTAAACTCTCGCATCTGGGCTATATTTTCCTATAAGTCTAAATAACCCTAACAGCTTTCCTTCTAAAACATCGTTTTTGCGAAAGGCAATCATTCCCTCACTCAAGTAACTACAGCAATCAATGACAACTGACAGGACTTCTCGGTTTTGGTCAACTGCTCTGTTACATTGTTGAGCAAGGCTCGAATCTATTCTCTTTTGTGATATCCATTGAATTCTGGCAACCTCTGCAGATATATGATTTTTGGAAGTCTCGTGGAGTAAAAAATCTCTTTCTCCTCTATGCTCTGTCCACCCTCTGTAGCCGGTTGTTCCCCATACAGACCGTTCAGTTGGAAGTGCAAATAATGGTGTGCAAGGCAAACAAAATACAGCGTCCTTTTTTTACTGTACTGTACACTAGCCACTTCCTAGGTTTCACACTGTTATTGGGCAATATACAATTTTTCCACAGAGGATTAAATTTTCTTCCACTCGTTGAAGGAAATTCTATTGATGATAAGTCTTGATTTTCCAAATTTAGAGCCACATTTATGTCTTCAGGAGAGAGCTTGAGGTTAGCATATGAAGCTGGATCACTGTGATCTTCATTAGATGAAATATCCGAGTCTGGTTCATCTACATCACTTGTTCCAAAATTGTCAGGTTCCTGTTCTTCCAGTTCTTGGTTTGATCTACAAATATATACAAAATTTGTTTAGTCTGTGAGAAGTTATTAAGCCCTAAGCTAATAGGTTTTAAAATTCTCAAAAAATGGTAGGCCTATAACTTCCAACATATGCCTGAAGAAAATTAACCCTTCTATGCACGCCAATTCTATGCTCTACCCGTCGATAGATAAACAACCAAGAAGCTTCTGAACTCTAACGGGACTTTGGCGAACTACAAAAATATTCAGACAGTGAAGAACGTCAAGAATGTTGTACACGGTTATATTTGTATTCAGTATTTGGGTCAAACTATTTGGGTACATAACTATTAGGCCTATGTTATAACCTAACCTAACTCCACAGAGTGCTGAACAGTACCAAAATACTTATAACAGTGAATACGGCAGAACCAAATCAGACTTTGGTTTCACTCCTCAGAATACAAGCTTGGGTAAGTTAGGCTATACCATACATTTTACAAGATATTATGTTTTTAGGTAGGTTGGATACATAAAGGCTTAGTATTCGTGTTAATCGTGTTTGCCTCTATAAAACAATATAACAGCCTGCGCCCTGCGCCTAGGCCTAGACATATTAAAATTTTGACTAAGTAAAACCCGTTTTTGCCCCTTAGGTTTACATTAGTTAGTTATTACAAAGTTAGGCCTACCTTTGTGTTTCTAGTTCAGAGTCTGTGACTTCTAGTAGTGGTAGAGTAATTGCATCAGTCTCGATCTCGCTGGTAGATTTATCTTGGAAACTTTCTGATGTTGGCTCAAAAACATCTTAATCTTGGTCTTGGGTAGGCCTAATCGTCAAAGTATGAGGGATGTCATCCAGGGATGTAGATTGGCTTGGGCTTGGGTCTGAAGAACGTATTTTTGCCATGGGCCGTTGTCGACCTTTATTTCAACCACTTTATAATTGATTTTTAAATTGTTCTTAAACTTGTAACTATGTTTCTTCTTACAGTGATCCAACCATTTGTCTTTGCGATGGATCGTGTTGCACATCACTTCTAGGCATTTAAATTTGTACAACGTTTTTGCTCTCTTAGGCATCTTTAGTTTTAGTTATGAACAAATCACAAATCTACAACATAACATAAGACATACATACCATACGCATAACAAATACACGCACATTCAACCTTCATTAACGTCCGTAACCGAGCTTCTTCAAACGAGACAGTTTTGTTCTGTTGCAATAGGTACTCAAACTCAAAACTCACGACTCACATTCACATCAGTACATCACTAACGGCTGTGATGTGACTGTGACAGACAGCAGACGGCAGACAAGACAGTGTTGCCAGTTGAGCCACTGCCAACCTAATCGCCCTAAACAAATAAAATATTTCTCTTAAGGATTTACACGGAGATCCTGGAGTTAGTTTAAACGGCGGAATAATATTTAGCTATGGCAATTTCGATCTTGAATCTTGATGATATGGTTAAATGATTAATCAGTACTTTTAACTTAACTGTTGAGTATAATTCTCATTTCTCTGGTTATCGTCATGGTTTAAAATGTTAACATAAAAAAAAATCATGCCCCCCCAAAAAATTTTGATGGCGCAAATTGCGCCATGCCCCCCCCTTCTGGGCACCCCTGTGTTGACTTAATCAATTTTAAACACAAACCAACATTTAAAACTTAGTAGTAACAGTAGTACCACCAGTCTTTGCTATCTGCATCATTACTAATAAAGCACTGTTCTAAAATTCAAGTCGTAAACAAAGTATGTATCTCCCTCTTTCATAAACTCCTACTGTTAGTGTCATTATCATTTCCCAAATTAAAAAATATTCCAACTTTTCAGATCGTTCTTATATACCTTCCTCGGATTTTAATAAATATTTTACAAAAAGAATTAATTAGTCGAATTGGTCTGGTTAGCGTTTCATTTTTATACATAAGATTATCTCGATCAGCTGTACTCCGCAATAAGATGTGCAGATTCTTTTTGTGAACACATGCCATATTACTTAATTAATGTCATTGATCATAAGGCCTAATATTTATAGCTTTATAGACAACGAAAATTTCGCTATAAAACTAATATTTTAGAATCCTATCTCCAAGTTATAAAAGACTTGAAACATTACTTCGTATCTGAGATTGTATTACTGCTAGATGAAATCCCCTAAAGCAATCAAAAGGTAAGCTAAACTTACAATTACATCTCCAAATATCAAGTTTTTGAGTTTCTCCTTTCAATTGCTGACATTAACATAATGAATGGTAACTCACAGCATTTATGAACCATAACGACTTATCTTCGATAGCCTCCAGTTAAGTGTTAAAATTATCTCTGAAACGTGCTTTAGCAAAAATTTCCTTAACTATCTATTATTTTGTTATTTAGTATCCAACAGCATTTGTTATTATTTTGTTACAGGTTGTTATTTAGTGAGAACTGGTTTCCGAAATAACCGCCATTACCTAATCCAAATTTAAAACAAAACATGAATATTTAAACCCTTTTTACAAAATAGTTAATTTGTCACTAAGATGATTTGTGCGTACCTATTAATCGATATGCAATGCTCTTATCTGTTACAAACAAAATAGGTAGTGATTATTTAAAGTAAAAAAAAAAAAGTAAAGAATGTCTTATTTTACCAGGCGAAGTTAGGGCTAAGAAGCCCTCTCTAACACTTAACCTGGGGACCAACGGCTTAAAGGTGACTTCCGAACCACCACAACATTACACACCACAACAATTTATTTGTAGAACATTTGTAGAAATATATATAAATATATACATAGATCCGGGTTCGAGTCCCGGCGGAGCAAGTACTTTTTGCGATTCAATATTTATTGAAATTAAATTAGGCTATTGCCTCTTATACAAATTTAATGAATGTAAACAGAAGTCATTTGACAGGTATTTGATCTTCCGATCATATGTTAGTTTGGTTATTTAAACACATATGTGAAAGAAACGGCCAAATACAAAATAATTGAATCGTAAAAAGTGAGGGCTCTGTGGTGTGATGGTAGCACATTCGCCCGGCAAGTGAAAGATCCGGGTTCGAGTCCCGGCGGAGCAAGTACTTTTTGTGATTCAATATTTATATATTATTGAACATATATAAAACATCGACCACGGCAATGTTCTGTATTTCTAAAAGTAAAAAAATGTATAATTATTTTTTTAGCTGAGTGTCAGCAAACCTGTGAAATTTCTTTTCTGTCCGTTAAACCGCAGGATATTCGGGAACGAATGTAGCTGTACACTTGAAAATCGCATGTAATAGAACTTTATTTCTACAAAGGCTTTTATCATTAAGGACCCTATAGGCAATAACAATCAAGTTTGTCCTAGTTTCATGTAGATTCCGAACCATGTGGATGTCGTGCTTGTATCAGTTGGTATACTGGAGTTCAGTTTTCAATGCCAAATTCTACTCTTCGTTTTCTTAAAAGGTAGACTCCATTATACCTAGATGAGGTTACTTTGAGAAATAGGCGTCCTACAAGTGTGTAACAGTGGTTTCACAGCTACGGTTTAGGTTATAAACCCTGTCCCTGTCTATATCTGCAGGATATTTCCAAAATTAAATGAGCTGTATATAGACTTGAAATTTTGTATGCAACCTTAGCGAAGTGGAGGAGCAACCGTGTTTTCTACGCATGAAGTAGCTAAGAGGTGGGGTTGATTCAATTAGATCTCTTTTGTACTGTAGGTGTCTCTGATGACGAAACGATGTAAGGAGTTCGTTTTGAGCTTATTCGTCGTCGACTGTTTTGGGTTTCTTGAGACAGATGCCTTGGAGTCAAGTATGTGACTCAGATTCCAGGAGTCAAGTCTGTGACAATGTCAGATCCCAGGAGTCCAGCATGTGACTGTGTCAGATTCCAGGAGTTAAGTCTATGACAGTTGAGATTTCAGTAGTCAAGTCTGTGACAGTGTCAGATCCCAGGAGTCAAGTATGTGACAGTGTCAGATTCTAGGAGTCCAAGTCTGTGAGAGTGTGAGATTTCAGGAGTCAAGTCTGTGACAGTGTCAGATCCCAGGAGTCAAGTATGTGACAGTGTCAGATTCTAGGAGTCCAAGTCTGTGAGAGTGTTTATCAGTCAAGTCTGTGACAATGTCAGATCCCAGGAGTCCAGCATGTGACTGTGTCAGATTCTAGGAGTCCAAGTCTGTGAGAGTGTGAGATTTCAGGAGTCAAGTCTGTGACAATGTCAGATCCCAGGAGTCAAGTATGTGACAGTGTCAGATTCTAGGAGTCCAAGTCTGTGAGAGTGTGAGATTTCAGGAGTCAAGTTTGTGACAGAGTCAGATTTCAGATACTTCACTGGGTTGAGGTTGATTTGGAACTAAACTCTACATTCGTATATCATTGAAGCGTTTCACGCGACGTGTGTGTATGATACTTCCAACGCTGTAGTAGACAAAATGAATACTTACATATATTTTTTATTATTAATGTTTCATTTTAAGTGCCCAAAAGAAGTCTTTTCCCACAGTTTAGCCTATGGAATCCTTCGGTTGTGTGGGCATGATAAATATTACAGCTGTGCAATAAGAGATTGTTTTTTAATAGTAGCTTTAATCAACTGAGGGCCAAACGATATAACAAAGTCAACTTTGTTTAATTTCTCAGCGAGTATTGCAGTCAGTCAATGCATCCTCAATAGGTAAAAATATACATAACACAATCAGAAAGCCTTTAGAATATCGATAAGCTGAAAATAATTACTTATCGATTTGTAGTATAATTTATAACCGAGGATTATAGACGACTCACTGAACTGATACGGAAGTAATCTAATTGGCAGATCGCTACTTGTCTACAGTCATGTGAGGAACAACCGACTCTTTGTACTGAAACATTACGTCCAGTACGAGTCAGATAGGGTCGGGAATCATGTCGTCTCTTGCATAAGAACTTGGATCGTTCACAAAACCACTGGGAGTCTCAAGGATATCTTGCAGCTGGACTAACTGCTTCGCATCCATTGCAGTTGGACTGAGTGGTGTAGTGGCTGATACGATGTACGGATCTGTGGGATACATCGATCATAAAGATAAGGATGTGCTGGTGCCCAGGTATGTGATAAGGAGGTCTAAGACCGCTCTAAGTCAGCATTGTTTGGTAAATGAAATTGAATCACTCCAGCAACAATTTTTGGTTTACACAATGTGCCGGTAGTATTTTTGGAGTTAAAATTTAAGCTTCGTTTTGTAGACGTAGAATTCTGGAATAAAATTAACTGAATAAATTTAATTAAATTCAAGAGCAAGGCTAAAATTAGTTGAAGAGTTAAAGTAGAGTTGTTTACGTAATCAATAGAGTAACTGAAGGCATGTATATAACAACAAGATCGCGATAACTTGCCAAGTTCCTATTACAATCTTAACAGAGAGAAAATGATGAGTTTTTAACTTGTGCCACCCACTAGTAAATGAAAAAATAAGGGACAATCATTAATGTTTTATTTTAAAATATATTTATTAAATGACTATTAAATTATGGCCTAAGGAAGTTTACATTAAACCAAATAAAATTAATAACTTATTTCATATAATAACATAAGTAACGTATTAGGGTTTTGTGTAATCACCAGGCATAAAAATAAAAAAATATTAATTTATTGTTTTCGTGTTTTTAAAATTTAGTAGCTAAAAATGGGTAATCAATATAAAAATTCATATTTAGACCTATTTTGATGACATAAAAAAATAGAAAGGTAATGATCTGTCATGCAACATATACTGTATTTTATGTTAGCAGCTAGCCGTTACTTCGCACTCAACTTTATATCTTTTGTGCGTTTATCACTTCTGCTTCCAACGCCAATGTTGCTATGAAGTTTGCCTTGTTGCTATGATCAAAAAAATCATAGATCTCAAAAGCCTACTTACGTAAAAAACAAATAATATAAGTTGCGTAATTAACAATCTTTAAATTTATAATAGATGATAGTAACTTTGTTTTTGATACCTGCATTACAGTACTTACCAAGCACTGCGTACTTAATAGTTGCTAAAATATACAGTCTCATGTATTTTAATTTTCTTATCTGGACATTTTCTTACTCTCTGCACAACGTAGGTTGCAGTAAAGAATGAAATAAGAAGTTTCGTTACTATCAAGCTTACTCTTTGCTTCCACACTATAAAATATGTCAAACTGAAAATAGTGGTAAAGTTAAATACCACGTCTATGCTGTTTCAAACAACGTTTACACAGAACATTTGGTTACATTAACATAATTTTCCAATTAATATTTTCCAACCTTAGACACCAGTGGGACGTATTCCAGGAGAGATTCTTGAAATAAGATTATGTCTAGTATTCATACCAGGGACCGTAAGAATGCCGGCGTAAAATTTCAGTACAATCGGTTGAATAGTTTACGCGTGAAACCCAAACAAGCAAATAAAGTCGCTTTCGTATTTATAATATTATTAGGATTGGGATGTCAGTGTGTCATAATGATAACTTAAATTAAATTAACTGTTATTGTTGATAAGCAAGTAACACAGTTAGCCTACATTAGCAGTAATACTAGTATATAGTAAAACGTTACAATATAGTAGTTTTCAAAGCAAATGTTGTATTTATTCGCGTTTCATAGCACGTTTTACGGTTCATTAGATAAAGTCGTATTGGGTTTTGTTGTGAAGTTTGAACAAATATTATGTATGAGTAAAGTATACATTATTTAAAATTATGTGACTTTAGAACTTAAGGTATAGAGAGTGAGGTAGACCAGACGTGCTGTATGTAATTGCAGTCGCACTAACTCTAGTTTCTCATTTCCCATAATTCGACCTCACAGGATCCAATGAAATTGTTACCAACTTTGTAAAATTTCCCAATTGTGTGCCCATAGGGGCATGCACATCATCCAACGACCTCTTCCTTACATATAAAAGAAGTTTCAAGCAAAATTTTAATTCGTCGCTCAATTAACCCTCTGATGGTTCCTTGAGTGGTAGGCTTCGCTAACGCTCAGCTAAATCCTGTGGACGGACGTGAACAATAATCAAAGTGCATCTTGCCTATGTAGAGTTCAAGCACATGCAAAAAATCATGTCTACATCAAGATAAGTTTTCGAGGTACAGACAGAAGACGCTCGGACAATTGCGCAATACGCACTCCCGGGAGTGCTAGAAAAGCTAAAAAATAATTTGCAATCTGACTAAATTATAACACCAAAGTCAAAATGTAGAAAAACGGAAGGTCAAGTTATAATTCATAGAATTCTGCTTATCATTATCAGAACAATTTGCTGAATACGCTACTGTTCTGAGAACTACTTGCATCTATAGATACTGACAAGTTTACATGCAATACGTCTTTAGATTAAGCTATGCCGATTTCAACATCGTTCACTAATCTGAATTTTACTCTTTAATATGACATCATATAAATAGCTAAAGTCTACACATTTTAAAACATATTTTTATAAAGCATAATTTGATCTACAGAGTAGGTACGTTTTCTACAATTTTACTTCGTCAGTTCTAAGTTTTATATTTTTAATCTGACACTTTCTCATTTTATTTAATCTCATTAATGTGATTAATGCGAAAATTCGTAAAGAATTATTGTGTTTGCATGTTTTGATATTTTTATTTTTGGTTGTTTGGATATTAATACTTAATCACGCAAAATCTAGTGAACATACAGGGTGGTTATAAATTATTGTACACATTTTAAGATTGAATAAATAAATAACCAATCAACTTAAAAACATGGAAATTGTTTTATTAAATAGCAAATTTAAAACAGTTTTATTACCAATGAAGGACAAAAAGATTACTGTTACTCATACTTCTACAAGGAAACTAAACCAATTCCACGTGCTCTCCGAGGTTTGCACGCAAAGTTTGTAGTCTAAATTCAACCTCACACCATGTGTTTCTGAGCATTGCTGGAGGTATGCTTCCAATAACCTCTCGAACTCTATTCTTGAGTTCCTCAATATCTTAAACTTTTTTGGCGAAGACTCTGTCCTTGACATAGCCCCACAAAAAAAAAGTCTAAGGGTGTAATGTCTGGGGAACGTGGAGGCCAAGGAATTGGACCATCCCGTCCAATCCAACGACCAAGAAACGTGTCATTTAGGTAGTCACGTACTATCTTACCCCAGTGTGGAGGGGCATCTTGCTGCCAGTAAACATTTGGTTGTCTATGCTCAATTTGCGGTATTGCAAAAAGTTCAAGCATGTCGAGGTATACCTCTTTAGTGACTGTCGGTTCTGCGAAGAAAAAGGGTCCTATCACTTCATCTATAGCCAATGCACACCAAACGTTTATTTTAGGGCTGTCTCTTTCTTGTTCTCGAACATTATGAGGATTTTCAGTACCCCAAATCCTACAATTGTGTCTATTCACCTTACCAGAAACATGAAAGGTTGCTTCATCAGAAAAAAATACTTTTTTCAAGAAATTGCTTTCTCCAATGTTTATTGTTTGTTCTTCGAGGTCAAGTAATCTAACAGCAAAATCGTAGCGTCGAGGTTTATCGTTAGGTTTTAGTTCATGTAATAACTGAATTTTGTAGAGATGGAGATTAAGGTGTTTGTGCAAAATTTTTAAGACTGTTGATCGAGGTAATCCTAGTTCCAAACTTGCACGCCGAGTAGACTTACCAGGGCTCCTCGTAAACAATTCTCTTACTTGATCAACAATAGCTTCAGAAACTGGAGGTCTACCAGCACCTTTTCTACATTGGACACTTCCTGTCTGTTCAAACTGCCTATACCAGCGTTTTATAGAATTGTTACTCGGAGGATTGCGGCCATACTCTAAACGAAACCTTCTTTGAACAGTTATTACAGATCTGCTTTCATGAAACCAAAGAACACACCTTGCTTTTTCTTGCACACTAGCCATTTTGATACTGAGGTTAGTTTAGTGTTTGTTTAGTCAACTGTAATTAACAGCTGGTGTGGAAAGATCCATTGTTGACCAGCTGACTATGTCACAACACAAGTCATTAAGAAGAATCATACCTTACACCCACAGTTTAAGTGACATTTTTACTTTCTTTTTATAACTACTTTTTATAATTATTGTAATGTGTACAATTATTAATTTGTATATAAAATTTGTATATTATCAGTCAGTATATAAAACTGTTTTAAATTTACAATTTAATAAAACAATTCCCAAGTTTTTAAGATGATTGGTTATTTATTTATTCAATCTTAAAATGTGTACAATAATTTATAACCACCCTGTATTTCAACGAAATTTGGAATGATTATTGTTTGGATTTCAGAATAAAACATAAACGTACTTTTATGAGATGTGTTTATCAGTATGTTACTAGGTTATACTATAATTAGGTTTTATTTTTCTCTTACCTATTAGTTTAGAGATAACAATTTGTTAATACAAAATCCAAAATGGCGGCTAGCGGCTAAAGGAAGTGGAAACTGGAAAAGTTCCTTCATTTTTAGCTTAGAATCACACATAGAATTTGAAAATACATAGCCAGCCCAATTTTTTTGTTACATCCTGTATACAGGGTTAATTATGTTCTGATACGCTTGGATATACGAGTATTCCAAACGATTGAGATATCGATGTACAATCTTCACCATACTCATTAATATTCTTTATTTTAGACTTTTTGAAGAATAAAAATATTGCCCCAAATGTACAATCACCACTTTTTCAAATGTACAATCATCGCCATACCCATTAAGTTACCTTTATTGGTTTTTTTAGGGTAAAAATATTTCACCCAGTTTTTTAAAAGGGGGCAGTGTGGGGTAATTTTAAATTATAAAACTTCAACCCCTTTCTTCTGACATGCCATTTTAAAAGTCTATTCAATGGAAACACAATACGATAAACAAAACATCTAAACAACGATCCTACCAAAAGTTAAGGGCAAATAATCCGTTACATTGTAATGCCACGTAGAAAAAGATACCTCTTACCAAAGTATGCACACCAGAAACATGAGATACTACCTAAAGGGATAAACTGGGCACCTCAAACTCTTACTGAAAGATATCACGCATGCATTGTGTTCATATGCGCAAGACACTAGCATTGTCCGGATTATTGAAATTACCTTAAAAAGGCCAGTATACACTAATTAAGTACACAAACATTTTAAAATTTTATATTTTCTGTTATACAGTAAAGGGTTTAGAGGTAAAATTAATCAAAAACATATCTTATGTTTACACACTGTATTGTAATTTCTTAGTAGTAACATGTGTACAGTAAAAACATCAAACACTATTTGATCTTTAAAAACATGCGTAATAGGTTTTTGGACTGCAGTAGTGATTCTTTTCTTCGCAGCTAAGTCCTTAATTCGTTTTTAAAAATATCAGCTGAGTGGGTGAGCTCTCGTTTTGTTTCTCTAGCTAAAACATCATTATTTGTCTCCGCTGATACAAACGCTTCAGAATGAGTGGGACCTGTTTTTTCTGTCTCATGTTCTGAGTGCAAGGGTAGATGGTACGATGTTTTAATTTTTGCTAGATACAAATCCGGATTATTGACGGTCCGGAGTTTTGACGTCCGAATTATCGACGTTCTACTGCACTTTGATAATCCTGTGGATATCTTTCTATAACAGCGAATGAATAGTTCAGTAGCACGTAACTTGCACGGACAATGGAATACTTAAACTCACAAAATACTGGTCCCCAAGAAGGTAAGATCTGTAAATAAAGAAATTACAGCGTTCACAACATATTCAACCTCTATGCAATTTCTGCAACTAACCGGTTTGAACCAGAATAAAATTATGCACTATAGTATTAACCGGTGTTAACCATAAGTTTCTAGTTAGCTGTTAAGATCACACCTAGAGAGTCTTACGCATATCTCTGCTCCGCAGATAATTTACTTCTTCCTCATGTCACAATGTGAGCTAGGATTACTCTGAAGATGCTTGACAATCTAAATTGGTACTGCAAGAGCCAGCATAATACTACTGCATATTGTTGAGAAGTGTCAACTTACTTGTATTAGCTGAGCGTTAGCGAAGTTTATAACTAGACTGAACAAATTTCCTTCCCGTCTGTCCATACGACATTTCAACAACGAACTGACCTATAGACTTGGAATTTTGCTCGAAACTTAATTTCTACGTAGGCAAGAATGAATTCTATGATTGTGCACGCCCAGCCATGGAGTTAGTCAGCAAAGCACACTGTTTTCCGCTCAGATCGGACCCATGCCTTGGAGATCGGCAACAGTTTTAGTTGTTCAAGTTACGTTGCCACAATTGTAAATATTCGTACTGCAACCCTAAACAATGTCATCCTCCAGAGTCATGAAACAAACTAATGTCCTATATTTAAAGTTTGTTTTTGACGATGAAAGGGTTATGAAGGGAACATTATTTCCCGCATATTTGCTATCGTTCAATGATACAAGAAATCAGCAACACTAATTTCACTCTAAACTAGGCCGCTTTGGTTTCCAATTCTGATAAATTAAGGTAACAGTAAAACCTAAATTATCGAACAGATTTACGATAAACCGATGGTGAGTTATATTATGCTTTTAAGAATATTGTCTAGAATACATAGAATATATGTCTAGAATAACAATAAAAATAACCAAATCTTGTTTCCAAATTACGGCAATTCTGTTGCTGCCGTGACGATCGCCATTTACTATAGCCCTCAGGTCAGTTTTCGGTGGATGGACGGTCAGCGCAGACCTTCATTAACTTGTATTCTTTATATCGGTTTCTAGAATTAGTGTTTTTTTTTTTTATTAAATAATTGTTTTAGAGTTAGGATGCATGGAGTAGACACAACTTATTTGTTGTAATTCCTGACCTATGCGTGTCACAACGTTCTGGTATGAGTTATCTATACTGTACTTATGTGTGTTAGGTTAGTTATCCACGTGAGAAAGAGAGCAGATTGCAGATCTCTAAACTTAGTAGTAAAGTGATTTATCGTATTACTGAACAATATGAAATGCCCGGAAAATCCTTTTTCCTTCCTGTTAATATCCGTTGTCTTAATTTCCCCAAGATAATTTATTTGATCGGGCAAAGCATAGCTTGTTGGAGAAGAGATAGGAGGCGTAATAAAATAATACCGTACTATTTATTACTTAATCTGCCGGTATTTACTCATTCTTTAACGTTTATAATATGTAAAAAACCGCCATGTCTTATGTCACCAAATATGAAAATTTGAGCTAAAAAAGTATTCAAGATAAAACTAACGAAATTTTAGTAATAATGGACTTTTTCAACGTTCATTAAAAAAGCATTAATATGGCTATTAAAGATTGAACAGGTCTATTTTTAGTTACTACCTTTTGTTAATAACGACCAATTATATAACATCAATATGTTTTTATTATTAATGGTACGGTTGTAACAAATTATATAAATAATTATATATTGTTTTGTTGTTTTCATAAAGTAGTCCGTTATTACAAACTTTGCCATCGTACAGATTTAACGTCCACAATTAAAATAAAACTGTGGTATAAAACTATGGTAGTTAAATCAATGTTTTACACTACAAACATAATAATTCCATCCAAATTTGAAACTTTAAACTTTGTTGTTTTTTTCATTAAAATAAGAAAATACGAGTACTCTTACGCACAGGAAACACGTAGGAAACTCAACATATTAGAATGTATTTTTTTGAAACTTTTTCTCTGTTTTTAATGTTTTATCATTTACCAGTTTACCCTCCTCCCTGAAAAGGCCACCCTGATGTAAGACGACGTAGATGGTTCTGAGAAGCACGATTAATTATATACTCGTATATTTTGACTTGCACATTGCTTATTATGACTATTATCAATGTATTTTGAATCAACCCATCTTACTTATGAAAGATTGGAAAGTACTGATAGGTTATCCCTTAAAGCCCTGATGGCGGGAGGCTAGTCGTGGAACTCTGGCGTACTTTAATACTTTTACAATGTCCCAGAGCGCGATTAATTCACACATAAAGAAGGTTTGTTTCATCACTTAGTAATTTGGAAACATAAGCACGCACGTTATTGCTCCAAGAGAAATGCTATAACTTGAGTCGTATTTATGTCGTACTATTTTTACCAACCGCAATAAGTAACCGAGACGCAAACCAGAAGTGATAAAATCTTCACTTTGCGTTGTGCAGCAAACAATCCAGATTAGATTTATGTTGCTGCCGTAAAACACAACTGTATAGTTCTCTGTTGTACGTGACAGATCAACCTACTCTTCAGATTCTGAATGCTTTCAGCTATTGCTTGAGCTTTTTATTTCTTTATTAAACGGAGAGGCCATACCAGTTTTGCACGTCCTCATGCGCTAGTGGCCTCCAGATTTGAGAAGTCAAGTATGGAACGGTGGCATCGGATTTCAGAAGGTGAAATGGAGCTTCACTCAACTTTCGCACTGAATGAACATATCCCACCATAGCTGCGTTGTGTGCGTAAAAGAATGTTGCTGCCTTCATCGAATTTAGTTCATAGTGTTTTTGTTAGTAAGCAATTCAGGCAGGCCAAGTAAGAATAAACTTGTGTCGCCAGAACCACGTGTCGTCAGCACACTAGAGTCACCAGCACACTAGATTCGTCAGCACACTAGAGTCGCCAGTACACTCGTGTCGTCAGCACACTAGAGTCGCCAGTACGCTCGGGTGGTCAACACACTAGAATCACCATCAAGATCGTGTCGTCAGCACACTAGAGTTGCAGTAACGGTTATGTCGCCAGCACACTCGTGTCCTCACTAGAGTCGTGTCGTCAACACATTAGAGTCTCCAGCACGTTCGGGTTGCCATCAAAATAGAGTCACCATCACGCTCGTGTCGCCAACACACGAGAGTCATCAGCACACTAGAGTCGTCAGCACCTTAGAGTTGCCAGCAAATTAGAGTTGCAGGCACGCTTATGGCGCCAGCACACTAGAGTTGCCAGCACGCTCGTATAGCCAGCACACTAGAATTGCCAGCACGCTCGTGTAGCCAGCACACTAGAGTTGCCAGCACGCTCGTGTCGCCAGCACACTAGAATCATCGTCACATTTAAACTAAACATAATGTAATAATTTATTTATGAACACATTAAACATTGATGTAGAATCATTTGGTACGAATTAAAATTTCCGCGTGTAAGTATGAATTTTGTTTCGCTTAGCATAAGCACAGAGCAGTGTTACCAATCTAACAGGTGATAAGTGGGTGATCTTACAATCTTTCTGCACCCGTTTCACTCTTTGTTCTTGTAGACTTACATTTATCTCATTTGTACAGAAATAAATACATTGCCTATCATTATTGATTGGCAAAACTAATCTATGCAAAATGTAAAATATATTTAATTGTCTATATATTTTTGTTTGAAACTTGATATTTTCGGCTAATACTTCTGTGTATTGTTTTATTAATATAAATAATATATTTTTTCAATTTATTAAATTCAAGGCAATGTTTTTGAAGAAAAAACTGTATATTTGCTATAATTTGCGAACATTTGATTCAGTGGTGGTGGAGGGGGAGTGGTTGGTCTGATTTTTTAAAATAGTTTTTAGTTGAAACAGTCTTTATGTCGGCAAGTAACTGCAATTAATCGGCGATCCCGGGTGCCACTAACATTTCTACATATTATCAGGAGTGTGGCTAGGAGGCGGGGGGCGGGGGGCTGACCCAGCGTCGTCTGCTATTGATCTGACAGTAGCAGGCTACTCCGCGAGCCGCGCTGTCGTGCTCGCACTCTCCGCGATCGATGCACAGAGGCGCCTAGGCTCCGAGCACCCTCCTTTCTGCTGCCGCACTCCACACTTTCCTGTCCAGGTTCAGATCCACGATGGCGGACAAGCTGAAGGAGGAGTACTACTCGCCGCCGCCCAAGCTCGGCAATTGGGAAGGGTTCAAGATCTTCCTCTGGAACTCGGAGACCAAGCAGTTCCTGGGCCGGACAGCAGGAAGTTGGGGTAAGTGATTTCAAATTTGCTCTACACCGCACCTCACTCAGTCCTGTCCTGCGTTGCATTAAATGTCATTTAATTAGAAAAAATAAATTAAAAAGAAAACAATCTGAGGGTATTTTAAAGAAAACAAATTATTTAATTTCCAAATGATAAAGCAACATCCTTGTTTTAACCAACAATCGTGGAATTTGCAGTCGTTGTGCCAGAAATGTGCAAATTCCAAATTATTTTCATCCAGCTTACATGTCAATTTGAAAATATTTAGATGCGGTGGTGAACTGTGTTCGGTACACATTACATAACGCACGGTTCTACTCTAGGTAAGTACGGGCATAGGGAGTCGGTGTCATCTGGTATCGATTGTGGGTAGGGGCGAGCGCGGGTCCGAGTCCTGCTACTCCTTTATTTCACCCCTGTAGTCCTTGACCTGTCGTCCTCCAGACCGCCATTTTACCGCCAACCACTCTGAGGGTTGGAAATCCACAAGAAATTGTGTTTCTGGAGAATGCAATATTTGAAATATATCGATCGTTCTTAATTTTTTTGTGACCAAAGGTATTGATTGTTTCATTGATATATCACTATGTAAATTCAAATTTAAAAATCAATTACTTTAACCTTATTTTTTCATAGTATGAAATGGATAACAAAGAGATGAGTAAATAAATTGGACAAGTTCAATTAGGATACATGAAAATCGGTACGATATTATCCTTAATTTATAATCGCCGTTATATTGTTAATACTTCCACCATCTTGGATTGTTTTATTTCTAACGACGAGGAAAATATGATTTTGTTGATAACCAGGAAATGTTGAGGCAGTGAAGAGGTTCCTGTGATAAACTCTTTAATATATGTTGAAATGGTAATTGTCATGAATAAAATGGAAAAGTAAGTTTTAGTAGCTATTAACTAAAGAATTTGTTGATTACATTCGATGAAGGTGTTTGAAATATCAATTAATATGTAATTTTAGTATTTTTTTTTTAAATATAAAGTTGTAATGGCATGTAAAGGTTAATCAAACAACTCAATTTCTTTTAGTATGCCTTAATCGCAAATCTCTTACATGAGCAAAAGGAACTTTAAGCTCCTTAGCTCAGACGTTTATGAAACTTCATAACATAAGTTTGTATCAAAATTTAAACGTGTGAACTAACCTTGAAATGCCGAAGAAAAAGATCGAACGAGCTCAAAGATGAGATGAGCCTTGAAGGCGGGCAATACATAGAGTAAGATATAATACGTTACTCTATGGACAGGGGTGTACTCCTAGCATTTTAAAACTTCTGCGTTTAACAATTAATAATTATGAACTTGAAAATTAAAGCCTTCTTTTCAGTTTCAATTATACATCGCTGGTTCTTGAGCTGTAACAGATTACGATCGTACTGAAAACCATGAATATATTACTCAAGTAGTTTCTTGAGCACTTGATTTTTTTACTTTTACCCATATATCTAAAAGTTGGTCAACTGCACATTCCCATAAAGAAAAACAGTCTATGTATATGTATCAAATTGTAAAGTAACTGATGCATTATGTGCAATTTTAAATTATATTATTATATTTCAAATTATATTGAAACATAAGAAGTAAAGTCTTGAAGAAACTATCCACTTTAATAAATTCGCAATACACCATAAAATAAATGTTGAAAGGTCATTCAATGTCATCGGGTTCAGACGTTCTCTGAAGTTTTGGACCTGAAAGTATTACAAAACAACTCTAGTAAAGTACACAGATGTAGTAAATCAACTATATCACAGTTTAAGTTTGAATTTTTAATTGTTTAAATAATTATTAAGATTGTTGAGAGGGATTTAACTTAAGACAACTACGTAGCCTGTGTCTTACCTCCTAAAGGATAAAATCAATATATGCAAATTTTTCTTGAGTTATGTTATGTTTATTTAATGAGTACCTGATGGATACACGTACTACAGTTTAATACACCTACTGCGATTACATTATGATAGAATTTCAAATAATGCAACCAAATGGACATAAACAATATACTACGAGTATATCAGAACTATCTCTATAAAGTTCAGGATACTGTTCCATATACAATAATTCCCATCCAAAATTAATTAAGTTGTCTGTTTCTTTTTGTATACTGTCTACTTGTTTTTATATGTGGTTATTTTAATAAAAAATGTATTCACAACGTAACCGAATTAAATTTAACGGCCATAAATTTCAATATGGCGGCTACTTAAAAGAAAATTTAAAAAATATCAGTTTAATAGTTTTAATAGCCGCCATTTTGAAATTTAAATGGCATATTGATAGCTCAAAGTCCCTTTCATTGATAGGTTTGTAAATGTAAGGCTTATTCTGCCCGCGCTCATGAGCCTCTGGCATGTGCGAGGATACTATCAAACAGAATAAGGGGGAGAGTTGATACAGTACAAGGTCGATGGTACTGATAAAAACAGACAGGATTTGAACCTCCGCTACCTCTACCTCAGATCTATGTCCGATGTCTTAGACCGCTCTGCCATCGGCACTCCTTAGGTATTTCTGAAGGTTTATTACGTAAATTAATACATTGCATATTATAGCACTGTTATCCAAATATGTGCCATGTGTTCTGCCTTTCGATAACACACATACGTAACAAATAAAACAAGAAAGTAAGTTTAAAAACTTTCAAACTTCCACACATAAGATCCGTCCATTCCATTGTTTTATCAGTAATCCTAGTCAACGTAAACCGGCAAAAAGATTACATTGCAGATTGAATTAAAATGTTCTAATTTGTATGGAACCAACCAATCCAATAAAGTGAATCTGTGTCAAAGGAAAATTCCCTATGATCAACAACTATGATTATTCTGTGCTTTTCTCGTTGCCAATATGGTTGCCCCATAAGACCATTGTAACCAGATCTAAACTGCTAAGTCAAGATTCCCAACGGACACCGGTGTTAAATATTTATAAATAGCTGTAATACGTAGAATTTCTTACCAAATAATAGATAACCCTCTTGGTGACAGATTCAAACAACATAGATCGTTCGCTCATCGGCATTCCCAATAATAATATTCTTTATTGCGTGAAACAATAATTACAAATATTGCATGGCACGAGTCAACGTAACTATATTGAATCGAGATAAATATATGCAATGCAATAAAATACTTGCTTGTATCAGAAGCGGGAGTTTCGTGGTTGTTGTTAATTAAAAAAATTTTCATCCCAGCGGGCTATCATAGTAAAACGCCTTTGACATAAGACAATGTTTTAGTCGAGTTTTGAATTATTTTGTCTCATTGAGTTGTTTGATGCCCAAAGGTAGCCTATTGATTAGTCCAACTCCAACTTGTGATGGCAAGTGTTCGAAAGCTGCCGTTCTGTGCTGCTCGACTCGAAAGTTATCCCTGCCTCTAGTCCCGTATTGGTGGACATCCCTGTCCCGTAACAACTCACAATTGTTTGAGTAACAAATATACACGTACAGATTTAGAGTAAACGAGCATAAATAGCACATTGCTTGCATTTAGTCTTCGGCTCCTTGTGGTCTATTGATCAAGGCTCTGAATTTTGTAGTTAGAGTTCTGAAACACCCTGTATATATTTCGACAGAGGCACATTCAGAAAGGGGGTTGAGTTGAAATAATCGTGACAATACATCAGTTTCAAGTTTAATACGACAAAGAATAAAGTTAAGTTAAGTAAACATGTCTTATTTTACCACGCGAAGTTAGGGCTAAGAAGCCCTCTCTAACACTTAACCTGGGGACCAACCAACGAACGGCTAAAGGACAGGATCGCTCAACGGTCACCCATCCTAGTAGCAACCACGCTCGACGTTGCTTGATCTGGTTATCTTGCGATAACCGTTGTACCAGACAATACACCAGGGGCATGTTTTAAACCAAAATTAAAATTAACTTTCGATACGACGGACCATTAAATGGTGTTTTTGGGTGGAGGAAGGCGGACTTGGATTCTGGATCTGATTATAATGTAACTTCAGGCCAGTATCAGAGGATTGTTAACGTGTGAAAATATCATGCTCGAAAATGGAATCTTGAACTCAAGCCATTCACCAAGATACCAGAGACTGTACTAAGATACCAAATAGTTTAGAGGCACAAGTAAGCGATGGCACTCAGTCTGATTGGCACCAATGAATGGATGCAGAGACTGACTGATTAGTGGCGCACATACACACGGCCGCACAGTGAGCGCGCTCTTATCACTTCCCGCTCTGATAACTAACCGCGTGTTCCTGTTGACGGCAATCTGGGAATCTATAAACCAAACAGTTGCAGGCATACTCGAGTCGAGTGGTTGATATAACCTCAGTGACGGCTCTAGTGGTGGCTCTGGGGGGTCACACCTCCATATCCTCTAACATACATTGTTATTTTGTATCTGGTAACGAAACAAACAGTTAAAAACTGTATCACAATATTTAAAGCATATTTAAGTTTTATATATATTTTTTATGTTGTTATTGACAATGGAAGATTTAAAAGGTAAAAGGCTTTCGGACATTTGCCATCGTTATTGATTATAAAAGGTATAACACAACGTTTCGAGGGTTGGAATATATCCCCTTCGTCAGGTGGGGGAGGTACTTACCTATATTCTTGTTCTATTCCACAACTCCACACTCTTACTTTGTGATGGTGTCTGAATCTGATAATATATTGGAAGCCCCAATTTCCTGTATTGTATGACTGGTGACGTCCCTGAATCTGTATTACATCGGCAGTAAGTTCTGAAAACCTCCTTAAGTACGATATTCGGCAATATATAACAAGTGTTGTTTGTCACAAACTACTTTATTTCCATTTAATAATACGGAACAAAAACAGTCGGTGGCTGTCCTATTTCAAAGAAACGTTAAAAAGTCTGATGGTAATAGATGTCACAATACTTTGAAAAATCAAAAATATTAATACGACCTGTGTTAACGGATAAATAATAATTAATTTCGACTAGTGCCTTGTTTGGTCAGCTTATACTTTATTACTTAGTCTTACGATCATTTTTATTCAAATGTATACCAAGAAGGTATCATACCATAAAATGATTCGAGTTCACCTTCACGCATGATACTACCGGTGTTTCGTGCCACATTTGCTTCACATCTAAACAATGAAACCTTACACAATATCATCACTTCGTCTCAACGACAGATTTCTAAACCACGTGAGGTTGCGTCAAGATTATTTAGGTTGATGAGAGTCACTTCTTGGCCAGCAAGCAGCCAGTGATCAGTTAACATGAGTTAGCTGCGGCTGCAAAAACAGTGCGGTATTATTGATCGGCCTTGACTTGCCTCGGTCTGAGCCGCAGCCGTGCAGTGCACGTCCATCATCCATCAGTACTATACTGCCGGTCTCGTGTTAATGTCCATAACTTACTGTTCAGCTGCACATGTGCCAGCCGTGCTGAGGTCTCGGCCTTGACACAGTCTCGGCCACAGCCGTGCAGTTAACGTCCATAATCCATCAGTGCTATACTGCTGATGTGTTAATGTCAATAATTTACTTACTCAGCTGCACATGTGCCAGCCGTGCTGAGATCTCAGCCTTGACACAGTCTCGGCCACAGCCGTGCAGTGAACGTCCATAATCCATCAGTGCTATACTGCTGATGTGTTAATGTCAATAATTTACTTACTCAGCTGCACATGTGCCAGCCGTGCTGAGGTCTCGGCCTTGACACAGTCTCGGCCACAGCCGAGCAGTGAACGTCCATAATCCATCAGTGCTATACTGCTGATGTGTTAATGTCAATAATTTACTTACTCAGCTGCACATGTGCCAGCCGTGCTGAGGTCTCGGCCTTGACACAGTCTCAGCCACAGCCGTGCAGTGAACGTCCATAATCCATCAGTGCTATACTGCTGATGTGTTAATGTCAATAATTTACTTACTCAGCTGCACATGTGCCAGCCGTGCTGAGGTCTCGGCCTTGACACAGTCTCGGCCACAGCCGTGCAGTGAACGTCCATAATCCATCAGTGCTATACTGCTGATGTGTTAATGTCAATAATTTACTTACTCAGCTGCACATGTGCCAGCCGTGCTGAGATCTCGGCCTTGACACAGTCTCGGCCACAGCCGTGCAGTGAACGTCCATAATCCATCAGTTCTATACTGCTGATGTGTTAATGTCAATAATTTACTTACTCATCTGCACATGTGCCAGCCGTGCTGAGATCTCAGCCTTGACACAGTCTCAGCCACAGCCGTGCAGTGAACGTCCATAATCCATCAGTTCTATACTGCTGATGTGTTAATGTCAATAATTTACTTACTCAGCTGCACATGTGCCAGCCGTGCTGAGGTCTCGGCCTTGACACAGTCTCGGCCACAGCCGTGCAGTGAACGTCCATAATCCATCAGTGCTATACTGCTGATGTGTTAATGTCAATAATTTACTTACTCAGCTGCACATGTGCCAGCCGTGCTGAGATCTCGGCCTTGACACAGTCTCGGCCACAGCCGTGCAGTGAACGTCCATAATCCATCAGTTCTATACTGCTGATGTGTTAATGTCAATAATTTACTTACTCATCTGCACATGTGCCAGCCGTGCTGAGATCTCAGCCTTGACACAGTCTCAGCCACAGCCGTGCAGTGAACGTCCATAATCCATCAGTTCTATACTGCTGATGTGTTAATGTCAATAATTTACTTACTCAGCTGCACATGTGCCAGCCGTGCTGAGGTCTCGGCCTTGACACAGTCTCGGCCACAGCCGTGCAGTGAACGTCCACAATCCATCAGTGCTATACTGCTGATGTGTTAATGTAAATAATTTACTTACTCAGCTGCACATGTGCCAGCCGTGCTGAGGTCTCGGCCTTGACACAGTCTCAGCCACAGCCGTGCAGTGAACGTCCACAATCCATCAGTGCTATACTGCTGATGTGTTAATGTCAATAATTTACTTACTCATCTGCACATGTGCCAGCCGTTCTGAGGTCTCGGCCTTGACACAGTCTAGCCACAGCCGTGCAGTGAACGTCCATAATCCATCAGTGCTATACTGCTGATGTGTTAATGTCAATAATTTACTTACTCAGCTGCACATGTGCCAGCCGTGCTGAGGTCTCGGCCTTGACACAGTCTCGGCCACAGCCGTGCAGTGAACGTCCATAATCCATCAGTGCTATACTGCTGATGTGTTAATGTCAATAATTTACTTACTCAGCTGCACATGTGCCAGCCGTGCTGAGGTCTCGGCCTTGACACAGTCTCGGCCACAGCCGTGCAGTGAACGTCCATAATCCATCAGTGCTATACTGCTGATGTGTTAATGTCAATAATTTACTTACTCAGCTGCACATGTGCCAGCCGTGCTGAGGTCTCGGCCTTGACACAGTCTCGGCCACAGCCGTGCAGTGAACGTCCATAATCCATCAGTGCTATACTGCTGATGTGTTAATGTCAATAATTTACTTACTCAGCTGCACATGTGCCAGCCGTGCTGAGATCTCGGCCTTGACACAGTCTCAGCCACAGCCGTGCAGTGAACGTCCATAATCCATCAGTTCTATACTGCTGATGTGTTAATGTCAATAATTTACTTACTCATCTGCACATGTGCCAGCCGTGCTGAGATCTCGGCCTTGACACAGTCTCAGCCACAGCCGTGCAGTGAACGTCCATAATCCATCAGTTCTATACTGCTGATGTGTTAATGTCAATAATTTACTTACTCATCTGCACATGTGCCAGCCGTGCTGAGGTCTCGGCCTTGACACAGTCTCGGCCACAGCCGTGCAGTGAACGTCCATAATCCATCAGTGCTATTATACTGCTGATGTGTTAATGTCAATAATTTACTTACTCAGCTGCACATGTGCCAGCCGTGCTGAGATCTCGGCCTTGACACAGTCTCAGCCACAGCCGTGCAGTGAACGTCCATAATCCATCAGTGCTATACTGCTGATGTGTTAATGTCAATAATTTACTTACTCAGCTGCACATGTGCCAGCCGTGCTGAGGTCTCGGCCTTGACACAGTCTCGGCCACAGCCGTGCAGTGAACGTCCATAATCCATCAGTGCTATTATACTGCTGATGTGTTAATGTCAATAATTTACTTACTCAGCTGCACATGTGCCAGCCGTGCTGAGGTCTCGGCCTTGACACAGTCTCAGCCACAGCCGTGCAGTGAACGTCCATAATCCATCAGTGCTATACTGCTGATGTGTTAATGTCAATAATTTACTTACTCAGCTGCACATGTGCCAGCCGTGCTGAGGTCTCGGCCTTGACACAGTCTCAGCCACAGCCGTGCAGTGAACGTCCATAATCCATCAGTGCTATTATACTGCTGATGTGTTAATGTCAATAATTTACTTACTCAGCTGCACATGTGCCAGCCGTGCTGAGATCTCGGCCTTGACACAGTCTCGGCCACAGCCGTGCAGTGAACGTCCATAATCCATCAGTTCTATACTGCTGATGTGTTAATGTCAATAATTTACTTACTCATCTGCACATGTGCCAGCCGTGCTGAGATCTCAGCCTTGACACAGTCTCAGCCACAGCCGTGCAGTGAACGTCCATAATCCATCAGTTCTATACTGCTGATGTGTTAATGTCAATAATTTACTTACTCAGCTGCACATGTGCCAGCCGTGCTGAGATCTCGGCCTTGACACAGTCTCAGCCACAGCCGTGCAGTGAACGTCCATAATCCATCAGTGCTATACTGCTGATGTGTTAATGTCAATAATTTACTTACTCATCTGCACATGTGCCAGCCGTGCTGAGGTCTCGGCCTTGACACAGTCTCGGCCACAGCCGTGCAGTGAACGTCCATAATCCATCAGTGCTATTATACTGCTGATGTGTTAATGTCAATAATTTACTTACTCAGCTGCACATGTGCCAGCCGTGCTGAGGTCTCGGCCTTGACACAGTCTCAGCCACAGCCGTGCAGTGAACGTCCATAATCCATCAGTGCTATACTGCTGATGTGTTAATGTCAATAATTTACTTACTCATCTGCACATGTGCCAGCCGTGCTGAGGTCTCGGCCTTGACACAGTCTCAGCCACAGCCGTGCAGTGAACGTCCATAATCCATCAGTGCTATTATACTGCTGATGTGTTAATGTCAATAATTTACTTACTCAGCTGCACATGTGCCAGCCGTGCTGAGATCTCGGCCTTGACACAGTCTCAGCCACAGCCGTGCAGTGAACGTCCATAATCCATCAGTTCTATACTGCTGATGTGTTAATGTAAATAATTTACTTACTCATCTGCACATGTGCCAGCCGTGCTGAGGTCTCGGCCTTGACACAGTCTCGGCCACAGCCGTGCAGTGAACGTCCATAATCCATAAGTGCTATTATACTGCTGATGTGTTAATGTCAATAATTTACTTACTCAGCTGCACATGTGCCAGCCGTGCTGAGATCTCGGCCTTGACACAGTCTCAGCCACAGCCGTGCAGTGAACGTCCATAATCCATCAGTGCTATACTGCTGATGTGTTAATGTCAATAATTTACTTACTCATCTGCACATGTGCCAGCCGTGCTGAGGTCTCAGCCTTGACACAGTCTCAGCCACAGCCGTGCAGTGAACGTCCATAATCCATTAGTGCTATTATACTGCTGATGTGTTAATGTCAATAATTTACTTACTCAGCTGCACATGTGCCAGCCGTGCTGAGGTCTCGGCCTTGACACAGTCTCGGCCACAGCCGTGCAGTGAACGTCCATAATCCATCAGTGCTATTATACTGCTGATGTGTTAATGTAAATAATTTACTTACTCAGCTGCACATGTGCCAGCCGTGCTGAGGTCTCGGCCTTGACACAGTCTCGGCCACAGCCGTGCAGTGAACGTCCATAATCCATCAGTGCTATACTGCTGATGTGTTAATGTCAATAATTTACTTACTCATCTGCACATGTGCCAGCCGTGCTGAGGTCTCGGCCTTGACACAGTCTCGGCCACAGCCGTGCAGTGAACGTCCATAATCCATCAGTGCTATTATACTGCTGATGTGTTAATGTAAATAATTTACTTACTCAGCTGCACATGTGCCAGCCGTGCTGAGGTCTCAGCCTTGACACAGTGTCAGCCGCAGCCGTGCAGTGAACGTCCATTATCCATCATTACTGTATGCTCTCGAGTATGCAAGTGAATATAAAATTGTTTGGATTTTTGTAAATATCTAGATGACGGGCTTCGTCTATCATTCAAAAGAACTTTTTTAATATTTCGATAAGTATACAGTGTGTATTAATCTGAGTATAATGCAATAAAATTAGTATTATTACTACGTTAAAGCAAATGTAAATATGCTACATATTTTAAAATTTATTTAAAACAATCTACTTCTTTTTTCAGCTCTTATTTTATGAAAGCATGTCTGTTATAAGAGTTAAAGAAAACATAAACAAGTAACAATTGCGTCTTTCTCTGCGTACGGAGTCTTTGTTTCAAAGTGCGAACTGTCATCACACCATTGCTAAACTGTTTGGGTTTCACACCAAGGCTAAAACATTCAGTTCTCACGTACATAACTTCCGATTTTACGTTATGGTTAAAACATCGATCTCATATAACGTCTAAAACGTTCGGTTCTCAAATAACGTCAAATATGTCCGTACTCACATCACAGCTCAAAGGTTTGGGTGTCTCACACAATGGCCAAATGTTCAATTATCAAATCACGTCTAAAACGTTCGATTATCAGATAACGTCAACTATTTCCGAACTCACATCACAGCTCAAAGGTTTGGTTGTCTCACACAATGGCCAAATGTTCAATTATCAAATCACGTCTAAAAAGTTCGATTATCAGATAACGTCAACTATTTCCGAACTCACATCACAGCTCAAAGGTTTGGTTGTCTCACACAATGACCAAATGTTCAATTATCAAATAACGTCTAAAACGTTCGATTATCAGATAACGTCAACTGTTTCCGAACTCACATCACAGCTCAAAAGTTTGTATGTCTCACATAGTGCCTTTATGTTCAATTCTCAAATCATGGCTAAAGAATTCGTTTCTTAAATAACATTAAACATTTCTGATTTCACATAACAGCTTCAAAAGTTTGGGTGTCTCACATAGTAGCTAAATGTTCAATTCTCAAACCACGGCTAAAACGTTCGGTTCTCACATAATGCCAACTATGTCCGATCTCACATCCATTACAGCTAAAATTTGGGTGTCTCAAGAATATCAATATTAGTTTAAACGTGCTGTTTACATTTTTTCTCCTTTTTAAAAATCTTATGTTCCTAATTCCTCTAGTACTCAGCGACAGCGGCTGCATGTATAAATATATTCACCAGTTTAGATCTATTCCATCACCAAAACTAACTGAGAATTTGAGGTATGTTCGATTCCTGAATATGACAACAATTTTCGGGATTACATGTTCTCGTGTTCATATGAATAACAATCGTTTGAATGTATACGCACCGCACGTGCTCTGTACTCAAACACAAGTTTGTAGCAAGTCTGTTGTACAGGATTTATCCTCGTTATGGTCAGAACTTTATCTTTAGATATGGCAGCAACAAACGCGGAAACTAAGAGGGCTAGATAACAACAGGTGAGATAAGCACAGCAACCCGGGGACTATGTCAAGGTCGTGACGGAGCAGATAACGTTGATACGTTGTAAAGTATAAGTGTTACAGTAAGATTAAAGTGTAACAATTATTCCGAGTGCTTTTCGTAATATGCGTTCAGGATGCATATTGTACATACGTTATCTTCGGGGCCGAGGTTAGGGGCTTGCTGCTGGGGGGCCTGTGGGGTAGATATGGCAGCAACAAACGCGGAAACTAAGAGGGCTAGATAACAACAGGTGAGATAAGCACAGACAGCATCCCGGGGACTATGTCAAGGTCGCGACGGAGCAGATAACGTTGATACGTTGTAAAGTATAAGTGTTACAGTAAGATTAAAGTGTAACAATTATTCCGAGTGCTTTTCCTAATATGCGTTCAGGATGCATATTGTACATACGTTATCTTCGGGGCCGAGGTTAGGGGCTTGCTGCTGGGGGGCCTGTGGGGTAGATATGGCAGCAACAAACGCGGAAACTAAGAGGGCTAGATAACAACAGGTGAGATAAGCACAGACAGCATCCCGGGGACTATGTCAAGGTCGCGACGGAGCAGATAACGTTGATACGTTGTAAAGTATAAGTGTTACAGTAAGATTAAAGTGTAACAATTATTCCGAGTGCTTTTCCTAATATGCGTTCAGGATGCATATTGTACATACGTTATCTTCGGGGCCGAGGTTAGGGGCTTGCTGCTGGGGGTGGTGCTGCTTGTTGCGGTCATGTGGTCAATCGGTGTGTTAGAATGATTGAATGTGTCTTGTTTCTTGCTCCTCATTTTGAATTTTCTGGTATTTACCATAATATGTGTAAAGTTTTTCTTTTTTATTTTAAGTTTCTTCTAAAGAACGATTGAAGTCTTGGAGTGTGATAGGTTAATAAGACAATCATACAGTCAAAAAATCGAATAGTCAAATTGGTTTGTTTATATTGCAATTGTAATAGAAAAAAAACATAGAGCATACAGAGTGGCAGTTTTAAATGATCCACCATTTTGAGTTTTGGAAACAACAAATATGGCAGCAAACCTTGTTTGTTAGATAAATTTAAAATATGTACATAATACTTTTAAAAACAACCGCTATTTTCCAGTATGGTGATTAATTTTGATTTTATTATGGAATATTCTGTGTTTTGTTACTTTCGATTGGAACAATAACTTCAAGACACTTTTTATTTTAGCACGTTTTTGATACTTATACGGTTAATACGTTGATACACCTTTGTAATAATCGAAAATTTAAACATTTTTTTCATTGTAAATCTATTATCTTACTTATGGGAATTTCGCTCGTATTTAAGACATTAAAAAATGTTTAAACGGGAAAGGAGACATTCATGTTAATAGCGTTTCTTTAGATCAAGGTGTCTGATTAACAAAATACGATTTGGTCAATTAAAGTGTCTTTGCTCCAGCTACTAAATTTGTGTTTGAAAATAACGTAATTTTTTTTAGGAAGATTTACATCTATTTTAGCAAAGGAAAATAATTAAATTTAAAATGTTATAATATCAGTTTAAAACATTCAAATAGACGCCTATTTAATGTTATACTCAGACGTTTAAGACATATTCCCTAAATTCCACGAGGAATTGTGCCCATTAAAAATATTAATTCCCAATGACGCAGTGTAACGGGTACAACGGCTATCACAAGATAATGGGATCAAGCAACGTCGAGCGTGGCTGCTACTTGGATGGGTGACCGCTAAGCAATCCTGTCCTTGCAAGCAGCCCGCCTGCCCGGCCGTTGGTGGTGGTTCGGAAGTCACCTTTACCATCGGTCCTCAGGTTAACTGTTGGAGAGGGCTTCTTAGTCTTAATAACTTCGCCTGGTAAAATAAGACATATTTGCTTTTACTTTTTTTACTTTTAAAATGTTGAATGAGTTAATTTTGGTATTTTAATACATCTTTGCTCTTTTAATTTTAAACTATTTAAGTGAATATAGTACGGTGTGAGATGTGCTGCTCCCGTCTCACATCGTAAACGTAACGTAACAATAGTACTGAGCTCTTTGCAGCTTCTCACTAAGTACTACGGTCACGGAGTTACAGTACTTGAAATGTGGAAGTACAAGTGATACAGTCAAGAGCACCTTGATATATTCCGGTAAAACTCGTATAAAACGTTAGAGTGAGTGAACGTATGCGAAAACGCGTTTACAAATGTCCGCAACAGCCTCAGTCCAAATTAAAGTCGAGTTTATAGTCAAACCAAGATGTTTTACTTATCCTAGTACGGTAAACCATTTACAGTTATCGTTTTAATAGTATTGAAGTTGATTGTGTTTCGTAAACGAGAGTGATAAAGAATGATTGGGATTCGTTTTTAATGGGTTACACAATAGACAATAGACTTTATTTGCACAATCCATAGAGGATATCATTAGCGTGAAAGATACAGTACCAAACAATTAGAGAGAGAGAGAGAGAGAGAGAGAGAGAGAGAGAGAGAGAGAGAGAGAGAGGAGAGAGAGAGAGAGAGAGAGAGAGAGAGAGAGAGAGAGAGAGAGAGAGAGAGAGAGAGAGAGAGAGAGAGAGAGAGAGAGAGAGAGAGAGAGAGAGAGAGAGAGAGGAGAGAGAGAGAGAGAGAGAGAGAGAGAGAGAGAGAGAGAGAGAGAGAGAGTGTTATGCTGGTGTACGTCACTGCCTCGGGTCAGGTTTTTCTCATGTACGTAGGCTATTATATTGAAGATATAGAGTGACACTACAGTTAGAATTGAGTGTTCAACAAAAGCAGCTGTACAACTGTCTGTACGCTGTAACCCAGCTAGTATTCTTATGCACTTATTTTGTATGATTAGGGTTCTTTGTATATTGAACTAGATATTCCCCAAACTAGAATACCGTACTGAAGATGTGCCTCAAAAAGTGCGTAATAGGCAGTTTTAGCAGTTTAACATCACTTATTGTCTTAATTCGACGGACGAAGTATAGCCCGGAGCTTAGCTTCTTACAGAGACTATCAACATGATAAATCCAGTTAAGACATTTGTCAATAATTATAACACCTAGATACCTTACTACATCTACTCTTCCTATGCTAGGTAGAGTTCCAACTTTGAGCTTTCGTCTCCCCAAACATGGTTAGTCCTACGCCATGACTTTCAGACCACGTAACAATATTTTTGATGTCACCATTGATTCTGCTGATACAATCATTAATGGAGTAAATCTGTAAGTGTGAATAGATTTGAAGGTCATCAGCATTTATGTGGTATGGCAGTGTTTAAGTACAGGAATATCGTCCACAGACAGCAAGGCCAATAGTAAAGGACCAAGAATAGATCCCTGTGGCATTCCGAAGTCATTTAATCAACTACGTTTCATACATATAGCCCAACACTAGCGAACCTGTTGATTGGTCTTAGTGAGAGTAATTATTTAGTTCAGTAAAGTCGATCATTAAACGTAAAATTAGTTGTTTAAACAAAAATATAATGTAAATTGTTGATTGAACTTGACTTATTGAGAAACTTCCACAGAAGCAAGCGAGCGATAACGAGGTTATCAGTAGATTGTGGTTCAAGTACGTTCTTGGATCGGGTTCGCTGTTGTGTGTCCAGTCTGTGCTCGTTTTGTTTCTACATCTTAAAAGACGTAGGATTTGAAATAAAGCTTCAAAATTAAATCTATAAATACCAATGTTTTAATCTATAGATAAGTTAATTCGCACTTTTAGAAAAACAAGAACCCTCTTCGTAATGCAAAAGAACGTACATACATTTAAAATCAGTTCATCTAAAGAACCGCCCGACTTAAAAAGTTTAAATTTCACAAGGACATCTTTATATTAGATTTTGCAAGCTTAGTTCATTTTTAATGTGTCAGAAGAATTAAGAACTCATTGTAAGATGGACAAATGGCAAAAGTAAGGTTCTAATACAACTTATAAATTTACGAGGACAAAATAAATGTTATGTACCTGAATTAAAACTATAGATGTTTCATAATGTTTCTCAACA